>NC_089824.1:154597496-155847496 GCF_035046505.1 Tiliqua scincoides
ACCCTGACTCTCAAAGCCACCTGCCCAACAAATGGCACCATTTGGCTATGCTTTTCCTTTTTCCCTGGAATCTGGAGCCATGCAGCAGGACCTGGCTTCACAGAAGGATATTGTATCCTAGTTTGCCTAGCAAACTAAGGATAGGCCATTAACTCTCATGCCAACTTCTCTTGCCTTCTAAAATTCTCCAATCCCCAATGTTTGATAAACCTCTCACTAATTTTCTCCTTCTCTCCTCTTGGGGCACCTCAGACAGATGAAACTCAGTCCATCTGGCAGCCCAACTCTCTCTTTCTCTGTTTCAACCCATGCTGTATTCCCCTTGCCTCTGGAGGGTGTTCTGAGGGTCAGGGAGGCTGTGTATAGCCTCTCCTGCCAGCAGAATGCCTTCAAAGTCTTCTGGGAGGCCTTAGAAGGTCACATCAACAGCAACCCTGACAGAGGGGAGAAAAACCACATCAGAACCTATTTTTAGATACATCTGTATGCACTCATAAGTACATAGGATATTTCTAAATATGTTGTTGGCAACCTTCAGTCTCGAAAGACTATGGTATCGCGCTCTGAATGGTGGTTCTGGAACAGCGTCTAGTGTGGCTGAAAAGGCCGATTCGGGAATGACAATCCCTTCCACACCGGGAGCAAGTGCAGTCTGTCCCTGGTCTGTCTTCCTGGCTATGGGCCTTCCTTCTTGCCTCTTTGCCTCAGACTGTTGGCCAAGTGTCTCATCAAACTGGGAAAGGCCATGCTGCACAGCCTGTCTCCAAGCGGGCCGCTCAGAGGCCAGGGTTTCCCACTTGTTGAGGTCCACTCCTAAGGCCTTCAGATCCCTCTTGAAGATGTCCTTGTATTGCAGCTGTGGTCTACCTGTAGGGCGCTTTCCTTGAACAAGTTCTCCATAGAGGAGATCCTTTGGGATCCGGCCATCATCCATTCTCACGATATGACCGAGCCAACGCAGGCATCTCTGTTTCAGCAGTGAATACATGCTAGGGATTCCAGCTCATTCCAGGACTGTGTAGTTTGGAACTTTGTCCTGCCAGGTGATGCCGAGGATGTGTCGGAGGCAGCGCATGTGGAAAGCGCTCAGTTTCCTCTCCTGTTGTGAGCGAAGAGACCATGACTCGCTGTAGTACAGAAGTGTACTCAGGATGCAAGCTCTGTAGACCTGGATCTTGGTATGTTCCATCAGCTTCTTGTTGGACCAGACTCTCTTTGTGAGTCTGGAAAACGTAGTAGCTGCTTTACCGATAAGTCTTCACTTGATATAAGTCTTTGCTCAATTGGCGTAGAGCTTGGAGCGTGGCGATTGGCGTGGAGCGTGGCGTGGAGCGTGGCGATTGGCAATTGGCGTAGAGCATGATGCCAGGGGCTGCTTCCGACGGTGGGAGAGATCATTGCATCTCATTGGACAGCTACCGCCCGCCTTAAGCTGGGCAGTCCCCAGTCAGTAAGGTGTTGCCTCGCCACGATCCGTTAACCTCATGGGGTGCGTGGGGTTTAGGGTGAAAACTGACAAGCGGATCGACAACTCTGCAGCATGCAACAGAAAACAGAAAACTCCTGCCCTACAGCTGGGCACCTGGAACGTTAGGACAATGACACCTGGCTTCTCTGATGAGCTGCAAGAAATAGACGACGCACGCAAAACAGCTGTCATCGACATGGAGCTGAGCAGGCTGCAGATGGACATTGTCGCCCTTCAAGAGACGAGGCTGCCAGATTCCGGATCTGTCAAGGAGAGAAATTTCTCATTTTTCTGGCAGGGAAAACCACCAAACAAAACCAGGGAACATGGCGTTGGCTTTGTGGTCAGAAATACCCTGCTGAAATCCATCATCCCACCTACTGTGGGAAATGAAAGAATTTTGTCCCTGCAGCTCCAGTCATCAGCAGGACCTGTCACTCTCATCAGTGCTTATGCACCGACTTTGTCGTCTTCTAAATATAAGGATACACATTGGCTTCAGAGAATTTGAATGAGGTTTATATAATGGAGCTCCAAGCAATGCATTTGTATATGAAGTGTGGGGGGGTGGGAACGGACTATTGCACTTAACTGTATTTTGATATTACAGAAAAAAAGTACTATTTTACTACTACAGAAAACTAGTGTTTTAGAAAAAAAAAAATCAAGTGTTATATTAGGAATTTCCACATGTGCCAGCTGCTGTGTCGTTGCTATAGAAAATAAAATGTAAACATGATGGCAATTATTAAAAGCCAATGCTAATCTAAATTATGTTGACATTTCAGAATGGGAAAGGAGGCAGATGAAGACCAGAGAACGGAGACTACTATTTTCATAAATTTGCTTTCCAAAAGTATGAAATAAAGCATATTTTCAATTACCATTGACAAACTTGATCTCTGTTTTTTAAAGGGCTGAAACATTTTTCTGGTTTCCCTATTAAGTTTGTTCAGGGGTGGGGTGAGTGCAGGTGCGGGTGGGGATAGGTACTGTCAGGAAAGACTTTTTAGGAACAATCAGTAGGAGATTCTGCCTAAAATAAAGGATGGTATGATAGAGTTGCCAGCACTTGCTAATGTATCCCTCTGAATGTTTTTTTTTTTTTTTTCCTCCTCAACTTATTCCAAGAACATGGTTTATACTCTAAAGTGATATTCAGAGTCCTCAGCATGAGGTTTAGGGCTTTGGAGGTCTTTTGAGATTATAGTCAAAACTATTGACTTTAGAACCAGGTATGTCTTTGCCCTTGGACAAACAAGTTCCTTGTATAAAACAGACTGCTGCCTTGGCATGAGTAACACTCAGCTTGAAGAGGGTTTATATTAAAGTGAATGAAAAAGATTATATCAGTCAAGAGAAGGGCAAAAGTACACAAGGCTGCTGTGTATAGAACTATTATTAATAGGGCTTCATAGTAAATTCTAGTATTTTATAGTACTATTAAACTATATTGGATATAATTTAAAAAAAAAATTCTAGTCTCCCCAGGAAAAAACAACCATTTTCTCCTATATGGATTTGTTCAGTTGTTTTTCTTCCCCAAATGTGAACTTTCATTCCTCACACCTAAAAGCCCTCACACAAGGATCCTTCCACACTGACGGAAAAGTTAAGGGTTCTCCCCTACAAAATAGCCCATTACAGTTGTCACAGTTCTCTCATGAGATCTTTTTTTGTTGTTGCTATGGGTTTATTTTAAAAGATCAAAGATTAAAACATACAAACTCAGTAAACTAGAACTACAAATTAGAAATAGATGAAAATAAAAATTAAGAAAAAAAGGAAAAAAAAACAGACATTTAAAGTTGTGTGGTAGGTGCAGGGTTCTCAATTGATGTTTCTTTGTTCTTTTTTACAAAATCATATATATGGGTATCACATCTTAAACAGTCTGATAATTATCCTAAAGTGCATCATATATCCACTGTCTACTCATCAAATCCATAGTTCATTTGAGCCATTTCCCCCTTTGCTCAGAATATCCATGATTGGTTTCCAATTGTCCACAAAGGTTTGTACTGACTTCTCTTTAAGAAGAATTGTAAGTTTGTTCATTTCTGCAAGATCCAGTATCTTTAACCACCCACTCTGATACCATTCTGAAGGTGTCTCTGAAACCTTCCAGTACTGAACATACGATATTCTTGCAGCAGTTGTCATATATAGGGCACAATCCTAACCAGGTCTACTCAGAAGTAAGTCTTATTTTGTTCAATGGGGCTTACTCTCAGGAAAGTGTGGTTAGGACTGCAGCCATAAAAACATAATTTCACAGTCTTTCTAAATCTCATGAGGCCTTCTTATGGGTCTCCACAATCAAAAGAGACAAGGGTCCAGTTCATACAATAGTTCTCCACCAGGTCCCTTTCATACATCTGTTTTGCCAGATTCCCAGTCCAAGCTCTGCCTGGAGAATTATGCCCACTTTAAGCAAATTAGCTCCCCTTCTCCTCGCCAGATCTCCCCTTCTCCTCGCCAGATCTCCTCGCCAGATCTTCCGCTATTCCACTACAACATCCCATCTCCCTTCCTGGCAAGTGGGGCTCTGTTACTTAAGTGCATGGAGGTGCAGTTCATCCAAACCACCCCACTAAGGATAGTTCAAACAGAAGTATTGAATTGCCTGTGGAGGAGTGATTCAGACAAACCACTCCCACATCACACAATTAAGCAATGGAGACTTTGTGTAACTGGAAAGAGGCAGAAAGCCAGGTATAAAAGCACATATAGATGTCCCTTTAGGCAAGGAGGAACAAAGTGAGGGCCTCACATCTATATATTGATTTGAAACACACTCACTCACTCACTCACACCCAAGTCTTCTAGTCAGTGTTGCTTCTGCCGCATGAAAAAGCTTCTCCATTCCTTTGCAGAAGAAAAATCATATGTGAATTCTATTGCTCAAAGGCAGAGTATTAAAACAGTTGAATAATTGACACACAAAGATTCTTCCACCTTCAAATAGTGTGTTCTTCTCTATGATTCTGAATCTAAGTTGACACTGGAACACAGCAACTTAAAGAACTTAAAGTTTTTGGAAATGGCAACTTTAAACAAAACAACTTATAACAGAACCAGTTTTACCTTAGGATAATTGATATACGCTAAGAAGAGTTCCAACAGTATATTTCTGATCACAAAAACATCACCGACCTTCAAGACTGACCCCAAACACGTCTAATATTAAATATTGAAATAAATGTGCGCTTTCTAGGCTGGAGAAAACCAACACAGGAGAAAATGGGGAGAAAATGCAAACTCTACACAGACAGTGTATCAATTTCTTTTCCAGCCAGGAATCAATTTCTTTTTCCTCATCAACTTTATAACAAAATGACTTAAAATGAAACAACTTTAGGACTTGCTATACTTTCATTCTAACATTTTTCTGACATATTAACTAGGCATATTGGTGAAGCGGGCCTTTACTGAACTTCAAAGACACACACACACGCACACATCCTTGTGCTTTGATATTTTGATTTTCAGTGAAATCTATTATCTATTCAATCCAAAGAGTATTTATTTTGTTTAATTTATCTCTGTTATTTCTTCAGCAGTCAACGGCCAAGGAAAGGCCCTCCCCCTGATTATTGGCAGAGGCAGAAAGCAAGAATTGAAAGCCGTATAACTTTTATCTCCAGCAGCTGAAAACTCTGGCATTTGAACTCTTTTTATGCTGTGGCTCTAATGGGACTTCCCCAGGCTCCTCCTCCCTTAATTTATGCCTTTCAAAACCCAGCCAAGTTTCTTTATATAGGTTCCCCTGTGCCAGGAGAGAGTGAAAAAGTCAAGAAGACAGTGTTCAGTCTCAAGTATGGTCTCCATGAAGTGGGTTTTCTCCCCCTCTGTCATTTGAAAAGGGTCCTGTGTGTTCAAATATTTTGGAAGCTGCAAAAAAAGGGGGGGGAACATTTCTAACCTTGTTTGTTCAATATGGTCTGCTAACAGTATACAGAACCATGGGAGAAATATTTTATAAGCATATACAGATATTATCTACAGTACATAAATAAAATGCACTAAGATGGGGTGTAGCACAGACCACCAATCATAAATATTAAATTGATAAACAGCCCAATCCTATCTCACTCCAGTCCATAGCATGTGGCCATGCCAATAGAGCTGGGGGGGGGGGGGGAGCCAGACAGCCAGGGAGTGGTAAATAAAAAATAAGATTTTTACTTATCTCCAGTAGGCCGCCTGATTGCCAATGGTTCTCCTTGGACTCACATCAGCTATTTTCCTGGTGCAAGTCCAAGGAGAGGAAGGGGGCTGGTCTGGATCAGGACAGGATAGCATCCAGAGTGCATGACGGCTGCTGAGATCCACCCCTTCTGCCCCTGAACCTCCATCTGCTCTCCTCATTTAAACCTTCCCTGAACCATCCATCTGCCCCTGTTACCACTTTATCTGCTCTGGCGTTAGTTGGGTCCTTCAGTGGCAGGCAAGTAGAGCCACTGGTCATTTGCACCAGGGGCTCCAAACCACTCAGCAGTGGTGCACCACTTGTGGTATCATAGAAGCATTTACAATGGCAGAACACAAGTTCTGCTATCATAAATGCCCAATAGGATTGGGCCAAAAGGCTGTAAACCTATGTATACTTGGGAGGAAGTCAGTGGGACTTCTCGGAATCAGTGGGACTTGAACTCAGTGGGACTTCCCACTATATAAACTTGTACTGCAAGTCACCAGAAGTTCATCTTTCACAACTCTGGCATCGAAAAGGATTTTTTTGTTTAATTCTTTCAAAACGAGGAACATTTTTGCTGCGTCAATGGCCACATGATGATGACCAACACATCTGGTGTGCTATCTCTCAATTTTTTCCAAATGAGAATTCTGAAAAGATTATACATTAGAATAGAATGGTTATTTAAGCTAGAGTGACTGAGTAAATGCTGAATATAGCTGCAGCAGGAGTTTGATATTGTGCAAGATGATACCTTAAATGAAATTATTAGCATAACAATGTCTTTAATGGTCTTCCAGAGGACAGGTGCTGAAATCTCACCATATTCAAGGATCTGCATCTTCAATACAACAGTTAATTTTCAGCTGCCTTCCAGTAAAAAAGAATGGATCCCACTGATCTGAAAAGCTTTAAGGAGCCTATCTCGAACGCTTCATCTTGAACACAATGAAACAAAGTTGATTTCTTCTTTTTTAGTTTGTTTATAATCAGAAGCTCTCTTCCTTTGAAGAGAACATATAAATAGAAATGACATGTATGTGTTTATTGACCTCCTCTGCCATAAATGGTTTGCTATAAAGACCTTCTGTTAGATGAGATACAAAGGGCGAAATCCTAACATGCGCTGGAGCAGCCAGGCCAGGGGGCTTGCAACCCGAGGCAAGGGGGAAAGTCTCCCTTTACCCTGTGTCGCACAGCACTGGCCCCAATGGGTCTACTTGGATCTGAGCCACCTCTGCACCACTCGGTAACGGGCTCAGGAGCCTGCATAACCACTGGATCCCAGCCCCACCTCCCACTCCCCCCGCCTGCCCCCAGGACTGCCTGTCACCCTCCCTTCCCCCACCTCAAAATGCCTCCTCCCTGCCTCCTCCCCGCCATCCCATGCCCTCCCCAGACCCCTGCGTCAGCCAAGCTCAGCTGACGCAAACGTACCCCACCAGGTCCTGATTTGGTGCAGGGAGGCCAGTACAATTCCTTGCAGGGGCCTCCCCAACTCTAAAGTTGGGCCCGTCTTACAGCACGTTTGCAACACCCCCAGGTTGGCACAAGTGACTTGTGCTGGCCTAACCTAGGGGTTAGGATTGCACTATTAGTTACATAAAACAAACAAAAAAATGCCATAAAGCTATGCAACTGCACGTAGTGAAATTCCCAGGATTTAATTGCTACACTTGATTTCCCTGCTGGTAACGGTGTACACTGAAGTACTTACTCCCCAAAAGTTTTTTGGAGTACTAAATATTCCTGAGTCATGTTGTGTGAGTCATAGATCACATTACACTCTCTGAGGGATCAAACACATCTTGCCTTTTCTTCTCCATTGCTGTTTACGTGGAAATTCTCATCAGTGAGGACTCCAGTGAGCAGTCTGCCAGTTTGCGGTTATTAAGATGTTTATTTTTCTCCTTAAGTCATTGAGACACCTCTGTTCTTTGCATCATGATCGGCACTGCCACATAGTAAATATAATGTCAGGGATGCACTACAAATCCTTGAAAGGAACAATAATAGGGCATTAACAAAAGCACTGGTTTTTAAACTGTGTAGTGGAATTCTGCAGTTTCCCAGAAGCTTTCTAGAAATCCCTGAGAAGAAGGCAACCCTTCAGTCAGGGTTAGCAACCCTACTTAGAAGATCATCTTGCCACTCATACCAATCGTCCCTCCCCACATTGTTGCATGGTCAATATTTTATATCTGTTTATTCCCTTTTTAATTCAAGGTGTTGAGGAGAGATGCATGCAAACACATGCCAGGTGCTAGGTGCCTAAAGGACCAGGCCAGTAACATGGCTATTTATAGGCAGGGAGGAGGTCACAGATCCAAAGGCCTTTCATTTTGAACCATGTAATTACACCCCTTCTTACTTGGTCTATGAAGTTCAATGCTCCAAATTTGAACGGAGACTTGTTTACTTCTTAGATACTAATGGAGGTTTTTTTTTTGTCTGCCAAATTCAGTTGCACCATTGGCCACTACAGAGGGTCCCTGCACATGATTTTTTTCCCCATGTGAGCATGTTCCAAGGTTTTAAAAACACTGCTGGTCAGAATGTGCAAGGGAGAATTGGATGTATCCTAGAGAATAGTTTCTCAAACTGTAGACAGGACCCACTAGATGGGTTGCGAGCCCATTTCAGATGGGTCCCCATTCATTTCAATGTGTATTTTGCTTTTAACATATTAGAATTGATGCTACCGTTGTATTTGACTGCATTTGGGAAAATGATACAGATCTGTACTTTAAAAAGAGGGCATATGCTTTTAATAGTCGATGGGGCTTACTCCTAGGTAAGTGTGGATAGGATTGCAGCCTTTGGGATGTTTAGGAAATTTTTTTGAAAATCAACACCTGCCTGGGAAAGGATTCTTCTTTATTTTAAAAACTTATATTAAAAATTTTTAATTTACTTGATTAGATTTTGTTGTACGGGGAGGTGCTAAAAATTTTCCTGGTTTGTGATGTCACTTCTGGCCATGACATTACTTCCGGTGGGTCCCGAAAGACTGTCATTCTAAAAAGTGCGTCCCAGTGCTAAAAGGTTTTAGAACCTCTGTCCTAGAGTACACTCTCAGTGACAGTGAGGCCAACAAACATGATTGATACAAGAGGCACTTTTTCAAGTGGGTGCTCCTCTTGTTAGCAGGGGGAAAGTAACTAGCCCACCTCACCCCAGCAGTGTCTTTTCTAGTGGCTGTCTGCTGGTGTTCTTTTGCATCTTTTTAGATTGTGAACCCTGACAGGGAACCATTAGTCATTTGATTTTTCTCTGTAAACCGCTTTGTGAACTTTTAGTTGAAAAGCGGTATATAAATACTGTTGTTAATATTAATATTAATATTAATATTAATATTAATATTAATATTAATATTAATATTAATATTAATATTAATAATATGAGGGAGAACTGGACTGTGGCTGCAGCAGCAAGTACATTGCTCCTATGGGTTTGAACTTTGATGAAGGTTCACTTGGAATACACAAAAAAAACTCATTTCCATGTTGAGTTGAACACTGTGGTGCTAATGTATTCCCATCGCAGGCATATCAAAAGATTGTGAGAGTACCTTTTCCCTGGGCAAATGAGAAAGTGCGTGGTTTGAGTTCCAGTGGCAGTCCCAGAGGCAGTGCTTTCGGCTTCCTTCTCCTTCCATCCCCCCTTGCTGTGAGAATCATTCTTGAGAAAAGTCTCCCCTCCACTTGACATCCTCTTTTCAGCATGCAAAGCATGCCCAACTAATGTCCCCCCAAGTTTTTCACCCACTGACCTGGATTCCCCACCCCAAACCCGCTTTCCCCAACACCTTTTACTCCCTTCTTTCCTCCTCCTGCAATGAAAGAGGTGGCACCCGTCTTTACCTCCTGCTCTTTGCTTTGAAATTGTATAGTGGAAACCAGAACAAAGAAGTTTCCTTTTTTCTGAATCTTGCTCTGCACTTTCAAAACACAGAGCAGCAGATTGGAAAGTAGGAGGTAGAGGTTAAAGAAGGAAAGAGACAAATGAAGGCCAGATGATGAGAAGGTTGCAGAGGTGGCTTCACAAGCCTAGCCAAACCAGAGGTACGGCGAACGCCCTGTTTTCCCCCCTATCTTTTGCCCATTTTTCTGTAATTTTGTTTAAATCCCCAGAACTACCATGCAGTGTTAGCAGCCTGAAAAGCTACCAGGGCATCATTCTGCAAGCAGTTTTTATCCTTCATCTGTTTGAAACACTTATTATGGTACTAGTAAGCACACGGTTTTGTGAATTCAGACAATCCTTCTGGAATAGCTACCATTTTTCTAGGATTGGCAGGCACCTGCCGTTGGACAATGCTGGAGGATGAAGTTAGCCACCACCACCAAAAATCTTCCTCTCACTCACTCTCCAAGAAGAGCCAGCAAAAAGAGGATGGAGCAGTGGCAGGGTGGAGAAACAGGGCAGGAGAACAGTCAAAGGCAGGTGCCAGGTGCTGAGTCCACCCTGCCAGTTCTCCTCCAGTCTGCTGCTCAAAGCGGTTGTTTCACCATCCTCATGAGCAGGTTGATCCTGTGGCTTCCCCTCCATTCATATGTAGGCTGGCCCTCCAATCACAGTTAAAAGTGTCTTCCTGCTGGCTTTCACTCCAGCTATTACGGTACTGCTCACGTGGAGTATTATCCATGTGTGTTTTTCTTTAGGTTACCCAGGAAATGTAGCATATAAATAAAGAGAGATGGGCATACATCTGAACAAACTCCCATATGTGCAACTTAATAGCTGCATTTACACCTATAATGCCTCACAGTGTACTGCTTCTGCCATAGAACTCCTCACCATGAAATGAGAACTTTTGAAAGACAGGCAGCCCAATCCTATCCTGTGCTGGCAGGCCACCTGGCCTGTGCTGTATTCAGCGCAGATTTGGGGCTGGCTGTGATGCAACTCAGGGTAAGGGGAATCAGTTTGCCTTATCCTGTATAACAGTGGCCTGAATGGAGCTACTTGAATCTGCGCCACCTAAAGAGGTGACGCAGATCCAAGCAGTCCAGCCCTAGGCCAGGCCACCCGGGACGGGTGGTAGGATCCAGCCTAAGTGCTGGATCTTCCTGGGTCCAGTCCGCCCATGGGCCCGCTCACCCTCCACCTGCCCTCCCCTCACCTTGGAATGCCCCAAGACTGCCCTTCCCCTGCCCTCCCCAGACCCCCACACTGACCAAGTTAGGCCAGTGCAAATCTACCTGGTGCTGGCACAGTGGAGGCCAAATTCACGGAGGCCGGCGCACATCTATGCACTGGTCTGCCTTCTCTTGCACCAACCCAAGTGGGCCTTTGGATTGGTACCAGATAGTCACTGGGACACAACAGAAGGTTAACTTTCATGACTTTCTTTGAAAGACAAGAACTTCACCTCCCATTTTTGCACTGCTAGAAATTCCTGAGGGCTGACTTCCCATTTTTTGGTACAAAAATAACTCTGTATTCTGAAATGCCAACTCCTTAGAATGAGCCCTATAAACACTGCAAGGGAACTGGAAACCCAAACAAGCAATATATAACTTCCATTCAGTCCAACTAGCTAAAATGTTTGGCTTCCACTCGCAAAATTCCCCCATCAAAAAGAAGTTTGGTTTACAAGAATGCAGGCTGAAGTGAGTGTGACATTCACATTATGCATTTGTTAATTAGCCCGCAGAATGAGTCACTCCCGCAGACCTCCAAAGATTTCTTCATGTTGTTTGAAGCCAAATAAATAAATAAATAAATGCTGTTGTTCAATGAAATGGCAGAGCTGACCACCACTCAGGCACTTACTTTGCTGAGCCCAATGGTGTGCAAGATGAGTTAATTACTAAATCACGCTTGAATGTGCCAGCTGGATAATCCTAGACAGAAGAACAATTTTGTTGTAGCAGTAGTAGCAAATGAAGACTAAGGCCTAATCAGGGGTACCCCAAACAGGAGGCTATCTGAAGTGCTTCCATACAGCAGGAGGAGTGGCAGACAAGCCCCAGCCCATCTGCCTATTGCTCTCTGCCTGTTTCTCCATGGGGCACTCTGATCCTCTTCTTCCTTCTGGGATCCAGTTGGAAGAGAATCACCACAGCAGCAGCCCCCGTCTCTCTCTAGTGCTGAACTCAGAAGGTGTGCTAATACCAAAGGTGTGCTCTCTGCTCTCAATCTGTTAAGTATGGGTGGAGCATGCTTCAGCAGCACATCAGCATGTGAGTGGAGCTTGCCAGCACACTCTTACCCCTCGTTGCTTGGATAGTGTCCACACCATCATAACCAGTGAAAATGGGTTAAATGCCTAATCTGAGCACTGATACTGTGGTGAGCCACTCAGTGTTTCTGAGTGCAGAAGGTTGGGGCAGTCTTGTTTTCTCACATGCCAACGTGGCTCCACCATCTTCAGATAGCCCATAGATTCCTGCTGCCCTTCCCTGGTTATAAAGTCATTCCAGGTCAATCCTGGGTCTTTGAATGGGCAAAAGCCCAACTCAGGCCTCATCTGTATGACTGTCTGGTTGCTGCCAGGATATCTCTGTTTTGCTATCCTGCTGCCCTGCCAATCTGTGGAGCACAGCAATGGGAAACTCAGATTGCGGCTTCCAGGAGTCAGGCTCCAGTGCCTTACGTCCTATGCTATCAGCACTCTGTTTTTCCTGCAAGCCTGACACACTGAACTTCATATTTCAAGGGTATCACCTATATGAGAGCACTATCCTGTGTGCGCACTCAGAACCCAATTCTAAGCTTTTCAGCACTGGCAGTACAAGCATACTGCCAGCACTGGTTGTCACAAATGTGCCATAAGGCAGACCGGAGACACCTTGCGCCATGTCAGTGCCAGTTGGACGCTGCCCAGATGTAGCTAAGAGCTCCGGATGGTAGAAAGGACCTTGGAGGTGGGGGGAAGTGTTCTGGGGCAGGGGAGGGTGGGACAGAGGAGGAACCCGAGCAGGAAGGGGTGGGACCAGCTGAGCTCTGCTCTCTTAGAGTCTGAACTCCATGTTGGACTGGAAGGCCCAACACATAAGAACATAAGAACAGCCCCACTGGATCAGGCCATAGGCCCATCTAGTCCAGCTTCCTGTATCTCACAACGGCCCACCAAATGCCCCAGGGAGCACACCAGATAACAAGAGACCTGCATCCTGGTGCCCTCCCTTGCATCTGGCATTCTGACATAACCCATTTCTAAAATCAAGAGGTTGCGCATACACATCATGGCTTGTACCCCGTAATGGATTTTTCCTCCAGAAACTTGTCCAATCCCCTTTTAAAGGCGTCCAGGCTAGACGCCATCACCACATCCTGTGGCAAGGAGTTCCACATACCAACCACACGCTGAGTAAAGAAATATTTTCTTTTGTCCGTTCTAACTCTCCCAACACTCAATTTTAGTGGATGTCCCCTGGTTCTGGTGTTATGTGAGAGTGTAAAGAGCATCTCTCTATCCACTCTGTCCATCCCCTGCATAATTTTGTATGTCTCAATCATGCCTCCCCCTCAGGCGCCTCTTTTCTAGGCTGAAGAGGCCCAAATGCCGTAGCCTTTCCTCATAAGGAAGATGCCCCAGCCCCGTAATCATCTTAGTCGCTCTCTTTTGCACCTTTTCCATTTCCACTATGTCTTTTTTGAGATGCGGCAACCAGAACTGGACACAATACTCCACGTGTGGCCTTACCATTGATTTGTACAATGGCATTATAATATTAGCCGTTTTGTTCTCAATACCTTTTCTAATGATCCCAAGCATAGAATTGGCCTTCTTTACTGCCGCCGCACATTGAGTCGACACTTTCATCAACCACCACTACCCCAAGATCTCTCTCCTGATCTGTAAGACAGCTCAGAACCCATCATCCTATATGTAAAGTTTTGATTTTTTGCCCCAATGTGCATGACCTTACACTTACTGACATTGAAGCGCATCTGCCATTTTGCTGCCCATTCTGCCTGCAAAATGGGATCTGTCTGGAGAGATCCTTCTGGAGCTCCTCACAATCACTTCTGCTCTTCACCACTCGGAAAAGTTTGGTGTCATCTGCAAACTTTGCCACCTCACTGCACAACCCTGTCTCCAGGTCATTTATGAAGAGGTTGAAAAGCACCGGTCCCAGGACAGATCCTTGGGGCACACTGCTTTTCCCTTCTCTCCATTGTGAAAATTGCCCATTGACACCCACTCTCTGTTTCCTACTCTTCAACCAGTTCTCAATCCATGAGAGGACCTGTCCTCTAATTCCCTGACTGTGGAGTTTTTTCAGTAGCCTTTGGTGAGGGACCATGTCAAACGCCTTCTGAAAATCCACATATATAATGTCTATGGGTTCTCCCGCATCCACATGCCTGTTGACCTTTTCAAAGAATTCTATCAGATTTGTGAGGCAAGACTTACCCTTACAGAAGCCATGCTGATTCTCCCTCAGCGAGGCCTGTTCATCTATGTGTTTTGAGATTCTGTCTTTGATGAGGCATTCCACCATCTTTCCCAGTATAGATGTTAGGCTGACCGGCCTATAGTTTCCTGGGTCCCCCCTCTTTCCCTTTTTAAAGATAGGCGTGACATTTGCTATCCTCCAATCTTCTGGCACCATGGCTGTTTTGAGGGACAAGTTGCATATTTTAGTTGAGAGATCAGCAACTTCATTCTTCAATTCCTTAATAACTCTTGGGCGGATGCCATCAGGGCCCAGTGACTTATTGATCTTTAATTTATCAATGAGGTCTGAAACATCTTCTCTTTTAACCTCTATCTGACTTAATTCCTCACTCAGGAGGGGCCGTTCGGGCAGCGGTATCTGCCTAAGGTCTTCTGCCGCAAAGACAGATGCAAAGAACTCATTCAATTTCTCTGCCATCTCTAAGTTTCCTTTTATCTCCCCTTGCCCTCCCTCACCATCCAGAGGGCCAACCGCTTCTCTGGCAGGTTTCCTGCTTCTAACATATTTGAAGAAGCTTTTATTATTCCCCTTAATGTTGCTGGCCATACGTTCCTCATAGTCTCGCTGGGCCTCCCGTATCATCTTCTTACATTTCTTTTGCCACAGTTTATGTTCCTTTTTATTTTCCTCATTAGGGCAAGACTTCCATTTATGGAAGGAAGCTTCCTTGCCCTTCACAGCCTCTCTAACTTGGCTCGTTAGCCATGCGGGCACCCTCCTGGATTTAGTGGAGCCCTTCTTTCTTTGTGGTATACACCTCTGCTGGGCCTCTATTACTGTTGTTTTAAGCAGCCTCCATGCATTCTGGAGAGATTGGACTCTTTTTACCCTCCCTTTCAACCTCCTTCTAACCAGCCTCCTCATTTGAGGGAAGTCCGCCCGTCGGAAGTCAAGGGTTTTTGTTAGAGATTTGCCTGGTATTCTTCCCCCAACGTGCACGTTGAAATGGATCGTAGCATGATCACTGTTCCCTAATGGCTCCATAACATTGACATTTCTAACCAGGTCCTGAGTACCGCACAATATTAAATCCAGAGTCACCTGTGCTCTGGTGGGCTCCATGACTAGCTGCTCTAAGGCACAGTCATTTAGCATGTCAAGGAATCCGGTCTCCTTTCCGTGACCAGAACACAAATTGACCCAGTCTATTTGAGGATAATTGAAGTCCCCCATGATTACAACCCTGTCCCTCCTTGTCACCTCCCTGATCTGTCTCCTCATTTCAAGGTCCCCTTCCGGTTTCTGGTCTGGAGGACGATAGTACGCCCCCAGTATTACATCGCTCCACAGGCCTGGTAATTTAACCCACAGAGATTCTACGGTGGAGTTGGACCCACCGTACTCTCTACTTTGCTGGATTCTATCCCTTCCTTAACATAAATGGCCACCCCACCTCCAACACGCCCCTCCCTATCCCTCCTGTAGAGTTTATAGCCCGGGATTGCGGTATCCCACTGATTCTCTGCATTCCACCAGGTTTCCGTTATGCCCACTATGTCAATGTTTTCCGCAGTCACCAGACATTCCAGTTCTCCCATCTTTGCCTGGAGACTTTGGGTATTTGCATAAAAGCATTTGTACATGCAATGCCCTAGGATGGGCTGCTTATTAGCTTCTTTGTCCCTGCATCCTCTCACTGTGCCAAACCGTCTATCACATCCCATCACGCTACCATTCCCAATTTCTTCTCCTACTCTGCCTTTGTCTTGTTGATCTCTGACCTCCCCATCCTCGTCCCATAGGGATAAGGAGTCCCGAATCGGATGCCCCTTGGTTCCTGTCAGCCTTCCCCCAGGGATCAGTTTAAAAGCTGCTCTGCCACCTTTTTAATGTTAAGCGCCAGCAGTCTGGTTTCATTCTGGTTCAAGTGAAGCCCGTCCCTCTTGTACAGGCCCCACTTGTCCCAAAACGTTCCCCAGTGCCTAACGAATCTAAACCCCTCCTCCCTACACCACTGTCTCATCCACGCATTGATACCCCTGATCTCCGCCTGCCTAGCTGGCCCTGTGCTTGGAAAAGGTAGCACTTCCGAGAATGCTACCTTTGAGGCTTTCAGCTTCTTACCTAATAGCCTAAATTTGGCCTCCAGGACCTCCTGGCTACACTTGCCCACATCGTTGGTGCCAACATGCACCACAACTGCTACCTCCTCCCTAGCACTGTCTACCAGCCTGTCTAGATGAGAAGTGATGTCTGCAACCCTGGCACCAGGCAGGCAAGTCGCCATGCGGTCTTCACATCCGCCGCAAACCCCCCTCTCTGTTTCTATGTAACACGGAGTCTCTCAAGTCTGCGCTCACAAAATAGCTGGTGTAGACTTGAGGAGCCCTATTTCAGGGCTTGGGGCTTTCCCCATGAAAGGGAACGAAAGCCCTCTTCCCCTGAGGAGACCTTCAGTGGTGGCTGCAGTGCCAAAGTATGTTTGGTCTGTTTTGGGCTACCCATCAGCTTACATCCCTCATGGAGGGAGTTTCAGCTTGAGATGGGCTGGAAGTTGGTGCTGTCCACTAAGCGCTGTGCCCCATGCTCATCCATCCACACTACCACATTACTACCACACTACCACGCAAACTCAGCTCCAATACTGCGGAAGCTTGTGCCTTTTGCTCTTCATGAGCTTGGCTGCTTGCAGCTTAGTTCAAAAAACTTTACCCGTTCAAATTCTACTGAGTCATACACCACAACTGCAGCTGGTCAACCAGTGACCAGGAACTATCATACACTGGCTTCTTTTTGACCCTATGTGTGTACGTTTGGGGGCGGGACCTTGGTTAGATAGAGGTATGGTGACACCACCCTTAAGACACCACTAGAATTATGCAGAATTCACTCATAGCTGTGTTGCCATAAATTAGAAGTAAAGTCATTGGGAACAAATGATCAAAAGTATGACATAAAATAAATTTATTTCGAAAGCTAAAAGCAGTTAGAGACAACCCATCCTGATCCAATTTCCTTCCAGCCATTAAACTGCTAATAATAAAAGCAGAGCAACATCACTTCCCTTTTTTCCCCTCCTCTAAAATGATAGTTTGCAGCTGGGCTAATATAAAAGCCATGACATAATATGTCTTTTTCCTCCTAATGAGATGAAGCTTGTTTGTATGTCTAATGCCCCAATTACAACTGCACTCTCTCTCCATCTTCACTTTGCACACTAATCTGCTCAGTGAGAGAATCTGTTGGCAACTGTGCTCTGGGATTAGCTCCTCTTTTATTCTATTAGCTTCATGTCAAGTGTTTTAGGGTATAAGTTAATATTTCATGGGCAAAAGTCAAGTCCCGCTCCTTTGTGTAGCATGGAACTGCACATGAGATTCACGGTTCAAAGAGGGTAGAGCATGAAATGCTACAAGGAAAAGATCGAGCTTCAAGGGACTGTCTTAAAGGCATGAAACCAAATACACACCACCTCAAAAAAATAATCATATTTGGGGTTTTAAGTCATGTTTGGCCAAAAGTAACTGTGTCTTCCTAATACAGTCCAGTCATTTATAAAGGTCGACATTTCTGCTAAGCTCAGCTTGGCAGATCAGATCGTTATGTCCACTTTTAGTAGGCTTCTCCTGCCCTACTCCTTAGAAATCCTACTTTCGCTTCCAGTTTAATGTTGAAGGAGGGAAAAGTGAAACAGGACCTACTGCATCTCAAAGGCAAATTTTTCCAGATCAAGTTTTTAAAATTACTTCATACGACTGGAACTGCAAACCCAGCCAGGGAGTGATCTTTCCTACAAGCGCTTCAGTTTTCCTTTGCACCTGATATTCTGGAGACATTTTCCTTTTTTTCCCTCTCTCTCTTTCTTTACTTTTTAGCTCTCATGTTGAATGTAGGCTGTAGCTTTGATGCAGTTCCAAACACAAATGCCAGAAGGACCTCAGTTTTCCAGCAAGGACTGCCAACTCCAGCAATCATTAATTTTATGTGCTAATTTTTTATTTGGCTGGTTTTGTGTCTTGAACTCCAAAAGGGCAGTTTTACTGAAAATCTAGGATGTTTTTAAGATGTAGAAAAACAAACAAAAAAGTGCTCTCTTTTTCTCTTTTGCAAATATACATACTGGTAAATATGAAAGAAGATTTCAAGGAACACACATTTTCCCTCTCTAGCCTCTAGAAATTTAGGTGAGAGTTAACAGAGTGCTAAATGTTTGTTTGGACCCAATAAAACATTTTTTAAAAAAACTTCAGTTGTGAAATAACTCTGGCCAGACTGTGTTGTGCTTCCATGTGCTTCTCTTGTACCTCAGAACCTTTTCTTGCTGCATGACTTTGTGTAATGGAAGAAGGTTTTCACTGATGTTAAAGAAACACCATTAAATACATTAAAGCCTTATATAACTAACCAGATTAGACACTAGCTACAACATTGTTGGGGACAGTAAAGTTCATAAGCCCATAAATTTAGAGAACAAGGAAAAGAGAATTGTGCTAAAGCAGAAACCATTGTAAGAGACAAAATAAGCAGCTACTTAAAAAAATCCTATATTTTGCTAATTGAATAGGCCCTTGTGCATTCTGATGCTGAAGACATTTGCCACAGGCAGGCAGCCCAATCCAGTGTAAATTCCTGCAGTGATACAGTGCTCTTGGACAGGCTATGCTACATCCCATGGGAGAATTTGGGCTACTGGAGGCCCCAGTGGCTACAATGGGTCAGCTCGGACCTGCACTAGCTATATAGCTGGCGCAAGTCAACTGATTTATGTTGGTGGGCAGGGGGACATGGTATATTGACTTCTTTTTTATGTTTGCTTTTTCCTTTGTTGTATTAATAAAATCATGTGTTTTGTGTTGTTTTGGTTGTTTTAAATTTGCTTTGATTTATTCTCCATTTTGCATTCCCGATTGGAAGAAAAGCATTTACTCCTTGGTCATATGTATGGATTAATAAAGGCTTTCTAGTTTGGTTTCTACCATCAGACATTACTCAATAATAGGACAGAAATATCTGGATTATAACTCTGTTTGACCAAAGTATTATCAGGCTAAAAACATGAATGGGTGTCAAAAATAGCTTCAGCGGAACCTAGTAAGATGGACTACCTTGCATCCCTCTGATCTCTATAGATGAAATGCAGTGCTTATTTGGCTAGCTTAATTATGAATCAGTAAGGATGTCCTTCAGTGAAATTCATAACTCCATAAACAATGTTATTCTTCTGCCATATTAAATTTCTTCCATTTCAGCTGCAAAGAAAGGGAGGCATGTGCTTTTCATTTTACTCTCTAGACCCCCTGCTAAACTTATAAACATACAAGAATGGTAGCAAAGGGCAGTGAGCAACTTCAAATTCATGTATAGGAGGAAAGAAAAAAGATGTAGACATTGGTGAAAAGCTGGAGGTTCTCTCTTAAAGGGATTTGTAGGTGTATAACAAATGCATTTGCCTTGATTCTTATAGAAAGATCTTATATAAAGTAAAAACAGCAAAACCGTATACAAAGCAAAAACATCCTTGGCTTCTTCTCCTTACAGCAGAAGCTGTGGGATTCATCAGAAAAAAAAATGTTTACACTCTGTAAGCTATTAAAATGGTTTTTATTGTTCCTCCCTATAAAAGCCTGTAAAATGGAGAAAGAAACAAATCAGGCAAGCTTGTAACTAATCTTTCCAGCTATTTCTTGTCTATAGTTTCTTGTCTATAGTTTCTTGTCTATAGTCAACTATTTCAACTATAGTTTTTTGTTTGTTTGTTTGTTTGTTTGTTTGTTTATTGCCATATTTATATACCGTCCTTCTCGTAGACTTGAGTTTTTGACCATAGGCTGACCATAACCTCCCCCCTTTTTTTCAAATGGGGTTTTAACAAGTGTTATTCTATGAGAGAAACTCATAGACTCCTCCTCCATTTCTCCAGATGTTTCCCTTCATGGTGCAATCATCATCCTGGCTGCACAGTTCTTTCACTTTCCAAGTTTTTTACAGGCAGCTGTAAAACAGACCTCAGACTGTTTCTCAGGCTGGCTATTTCTTGCCAGCTCACATTTCTTTGTCTGTAGCCAGGGCTGTTGTGCTCTCCTGCCTCCTGCCTGTCCACTTCCCAGACACTTCCCTGTTCCTCCCCCTACCCACCCTGCTCCATCACCTGCTGCCCACGCTGGCTGACCTGCACTCCCACAGGTGGCCAGCTGCGGCAACACGCCACCAATACCACTGCTATTTGTGGTGGCAGTTCCAAAATGGCTGCAGGCAGCATGCTGCACACACTACCATATGACCATTTATCACAGCAGAGCCTCCTTTCAGCTGCCATAACTGCTAGTTAGGATTGGGCTGTCAGTGTCTCTGTGGCACACAGATAGTCCCAGGCCATGGTCTAAAACAGGGGTGCCCAAACCCCAGCCCGGGGCCTCGGGGACTCCCAATCCGGCCCGCTGGGAGCCCCCAGTCTCCATTGAAGCTCTGGCCCTCCAGATACTTGCTGGAGCCCGTGCTGGCTTGACACAACTGTTCTCAGCGTGAGGGCAACTGTTCAACCTCTTGCGTGAGCTGTGGAACGAGGGCTCCTTCCACTGCTTGCTGTTTCAGTCTGTGATGCAACAGTGGCAGTGAAGAAAAGGCAGCCTTGCTTTGTGCAAGGCCTTTTATAGGCCTTGAGCTATTGCAAGACCTTCATTCATTCATATAAGTTCCATCTCCAATATATTCATTTATTTCAAGTTTGAAATGAAATTTTTCCTGGCCCCCGACACCGTATCAGAGATGATGTGGCCCTCCTGCCAAAAAGTTTGGACACCCCTGGTCTAAAAGACACAATACAGCTATCTTGCTGAAGCTGAGTGCCACTGGGGATGATCTGTGCCAGTATGCGTCACAGCCTGGAAACCCATGTATGCTCTCTTGAGCTTTATGATGGAAGGGAAGCAGAATAATAAATATTATTGAAAAGCTGCTCTCAGTCACTCACAGAGATTGTGTTGGCTCACATGGAATGAAGTAGTGTGTGACAGAAGACGATCCATTCAGAAAAAGAACACAGTATGACTCAATTAAGCCTGTACTAGCTCAGAATGCAGGTGGGAGGACATTTTCCTTCCTGTAGTGAAATAGTGCTAGAGCTCATGATAAAGTATGGCCATTGCATATTGGATTCTATCTAATACAATATTTTTTTTTCAAAAGAGTAGATGTAAAAAAAAAAACCTGAAGGACAAACAAGTACATGTAATAGAATGGAGAATGGAGATCTGCTGCATTTACGTCTCACTAAGGTAAACACGGAGCTTCGGACGGTGTCTGTGTTATGCTTTCCTCCACTTTATGCTGTCTTAACCTTCTGTTATTGCTGTTTGACTCTTTTTCACACTGCTCCATTTGTCATCCTTTGGATTTTTATTAGAGGCAGTTTGGCAACGGACTTGTGCAAACGCACCGGGGTTGTCAACAGAGCCCTCTAGCAACAAGTTTGGGCCAAGTGAACAAACATGGAAAGGGCATAAGAAAATATGTAATATCAAATAATGTTGGATGTTGAATTAAGCCTGTAATAGAATAATAATGGGCCTATAAGGGCAGCTGTAAACCGTTTGCTCTGTTACAAAATGGGATTCCTGCTGCTTTCTAACCATTCCTTGCTGTTTGAATAGCCTTTTAAATAGCTTAAACAAGACATGAGTTGGAGGAGACCCTTGCCTGGTGCTAACTGGCCTAGCTGTAGCAAAGGTCACAGTGTTGTTGTAAGGTTGCATGGATTTTGAACTGGGGACCCCCGCACCGGACTCTTTGTGCCATCAGGACATTTCCAACACTAAGGGACTATTAGCTTGTTCTTGCTGCATTGCAGCACCCACCTCCACAATGGCCAGAGCCAGTAGTATTCCTCTGTTGCCCAGGTGACCTGACAAGCCAGTAAGGCCTGTTTGGCTCCTACATAAACACATGGTCCAGATCCAGGTTCCTGGTCTGTCACTGTCTCTCCTCAGGACTCAACCTCAGACTGGTCCTGTCGAAGCTGACATATCAACAAACCGCATCCTGGTTTGAAGCCAGGGCCAGGCCTGATAGCAGACCTGATCTGCACACACAATACTACTGGTCCTTACTTTGAAAGAAGACGAGGCAGAGGGACATGCTTCAAATAGGGTCTGGAAATGTCAACTAGATGCCAATGACTATGGTAGCAGGTGCAGATGACCTCTCACCCAAACACCCACCATTGGAAAACAACAGTGTAGCAATCAGAGATTTGAGGTCTCTGAGGTCATAGAGATTTGGACATGGAGTATTCAATGGCTTTTGCCTGTCAATAGTAACTGTAAGTCAGTAGCACCCATCATCAACAGCTTTTATAATCTTTTCTCACAGCACAAAGGGCGCAATCTTAACCCACTTTCCAGCAATGACATAAGGGCAATGCAGCTCCCAGGTAAGGGAACAAACATTGAGAAAGCCTCCGTGAGTGTCACCCAACTGCAGGATGCAGAAGAAGTCCCAATAGCACAGCTATACCAGTGCTGGAAAGTTGGTTAGGATTTGGGCCTCAGAGCTAAACTGTGGCATACACAGGGATGTCACATGGTGCCCATGTCTGGGGCATCTTGGCTCCACCTGAGCACTCTGAAGGCCTCAGGCCTTCCCTGGGCCTCAGAACGCCTTAAGTGGGGGAACCTTATGCCTTATATTTCCCTTTGGGAAAACGGGAAGTGGCATTTTGTGCCTCTCTGGGCCATTCTGAAGCCGACAGAGGCAACGGATGAATGCGCGCTACCTCTGCGGGCTTCAGAAAACCCCCCAGAGGGGACCGGAGTATAGCTTCATGGGATCCCCTGTGGATTCCGAGGCCCGACTTGTACTTAGGATTACACTGGTTGCACAATTTAAGCAATTTCTGCCCAACTTTGCATGCAAAAGGGACCAAATGTGTACACCTGTGGGCTGGTCAGAAATAGGTTAAGCAGGATCCAATGACCATCTTCCTTCTGAGTGTTTTATGTTAAATATATTCCATTCCTTGGAAGAGTTCCAAGTACACTTTTAGAACTTGGACTACTAATAAATAAAGGACATCATCCAGCCAAAGTAAAGTACAACAAAAATGATTGATTTCGAAAGGAAAATTAAGAATATGGTTCACTTTCTTTCATTACAAATCACTGCAAATTAAAAGTGGCTAGATTGTGGCCTCCTGGTATAACCTGTTTTTGAGACATGACTTCACCTTACTTCTTTTGAGCACTTTTCCTGGGCACCTAGAAATGGCTTTTAATTTAATTTTAATTTAATAATGATTTCATTATTTTAATCAGTCTCTGCTATCTAGAAATGTAACCAGCCAAACCAGAAATGTAACCAGGAGGCTTGCACTGTATCCAGTGCAGGATAGGGGCCAAAAGTGGCTCAGCCAGAGGCAAGGGGAAACTTTTCCCCTTACCTCTGGGTAAGACGCCTTCTCCCCTATGGGTCTCCTCAGACTTGTGCCACCTCTTGAGGCTTAAAGCCTCTCCAATCTCCTCGGGAACAGGTTGGGATCTGGCATAACTGCTAGATCCCAGCCCTGCATCCCGCTCCTCTCCCACCCGCCCCCCGGGCCGCCCACCGCCCGCCCTCCCCGCCCAGGAATGCCTCCCTCCCGCCTCCTCCCCACCTACCTCAGAGCCTTTAGTCAGCCCAGATGGGCTGATGCAAGCCTCAGTGCCGCCATCTGTGCGGAGGCTTGTTCCAGCCTCCGCAGGCCGATGTGCCTCTGTGCGCCGGCCTAGCTGACTCCTGAGGAGGTGCAAATGTGCCTTATGGCATGTTTGCAACCCTCCTGGGCCAGCGCAAGCACTAGCCCAAGTCAAGGACTGGATTGCGCCCATAGATAGACTTAGCTACCCATTCTAACTGGACAAAGAGGAACATTTTGAGGGCCCTCTCTTATATTTAGCAGAAGGAGAACAACTGCTTCTTCAGCCCCAGCATAGCAACCTCCCAGTGACTGTCACTGGTATTTCTTTCCAATCCCCTGTGAGACAGGAAACTGTTTTCCTTTGCTATGTATACGGCTTTGAGAATGATTTTGCTGCATAGTGGTATACAAATACTTCAGTTATTCAACTTGTTCCCAACTACAGCAGGGATCTGCAGCCGTCGTAGTCATAAAGCTGGTGGAGGTTTGTTTGGTGGGCTGTCTGACACTTAATAGATGCCCATGAAGTTCTTAAGACCACCCCTAAAAGTGTTTCCTTCTGTGCACTAAAGAAATGTGACTCCAACATGGACCAGGATTCTCTGCTTTCTTAAAATGGTAAAAAGAAAAATAAATGCTCCTGAAACCAAGGATTCAGAGTGTGATTAGCAAGCTAGGTGTAAGGTTACCTTGCAGGTTGTGTTACTCTATAATAAGAAAACTGAAAATCAGGAGGATTACGTTAAACTAAATAAATAAAAGGAGTCAGGGAAAGGGGGGAAATTAAATGTTATTCCACCCACCAAACCCCTACCAGTCTTTTCCTTGGAAGCAAAGAGAAAGAAAAAAGAAAACTATAAAGTGAAAATGAGATATGGGTTAGCAGCACCTCCCTTCAATTTTTGATATGAGTCTTTGGAAATTAGGGTTCCAAATATTGTAGTCCTGTACAAACTTAGATTGGAGTAATAGCCCAAACCCGAGCCCGGTGGGCGGGGCTGCCATGGCATCCTATGGGTGTCCAGATAGCCACCAGCGGCTCCTGATGTCTCCCGTTCCCCTGCGTAAGGAAAGTAGCCCCCAGAATGGGACTACTCAACTCTGCACTGGCTATTTAGCCAGCCCAGAGTAAATAAGTTCTGTGTCGGGGAGGCCCAACACAGGGCTCTAGATCTGGTGGAGCTGAGCTCCGACAGTCCCACTCCTTCCTCCCCGCCACTCCTCCTCTTGCCCTCTCCCACCCCGAAATTCTTCCCCCTGACTCCCCTCATGCCCCCACTTACTTCTTGGCCAGACAGCGCTGCACCATCCCCTGAGAGGTGCTGGCCTAGCACAGGCTTGTGCCGAGCCTGCTCCAGAGCTCTTTCCCTTTACAATACATCATTTTACCATAACTCAGTATTAATAATATTTCTTGTCATTGAACACAATGTTGTATTTTGGAAGGGTATAGCATATTGTTACAGCTGCTGGCTACCCTTATTAGGTAGATTGTGTGTTAATGGCCCAGGATGGGTACTCGATATTTCTTTAAAGGGATTGGATGGCTAGGTGATCTTCGGAAATCTCTCTTTTTATATGGGAGAGTCATAAGAGCCTGGGAAAGGGGCAGGGATGTGTGTGAGTGAGTAGGAACACAAAAAGCAGTTCTGGAACAGAGAGTGTGTGTGAGAGCTAGATGAAGCCAGGCAGCACTTTGGAATGCATGGTGCCTCTCTCTGGATCAGAAGTGGGATACTGAAGTTGTTGCTTGGCAGAAATGCACTACTGCTTGAGCTCCATTTGTAATTACCCAGTGGGTGATAAATCTGTGGAACTCCTTGCCACAGGAAGTGGTGATGGTGTCTGGCTGTGATGCCTTTAAAAGGGGATTGGACAGATTTATGGAGGAAAAATTCATCACAGGTTACACATGATGACTGTATGCAACCTCTGGGTTTTAGAAGTAACCTATCTCTGAATGCCAGACACAAGGAAATAGAAACAGGATGCAGGTATCTTGATGTCTTGTGTGTTCCCTCAGGCATCTGGTGGGCCACTGTGAGATACAGGAAGCTGAACTAGATGGGCCTTTGGCCTGATCCAGTGGGGCTTTTCTGACATTTTTATGTATATTTGTGAATGAAGTGAATATTGCAAAGATGCCATAAGTCTCCTTTCCCCTCCAAAGGAATCCAGAACCTGGGTAGCACTTCCCAGGAAGCAGCCCATTGCTCAGTGAATGGAAAAGTTCAATTCAGCTTGCAAATCATCATTCTTAGACACATTTAAGGCTGAATCCTACTGTATACAAACTTCCCTAGGAGTAAGCCACACAGAACATAATATCACTTACTTCTGAGTAGACATGCACAGGATTGCGTTGTCAAACCAGTTTTGACCCCCTCTGCACAGAACAGCTCCCATGTCAGGAACTGTAGGATCTAGCATGTCTTCCTACTTCAGGGAGTCAATAGATATATTCATAACTTGGGAAAGTAGGGCTACAAACCTCCTTTGCACTCCCAGCAATAAATCCCCCATAGAATTGAATGGGACTTACTTTTGAGCAAACCTACATAGGTTTGGACTTCAGTTGACTAAGGGCCCAATCCTATGGTCCGCCCCACGCCTCTGCGGCACAGACCACAGTTGCAAACATGCTGTAAGGCATGTTTGTGGGGCTTACTGCCGGGCTCCTGCCAGAGGTGGCTCAGCTCCGGCTGGCACTGAGCCACCACCCGGCGGGCGCCTGCGTTCCGCAGCTCGGCGGTGCCTGCCACCGCTGGGCTGTGGAATGGCAAATGGGGCGGGGAGCTCTGCTCCGCAGGGTCCTCGGCGCTCGTGGAGGCTGCTTGCCTTACACGGGTGCCTTTACTTTAGCGGCGCCCTATGAGCGCCACTAAAGAGAGTAGCCCCATTGCGGGGCTGCCTCCCTTACCCGGGGGAAGGGGACGAACATCCCCTACTCCCGAGGTGCCTCCTGCGGTAGCGCGGGAAGCACTGGATGTGGCGGCAGCCCTCGTGGTGCCGCCGAGCGGGGACGCCACAGGCAGCTCAGGATTGGGCTGCCCCTTAGGATTGGGCTGTTACTGTGATCCTTTTTTTAAAATGTGAAATTCCTAAATGAGTATTTGGGAAATGGGTAGCGCAATAGGGATTCCTGTTCCTCCCCTTCTTGGTGCTCATTATTTGGGAATGAATGAGATTCTTGTGGCATCTCCACAAGCCAAAGACTGAAATGAAGAACCTCAAGCTAAAATTACAGTTGCATTATACCAAATCCCAGGCATTGACTATTTTTCCTGAAATGCACAGTTAAATAGAGATCTGGGGGGAAAGGCTGTTATTGTTACAGGTGCTAGCAGAGCTGCACCCTGTAATATCAAGTTGAGCCGCTTATAAAAATACAGAAAACCAAAACTCTCTGCTGTATGTTAAAAAGGAACCTTCTGCCCATTTCCTACCTAAAACATTCAGGGTTTTACACACTGGAATTAGGATTCTTTGCATTCCTGCATAATGATGCTCTCCTACAAACCTGCCTGCTACAGAGTCTGCTGCCAGGAAAGGGTTGCTCACTGTTGTGGGACTCAAGGAGAAAAGAAGCAAAGCAATGTGATAAGTGGAAGCAAAAACCCAGTGTGGTCCGTCCCCCTGTCCCCCCTGTCCCCCCATAAGAGTGCTGGGTATGGTGGAAATTGTGCTGTGAGACACATCAGTTTAATACCAGTTAAGGAAATTCTTATTTTCTTTTCTGCATTAAAAATAATGTTTATGTGCCAATAACTATGATCCACAAACCACTTTACATGGGCTACTTGCCTCTAAGCAAGTTTGCCTTCATTGGCACAGGAAGTGTCGTATATTGTGTCAGACCATTGGTCCATCTAGCTCAGTGTTGTTGGTAATGAAATGACGATGCATCCCTGGATAGTTGTGGGTGAAAACATGACTGTTTTCACCCACAACTACCCAGGGATGCATTCGTCATTTCATCCCTCAGTCTCAGTCTAAGCACTGACCAGAACTAGACTTGCTTACCTTTAGCTTGTCTCTTGTACCCTCAGACCACGCTGTATCTGGCCCAGGGTCAAAAAGGAGGCGCAGGACCCAAATTCACATTTGAAGGGAGAAGGGGCCAAAAGAAACTTTGTGGCCCTGATAAAATTCCACTCAGTGGCTATGCCTCAGACCTTCCTTGGGGCCTATGCTATGCCCATTAGTGCAAACTGAAACCGCGCTATACTGTATTCAATAAGCATTGGCTGAGCTAGTGGAAAAGGCAAAGCAATGAGCCTGAAGAACAAGCCGGGCCGAAAACCTCCTTGGCACCCAAATCCTACAAGACGATTTGTTGAAATTTGAAAAACAAACAAGAGACATGGAGCAGGTGGCACCTTCTGTGCCACTCAGGTTCCAAACTAAATAATCTAATCTCCAGCTGTAGAAGAGAGTACGAATATGACAGTAATCCCAGTGTGCTTAAAACACTGAGGCCTTTGTGGCAAAAAAAATAAATCAATTGGTAATTCGTGTTAGTCAACTACCCTTGCCCTAGGCAGTAAACACAAATATGTCTCCTGGCCTGCTGACATCTCAAAAAACCTCCCCAAAGAACCTGTAAAAATTTCTGGGCTGGCTGGGTTCCACTTGGAATGAATGCTGCATGCCAACTATTTTAGAGGGTACCTAGTATTGAGACCTGTTAAAGAGAAAAGTTCTGCCACACAGTTAAGAAGCCACTTTTGTTAATTTGAGTCTTGAAAACACTGACGTCCCCAAATTTTAAGATGCCAGGGCTTCTCAGTGTTGACGCAATGGTGGGCAGTCACGGAGACCTCCTCAAGATAAGGGAACAAAGGGCTGCATTACAGCTGCATCAGTTCCAGAAAGTTGGATAGGATTGGGCCTTTACTATTGCTCTTATGGGGGGGGGCAGAGAAATATAGAAATAACATACACATTTTGTACATCACTCAAAGAATATTCAGGACAAAAGTATTTGCAAGTATGTTATTAATTTAAATTATTAGTGGGGGGGGCACATGATTGTAATGCCACTGGGCTTAGCAGGCCAGCTAAAATGTGGTGCTGAGCTGGATGTTACTTGGGGGCCACAGTCTGGGGACTTGGGCTTTTCCATTTAGCAGTTCTCAATATATCTTATTGACTTGGCTAATGCATGTTGCTCTGGGCACGAGGAGGGCAGCTGTGAAGGAGGGTAAGAGAAGATTTCAATGAGGTTTATTCTTATATTTCCAATATTTTAGGGCCTCCATCCAACATCTCTAGCCCAAGTTGACTCACACAAATACAGAATGTTATCCAAGAGTACTTTCAAACTGTATTTTATGCAATTAGCGAAACATAGCTTGCTCTGTCTAAGCTGCACCAGAAGGCCTACATTATTGGGCTTGCTTATTCTCAGGCTTTATCACACTGAAAGCCATTTTGTTTACTAGGTATAAATAGGACAATGCTGCCATCCAGGCTGTGCTGTTTTCATGGATGACTCGCCCCATGGTAGCACTCAGTAAGCGGAGATCAACCTTCCACAGACATACATCACAATATGAAAAACCCACTGTCACTTCAGAGGAGGCATCTTTCATGTAGACATAAAGCATGCCCACTGGCACAAACCAGAATAAAAAATATCAATCAACTGTACTGGAACATCCTTCCTCTGAATACAATAAGAATGCCAATATTCTGGAACCTGCCTGGAAGGAACCTGAGAGTTTCAGGTGAGCACTGGAGGATGAAATGAGACGGCAAACACACATGCTTACCTGGGAGCAAGTCTTATTGAACTCAATAGAGTCTACTTTTGAGTAGACATATATAGGATTGCAGTGCTTCTTGCTTCTTCTAGACCAGCAATCTCCAAACTAGAGACTGTGAAAACAGCCTCCCCAGGGCTGCTGGAGCTTATAGTTCCACTGAGGAGCCTCTTAGCTTCGTTCCTGAACTTTACCCAAACCTTGCAGCAGCCAGCTACATCTGCCAGGAAATTGGGGCTCAAAACCTGCTGGAGAGACAGAATGCAGAAGTGACTAGCTGGCACAAGGTTTCAGGGAGATTGGATGTGAAGATAAGAGGCTCCCCCACGAAACGGTAAGCTCTGTTCATGTAGGGCAGTAGTTAGCATGGGCACCAGATCTGGCCCATGGCCATACTTTGGAGAGGCCTGTTCTAGACTTTATAGTTCTAAAATGGAGGAAGGGGCTTCTTTCTTTCTTTCTTTCTTTCTTTCTTTCTTTCTTTCTTTCTTTCTTTCTTTCTTTCTTTCTTTCTTTCTTTCTTTGTCTTAGCAGCCCTGTCTGTGTCTTAGCGGACTCAGAGCCCATCCTGAGCTCTTACCGCCAGCCCTCCCTCAGAGCTGGTCCAGCACTGGTGGTAGCTCAGCGCCATCCGGCTCTGTGCTAGCGCCAGTGGACTGCCGCTGCTCCACCGCTCCGCGGCCGACCGAACCGCCAGGTGGTGAAGAGGTAGCTGGGGTGGAGGTGTTCCGGGGCAGGGGAAGGCAGGAAGAGGGCAGGAAGGAGGCATGCTAGGGTAGGAAGCAGGGCTGAAGGGAGGCAGGAACACTGCTCCTCCACATCCAGAACCTCTGTGTTGGGCTGCGGGCAGCCCAAGGGTTGCCACAGAATCAAGTAGCCTCATTACGGGGCTACTTGCCTTACCCAGGGGAAGGGGATGAAAGTCCTATTTTCCCAAGGAGCCAATGGTAGCTGCCCTGTTGTACGCAAGCTGCCATGGCAGCTGTTTCAGCGCCGCGGCAGTCCAGATGCAATGGCAGCTCAGAATCGGGCTCATACCTTTCAGACGCTGATTCAGGATAGCCACAAAACTGCTTAAACTACATCTTTCAGTTTGACAAGCTGCAGACTGTTGGGACTCTTCCAACCTGTCTCTTTTTTCAGCCTTAAATAATTATAATGGAGATGAATGCCTATCTTCCTGCATAATGTACAAGTACCCTCCCCATTACAAAAAGATTGAGACAAGGAAAATGTCTTACCAAATGAATGGTGGCCACAGTGAACAAAATCAAAACAACAACAAATGAGAACAACAATACCACAACAAAATGAAATAGAACAATAGAATGAAAAAGAAAAACAATATGAAATAGACAAAATGAAACAAAAGATGAAATAGACAACATGAAAGAAACAAAATGAAATTGAATAATGATAGAATAACAAAATGAAAAAGTCAAAAAATATTGCATGTCTCTAATAATATCCCTTTCAGTTAGAGCAGGAGAAAACTCTTCCCCTTGTTAACTGGTGTTGTCATGCACTTGTTAATGAATGTGTAGCCTTTTGCAACTAGACCGAGATGCAGTCCCATAATATAGTGTGTATGCTGCATTGTGGCATTAACTGCCCACCCACTCCTCTCTACCTCCAGCAGCAGAAAATAATTCCCTCTAGCAGTTGGTAAGCATATTCCATTTCATCTTGAGTGTGCCTTGCCAATTTCTTTCTGTTCTTTTTTTGAAGCATTAAAATATTGCTTTCCATTCCCGAAGCACAGAAATGACCAACATCTTTGAAGTGCCTGGAGACTGGAGGGTGGGGATGGCAAATCTCTCTGTTTCCATTCCGTGCAAACTTTACAGAGTTTCCTTTAATTTCTACTCTGCTCTCTTCCTCTGAATAGCCACCAATATTTTTTGCTGCCACCAGAAATAATACTCCTCGTTTTTACGTATATACAAATAGCTGGTGCCAAAAGACAGTGAAAAGAACACATGAAATACAAGTTTTTATGCAGCCACCCAAAATGCAGAGATAGCTTTGCATCTTTTAAAATCCAACCCACTGCATAGGGGTAGAGGTCAGGGAGCATGCATTTTTTTCAACTTGAGAGCTGTTCAATATGTATATTGCATCTACCTTCTGCATCCTCCCTCCCTCTCTCCCTCCCTCCCTGCCTTCCAGTTTGATGATAATTTGTCCACAGTGTCAATGGGATCTCCCTTTTTTGTCCATTTCTCCCTATTGCATGTCACATACAGTTGATAGATGCAATGATTTTATTTATTATAATGTTTATATACTGCTTTTCTCAATAGACTCAAGGCAATTTACATAGGCAGTATGAACATAAATCCATTTTTCAATGAGAGTTTTTCCCATGAGACAATCTTACAGAACCTCAATTTCTCCTGGTGTTTCCCCCTCATAGTGCAGTCGATATCCTGGCTGCTGGCTCTTGCACTTTCCAAGCTCTCGCAAGCAGCTGTAACCATGTTTCAGAACAGCTTATCAAAGATGTTAAAACTTTTTTTTTTGCCAGCTGACCCTTTTACGCTCCACTCCTCTGCATAGACATGCCAGTGGCCTCAATCTCCCATCCAAGCAACTGATTCTGCTTAGCTTTTTAGGCAAGATGGCAGCTCAATCTCCAGACCACACATTCATTCATTTTGGATGTGTGGGTGTGTGGATCCATCTATACAAACTCAGAGCTCTGCCAACCAGGATTCTTGTTGCAGAACCCACCATAAAGGAGGCAAAAGGTGTTCAGTGGCACAGTTCCCAGACATTTCTCAGATCTAAATTCCCTTTTATCAGATCAAATCCTGGTTATTAAATCCCAGCCTAAGTGGAGATGTGGTATGACAGTAAGATGCACCCATGTGGCAGTCCAGATCTTGCCCTTCGAAAGAGGCACAGGTTGGAAAAGGAGAAAGCTGAGTTGAGGAGAGAACAGGAGACAGCAGTTACTGGTAAAATCTCTCTCTTGCTGTGTGGTAAGCTTCCCAGTCCTGCACAGGGCAGTCATTCCTGGAGTCAGCAGTACAGTATTTGGAAAAGTAGTACTTGCAAAACATGTATTCACCAGCCCTGCTGTAGGCTCTCTTCCAAGCCATCCAAGCAACCTCTGAGTTCACAGGGAACACACAAGCCTGGTATAGCATGACTTCTGAGCCAGGACACTCTATTCCTTTTTTCACCAGCATTTTCAAAGGCATATCCCAATGAATCCAAAAGGACTTCTCACATCTTTTCCAGAGGTACTGTGGGTTGTGTTATCCCCCCTATGTGTTTTTATTCTTTCAGGCTCAGTGTTGCAGTCAATGGCTTGTGGTTTCCACCATCTCTGTGGATCCACACCATCCCTATATGCTTTTCACAGTCATTTCTACATTGATATAAACCAGGCAGGCTCCAGAAAACATGCCCACGTGTGAAGGGTGTAGTCACTCTCCCTCACACCCTTCCAGTTGAGCTTATCTCTACCCTGAGTGTGAAAAATTGCCCTCTTGGGAGAAAAGATTATGATGATAATGATTCAGTCTTCATGCAGATCATGATAATTTGTGGTTATTTTACAAAGTACTCTACAATACATCAGGGATATAGCAAATACATAGAGGGAGAAATCACAGTTCACATAGACGTAAATGCTCCACTATTAACATTCATGAAGCCACCTGGGTCACTGACTTAAATTTCATTATGGATTTTATAAACTCAAAGGTTTAGAAATAACATCTTGTATTGCCAGACCAGCTCAGAATGCATTTCCATCATAAAGGCTGCTACTCTCAAGGGAACATGTGAAAGCCAATGAGAGCTAGACTTCAAAAGCTGCGTGCATCTCTGAAAAACACTCCACAAAGTCATATTCAAACACTAAAATTTGATAGAGACTCATAATTACTTTGGCATTACAGTCTGTTCAGAGATATCTAATACTGTTGGGGTTTGAGGAGGGGGGCGCTGAATTTGTGTGTGGGAGTTCTTGCTTCCATTTAAAGTAGGATTTTTAAAAAAATTTTCATAGCAAAATGGTAAGCCAATATTGTTAAGTGTGAGAACCTCACTGCTGTCTCTAGTTGGCCATTTATACTGAAGACAAAAAGCATTGTCAGCACCTTCGAAACCTTCACCCCTATGACAGCTTCCTTATAATTCAAGGAGGTCAATGCTAGACACCAATATTTGAAAGCCCTGTCATGTAAACCAATGGTTCCTGAAATCTGTGCTCTAATTCAACGCTCATCAAATATAACTTTAAGGGAACATTGGGTTGCCCATCCTTTTCTGGATCTTTTTATTTTTGTTTAAAATAGGTGGGTAATGAAGTTGAGTAGATGGAAAGCTTTGTCTGAGAAAAGCTACACTAGCTATTTGGCCTCAATGAGCACTCACTGAGTTTCATATTTCCTGACTTGGAAATATGAATCTCAGCTGTTCATATTAAATAAAAGGTGAGCATTATGGTCCTAAAACTTCTCCAGGCCAGAGGAAAAAGTCAAGTCTTCTCATCCTCCAAGGCAATGTATTTATCTTATGATTTTTCATTCATTCATTTCTAATCAGACCCCAAGGTAGTCAATTATGGCTACAATGTACTGTAATGCAGCAATACATCCAAATGGAATACAGAGGCCCATGTACCTGTCTATCCTTCTCTGTATTCACTGTATCTCTGATGAACTGTAGACCATATTACAAGCGTGTTGCTTAATAACCTTCTGCTTAACAACAGACCACATATATGATAGTGGTCAAAACACAACACAAAGGCTCTTAATGCAAAGAAGAGGCAATCTATCTCCAGTAGCCTGTGCAGCCAGCTAGTTTCTGTCAGGGAGTGTCTGTTTACGCAACAGAGACACTAGACTGGGCTGGCTGTTTGCTTAACCACCCAATCTCAAAATGGGGACCAGAGAAGGTATCCTCAGACCACACCTGTATTTCAGATGCCTGTATTTCAGATGCACACCTGTATTTCAGATGCAAAAACCTTTGATAGAAGGTAAGAGTTGAGGCACTTACAGTAAAGCTACAAAAAGCATGGAAACTAACTTTGGAAGCATTAACCACTTGCCATGGTTCCAAAAGGTTCGAGTGAAAATCCTACTCATTCACTGAGATGCTGGAGGTGAGGGCGTCCTTTGTCTTGTCTCACTCCCAGAAAAGCAAGTCTGGAGAAGAATGACATCCTTTTAGGTGTCCAAGTTGGCTGGGGACAAGGCTCAGCCAGCTATTGCTACAAGATTCTTGTCCCCAGGATTGTGTGATTTGGGGAGCTTGCTACCCCATTGCACCATTGGAATGGTCTGAGATTAGCTGGTTGCCTTTGGAAGAGCAGGGTAGGAATTTTCTGCTCCTTGCCTGATTGCCCTCTGATTGATACACCAATGACAGAAGGGGGCAGAGTAATATCTTTGGTTTTTGTGGGTTTTGTGTGCTCTCTCACACACACTCTCCTTTCTGCATTGCCTCCATAAAAATAAAGATGTTTATCTTTTTTTTTTTCCTCAAGCTGCCTTGAAAGGAACACACCTGCTTTCAGCAAAACAGAGGTTGAGCAGTTTGTTCATCAGCAGACAGGATGAAAAATATTTACATGTATTTCAGCTGATCATAGAAAATTGTATCACTTGATTGTCCTCCGATAATCACCGAGACAACGACACTGCAGAGGTTTGGGTTACCTTCCTCCTTTTACTATTTCTCTGGCAAAGTTTTGAGGAAAAAAATCAGAGTAATTTAATACAAGGGGCCATAACACAGATTGTTAATTTTAAGTATAGCAGAATCACAGCAGGCTTTGATTGAGAGGAGCCAAAATAAACATGTGAAGTATGTGCCTCTTTGAAAAGGATATACCACATCCTGCATTTGGTAGCCAAAAGGTTCCAAGTTTGCATCACAAAATGCCGTCACAAGAGCCTTTTCTCTAGGTATGTACCTCCAAATTGGGCAGGGAGGGGGAACATAGGTCTGATCCATGCAGACTCTTTTCATTTTGTTTTTCTGACTTCTTTGCTTTTTGCAGGTTTAGCTCCAATACAGCCAGCAACAGGCAGAAGTGTAACTTGGATTAATCAGGATTGTTTGATGAATAGTTTCTGAAAAGGCTGACTATGGAAAGACTGCCCCTGCCAACATGCATAAAAGCATACATAACATCTTAGAAATAATATAAAGACAAATTACATTTCAAAGCTACTCCTATCAGAATGTCGGTTTAAATGATAGAAACAAAGCTTTCTGCTGAGGTGATAGAAACCAGACCTTTTGTGGAGAATTGACAAATAGTCTGAAGTCCTTTCAGTTGATGACTAAAGAGAACATATTTTCCTGCCTAATTAACTTTTTTAAAACTAGTGTTTACTGCAATAAATCATTTTTTTTTAAAGGACAGTTAAGCTTCCTCTCACTTTCAAGCTCTTCATTACCAATGTTCCCAACACACTGCATTGTGTAAGGGTCTGTACAGCTCTCCAACAAACTATAAATTGTCTCTCTGAAGAAGCAAACAAAACAACACATTGTGGATTGCTCAGCAGACCATAATGTTTCACCTATATGTTGATGGTACCCAATAAGGCCTCAGTGGAAAAACAGAAGTAGAAAAACTAAGTCAAGGGGGGGACGGGACACTTGCCTTTCTAGCAATGCCAAACAAGGTTATCTACATGCTTTCCATGCTTGAAAACTTCTCTTCCACCTTTATAGTAAAGTTAGGCTGAGAGCTTAGATTGTGTGTGAGTAAGCACAGTGTAATGTTCTTAAGATCCATAACTCATAGGTTTCTATGGTGTTTTTGATAATGTTCCACTCCAGTTATTATACATGCAGCATTTTCTGTCATGAAGATACACAGACGTGGGAGGCACCACCTGTGAAATTTCTGCCTAACATGTTCCTTTCAAAGGCACAACAGCCCTGCCAGGAGAATGCCAAGCCTTCACACATGTGTCCTTTTCCTAACTGAGACACTTTGGACGTTCTTAGAAAATGGTTCTCTATCTGATTTTGAAAGGTGCATAAACAAGGCTTTGAGACTCAGCAATACAAATATAGTATCATCACACCACAGAAAGGGAAGCAGGAACTGAGAACAAATCAAAAGCACAATGGTACAAAAAAGTCTAGCTAAATACCAGAATGCTACTAAAAGTGGGCTTCCTGGGTAGCGAGTGCCATAAGCAGAGTGTGGCCACCAAAAGGGCCTGTTGCTATATGCTAAACTGTTGCATTTCCAACTCTGTCAACACCGAACATTCTAAAGTGACTTCCTTCAAAATGCTGTAGATTAACAGTTATTGAAAAACCAAGTTATTGCAACATGGCCTCTTTTGTTTACCGATTTCACAACTCCAGCTGGGCCTCGTTTGGCAGAAGATATTGGATTTTTACGAGAGGAGAAAAACCATAAATCTGTTGTCACCAGAGGACACCATACACTATGTGGCATATTCATGATATCACCAGTATGCAGAGCTTTTAACAGAGCCATTTGCCCATAAAACTGCCATCCAGGAAAATCACATAGGAAACTAAAATGTGAACTCTGGAGCAGCACTGCATGAGTGTGAGAGATCTTCCTCTCCCTGCTGCCTCACAACTGCTGAACCTTTTGAATACCCAAGAATATTTCCGAACCGGCTCATAAGTTTCCAAATAGAATCTGCAGGCATTCAGGAAATTAATAAACAGGGGACAAACCCATCCCAGCATCCATGCAGTACTTGTGTGTGCGTGTTATAGATGTAGATAACTTTTAGATGACGTGGGTTTTAAAGTTGGAATTTTTTTTTTATTACCTCTGTCAAATCAGCCAAATTTCCAAATCTTCCAAGTTTTGAAATTTAGATACTGCTGCCAAAAGTTGATCTAGCATTTCAGCATTTGAAATCAGAATTTGAAATTTGCCTCTATTGAATTATTGAAAGCAATGCATTTACTTCAAGGCAGCTGTCAAATAATGATTGCTTCTGTATGTCTGCCGTCAGATCCCATTGAAGGCTGACTGCTACTGCATGGCAACGGTCAAATATTGCCAAATGTTGGCCGTCACATGTCAGGTACTACTGTATGCCAGCTGCCAGATACTTTAAAAGTGCCTGCTACCGCAAATGCTAATGCCAGAGAGCAAAAGGTCACTGAATGTTTGTCCAGTGAGAGAGTATTTGGAGAATATTTGCTGTCACAATCTGCAGAAGGGAACTTTGAGGAATATTAGCTGAGACAAATAAATTTCATTTTCAGAACTCTATCCTTGTTCAGTCATGCTGTGATGTGGATACAGTTTGTAGTTCCAACACAACCAGAACCATGCCAACAAGCCCCCACCCCTACTTCTGGCACGCTCCATAACACTGCCCCCCCCCCAGTAGACTGTATCTCTGAGGAGTGCAGGGGGGCTGAGCTATGAAGCCTGCTCACCTCACCCAGCCAAAGCTGACTAGCTTAGGCAGGGACGGAAAGTTACTGAGATATAGAAATGACAGGGATGGAGACTGTCACTCCAATCCTATGCGTGTCTACTCAGAAGTAAGTCCCTTTCTGTACAATGGGGCTTACTCCCAGGAAAGCATGCATAAGAATGTAGCTTATGTCACTGCAGTCTCCTGTCATGAGACTGAGGTACTTCCACTAGGGAAGGGGATTTAGCTATTAATTAGTAGAAGGATTTAGTTCACTGGAATGATTAATAAAGATTTGGTAGAAACCAACAACTATATTTCACTAGCGAGTGGTCCTGAAGTATGTCTCTTACTGTTCCACTTCACTTAGCATGGCCTTTTATTGCCCTTCCAAGGTATTTTCTAGCAGGAGAGAGAGGAAATACAGAAGGCTCCGAGGAGAAAAAAAACAGAGGTCCCACGTTGATCAAGGCCGCAGAAGCCTCCTGACATGGGCTATAGCAAATGAAACCAAAACATAAGAAATCTCCCCGGGTTCAGAGTTCCATGAGGCAGAGAGATTGTGTGTGTGTTCGTACCTGCAGACAGAATTCTGACTGTAGACACCAAGCTCATGCCAAAACTCCTCTCAGCTAAGAGGTTTTAAATTTATGCTCTAAGTAGGGCTGAGAGGTTCACAGAAAGGTTATATTTCTTCTGCCTCTTTATTCTGTAACACTATATTTCTCCCAACAACATTAATTAGATAACTGGTAATTAATTTCTTTTTTAAAAACAAAACAAAAAAAACCCCTCCATGCTCATATTCTTTATTTCTTATTGCAATCAAGAACATTGTTATGGGCAATGAATTATCTGAACGTGGGGAAAAAATGGAAAGCCTTAATATTTATGATCACATGAAAAACAACTTTCTTCAAGTACTTCCCCTAACAACTTCCCACAGATTTTTTTTTTAACATGGCTGCAAGAAGAATTTTTTTTAAAAGGTTTGCCATTTTCATTGCAATGCAAATGGCACAATGGTACCGTACACGCAGGTTCAAGTGATCGGTTAACATGTCAGGGGGGGTAGGGCCATCGTCTGCCATCACAATGCCACCCCATCTTCCAGAAAGTATTAGAATGAGTGGCAAATTCTATGGTGGCCTTTATGCAGATGCAGCGCAAGGCCTCGGTTGCTGTTGCGTGAGCCACTCCAAAGGTGGGCAGTCCGCTAATGATGGCGCTGAAGCAGGGAAGCCCCATGGCTGCAGTGGTCTGCCAAACTCACAGTGGAGCACTTTGGGGTGGGGTTTCGGGGAGGATTGTGGTGGTTTGAGCATGGGAACCAGGCCAAGCCAGGGGCAGTTTGAGGAAGTGGAGGATCTTTGATCATGATAGCAGTGGTGCATGTTGAGAGTATATTATTCCCTTTTCCCGGCCTGACATGCCCCCAACTCTCCTCAGACTCACTCCATCTAAACAGCTGGCAAAGGCCAGGCAGCCTATAGGGAAGTAAGTAAAAAAAGATGTTTCTTTACTTCTCCCTGGCCACCTGGTCACCTCCACCCGCATCCCCATAGCATGCAGCATGTGCTCCATCAGCTGCACTGTGTGCTATGAGCTGTTGGGGGATAGGATTGGGCCATAATACATGTATTAATTGATGAATTGCACATGAATAATCAAATGAAAAATGAAAAAAATGAATAATAAACAATGACTATATTCTGGTCTGAATGAACAAAAATCATGTTTTGGTCTGGGTTTGCTACCTCTCCTGGCCAAGGATACAAGCTGTTGCTTCCACTCCACCTGCTGCTTTCCTCACTGTTCTTACATTTACAATGTGTTCGTATACACACCAAAAGTGCTGGAAGGTGGAAGCTAGCAAACTCTTTTCAATGGACCTTTCAAGGCCTTTGTGGCCTTGCCTAACTCCATCTTGAGTGGAAGAACAATTTGAGAGGGGCCAGGCACCCTGGCTCCCAAACTTCCACTGTTCCTCTCATTTTGAATTTTTTTGTCTTTTGTTGTAGCTTAAAATGTACACACCTGAAATTTAATAGACTCTGCCAATATTTTCAGAGGAAGGGGTAGAACGTGAATTATCCCATAGAACCACAGCATTGGCAGAGACATTTCATCAAAAATTCTGCCATGCAAATCATATCGCTTTTCAACAAGAGTTAACAAAATGGTTTACATAGTCAAATAAAGCTATAAATGGTTCCATGTCCCCAAAGGGCTCACAATCTTTAAGGAGAGAGAGAGAGAGAGAGAGAGAGACCAGCAACAGCCACTGGAAAAGATGTCATGCTGGGATGGAGGGATAGTTGCTCTCGCCCTTAAAGAGAACACCTCTTTAAAAGGTGCCTCCTTAGCAGGGCTGCAACTGTCTTATATGGAATCAGACCATAATTGGCAGCAGATCTCCAGGTTTCAGACTAACAGCCCAATCCTACTGCAGCCATGCCAACAGGGTGCATGTTTTGCATTCCATGGAGGAGTTTCAGGCCCCGGACGTCTCCTCCAGGTAAAGAAACATTTATTCCCTTGCCCAGAGTGAGCCCTTGTTGCCCCACTGCATCTTCTTGGACCTTCCCCAGTATATAGCTAACACAAGTCTGAGCAGGCGTGGGAAGGTGGATCAAGGCCAGGAAGGAGGTAGAATATCAGCGGTGATGCTGCTGGTGATACAGCCCCTTCCTACCCCCATCTGCCACCACCTGTGTTGACTCACCTGCACCAAGGCTCATTGGGAGAACACCAGTGCACAGACCCAGCCACTCACTGTTCGTGTCAGTGGCCAGGTTGTTCTGTATGGCATGTCACGTATTGCTATAACCTGGATGTAGTTCCAGCAGCATAATGCCCTGCTAGGATTGGGCTGAAGGTCCTACCTGGAGATGCAGAGGATAGAACCTGGGTATTATACATGCAAAACAAATGCTAGAGTCTCTTCCTGTACGAATTTTATCTCCAGAGGCTTGTATATTTATAGCGTCCAGTTACGCACACCAGTGGAATTGCCCTTAAAGGTGACTAACCCTATCTGAATGCCACAGCAAGTCTAACATCTGGTGAAGTAGATGCAACCCACTAAAGTGGTGGTGTGTGTTCTGCATGAATCTAATTCTGCAAATATAAACTCAGAAATGCTTGAATGATTCCGAATTGAGCTGGCAAAGCTGTCATGTTTCAATTTTTCATCACTCTGCCCTGCCCTGCAAATGTCCGACTAGGTTTTTCTGATTTATACCCTCTGTGAGTAACACGATCCTATGAAAAGTTCTTGGAAAATAATTTTGGATCAAGAACAAGAAAATCTTTATGCTTATGTAGCATACGATCCAAGTTTTTCTGAGCTGTTAGTAGAACAAGCACTTCTACAAGGTCACCAAAAGTGTTTATTTTTTGATATCCCAACCAAGTCAGGTAATAGTGCTTACACTGCAATTTTCTTTTTCAGGTTGGGTTCAAAAGACAAAACCACTTCAAATGAAAGGAAACATCTGAGAGATTTTTGATAAGCAGCTGTCATGTTTTAAATACATGCTGCACCGACCAGATAGCCCCAACAAATCAAGTCACTTTGCAGAAATTGTGCGGGTGAGTGGAATCCGGTGAGTAAAAAGAGCCAAGTTCAGTCCAATCTTGATCATTCAAAAGTACAGCTCGTGCCAGTCACAAGTCTCCAAGAGGATGTTCACACCAGCTTGTTTCCTGAATATATCGCACCAGACCCTGAATGGTTTCACTAATCTGTGTTCCACTTCTGGGTTGGATGCCGAGAAAAGAACTATCTCTTTAAAGAGGAACTCTTTTTCTCCATGTGATGTTCTGGACAATATCAGTGTGACTGTCAGAACACACATTATATGGAACATTAGATCTGGCTCAGGGAACTCCAACTTCCTGCTGGAAAGGGAGACCTTCCAAACAGGCAGAAGTGGAGCAGCAATCAAAAATCTGTTGGGAGGGGAGAGTTCTATTTGAGGCAACAAAGGAAAGTCTGTCATTGCACTGAAGGCATATTTGCAGGAGGTATGCCAGCTGGGAAAAGGTCAGTTTCTAGCAGGAACAAACAACACTGCCAGATCAAAAAGACCCACAACATCTCTAGTTGAAAGGTAAATGTTGCAAGCATTCCACCAGGAGAACTCAAAATATCGAACTCCCTTGCTCAACATTAATACAATGTATTACTGCGCCCTCAAAAGCTTGAAATTTTTTGAGCAAATCAAACCAAGTAAAGGTTCTTTTTTTTTCTCCTATCACCTATAAGCAACACAAGACAATGCTGTTTAGAATAAAACTGCATAATTTAATACAGAAATTAATTATTTCCTGCCAAATTAATTATTTCTGTATTACCCAATGCTATATAGGCTGGACCTTGGTATCCACGGGGGATCCATTTCTGGACCCACCACAATAGTAAACCCGCGGATACTGAGATCAGCGGGGGTGAGGGGGCACAGAGGACCTCCAGGCATGACTGTCACGTCTTGAGGACTTCTGTGGGCTCTCCTGATTCAGGTTCAGAAGCTGCATTGGGTCAAATTCACAGGTTCCAAACCTGCAGATGAAGATGACCCACTGTACTTAAAATACCCTGCAGTGGTCCTATCTCCTCCACATTCTTCCTCTCTTTATTGAGGGTACCTATGTTGGAGGAAACAGCATACAACTGTGCATATCCATCCTGGTTCCATCTACTGATGATCCCAGCTTGTCAACATCCACATCAATCCCTGGAAAGAGGGTCGCGGAAGCTGACTGGTGCTGCTTACCCCAAGCCAAACAGCCCTTGAGACAGACTTTGCCATTTAAGCTTGAGGAGTCAACAGCCTGCATCCCCGAGCCAGGCAGCTTCTTGAGATCAGTTCTGGTTTCCCTTATGATTTTTGCTTACCTCATGCGCATGTCAGTCTCTATTCCTATTCCGTGTACTGCACTGTACATGTCAGCTGTGGCTGCCCCAACACCACCCCTGGTCTGGAACAGATGAAAGAACTCCCTGTGAATAGTCAATCAGGCAAGGAACAAAAAATTCCTACAGTGCCCAGCTAAACTACCATTCCAAAGGGTGAGTGTGATGGAGTTGCAAGTTCTCCCAGTCACACAATGCTGGGGACAAGGCTCCTGATGTAATGGTTGGCTAAGCCTTGCCAGCAGCCAGCTAGGCACCCAAAGGGATGTCATTCTTTTCCCTCCTTGCCTGGTTGGGGGCGGTTCAAGGTAAAGAATGCTCTCCCCTCCAGCATCTCCCTGGAGGAGTGTCATTTTAACATGAACCTTTGTGTACCATTGCAAATGGTTACTTGCAAAGTAAAATAAGTGCAAGTGGGCATCTTTGGAAGTGGGCACCTTTGCAAGTGGTAAGCTAAAGGTAAAGCTAAATTTTAACATTGATTTAAGGTTAGAAAAACACAGAGTACACTTACCTCCTCCTCCTCCTCTTCAAAACTCAGAGAACTCCCTCTCCAATACTGAGAGGGTCCACTTGCCTTCTCCTTCTTCCTCTCCTCGCACAGACACTAAACTCGCTCTGCCTTACCCTGGCACTTTGTTCCTGAGGCACTTGGTTCCCAGAGGCCACACACACTTCATGCAGTGCGCTTTGTGCAACTATAAAAGCATAGTTGCAGAGAAGTGCCCCATTGACATTGAGAGCCCAATCAGATTCATGTTTACTCAGAAGTAAGTCCCATTATAGTCAATGCAGTTTACTCCCAGATATGTGGGATAGGACTGCAGCCTGAGTTGATCCCCCACATCTCAAAGGATATCTGTTAGCAGGATTGGGAAAGACCTCTGAGACTCTGGAGAGCCACGGGCAAACAAAGTGGACAATACTGGACCAGTTCAAGGAGGTGTCATATGACTGGCCTCAGCAACCACACAATGCTTGAAACAACCCTTTACCACACTGAAAAGAACCGAACCCTGGGTGTGTGAGGAAAATCTATTTATCCACACACCATGTGGCTTTTAAAGTTCTCCTGTTATTCTTCTGCATATCTCAATGGAAATAAAATAGCAGTAAAAAGAAATTTTAAGTTTTTTTTTAGAGGCCCCATCTTTTAACATTTTCATGTTATTTCTACAAAGTGTCATTGGAAGTTTATGATGTTCAGAATGAAGTCTGTGTCCATTTTTTAAAAAAAACACACACAAACCAGGCAAGTATGATTAACCCTTTTTGGCACTGCCAAATTAGATTATGAACAGTGATGAAATGTCACCTGCCAGCATTCTGCAAACAGACATCACAGCACTGGAATCAGGGGCTTTGACTGCTAGCTGACCGGGCCAAGTGATACATATATGTGCTCGACAGATCATAACTCAGCAAAATTCATCCAGCTTTAATCAGAGCCAGCAGAAAACACTCCCCTGACCTCAATACACAAGTCGCTGCCAAATATCAAAGCATTTCTTTTGCAAACTAGAAGAGTGCTGAGCCCTTCAACCCAACAAGGCTGAGGGATTTGTTTCACAGTGAAAAGCACTTCAGGACACAGGATGCTCTTGAATTTTTTTTTTCATTCTCCTCTCCACCCCATCTAGTTGTCAGATGCATTCCTGTTTTCATCTCTGGAGGTCATTGTCTTTTCTCAGTTGGCATTGCCATCAGTAGAAGCTGTTGGTTTGATTGTGTAATGAGGTTTCTACAGCACAGTTCTATGTTGTTAAATTCAGAAGTGAATTACTGTGAGTTTGATAGAACTTGAGGATTACAGCCTTAAGCACTCATTCACCTTGGTAGCCTTTCACCTTAAAATGGAAATAGAATGACTTTCAAGATATATTTTCCTTTGATCAAAGTGCAGGGGGGGGGGGAGGATACAAGACCAACTCTGCAATTCTTTGTGGGTTTATTCAGAGTGCCCCAGGGAATGCAGACCTAAAGGAAAGCACTGCCTGGTCTCTACCATTGTTCACAAGAGTAAGGGTCCCTGAGTGATTGTACCTCCTACTTTCCAGGAAGAACAGGATGTCTAGGTGAATACTAGCCTTATCCCTGCCACCATCAGGAGGCTTGCCTCCCCACTCTTCTGCTCCAAAAGCCAGGTGCTCAAGGGCAGCAGAACTAAATGAAAGCACACTCTGGCCTTTGCCGGTGAATAAAGGGCTCTCTCTCTCTCTCTCTCTCTCTCTCTCTCTGTGTGTGTGTGTGTGTGTGTGTGTTGCAATGAATAGTAAACCAGCTTAAGAATAATTTGATTGAAAGGTTGGTTAGATTATCAACAGATTAATTTCACTGTATTCAAATAGGCTTCTTTCCTGGTAAATGTGTTTAGGGTTACAACCGAGATGCCACAAATAGAATAATCTAGATCAGCAGTTCTCAAACTCTCTGGGAGTTTGAGATTGCAGGGGCAGTGACACAATTCCCAGGATCGCGCTGCTGCCAGGGACCGAAGGGCTTTTTTAAACATACCTGAGTCCCTGCATCCAGGAGTGCAGGGAGCCATGCAAAGCCCTCATCAAGGCTCCCTGCACCTCTAAATGCTGACAAAACATGATTATGACCTACTTCTGGTTTCATAATCGCAACCCGGAAGTGGGTCATGATTGCATTTTGTTAGTGTTTAGAGGTGGGGGAGCCTTGCAGAGGCTCCACAGGGCTCCCCACACCCCTTGGACACCAGCAGGGACTCAGGTACAATTTTTTTTTTTTTTTAAAAAGGTCCTAGGTCCCCTGCGGCAGCGCCTGATCCACTTTCCTCCCTGTCACATCACTATTCCACCCACTCCTTCATTGTTCTGTCCTCTCTGCTCCATTCCCCTTCCTGCACAGCCGTACCTGCTCTAGCAAGTATTTGGCCGTCTGTTGGTACACAGATATTTGGCCATCTGCTGGTACACAGGTATCTATATCTATATCCGTGTATAACTCTATACAGAGCTTCTATTGCTACCAGGATCTGTAATCCAAGGGTTCTGGGAGAGTGATAATGCTTATGTAACATGCATGGTTCAGGGTGCCTGTGTATTCCGGAAATTCTCCTCAAACCAACATCTTACTGAACAATATCCCTTACAAACATGGCAAGAAAATATTCTTGCTGCATCTGCTTAGAACACCTTACTAGTTCAGACAAATGCTTTCCAGATTGGGCTTCAACAGAGCCAATGTGGGCCCCATAAAAGCACGTGAGATGCCTTGTGACTTATGTTGTTTAAGGATATGATCCAGTCATTTTTCAAGGCAGTCTTTTCTCTCAACCCTAATAAAGCTATTTTTAAAAGATGGCATTTATTTTATTTTAAGTTAAGTCAGCACCAAGCTACTTTTGAAATCAAAGAATGCCTTGCAAAGAAACTCTATAAGAACAATTACGGAAGATTCAAAAAAGAAATAAATAAAACAATGACAGCCTTATGCCCCTAGACAACTGCTGCATGGTGTAATTTTAAATGACTGCGGGTGCAATTCTAACCAACTTTCGAGCACCGAATTAGGGGCAATACAGCTCTGAAGTAAGGGAACAAACATTCCCTCACCTTGAGGAGGCCTCCATGATTGCAGCACATACCCATTGGCACAGCCAAAGTTGGTTTGGATTTGGGCCTGTGTTGACTAAATTCTACAACTGTACATGATTGGACTTCTGTGGAATTTATACTGTTCAGCAAGCAGGCCAGAAAACATTGTAAAGTTGTAAATGTTCAGTGAGTGGGGTCTATGGCAATGCTAGTGATGTTCTTGGGACACCAAGATATTCCTATTATTTGAAAATAAATATTGCTATGCAGTTGGCATCCTTCAGTCTCGAAAGACTATGGTGTCACGCTCTGAATGGTGGTTCTGGAACAGAGTGTCCTCTCCAGTGCGCGAAGCCTGGGTAAAGTAGGTATGGAGGATAGGCTGTTACCCATGCAGCAAATCCCCCCTCTCCACATCGCTGAAATGGTCCAATGGAAATGCAGAAGCCAATACGGTTGGTTCCAGCGGCGTCGCAGGAGTTGCCAGAACGTGACTGTGTTCAGCCATGAACTGCCTCAGGGACTCCGGCTCCGGATTTTGCCTCAAGGTTGACTCCTGAAGCTTTTTCCACAACTGGATGTAGCCACAAGGCAGTGGAGGTTTGGGATCAGAGCTTTCCTTCTCTCAGATGAGCTGCCTCCCCAGGCTGACGAGTCCCATCTACCCGGTGGCTGTTTAGTCGCCTCTTACGACAAGTACAGAGGGCCTATTCTTATCCCCCAGCCCTCAGGGGTTCATATTGCTATGAAGCTAATACATAAAGCTCAAAACATCCCTACACAATGGTGGCTGGTGAGGCTGTTCCCTAAGCAAAACCACCAGGGGTTACTGCATGACAATTGAGGAGAAAAAAGAATTTGCACCCTCACTTGTAGACACTGAGAGGGGACAGTAGAAGCAAGGGTGCCACAAATACGCCGTTTCTGACTATGTAGCCATTGTGACATGAGCACAGACAATTGACATCAGCTAGGGCTTCTGAGGAATAAATAGGTTAGGTGACCTCCCTCTTCCCTAATAGCAGGAAATGAAGCAACTAGATACAGTTGGCCATTCTTATCTGCAGGTCTGGCACCCATGGATTTGACTCACGGATTTGCTGAGCTCACATCTAGAGGGCCTCAAGGACCTCTCAGATGTGACCGGAAGTGCCTCCCGGTCATGTCTGGGAGGTGTTCCCGAGTCACAGGGAAGTCGCTCGTGGCCACCCCGTGCATCAAAAAGCCTCCCCAATGCTTTGGAAAGGCACTTCCAAACTGGAAGTGCTTTTCCGAAGCATCCAGGAGGCCTTTGGAGGCACGGGAACGTTGTGCATGGCCTCCCTGTGCCTCAGAAGGCATCGGAGAGGCACTTCTGGTTTGTTTTAAAAAATTGCTTTATTTACAAATACACTAGCAGTAAATCATGGAAGTAAATCATCACTCCCATTGCAGGCAGAATATCCACTAACCCCAGCAGCAAATCCTCAGAAAGCCACTGTTGCTGCTCCCCTCAGGTTGCACGCCAATGTAGCTGACTCTCAGCTCTCTTTTTCCAAATACAAACTGCCAGCACTATCTCACTATCCCACTATCCTACTTGTGCCTGTTCCTCACAAACACTCTTGCAGAGCACAAGCCTCAGGACACCCCCCCCCCCCACTTCCCATCATTCAGGATAAAATCACCCTAGTCACTGAGAATCGACATTTCTTTTATCAAGTCCCTGACCACCCATCAAGCAACACTTTAGGCAAAACATAGTGAGAAACACAGTCATGATAATCAAGATGCCCACACTCACAACACCACTAGGCATGTGTTTCCCATTCTCAACATTGTTTTCTCAGCTAGACGGCCCCTTCCCACACATTGCCAAATGATATCCTTTCCTTCGTTATTATTGCTGGGCTTTACCCCTGACCCCCCAAATAAGACACCAGGCTGAAGTTTTTTGGGGTTGAACTAGGGCCACTTTATTAACAACAACAACACAAAACAGCAGCAGGGCTAGATGGGGCCAGGGGGCAAGCCCCCCGGCATGCGGGGGCCTAAAATTGGGGGAAACAGACCTAGCCATCTACCTCCCCCGGGGTCAAGGGTGAACCAACTGACTCGGGCTGCCACCAGTCGATTGACAGGATACAGCCTGTCTACGTTACCCCCAAAGGGGGCAGGGGAGCTGGCCAGCTGGCTCGCTGGGCAAACCATGCAAGCATAGCCAGACCAGTTAGGGGGGTTTGCCAGCCTACCTCTTCGAGCCGGCTAGGCATCATGTGGGCGGTTCTGGCTCGCCTCCCTTGACCTTTCTGCCCTGGATGGACACCGAGTTGCCCTACCTACCCCGCCCCGCACGCATCACGCCAAATGACCGAAGGAATGAGAACCTATCAGAACCACACCTCCCAATGTAGCAGTCTGGGGTAGGCGAAAAAACTGACACCTATGGCCAATCAAGGTGCCAGCAAAAAATTCCTACCCAGCCCTGCAAGAGCGACCAGCTAATCTCAGACTGTGCAAAGGGAGGGCGGGTGGGCTTGCTGCTGCTCCCTAGACTGAGCTCCTGCGGGCAGGAATTGCCAACGTGAGCTCACCCCCCACCGCGCCAAACTGCACAGCCCAATGGGAGCCTGACCCCTCAGCCTGCCCGCACGAGGTGGGGCGGGGCAATGGCCAATAGCGCACACAGCGCTAACGGTCTTTCTTTTGGAGTGATCCAGAAGAGCAGGCAGTGTAAGAAAAACACCACAGGATATTTCAGAGGTCTGTGCTATATCTGACCTGATAACTGTATGGATTTATTTCTTTTCCTCCATCCCTGATAAGAGCTATAGCCTATGCTGAAGCAACGTAATGGAATAATAGAGAGATGTCACTGACTTTGAGAACAACACTGAGCAGTTTTCCAAGTGTATGGAAAAATATGCAAAGAGTATCATTTAAGAAAGGCTGGAGTCGTTTCCAGCCCTTATCCTTCAAAGAAATGAGAAAAGCAACTGAATTAATTTGAGCATGGCCCTCCTCCATTCTCAGCTAAAGAGAAGAACAGATGGAGAGAGATAGCTACTGTCCGTAATAATCTCTTCTCCCAAGAGAAATATGTAAACACATAGACTTTCTGCTGTATTCGGAAAATTTGAACTTTCACCAAATACCATAGAATGATTTCTTGTAAGTTAATCTACCTTTACTCCAATTTAACCAGGCGACATGTATTTGTGGAAAGAGGCTTCCATGTGAATATTTATTAAGAGTCTTTATAGTCCACTTTTCAACAAAAAAGCAGTTTACGGAGCAAAATAAACCAGTTGGATGAGGATCTCTCTCTCTCTCTCTCTCTCTCTCTCTCTCTCTCCTTTATTTTATTTTATTCAAATTCTTCATTACAATATCAAAAAACACAACATAAAGAAAATAAACAACTAGCTTTGCAGAAGTATTTTATTGTGTACTGAACTCAACAGCTTCCATAATCCATTTCTCCCTTTCTATTAATGTTGTACATTAATTAAGCCATTTTCTTAGCCACTTTTTTATTTTTATCTATCCATTCCAAATTTCATAAATCAAATTGATTTACTTGATTACTAATAGAAGCGCAACATACTGTTCATTCCAGATCTATGTTTATATCAATACTTTCCTTTCCTATTACCATTATATCCAAAGGAAATATTCAGATCTCCAATCGCCTCTTGTAGTAGCTGGATTGCTTTGTAAATATCTCATCACTGCCTCCTATCTGTGGCACAGCTCTTCAAAGGCCTTATTTAATAAAGGCTGTCAGTATAACCATCTTCACTATTTCCCAGCATTACCACTCATCCTTTGCTGGTAAAATCAACTTTTCCAATGCTTGCAAAAATCAACCATACCCCAGCTGGCATATTCAAAATTGGGTTCCAGCATCTTTCAGGGAAAAGACTGTAGCTCAGTTATAAAATACCTGCTTTGCATGCAAAAAGTCTTGGGTTCAATCACCGGTGATATTTCTCGGAAGGGCTGGGGGATGTGCCCCAAAAGCACTGCAAGTCCATTTGGACTACACTGTGCAAAATTGACCATTGGTCTGACCCTGAAGAAGGCAGCTCTCTGTCTTAAGTCACAAGTTCAGAATCACTATGTTAAGGATGTCTGTCAAGGCACCGTCTTTGTTTATATGCCGGAGGACTGTTTGCTGCAGTGCTGATATGCAGAAGAGAAGCACAGACTGTATCTTCTGTTGAGCACTGCACATCTAACCAAGGAGTATGCATGTCAGCTAGGATTTGGGAACTGGCTGTGCAGACTGAATAAAGGGATGGGAGAAAGGCTGCCCCTTGCCCTTCTTCAGAGATTGGTTTTCAACAACTCTTACAATCATTTTCTTCCAGCTGGAAAAAGTTCCTGGCATGGTATGTTTTTCACTATACACAAGCAAAATCAATCAGGTCATTGCTGAGACTCTTCCCTTTTTCAGTGTTTATAGTTAAGAAGAAGTCTGTGAGGAAGCAGTTAATCCTGGTCAGAAAAAGAAAATGCCTGTAGTCTGCTCATCAAAGATTTAGATCAAGGTCTGAATTTAAACACCGAGTATATCTGGCTAAGTCTCTTTCCTGTTGTAAAATGGGAATAGTGACAAAGCTAGTTCTGAGGATGACTGAAACCTAGGACTGTAAAGCACTCCACATGTTAAAAAGTGGCATTTGAGCAGGACCAGGCCATCCATGAGGCCAACTGAAGGAGTCATCTCAGGCAGCAGACGGGGGCATCCACGTCCATCCACCTGCTTACCTCCACTGATCCTCCTCCTTCTCCCACCCCCTGGACTGGAAAAGGATTTGCCCATCCATAGATGCCAAGCCCATGCTGCAGAGGGCCTCATAGATGGGACCAGAAGCCACTTCTGGTTCACGCCAATGACTTCCAGTAGCATCTGAATGCAACTGAAAGTCGTCGGCATGAACCAGAACACTGATTGTATCCAGGAGGCCTTTCTGAGGAGGCTGGGAGACTACCATGACCTCCGGAGTGCAGACACAGCCTCCAGGTGAGTAATGGTTGTGCCTCACCGGAGCCCCTCACGGATTCCTGTGTCTGTGGATTTTGGTATCCATGGGGGGACCTGGAATGGATCCCATGGATAGCACTGTAGTTACAATATATAGTGTAACTATATACTGTTATGTATAGTGGAGGGAGAGAAGAGGACACCATGAAACTGATCCTCAAGGCGTTTTTGCATCCACTTTAACCAGCAGTATATTCATCTTTCCCATGATCCTACTTGTACCCCAATCCGTTTTGAATCAGGGGGTGAGGCTCATAAGGACCTTGCCCCCCCAAAAAGCAGATGGACTAAACAGAAGACATCTGTCTGTGCAAATGCAGTTCCTCACAGTAATACAGATGAAGTAGACAGTTAGTGACCCAACTGACTTCTACCACCCCTCCATATGGTATAGAGCAGCCATTTTCAACCGCTGTGCCGTGGCACACTGGTGTGCCCCGAGTGGTCCACAGGTGTGCCACAGGAATTTGGGGGAAGGTCATCTATCTATCTATCTATCTATCTATCTATCTATCTATCTATCTATCTATCTATCTATCTATCTAACACACACAGACATACAAACATATAACATACATTTAGGAGTGCTTAATACCATATACCATTGCTAATTAATCATACAATATCTCCTAATCTACTTATTCATCTATTTCTACCTCTTATTGATTTATCCATTTATTTATATAATATACAATAAATTTTCCCCTAATGCCTTATACTATATTTTCTAAATATTCACTTTCTACCAAGCATAAACTAACTTCAATTGCTCATTAATATTAAAACAAAATAATCTAATTACCAAAATTATCACCTCAGTTATTTCAACTCCAATCTAATTACACTTTTTTTCTTTGACATAATAACCACATATAAAACAATTCTTCCACATGTTTACATTTACAGTTATATATTTTTTAATACATTCTAATTCATATTTATCAATTTCATATGTATTTTTTTTTTCTTCAAATAAATTTGGGCCATTGTTATTAGCTGAATAAATTCTCCAATTTTCTTTAACCCTCAGATTACCCCTCAGGGTTCTTTCTCTTTCTTACTTTCCATTTTTTCTCCTGTAATATCTTTAATAATTCATCTCTATAACAGAATCTGATAAATCCACACTTTCTTATATAGGGTGTGTTCATTCTTCCAGTAAACTGGGATATATTTTCTCCTTCTTGTTCCAACAAATTTTGTGATTTGTGCACTCCTGTTACTCTGTCCATTTTATCTTTCTTGATCTCCATCAGCACCTCTTCTTCATCCTGTTGATCATCCTGTTGATTTTCCTCCTTATCCGCTTTTTCACTCCCTTGTTTATCTTCTGCTTGTTTCTTCACATCTTCCAATTGTTCCTTATAGACATCTATCTGTTTGGGAAAGAGTCTCCAGACTGGCTTGAATCTGCAAGGACCAATTCAGCTGTTGTCGCTCCATAACAAGCAATCTCTCCGTATTAATCAAGATTTTCTGTATTCACATTTCTGGAACAGAGTCCATTTTGCAATTTCTCTCCAGTCCACTAGATGTCCACAACATATTATTCTCCTCACTTCCACCACATCATTACTACTCTACCATCCACATTCCTTACATACCTCTTGCAGATAACAGTCCAGTGCGGTTAACGGAGAGAAAAACAAAATGAAAGAAAACAGTCTCACCGTCTCTGGTGCAGAGAAAACAAAGCTCTTTCAAATCTAATGAGAATTATATTTATATCCAATTATGTCCAAGAATAATTCGGGATTTTAGTTCACACCCAAGTTATAGTTGTAATTATAATCCACCACCAATTTATTCCACGACAGAGAAAAAGAGCACTTTCAAGCTCCTTAAAAAGTCTCTAGTTAATGCCTCCAATATTAATAATAATAATAATAATAATAATAATAATAATAATAATAATAATAAAACAACTAGGTATCCTCTGACTTTATTCAAGGCGGTTTACATAGGCAGACGTTTCTAAATCCCTCAAGGGGATTTTTACAATCATAGAAGTTTCTGTCTTTCAAGAACCACACAACATTTCAGATGGATCTTCCTGGTCTGATCTCACTTCTGGCCTCCAGTTGCCTGCCACGCAGGCTGAACAAGCAGCTCCTTCATCTCTCACATGGAAGGCAGCCAAGACGCTTCTTCACTCACAGCAAAGAGCAAATGGAATGACTCAGTTAGGCTTGTCAGCTGCTTCAAGGTCTCGCAGTTCAGGGACCTGTTGGTGGCCTCAAACTGGCGACCTTCCAAAACTGGTTATCTTCAGGCTAATGGAGGCTCTACCCTCTAGACCAGACCTCCTGCCTGGGCTTTTAGCCAAATCAGTCAATCAGAGCCAGGGACAATATTACCACTTGCTTATCTTAAATTTCCAGCTTAAACTTTACACTTCACGCTTTTTCCCCCCTTCCATATGGCATCTCAGCATGGAGCCAGCAGCTTGATTGCAGATCACTGCACCTCCCCCAATACTGTCACAAACAGCTAGATTCCTCTGAGAAGAAAGCCCCCCCCCCCCGGTCGGGCTTTCAGTTTCCCAGATACCTGCACCAATGAAGATCTTGTCTCTCCTAACAAAGATCTTCAGGTCCTCTTCAGACCTGCAGTATTTGGGGGAAAACAAACTGTCTCCCAGGAACTTCTGGGGACATGTCTGTTCATCCACTGTTGGCTCCTCCTCCTTGAGGAAGGTCATTTATTAATAGGGCCAGTGGGAGATGTGAGCCCCCACTAGCACCATGCTAGGCCTTGTCAATTGTCAAAAACCTGGTGGTGTGCCTTGACCATTTTAGTCAATGGTCAGTGTGCCATGAGATGAAAAAGGTTGAAACTGGGATAGAGAATGGAGTAGGGAGGATCTGGGCCCATTTGTTTCCGTGATCCACTGCACAGGTGAATAAACCACTGCAGACTGGAATAATAAATACAGCACTTTGTTTATAGTAATAAAAAAACATTCTGCAATCAAAGCATTGCTGCTACTTTGAAGTGTCTCCTCGTTGCATGACCTCAATTGCTTCCTGTGCACTACAGTAAATAAACACATACTTGGGTTCCTCCTGACGTTCAGTTTGACACCTACCAGTTGAAATATCTACTGGCCCATCTACATAAATATGCGTGAACCGCACTGTCCATATCTCAGCAACACAAGGTTTGCATCCAGGTATGAGCTGCAGTTAAAGTGGCTATGAGAGAGCACTGCTGTTTTGCAGCTTAACTGATTTATTATGCTTTGAGGAATGATCTGCCCCATCACCTCCACCCCCAACTACCCAGACCTTTCACAACGCTGCCAAGCCTCTCCTTTTTGCATTCTCTTACTTGGCAGTTCTTTCAACATACTGCAGATCTGTTAGTATACTTGCGTTATAAAGAATTTCAAACTGGGATGAGTTTTACAGCTAAGCGCACAAGAACACATCAGTACAGCCAGAAGGGAAAAACATCCTGCACACCAGTAGGATGGCTTCTCATTTTTGCATGTCCTCCCCCTGGTGGAAGGAGGGTGAGAAAACCACTTTCGTGCACAGCTGAAACAGATTTAATATGTCACATTATACACTGCACTGAAAAAATATCTCTGTTACAAGTGTCTTCCCTTTAAAAACAAACTAATCAATGTAACAAGGAGACCTGTGGCTCCTTAAAAGGCTAATTTAGGTATCATAGCATAAGCATTCATGAACAAGACCCGAATTTATCAAATTCATAGACAGAACTTGTGAACCTGCCTTATTTCATGCCAGATTACTGGGCTTTTTAGACCAGATCTGTGTAGTTCTTTAATGTCACAGACAAAGCTCTGTCCCAGCATTGATTCCTGATCCTTTCAGTTGGAAATGGCAGGGACTGAACATAGGAACTTCTGTATACAGAATGGTCTATGACCCCTTCCTGTAAAGAATATCATGGAAACACACAGGAAACACACACAGGCATTACAGCAGAGGAAGCCAGTGTTAGGTGTGCCAGTAGGACACAATATGACTAGAGGGATATGAGTGAATCAGTTGAAATCAAAGGGCATGGTGTAGTGCAAGAAGCCCCACAGATATAGTTGAAACCTGGTGGGCACATCCAACCTCACTGAGGTGGAAAACCTGTACTACCTGAAGTTGCACACCCCAAGATTCTGCATTCTTGAAAGGGTACTGCAACCCGAAGGCCTACAGGCCTCATTTCCTTTGCAAGTTCTCCTCTCCCATTTCTCAAATCAAGGGTGAACTTTGAAAGGCTGGCTGTTCCTGGCTCTCACTAGAAGTCCTTCCCTAGCCCCTTGGACATCAAGTTATCTTGTTGGAGTGGAGGGGAGGGATGTCATGGTGGCCACAGGATGGAAGAATTTGTAGGGAAAACTATGGTTTGTACTACATGTTGGCCATTAAACTGCTTGTTGGTATTTGTTTTTGGATTGAGCTATTGAATCCTGAAGTGCTGGAGGAGGAGGAGGAGGAGGAGGAGGAGGAGAAGAAGAAGAAGAAGAAGAAGAAGAAGACCTAATCCTAACTGAGTGTATTGCAGAAGTGATGCTGTGATGGTAGAAGTGCCACTGCAATGGTGCATGTGATGAGGCCACCAGCACACTTGGTGCCTTTGTGTGTGTTAGAAAAGGGCGCCCCTTTCCTTCTCACTGGAAGTGACATTCTGTCAGCATTCCTTCTCCTTTGTGTGTTAATGCTGCCCCTTTAGGTGTGGCGCCCTTGCGCAGTGCAAAACCTGCAGAGCCATACATGGAAGCCCTGAATCATGGAAAGGGTATAAAATCAAAGGGACCTGGTTCTCTAGTCTTTTGGAGAGCAATGATGGCCTCATTAGGTGCTCTGTACCAAAGGGAGCCTAGAGAAAAGACTCTGCGCACCCACCCCCCCAAACTGGTCTGAAAAATAGATTTAAGAGGATCGTGAGAACTTTAGATTTCCACGGAGACGTTACAGAGATGTCATGTGGATGTGAGAAACACACAGTAAGCTGCACCGCCAACTGGCTGCATGTGGGAGAAAGAAGATAGATAGAATGGGGCCTAGCGCCAAGTTTACATTTAGTATCTGCTAAGCTGAAGTTGGGTTCTGGAGTTTCTTGGAGTTTGGCTGGAGGCTCAAGGCAAGAAGTCAAGTTACCAGGAGTTCTCGGCCAGAAAAGCAAAGCCATCCAAAGCTGAAAGGAAAATGGTCCAAGGGAAAAAGTCTCCTGGACAGCCATCCAGGCAGACATGGTGAGGCTCAGGTCAGACAGCAGCACGCTCTTCCAAAATGCAGGGGGAGCCTCGGGCAAAGGTCAGAGATGTCAGTAGATCAGTTATACCCTCCAAGGCCAAAGAAAACAAAAAGATCCTGGTCCGGGCTGGCCAGGACAAGGTCATCTTCAGACAAGCTTGATTGGGGCAAGGGGCCATTTCTTAATTGAAAGAAAAGTCTCTAGGTTTACTTTTCAATAGTAAAATAGGTTCCTATTCAGAGGCTTCCAAACTGCTGAAATGTGCTCTCAGTCAGGTCCAGAACTGGTACAAAACAACAGGTATGAACTTAGGGGGACAGTGGGCATTCTATGTTTAATTGGATTAAGCGGAGAAGTATTTTCAGAGGAAAAAAAAGGCATTTGTATGCAAGGTGAAGACTGTCCTCCCAGGATTCTCTGTTCTAGGCGCTCTTGGCCTTCAAACTTGACCACACTCAGGTCAAGTGGAGCAAAATCCTGAAAAGGGAATTCCTCATGTTTTTTTTTTCATGAGTGGCTTGCCCATTCTGTCTTTCCTGAGGAAAGAGCTAGCCCTGCCAGTTTCCATGGTTCAGGGCAAGAGGGGTGCTATGGAGTTGGGGATTGCATAGTCAGTTGGCTCTCTGGATCAATCCTCTAGGCCCTGGTTTCTATGCAAAAGGAATCCCAGACTTTGGGGCTTAATCTGATGGGAGGCGAAAAAGTGCTCCAGTTGACTACAGATCTAGGGGTACAAATTTCCCTTCCTGTGATAGTGAACTGAATCTACCAGTATATGTGCTAAAATGTACCCATGGGGGGGGGGCCTTAGGAGAGTCAAGTTGTCAAGCCATGCACCTCTTTTTTTCCCCACACACCCACCCACTAGATTTTGATGTTGCACTGGGCACCTTTCTCACTCCTTCAATATGATTTAACTTGGCTCTTGCCTTGACAGTGGACTTTAAAATATGTAACATTTGTTTTCTGCCATGGCTTCTCTCTCATTATTTTCACTTTCTTCCTTTATCATTTTTTTCCTCTCTTTCAAGGGACCCGATAAACGATTGGCATCAGATATTTCAAAGGCCAATATAATGGTGGTGTTGCATTCAAATTATTTGTTGTATTCTATAATTGATCCCTCTACTAGGTTTTGTCTCTTGCTATTCTGCATTTCTGCTCTGTATTTCAGTGTTTTATTAGATGGTTTAAATTGTGGTTGGTTTTAATTTTGTTATAGTACTCTATTGAGTTTATTATTTGTTATGCAAATAGCTTCCAAAGCTTGTGGTTAGCTGCCTTGGGGGCACTTTTGGGGGCAAAAGGATGGAACAGAAATGCCTGGAAATAAATTTTGCCACAAATACAATCAAGATGCTGTGTTCTGTCATTTTGCTGACAGATACACTTTTAAGAGGAAATTTAGAAAATTCACAACCAAATCCTAACTGGGCTTTACGAACCCAATCCTATCCAGCTTTCCAGTGCTGGGGCAGCCATGCAAATGGGGCATGCACTGCATCCTGTGATAAGGAAGCAGTCACAGAGGCCTTCTCATGATATGGGAACACTTGTTCCCTTACCTCAGGGCTTCGTTCTGGAAAGTGGATTGGGCCCTATGACAGCACAACAGCTGTGCTGCTGTTGTACATGGCCATACAGCAGTGTGCAGAGATGCCACCAGCAGACATCCAGAACTGCAGCTACAAACGGTGGCAGAATCAGAGGTCCTCTGTTGCTACCAGCTGTGGGAGGGACTACAGGTAAGCCAGAATGGGAAGCAGGCAGTGGGAAGAACGGGGGAAGGAGGGGGAACAGGGGAGTTTCTGGCAGTGAGGAGGGGAGGTGGGAGGCGGAATGGGAAGGTAGGGGTGGATCCCGGCAGCACCGGCATCTGCCAGGATCCTGTCCCTGTTCCTCTTCCTTTCCTGTTCTTGGACTTGTGCTAGCAAAATGGCTGGCACAGATCTGAGGAGACTCATTGGGGCAGCACAGGCTTACCCCAAGGTAAGGGTACCCATTTACCCTCACATCAGGGGGGCCTCTGGAACTTCCCCCACAAGATGGAGTATGAGCTCCATTGACGCGACTGCAGCAGTGTGTGCATGGAGGGGGGGTTAGTTAAGATTGGTTAGTTAAGGTTAGTTAAAATTTCAGTGTTTCTGTTCCATGTATTTTAAAAGAGTCTCCCATCTACTCAACACAGTATACTATAGATCAGTGTTTCTCAAACTGTGAGTCGGAACCCACTAGGTGGGTCAGGAACCAATTTCAGGTGGGTTCCCATTCATGTCAATAGTTTATTTTCAATATATTAGACTTGATGCTACCATGATATGTGACTGCGTTTGGGGAAATATTACAGACCTGTACTTTTAACAGGCTTCTCTGTATATGCTTTTAACACTAAGAACATAAGAACATAAGAACAGCCCCACTGGATCAGGCCATAGGCCCATCTAGTCCAGCTTCCTGTATCTCACAGCGGCCCACCAAATGCCCCAGGGAGCACACCAGATAACAAGAGACCTCATCCTGGTGCCCTCCCCTACATCGGCATTCTGACTTAACCCATTCATAAAATCAGGAGGTTGCGCATACACATCATGGCTTGTACCCCATAATGGATTTTTCCTCCAGAAACTCGTCCAATCCCCTTTTAAAGGCGTCTAGGCTAGACGCCAGCACCACATCCTGTGGCAAGGAGTTCCACAGACCGACCACGCGCTGAGTAAAGAAATATTTTCTTTTGTCTGTCCTAACCCGCCCAACACTCAATTTTAGTGGATGTCCCCTGGTTCTGGTATTATGTGAGAGTGTAAAGAGCATCTCCCTATCCACTCTGTCCATCCCCTGCATAATTTTGTATGTCTCAATCATGTCCCCCCTCAAGCGTCTCTTTTCTAGGCTGAAGAGGCCCAAACGCCGTAGCCTTTCCTCATAAGGAAGGTGCCCCAGCCCCGTAATCATCTTAGTCGCTCTCTGATAGTCAATGGGGCTTACTCCTGGTTAAGTGTTGCTAGGATTGCAGCCTAGGATTGTTAAAAATTTTCCTGCTTGATGATGTCACTTTTGGTCATGACATCAATTCTGGTGGGTCCTGACAGATTCTCATTTTAAAAAGTGGGTCCCAGTGTGAAAAGTGTGAGAACCACTACTATAGATACGTATAGTGTTGGTGATGGTGGTGATGCTGGAGGAGATGCTGACAACAACATTTCTGCAGGCTATTCATAAATGGTTACATGATTTGGGTTCATTACCCTGTCATATTAAGAAGAAAAACAGGTTTCATCATATTTCAAGTGACTTCCTCGCCTACCTCTTCCCCTCACCCACCCCCTTCACCACAAAGCATTCACAATCATCACTTGAATTGAAATCTCCCTCTAAAAAAGTGCCATAAAATACTTTTGTGCCGCTCTCGGGAGAGATGTGCCAGTGCACAGACATGCCCTGGCTTCCCTGTGCCAACGTGGGCCCTAGGGCAGGGTGAATTCATGCTGGTCAAGCTCAGCTGGCACTAGGGTCTGGGGGAGATGGGGAGGGCAGAGAGGAGGCAGGAGGGAGGTGTTTCAGGGTGGGGGAGGGCAGGTGACAGGCGGGACGGTGGGCGGACAGGGAGCGGGAGGTGGGACCATGATCCAGCAGTTATGCTGGATCCTAGCTCCATTCCTGGGCAGCTCGGGTCAGCCCTGGGCTGCTTGGATAAGCACCACCGACTTGTGCCACCAGCTGCAGCAGTTACCCAGGGTATTTTTTCCCCTTGCCCCAGGCTGGCCTGTAGTCAGTCCAAAACTTGCTCTGGTTACAATGCAAACCCACCAGCCTAACACCTTAGCCCTAAACACTTGCTATTTTATTAAATTATTAAACAGTATTTATATACTGCTTTTCAACTAAAAGTTCACAAAGCGGTTTACAGAGAAAAATCAAATAACTAAATGGCTCCCTGTCCCAAAAGGGCTCACAATCTAAAAAGATGCAAATGAATACCAGCAGACAGCCACTAGAACAGACAGTGCTGGGGTGAGGTGGGCCAGTTACTCTCCCCCTGCTAAAAAAAAAGGAGCACCCACTTGAAAAAGTGCCTCTTACCCAATTAGCAGGGGACTAATTTCCATCCTTTTGAGAAATATTTCTTGCAAGATTCACATAACATAATGGTCTGTAATGCTAACTTTGTGAAACAGGACCGGATCAGTGATTAGCTGGTTGCAGCAAGTCACAGAACCTATGAATTGGCTTAACTCCACATCATTAGTTTGACATTATGCTACGATTGCCACTCGCACGGCACGGGTGTGTTGCCCAGTTGTATAAATTATGTATGGAGTTTACATACATACTGGGTGTGTTGCCCAGTTGTATAAATTATGTATGGAGATTAAACATCTGTGTAAACAACCTCAGCTGTACCCTTCATAAAATAACATTGCACAAGCTAATCTGCAGATTGGCAGTAGGACAGCATTAATTTGGGTTGGGGACACATGGCAGAACAGTTCATGAAAACACTTTCTATTGTACAATCTATAATGAATCCTACCCTCTGGATCCTTGAGATGCTGAAGGAAACAAGTCCTAGGGTAGGATGTGTTCCATTCCTTTTGAAGGTGAAGTGCCTTAAGAACAGATTAAAGGAACACAGTATCCTCCACCCTGCTAAGCTTCAAGGCTACTTCGGATGTTATTGTTTGTACTTCAGATTTCTCCCCTGGTCACCGGTCACCATTCATACACAGTCCATAGACAATAACTGTGATGAACACATCAATGTCATAAAGAAATGTGGTGTGTATATAAAACAAAAACAGGAATTGGCCCTCAGGCTGAACCTGTAAGTAACAGAGCCCACATGGCTGCCCACCTAAAACATCAGCCCCACATCCCTTCCTTAATGTCTACTATTGCAAAACATGGGATGTGATGTCACTTCCAAGCAAGTTTCCCCAGTCCCCACTCAATGTCACTGAATACTGCTTACAGGGCAGAACCTGTAATGATGTCACTTTCCACATTGTGTCACAGGAGGCGTTACGGGGGAAGTAGATATCACAGAAGTAAAAAAGGAAGACATGTTGAGAAACTGCTACTACTATTGATGGCCAGCCACCAATGCTCTGTCATGTCTAGCTCTGACCATAGTTAATAGAATACCAATTCAGTCTCACAAATCCCTTTTCTTCAATTTCCATAAGATCTCTGGGGAAACTCCATTGTCTTCCTTCCCCTCATTCACAGTTAAATGAGACCATTCAGATACCCTAAATAGAGGGACCCATTTCCTGGATGATTCTATAGTTTCTACAGTTCCATTATCTGTAGCAGTGGTGTCGCTAGGGAGGTGCGGGGGGTGTGGACCTCACTGGGTGATGATTATGGGGGGGTGACATAAAAATTTAAAATTTTTAAAATTTTAGTATTTTTGGATAATACCATCGTGTTATATATCATTCAATGTGTAATTTAATGCAGAATGCAATGAAACAAACTATGTTAAAATATCTATTCTATTGAAAGTTATAGCCAAAAAACCAGCAGGGTAGGGCAATGGTGCATCATCGCACTCACCACCTGGGGCATTGCCCCACTCATTGCATGGAAGAAGATCCATCATGGAGGTGATTGCCTCCCAAACGAAGTGATGCAAACCCTAGTGACACCACTGGTCTGTAGTAAAACGAATGAAATCCTGCTCCTCATTTATAAAGCAATGCAGCTCCCTACAACAACAACAACAAACAAACAAACAAACAAACAAACAAACAAACAAACAACAACATGGAGGTCTGAAAACTTTATTTCATTGGAGAGCTTGCAATCCTTATTCAGTGAAGACAGCATTTACATCAGCAAATTTGGACAGAGTAGATCCAAAAAATGTTTCATTAAGTAGGACCATAATTTTTGCTGGTCTAGTTGAAAATTTTGCCTGCACTGCAGATATGTATCAGTGTTGCACTGGTCAAAGCATGATAGTTTACATGTCATGGGAAAGAAAAACAGCAGGATCAAGACGTATTCCTCAAAAGAAGAAACAGCTGCTTAAAGATGCTCATCGATCATTTCTGTTCTGACCGACTGCAGACCTTGGAGACAAGCTGTTTCTTTAACTCCCAGCCTAACCATTTGTATCACTTGAGAATCCGGACAAATTAAATATTATGATTATTGATGTCATGCAAACTTCTACATAAATGAGCAAGGTGCCAAATTTTCATGACGTTCAATTTTGGCTCAGAAAGTTGCCATTTTAGGGGGCATGGAAATTTGGGCGGCATGTCCAAGTGAAATAAAGACGGTGTTAAGTGCTCCATCCAGCCTGACAATGGTTGGATATCATCTCAAGGAGAAAACCGGCAGATTCTTTCCATTTCTAAGCCGGTTGCGCTATCCCCATTCTGTGTGCCAACCAGCTCTGTTTCAGCAAGCGGTTCCTGAAGGCGAAGGCACTGTGAATATCAGCAGGTGACAGTCTGTTGTAGACGTACTGTGTAGGATTTCAAGATCTTCCTGGAAGTGCGTAGTGCCTGTGACAAAAACAACTATAAACCATTTGATGACTTCAAGTCAAATTGCTCTGAAGCAGCAAAGAATTATCATCCAGAAAGTTACTTGATTTACAAACTGGGGCCGTGCGTGCCCAAATTATTTCACATGAAGTGCTTCAGCTTTTAAGTCCATTTTGTCCTCTGTAGCTAGCTGTTTTTACATGGTTAGTTCTACGTCATAGTAGACAGACCGAGGGTCCAGTCCTATCCAACTTTCCAGCACTGGTGCAATCGCAATGCAGCACTGAGGTAAGCCAATTCCCAGGTACCCACAATCCCCTCTCTTCCCCCTCCCTGGTAAAGCAGCTACCACGATTTCCAGACTCACAAAGAGAGTCTGGTCCAACAAGAAGCTGACGGAACATACCAAGATCCAGGTCTACAGAGCTTGCATCCTGAGTACACTTCTGTACTGCAGTGAGTCATGAACTCTTCACTCACAACAGGAGAGGAAACTGAATGCTTTCCACATGCACTGTCTCCAACACATTCTCGGCATCACCTGGCAGGACAAAGTTCCAAACAACACAGTTCTGGAATGTGCTGGAATCCCTAGCATGTATGCACTGCTGAAACAGAGACGCCTGCGTTGGCTCGGTCATATCGTGAGAATGGATGATGGCCGGATCCCAAAGGATCTCCTCTATGGAGAACTCATGCAAGGAAAGCGCCCTACAGGTAGACCACAGCTGCGATACAAGGACATCTGCAAGAGGGATCTGAAGGCCTTAGGAGTGGACCTCAACAAGTGGGAAACCCTGGCCTCTGAGCGGCCCGCTTGGAGGCAGGCTGTGCAGCATGGCCTTTCCCAGTTTGAAGAGACACTTGGCCAACAGTCTGAGGCTAAGAGGCAAAGAAGGAAGGCCCATAGCCAGGGAGACAGACCAGGGACAGACTGCACTTGCTCCCGGTGTGGAAGGGATTGTCACTCCTGAATTGGCCTTTTCAACCACACTAGACGCTGTTCCAGAACCACCATTCAGAGCACGACACCATAGTCTTTCGAGGCTGAAGGTTGCCAACACTGACGTAAGGAAACAAATGTTCCCATACCTTGAGGAGGCCTCTGTGACTGCGTCCCCACCACAAGATGCAGTGTATGCCCCATTGGCACAGCTGCACAAGCTCTGGAAAATGGGATAGGATTGGGCTCTCACTCTCTCGCTCCATTTATCTTTCTCTTCCTTCTCCATAATAAACCACTTGTGACATTATTACGACACAAAATGCTCTATCTGCATAACTGAAGTCTTTAAGGTTCTTCACAGAGTCAACGAATGCATGCCAGGGGGACAGGAAGGTGAGTGTCTACTGTCCACGTGTACATAGGATTCCATGCACACCTTCAGCTGAGTGCTTGGAGGTCAGGGGCAGTTCCTACTGATTATTCCATTCCTCCTGCCACATATTCCTGAAAGCATGATTTTTGTATGACGAGGTGTTTTACCTCAGCTTAATACTGGTTGATTCCTCAGTGATGGCACTTAATATCATATAGTCAATTTAGGGGGCAGTAGCCTGTGGAAATCCTGATGTGCTGGCAGAATGCAAAAAACCATAAACCAGTTTGCAACAGTGCAGGGGAGCCAGCTGGCATCCATCAGGATGCCCACTGAACCAGCTAGGTCCAGCGCAGAAGCAGGGGCAAGGGTAGAGGGTTGGAGGGGTGAAATGAGAAGGAGATGGGGTGTGGAATGGGTAGATAGAGCTTGGGAGTGGGGCAGGCTCAGTGACGCCAGCACATGCGATATCCAAACTCCCTTCCTGGGCCCAATTCACCTGCACAGTTCCACGTGGACTTGCACCAATGATATCACTGACACAGATTCAAGTTGAGCATTGTGGCTACTGGGGCTTACCCCAGGGAAAGGGGACAGATGACCAAAACTGACAAATGTCCTCTTATCCCGAGGAGACCCCCAGCAGCCAAAATTCCCCCTCAGGATACAGCACAGGCTACATCGGCGCCACTGCATTGCCATATTCAAGTTTAGTTAGGATTGGGCTGTGCACCGGTTTGAACATACGAACTGCCCTGCTGGATCAGGCCACAGGCCCATCTAGTTCAGCTTCCTGTATCTCACAGTGGCCCACCAAATGACCCCTCGTTTGGTTCCATCAGTGGAAGCTGCGTCCACTGGTGAAGCTCTCATTGCTCTGGTGGATTGCGTTTTGCATAAGTGTTTCCCATGGATAGGATTGGGCTGTTACACAGCCAGAAACTGTAGCCATCTCTGTGAGCCAGTACCAAGGTTTCTTGTTGTGACTTCTCCTGCTTTGTTCTGTTCCCCTTCATAGACCGCAAGGAGTTAACCGACCAAAAGGAACAAAATCAGTCTCTCAAAACAGAGCAGTAAGACACATCTGCTTTTTATTTTCTGAGTCCGAGACTTTCTGCACACTGTTGATTAAATGTCTGCATTCTTTCTAAACAGAAAGACGCTCTCCCATGGGCTGGTTCAAACAATACACTTCTTCCCCCCCCCCTTGTCTAACCTTCTCCAAGTCTGTATCCGTGAGGAGAAATGCAATGTGTGAACTGGCAGGTCACAGTTATAGGCAGCATCGATTCTTATGATTGAGAGGACCTTATGATTTTTCCCGCTACTGCATTTGCTGGAACTGCTGCTGATTCTCTCAACAATCTGTGGATTTATGCATCACATTTGCCAAGCAAGGTTGTTTCCTGCTCATGTGGAAAAACCTGTATCGTGCAGGGACATGACGTCAGGCCTCCCCTGCCCCACCAGCTCAGCCTCTCTTGTCCTTGCCTGTGCATGCAATCCACCTAGCTGGAGTGGTTGTGCGATCACAGGGGAGGCTGAGCTGCCACTGCCGTAATCTCTAGTCTCTCCAGAAGACTCTTCAGGACTGTCTGAGTCTGTTTGAGAGACTTGAGCTTGCAGCAGCTCAGCCTCCCCTGTGATTGTGCAGGTGCTGGGGCTTCCAGGTAATGCCTTGGGGCATGTCAGCCAGGAGCTCCACATGCTGTGCCTCTCAAGCCTTGGACAGCACTGGGCATCACTGGTATTATGTGACTGTGGGCTTTTAACTTAATCAGTATGTGCATGTTGGCCATCTTTATTTCTCCAGCTCATACAACCTGTCTTCTGGGGCCACTGTCTCTTTCTCCACATCTTCCTAGATCCACTGTTTCTTCTACTATCTCAGGTCCCTTCCTTGGCTTCTTTATTCCCTTGTTCTTGTAAATTCTGATTTCTCCCACACCCAATAAAGACATAAGGCTAAAACTTCTGTAGAAACGGACTGCAATTTTATTAACGCTATTTTATACACCAGCCAAGCCTCAGAGAGCAGTGGCAGAAGAGCCCCTCCAGATAGCCACACAATACAGGCCATCTCATCCGGAAGAAGGTGGCTTTGAGATTTCTCAACCCTAAGCCATAACGGCTTTAAAAGGTCAAGACCAGCACTTTGAATTATGCCTGGAAAAGAATCAGCAGCCAGCGCAGATCAGTGACATGTGGTGAGGTCCAAAGTTGGGGAGGCACAGCAGGTGGAACTCAGTGGCCCAGAAGTGACTGCATCTGGCCTTGACGCCTTTAAAAAGGGATTGGACAAGTTTCTGGAGGAAAAATCCATTATGGGTTACAAGCCATGATGTGTATGTGTGACCTCCTGATTTTAGAAATGGGCTATGTCAGAATGCCAGATGCAAGGGAGGGCACCAGGATGAGGTCTCTTGCTATCTGGTGTGCTCCCTGGGGCATTTGGTGGGCTGCTGTGAGATACAGGAAGCTGGACTAGATAGGCCTATGGCCTGATCCAGTGGGGCTGTTCTTATGTTCTTACATCACCGACAAACTTCCAGGTCATGAACTTCCACATTTTTATTGAACTGAGCAGAGCAGACTGTGGTTTAAACTTACCCCCCTCTTAGAAAGAAAGAAAGAAAGAAAGAAAGAAAGAAAGAAAGAAAGAAAGAAAGAAAGAAAGAAAGAAAGAAAGAAAGAAAGAAAGAAAGAAAGAAAGAAAGAATCCATGATCAGAAGGACGCATGTAGAAGGGGAAATGGATCCATATTAAGATCATGCAGCAGGAGAAAAGAGGGAGCAGAGAGCATCTGGCAAGATAATATGGAACTAGTGTGTCATCTTGAGCTTGGAAGGGTGGATTTCATACAGTGACGTGCAGTGAGATCCAGGCCAGGGGAAGTGACACACTCTCCCCCCTCCCTTCCCCCTTGAGCTCAGTTTCTGGAACACACACACTTCCTTGCCCCTCCAGAAATATCAGAGAAGATCAGTCTCTGGAACACTCTCGCTCCTCCACCCCCTCAATAATTTTTTTTTAACTCATTTCTTCTTCCCCCACTCAGAGCTGGGGAGAGCTCAGCACAGGCCATCTGAAGCAACTACGTATAAAATGGCCATTCCTGGTGCTTTGGAGAGCAGGTTCATTGCACAGGCTCCCTGCTTTTTTCATGGGTTTTCGTTTTGTTTTTAACAGAAGAGAAGCATCTCTTCCAGCTGCCTCCCCAGAGCTTGGTGATGTAGATAGCCTGCTATTTTTTGATTGGCTAGCCAGCCACCCTGCTTTTTTTAAATTGGAAAACACCCATGAATCTGGCTTAACCTGCTGGAGGCAAGTGTTCCTGCTACCTCCCTAGAGACTGATGGCACAGGCGCTGTCTTTTTTTTCTTACTGGGGAAACAGAGGTAGCTCTCACTGGTTGCATAGGCATCCCTGCCTATTTAGTCCCCTGCAAGCCACCACAGTGATTGAGCTGATTGGCAGGTTTCCTCGTTCCCTCTATGTTTGTTTGTGTGCTGCTTTAAATGGGCTGCGTGCTGCCGCGGAGAGAAGCAGCTTAGGAAAGGCAAAAGGTACTTTCTTCTTCTTTTTTAACTTATTGGGTCCTTTTTAATTTTTTTTTTTACCTTATTGGGTCCTTTTTAATTTTTCTTACAGGGTCAGGTGAGGCTCTGCCTACCCTGACTCCATCTCAATGGTTTCATAAAATTATCTGTGGAGCTCTTTACAGAAAACTGTCAAAAAGCCTCATGTATGTATTGGGGCAAGAGTTAATATATTGTAGGCACAGGCAAAATTTTAAGGTACACAGAACACTTCATTCGGCCAGGTGAGGAAAGATTCATTATCAAATTTGCAGAGACCTATGCAACAGGACCTAACTCAAGAAGAACTCAGTGCCTGCCCCTTTCTTTCCTTGGATTTGTTAGTGAAATTGCTAGCGCAGGTCCAATGAGAACCATTGTGGAGTGGGAGGCTTACACAGAGGTAAGGGGATTTAAATACCCTTTCCCTGCTGAAACCTCCCAATTCTCCCTCCCACCACTGAATACAGTGTGCCAGGTTTTGGCGCAACTACACCAGTGGGGAGGGGGCAGGGGGAAGGATAGGGTTGGGCTGTTTATATGAGCTGTTTCCTTGCTGAAGCATATATACGCCTAATGCTGGCTCATGATTAGTACTGAAGATGGGACAGTCTTGGTTTCCCACAATAGGTTTTTTTTTTTTTTCATTTTAATTTACATTACCTCTTTGCAGGCGTTACATTATGCTCACTGTGGTGAGATTGGACTCTAAACAAATACAGGATTTTGAACATACCTAATTCCTCCCCTCCCTCATCATGCTGCCAACTCTTCCAGTTTTTGTCCTTTGCATTGGCATAATTGCACCACTACAGGTGCTCAGCTGGCAAAGCATGTTGCCTGCATAGATGTATTCTGCTACTTGATGCTCTGTTCTTCCACTGCAAGAGACTATGGTATCAATCCTATTCTCATCCACCTGGAGTAAATCAAGAATAGGATCACGCTGTGAGTCAGTCACACTGCAAAACCGAAACTAGAATCAGTCCTCTGGCATTCTAAGAAATTCCTCTTTCAGTGGAGTTTAAAAAATCCATTCAAAAAAGGATCACACTTACGGTGGAGGAAGTTCTTTTTATACACTCTTAATTGCTTCAACGATCTCTAAAATTAATGGCTAAAATAAGAACTGTTGTGGTGATCGTATTTCAAATATTATTTACCTGTAACAGAATAGCTTTTGTTAGTAATTACCAGATTTATGAACTGCTGTGGAATAAAATAGACACACCCTGGGGAGCCTCTTTTAGTACCATAAATGTCCTACAGATGCACATACACATTATTCATTCAAGTCAAATGTTTTAAAAAAAATTAACACAAGAGAACTTTACATTTTAGTTTTCGGTTTACCTCTCCATTTTACTAAGTCATGAATTCTGGGCATCTGCAGGGTAGGGGAACTAAAGCAATGGCAGTTTTGAGACACACCATTGATGGAAACTGAAGGGTGGTAATTCCCTAGAAAAGAGACTTTACTTTGTGTTGCTTTCTAGCCAGACCTATGCTTATATGATATTAGTACTGCCAAATTTTCTGTCTCCTGACCCACAGGGAAAATCTCCTGTACAAGTCCCATTAAAATGAATGGGAGCTGCAAGTAGAATGGCAGAAGTATTGCTCTTATTTATCCTAATGAGACCTGTGATGGACTATGCCCCAACTTGTCTATAGATACAGTAATTTCATACTTAGGACATTCTACCTAAAATTCCCTTGTTTCATTTCAAATTGAATCGACTCTTTAACAGTTCACATTTATGCATTACAGTTGTAGCCTGCCCTTTCTCCATGAGCTGACAGTGGTACATTAGCTTCATAACAACTCTGCGAGATAGATTAGCATGAGCGATTGTGAGGTCTCTATTCAAAGTTACTCTCTTCATAGCCAAGCAGGCATTTGGACCTGGTTCTTCCACATCCAATCCCACACTGAATATGTATGAAGCTGCCATGTTCTGAATCAAATAATTGTACCATGTAGATCAGACTGGCAGGGGACTGCTATATTTGTCCTGCTACCTAATATGCTTTTAATTTTGGACTCCATATTGAAGCCTTCTGCATGCAAAATATTTACTCTACCTACTGAGCTATATGGCCCTTCTCACTGGCTGTCCCACTGATTTTTGGCACAGTCGATTTAGGTCAGACCCATCCCCTCTCAGTGAGCATAAAGGAGAAGCCCATCTCTCCCAGAACACATCTGGTGCTCATGAATGGACCACGATGCGCAAGACAACAAAAGATCAATATTGCAACTTTCCCTTCAAACTTTGCAGCAGGACAAAGTCCTTCATTACAGCCTGGTGACAAACTACTGAACTATTTATATACCCCTAACATCATTGTTTCATTCTTTTCAATAATAGTGCTGATCTAGTTCTTTGGGATCTTGACAAAAAACTATAACTCAGTGACCTTCAAACTTCTTCATGACATGATCCCAATAAAGAATGAGACGGGAACCCAACCCCTGGTCCCACCCATCCCTGCCTGGGACCTTACCTGCCCACTCCCTGTGCCCATTGCTGCCACTACCTGCCTGCTACACCCTCCCAGCACTGTTCACTGTGACCAAATAGAGCAGAAAAAGTCACCATGAAGCCTGGACTAGTGAAAGCTATTTGAGCACAATTTCAGATTCAGGAAACTTTTATTGGCATAAAAATCAACATGAAAACATAAAACAATACATTTAAACCATACCTAAAACAGCCCCATAAATCAAGCCAATACATCACCCTTACTCACTTACTCATACCGCGCCTCCTCAAAATTAAAGAAAGAAATTTCGCCACCTGGTTTGTACATTCTTCATCCTTTCCTAACAGCAAATGATGTAGCACCGGTCCTCCAACCCATGTATGGAGGACAAAAGCAGCTTGAGCAACTGCAAACGCAGATCGTCAAACCTTTTGCAAGTTAGGGTCATATGTGGAAGAGATTCAATGTCCAGAGAGCTGCAACTACACACCCTTGCTTGCACACTCAGGCCATTGTATCTCCCCGATGTATCTCCCTGATGAGCACAATTGCTAAGAACTTGAGCAGGACAGGAACACTACCTCCTGGCATCTGAAAGGGTACACCAGATGTCTCCCCCTTTACCTGGTAGTGCTCTAGTCCAGTGGTCTTCAGCCTTTTCCATTCCCATTCAGTTGCCACAACTGCAACCCCACAACTGAGGCTTTGTGACCCCGTTAGGGCTATGACCCCAAGGTTGAAGAACACTGCTCTACGGTAATGTTCCAAGCCCCATCCCAGAAGTTGGAAAAAGATTGCCTATTTCAATATGTGATGACTCCACAGAAGTAGCTGAGCTGAAGATAATGGAGATGAAGAGGAGGTACGTACGTGTAGTTCACTAGTTTCTCCCCCATTATCCATGGAGAACATAGCAAACCCCATATCTATGCCTCTCCTTTATCTCCTTGACTACTTTTTATTTAGCTGCTACTGCAGGTGTATCAAAATGGTCTCAGCATCCCATCACTCCCATGCATCCCATCACTATTCCTTTAAGAGTCCACATTCAAGCTTGACTGATGTATCAAACTCAGGGCACAAATCCTAACCAGGTATATTCAGGACTTACTTCTGAGTAGACCTGGTTAGGATTGTGCCCTGAGTTTGATACATCAGTCAAGCTTGACTGTGGCCTGTTTTGTTCAATGAGGCTTACTCTCAGGATAGTGTGGTTAGGATTACAGCCTTAGACGTTATTTATTTGGCACCAGCAGTACATCTAAAAGTGTGCATGGTTCTGTAGCATGGTTATATACCTTATAATGTACCCCTGCAAATTGGGTAAGAGGCACTTTTTCAAGTGGGTGCTCCTTTTTTTAGCAGGGGGAGAGTAACTGGCCCACCTCACCCCAGCACTGTCTGTTCTAGTGGCTGTCTGCTGGCATTCATTTGCATCTTTTTAGATTGTGGGCCCTTTTGGGACAGGGAGCCATTTAGTTATTTGATTTTTCTCTGTAAACCGCTTTGTGAACTTTTAGTTGAAAAGCAGTATATAAATACTGTTAATAACAACAACAACAACAACAACAACAACACAATGGTCCATCATGTGCTTTCTTCCTATAGTGGTTTCGCAGAATAGCTTATAAGCCTTTGCTTGCTACCAAACAGAGTGCCTGCAATATCATTATTACCAGCTATGATAGCTGATAGTATGGCTTCTTTGCTCTAATAATATTGTGCATGGTGGATCTACCTCTTGACATAATATTTACCGCAGATACTCGCCTACACGTCGATCCCACAGATAAGTCGAGGGCAGGTTTTGAGCCAACGATCATGAAATTTTCTGTGACCCTCGGATAAGTCGGGCGTTGAACTTAGGAGGGTGTCTCACTATAGTTTTGTCTGATTTTACTCGAGGCCAGATTCTGAAAAATAACCCACCACTAATTGTTACCTAAGAACTGTAGTCTCTAATTTATTAAAAACATAGTAAAAGATAATAAGATACATTTTTATTCTTTTTAAATTCTGGTCTTCATCACCTTCTTGTAAGCACTATCAGAGTAAGTGCACTGTAAACAACATACTAGTAGAACAGGGGTTCCCAACCTGGTATTCATGTCCTCCCAGGGACACTCAACAGGACCTTTATGGGTACTTGAAAAAGAATGGAATAATGGTAGAAAAAGGCAGGTCATGCTCCAGAATGCCTTGCAAGACAGGAATGCCTTGCAAGGTCCAGCAAGGCAGGAAGGGAGGTAGCTAGTTGACTGTGAAAGCCCCAACAATAGCTAGTTTGGGGTCATCAATTCATGTATGAACCAGTGATTGAAAACCAGCACAGTAAAAAAGCTGAAACATAATATGGGAAGTGATCAATCACCCAGAATTTCTCAGCACACTTCTGGTGCAAAACAGTGCAAAGGCAGAGTCTTCTGTTCTTCAAACAGATAAAAAGAGAAAACACTGTGATAAATACATGAATTCTGGGCTTTCATAGAGAGGAGATGAGGGCTTGTATTATTAATTACAAACATTTTGCTAATAGGAAGGGTACAATTTATGGAAATGGGCTGCCAAGGGATATGCAAGTGAAAAGGGTTGGGAGCCATTGCAGGAGAACCATGAATCAAATCCACCTGTAAGGTGTCTGGTGTGTTAAGCCAGAAGCTCTACGTACAACATACAACCCATAACACATAACTGAGAGTGTGCAATTCAATTCACAGCAGAGAGATGCAGCTGTATATATTTGCAACCCTTTTTACTCAGAAGTAGACCCACTGCTTTCCATGGGTGTTATTCTTAAGTAAGGGTGCAATGAATTGTAGCCTGCTTCAGATGGAAAGTTAGGATTCCCACCCTGGTGTTTCAAAAAACAGACCTGCTTTGCAAGCATTTGCCAAGAAGAACCAGCCTGCAGCAGAAGGAAGGAGAATAAAAGGTTAACAAATTGCTTCTAAGGAGCTGTGCCTGCCTGCCTGCTGCTTGAGAAACTTGGCGCCTGCCTGTCTGCCACTTGAGAAAGGAAAGTTTTCAGAGTTGAAAGGCTTTGCCCTCTGATTGACCCGGAGATAAGGCGAAGTGATAATTGGAGCTTGATCACTTGGCAAAAATTTCACATACTATAGGCCAGTATCTATGGTAGTTCTTTCATCTTGAATCCAATGTGCGGATACAAATACAACAAACAAATAAATCCCCTCTGTGTTCCTGATGGCACTGGTGCTGCATGAATTTGACTTATTAAAAACAAAAACACTTTGTGGTTAGCTTGCATAGGTACTTCCTAGCAGGGTAAATGTATGAAGTTGCTATACACAGTACTGAGCCAGAGAACTGGTCCAACTAGCTCAGTACTTCCTGTGTTGACAGATAGCAACTCTCTAGTATTTTAGGGAATCCTACCTGAAGGTGCCAGAGATTGAACCTGGGAACCCTCTACATGCAAGGGCTTGCTCTGCTACTGAACTATGGCTTTTCCCCAAGGGTGCTGTTGAAGATGCATGAGGACAGATTGCTGAATAGATACATACATGCAGACATAAATCACACTCCCATCAACGTGCAGTTCTGGTGATCCAAATGTTTTAGACTACCCTCCAAACTATTTGGATAAATAATGTTATACGATATCATAAATATGGCATGAACATTATGGATGTGATGCAGTCTTGTACTTTTGAGTTATGTGGGGAACAGCTGGATGGATTAAAAGCCCAAGAGAATCACTGCAATCAGTGAATTTATGATAGTAACTTCAGTCCTTATTAAGTATGTTACTTAAGGCAACACAAATCCTGGAAAAAATAGTGCCTTCTGTTTTTGACACCATGTGAATACAACAATGCAGATAATACCTATAATTTAAGGTAAGGTAGCCAATAAGTTCAGAGAGGGCCATGAACAGCTGTTTCCAGCTGTTACATCTAATCCCCCATCTCTACCCCACCTATTACATCATGGCTGGGAAATTGTTTATTTGAACAAACACAGACCTGATTCGAGGTTGGATGCATTTCTTGTTTTTTATTCTACTCACAGACCCCCAGTCTCCACATACCATCAGTAGTTTACAAATTAAGGTTGCTCATAGCCTGCTCCAATGCTGGTTCCCAATGAACAATCAAGACATTTAGCTTGAGTAAGGACATCACATTTGGTTCCCACTGGGATTCAAATTCACAGCCGCACATTGTTTTGAGTGGCAGAGCAAAGGTTCAGTGTAGTGCATAATTTGGGCAAGGCTGCTTTGATTGTCAAGTCATTGGGAGGGAGTGTGAAGCTTCTGTGAGCTATACAGTCCCTAGCATGTTGTTGGGATTAAATAAAAGCTCCAGTAATCTTCTGTTGAAGTGTATCATATTAACCCCTATTGCAGATAATTGGAGACTGAGGCTGAAAGCTAATCAGTGCAATCTTAAGCATGTCTACTCAGAAGTAGGCCCCACAGAGCTTGATGGAACTTATTCCCAGGTAGGTATGCATAGGTTTGCAGTCTAAAACCTCCTCCAGAGTTCAGTATACAATGCATGGAAGACTTCAGTTTTGAACCAGGAATTTCCCGATTCATAACTCAGTGGTCCTAGATGCTATATTACCTCAGTACTGGCTACGTGATAAGTCACATCCACCCCAAAAGGATATAGAAAATATGTCCATAGAAAAACATGACAACAGCTAATTAATTCATTATCATCACGTTAGGAAAGATTAAAACAAATGCAATTTCACAGACATTGGAACATCTTCAACCAGGGTGATCAGAGGTCCTCTTCTTCCAGGACATGTCCTCTTTTTTAGCCTCCTTTTCCCTGTGAGCTGGCCCCTGCAGGCAGGGCATAGCCTTCTTGTAATTAAGAAATTATATGTAATATAGTTTTAAATTTAATAATAAGTAATATAGTGTTTAAATTAACCACATGAAATCAAGATATAAGTATTTTCAGCTTTTATTTTGCCGTGTCCTACATTTTTCTTAGATGTCCTACATTTTGGGGTGCCTTGTCCTCTTTTACAGTTATGACATCTGATCACCCTGAGTTCAACAGAAAAGACCAGAAAGGTTCAAAAGATTTAAGTCAAATAGACCAAGGATTAATGGTTCCCTGACTTTTGAGAACTCAATTTCTTGTTTCCAATTACGTAACATTGATACTCCTGAAGCAGAGTCTCTGAAGCCAAGGGTCTCCAGCTCCTTACCAGAGACTGCATTTGGTTCTTTCATTCTGGAGAAGTTAGAATATGCAGGAATGCTATTTTCTGACTCTTGCACTTCAGTAGTCATGGAGTCCACCTGATCCATGACAAAAGTGGAGTCCTGCTCACTGCATCACACAAAATGTCTGATGTGCCACAGAAAATGAGGACAGAATCTCCATCTCACAATGTTTCACTGCCCTGGAGCTGTTAGACAAAAAGGTGTGGCAGTCCCTGAGTCAGATGCTGGACATCCCGCACATATGCCACAATGAATTAAGTGAGGAAAGGTGTCTAAGCTTTCTCTTTACAAAATAAAAACTAATTGTTATAACATACATTATAAAAGCTACACATTATCCACAGTAAATGGCAAGGCAGCAAATATAAATTGCTTAATGACTTATAGCTAAACATAGATCAACAGACAATGTCACTGATAGGGACTAGGATCACACGATCTGCCTCCATAAGAATTTGCTGCCCAATCCTATTAGGATGCCATACCATAAGTGCATCAATGCAAAGATTACCATATCCTAGGATTTAATTGTTTGTTTTGTGAGTGTGGCTCTTTTGTGAGTGTGGCTAGAATGGGCAAGGCCTATCATTCAGTGGTAAAGGGCATGCTTTTCATGAATAATGTTCAAGCTTCCTTTACCAGCATCTCCAGTTCAAGGATTTCAGACAGCAGGATTGAGGATAATCTCTTCCAGAGACAGGCCCAAACATGAGGACAACTGAAGTGCTCACCTCAGGCAGCAGATTGATGGGAGGTGCCCATCTCTGTCCTCCTACTTGCCTCCACTGCTTCTCCTTCGCCTTCCACTCCCTGGACAGGAAAACAAAGATGAGGAAAGAGAGGAAGAGGAAATGTGGAGGGGAGTGGTGGTGAGCAAGAACATTGGAGAGTAGGAGTAGCAGAAGCTGTAACATCTCGAAGTGCCAGTATCTGGCCGCCTCAGGCCACAGGAGATCTTAGACTGGCTCTGTTCAGCTACAAGTCATAGTAAACCTAAGTCAGCTAAACAAACCAATGGTCTGACTGAAGGTAGCTTCATTTGCTCAGTAACCATGTGCCTAAAGGTGGAGTGAAGTCAGTGTTTTGGATTTGATTATGGGAGCAATCCTATCTTGTGCTGGAACAGGCAAGCCAGGAGGCTTGCACTGTATCCAGCGCAGGATAGGTGACCAAAGTGGCTCAGGGGAAATTTTTCTCACCCTGGCCCCAGTGGGTATTCTCGGACTTGTGCCACCTCCATAACTGCTGGGTTCCAGCCCCACTTCCCGCTTCCCATCTGCCCGCCCCCAGGGCCATCCACTGGCCTCCCTTCCCTGCCCTGGAACACCTCCCTCCCGTCTCCTCCCCACCCACCCCAGAGTCTTGTGTCCGATAAGCTCAGCCAATTCAAGGCTCAGTGCCTCCATCAGCACGGAGGCTTAAGTCAGCCTCTGCAGGCCGGCACGCCTCTGTGCGCTGGCCTAGCCAACTCACAAGGAGGCGCAAATGTGCCTTACGGCACATTTGCAACCCTCCTGGGCTGGCGCAAGGGACTTGTACCAACCTAAGGGCCTGTCAAGATTGCGCTGCACGTTGATTATATTTTAGTAAACAGCATAAGTGCAGGAAAGGGAGAGGCTGCCGTGCAACTCTTTCTGCTTGAAGAACTGGATCTATCAATAACCATTTTGGTGCCATTTTACCCTTTATATGTACAACACCCTTTATATGTACAACAGGCCCACCACCATTTTGCATCTTACAAGGGCACATTAGTATGATTGTTAAATGCTAGCCATTGAATACGTCCCTTTTAGAAACTCAGTTTACACAGACTTTTACAGCATAACACATCTAACAGTTTTAATAGGTTACATATTTATGAAGATGTTCACAGCTCACATTTTCTTGGATTTTTCCCTCACCCTGCTTTTTTAAACCCCCCAAAAGCAAAAGTAGTAAATTAAATGTAATTTGTGTGACATTTCTGAATGAGTCGTCTGTAGGCCTTACTATGGATTATGAAACAAGCTCTGTTCCAAGTACTGTATTAGCCTTATGTTCCATTTTTGGATTTGTCGTTCTCAATATGTTTTTGTTGCATATTCACCGGGCATCAATAGGGGAGCCTTTCTCTTTCTCATTTAACACCTGTGAATTCCCACAAGGTGCTGGGGAAGAGGTGGAATCAAATTCATCTCTCACAGGGATTACCCTGGTCATCTCCAATTTGCACCAATGTGAAGGACAGCCTCGCCTGACCCAAGACAATGTTTGCATTTTCTTTCACCGTGAATTAAAGCTCTGATTGGATTTTAGCTTAATAACTGGAGTTGGAATGGCTTCACATTGCATTGTTATTTGCAAGCCTCCCTTGAGACATGGCTGAGATCAAAACCTCAAATCACTGAAACTCCTTTGAAACATCACAGGACAATGATGTCACCGGCTGTGCTATCCTAGTGCTACTACTGGTGGTGACATGATGAACATAGACATGCATTGGTGGTTCCTATTGTCAAAAAGACCTTAAAGGGCACCTGAACTAAAGGCTAGTTCTGCACCCACTCCAGATTCACAAGAATAATTAGAGGTGTGTATTGTTTTGTTAAAAACACGAAACATCACATTTTGGAGTTTAAGATGTTTTCCAGAAATTAAAATAGATTATTATTCTGGTTAGAAATAATACCGTGGCTGTATCTGCTACTATATCACCTACCTACAGTGGTGTCACTAGGGCATCACCTAGCACAGGAAGCAATGGTGGGGCAACTCCCAGGCAGTAGGCCTGGTAAAACACCATCCCTTAACCCCATCTGGGTTTTTTGGCTATACCTTTTGATAGAATAGAGATATTTTAACACAGTTTGTTTCATTGCCGCCTACATGAAATTACACATTGGATCATATATAGCATGATGGTATTATTCAAAAATACCAATATTTTAAACATTTTGGCTAGGAGTGGTGTCACCTCACCTCTGTGTGTGTCACCTGGTGCAGCTGCACCCCCTGCATCCCCCTAAGTGTTTTAAACCCAAATCCATAAGGAAACCAACCAGATGGCAACCATGTTTTCATGCTCTTTTGGCTACTAGAATTAAGAGAATTTGTTTAGTGAGTATTTTCCTTAACCAGACATGTCTGACATCCAACAGACAGTTCTTAATTGTGGCAAGAAATGGCAGGCCACAATGTTTCAGTACATTTGTTGCAGTGCTCATTGAGCTGCTACTAATACAGTCATAAAATCAATCCACAAGCATCATACAGAAATCAGTCCACAAGCCTCTCCTAACAAGACTCCTGTCTTGGTACACAGAACTTTCCAGAAGCCTCTATGTACAGTATTTCAGTTTTTCTGTTTAGGATAGTCAAAACAGAACTATGGCTGGTGATGTCAACTCAACACTTCGGTGCTTCCTACTCAAGGTCAGCTCTGATTCTTATTTCCTACCCCTCCTCTAAATTTGGCTCAGCTTCCATTGCATGTTCAAGTTCTTGTTCCTTTGGTTTCCTCAGGATTGAGTCAGATACTACACTTTCCAAGCATGGAATTTTTCCTGTGCATGGAGCATCCCAGCCCTGGAGGGGCCTGCAGCAGGCTTGTTCCACCCCCAGGGAGTTCTCAGATTGGCTGGAGGGGGAGGGGGTTCCAGCACCCTTGTCCTCCTCCCTAGCAGAGCTGCCAAACCTAGTTTAGGAGCAGGAGCTGTTCACCTCACTGCTTCCTGTCTGCCTCTTATCCCTGGCTTCCCTGTTTTATGGAGCAAGCCTGCCCCCTTTTGACCCCTCCCCTTCCTCCAGGTGGGGCAGAAAAAGCTTTTCCTGTTCCTGCTTGTTTTCTTCAGTGTTACTTGTATGCCTTGCCAGTCTCCCCTGTCTGGTTGGGGTGAACCAACCTTCTTTGCCCCCCTCAAGGGCAGGGAAGCCTCCCCACCCTGGGCATTGGGTGCCTGCTCCTGGGTAAGTTGGGGGTCACGGCAGCTTGGGGGGGGGCCCAATAGTGCATAATCCCAATGACTGAATTGCCATAAATATTTAAAGCATGTTTACTGTAGACATGTAATTGCCTCTAGAAATCCCATGTAGCAGACTGGTCCAGAGACTGAGAGTCCAATCCTGTGTTCGAGCATTGTCACAGATGTGCCACAAGGCACGTTTGCTTGCCTCACCACCGGGCTCCCACCCGTGCTAGCCCAGCGCCAGCCGGTGCTAGGCTAGCGTGGGGCAGTCACCCAGCTTCTGCGGCTCGGCAGTCTCCCGGACCGTCGAGCTGCAGCATGGTAGACAGGGGCGGGAATGGGGCGGGGAGGAGGCATTCTGGGGAGGGGGAAGGCTGGCAGGTGCGGAGAGAGGGCGGGCGGGAGGCGTGACACGGAGGCGTGATGCAGGGAGGGGGGATGGCTGGAGGCGTGCCAGGGGAGGGAGGGAGGCGGGTCCGCAGAGCTCCGTTCTGCAGGATCCAAGGCGCTCATGGAGGGCTCTACCTCATTGTGGTAAAGGCCCCATTGTGGGGTTGCTTACCTTACCAGGGGGAAGGAGACAAAAGTCCCCTTCTCCCGAGGCGCCTACTGTGGTAGCCTGGGGTGCACAGGATCCAGCAGCAGCTGTTCTCGGTGCCGCCGAGCCTGGGTACCCCAGGCAGCTCAGGATTGGGCTGTGAGTTGTGAACTGTCCTGGTCCTACCACAAACTATCACTGGGCGGCCTTAGGCAAGCCAGTTCCTCTCCACCTCAGCTCCCCAACTGCAAGGACTTAACTTACAGGGTTGCTGGAATGAGAACATCAAGAAAATACATCTGGAGTGTTTTGCACACTCTGAGAGCATGTGGTAAGTATTATTATTATTCCCTGTCGACCCTTGATCTCTTGGCTCATATCAAGCTGAATGCAAATTCATAGGGAAGAAGTACATATGAATAAAAATTTATATATTACATTTTCACAAAATTCACTTCAAGACAAATCTCATACCTAGAAAATAAGCTATGTAAACTGTCTCGTACTACTATCGGGTAGTACCCTTTCCTTCTTCCAAGACAGCTCATCTCTTCTTATGGGCTGACATTTCTATTTACCACCTTAAATAAATTCAGGGCCTCCACATCATTGCATTTCCAGTATACAGGTGAAAATGTATACAGTATACAGGTGAAATATACAGTATACAGTATCCAGTATACAGGTGAAAATCTGAATGCAACAGATAAGTATTTTGAAGTACAAGTATCACACAGATGTACTTCTCTCTCTGCCATTTGAATACGATGCAACAAACCTGGATTTTCTAACAATAACATGTGGAATGACCCTCATTTTTCCCCTGATACTTTTCTCATTCTAGTTTCAGTTGCTTGAGAAAGAAATATAGAATCATCCCACCTCATGATGGAGTTCATAGAGAAGATCAGTTCTGCAACTGTAATTCTAATTCCAAATTACTACATAAATTGAATGAATGGAGAAGACTGCTGCCTCCAGTGTATACACTAGAGAAGTTCCATTGACTTAACGTGGATAAATTCCAAGTCCACTGCATCCATTGTCATTAGAGTTTTACACTCCCTCTCCTTTGAGCCACCTGGGGCCATTAAATCTGTTTCACTTGTTATAAGACACAATGGTAATTAGAGTTGTGTTTACTTAAAACATACCTCAGCAAGAGGCCCCATCACTAGCTGTGGTGGAGACAAGATGAATGGGTTGAGCTGGGGAAGTGAAAGCCAAGTAATTAAGTAGTTGGCTCAAGACACCTGAAAATCAGTAACCATTTGTTGACTGTAGTACAATTTACTCTGGGTACTTTTTAGTGTTGTAGATTTGTAAGTGATTTAGAAGAGAAACAGTTGGTGAGCAGGAGAACTCACAAAAGGAAATTCAACTTGCAGTAACAATTGTTCCTAAATACTGAGTGCATAAATATACGGGGGTAAGAATGATGAAATATTACGTACTGTAATATGATGGCAATTGGTCACAAGTATTAACAGCAGAAAACACAAATCCAAAAGCCGTGCCCATTGAAAAAGTAGAGTATCTTCATAGAAATTTAGCATTTTTAGTGGTTTAAAAGAATTTTGATTGTGGGGGGAAGGAAGACAGGTTTAAAAAAAGTTGCCTGGAACAAACTTGGGAGACAGAGTTCAAGACAAATTTGTCAACCTTCCTTGGTAGCCAACAATGGAACTGTTTACAGAGGAGACTAGGAAGATTCCAATTTGGGGGCATTGCCAAGCATACAATTCACTACATAACCCTCCTGCGTTTCTTTATTTCTAAAATAAAATGGTCAATCATACTTCTAAAAGAAAAAGAAAAAAGTTTAGCTCAACAGGCAGTGGTGAGATAAGGTCAGAGCCACAGTGAATGTTCTGGTCATTGGAGAGCATAAAGAAAAATGTCAAGATATGGTGATTGGAGGAAATGGGACTTGAGATTAACCTACACAGCCTGCAAAATTCAGATAATTATACTGCCTTTCATCTTCTGTCAGGGTGCACAGAGCTCATTTGCACTCCTCTGATATCAGTATAATATTTTTAGGATGTTAATGATGTGCATGACTGACAGTATATACATGCACAATTTTGCAGGAATGCCACAGATCTCCTCCCCAAAGTGGAGAGCCACATTAGTGATCTGCTGAGAGCGGCTTCAAGAATAGTCTTTCTTTGACCACCTTCCCTCAGCTCCCTCAAGGCACCCTTGATGTCCATTTAAAAATTCTTTTCTAAAATGACATCCATGGGGGGAGGTTTCTTCATAAGAACATAAGAACAGCCCTGCTGCATCAGACCATAGGCCCATCTAGTCCAGCTTCCTGTATCTCACAGTGGCCCACCAAATGCCCCAGGGTCATCTGTTCCACACTTTATTCTGGACAAATCCACTTAGGGAGAAAGAGATTGGCCAGGGTCTTCATTCCCTTCAACGTATCCTGGCTCACAGTAGCAGTAGTCAGAGCGATCGCCTCTTTGGACTTTGTCCAAAGCTTAGAACTAGGGGTAGGAACTGAATATGTAGAAGAGGAGCCCAAACTAAATCACAGGCAGCCCAATCCTGAGCTGCCTGTTGTGCTGGGACTGCTGCAGATTCAAAATGGCTGCTGCAGCATCCTATGCGCGACACAGCAGCTGTCAGCAGCTCCTTGGGGGAAAGGGACTTTTGTCTCCTTCCCTCGGGGAAGGGAAGTAGCCCTGCAGTGGGGCTACTCAATTCTGCAGCAGCCCTTGGGCTGCTATAGAATCAAGAGCCTCCATGTTGGCCAGCGCAGCCTCCTCCCCACCTCCTCCCGTACTCCCACCTACCTCCCTGCCACCCGGTGGTTCGGTTGACCACGGAGCAGTGGAGCCACCGGTGTTCCACCGGTGTTCCACCAGTGCTAAGGGCTCACAAAATGTTTTAAGGCACATTTGCAATAGGGCACACTGTTTAAAACCGGACCCTAAACCATGCTAAATGCAATAAGGAGCACATTTCCTCCTGTAATATGGATTCTACATTTGTAAAGCATCAACAATGGTGGTCAATGCAGTGGCTGCAAATGACGTATGCCACTGCTAGGTAATTGAAGATTTTTCTGAAAAACACTTATTGTCAAGCAGCAGTAGAGGCAGGGGAGCACCTCAGTCAGCACCATGCAAACATGTAGCTTCTGATTGGCTAGCAGACATCAGGACAGGCATAACTGTTGATATCAGTGGAACAACCAGCCAATCAGTAGCTCTGCTTCAAATAGTGCTGATGGAGCCACCCTCTGTCTCCACCACAGACTTCCCTTCATTTGCCACTAAGAGAGTTCTTTCCCCACTTCATTGGTGGCAGCAGGGTATACCTGCCAGCAAGCTTCCTCATTGCCCTGTCTACCACTCAATGGCTCAAGTGGGTGCTGTTTGGGGATCAGGTGCCATTGACTGAATGCGGTTCCCTTTTGGCAGTACAACCCTGTGCATGTTTACTCAGAAGAAAGTTTCATTGAATTCAGTGGGACTTATCCCTAGGATTATAGCCTCACCCTAGTATGAGTATTCTTTTGAACTGTAGACTCTTAGGATCTGTTTGCAGATTATGTTCTTAGTGGGTGATCCCTCGTACATCAACTCCAGGTTTGGATTCCTGAACGAGGAAGCAAGATTCAGCACAGTGTGCAAGCATTTCGAATGTCAACTAATGTCACTTCACCTAAGTGCTTCACAGTTCTCTGCAAACTTTGCAAGCAAACCCAGGATCCATCTGCCATGCTTCTACTAGTCAGGGAATTAGGAGCATCTTTCAGACAGGACCAAACATTGTTTCAATAATTGCATGTAGCAGTACATGTGAAAGAGTCCCTGTTTGAAGCAAAAATGGTTTCAAGATCACTGCCACTAGCAGGAAAGTGGTAAATTGGATCACGGAGAGAGAAAGACATGAACCCTTATTTTAGGATGAATGGCTCTTGTCCTTCTTAAACAGTGTTGAGCACCTCCATATACTTTTAAAGGCATTTTTAATACGGCCATAACTCTGTTTAATACATCAGGGAGATGGTTGAGTCCCTGTGGTTTTCATCTATTTTCATATTGATATAATTCAAACAATAGGATAACTCAGTTGCACTCTATATCATTTCCTGGCTGCAGCAGAGCTGGAGGTAATTGAGTGTTCATATTTTATTGGCAGTGGTGGAGCTGCACCACCTGACATGACTGAAGTGGAGTCCAGGAGTGCTGCAGGAACAGATGCCAGGCTCACAGCAACCACTAATATTTTCCATGCGCATGTGTGGGTGGCTGAGTGTGCCATAAGCAACAACAAAACATCTCCATGTAGGAGTTGGTACTGGGCTGGGAAAAACCAATATGCACATAAGAAAATGGCACAATTTGTTGAAGTAGTGCTGCCTGTTCATGTTTGTTGGAAACTTGTGTATTGAGTGTATTGTTCTGAACAGCTGTGAAGAATGAACAGGGGGAAGAATACCGGGCAAATCTCTCACAAAAACCCTTGACTTCCGACGGGCGGACTTCCCTCAAATGAGGAGGCTGGTTAGAAGGAGGTTGAAAGGGAAGGTAAAAAGAGTCCAATTTCTCCAGAATGCATGGAGGCTGCTTAAAACAACAGTAATAGAGGCCCAGCAGAGGTGTATACTGCAAAGAAAGAAGGGTTCCTCTAAATCCAGGAGGGTGCCCGCATGGCTAATGAGCCAAGTTAGACAGGCTGTAAAGGGCAAGGAAGCTTCCTTCCGTAAATGGGAGTCTTGCCCTAATGAGGAGAATAAAAAGGAACATAAACTGTGGCAAAAGAAATGTAAGAAAGTGATACGGGAGGCCCAGCGAGACTATGAGGAACGCATGGCCAGCGACATTAAGGGGAATAATAAAAGCTTCTTCAAATATGTTAGAAGCAGGAAACCCACCAGAGAAGCAGTTGGCCCTCTGGATTATGAGGGAGGGAAAGGGGAGATAAAAGGAGACTTAGAGATGGCAGAGAAATTAAATGAGTTCTTTGCATCTGTCTTCACGGCAGACGACCTCGGGCAGATACCGCTGCCCGGATGGCCCCTCCTGACCGAGGAATTAAGTCAGATAGAGGTTAAAAGAGAAGATGTTTCAGACCTCATTGATAAATTAAAGATCAATAAGTCCAATTGGCCCTGATGGCATCCACCCAAGAGTTATTAAGGAATTGAAGAATGAAGTTGCTGATCTCTTGACTAAGATATGCAACTTGTCCCTCAAAACGGCCACGGTGCCAGAAGATTGGAGGATAGCAAATGTCACGCCTATCTTTAAAAAGGGAAAGGGGGGACCCGGGAAACTATAGGCCGGTCAGCCTAACGTCTATACATGGTAAGATGGTGGAATGCCTTATCAAAGATAGGATCTCAAAACACATAGACGAACAGGCCTTGCTGAGGGAGAATCAGGATGGCTTCTTTAAGTGTAAGTCTTACCTCACGAACCTTATAGAATTCTTTGAAAAGGTCAACAGGCATGTGGATGCGGGAGAACCCGTAGACATTATATATCTGGACTTTCAGAAGGCATTCGACATGGTCCCTCACCAAAGGCTACTAAAAAAACTCCACAGTCAGGGAATTAGAGGACAGGTCCTCTCATGGATTGAGAACTGGTTGAAGAGTAGGAAACAGAGAGTGGGTGTCAATGGGCAATTTTCACAATGGAGAGAAGTGAAAAGCAGTGTGCCCCAAGGATCTGTCCTGGGACCGGTGCTTTTCAACCTCTTCATAAATGACCTGGAGACAGGGTTGTGCAGTGAGGTGGCAAAGTTTGCAGATGACACCAAACTTTTCCGAGTGGTGAAGACCAGAAGTGATTGTGAGGAGCTCCAGAAGGATCTCTCCAGACAGATCCCATTTTGCTGGCAGAATGGGCAGCAAAATGGCAGATGCGCTTCAATGTCAGTAAGTGTAAGGTCATGCACATTGGGGCAAAAAATCAAAACTTTACATATAGGATGATGGGTTCTGAGCTGTCTTACAGATCAGGAGAGAGATCTTGGGGTGGTGGTGGTTGATGAAAGTGTCGACTCAATGTGCGGCGGCAGTAAAGAAGGCCAATTCTATGCTTGGGATCATTAGAAAAGGTATTGAGAACAAAACGGCTAATATTATAATGCCATTGTACAAATCAATGGTAAGGCCACACGTGGAGTATTGTGTCCAGTTCTGGTCACCGCATCTCAAAAAAGACATAGTGGAAATGGAAAAGGTGCAAAAGAGAGCGACTAAGATGATTACTGGGCTAGGGCATCTTCCTTATGAGGAAAGGCTACGGCGTTTGGGCCTCTTCAGCCTAGAAAAGAGGCGCCTGAGGGGGAGGCATGATTGAGACATACAAAATTATGCAGGGGATGGACAGAGTGGATAGAGAGATGCTCTTTACACTCTCACATAACACCAGAACCAGGGGACATCCACTAAAATTGAGGGTTGGGAGAGTTAGGACAGACAAAAGAAAATATTTCTTTACTCAGCGTGTGGTTGGTCTGTGGAATTCCTTGCCACAGGATGTGGTGATGGCGTCTGGCCTGGATGCCTTTAAAAGTTTCTGGAGGAAAAATCCATTACGGGTTACAAGCCATGATGTGTATGTGCAACCTCCTGATTTTAGAAATGGGCCATGTCAGAATGCCAGATGCAAGGGAGGGCACCAGGATGAGGTCTCTTGTTATCTGGTGTGCTCCCTGGGGCATTTGGTGGGCCGCTGTGAGATACAGGAAGCTGGACTAGATGGGCCTATGGCCTGATCCAGTGGGGCTGTTCTTATGTTCTTATGTGCATTATTATTGTTGTCGTTCTCATTTACTGAGAACGATAATGATAATACAGGGCAGTAATAGAAGCAGGGAGAAAGGTGTATCAGGACCAGGAAGGGGGCAGGTTCAGCAGCTTCTGAATCGACCCAGGAAGGCAGATCAAGGCAGACATATGCCAACAATATAACTGGTGCAGGTTCAAGTAGACGTAGTGGGCCAATATAGATTTACCCCAGGGCAAGGGAACAAACGTTCCCTTACCCTGAGGAGGCTTCTCAAGTTTGAAACTCCCCTGTGGGATACAGCAGGCACCAGGGATGGGAACTTGAGTCAGGTGACTCAAGCTCAAGTTGCAAAAATGTGTGTTTTTTGCTGACTCGGGTACACTCGAGTCATTTGCGTCAATGACTCCAGCACTGACTTTAGTCTGAGGCCACTGACTCAGTACTGATTCCTTATACATGCAGACTGGAGTCTGTGTGTGTCTGGATGTGCTTGCTTACCTTTTTTTTGCGGCATGAAAGAACTCATGGGGCCATCATTCAGACTGGATGAGCAGCAGGGAAGTTCCAGCCAGGAGGCAGGGAAGGGTTAATGTTTTGCTTTTGCACCAATCAGGAGAGGGGGGAGGCGGAAACAGGCTCTCTTGTCCATCTCTGAAGGAACTGATGATCATTGGATGTAGGATGGGTGGTCTGATTTTTTTCTTTGGTCTGATGAGGGAGGGCACAAGGAGAAGCCCAAGAGGGTTTTTGTCTTAGAATTGGCTAGAGAAGCCTAGAGAGGGGGGGAAAGGAGATGGAGGCGGTTCATAGCAATCATGTTTTCCAACCTCATGGCTCCTGTGGGCCCCATTGTTACTTGGAAGCCTCATTGAATGACCGGCCACAATGGAACTGCTTCTGAGTAGCGCTGCAAAGGATAGGGGTCATACTGGTAAGTCTCCCCAGCTGTTGTGCATGACTCTCCTCCCTCTTGCCAATTCTGTCCCCATCTCACACAGTTCGTCCCACCCCCTCCCACCTTATATGCAGATGGGATGGGGACGTCAGGGGAGTGTTTAAAGAGAACTCACTCACACACACACACACACACACACACACCCTGCAGCAGCTCTGACTTTTTCCACAGCTGAATTTAATAGAGAAGACTTGGGACTCAAGTCTATTCGAGTTGCTAAAAAGCTCTGGGCAACTCAGAAAGTCCTCCCATTAAGACTTGTTTTCGAGTCAAATCGTGGGGTGCGGGGTGGAGACTTGTGACTCGAGTCAAACCTTGCTGGACTCGCCCATCCCTGGCAGGCACCATGTGGTTCACCACTACATTGCCATGTGGTGAGTGAGGATTGGGCTGTTAAAAATGTAAAAATGTGAATGTGACAGACAGGTGGTTAAAATGATGCGTATCTTGCAAATACACTCAGCAGGAATCGGGGATTGTCTGCATATCCCTCGTGTCCCCTTGAAGGCGGTGAACCCTGGTTTTCTGCTATGGAATGTGTGAAATGTTCCTTACAAACAAGCTCTGAACAATGCAGGAATTGTCTGACACATTCCAGAATCCTTAACGCTCTATTTCTCTTTTAGGCAAATCTGGCATCATGCAACTTGCTGAAGGTTTTTGCCAAAGGGAAGCTTTGCCCCCATCATAATAAGAACATAAGAACATAAGAACAGCCCCACTGGATCAGGCCATAGGCCCATCTAGTCCAGCTTCCTGTATCTCACAGCGGCCCACCAAATGCCCCAGGGAGCACACCAGATAACAAGAGACCTCGTCCTGGTGCTCTCCCCTACATCTGGCATTCTGACTTAACCCATTCCTAAAATCAGGAGGTTGCGCATACACATCATGGCTTGTACCCCATAATGGATTTTTCCTCCAGAAACTCATCCAATCCCCTTTTAAAGGCGTCTAGGCTAGACGCCAGCACCACATCCTGTGGCAAGGAGTTCCACAGACTGACCACGCGCTGAGTAAAGAAATATTTTCTTTTGTCTGTCCTAACCCGCCCAACACTCAATTTTAGTGGATGTCCCCTGGTTCTGGTATTATGTGAGAGTGTAAAGAGCATCTCCCTATCCACTCTGTCCATCCCCTGCATAATTTTGTATGTCTCAATCATGTCCCCCCTCAAGCGTCTCTTTTCTAGGCTGAAGAGGCCCAAACGCCGTAGCCTTTCCTCATAAGGAAGGTGCCCCAGCCCCGTAATCAGCTTAGTTGCTCTCTTTTGCACCTTTTCCATTTCCACTATGTCTTTTTTGAGATGCGGCGACCAGAACTGGACACAATACTCCAGGTGTGGCGTTACCATCGATTTGTACAACGGCATTATAATATTAGCCGTTTTGTTCTCAATACCCTTCCTAATGATCCCAAGCATAGAATTGGCCTTCTTCACTGCCGCCGCACATTGGGTCGACACTTTCATCGACCTGTCCACCACCACCCCAAGATCTCTCTCCTGATCTGTCACAGACAGCTCAGAACCCATCAGCCTATATCTAAAGTTTTGATTTTTTGCCCCAATGTGCATGACTTTACACTTACTGACATTGAAGCGCATCTGCCATTTTGCTGCCCATTCTGCCAGTCTGGAGAGATCCTTCTGGAGCTCCTCACAATCACTTCTGGTCTTTACCACTCGGAAAAGTTTGGTGTCGTCTGCAAACTTAGCCACTTCGCTGCTCAACCCTGTCTCCAGGTCATTTATGAAGAGGTTGAAAAGCACTGGTCCCAGGACAGATCCTTGGGGCACACCGCTTTTCACCTCTCTCCATTGTGAAAATTGCCCATTGACACCCACTCTCTGCTTCCTGGCCTCCAACCAGTTCTCAATCCACGAGAGGACCTGTCCTCTAATTCCCTGACTGTGGAGTTTTTTCAGTAGCCTTTGGTGAGGGACCGTGTCAAATGCCTTCTGAAAGTCCAGATATATAATGTCCACAGGTTCTCCCGCATCCACATGTCTGTTGACCTTTTCAAAGAATTCTATAAGGTTCGTGAGGCAAGACTTACCCTTACAGAAGCCATGCTGACTCTCCCTCAGCAAGGCCTGTTCGTCTATGTGTTTTGAGATCCTATCTTTGATGAGGCATTCCACCATCTTACCCGGTATGGATGTTAGGCTGACCGGCCTATAGTTTCCCGGGTCCCCCCTCTTTCCCTTTTTAAAAATAGGCGTGACATTTGCTATCCTCCAATCTTCTGGTACCGTGGCCGTTTTGAGGGACAAGTTGCATACCTTAGTCAAGAGATCTGCAACTTCATTCTTCAATTCCTTAATAACCCTTGGGTGGATGCCATCAGGGCCCGGTGACTTATTGATCTTTAATTTATCAATGAGGTCTGAAACATCTTCTCTTTTAACCTCTATCTGACTTAACTCCTTGATTAGGAGGGGCCGTTCGGGCAGCGGTATCTGCCCGAGGTCTTCTGCCGTGAAGACAGATGCAAAGAACTCATTTAATTTCTCTGCCATCTCTAAGTCTCCTTTTATCTCCCCTTTCCCTCCCTCACCATCCAGAGGGCCAACCGCTTCTCTGGCGGGTTTCCTGCTTCTAACATATTTGAAGAAGCTTTTATTATTTCCCTTAATGTTGCTGGCCATGCGTTCCTCATAGTCTCGCTTGGCCTCCCCTATCACCTTCTTACATTTCTTTTGCCACAGTTTATGTTCCTTTTTATTCTCTTCATTAGGGCAAGACTTCCATTTACGGAAGGAAGCTTCCTTGCCCTTCACAGCCTCTCTAACTTGGCTGGTTAGCCATGCGGGCACTCTCCTGGATTTAGTGGAACCCTTCTTTCTTTGCGGTATACACCTCTGCTGGGCCTCTATTACTGTTGTTTTAAGCAGCCTCCATGCACTCTGGAGAGATTGGACTCTTTTTACCCTCCCTTTCAACCTCCTTCTAACCAGCCTCCTCATTTGAGGGAAGTCCGCCCGTCGGAAGTCAAGGGTTTTTGTTAGAGATTTGCCTGGTATTCTTCCCCCAACGTGCATGTCAAAACAGATCGCAGCATGATCACTGTTCCCCAATGGCTCAGTAACATTTACATCTCTAACCAGGTCCTGCGTACCGCACAAAATTAAATCCAGAGTCACCTGTCCTCTGGTGGGCTCCGTGACTAGCTGATCTAAGCCACAGTCATTCAGCACGTCAAGAAATCCGGTTTCCTTATCGTGACCAGAACACAAATTGACCCAGTCAATATGAGGATAATTGAAGTCCCCCATGATTACAACCCTGTCCTTCCTTGTCACCTCCCTGATCTGTTTCCTCATTTCAAGGTCCCCATCAGATTTCTGGTCTGGAGGACGATAGCACGCCCCCAGTATTACATTGCTGCACAAGCCTGGTAATTTAACCCACAGAGATTCTACGGTGGAGTCAGACCCACCTTCAATCTCTACTTTGCTGGATTCTATCCCTTCCTTAACATAAAGGGCCACCCCACCTCCAACACGCCCCTGCCTGTCCCTCCTGTAGAGTTTATAGCCCGGGATTGCGGTATCCCACTGATTCTCCGCATTCCACCAGGTTTCCGTTATGCCCACTATGTCAATATTTTCCCTTGTCACCAGACATTCCAGTTCTCCCACCTTTGCTCGTAGACTTTGGGCATTCGCATAAAAGCATTTATACACGGAATGCCCCAGGATGGGCTGCTTATTTGCTCCTTTGTCCCCGCATCCTCTCATTGTGCCAAACCGTCTATCACATCCCATCTCCCTACCTTTCCCAATTTCTTCTCCTACCCTGCCTTTGTCTTGTTGTTCTCTAACCTCCCCATCCTCATCCCATAGGGATGAGGAGTCCCGAACCGGATGCCCCTCGGCTCCTGTCGGCCTTCCCCCAGGGATCAGTTTAAAAGCTGCTCTGCCACCTTTTTAATGTTATGCGCCAGCAGTCTGGTTCCATTCTGGTTCAAATGGAGCCCGTCCCTCTTGTACAGGCCCCGCTTGTCCCAAAACGTTCCCCAGTGCCTAACGAATCTAAACCCCTCCTCCCTACACCACCGTCTCATCCACGCATTGAGACCCCTGATCTCCGCCTGCCTAGCTGGCCCTGCGCGTGGAACAGGTAGCACTTCAGAGAACGCTACCTTTGAGGTCCTGGCTTTCAGCTTCCTGCCTAAAAGCCTAAATTTGGCCTCCAGGACCTCCCAGCTACACTTGCCCACATCGTTGGTGCCGACATGCACCACAGCCGCTACCTCTCTCCCAGCACTGTCTACCAGCCTATCTAGACGAGAAGTGATGTCTAGTGATCTGAGTGAGAAAGGCTAAGATCTGAAAGTTGGGCATGGAATGCAGCACCTTGGGCAACCCTTCGGGCTGCTTTCATCCCTGCATGCTAAATCCATGCCATACTGTGATGAAGAGCTGTTTCCTGCACTTTCTGACACTGGCAAGATGTGTGAAGCAATAATGTCCAAGTCCACCCATTAGATAAGAGCAAACCACAGCAGAAATGTGCCTCTCCTCTTGCAGGCCTGCTTCTCTCCAGGAATCCTGGCGTTCCCCTGCGCATTAGCACCACTGGCACATCTGTTTCAGATTCATTTCTGTGACCTGGACTTGATCATAAATACATTCTGTGTCCTGCAGGCGAGCCTTTCTATTGCCTGCCCTTATTTGTCTCTTTACTGCATTTTACTTACTGCTAAGAATGTTTGGGGATTTTATATAGCCATTCGGGTTCAACATGCAAAGCATTTAAATACCATTCTTCCCCAGACTTTTACAAGACCCGCTATAGGAAAAATGCGCTTCTGTTGTATTCTCCTCCAAGTCTGCTGTTCATTATTAACAGTGCAAGCAACACTGTACTTGGATGATTCTTTTCTATCCAGATCCAGGAAAATGGATGAGGTTGTAGGGAACATGATGGCAGGTAAGAGGAGGATCACAGGAAGGTGAAGAGACAACATAGTTCTTTTTTTTTATTGCATAACTTGTTTTATGCTTTGTGAGGTTATATAGGCTAGACACCAATATAAAAGTTAGACATGTAAATAAGAATACCAACTGTTGTAAATATAGAGAATGATCAGATGTAGGGAGTTAGAAGGTTGGATTGTATAGGCTGCTTGTGGCAGGTGGGTCTTAAACAAGAGTCTCCAGCAGCCAGCACCTGACCATCTGTGCTGATGACACTGTTCTCAGACAGTAGGAGTTACTAATGTTAGCTTGAGTGCACCGCAGCACCACCCAGATTGTGGCCAGTGAAGATATTATAGCTCAACAGGCTCAGGGTCCAATCCTATCCAACATTCCAACACCGGTGCAGCCACAATGCAGCCCCAAGGTAAGGGAAGAAAAGCTCCCTTACCTTGAAGAGGCCTCTGTGATTTCCTCCCCATTGGCAAGGATGCATCGGCACTGGAAAATTGGATAGGATTGGGCCCCCAGACAGACCAAGTGATCTGGGCAGCCTTGCCTCTCACTTCAGGCCTAGTTCTTCAATCTGATCAGATTGTCATTTTGAGTGCTCACACAAACTGCCTTGTCTTGCCTAGCCCAGCCGCACACTTTTATCTCCAGAGCCAAGAGGAAGGCAGCAGGTGCCTCTGTCAGTCTACCATCTGAAGAAACCTCCTCAGATATCTTCAAGGACAAGAAAGCCCTGGTGATGGCACAGACATGGGTTGCATGCCAAACTAGATCCTCAATTCACAGTACCCACAACTCTAACCATAGCTATGCTTCTGTTGTGGGTAGGAAAAGAATTGGGGACATAATACAAGATTAGCATTATCCTAACTGGTCCTTGAAACTAACATAATACATTCCACCTTTGAGTCATTCATTTCTTTGGGTAATGTGTTCCTTCTCAGCCAGAACAGCTTTTAAATTAGAAAGGGCTTCATATCAGGCTTTCTGATCAGTTCAACCTGACAGCAGTGAACTTTGTTGTGAATATTCAGCTGAGCTTTAAAAATAAGCAAAGTTTTCATTGCCTGCTTAACTAAGCTTAATATCCTTTTGCACTTTGATGCAAATAATCTCCTCTGGAAAACTGTTGCAGTTCAGATATGTTAAAATAATCAAACGCGTTGGCTTCTGGCAAACAATGAAAAAAAATCACTTTCCTACTTCTGGGACTTGCTGTGTATTTCTGAGCTTTCATAAAATATGCTTGTGTTGCAATTTTGAGGCTTGGATCGCCAGTATACCTACTAAAATTGGAATATGTTACAGAGGGCATCTTGACTAAAAGGAGGAATGTCCTGATTACATTGATTCTTTAGAAGTGAAAATGAAGACAATAATGTTAAACTGCTCTGGGGTTTTTGGCAGTTAGGAATTAGTACAGATGATTAAAGAGGTGTTACATTATTTTTAATTTCCAGTGAACTCAATTCTTAAGCACTGGGTGGATGGCTGCAATGTTAGGACTTAAAGTACACAAAGGTTGAAACCCTAAGTATGTATAGTCCAGAGAGTTGCCCCCAATGAACTTGGCAGCTCTTAGTTCCAAGAAAAACACAACTTTGACACACGTGCTTTAAGACTTTGGTTCCTCCCAATGTCTGTGCTGAAAAAGTTCAAATTAAAGATAAACATGTAACCGAAATTCCCAGTATCTGTCTGCAAACAGGGCTTTCAAAAAAATTAATTGACCAATGCATGCTTCAGGGATCCGCCATTCCAGAAAGAAATAATTCTGCACCAAGACAGCTGCCAATGGCTCCAAAAGGACCTCATATGCCTTTAGGATTCCTATAAGCGCATGCCATTGGTTTACTGCAATGAACATGCTGGGGAAAAACAATCTCATAAGTGAGTCAAGCCATGTCATTAAAGGCTTGGTTTTGGTCTAAGCCAGGGGTGCCCAAACCCCGGCCCTGGGGCCACGTGCGGCCCTCGAGGCCTCTCAATGCGGCCCTGAGGGAGCCCCCAGTCTCCAATGAGCCACTGGCCCTCCGGAGATTTGTTGGAGCCCACACTGGCCCAACGCAACTGTTCTCAGCGTAAGGGTGACTGTTTGACCTCTTGCGTGAGCTGTGGGATGAGGGCTTCCTCCACTGCTTGCTGTTTCATGTCTGTGATGCAGTAGCAGAAGCAAAAGAAAGGCCAGCCTTGCTTTGTGTAAGGCCTTATATAGGCCTTGAGCTATTGCAAGACCTTCATGCATTCATGTAAGTTCATCTTTAATATATTTATGTAAACTTATGTAAATTTATTTAAACTTTAAATGCAAATTAATTCTTTTTTTCCCCGGCCCCTGACACAGTGTCAGAGAGATGATGTGGCCCTCCTGCCAAAAACTTTGGACACCCCTGGTCTAAGCCATAAAGGAGCAGCCATCTTCTTGATGTGTCAGTCAACAAGCAACACTGCAGCCAACCCTGAGTTGACACATGGAATATGTACTGACTCTGAATCATCCACCCATCCTGTGACTTGTTCAGAGACTTTCAGCCCAATTCTATCGAGGACCTATGGCAACGGATCTCATGATCTGCTGCCATAAGTCCCAGTCTTGAGCTCTAAAGGCTATGCTACATCATGCACTTTGGGGGCACCAGCACAAGTGGCTGGAGTCCCCAAGTGTGCACCAGCAGATTGCCCAACCCAAGCCGGAGCAGGTAAGGTGGCGGAAGAGTGGTTCAGGAGTTGTTCGGGGGAACAGTAGGGTAAGGAACATGCCAGACTGGGGGTAAGAGGGGGGATGACCTTGGTGGCAGCAGCACACACAGGGTTCCTACCTCAACATGCCTGCTGAGGCCCAACAAAACTGCTGAGGTTCCTAAATAGCTGGCATAGGTCTAAGAATACCCTTTGGTAGCCATGTGGCTTATACAGGGATAAGTAAAAATGATTTTTTGGGTTTGGTCTCTTCCCCAACCACAGCATGCAGCTCACACACCGCCAGTGCCTCTGCATTACATAGGCTGGTGTGGTATAGGATTGGGCTGTATGAAATGGGTAGGACAGAAAGAATTACTAGCATTAAGAACATAAGAACAACCCCACTGGATCAGGCCACAGGCCCATCTAGTCCAGTTTCCTGTATCTCACAGCAGCCCACCAAATGTCCCAGGGAGCACACCAGATAACAAGAGACCTGCATCCTGGTGCCCTCCCTTGCATCTGACATAGCCCATTTCTAAAATCAGGAGGTTGCACATTCACATCATGGCTTGTAACCCATAATGGATTTTTCCTCCAGAAACTTGTCCAATCCCCTTTTAAAGGCGTCCAGGCCAGACACCATCACCACATCCTGTGGCAAGGAGTTCCACAGACCAACCACACGCTGAGTAAAGAAATATTTTCTTTTGTCTGTTCTAACTCTCCCAACACTCAATTTTAGTGGATGTCCCCTGGTTCCAGACAAAAGACCATAGAGAGAGCAAATATAGCAGAAAAGGCAGAGATTATATCTGGCACAAAATGAGACAGAATGTGCCCTGGATATCCATCAAAGCATCAAGTCCTACATGCATTCATAATCAATGTGATTATAGAAATGAAAGCTAGAATTTAGAACAGGCAATTGGGGAGATACATGTATGGACACTCAAGTTAAATGCCCCATCGAACCCATTCACATCCAGATCAAAATCTCTCCACTAGGGCAATTGCTGTTACTTATTTTGAAGCATTCATTTTCTGGGGCAAACATGGCAATCGCTCTTTACAGAGTTCACTCATCCTATTGTCTTTCCAGTAACATCACCAAGAGAATTTACGCTGCCCAGTCCCACCACAGGCACTGTTTCATGTCACAAATATGATCACAAGCAATCTGGTGATGCATGAAGGCATTTCACTGTCCACTTGGGGTTTGCAATTTGTCCTCTGGGTGAGATTTTTCAGTCTAAGAGCACTGAGTCTGTCACTGAAATCAAGGCAGACCCATAAATTATGGCCAGAATCCCTGTAACTCCCTCCCAGTAGCCTCCCACCACTGGCGCCTGCTGGGTTGTTGTCACTGTTGTTAAAGTTGGCGCTCTTGAGTGTGGGGAATGTGTGATCTATTGGTAGAGTAGCGAGACCTCTTAACTTCTCAGTGTAAAGGTCACCAATAGAAAGAAAGTGCCATTTCCTAGGATATTTAGCATTAGATGGGCCCTCCAGTTAGTGCCACACTTTACTCTGTCATTCCCAGCATCCCGCATGGAGAGCTCAGCTCCACTTCATCATCATAAACATGTCAACAATCAGCCCCAGTGGAGGGTCCTGCTGTTTGTTCTGCATGCTCTCCTGGAAAAGTGTGTTCCCCACAGCAGTTCACAGCACTTATTCTGTATGTCCCTTGGGACCAGAGCTGGAACAATTCCATCTCATTTGTCTCTAGGACCACGGCTTTTTTTTTTTTTCCCTTCCTAGGAATGAAAATTTTGCGCATGATAAAATGCAACAAGAAACGTGCCTAGAAAGACCTGCTATGCAGTTACTGCTTGAGGGGATACGTTTAGGAGCTTTGCTATTCCACACCTATGGTACACTGAATTTTGAGAGATGCCAAAGTTCAAGTGCACTTGACAAACACAACCTAAAAATAGTTAGCTATGATATGTGGGTGCTGGTTGTGGTAACTCCAGGCCAAATGACATGCTACACCAGGGCAGTCCAACTTTTAATACTAAGGGGGCCGCAAGACCCTGGCACCATCCCTTCAGAGGGCAGACATAGACGTCATTGGCAATGACATGATGATGATGATGATGTCACCACCAATTACTTCCAGGTTCTGAGCAGCATACATCACTCAAAGGAGGAGGGGGAAGGAAAAGCAGGTGGTGGAGAAGGAGGTGGTGGTGGGTGCAGTGGGGTTTTGTTTTTGTTTTTAAATCTCCTTGATGTGCTATTCCTGTTTCTCCTTTGGAGAAGAAGCTGGAACAGCTCAGTAAGGAGATTGAAAAGCCACTGAAGCAGGAGGAGGTAGTGGGTGCAGTGGGACTTTTTGAAGGCCATTAAAAGAAGTCTGCAGACCATGTGCTGGACAACCCTGTGCTACACTAAGCACATTTGGGGGGGGGGGGTTCTTGCAGCAAGAGCCCTGCCCTCAGCTCCATTGCCCATGTGACCACGATGTGATATGGCACAGCATGAAAGACCTTAATACTGTGAACACCAGTGTTCTTGCTACCCAACTTCCACACACCCCCCAAGCAACCCATGAAGACTTCCCTTGAGTTAAGATGGTCTGTGGAACTCCTTGCCACAGGATGTGGTGATGGCATCGGACCTAGATGCCTTTAAAGGGGGATTGGATACATTTCTGGAGGAAAAATCCATCATGGGTTACAAGCCATGATGTGTATGTGCAACCTCCTGATTTTAGAAATGGGCTATGTCAGATGCAAGGGAGGGCACCAGGATGCAGGCCTCTTATTATCTGGTGTGCTCCCTGGGGCATTTGGTGGGCCATTGTGAGATACAGAAAGCTGGACTAGATGGGCCTATGGCCTGACCCAGGGAGCTGTTCTTATGGAGGCAACCACAGACCTGAGCCACAGTATGCAAACGCATGGAGTGCCTGGAAACTGAGCCGGGGATGTCCTGAAGGTAAAATGGAAAGTCATGGAATAATGACTCTTATGGCCCAATCATATCTGGGCCTTGCACTGAAGGAAATTGTGCCCTGTCAAAGGAAAGTTTGGGCTGCTGGCATGGGAGGTGCTATGATGGCGCATGAGCTGGGCCGGGCAGTGCAGTTGCCTGGCACATGTGCCAACAGAGTGCTGAGCCCCTGCTGGTAGGAAGGTCAGCAGAGAAGGCATTCCAGGGGAGAATCAGGGTGGGGATCAGGCAGGGGTCAGACTGGGTCAAATACTGGTGGTAGCAGTAGCACCAATATCTTGTGCCCCTGCCCTGGGCTTGACATACCGCTTTGGAGCCACTTGGATTAACAATAGCCAAAGAGCTGGTGCATATCCAGTTAGGCCCATTGGGGACTAGGTAGAGTAGTTAAGTAAAAAGGCTTTTACTTACCTCTCCATCACTGCCTGGACCCAGGCTAGCCCATAGTAAGCAGCAGAGGCAGATTTACTGTTCTGCACCACAGCCATAAGAACATAAGAACAGCCCCACTGGATCAGGCCATAGGCCCATCTAGTCCAGCTTCCTGTATCTCACAGCGGCCCACCAAATGCCCCAGGGAGCACACCAGATAACAAGAGACCTCATCCTGGTGCCCTCCCTTGCATCTGGCATTCTGACATAACCCATTTCTAAAATCAGGAGGTTGCGCATACACATCATGGCTTGTACCCCATAATGGATTTTTCCTCCAGAAACTTGTCCAATCCCCTTTTAAAGGTGTCTAGGCTAGACGCCAGCACCACATCCTGTGGCAAGGAGTTCCACAGACCGACCACACGCTGAGTAAAGAAATATTTTCTTTTGTCTGTCCTAACCCGCCCAACACTCAATTTTAGTGGATGTCCCCTGGTTCTGGTGTTATGTGAGAGTGTAAAGAGCATCTCCCTATCCACTCTGTCCATCCCCTGCATAATTTTGTATGTCTCAATCATGTCCCACCTCAGGCGTCTCTTTTCTAGGCTGAAGAGGCCCAAATGCCGTAGCCTTTCCTCATAAGGAAGGTGCCCCAGCCCCGTAATCATCTTAGTCGCTCTCTTTTGCACCTTTTCCATTTCCACTATGTCTTTTTTGAGATGCGGCAACCAGAACTGGACACAATACTCCAGGTGTGGCCTTACCATAGATCTGTACAACGGCATTATAATACTAGCCGTTTTGTTCTCAATACCCTTCCTAATGATCCCAAGCATAGAATTGGCTTTCTTCACTGATGCCGCACATTGGGTCGACACTTTCATCGACCTGTCCACCACCACCCCAAGATCTCTCTCCTGATCTGTCACAGACAGCTCAGAACCCATCAGCCTATATCTAAAGTTTTGATTTTTTGCCCCAATGTGCATGACCTTACACTTACTGACATTGAAGCACATCTGCCATTTTGCTGCCCATTCTGCCAGTCTGGAGAGATCCTTCTGGAGCTCCTCACAATCACTTCTGGTCTTCACCACTCGGAAAAGTTTGGTGTCGTCTGCAAACTTAGCCACTTCACTGCTCAACCCTGTCTCCAGGTCATTTATGAAGAGGTTGAAAAGCACCGGTCCCAGGACAGATCCTTGGGGCACACCGCTTTTCACCTCTCTCCATTGTGAAAATTGCCCATTGACACCCACTCTCTGCTTCCTGGCCTCCAACCAGTTCTCAATCCATGAGAGGACCTGTCCTCTAATTCCCTGACTGTGGAGTTTTTTCAGTAGCCTTTGGTGAGGGACCGTGTCAAACGCCTTTTGAAAGTCCAGATATATAATGTCCACGGGTTCTCCCACATCCACATGCCACCATTTCTTGTGCCCAGTCTTCACATAGCCTTGTGCCAGGCAGATGCTTCCCCTGGGAAATCAGGGCGCAGAGCTTTCTGGGGCAACAGGCAGCAGAAGCAACTGCCCAGCTTGAGACTCTGCAAAGACTGGGCATGAAGAACCATGGCTGCAAAGAATGGTAAGTCTTTGCCACTGCCATGCCCAGAAAGATAATCCTGGTGCACAGTAGGACACAGTTTGGAGACTGCAGCTCTGGACCAACCCAGGATAAGACTGGGCTGATAATCACCCCTTGGAGCCATAGCTGCAAGGTTTGAGGAGCTGAAGATCCAATGCAGAACCAGACACAGGCTGGAAGGGAAGGCAAGCTCCCTGCTGGGAATGCAGGGGGGAGGAAAGAACAAGAAGTAATCAGATGAGTGTGGGTGGCCTGATGAAATGCATCTCCTTGGGGAAAAGAAGTCTCAGCTTAGAGCTCCTGACTCTCCTCTGAGACCCATTCCAACACACATCATTAGAGCTGATGTGCTTAAGCTTCCTGTACTGAACAGGAGCATGGGGATTCCTGATGTGGGCAGAGGAGGGCTTTAAACCTTTAACACCATCCTGATCTGAAGCACACAGACATGTGCACTGCAGCTGCTATTTGCTCCAGAAGGAAAGATCCAGTTGGCACCTCCAGCAGTGGTCCTCTGTAATGAGTACAAAAAACTCTACACTTGCTTAAAATCTGTATTCCGAACTGTTTCTTCAGTACTTTCTGTTCATATAAATCACGGTTTGCGGGTGCGTGGACAGGCAGGCAGGCTAGAGAGCAAGAGAGAGAGTCTATAATCAGTGGTAAAGGACATGTCTTGTGTGCGGAAGGCCCCAGGTCCAATCCCTAACTTCTCCCAGTACAGCTGAGAAAAGACCCTGCCTGTATAGATACTGATCTAGTTACTATAAGGCAGCCTCTGAGCACTAATCACTTTACGTCAGCATATGTGTAAAAATGCTTAATGTAACCCGTGTTACATTTTCCCTTGTGCAGTATTCTTTAACTATGAGATATTAAAAGGTGGAAAATGTTACCCTTTTTACAACATATGTCTTCTGTGCACTAAGTGTTTTAATCATCCACTTAAACTCCCTTGCAAAGAGAAGAGTCTATAACAGAAAAGTCTGGCAGAGCTTTTACTAGAATATTGCAAACACCTACACTATAAAGATGACTAATTAGACCTATTAAACTACTTTTGGCTGTAAGAAAGGATGCTTGAAGTGTGGGACATTCGAGAGCACAGCCATGACCAAGTCCAATTATATCCCAGTTGGTTTAAAGGGGGCAGTTTCTGATGTTGTGTAATGCATTGCACTGATGTGTACTAACTTCTTCAAAAGATGCTTAACTACAACTATTACCTAAAAGGTAGCATTAACTACTAGTTAACTACATTTAGCAAAAAGAATTGGGATTACTGTTATAACAATAGGTGCACCACCATCTCTGTGGATTCACTTATATTCAATGGTACCCTGCCCCCTCCACACCCATTATCTTTTTTTCTTTATTAGCAGTGGGAGGACACATTTTCTTGCTTAACAGAGGAACAGTTTCTTGCTAAGTGAGGAACACGACATGCAGGGAGGCAGCCTGGACCAGAGGCATGGGGGGGGGGGAACACTAAGTTTTTCAGGCGCCTGGACGCCTGTGTAAAGCGGTGCCTCCCCCTCGCCTTCAGAGCCAGTTGCAGCTGCAAAAGTAAAGAGGAGGAGACTGACCTGGAGGCTAGAGGAACACAACCAGAATGTTAACAGAAAGCTTCTAATAGGAAACTTCTAATTCTAACTTATCTAATATCCAAATTGATGTGTTCTAGTTGAAAGAGTTTTAACTTCCATTCAACCGCCTGAATTTTATGGGCTACTTTTTCTAGCAAAATGCAACACCAGAAGACAAAATCTGCCACTCACACTTCGCCTGGTTGGTCAGTTAATTTCTGTGCACTGCCAGTGGTGAGGCAGTGATGGAAACATCTGGAGCCAGGACTTGGAAACATGCTGATGGCCGCACAGCTGATGGTAGTAGGGCAAAGAAAAGGCAGCCCAGCACACTGGTGTACCTGGAGAAGTCAGAGAGTGCAAATGCCCTGGGCAAGCACCCTGCAGGGGCAGTGCCACACCTCTTCCCCACCACCATTTTTTTCTTTTTTCAGGTCTGTTTTTGAGGCCATAAAAGGCCTTTTAAGGGCCGGGGAGGTTGCCCATGGCGTCCCCGGCCCCCAGAAGGCCTTTTCAGCCCTTCAAAATGCCAAAAAATGGCAGTTCCATTTTTCAGTGAAAACTGGAAGTGACTTTTTTGTGGCCCTGGCCCCAGGCGGCATTCGGTCCAGGTTCACAACTGACACAGTGGGAGGGTGAGGAGGAAGAAGAGGAGAGGAAGATTAGCAGAGACAAGTGAGAGGGATGAAAGGAGAAGAAGAGAGGGTGGGATGGATGACAGAATGGAGAAAGGAGAATAAGCAGAGATGAGCAGGAGAAAGAACTGGACACAGAGGGAAGAGAGAGAACTTGGAGAGGGGAGGCAAGCTTCTGCTCATTCCATGATTATCACCATTTCCTTGTCCTGGCAAATAAAGGTAAGAAAAGGAAAAGAATCAGCAAGCTTCTCTAGGCAGAGAGGATTTTGGAGAACTATGGAGTTCTTTTCCTTTGAAGTTGGGTTTTCAGCCCTCTGATGCTGTTCTCGGAACCTGAATTTCTCAAAGGTCAGCAGCATCTCTACTTCTGACCAACTTCATGAGCGCTGCTTGAGCTTTTAACTCCTGTTTTCACACTGAGAGCAAATTAAACTGAGGCCTGGATGGAAATGAAGGTTCCTCTTTGAAGGAATGCAAGCTTCTGCTCCTGAACTGCTTATTCATGAGAAAGAGAGTAGACCACATTCCAATTCCCAGAATGCCTCCAAAGAGCAGAGCAGAAGTTTTGGATATCCTGATCTGATTTTTTTAACTGAGCATTATGTATTCCCATCCATCAAAACATATGTGAACCAGTCCTGGATATTGGGTTAGCAATGTTTTCAAAAGAGCCCATTAATTAGGATTTTACAGGGCACAGGTTAGTGTGCTGCCAGTGAAAGGTTAAATCCTAATGGCTTGCACATGTTTCCATGTTGCATGTAGAAATGATGGTTAGCTGGAGGGCTTTTCCTAGCCATGTGTGCTTTCCACCATTGTGGAGGAGCCGCTTTAAATGCGTCAGAGACTCATAACTATGTTCCTCTCTGCAGACACTGCAGCAGCCCCGAATGCTTGGGTCACTTGAAACTTGGCTTCAGGAACACACTGCAGGAACTAATTGTGAGCTGGCAGGGGAGAAGGTAGGATGACCTAATGGGTTTTTTTTTTCCATTCTTAATGTCTATGGTTCCATCATTTCCAATAAACTGCAAAACTATTCCAAGAACTAGCCTGCACCCCTAGAGCACGTGCAGCTGGCTGTCAGGGCAGCAAACATTTGCTATGTCCCTCTGGAGAGAGCTTTTGTTTGGAATACCTTCAAAACCCAGTATAGTGATATTCATATTGAAAGAGAACATACCACGGCACAAGAAGAGGGACAGAATGGGGAACAGCGAAATGTTTGCTTTGGTACCACTAAGACAAAAGGATTCTGTGGAAATTAAAGTCAGCAGATCGGATCCATTTGCAAGGGCATTGAAAAGTGGAAACTCCTTGTGATTTTCCTCTGGTTAATCATTCTTACCTGATTAACCACACACATAATTACTTCCTCCTCAATTAGGAACAGCTGGGCAAGAAAGATTTGGGACCTAGGGCTGATGAAGAATTTCAGGAAGGAGGTGGTGAAACTTGAAAATTGTGTTTGGTCTACCACAGACATCTGACAAAACAGGTGTGTGTGTGTGCTGAAAGCTGGTTGGGACTCAACAAGCCAGGCTAAGTAAAATTTGACGCAGTAACAGGCCACCAGGTCCAGGAGTTCCAGGGCAAGAAATGAGAAAAGAGGCTCCCTTTTTAATATTCCACCTAACTAGCTCTACTTTCCATCTCACTGCCCAATCTTATCTGCAGACTGGGCTGCTGGAACTCACATCCCAGCAGCACAGGGGTGAGTTCCAGTGGTGCAAAACCCAGATAGCTATCATGCACTTACTTCTGGGTTGCTGCCGCAAATAATGAACAGTGCTGCACGCATGGCAGTGGTTCTTCCGGCTCCCCTGGTGGTGGTGAGTTGCAAAGGGGGTGGGAAGTGGGTGGCGAGAAGGACAATCAGGGTGAAGAAAGGGAAGATCAGGGTGGGGGTTGGGACCACCAGTAGGTTTGTCAGGGGAAGGCAGGGGTGGCTATTGGTGGCAATGGTGCTGCTGATAGGCTATGCCCCCTGCCTAGCCTCTCCATGCCCCTTGGGTCCACTTGGACTTGTGGCAGCCACAGAGCCGGCACAGATCTGAGTAGACCCATTGGGGACAATGCCCCAGCAGAGCTGGTAAGTAAAAATTTATTTTACTTCCTTCAGCATTGTGCCATGGTCCCTGGCCAGACCACAGAATGCAGCATAGGCCAGGTCAGCGCCACAGCCCCCTGTAGACCGATTGAGGTTATGATGGGGTGGGCCTCAGCCTACCACATGAGCATCACCTGTTCCAGTGGTCCACTGCAACTGCCATAAGTCTTCTTCCAGTTTATTTGACCTTTGCCAATCCTCCCATAAAAAGGGGTCAAAGTTAATTCTGTGAAATTAACTGGTATCCACTTAACATTTGGAAGGGAAGGTGAGAGGTTAAGAACTGACCACTACAGGCTCCTTCCCTCTCCTTGTAGGAATTGAATTTCCAACAGTTTGTTAGTGATGGTGCTTCACAATCTGGCATTGAAAAGTAAACCTTCATTGATTAAAGCTTTTGACTCGAAGTCTCATTTGGATGCACAAGTCAAATGCATATTCCTTGATTGCTGACATTTGCTTGGAGCCCAGTGCTCTCTTTTTAAGAATCTTTTTATCGTCGGTATGCTCCTAATGGGAAGAAGAAGAGATAGAAAAGGCTGCCTATGGATCAGCAAGTTAAACAAAACAAAACCCTTAATCCATGCTCATATCACAAGACAATTGAAGGAATAGCGGGTCACCTTATTCAGCATGGACTGCATACGATATACGTAACCAGCGGTTTGCATGTTGTGATCTTCTGCTCCTTTGTTTGAAGGGATGACTTTTCTGCATTGCACAATGGGAATTAATGTTCAGCATTAAATTCTTAATTCAGCAAACTGAAGCTGTATTTAACTACTGAATTTCAGTCTTGTTCATTAAATGCCAAAGGAAAAAGCTATTACATTCTAACCTCACTTTGGGGGTTCACACAAAATAAATGGTAAACTGCATTGTTCCACTGATAATACTGTCCCCTTCAATAATACTGTTCAGCCTTAAATGTACCAGACTCAAAAGGAGAACACACCTTTAGTGAGTTTTTTTTTTCCCTTTAAATTTTCTTTGGATAACCCTTGCTGTGGGCAGGGGGGATGGGGACGTTAAAGTACTGAGAGGTTCTGTATATCATCATTCACTTTTCATGCAAGCTGGCCTCATAGTTTGGCTCTGATGCTTTTAAATAACCTAAAGGGGGTCAGTATTATTAGTGGTTCAATTTAGTTCACTGTTCTATTATTATGACCCGACCCTCCCTCTACGAGCCTCTGGTATAATGACTTTTTTTCATCTGCATGGAACAATCAAGATTGAAATTCAGTCATAAAGTTTGTCAATTTAAAAAAAAGATTGAAATTTTGCCTCATTTAAACATGATCTGTCCCTTGTCCTCCCCCCACTCCTTACAAATGAAAAGGTCTCTGTTTATAGTGACCAGTTTTAGTGTGGGGAGACCATCGTAGGAGTAGATGTGGTTGGTTCACCAGCTTGCCTTCCACAAACTCAATAAGATTTGGACCAAATTATAGCAGAGAGACCTGGAAAAAAAAAATTTAAGCCTCTTTTTCAGTAAACGAAGTTCGATTTTATCCATAATGACAGTTCCAGCTCAACTGGGGCAGCAGGGAATGAGCCGTCCCTCCTCCAGCGCACCTTAAGGTCAGCAGAGGTCGTTCTGAGCACCTCAGCTTGGCAGTGACCTTGTGGGAGATCTTGCTAAGCACATCTGGAATGTATTTTGGCTTCTAGAGGGATAAATGAAAACAATGAGCACAACAGGATCGAGGCAATGTTGTTTGAAAGAAAAAGCAACGCTTTGACCCTTTCTTGGCCTGTGACATGTCTGCTTCTTCCACCAAGTGCTGGGGAAGTGCTGCTTGTTTTGCTTTAAAGGATGATAGACTATTTTGCTGTTTGGGAATAACAGCTTTTTAAAAAAAGAAGAAAAAGAAGAAGACTTTTGCTCATGCATAACTTTTGAGAAGTAAACTGGTTGCACCCAAACAAAGCTGGCAAAAGCAAGATCTTTCAAAAAGCCAAAGCAACAGATTTGGTTTTTCAATCAACTTGGAAGTAACTAATTAGAACGTAACTGACAACCCAATGCTATGGGCTCATATCACTAGCGGAACAAGCATTCTGCCTGCACTACTTTTTTTACAACTGTTGTAAAAGCACTTCCAGCAGCACAGGGAGTAATATGCCAGCAGGAAGGCCTGGACCTTACTGCTTGCATTGGGAAATCTACCTGCTGAGGCAGCTAAAACAACGGGGAAGGTGGGACGGGGAAGGGGAAGGTGGAATGAGACGGCAAACAGGGGGGAGGGCAGAATGGGGCAACATTAGAATGGGGCAACAACAGGGAGGAGAGCAGAACGAGGCAGCAATAGGGGCAGGCATGGGCTGATTGCGTCTAGGAAGGGGGTGGGTTTGGCTTCAGTGGTGGCCACCAAATCCTAGTTCCTTTCCTGGACCCAATTCCAAAGAGCATCAAATATACTAGCACAGATCCAAGTAGATACGTCCCCCTCCTGCTCAAGAGACTTACCCCTGGGTAAAGGGAACAAGTGTAAGAAACTTCAGGCTTAGGGTGGGCAGGACAATTTGGCCTCCTTGACCTCCTTTCCAGGGGTTGGGGCTGGCACCACTGAGAGATGACCACAAGTTGGAGTCAGGATGGTGATGCTCAATGGGAGAAGTAATAGTTGCATGCTTTCTCCTTCGGGGTAGATACCCACATTAAAGGGGGGAGATTAGGGGAAAAGCTAGAGGAACACAACCCTAAGGGCTGGTATTAGGATTAGCATTGTTGAGCAGCCATTGAAGGTCCAGGGCTTTCAGAAGGCCCCAGTTCCAATCCCTGAGACCACTTCTCAAAGAGGTTCAAAGAGGACAGTGTGCCAAGGCCATCCTGAGACTCGAGGCAGCCAACTCAACCATGCTCCCACCTCTACCTAACCCATAGACGGATCCTTCCCTTCCACACCCAAACCAGCCTCACCACTTTCACAGACTGTCACCAGCACCCAGTTCAAGACAACTCATTCTCTAGCTCATAAGTACACTCTCTAGCTCAGCCATTTTCAGCCGCTGTGCCGTGACACATTGGTTTGCCGCGAGTGGTCCACAGGTATGCCAAAGGAACTTGGGGTAGGTCATTTATTAGTAGGGCCAATGGGGATTGTAGGCCCCCACTGGCAGCATGGTGTGCCTAGTCAATTGTCAAAAACCTGATGGTGCATCTTGACAGTTTTAGTGCCTTGTCAGTGTGCCATGAGATGAAAAAGGTTGAAAATCATTGCTCTATCTCAGGGGTGCCCAAACCCTGGCCCTGGGGCCACTTGCGGCCCTCAAGGCCTCTCAATGCAGCCCTCAGGGAGCCCCCAGTCTCCAATGAGCCTCTGGCCCTCCGGAGATTTGTTGGAGCACACACTGGCCGGACGCAACTGCTCTTAATGTGAGGGCGACTGTTTGACCTCTTGTGTGAGCTGTGGGATGAGGGCTCCCTCCACTGCTTGCTGTTTCACATCTGTGATGCAGTAGTGGCAGCAAAGGAAAGGCCAGCCTTGCTTTGTGCCAGGCCTTTTATAGGCCTTGAGCTATTGTAAGACCTTCATTCATTCATATAAATTCATCTTTAATATATTCATTTACGTAAACTTATGTAAATTTATTCAGATTTTAAATGTAAATTAATTCTTTTTTCCCCCCGGCCCCTGACACAGTGTCAGAGAGATAATGCAGCCCTCCTGCCAAAAACTTTGGACACCCCTGCTCTAGCTCATAGTCTCTCACAAGAGGTCCTGGCTTTTGAGGAAGTCCACCTACTCACCCAACACACAGCAAAAAGAAAAAAAGAATGAAAACATAAGCCCTTAGCTCTAAAACATCACTTATTAGGCTCTTCCTGCCCCTGGTACAAATTAATATCATGTGCATGAGCTCAAGCTCTTTGCAGCTGACTCCCTAGACTAGCCTTGCCCCACTGTCTTAAATACCCTAATCCACCACTCTCTGTTCTCCACACTATTCTGTTCTGTTCTCTTCCTTTTTGAATCCTGTGAATGGGAGGACAACAGAAAGTACTGGAGGTGATGGCAGGTATGGTGCCAGGAAAGATGGGTGATGTTGGGCATGCTACCTCAGGCATCAGGAGGACTTGAACCAACCCAACTGAAAGAAACAGCAGATGGGCAAATTAGAGCAGAGAAGCAGTGAGGCAGATGCTTAACCCTTGCTCTTCCTGCCACTTTTTCATGCCAAATCTTCCCAAACTGTTCACAGATTTTTTTTTAAAAAAATGTGCATCTGAGATATGTATGCCCCAATCCTATCTCCCAGTTGACCCAATGCAGCCATACTGCCAGAGAGTATAAACTGCATCCTATGGTTTGTGGGGGGGGGGGGGAGGTGACCAAACAGCCCAGGAAAGTTAAGTAAAATTATTTTTTACTGACCTTCCCTTCCCATAGGCTGCCTGGCCACCAATGGGTCTCCTCAGACCTATGCCAACTATTTAGCTGGAGTAATTCTAAGAGCCTCAGAGAATGTGTCGGGCAGTGGACTTCTGCCACCAAAGGTAGCAGAAGTCCACCAAAGGTAGAAGTGCACTTCAACCTCCCCCTTGCTTCTGAATTGCCCCTTGACCACCCCACTCCTCACCCTGATCCTCCCCTGAACCGCCCACAAACTACCTTCACCACCTGCTTACCTGCTCTAGCAAGACTTCCGCACACACTGCTGTTGTGCGCATGGGGCCTTCGGCTGTTTGTGCCAGCGGTCCCACAGTGCATGATAGCGGTTCACTTTTTATGAGGACTTATGGCAGTGGATTGTGAGACCCACTGGTGTGAGCCCACAATTGGAATGGGCTGTTAGTTTGACATTCATCATTCATTCCTTGCTGACTGTCTGTTCAAATGTTTCACAGTAACAGTACCCTGAAGCCTCATCAGTTGCCTAGAGTTAGAGACCACAACTTGAAATAATGCAGTCGGCACACGCAGGCTTTATCCGTGACATGGTACCTGTTGGGAAGTCCTTTGACCTCCAGCCTTTCATTCGGTCTCATAAGCATTCTTTGTTTAAGGAATATTTTCCCTCCGCATATGCTGTTGAAGGTCTGACTGACACCACTGCCTTGTTCATGAACCAAACAGCTTGCTGAATAAGCAGAGCGAACAGCAGAAGACCACTGGCTGAATTACAAGGGAGAAAGTTCCTCCTTTTGTTGCTGCCCCTCAGCCCTTTCCTCTGAATTCCTCAAGGGCTCTCAAGGCCATGGTGAGAGAAAGAGATCTGGCTGCTCTGCAGTGAACATTGACACAGTCAGAAGTGCAGTTCTCCAAGTGCCTGCATCGCTTGGGTTGCCTCAGTGAGTAAAGGAAATTAGCCAAAAAGATCAACTGCTGTTGCAGGCACAGAGGGCTGATCCTATTACGGTATACGCCAGCTGTTTGGAGAGGTGGGCATTTCCAAAAAGCCCACTCCTGCAAACGGAAACTCTTTGACAAAATGGATAGGAACTGGGCACTCCTGTATGGATACTTTCAAATATTCCCTGATGCAAGATGACTGCGAGGGCCAGGTGGTTTTGTATAGCCCTACACGCAAGCCCAGATTCTTTGTAGCTCCCAAGACTGAAAGTTGCTGGTTTGCTCTTTGGCAGGGAAGGAGAAGTGTTGGGGGCTGAACCGAGCCTGACTCCCTGTCATCAGGTCAACAGAAATTTAGCTCCTTGGCTTCTTGCATGCAGCTTTGGCCTCAGGACTGGAACCGGCAATCTTACACCCATTCTATTTGCATGTGTCATTTGCTATTCAGCTAGGCATCCATGAGGCCAGCTTCCAGCTATGTATAATCTGTAGCTGCATCAGGGCTGTCTTAAATCTTAAGCATGTAATTAGTCGGTGGAACACCTTGCCACATGATGTGGTGATGGGGTCTGGCTTAGATGCCTTTAAAAAGGGATTAGACAGATTTCTTGAGGAAAAGTCCATCACAGGTTACAAGCCATGATGGATATGTGTAACCTCCTAGTTTTAGAAGCACAAGGGAGTAGCAACAGGATGCAAGTATCTTGTCTTGTGTGCTTCCTGAGGCATCAGGTGTGCTCCCTGGGGCATTTGGTGGGCCGCTGTGAGATACAGGAAGCCGGACTAGATGGGCCTGTGGCCTGATCCAGTGGGGCTGTTCTTATGTTCTTATCTGGTGGGTCACTGTGAGATACAGGAAGCTTTACTAGGTGGGCCTTTGGCCTGATCCAGAGGGGCTCTTCTTATGTTCATGATTTGTGCCTCCCTCTATCACGTAATCCAGGATATCTATGCATTTAAGACTGACCTGCTGACCAGACAATGTAAAGTCGTCCATTCAAAATGTAGATGAGCAGATGAAAGGTGCTCTTGGTCACCTGCTCTCTTCACCACCCACTTCCACTCCCCAGACTCCCTACTCCTCACTGGCGTAGCTAATCGTGTAGCCCAGTGCCAAGTTCAAAATGTTGCCCCAGAAGAGATGTCACAACCAGAAGTGGCATCACGCCTGGGCTTTTTAAAAAGTGAGAAATGAGAGGAACCCACCTCCTCCCCCAGCAGCTTGCCACCCACTTGCTCTGCTGTCTCCCCCAGTCAGTGGCATAGCTAAGGCATCTATCTGTTACCTGGGGTCAAAGAAGATTTTGTAGCCTCCCCTGCATGACAAAATCAAATTTAATTAAATAAATAATAAAAAGTTATTGGTTCCATGCTGTATCATAATAACATCTCATTGGCACTCAGAACAATCAGTCTCAAAGGTCAGTTTGGAGTTAAGCAAATCCACTTTTTGTTCCACAAGGGAGTTGTGTTTTCGTTGTCCGGTTAATTGGGCATAACTTTTGATAGAATACAGATATTCCGGTGCAGTTTGTTACATTGCATTCTGCATTAAATTACCTTTCCAATGATATATAACATGATGGTATTATTCATACATACCAAGATTTTCACAATTTTGGTCACTAGTCTCAAGTTCAGCTTGTTGCCCCCCTAAAGCTTGATGCCCGGTGCAAATGCTACCCCCTGCACCCCCTTAGCTATGCCCCTGCCCAGACTCTGCCATTTTAAAATGGGACCCACAAAAAGGGAGAGGAACAGTAACTGAGTAGCAGTGGAGGGAGAAAGAAGCAGGGTTGTGTATGCATGCACATGCAGAGCTGGCAATGGAGGGGTGGCAATTCACCAACTCAGGTGTAAGGGGAAGCATGCCCCTGCCCTGTGTGCATACATCCATACACATTATTTGAATACTGCAAATAAAAGGGATTCACAGATCATGCCCGTGTACATGTGTATACCTCAAGTGTATACCTCAGCTCACATATGTTGTCTACACAGGGGTGGGGTGTACTTGAAAGCCTGAGGCTATACCAGGCATCTGCTATACCAGGTGTAGGTGAACAAGAATATAAGATTCTGTCTATAGAGATGAGACAGAAGACCTAAGGATAGATTTTCTGTCTTTCAAAGGGGAATGAAGCTTTCAATAACGTGAAGTTCAATTTCACATCTCTTCTTTTTATATGATTAATTTTGCTTAAACAAATGAAGCACCTCACAGAGAGGCTTTCTAAAGATACAATTCCCTCATCATAGGCTTACCAATTAAATATCAACAAGCCAAGAAAGTCAGAGGGAAAAGAGGGGGAGATCTACTACAATATGTTTAGAAACCTCATATTTTCTTCCCTTTACCTCCTCTTTGTGGCTCTCTTTCTTTATTACATTTTTATCTCACCCTTCTCCCAGGGGGTTTAGGGTGGCACACATTGTCCCCTTCCAACTAATCTTCACAGCAACCCTGTAAGATAGGTTATACTGGGGGAGAGAGACTGGCCTAGGGTAAGCCAGGGAGGTTAATAGGCCAGTTGGGATTTGAACGCAAGTCACCACAGTCCAAGCCTGTGCACTACACCACACTTGCTTCAGCCAAGGATGGGCAAGTCCACTATGGCTTGACTCAAGTCTAGTCACGAGTCTCCACCCCCTGAGACTCGACTTGAAAACAAGTTCTAACTAGTAGACTTTCCGGAGCAAAATGCCCAGAGCATTTTGGCAACTCAAAAAGATTCAAGTTCCGAGTTTTTCCGTTTAAAAAGGCAGTTGCGGCTCCATGGAAAAAAGTGGGACTGCTACTGAGGTGTGTGTGTGTGTTGGAGTTCTCTTTAAACACTGCCCTAATGTCCCTATCCTATCTGTAAACAAGGAGGCAGGGGGTGGGATGGACTGCGTGAGAGCGGGGACAGAAGTAGCAAGAGGGAGGAGGGTCACGCACAACAGCTGGGAGGCTTACCAGTATGACCCAATCCTTTGCAGCTCTACTCAGAAGTAATTCCATTTGCGCCAGTTGTTCAATTAGGCTTCCTTCTTCTAAGTAATAATGGAGCCAAAAGGAGCCATGCCATTGGAAAGCGTGATCTCTATGAACCATCTCCCCCCTCCCCGCTTCCCTGCCTCCTCCCCTTCCCTGGGCTTCTCCAGTCAATCATAAGGCAAGAACCTCCTTCTGCTCTCTCTCATCCATAGAAGAAAAACCAGACTTCCCATTCTTCATCCAATGATCATTGATTTCTTTATAGATGGAAAAGAGAGCCTGCTCCTGCCTCCCCCCCCCCCACCCATTTGATGCAAAACCCTTCCCTGCCTCTTGGTTGGAATTTCCCTTCTGCTTGCTCAGTCTGAATTGCTCAGTCTGCTTGCCCACAAGTTCTTTCACACCGCGAAAAAAGTAAGCAAGAGTACCCAGACACAGACAAACTTGAGTCTTCATGCGTGAGGACCAAGTGCCGAGTCAGTGGCCTCAGACTCAAAACAGTACCCAAGTCATTGACAGGTTGACCTGAGTGTAAATGAGTCAGCAAAAAACATGTTTTTGTGACTTGGACTAGAATCACCTGACTCAGGTTCCCATCCCTGGCTTCAGCTGTAAGATTTGCTCTGCCATATTGCTAAAAGAAAATTATGGTTTGTGGGAGAGGGATGTTGGGGGCGGGACGAGACAGGTCTACCTGTTGCATGCTGTGTCTTTCAGCAAAGTGAATTCCAAGCTGAGGTGGTTATCAATGAGCCATTTCAGGTTTACCATCCTAACAATGAAAACACATTTAGTAACAACAACAACAAAAAACCTTCTGGCTTTCAGAAAGTCACAGCAATTTTTAAAGTTGAATTCTCCTGAGACAGAGGCAAACAACACAGAGGAAGGATATCCTGCTTGTGAGGTGAGAACTAGCCAGAAAGCAAGTAGTGCCACCCATTCTCAATTTCCTTGGGTGTAACAGGAGTGTACTGAATTTTTATAAAAAGGGAGAGAGGCAAAGAAATGAAGAAATTATAAAGTTGAGCAGTGGCCAGGATGGTGGGGACACATATGTACATGGAACTGGTGTCTAAGCTTCATTTTTAGCATTCATTTTCCTAGATCAATGTGTTGAAATCATAGTAGACACTGCCCTACAAAAGCCACTAATATAAGGGGTGGCAGACTTTTTCCAGAACATTCTATTTATGAGTTCAAACTCTTCATTCCCCCCAATAAGCAGAAGTTGGTCATTCCACCTGTGAAGAACAGCAAGGAGTTAGTAATAATTGGCCAGGCAGAGGTGTTCCCAGAGGGGGTGAGCAAAGCAATAAGTTTTGCAGGTGCCTCAACGTACTGTGTAAGGGGCCCCTCCACTGACATCAGAGCCATTCCGGGCGGTGAGAGCAATGCAGAGGCGTCTCCTCTGCCTTGCTCTCATGGCCCAGAATGACCCTGAAAATGAAGGGGAGGGGCCACTTATCTGGCACTTGGAGGTGCCTGCAAAACTTACCGTTCTCCTCTCCTCCTCTACTGTGGCCAGGCACACTAAAATGCAGGGTGATCATCATGGCCTAATATTTTTATTTGGATCAGAAGAAAAAGTGATTTGGACTTGGACCACAGTCCAAACCAGCTGTAGTCAAAGACGTTAGAAGCCCGGAGTTAGAAGCAAGAACAAAGATCTCAAACAGATCACTTAACAAGACATGGGTAAGACTGATTTGGGAAGCATTCTGTAGGGGTCAAGGTGGATCATCTGCTCTGCTACAGCTATTGCTGTCAAATAGCTTGCAGTTCCCTTCTTTGACAAGAGTGGGGCACGATGGTGCAAAGACTGAGGTCCTTTCTGTGTTGTATCCAGCCACAGTGAATTAACTGTGCGCTGTCTCCTTAAGCACAGTCTAGTCTCCGGTTTTTGCCTCCCTCTCTTCCTCTGGACTATGAGAAAACTCTGCAGCAGGTCTATGCTTGGAGCCATGCCAGGGAGCTATATATAACCCTGTTTAATAGACTTGTTATGTGACCAACACCTATGCTCACAGACCCCCGAATGGGAAACCAAGATTCAACAGAGAACACACCACAGATTGAAGGTTCCGGATCGCCTAGAGCGTCATTGATTCCTGCAACAGTTATTGAGCCAATATTTCACAACTGTTGCCCTGATGGACCAATCCAGCCCTAAAGGTATTCAAATTGTGTCTGAAGATCCAAATGTGTCTGAACACCCTCCATATTGAGAATGAATGACACAGAGAGGTGGCATTTGAACAGACTGGCTTACTTTGCTTATTCTGCATCCAGCGGGAAAGCTGATTGCTTTTGCATGCATTTGGCCCAGGTTTCCAAATCTAGCATCAGAGCTGTTCAATATTCTGTGCTCCAAAGAAGTCTTAATTCTGTACTCAGAACTGCCTGTTCAAATAAATAAATGTAATGTAATTTGCCTATTTTGCTTAAATCAAGGTACTAAACATATATGTTTCAGGCTGAAAATATTAAAGATGCACAGAAGTAAGTTGTTATCTCTGCCTCATGGGTAACTAAACCAGATTCTTGAGTTGTCTTACGCATACATAAAACTTCTCAAACCATTCCTTGGCACAGACTGGTTATGTTGTCCCTGCAGAGTCTCTTGCCCTGTAATTTGTTGAACCTTAATAAATATACTGGTTGAGAAAGAATGATTGGCCAGAGGTCACTACCAGAAGCATGCCTCCACCCCCTGCACCTATCTGGTATCTACTGCAACCTGGCTCAGAGGGGGCCATAGGGGAAGGATACCCCCAGAGAAAAAAACTTGAGGGGGTGAGGAGCCAATCACTGACGAGGAAAAGGGAGGAGACGAATGCTGGGAAATATCCAAAAGTGGCCCCCAGGGAACTAAAAGAGGAGCAGAAGGAAACCAGATGCAAGAGCTGACACTTCAGGAGAAAGAAAGAGAAGCAAGAAATCTCTCCCTGCCTTGAAAGGAGGCTTAGGACCAAACCAGACCAGGTAGCAGGAGATCTGTGAGCAGATCTGGTGAAGCTTTTTCTTCTAGAAAACCTTAAAAGCAATTGGGGGTGGGACCACAGCAGAATGGGAGAGGGTTTGCCCTTTCCCCTGGGACATTTTCCCTGGGCATGAGGAAATGATTAAAAGTCAGCCCCATGGCCCAACCTGATTTTCCACCTCATGGTTAGTTTCAGGCTTCCTTATTAAAAAAAAAAAAAAAATGAAAGCGGGCACAGATCTCCCACTGTCTTGTCTGAATCTGAAGACAGATGCTGCCCTGCCTGGCTATCTGAATGTATCAGGGACTGAACCTGGGACCTTCTATGTAGCGATCATGAGCATCATCAGCCCCTCCCTTTTTACTGTCCTTTGCTGCTACCTACTGGTCTGTCAAGGGATAATAAACCAGCGAAGAGAAACTAACTGCTGCTAAAGAAACTTCCTCCACTTTGTTCAGAGAAGGGCAGCTATGGACATAGCACTTCCCCCTCCCACCATATTATCTCATGGTCACCCAAAGGGACGCATGGCTGGACATAAATTCAAACCCAGGGCTCTCTAATTCTAACCTCTATATCATACTGGCTGTTGAGACCACACTTGCTCATTGATTCAGAATCAGTGAGCAAGAGGAGTTCAGAAAAGAGGACTTTCTGGGTATAATGACTGCCTAGTGATGACGCAGGGCACAGCAGCCCTGATGCAGCAGGATACTGGAGTTGTCCTGAAACATTGCATGCATATTTTGTTAAACTATCTACGAGAGCCAGAAACTTGCTTTTAATAAAGTATAGTGATGCTGGTTTGATGGAATCCAAATATTTTGTCTTATACCAGCTTCCTCATAAAATTCTGCATGTGCAAGAATCACAGAAAACCCCAACCACCTGTTATGGGCCAAACATATGATGTGTAAACGCGATTCGTAAAAGTGGTACAAATTTTTCTGTTTTATTTTTGCACCACAAGTGACTCAGGAAGTATCTTTCACTATAATCAATATTTATGGAGTTCACACACTAGTCAAGCCCAGATTTATGGATGTTTCCATATCCCAAAAACTATTTTGTCTCCTTTTAGTCATTGACCAGCATCTTGTTTTTGTTCCATGCCCTTCTTTTCTCCATTTTCCAGCTGGTCAACACGTTACCCTTTTCCATCTCTTGTATTCTTCTTGTATTTTTCCTGTTTTATGTGCTTGGTCTCTGTTCGCTCAGGAGAAAGTGGGTTGATGTGCTGTCAGATTTTGTGTTAAGAGTGCCCCTGGTTCTCTTCAAAGGTTCTCTGTTAACTTGGGAAAGGGACTTTCCCAAGGCAGCCTCCTTATGACTAGGGTTTCTGGTTTTGGTGGTGGCAGCAAAGACCTACCTTTTCCCATTATTCCCAGTTTAACCAATAAAAAGAGTGAAATGGGGAGCAAGGGAGACGAGTGCTGTCATTAACCACTAGGTGTTGCACCCATTTTGCCTTCCTCCATCCTTCCCTAATATCACCTATCTGCCTGTTCCTTTATATGATGCAGAATGACTCTCTCAGGACCCACCAGCAGTTTGCTGAAGGCCCCCTGGAACCAGCCCTGATGGAATCTACAATGTCTCTATAGCCTCTGAACCCACATCCCAAGCCTCCTGGTTCCAATGGAGTCCCCAGGCTATTGCTGCCAAGCCATTGCCCAATTCTGTTTTTTGTGGCATCTTTAACATGCCTCTTCCTCCCACACACTGCTGAATGCCAAAGAACATAACAAGATTCAGAGCTGCAGAAGACTTCTAATGACTTGTTATGTTGCCTTCCTGCATTCCTCCCTTTGCCATACTGGAAGCATTACTTCTACATGCCACACAAGAATGAAATTAGTCTCCAGCTATTGCTGCTGCCATCCATCCATTCTAAGTGTCAAGATTGATCACTCCCGCAATCCCAGTGTCTCTAGGCAAACAAACTTCTAATTGAACTTCACTCTGTGGAACAGGAAAGCTGAAGGTTGCTTTAAGGGTTACCTAAATTAAATGAAGCCTAGAAATTAAAGATGGAAAGATATGAGATCACTGGAGATTAAACTAGGACTGCTGCCTCAGTACATTTTTGACCGGTTTATTAAGCAGGGCGTTAAATGGATTAAGAAAGAGAACTTCCATAACTGCCTGTACAGAGAGACTCCACTATCATCTGGTTCTTCTCAACATTAGGAGATTCTTTGGCCTAACTTGTTCTTTGCTGTGTTTCATCCCATTAGTGATCTAAACATCTTCTGTTGCTTGACGGCAGGTGCCTGCTGTGACTTGCAGTGCCTTGGGGCTGTGCCCTCTGAGGTGGAACATGGGCAGTGGTGGTTTTTGTGGTGCCTCCAGGCAGAGTGAAACCACTCTGTTAATATGGGGAAGCACAAAATTAATGGACAGGAGGAGGTGAGTCTATAGTTGCCTCATGTTAGGCTCTGATGGCCCCCAGCACTTTTACCTAATGGAGAAGACGTCAGACTGAAATCTTGCCCAACTTGTGTTCTCCAAATGGCGGAAGGATGGGACTTGCCATGAATTCTGACCTCGCTTCTTCCTAAAACCCTGCCCCACCTCTGTCCAACCTTTGGGCCACTGTAGCTGGCTCCATCCTTGTCGTGACTGGGCTGAGTGGGTCTGTTGGCTAGGAACACAGGAAAGGTAAACCTTTCCCGTTGACAAATTCACTAAATGTAGCATTTGCGGCAGTGGTGTGCTGTGAGGTGAGGGGGTGGGCTGCTAGGCAGGCAGCAGGGACACTGTCGGTCTGTGACATCTGGACACACTTCCTTACAATAACAGAATACACAGAGCCAAGTGGGGACCAGTTTTGAATCTCCTCAAGTTTGTTCAGCTTGTGCGGAATGAGTGAGATCCAATGCATTACACAGGCCTACAAAATTGAGGGTCAGAAAAGTTTTTCCCGAACTTTATGGTGGTTTGATATGAATTTGGGGTGCCGATTCCAAAAATGGCATCCATTTTGCCCCATCAGTTACTGTTCCTATCTTGTTTTGGAGATATAGTATAGCCTCATTAGTGAATGGTTCAAGCAGCTTCCTCATGAGGAAGCCATGGTGTGGGCTTCCTCATGAGGAAGGTGCTTGAACCCTTCGCTAATGAGGCTATACTATATCTCCAAAACTAGACGTGATAGGGCAAAACGGATGCCATTTTTGGAATCAGCACCCCAAATATAGCCAGGAATTGGTGTAACGTTTAAGGAAGCAAAATGTGTGTTGGCCTGTGTTATACAAGAGATATAACTGAATGACAGAAGTCCTTGAATGCCAGCTTATCCATCAGTGGCTTTGGATGAGTGGCTGCTTATGATCGTAAGAACTGTTCTTACGATCAGGCCAAAGGCCCATCTCATCTACCATCTTGTTTCCCACAGTGACCCAACAGCTGGGAAGCATAGAAGCAGGAGAGAAAAGCACAACTTTCTCCAGCAAGAATGGGCACAGGGACTGTTTCTCAGACTCATTTTTCTATCTGCAAAATGAGAATGATGATAATAAGACCAAGGTCATTATTATTAAATGTTTAAACTGGAGCTTTTCATACAGATTACCAAGAAGTAAGAAATTGATAAAAATTAGTATTGGGTGTATGGGGCTCAGAGCTCAATTTGTAGTTTTGAGTCTGGTCCCATATCTTCAAAAAAGGATTCACATGAACCAGCGGAAATGATGTGTTAATAAAGGGAGTTCTAACATTTCTCCTGCAGTGAATGTGACAACAAAGTGGGAGAGCCATTTCGGATTAGCTCTAGCGGGAAGTGGTTTGAGAGTCTCTGGATTTCCCACGCTGAACACTGATGTTTGTATTCTCCCACTGTTGCTTCTGGTCAATAAGGCTCTGCAGATTTTCAAAACAAGACAAACATCTGTTTACCAGAGAGACAAAAGCATGAGGACTGCAGTGATCGGGATCCTACTTTCAAACTCTGGAAAGTACATCTCCTATAGATCTTCAGTAGATGTCATCCAAACCAATCGCTTGAGCTTATTGGCCCAATCCTGCAAAGCATCACATTATTTCACACACTAGGCAATTGCATTTTTTTTTGTAGTGTTGCTATACACTACATGTTCCCAGGGAACATGAAAGGGGCTGCAATCCTACTTTCCTGGGAGTAAATCCTACTGAACATCACGGGACTTACTTCTGAGTAGACATGCATAGGATTGCACTGAAAGGGTCATACTAGACATTCATTTAAGAGTGTGTTGGAATGCAATGAATGGGACTCTGCATGTTGTTTCTTTCCCTTCCTCCCCCCCCCCCCCAACAAAAGGCCACAGGGGCACCAATCAAAGTCAGGACCACACTGCAGAGGCAGCAGAGAATGTAACCCTTCTCCCCCTGCTGTTTTCCCCATGAAAACTGCGCACAAACCCCAAAACTGCTATTTGGAAAATAATGTACATATTTATATGGTGACGTGGCTCTCCTTGCATTCAAGGTATTGCCATGCCAGACAGGAAATCTTTAAAGCGTTAATTTGAAAATGCAAAGAAGATATCCATAAAATGATGAGGCCATTGCTGTGGGGTTGGAGATAGTTTTCTTGAGGTTTGAAATATATTTATTTGTTTAAATAGTTACACAAGCACTCCTGTGCTTGATTGGCACTGTTGGAGATGTGCTCCACCTTTAAAGATTAAAGAAACAAAAAATTGACATTTTTTCAATGACACCTAGGATGGAAGGGAAGAGCTGTGTCAATTATCACTAAGGATACCCCAGACATTGGCTGTATGACGTTCCAGGCACCTAAATCCACCTGGCATTCACGATCATAATGGGAGCACTAACTGGTTGTTTCCATGCAATAAAATCCTGTGTATGACAACAGCAGGGAAAATGTAGCTTGCCTGTAAGAGGATCATCTCCCTGACCCAAGGAAACACCTGGACCTGCCCCAAAGAGGTGTTTGGATTATTTGCAAAGACTTGGGCAATACAACTGGCATTCTTTTCACAATGCTTGCCTGACCCTTTCCACAGCAGCACAGTTATACAATTGTCATAGTACAATTCAGCAAGCACTACTCCAAGTACTTTGTGATATGTGCTCTCAGTGCTCCGACATATGGATATGCTTACTGAACGCAATGCCCAGTAGGAAATGCATAGTTTAAAATTACATCAAGTAGGGCCCAAGACTCCCCCCTACTCCATCTCTGTCTTTTTCCTCTGTTTTCTTTGCCTTTTTAAAAAATATATAATGAAAGCTTGAATGACTCATTTTGATTTTTGCTTCAGGTATGAAAAGGTCTGGCACCAACAATACATGAAAGAACTGGCATTGAGGGATTGCATGGGACCAAACTCAAGTCAATTCGGTGTGTTTTTTCTTTTTCTTTTTAAACATTGAACAAATCCAAACATGCAGAAAGGGATTTCAAAAGCAGAAAGGATGTGTGGGGAAGGGTAGTGGAACCTTTCATCTTACCTCCCTGCAGCCTCTGTTCCCAAGCACTGCAATTGGGGTCACTTCCAGCATCAGAGCCCTGGCTAGAAGAACACAACCTCGGGAGAGGATTTTAAGGGAGGGAAACTACAGCTGCGAAGAGGCTTCTGAACTCCTGACCCATTGATGCTTTTTGATTTCAAATGCCCTTCTTCTGTGTGATTTGGACAGTTTTGTGTTTAAAAGCACGTGGAGCTATCATGGTCCAGTTTGACCTTATCTAGCTAAAGCAGTGTTTCTCAAACCATAGGTCGGGACCCACTAGGTGGGTCATGAGCCAATTTTAGGTGGGTCCCCATTCATTATTAGGTGGGTCCCCATTTAATATATTAGACTTGATGCTACCATGGGATGTGACTGCATTTGGGGAAATGTTACAGACCTAGAATTTTAACAAGCTACTATGCATATTCTTTTAACAATGATAGTAAGTGGGACTCACTCCTGGGTAAGTGTGGGTAGGATTGCAAATAGCTATGCAACTCCGAGGTAAGGGAACAAACATTGCCTTACCTTGAGGAGGCCTCCGTGACTGCCCCCCAACTGCAGGACGCAGCAAATGTCCCACTGGCATAGCTATGCCAGTGCTGGAAAGTTGGTTAGGATTGCCCCCTTAGATGACTTTAAAAGTGGATTCTAAACATTCATGGTGGAGTATAGGTCAATCGGTGCTTACTAACTATGATGCTGCATTGAACCATCAAATGCAGAGGCATATAGGGAGGTGTCAAAAATTTATGAGCTCCAGGTGTCAAATGGCATGGCTATGCCTCTACCACAGGCAGACATCAGGAAAGAATACCTGAAAGGTGTTTTGAAAAGATGCTGTGTAGCTAACAACTGCTGAGGAGAGATGGTGTCAAGAAAGGCAATAAGTAGTCACTATGCTCAGTTTTTGCAAGATTATTTATTAAAGGTGGTGGAAGAAGCAAATGCATTCTTAGATGATGATTACAATTGGCAAGTGGGGCCAAAAGCTTGGACTAAATATAATGCTTAAAAAAACCTAAGAGGGGAGATATCCAGCAATAGTTTTCCTGTGTAGGGTAAACTAAGCATCTCCCAAGAGGAGTAGGAGAGGAAATGGGAATGCAAAGTGAGTTGCAAACAAAAAACTATTTTTAGTGGGGAGGCGAGGAGAGAGCCTTACAAAACCTGACAAACAATACAAGGAAGCTGTAGACATTGACGGCAAGAAGGAGTTGATATCCCTTGTTACTGACACACCTAGTCTGGATCCAAGGATGCAATGATATTCTCAGGCTTCTCATTCACACTTTGGAGATCACATACCAACCTTTTGTACGGTGCACAAGTTCACAGCTACCAGATTAAGCTCACATGATGACCTTAGCATACATGTTTAAAAAAAACAAACCACGCTCCATTCTTCTTGGAGTTGTGAGCAAATAGCATGCATGGGCTTGTGTGTGTGACTATGGAACAGGTTGCATGACCTCAGTAACACTGGAGATGGTGCCCTCAAACAGGGCTGGTCCATTTATTATGCAACAATCTTTCAGCCCAATCCTAACTTGCACTGGTACAGCCAGGCCAGCGGGCCCGTGCTGTATCCAGCACAGGTTTCGGGCTGTCTGAGGCTTTGCCTGAGGCAAGGGGAAACTTTTCCCCATACCCCGGGGAGAGCCACAGAAGCCCCAATGGGTCTACTTGGATCTGCGCCACCTGAGGAGATGGCACAAATCCAAGTAGCCTGGGACTGCCCTGGGCTCTCCAGGAATGGGGTCAGGATCCAGCATAACTGCTGGATCCTGGCCCTGCCTCCTGCTGTCCACCGGCCCGCCTCTAGGAACGCCCACTGCCCACACACACCCCCGCCCCAAATGCCGCCTCCTCCCCTCCCTCCCCATGACCCCCAGATCCCTGCACCGGCCAAGCTCAGCTCACACATACTTACTGAGCCCAGGGCTCGCGTCAGCATGGGGAGGCCAGCGCTTGCCTGTGCACTGACCTATCTCCCCTCAGATTGGCACAAAAGTGCTTGACGGCACTTTTGCAATACTCCTGGGCCGGCGCAAGGGACTTGTGTCAGCCCAAGGGTGCTTCCATCTGCCACTCACCTCCATCTTCCTGCCATTTCCATTCCTCCACCTTCCGCTTCCTACATTCAACAAGGGAATGAAGCAGAAGAGGAAGTGTGGAAGAGAACAAAGCAGTGGGATAGAACATTAGAGAAGCTTCTTTCCTCCACACTTCCTCTTCTGCTCCATTCTCCTCATCTTTTTTGAATCCAGAGAGGAAAAGGAGTGGCAAAGTCGCTGGTGGGCCTGCCCACAAATACAGCAATCAATGTGCAAATATGGCATCCATATTACCTTGCCAATTAGGATGTTTTGGGCAGGTCCCTTGGAAGTAGCCACATGGTGGAAGTAACTTTGGACATGGCATACCTAGGGTTCCTTCCAGGTGCCTCTGCAGTGTGAGTGCCAACTGTTCCATGAGGCCCCTCCAGTATCTGTAAGTTGGCAGAGCAGGCAAGTCTGTTCAGGATATTCCAGAGTGGGGAGGGGGGATCGTAGGGTGGGGAGCAGGCTGGAGCAGGCTGCAGATTTCAGCAGGAAACACACACACCAAATCCCATTCCCCATAAATGGTTTTTACTTACCTTTGGTCCGTCTTCTAGTCACCCGTCACCACCATTGGATGCCACGTGTGTTCCATCAGCACGGCTGCATTATCGCCAATTGTGAGGGGCAAGATTGAACTGTCAGTCCCTGTGGCCAATAGTGATGTCTTAATAGTGATGTCTGAAAGCAGCCTCTAATGCCCTTTGTTCACAATAAAGGGATGGCAAGGGGAGATAGAGATGTTCTCATAGTAGATGTTCCTTAGCTTTTTCTAGACATTGCCTCCCCTCCCAAAAAACAAATCTCGATAACATGAGGTTTCTAAAAGCACAACCTGGTTTGCCTCTCGTATCTGTTAGCTGTTTAAATATTTTTGGGGTTCTGCTAACAATTCACTAATTTCTTGCTCCACTCTGATCCCACTCGGTTCAAAGGCACAGTGGTATATTTAGGGCAGGATGTGTCCAATCTAGATTTGCAGTTGCCTCATCTGAACACAATACCTTTACCTCCTAAGTTTATGTTGGCAAGGCCGCACATCAACAAAGAGGTAAAAATAAGCAAGAGTTTTATTATTTACCTCCACTTGTATCAAAATATACACATGTGCAACCTCTTCCTATTGGGTCCATCCCAGGAGATGGAAGTTCTCTTCTCCAGAGCAAACAGCAGGAACAATTTCTTCGGAAGCCGGGAGCTTCCCTTCTTTAAATAATAACATCCACTCAACTGCCCCCGGGAAGTTCCATCTCAGTTGACTTTGCTTCCTCAGAAATAAATTGAGGCTTGGCTAATGGTAGAGGGCTTGGTCCCATAAAATCCAAATGATCAACACTGGACACTGACACTGCATGCCAAGAGAGGAAAACAGTCCAACACACAAACTGACCTGAACTGAAGATGCTTCCATATAGGAGCCCTCAGCACTGCAGCATTGCTTTCTAAAACAAGCTGGGAGTGGAATTTAAAGGGAATACTCAATATTGTGCTATTTTTATCAAGCAATGCCCATTTCCATGTCCTGAGTCTCTCATGCAAACTTCTGGGATGAATTAAACACTCCCCCCACTCCACAGATTGTGCCACTTTTATTGCTTCCTGTAAAGCAATGCTGGGGGGGGGGGGGAGTGATGAAAACAAAAATAATGAAGAACAACCAGTAATTAAAGCCTTCTCATCCCAGAAGAAATAGATTGTTACTCATTACTGAGCAGTTCAGTCACCTTGGCCCCATGTCATGCTCTCTGTCATCTGAATTCTGAACTCCCTGGCGGGGTCTTTAGTACAGGGTTTGGTGTACTGTGAGTATAGTCTGTATCTTATTGGCTCCAGAGTGTGGACTATTTCCATTGCTATATCCAATAGCCAATGGACTATATCCAATGAATATGGGTGGGATAGAGCTTTTCTGGTGTTTATTCTCACTTCATAGTTTTTTGTTTTGTTTTGTTCTTGTTGTATTGTTTTGGTTTCAATGTAAGTAAGTGTAAAGTCATGCACATTGGGGCAAAAAATCAAAACCTCACATATAGGCTGATGGGTTCTGAGCTGTCTGTGACAGATCAGGAGAGAGATCTTGGGGTGGTGGTGGACAGGTCGATGAAAGTGTCGACCCAATGTGCGGCGGCAGTAAAGAAAGCCAATTCTATGCTTGGGATCATTAGAAAAGGTATTGAGAACAAAACTGCTAATATTATACTACCGTTGTACAAATCGATGGTAAGGCCACACCTGGAGTATTGTGTCCAGTTCTGGTCGCTACATCTCAAAAAGGACATAGTGGAAATGGAAAAGGTGCAAAAGAGAGCGACTAAGATGATTACTGGGCTGGGGCACCTTCCTTATGAGGAAAGACTACGGCGTTTGGGCCTCTTCAGCCTAGAAAAGAGGCGCCTGAGGGGGGACATGATTGAGACATACAAAATTATGCAGGGGATGGACAGAGTGGATAGAGAGATGCTCTTTACACTCTCACATAACACCAGAACCAGGGGACATCCACTAAAACTGAGTGTTGGGAGGGTTAGGACAGACAAAATATTTCTTTACTCAGCGTGTGGTTGGTCTGTGGAACTCCTTGCCGCAGGATGTGGTGACGGCATCTGGTCTGGATGCCTTTAAAAGGGAATTGGACAAGTTTCTGGAGGAAAAATTCATTACGGGTTACAAGCCATGATGTGTATGCGCAACCTCCTGATTTTAGAAATGGGCTATGTCAGATGCAAGGGAGGGCACCAGGATGCAGGTCTCTTGTTATCAGGTGTGTTCCTTGGGGCATTTGGTGGGCTGCTGTGAGATACAGGAAGCTGGACTAGATGGGCCTATGGCCTGATCCAGTGGGGCTGTTCTTATGTTCTTATGGTTCCTATGACAGCTTCAAAGTCAGTGCCGCTTTGCGCCAAGGGCATAAGCCAATACCTCCCCATCCCACCCATGTCCTGCTCGCATCCCATTGATGTTTTTGGCTTTATGCTGGCTGTTGGTATACCGATGTTGAAGGTACATCAGTGTAGCACAGCACCAACACCCCTGGCATGCCCACCAGCAGAACTGGGGCTATTATATTGATGCTTCACTGCCACTGGTACAGCCATAGCTATGCCAGCATTCAAGGGCATCCAAACTATTAGAATGATGTTTTTGAGGTATCGGATTGGGCTGCCCCTCATCCTTAGTATTTCTAGATTAGTATTTTTTACTGTATTCCATTTTTATTCAGAAATTTCCCTGTCCCTGTTTATATTGGATTTGTAATTTATGTGCAATGAATGAATAAATCTAAACGCTAAACGAATAAATGAGGCCATTCACACATACGGGTGAAGTCCTACTCGATGACTGCAACAGGACTCCTGTTCATTAAAAAACTATCCTAGATGTAATGCTGTAGATCAGTGGTTCTCACACATTTAGCACCGGGACTCACCGAGACAGAATGACAATCTGTCGGGACCCAGCGGAAGTGATGTCACGACCGGAAGTGACATCATCAAGCAGGAAAATTTGTAACAATCCTAGGCTGCAATCCTACCCAAGATTAAGTCCTATTGACTATCATTGTTAAAAGAATATACTTAGTAGCCTGTTCAAAGTACAGGTCTGTAACATTCCCCCAAATGCAGTCACATACCATGTAGCATCAAGTTTAATATATTAAAAATAAAATATTGAAATGAATGGGGACCCACCTGAAACTGGCTCGCGACCCACCTAGTGGGTCCCGACCCACAGTTTGAGAAACACTGCTGTAGATCAAGGTGGTCCAACATGCAGTCCAAGGGCTACGCACAGCCTGTGAGGCTCCTTTTGGTGGCCCTCGAGAACTATGCTGCACCCACATCCTCCTCTTGCTTCAGCGGCTTTTCGATCTCCCTGCCATTCTGTTCCATAGAAGGAGAAACCAGAAGGAGAAGCTGGAACAGTGCAGCAGGCAGATAGAAAAGTCATGCCTCACCCACTGCTCTTTCCTCCATCTGCTTTTCCTGCCACCTAGCTCAGAACCCAGAAGTAATTGGTAGTGATGTCAACACTCATCACATTGCCACCAATTACTTCTGCATTTGCGCCCTTGGGTGGGGCCAGTGTACTGTAGTCCCCTTAAAAGTAAAAGTTGGACTGCCCATAGATCTTCAATGTCTCCTGACATCTCCTCTAACGCACTCCTCCACATATGTAATGGAATCTATTCTCACAATGAGCCAAGAGTCATGACCTGGTTCGTACATTTGGCAGTCCCTCCATATAATCACTTGGAAGAGCATGTGGGACTCTCTTGGAGCTCACTGGCTAGTGGGAACAACATGGCGGTATCTGCATGAACTGGCATCTTCACCTGGGGCCAATACACATATCACCATTGCTGTTTATGATTACGTGAGTTGTTGGCCAGGCTCATACCTTCTCACAAATGATTGCAAGGAGGTCTCTAAAGGTATGAACCAAGCCCAAATGTACAGTAACCAAGTATCCATTAACCAAGTGAGGAACATGCATGTGTGAACCATCTCGAGGGATTTGGAAACTGGTGTAGCGAAGAATGGTCAAATAGAAGCCAACAAGCAACCACAGGCCCATGTGTGGCTACAGCTACTTAGAAACATAAAACTATGAACTTATTTTGCACTCACTAAACATGGCATGGATGGGAAGGTCTCATATATCATCCGTTATTAGGAAATAAGTACCATTAGGTAGAAGTAGCTAGCAAACAGTTCACAGATGAGGACTTTTTGTTCCTCCGAGAGAACACCGGAGAGCTCAACTTTCCTTTCTGTCATGTCAGAAAGTCTATTTATCTTCACTAACTCCTAGTGAAGGAGGAGATTGTACCAGCAAAGAACTGGGATGGAGAGAGATCAAACTGCTGAAGCTGACAGTTTACATTCTAAAGCAGAAATCAGGCTCCAAAATTCAAAGATCAAAGAATCTTGTTTTGAAAACGCCGTGCGTCTCACACACAAGCAACAGATATCCAGTTATCTTTCTTTCTGGTTTCAGGAGTGCCTCTTCAACTTGTACTTTGGTCCTACCCAGTGGCATAGCTACAGCGGGTGGCGTGGTAAGCTCTGCAGGCACCACAACACACTGTGTGTCTCCTCCCACTTGCCATCAGAGCTAACCCAAGCAGCGAAGAAGCACACAGGCTACCCTCAAGTTTATTTCCTTTTAGAATATTCTAGGCCTTCTTTACTCACTTCTAAGGCTCTTCCTGTTGATGATTTTCCAGTTCACACAAGGTGACTATTTGGCAAAGTAGATCTTTTCATGGACTCCCTCCCTCCCACATTCACACAAATACACCCTTCTAAAAATTAAAATAGCCACTTCAGAGAAATTGTCGTTTTAAACACAAACACTTTGTCGCCAAGTAACGGACAGGCAGTACTGCCTACACCACCTCCAAAATAGAATTGGGGTAGCCCAATCCTATTTGGCACTGGAGCAGCAGAGCCACATGGTCCGCACAGTATCCAGCAGGCCAGAGGCCTCCTCAGAGTAAGGGAATATTTGTTCCCTTACTCTGTGTCAAGCCTCAGCCTGCCCAATGAAGCCACTTGGATCTGCATCAGCAACATTGCTGGCACAAGGTCAAGTAGTCCCATGTAAGACTTTTAGGCCTGGGATGGGGCTGCAGAGGCATCCACCAACATCCCCACCCCGCTCCCAGACCTGAGTCACCCCCTCCCAGGGCCCTGCCCCTCCCCACCCTAAACAGCTCCTTCCAGATTAGGATTGGGCTATGAGTCAGGAATGAAACTCTTCTGTAATCACATGGTTCTAGAACCCATTCTCCAGTGGGCTGCCTGATCTGAAATGTCAAAAATAAGAGATCTTTCTCAGCTGTGGTGCCTGGAATAAGAGATATTCATTGTGCTCAGTGGCAGCATAAAGTAGGGAAATGATCTAATAAGGGACATCTAGCAACCATACACATGTCTCTGCCCCCTCCCCATTAGCATTACTTGAATCTGAAGAAAAGTGAAAACTGGTTGTTTTTCCTTTAAAGTCCCCTTGCGTTGTGAGAATGTCCAACAGTAACCCCAAGGCTTACGTAAATGATGTGATAAAATTATAGTAGGCCACAAAAAGAATGCCTCTATAGCCACCTGTTTTGCCACTGTGACTTTTTAAGATGCCAGGCATCACAGGTTGTTACTGGTTTCATAGGCAGAATTCACAGGAAGGCTAACTCTCCAATCCTCAAGGCTTTCTGTCTCTTTGCCTGAATTTCATGGGACTCTCCTGGCCATGGGAAAGAAGCCTCGGATAGTTAACCTTTAGTCTGTCACTGACATTTCATGGAGTGATTGCATCTGGCCACATTTTAAAAGTGTGGGATGCCTCGTGCAGTGCACACCACAACGCTGGTGTGCAAAAAGCAACAATTACTCGTGGACAATTAATGCTGAGCCATCGATGACCAGCCACACAATGCTGAAGGTTTCCAGGAGGCAAACATTCTTTACGCATATTTTGTTAACCACTGAGTGTGTTGCATCAACTCCCGATGGGTACAGCCTTAGCAAAGGGTTTTGAATGGACATATTTATTGCTGCTAGTGATCTGGGCATTTTAACCATCTGACAGCTGCTGCAGGAAAATATGCAGGAGGTTGGAGAGAAACCAATGGTATTTCAACACTGGTGTTATGGATATTGTACTCAATGGAATCACAGTATAGGGGAACTATAGTGGAACCAAATTATATCCAACATTTTACCTGCACTGCTTAGCATTGAGTGTATTCCTTAGCACTGCACCCATATTCAACTGGCTGGCAAGGTAGGAAGTGCTTCAGTGCTGTAATAATACTGATACCATTATCTCTGAGAATCCTGGCACCCAAAGTTGATTTTTGAGGGTTTATTCCTACATCTGGTTTGCTCATTCATTTGTTTCAGTTCCCTGTGCCAATTAATAGGTCCCACCACGCCCACAAAGAACAAAACTCTCCAGTTTCTAGTCATGTCAGATGTTCTGGTGGAGTGAAGAACAGCACAGGTGATTTGTTCTTCATGTCCACCAAACATCCAGGTCCCACCTGAAAGAGAAGGCACATATGTCCACCAGATAGCTCTATTCACACATTACACCCCACCTCACATACAATTTGGCTGTGAATCTGCTTATGTAACTGCTCATCTGTACACAAGTACATTGTTGACTTTTAAAATGAACACATATACAGTGATTCACTTGAAAACATGCACAAATGCACTGTGTTATGTGTGAATAAGCTTGATGAAATGCATAAATCTGTACACCCTCCTTTTTGGAAGGAACTTTACCAGCATGGAGAGTAGAAACACAAGGTTCTTCCTCATTTTTCTTCTTTCACGACTTCTCCACTAGTGCAGAGTACAGTGGAAACATTACTTTGTGTGATCTGGACTTTATGCCTCTGTTAATGCAGCCCAGTATTGTAGGAGCTTCCTTTTACTTTCAGGACCCTGCTTTCTCTTGCTGTCCCCTGACTTTCAACAGGAAGGATAGATGAAAACGCCAGCTCCTTCACTATCCTTCCTTGCAGTCTTTGAGAGCCTTCCAAGACTACTTCTCCCAGAAGTTTTTGTTCCTTCAAGGAACAGCTGGAGGAATTATAACTGGGTTTGAGGAGTCTCTGTGAGCTCACCATCATGACCAGGATACATGCACAAGGAAGACAACAAATGTCTCATGTACACACTACATGTGCCTCTTCATACAGTGAGTGTCCTGCACTATCACCACACACCTCTTCTTCTTTAGGATGGCAGATGGGCTCCTTCTATCCAGGAAAGTGTGTATGGATCACAGCCCAAGTCAAGCAGGAGCAAGGTGCAAATGAGAGTGAGGCAGGGAAGGTTGAATCTGAAATTTCTGCTTGCCTGAGTGTGGGTGCAAATGGGTGTGGGGTGGTGATGGGTGCCTGTTGTGGGGTACAAACTTATGCTCGCTTGCTCCGAAGCCCCATGGAGGGCCTCTCTCTTGCTTCCACATGAGTAGGTCGAGTTGGCATCCTTCAGTCTCGGAAGACTATGGTGTCACGCTCTGAATGGTGGTTCTGGAACAGAGTGTCCTCTCCAGTGCACGAAGCCTGGGTAAAGTAGTTATGGAGGATAGGCTGTTACCCATGCAGCAAATCCCCCCTCTCCACGTCGCTGAAATGGTCCAATGGAAAGGCAGAGGCCAATACGGTTGGTTCCAGTGGCGTCGCAGGAGTTGCCAGAATGTGACTGTGTTCAGCCATGAACTGCCTCAGGGACTCCGGCTCCGGATTTGGCCTCGAGGTTGACTCCTGAAGCCTTTTCCTTAACTGGATGTAGCCACAAGGCAGTGGAGGTTTGGGATCAGAGTTTTCCTTCTCTCAGATGAGCTGCCTTCCCAGGCTGACGAGTCCCATCTACCCGGTGGCTGTTTAGTCGCCTCTTACGACAAGTACAGCCAAACTGAGGGCCTATTCTTATCCCCAGCCCCCAGGGGATGGTCAGCCTATTCTTATCCCCAGCCCCCATGAGTAGGTCAGCCCTGTGTAAAACAAAACAGCACATGAACCCTGCTGTCACTGGCAAGTGCAGGACATTTACTGAATTGAAACACACTGATGTAATGCACAGATGTATTTTCTCACAGAATTGCTACACATTCGGTCTGGGCTTGTTAAGAATCTTCTTCCCCAGTCCTGGATAGAGCTCAGGGCGGCAACACTTGTCCAGCTGAGCACGAATCCTCCTTCATAGAGATGAACAGTTTGGCTTGGTCCTGAATAAGGTCCTGTAAATGCTGGGCCACAAACCCTAAATTCTACAGCATCACTTTGTACAATATGTACTGCCTTGTTGTTGAATGTGGGATGTTTTTGCAAGGCCTGATGCAAGACAATTTGGGCAAGAACTTGTTCACAGGAGGTCTGGGGAGGACAAAATGTTATCATGACTCCCCAACTCTGAGTAGCAACTGTGAGTACAGACCAGAGGTGGCAGGAGCACCACCTGTCTGATCTGTCTGATCTGTGACAGATCAGGAGAGAGATCTTGGGGTGGTGGTGGACAGGTCAATGAAAGTGTCGACCCAATGTGCGGCGGCAGTGAAAAAGGTCAATTCTATGCTTAGGATCATTAGGAAGGGTATTGAGAACAAAACGGCTAGTATTATAATGCCGTTGTACAAATCTATGGTAAGGCCACACCTGGAGTATTGTGTCCAGTTCTGGTCGCCGCATCTCAAAAAAGACATAGTGGAAATGGAAAAGGTGCAAAAGAGAGCGACTAAGATGATTACGGGGCTGGGGCACCTTCCTTATGAGGAAAGACTACGGCGTTTGGGCCTCTTCAGCCTAGAAAAGAGACGCCTGAGGGGGGACATGATTGAGACATACAAAATTATGCAGGGGATGGACAGAGTGGATAGGGAAATGCTCTTTACACTCTCACATAACACCAGAACCAGGGGACATTCACTAAAATTGAGTGTTGGGAGAGTTAGAACGAACAAAAGAAAATATTTCTTTACTCAGCGTGTGGTTGGTCTGTGGAACTCTTTGCCACAGGATGTGGTGATGGCGACTGGCCTGGACGCCTTTAAAAGGGGATTGGACAAGTTTCTGGAGGAAAAATCCATTACGGGGTACAAGCCATGATGTGTATGCACAACCTCCTGATTTTAGAAATGGGTTATGTCAGAATGCCAGATGCAAGGGAGGGCACCAGGATGAGGTCTCTTGTTATCTGGTGTGCTCCCTGGGGCATTTGGTGGGCCGCTGTGAGATACAGGAAGCTGGACTAGATGGGCCTGTGGCCTGATCCAGTGGGGCTGTTCTTATGAGCAGTAGACACCAAGCCGGAGCCATAAGCACCCCCAAAACAGATACTTTCAGAGACCACTGTCCTTTTCAGCACAATCCTAAGTATGTCTACTCAGAAGTAAGTTCCATTATAGTCAATGAATATTACTTCCAGATACATATGGATAGAATTGCAGCCTTATTGCCTCTGCTCTCCAGGAAGGGTGGTGAAGGGGAAGTCAGTGAGGAAGAGTCTTGTTGGTGTCACTGGTTCCCTTGTAACTGTTCAGGACACTAGGACTGACCTGCCACTACTGCCTGGTCACATCTCGGCGGGGGGGGGGGGGACCTCTACAACAACCTGGTGCAGAAGTGGTCGACAGAGAAATGCTGTACCCAGGGAAAGTAGTGAATTTAAATTCCCAATGTCATGGGAGATGAAGCTGTTGCAGTTCCTTTGGGTCCTGCTTGTCTGCTGCATCCCACATCTCCTATAAAGGACAAGACTCCAGGTGTGCTCCACAGCAGATGGGGGAGTGGGAGGACAACTGGACCCAGGAAGTAGTGCACTATAGCACTAAAACTGCAGCTGCCTCATCTCTTGTTGCATTGAGGGATTTCAAGGAGCAACACGGACTCCTGGTTGCAAACTAGCCACCTTGAATTTACATCAGCTGCAGGTCTTATCCAGACTTCTGTTGTGGCTGAGCCAGAATTGGGTTCTGCAACACCCACATGAAATATTTGCACCAGTTTACATGAGTTCCTGCCTATAAACAGCAACCCTTCACCTGATACTGAAAGCCGTAATATCACTTGGGGCAAATCATCAAAATGCTGAGGAGGGGGACCATGCTCTCGGCCTTGCCAGGACATCTGCAATGAGGCGGGGAGAAGGGCATTCATCGTCCTCTTTTATAAGTCTTCCGAGAGAGTGAAAATGCAGCTTCATCAGTCATGCTCGGTTACCATATGTCTCAGCATCCTGCAGAGAATAAAGTCTCTTGAGCAAGATGTCTTACTGTTCCTAGCAGTGTTTGCCAACTGTCACTATATTTGCTGATTCAGTTCAAAGAAAACACACAGCTGTTTTCATCAGGAAAATCCCATTTTAAATGAGACGTATTTGGTAACAGAAGTCCCAGCTTTTTGCTGCAAGTTGCACAGCAAAGTCTTCTGTGAATGTTTCTTCTGTGCAGGAGAATGAATCTTACATGAAATTCATCACATATGACAAATACAGGATACACGTTCATCTATTTAGCCAGAACACATGTATTTGTGTAATAAATGACATCTGAGAATTTGGCTATAATATCCAGGCAAGCTCTGCCTGTGGATCAACTGGTGACATATACAGAATTTTAAAAATGTGTGAGTTCCCCCCACCCCAAAAGAGAAGAACGCTAGAAAGGCTGTCATAAAGCCGTACAAACCAGAAGGGGTTGCATAGGTCAATTGGGTCAATGTAGGTTGCCTGCTCGTGGTAAGAGATTTTGTACACATGCTCTTCCACTCCATTACTCCATTTCATTCCATTCCACTTCATGCTTTGAGGGGATGCACTGACTGATGTGTGGGGATTATTGGTGAAACAAGCTGCCTTTTCACAGTAAGCCTAGCCAGCTTTCATACTGGCACTGCAGTGAGGTCTCTCACCATCCAATTTCTTCATTTAGAACCAAGAATGAACAAGCGTTCCGATATTCCACCTGAGCTTTTGCACGCATTCCAAGAGAAGCTCCAGCCTTTGCAAAGCACCCAGTTGATCATTTTCAAAGGCTCGAATATGCCCACAAAAAGTTAAAAATTCACAAGCATCTTGCAAAAAGAATTTTGCAAGCAGCCCATTCACTTGCAAAGGTTCAAACCCTTGCAGGCACATTTGTATTCATCTTGAATCTAGTCATATTTTGAACCAGATGTATTTAGATACTTTAGGATCTGCAATCGTCAAGAGTAAAACTGATCTCTGTGTGTTTGTGTGTGTGTGTGTGTGTGTGTGTGTGTTTTAAACGTGTTCAGTGTGGCTTTCTAATGATACTGTTTTAGGAGGAGGAGGAGGTTTGGGAATACTGAAATAACCTACAAGCCAAACCAAGAAACTATTAAGCATTATTTTAGTGGATTGACCTACTTCAGAGTTCAGATTGCAGGTGCAAGATTTAATGTTTGAATGGTCCCCTCTTAGTTTTCTTTGCACTTAGAAAACTAGTATGTCAGGGAGACAGGATAATGGCATATTTTATCTGAAGTGGTAGGCTTGCAGGAAACCGTCTCATCGCTAGAGTCTGGAGTGAGAAACAATTCCTCAGTTATCTGAGTAGTGTGAAAGTTGCTTTCACATTGCCGCACTGTACATCACTCCATAGTAATTTCATTAAGACTCCAATTCTAAATACCCCCCCATGACACATGCACACTAAGGAGGCTCATGCTGTGTCCACTGATGGGAAGGCAGGTCTTCGGGTAATCCTCTGTTTCTCCTAGGGGTCTCTTCATTTCTGCACCAGCTATTTTGCTGACACAGATCCGAGGAGTGTAATGGTGACAGAAAGGAAGAGGGAGAGGAAAAGGATCTGGCTACACACAGGTGCTGTCAATCCCACCCCCTCCACTCCCAGTTTTGCCTCTTTTTCTGCCTCCCTGCCCTCTCAAAAACTCCATTGTCCCTCCCACTGCCCACCCCTTCCAATGCCTTACCTGGCACCGGTGGATGGTGACTTTAGGCGCAATCCTAACCCACTTTTCAGCATCAACCTAAGGGCAATGCAGCTCCAAGGTAAGGGAACAAACATTCCCTTAGTTTGAGGAGGCCTCCATGAGTGCCACCTAACTGCAGGATGCAACACATGCCCCATTGGCACAGCTATGCCAGTGCTGGAAAGTTGGTTAGGATTTGGGCCTTTGTTGCTAGTGAGTACATGCAGCTGCCAGTGACTATGCTGGCAATCTCAGTGCGCTCACCAGCAGTGTCAGTGAGCATGACAATGTTGCACATCATGCAACAGGATTCCGGCTTTTCTGCTGGGTCCTGCTGCCTCTGCTGGCAGAACATGCATTCCACCGGAAGCCCACTTTTAAAAGGATCGGGCTGTTAAGTCTGTGTGGCTAGTCCTACGCTCCATTTTAAGGCATTTATAAACATGGAGGTTTTGGCACCATACCAAGTTTCCCTCCCCCCACCACCTTTTTTAAAAAAAAACATCCAGCCTTTTGAAGAGTTCTGGAGAACTTGGAAGCTAAAACTTCATATCATTTCAGTTCATCCCAAGAAAAGTATTGCTGGACAATGATTTGTGGGAAGCAGTCACATGGGTCAACCCTCCCACAGAGGCTTCTGTGAACTGTAAAAGGGGACAGGGCTCCCCACCTACTACTTTTGGAATAATTGTTTTATGACAAACCAGACATTTCGCTGTCAGAAAACCTTCCCTGGTTCTTTGCTGTTTTCCTTCTGTTCTTAATAAATCCATTTTCCTATGTTACATTAATTTCTTTTAAAACCCTCCATAAATGCACAATAAACCCTGAGGTAATTTTCCTAAAACATTTTCATCTGAAAAAAATTTAAAAGGCCCTGTATGAACTTCAGTCAATTGGAAATGTGCTTTGAAACCAAAGACTGGAAAAGTTAAAGAAGTGAGAACTGATAAATACTTCCATATGATTTATTGAATATAATATTTTCCCTGTAAAATAAACTTCTGCTTTGCATGTTGGAGCGTCATTGCTTTTCTAGGGGCAGGCGTGTATTCAAAGAGAACACTGTCTCTACATGGACACTGTAAAGTTATAATGGACAGAGCAGAAGCTTTACAGAACTGAAATATCATGTACTGTTGGAATGCTAATCCAACAGTTAATCCAATGTCCCAGGGCCTGTTCTGATGTCACATGATACAACCACCTTGCTGAACCTGAACAGGTGAAGGTCTAGCCAGTGCCTAGATGGGAGAATTCCTAAGAACTCCCTACATTGCTGCCTTACATTCTGTGATGAACAAAAAGTGGCATATGGGTGTAACAACTAAGCAAATAAATTATGACTTGTCCAACCCACATGTGCTCATGGCAGGAGACCCGCAACTCTCCAACATTAAAGCACAAATGTCTAATCAAACACTTCACATAATGAGCATAATACTGAGAATTGAGATGATGTTGTATAGTGGTTAGGATGTTGGCCTAGAAGCAAGGAAGGCCCAGGTCCAAATTGCCATCCAGCCAAGGAGCTTGCGGGATGACCCCTGACCAGTCATTATTCCTCATCCTCTGACCTCACTAGATTGTTGTGAGGATAAAATGAGGGAAGAGAACCTTGCATTCCACCCTGAGCTTCTTGAAGGAAGAAACAGAAATACAATCAATAAATGTGCATTGCCCCTTTTGAGTGTTTATCCTCTTCCAAGCAGTACCAGTGAGGCAGAACAATGGAGAGCACTGAATGAGCTGTTTGTTCCAACAAAGGCAAGAGGAGGAAAGAATTCCTGCAGCCCAACCACCCCACCTAGGTTCCACATCTCTGCCTGGAGATCTTAAAAGGGCAGACTCAAGCCTGGAATCTTGCATGCTTCCTTCACTCCTCCTGGCCCATTGCTAGTGCAGGCTTAAGGGGAGCAAGAGGTTCCAGGTACTGGTGAGGAGAGTCCATGAAAGAGCTCTAGACTTGTGCATAGTCTCATGCTGGCTCTGGGGTCATGGGCCTCCATATCTTTGCCACTGAAGTTTCCTGGCTGAGGGGTGCAGACTCCAACTCCAGGCTGAGGCCTAGGTCAGTCTCAGCCCTACCCACAATCACATTCTGAGCTCAGATGAAGGGTCATGACATTTTAAAGCATTTCACATACACTACTATAATAGTGTAAACTAGATTTACATTACATTTACACCTTTCTGATGCAACTTGCTTACCTAAGAACATTTAGGGCGCAATCCTAACCCACTTTCCAGCACCGACATAAGGGTAACGCAACTTTGAGGTAAGGGAACAAACTTTGCCATACCTTGAGGAGGCCTTCGTGACTTCCCCCCAACTGCAGGATGCAGCACGTGCCCCACTAGCAAAGCTATGCCAGTGCTGGAAAGTTGGTTAGGATTGTGCCCTTAGTGAGTTTGGAGTAAGGAATCTGGTATAAGGTTTGAACTGGGGACTTTTTCCCTAGCGTCCAATACATATACTTCCCGTGTGTAGGCCTGCTTATAGAACATTTATTTCTGTCACTCTGACAGACATGCTTATGCAAGCATGAGAAGAACAATAGTGTCAACACACCAAACTGCTAAAGGATCTGGGGCTAAACTTTACCTTGAGCCCCCCAAGCTTACTGGCAACAACAGTGAACAGAGCTCCTGCTACCCTGCTGATAGCTATTTTTGTTGTTGTTGTTGTTGGCAACTTTCAGTCTCGAAAGACTATGGTATTGCGCTCTGAATGGTGGTTCTGGAACAGTGTCTAGTGTGGCTGAAAAGGCCAATTCAGGAGTGACAATCCCTTCCACACCGGGAGCAAGTGCAGTCTGTCCCTGGCCTGTCTCCCTGGCTATGGGCCTTCCTTCTTTGCCTCTCAGCCTCAGACTGTTGGCCAAGTGTCTCTTCAAACTGGGAAAGGCCATGCTGCACAGCCTGCCTCCAAGCGGGCCGCACAGAGGCCAGGGTTTCCCACTTGTTGAGGTCCACTCCTAAGGCCTTCAGATCCCTCTTGCAGATGTCCTTGTACCACAGCTGTGGTCTACCTGTAGGGCGCTTTCCTTGCACGAGTTCTCCATAGAGGAGATCCTTTGGGATCCGGCCATCATCCATTCTCACAACATGACCGAGCCAATGCAGGTGTCTCTGTTTCAGCAGTGCATACATGCTAGGGATTCCAGCTCGTTCCAGGACTGTGTTGTTTGGAACTTTGCCCTGCTGATAGCTAAATGAGAAGAAATAGGTAGCAGCTCACTTCTCTTGGGTATGGGTCCTGATCCAGAGCCTGACCTCGACAATTTCTGGTGATATCATTGTGTGTAGTGAATGTGAACGGTGTTAACCTGATGCATTATGTATGTTCCTATTTATGATGAAACAGAATGTAACCCGGGACGTGGTCTCGCCCAGTGGGTCCAGGGCCCACAAGTGGGATTGTGAGCCACTTTTTGGTGATTTGCAGAATGGACAGGGCATATTGGTTGGCAACCTTCAGTCTCAAAAGACTATGGTATAATAAGCCTACAGCACCCAGTATTCCCAGGCGGTCTCCCATCCAAGTACTAACCAGACCTGACCCTGCTTAGCTTCCAAGATCAGACGAGATTGGGCATGTGCAGGGTAATATTAGGCTATGTGCATAAAGCTGCTACTTGGGGGGTGGTAGCACCACTGGTGCCGCACCAAGTGACGCGCGGGGGGGGGTGACGCGCCCTGGGGGAGGATGCGCTAACTTCACGGCTTTCAGAGCTACCCCGTTGTGCCATTCACGGTTGGATGTGGAATGTCCAGTGGAGAGCAATGCAATAAACAGAATTGAAATCGCTCCTTTTGTTCAAAAGTTATGGCCAAAAAACCGGAAAGAAAAAATGCATGGAGCCCTATGGAAAGTGAAAGTGAGCCGTATTGCACAATTACTCGTGAGTAGGCATACTTGCCATAGTCTGTCGGAAAGGGCAGGCTGAGAGGAATCCAACGACATCACAATGGTCCCGATCCAATGAATGCACAACCCAAAAACACGAGAAGGAGGTCCCTGCCTCCCTCCCAGTTGCGTCTATTGAGCCTAAAACCACGTGGCCACGTTTACTCATGAGTAGGCGAACTTGCCTTAGTCCAGGCAAGGACTGAGAGGACTCCAAGGACGTCAGAATGGTCCTGATCCAATGAATGCAGCTCCCAAAAACACAAAAGGGAGAAGGAGGTCCCTCCCTCCCAGCCCTATGGAAAGCGAAGCAGCATCACAGTCATGTTTACTCATGAGTAGGCAGACGAGCCTTGCCTGGTGGTCAGGCCAGGCAAAGGGGAATGTGAGGACACCAGAAGGGTCCTGATCCGATGGAACTGAAGCTCAATATATGTTCCAGAAGGCAGCCTCCCCCCCCCCCACTATAAAGGACAAAAAAAGAGGCTTGAATGGTAAGGGGGAAATTTTCTATTTTGCACTTGCAAAGCCAGGTCGGTCTTCAGAAGTACTTTAAACTGGGCACTGGGGAGGACTGGAAATCTCACTGATTCTTTTTGGGGGGTTGTTATTGCAAGCAGACTACAGAGTAAGCCCCATTGACCACTATGGGACTTACTTCAGAGTAGACATGCATAGGATTGGGACCACAGGCTGCAATCCTACCCACACTTTCCTGAGAGTAAGCCCCATTGACCACAATAGGACTTACTTCAGAGTAGATTCACTTGGTGGAACAGAACTGGCTCCCCCTTATTTATTTTTTTCTTTTACTTTAATTTAATTATTTATAATTATTTATTTTAATTTGCTTGAAGATGTCACTTCTGGCCATGACATCACTTCCAATGGGTTCTGGACAGATTGTCATTCTAAAAAGTGGGTCCCAGTGCTAAAAGTTTGAGAACTGCTGCAATAAGTTGTTAGTAAGTTGACACAGAGGGGTGTGTGTATGTGCATGGGGGTGTGTGTGACTCTACAAGTTTTCAAAATCACTACAATCAGAGTTTGGAGGACAAATACCATCATATTATATATCAATCAATGCGTAATTTCATGCAGAATGCAATGAAACAAACCACATTGAAATATCTGTGTTCTAACAAAGGGTACTGCCCAAAAAACCAGTGGGGACGGGGCGATGGTATATCACCACGCCCACCACCTGTGGTGTTGCCCCGCCCACTGCATGGGGTGATGCACAGGCCTCCCGCACCGGGTGACGCGAATCCTAGTGACGCCACTGGGTAGCACTGCTACTCAATCATCATTATAGCCACACCCACTGGCATTTCTAAATCAGGCAGCAGCTTCTAGGACCTCTAAAAAGTTTGGGACCCATTGGTCTAGCCCAGGGGTGTCCAAACTTTTTGGCTGGAGGGCCACATCACCTCTCTGACACCGAGTTGGGGGCCGGGGGAAAAAAGAATTAATTTACATTGAAAATTTGAATAAATTTACATAAGTTTTCATAAATGAATATATTAATGTGAACTTATATGAATGAATGAAGGTCTTGCAATAGCTCAAGGCCTATAAAAGGCCTTGCACAAAGCAAGGCTGGCCTTTCCTTTGCTGCCGCTGCTGCATCACAGATGTGAAAGAGCAAGCAGTGGAGGGAGCCCTCATCCCACAGCTCACACGAGAGGTCAAACAGTTGCCCTCACACTGAGAGTAGTTGCATTGGGCCAGTGCTGGCTTCAACAAATCTCCGGAGGGCCAGAGGCTCATTGGAGACTGGGGGCTCCCTGAGGGCCGCATTGAGAGGCCGCGAGGGCCGCAAGTGGCCCCTGGGCCGGGGTTTGGGCACCCCTGGTCTAGCCAAAGTGATGTGCCTCTAACTAGCACCGTTGATTTCATCACAGAATAATATGTGTTTGATTCTCGCAATGAAACCAAAAAGGCTTCAAATTATGCCATTGTGACATCATGTTTAGAGATATCCTTGGATGTGTAATGGGGAAGCTTGCCTTTGCACCCCAGTCATCTCTCTCTCTCTCTGCATCTTTATCTTTTCCATGCTGAACTAAAAGTTATTTGGGTCAAAACATTGAATGTGTCATTTCTGCTTCTATTTTTTTCTGTTCATTTTTCTTTACTTAAACAGCATCAGTGTGTGGCAGGAGGGAACATAACAACAGCCCCGCTGGATCAGGCTGGACCACACCCCGCTGGATCAGGCTGGACCACACCCCACTGGATCAGGCCATAGGCCCATCTAGTCCAGCTTCCTGTATCTCACAGTGGCCCACAGTGGGGGGATGATGACAGCAGAAAGTCGCCAATGTAAGCTTACCTCCCAAGGCTCATAGCCACTTCAGGGCAGTCATTTTTGCTGGGACTGTGTTGCAAGGAGGAAAAATTCCTGACTCCTCAACACCTGCCACAGCCGGTGTCCTGATTAGACCCCCTAGTGGTTGTTGGAATAGTTAATATTGTCCTTAGAGATCTCACCCTGCTGTAACTGACTCACTAGTAACCAGCATTTTACACACAGATACACATTCCATTTCATTTTCATGGGTGAAGAAAAAAAAAAAGCCAGATGCACTGAGCAGTACCAAGAGATTCCCTTATAGCCAGCTGCTCATCTTACTCAACATCCAGACCAGCCATTCTTCCTTTAGCACTGTTGATAAACCCAATTAGCTCTTACTACGGTCACAGACAGGGTTGCCAACTCTTGAACCTGCAGCTGTGCCTTCAATAGTACTTTGATTTGCAAAAATTAGCAAGTGATAATGTTTATCTTCACACTTTGAATAGCATTCCCTGCTGATTTTGGCAAACCCAGTTGCTGTAAAAGAAGCATGAGCAGTTTTGGGTTGTTGTTTTTTTCTTTTCTAATCAGTTGGCAATCCTATTCACATATATCATGCTCTTGTAGCTAATGGCCAAGCAATTCACAAACATTCTTCTTGGCCTCTGCATGCTTTCCCTTGACTATCTGGATCACACTGTCTGAAACATGTGTAGGATTTTTCTGCCTCATTCACCAAGTATCTGATGATGTTATTTCATGTCAGTTCTACTCTCTTGGAATAAGCGCAGTCCAGCTTTACTGTGCTAATCAGATTCTTCAAGCTGGAAGAAGATAACCATGAGACACTGGGCCCTTTATTCCTCTAAACATCTTCCCAACATCCAGGGTGATCAACGGCCCTCTTCAGACATTATTAAACCAGATATACCATACCTCAGCATTTCTCAAACTATGGGATGAGACCCACTAGATGAGCTGCAAGCCAATTTCATGTGGGTCATGTAGCACCTAGCTCAGCCACCACTGAAAATACAGGGTACAGAGTTGCTGGACAAAGCAGGTTCCTGGCGGGAGTGAGACATGGTGCTTAGACCTGATTAGGTGGGAAGATGAGATGCTGGAAAGGGGGGAGGGCTATGTGGTTGGAGAAGGATCAAAGTCTGCATTCTGCTTTGAATATCCGAGCTGGAATGTCTGAAGCATTCCAAGCTATGCAAAATAGCAGCACAAGCATGCTGTGTAATGGGACCTTTGATTGATTGCGGGCTAGGTTTGAAGCCTAAATTGATAATGCCACTTCCAGCCATGACATCACTTTCAGCTTAATGACATCACTTCTGTTTGGTCCCAACAGATTGTCCTTCTAAAGATTTGGTCCTGGTGCTAAAACATTTGAGAACCACTGCTGTACCTGGTGTGCGGGGAGAGTGTTGTCCCCCACTCTGTTGCCACTCTCCCTTGTTTCAGTGCTTGCCTGCAGAGGCCAGCTTTCAGCCAGGGACAGTGCTGAATCCTTTGGAATGCTGGGCAGCAAGTGCTACAAATCACAGGGATTAACTCTCCCTACATTCAGCGACAGCCTTGGCAGACAAGTGCTGGATGTCCATAGAGCAGGAGGCATTTAGTCAACACACTTCTAAAGAAGAGGGTTCAGTCTTGTTGCTATGGAGAAGCAACCCCTCCCTCACAGTTTGGGTGCCATGCTTATTGTGGCTGCCTGCAGGTCAGAGGCACCAATCAGCACAGCTGATTTCCCCCCTGGAGCATACACATTGTTTCTCCATCCCCACCTCCCCAATTCATTTCATAAAGTTGTGCTATTCATTACAAACAATTGATCAGAGCTATTGTTCTTTAAAGCCTAACAATTAATTTTTGTTGTTGTTAGTGTCTAGAGAGGCTCAAGGGCCACTGGGGCATTTAATGCTCTAAAACTGATAATAACTTTTGAAAACTTTATTGACAAGTTCTATTGTTGACAAGTTCTATTGTTTGGAAGTGGGCAGAAAGCACTGTTTTAGTGCAGCGTTCCTCAATGTTTGTCCCTGGCTGTACTGCTTTGCGTGGTCCACTGCTTTCCCTGAAGAGACAAAGCAAGCAAGGCACAGACTTGGTGTATTTATTTGAAGCAAGCCACAGTGCGTATCTGGTATCATCTGTCACCAGTGGGTAAAACAGTACCCTGTGTTATCTTTACAAAATTGAAATATGCATTGTTATAGTTGCAATTAGAGCAGTTTGTATAAAATCTTAATTGCAAGAGAAATTATTTGCAGCCATGTTTACATTATTCTGAGGAATGAGGAAAAATCAGATCATGCCCTGATCAAATCTCCTGATGAGATTTTGATGTGTGTGTTTTGTTTTTGTTTTTTGTTTTTTTTGCTTCAGTGGCCTGGTCCTGCAAACAACATGGAATGCCGTTTGTACACAGAGCTGCCCAGACTTTGCCTTCAGAAGGCGCATGCAGTTGTGCATCAAGTCCTCCTGGCCACACAACAGTTAATGCAAAGAATAACACTGCAATCCCTGCTCTCCTCAAAGGGATATTTATTTAGTTTGAAAGAACTTCTCCTTCATGCAAAGAAAATGAAGGTTGGAGCCAGAAGAGAAACATCTGCCTTCTACAAAGTTATGAGAAAGTAGGTTTCACATTCCAAACCCTTCCTCTTCCATTTTGGCTCCAACTCAACTACTTTGTTAAAAAAAAAAAAAAAAGGTAACATACACACATCTGGAGAAGTGGACAACCTACATGTAAAAAAACAAAACCAAACCCTGTTCGCTTTATAAAACAAAAACAAAAAAATTAAAGCCATGAAATTGGGAGGAAGAGAACTAACATGTTCATTGCTTACTGGATACAATTTCCAATCCTTTCATAAAATGGTTCTCTGGATCAACTTCGGCTATGGAGAAACTTGGACCTGGAATTCCCTTTCATGAGTGAGTGTGTGGGTCTTTTCCTGCTGGAGAAAGAGAGAGAGGGTGTCCGTTGGGTTCAAAAGACCTGACTGAAGGCCCCACTCAAGTAGTTGCACTATGTACACATACTTCTCTACAGCAAGACATGCTGAGTGTGCATGTGAGGTGCCCCCTAACCATGACTGTCTTTAACTGCACTGGGCCCTTAATCATTGAAATTCAATGCATATGGAAAAGAAAAATCCTAAGCAGAAACATTATTCCATAAAGCACTGTATGTATCGGGGTTCCCCTCTTCCCACAGGTCCCCAGCTCAACCAGGGAGAAGACTTCTGGGCCAGAGGATCAGGGAGGAAGCCTGTGGAACATGGGGCCACCTCCCCATATGCTGCCTGGGCACTCCTGTGGGCGGCAAAGTGCCGTGGAGGAACACTGCGTGTTGAACCCCCTGCTTCCCCCTCTGCCTTGGAGGAGGGAGGAGGGAGACAAAATGCAGGCCGTTCGGCTGCTGGGCAGCCACCCCTTCCCCATCTCCGGGGAGAAGGGGAGCACTCCCCCGCCCAGCCAGCCGGAGCCTACCTTGGCAGACAGGGCACCTGGCTATGAAGTTGGGAGCCCACAGCTGGACCTCCTGATGTCGTCTGCAGAGCTGCAGGACCCAGGTGGGCAGCCCACCCCCCAAAGGCAGAGACCAGAGCAGAGGCAACAGCCTCCCCAGCCATCTCAGGAACAACCCTGGCAGCTCCAGGTGAGAGGAGGTGGGAGGGAAACAGAGAGAGGAAGAGGAGGAGTGGTGGTAGTCCCAGGGGAGGGCAGGCCCAGAGACACACCCTTTTCGTACCATCCTTGTGAGGGAAGGGGAGGGGCCAAAGGGGAGGGGCCTGGCCTACATAAACCTGGAGGCCAGAGATGACAAGGCAGTGCGGAGTTGGGAGAGCAGGCAGAAGGATCTGCTGACAGCAGCCCCTGCGCCTGACTCTGGCAAATGCTGCCAACCCAAAGAGGGGGAGCTGGGTGACACAACCCCCCTTTCTTTGGGTGAACTAGTCTGAGGCTGCCACAAGGGGGTCCCCCTCCCCTCCCCCCCCCCGCAGGGAGGCCTCACAGTATGCCAAAGGGATTTTTTAAATCTGTGAAAGCCTTTTCTTTCATACAGTGGCAGCACATTTGTATAGCGCTTTCTGAGTGTGCAAAGTGCTTCACATGAATTATCTTGATGTTGTCTTACAACCATCCTACATGGTCAGTTAGTACCATTATCCCCATTTTGCAGCTCTGGCTGAGAGAGAGCAGCTTGCCTTAGGCCACCTAGTCAGTTCATCACAGAAGCAAGAGTCAGAGTAGAAAAGTCCTGATTTACGGTTCCATGTCTCATAGCTACTGCACAACCCCAGAGTGTGATAAGTTTGAGGCGGTTCCCTCCCCATGTTCAGCAATTGTAGCTACAGACAAATTCTGAAGACATGGCAAGATGGATATGGGGGAGTGCATCATTGGAGGGGATGGGGCTAATGCAGCACAATCCCAAAGACTCTCCTCACACTCCTAGGCTTACCAGTGCTCACTGCACCAGCATGGGGAACTTACATAGGATCAGACTGCCCATTATGGGACCTTTTTGCACCTCATAATAGGAGTGATCCTCAGGAAAACTCAGATGTGCTCTGAGAATTGTATGTGCTAGCCCAGTGTTTCTCAACCAGTGGTGCAGGTACCACCAGTGGCACTTGAGGTGGTGTCTGGTGGTACTCACTGGACCCTGCCACCCAGCAGCAAGACCAGGAATGTGACACAACAAACAGTGGTAAGAGGCTTGGCTCAGTGGGCAGAGCTCCAAAGCATGCTTTTTCACACTCAAAAAAGCCCTCTGTCCACCCTGAGCTTCTTACTGGTGTTTGTTGCGTCACATCTGGCCTCCCAACCCAGAAGCAACTGGCGATGATGTCATTGTCAGTTACTTCTGGTGGTCCTTCGAATAGGCAAACCACGTGAAGTGGTACGGCAGAGGACAAACTTGAGAAACACTGTGTTAGCCCAATTATATATATAGCTGATCTGTCTTTCAGTACCAAAAACATTATAGCGAATCAAAATGTTAGGCATTTACTAGTTTTATTTCACAGATCTTGCTACGTTTCCTCTAAGCTCTTTAATATCTCAATTTCATTCAACCTCAAATTCACCTCAGTATTTTAGACTACAGTTCACTCCACTTATCATTTCTGGCTGAATCTTTGCACCTAGTTATTCTCTTCAAAATGACAGAAAGCCTTCCTGCATTCATAAACTTCATACCATCTGTTTTCGTTTTTTAAAAGCCTTCTGATTACAATAATCTGGTGATGCCGCTATCCAATTAATCAATGGTGGCCAGTCAGCATCCTGCACAGATAACTAATTTAAACATTCCTTCAAACCCTCTGGTTTAGTTCCTCTCTACAAAAGAGTAAATTTATGACTATTAGAATGTGGAGGATATTAGTGTACGTTTATACTCATACATATCTGAGGCTTCATTATAGGACTCAAATTAAATACACTAGTCTGGTAACTGTTCGGACAATCACAATCCAATCAGTAATGAAATTTTATACTACATCACAATTATACAATTAGTTGCCCAATCCTATGAGCGACCAGCATCACTAGAACTGGTGTTTTGGCAGATCAACCTGCTTTATGGCGATGCAAAATGCCATCTTTTGTCACATGTGGCCCAGCTGCTGCCAAAAATAATGAGGCATACATGGCAGCTACTCCAAGAGCTGGTAAGATGGCATGCAATGGGCAGGTAGATAAGGACAGGGGAAGCAACTGGGCAGTTCCAGGGAGGTCAGGAAGAGGGGAGAGGACCAGAGGGGGTGTTTAAACTCAGATCCCACCCCCCCGAAATTTGGCCCATGCTGTCTTCTTACTCTCCTAAGACTGAACACCAGCTATAGAGCTGGCATAGATCCAAAGAGACCCATAGGCCAGCAGGGGGCCTACCTGGAGTTTAGGGAACAAAAGTTCCCTTACTTTGAAGAAAACCCCAAAAGCCCCCATCATAGTGTGTAGCAAGCACATCCATGGTGCGGCTGCACTATAGAAACTGGTGGGGGATTGGATTGGGGCATAAGACCAGCACTGACAAAGTGACCAAATTAATAATAGTACCTATATGTATGTAAGAGTTAATTGCTAACAGATTGGTTTGGCTTGTGGCTCAGGTGACCACTAGCTGTTTCCAAGGCCTATTTCTCACACTATGGTTCCACTTCTTGAGGCATTTGTAAAGTCTGCTGATCCATAAAATGTACTGTTGAAAAGGTTTGTCTTGGCAAAAAGTTTAATTTTGTTCAGCGTCGTAATGGTATCCGTTAACACACCATTACATTCGCCATTAACATATTTGGCAACTGGGATTTCCTTTTAAGAAAGAGAGAGAGAAAAAAAGAATGTGTGTGTAAATCATAATTATCGTCCACCTAGCACTATCAATCAACATATAATGTGCTTGCTCTCGTTCCTGGCCCACCCTGAAACTGTTCTGTCTGAATGCGTCTCCCGTGTAATGGAACCCCAAGCGTCACTTTAACAGGAAGCCACTAGTCACACGGTACACAAGGTTAAATGTATACGGTCCTATTCAAGAATATGGGACCAGTGAGATTCGGCCCGTGTCTAATATCTTACTAACAGTGTTTCAACACTTGCAGAGAAGAGGTTCAAAGGTGGCTGTCCAATCCTGGGAATGTCAACAAAGGAATGAACAAAAGCATGACTTGCAAGCAGATCTGCCTCTCAAATCACAGAGATCACCACATATCCAAAAGACTCAACAGCTACCGCTTTCTTGCTCCAAGTATCACAGTTCCTACTTCTCCATCTCAAACCGATTGTTTCTTTGCACTTCGAATCTGAAGGCTACATCCACATGGCAGCCGTCCATTTGGGAACTTTGCTGCTAAACCAGAAGTAGAACAAAACAGGGTTGTGTTGCTGATTTTTCCCATGGCTTTCTTGGGTTTTTCCATGTCCCTCATTACAGTGTGGTCAGGCAAGGGGATGAGTCCCGGTTCATGTTGCCAGCACATCTGGACTATGAGAATTGGAAATATGTGTGATGCACATTTGTTTTAGTATATATTGTATTCCATGCTGCTTCCAAGTGTTGAGTTCTCAGAGCCAAAGGCTGGCGAGTACCTGGGCCAGACTGGCCAGCAGACGTTAGGTGACACAGGAAGAAGTCAGAAATTTGGTGCAGATGGATAATCTGGTGACCTCCCTGAGCAATACATTGCCAAGACAGATCCTCATGTTTTACAACAGGCAGCAGCTTGGGAGTGATTCTCGAATACAGCAGTTTTCATCCTTTTTCATCTCATGGCACACTGACAAAGTGCTAAAACGGTCAAAGCCCACAATCAGTTTTGGACAATTGACAAGGTACATCACATTGGGGGGGGGGGGCTTACATCCTCTGATGGCCCTACTGATAAATGACCCTTCACCACCCTCCCTTGGCACAACTGCAGACCATTCCAAGTGCCAGGGAGTGAGTGAGAAGGGGAGGAGGCAGAGGGGGAGAAAGGCCTCCCTCTCTGTCACCATTGCTTTAGCCACTGTAGCAGTCAGAGTGAGTTACGTTAGTAGAAGTGGAAGGAAGAAGCAAGTCATCCTCCCCCCCCCCCTACTCAGATTGTAATTTGAGTTGAAGAAGAGATATGGGGAGAGAGGAACGAGCCATTTCTAAATTGTTGGACTAGGGACTGGTTCAAGTCTCTGCTAAGACATGAAGTGCCCTGGGTGACCCTGAACCATATCCTACCTCACAGGGTTGTTGTGAGGATAAAAGGGAAGGTGAAGAACAGAGTGTATCACCTTGAACTCGCTGGAGGAAGGGCTGGAGATAAGTACACGAAATTAAAAATTTTAAAAAAAATCTTCCCTTTAGGCAACACTGCTGCCCTGGCACCATCACATTTTTTAGGCAATCCAAAGGCAATATGGAAAATACATTCTTCCCCCAGTTAGCCCATCTATTGCCATTACAAGTGCTTCTGGGAGCAACTTTCCCGTGCCAATACAGCCATGTTAACAAGGCACGCACTGCATCCTGTGATGGGGAGGATAGTCATGGGGGTATCCTCAAGGGTTTGTTCCCTTACCCCAGGGCTGCATGGCAGCTGCACTACCACTGGAAAGTTGGATAGAATAGTTGGGCCTTAAAAATACTCACCATCCCTTACCAGGAGATATGATATCACACTACTGGTGATGGTTCTAGGCCAGCATTGCAATAGCTCTGTGACTGCATGGCTATGTACTGTTAGGATGCCAAAGTACATTGCTTGCAATAGGCTTCAGCCTGCTTAACTTTGCATAGGATCAGGCTGCATGGGTAAAATTTGGGTCTTTAGAGCGCAATCCACACCTGCGTGCTCGGCAGGTGCAGGTCCACTGCACCAGCTCGGGAGTGTCATGAACATGCCATAAAGCACATTTGTGCCTTCTCAAGAGCAGGATAGGTTCTGCAAGGAAATGTGCTGGCCTGCCAATGCTGAATCTGGTCCCGGAGGGCATACGTTTGCACCAGCCAAGGCAGACCAGCACAGCGGGTGGGTGGCAGGAGAGGAAACAGAGGCAGTGTTTTGGGTGGGGGGAGGGTGGACTAAGAGACAGATCAGGCTCAGGAGGAGAGTAGGATCGGCTGTGGCAGCACAGGCCAAATCCTATCCCTCAATCCCAGGCCCTGCAGCCTTAAATGGGCTACTTGTATTTGCACCAGAGAAGTCGAGAGCACAGATCCAAGCAACCCCATAGGAGTGGTTGGGGCACAACGCAGAGTAAGGGGGAAAAATATTTCCTTAACCCGTGTTGCCCTCCAGCCAGCACCTACCTTACACGGGATACAGTGCAGGCCACTCAGCCTGTTCCAGCGCAAGTTAGGATTGGGCTGCCCATCCTCTTTTTTAGGAAACATACCCAAGTCGACAGCTATGGCCTAGATTAAAATCATTTCAAAGCTTTCAAAAAGTCTGGAGTTGATTTTCCAGACTCATAAATCACAACGAAAAAGTGTTTCATTATTCTGTCCAAACAGAGTGGAATATCTGAGCCATATATCCTCACTGAAATTTCCTTTCTGAGCCCTTATGATGTCAGGTAACATTTCAGAAAGGCTGTTCAATTCATCTTTCAATCTATTCTTAAAGAACATTTTTAAAACATTGCACAAGCTACCTGACTTATGGGAATAGGTCTTAGAGCATGACGGCAACCAAGGGAAGTCATCCCAAATGTGTGTGTGTGTGTGTGTGTGTGAGAGAGAGAGAGAGAGAGAGAGCTCCAGAAATCTATGAACCATGATGTCCATTTCATGCATGCAAGACATCACCTGATGTTGCAATTTGCAGTCAACAAGTGATAAGCTTCTATGCGTGAAGTGATGCTTCAGACCAGATGATTCAGACTCTTTTATGGGTCAGGAAGCAAAGTACCAGATAATCCCTTGCTGTGGAAAACTATGTGATCACTCAACTTCTGTGTATCACTGCTGGGAAAGGATTGTGTTATCTATAGAGTAGCCACCTGTTTTTGCACCCTTTTGTTGGTGGTCTTTCCCGATGAATTCTAAACCATGCACTGAGCCCTGATGGCCTTCTTTCTTCTTTCCTTTGATTATGTGCCACCAAACTAAGGACATGATAGAGCAGTTCCAAGTGGTTTCTGCAAGTTATGTGTAAAAAAGACACTCAAAATCCTGGATGCCTCTTGAATGGGAAGAAGCCTTGGACAAGTAGTATGATAACTCCTAGGTATCCTCTCCCAGCTGGCAGACTTTCATTTCTCTATATCAGGGATGACCAAACCCTGGCCTGGGGCCAAATGTGGCCAGTGGCGAGCCTCTTTCTGGCCCATGGCCAGCCTCTGATCCCTTGAAAGCATCTGGCCCAGTTGACCAAACACAAACAGAGTTGTACTTATGAGGTGGGGGAATGGGGGTCCATTTAAGTGTGTGTTTTATTTCTTGGGCTGTGTTGGTACTTGGAGAAATCCTGGACATTTGAGGCTATTCATTCATATATTCTTTCATCTAAATTACAGTTCTAATGTATTAATTTAAATTTTATATTTAATTTTTTTTTCCGGCCCTCAACACTATGCCAGATATTTGATGTGGCTGAAAAGTTTAGAGGCCCCTGCTCTATATCTTAATGAAGCATTGAGAGTGCTTAGGCAGCAGGAACAATGACCTGAGTACAACTAAAGGAGAACTCTGGGCAGGAGGTCTGGTCTAGAGGGTAGAGCCTCCATTTGCCTGAAGATAACATCCACAAGGTTGCCAGTTCAAGGCCACCGGCACTGTGTGACCTTGAAGCAGCTGACAGGGTCCTGTTCCTTTCAGTACTAGAACATTCTCTGCTTCAAACCTCATCTTCATTTCTATCAGGCTGGAAGTCTGCTGTGCTAGAGTTGCAGTCTTTTTTTCCTTTTCTTCTCTGACAGGGCTCCACAGCCTTTAACAGCTGCTGCATTACATACAGAAGCGAATATTCAATGAAAATGTTTCACAGTTAATTTTAAGCAACAGCTGATCGTTTTTTCATATGTGAGAAAACCAGAAGGAACATTACCTTTCTTGCTGTTGAAGTGAAATGACCAAACTGTAAATTGTTTTACTGTCCATCTAAATATGTTAGTAGGCTAAGGGTTCAGGGAAGGAGAGGTAGTCCTTAAAAAAAAAAAAAAAACCACTACTACAGTGTGTATGAACTAACTTTGTGTGCGCAAACTAACTTTGGGCACAATCCAAAGAAGTACGTGGGCCGTAAGGCACGTTTACACCTCCTTGTAAGTTGGCTAGGCCAGCACACAGAGGCGCACTGGCCTGCGGAGTCTGACATAAGGCTGACAAAGGCACCAAGTCTTGCATCAGCTGAGCTTGGTGGACGCAAGACTCTGGGATGGGCAGGGAGGAGGCTGGAAGGAGGCTGTAGGGAGGTGTTCCAGGGTGGGAGGAGGGCGGGCAGTGGGCTGCCCCGGGGGTGGGTGAGTGGGGAGCAGGAGGCGGGGTTGGGATGTGGCAGTTATGCCAAATCCCAACCCCTGTTCCCAGGGAGTTCGGAGTGGCTTCAAGGCGCTCCGCTCTCCTCGGACTTGTGCCACCTTAGGAGGTGGCACAAGTCCAAGGAGATCCATAGGGGCCAAGGTGCCTTACCCGGAGGTAAGGGGAAAAGTTTTTCCTCACCTGTGGCTGAACCACTTTGGGCCCCTGTCCTACGCTGGATACGGCGCAAGCCTCGTGGCTTGCCTGTTCCAGTGCAGGATAGAATTGTGCCCTTAGGAACTTTGTAACAGAACTAACATCAAATGGGAATAATCTTCTTGGTTCATATCTGTTGATAGAATAATTCAACAACCAGCATCCCATCATTCCTGATTTGTATTTTTTTCTTTGCCTGTGTAGCTGAAGACACCTTCCCATGACCTCCATACTCTTTAATGATTGCATTCCAAAGTGTGTGGGAAGTTCTGATGTATTTCAAAGCAGGTCATTTTTTTCCCTCTCAAAAGTCCAGGATTTGGCCTTTGTTAATCACAAATAAATGGTAATATCATAAGAAACTTGTTATCAGCTGTTCTTATTTTCTTCATTGTCTCTTGTTTTGATGGATGATACCCGGGTTGCACTCAGCAGGGGAGTCACATTCAAAAGAGCCCATGTGAAAGGAACAAAGAGTTCTCACAATGAATGAGACTTCTTGTCAAAAAATCTTCATGCCGAATTATAATTGGCTGTTTTGGTTTTCTTCCGCTATATATTTGTGGGTGTTCTTCAGAATGAAAAACTCAACCCACTATGTCACCAGGACAAAGTGCATCATTTTCCTATTGTAATATCTCGCTTTGGCAAGGTGAATTTTGAAAAAGTCTATGTCACAAGTCATGGAAACCAGGATAAAGGCAAATGTTTCCCCCCCTTATATTAAGCAATCAATGGAACATAGCCTAAAAGGGGTCGTGAGCCTTACCAGGCATATATAGGCAGGGCAAAGAGCCTATTCTGGTCAGAGTTTCAACAGTTTTTGTTTTATCCTCACTGCTCCACAAGCTTCATAGAATACACCAAAATACAAACTAACTAAAGAACCATGGGCCTCTTTCGATGATACTTTTCCAGTCGAGCCCTCTTCATTCCATTAAGAAAGTGAGTGCACTAAAACGATGCACATTTTGCCTCTTCCTGTTATCATGTGGACACCCCCCCATAATTAGACAATGGCATTCCAGTGTGCTCTGGGGTGGGCGGGAAATACACATGTAATGCACACTCACAGCCTAACTGTTGGGGGCAGGCTCGTTAGCCAACTATTGTCCAAACTGGTTCTGTGTTGACATGTTTCATGTACCAAACAGACCTACACAATAATTGAATTGAGCCCAGCAGCCAAGTATGGAGTCCATGAGGGGCTCAGTGAACCTCTTGTTTTAATACCTGCTCGGGACTGCAAAAATAGAGGTTTCTCAAACATTTGACAGGTCACAATGCGTAACTGGTAGGTAGCATTTGCCGTGATGGATGAACATTGCGCAAGCTTGATTTTGTAATGTGCATTCTGTATGATTGTTCTATATTCTTCAAGAACAGAACACTATATAGTGCAAGTTGCAAAACATATATGGTTCAGTATCAATGAGCATTAAGTGCTTTTTGGGGCAAAAAAATCCAGACCTCCCATATCTGCTGATGGGATCTCGGCTGTCCATAACAAACCAGGAAAGACATCTTGGGTCATAGTGGATAGGTCAATGAAAATGTTGACACAATGTGCAACGGTGATGAAGAAGACAAATTCCATACTAGGTAGTCATTAGAAAAGAGTTCAAGAATAAGACTGCTAATATTGGCATGTACAAAGCTATGATGTGGCCACATTTGGAATATTTTGTATAGTACTGGTCACCATGCCTCAAAAAGGATATTGTAGAGCTGGAAAGGTGCAAAAGAGGACAACTACAATGATCAGCAGGCTGAAGCACCTTCCTTATGAGCTAAGGCTACAACATTTGGGGATGTTTTAGCTTGCAGACAAGGCAGTCTTTGCAAACGGCAATCCATATTGCCGCTTGAGATAACCATGGGGGCCCTGTGCACAAAGGCACGGAGAAGAAGGCCCAACAAAGGTGGTGAATTTGCATGGTGAGCATAATGGGGCAGGGGGTGGGAATAACTGTGTAGAAAAGGGGAAGGGATGGAGGTATGTCAACAGCAGTAAAGGGTGGCACCTGGCACAGGCAACTTGATATTGCCTGGGATGATATTCCCTCCCGAGAGAGCCAACATGCCCCCTTTGTCTCCGCAGACTTGCACCAGCTAAAGAGCAGGTCTGAGGAGACCCATTGGCAGTCAAAGGACTTATGAAGGGGTAAAATAATTTCCTTTTCCCCTTCCAAATTTCACAACTATAGCGCAGCCCTTTTTGGCAAGGCTGCATGCTGTAGCGGGGGAAAGCATAGGATTGAGCACTAAAACTTAAAAAGTTGTGAATGGAGTGAAAAGAGTGGATATAGAAATACTAGACCCAGGCATCACTGGTGAGAGATTTAGGACAGACAACAGGAAGCAGCTCTTCATACAATGCGTAATTAGACTATGGAATTTGTTGCCAGCAAATATGGCCACCAGCTTGGATGGCTTTAGATGGGGAATTCAACACATTTATGGAAGACAGGCCTATCAATGACTACTAGTCCTGCCTCCAGCTTCATTGGCAGTGTGCCCCAAATACCGGTTCAGGGGAATAGGAGGGAAGCTTGGCTTTGTCTCCTGCTTGTGAGTTTCCCAGAGGAAGCTGGTGGGCCACTGTGGGGAAAAAAAATAGCAAGACTACAAAGGTCTTTGGCCTGGTGCAGCAGGGCTCCTCTTAATACACAGACACAAACATCCATCTCTCCTGAATTGTTCCCACCAATAACTACCATTGTTCCCTCACCCCAAATCTCCTGAAGGATCACTTAAAAAGCTAGTGATCCTGCTTTGTGCACTTACACAGCTATTCCACCATGTAAGAGTATACATGTCACTTGTTCTAACAGTTTAGGGTTAAACTTGGGCATTTAGCAAGTGATTAAAACACAGCACCTCCAGCTGGAGAAAAAAAAAATCAGAAGTACAAAAAAATGCCTCATTGAGCATGACAACATCTTCTTAAAGTGAATCTTCTTGTCTTTACAAACATCTCATTTCATTGACTTTCAGGCTTGCAAGGGCAGTGTGACTTTTTCCATTTAAAAAGAGCCCCTGAATCATCTTAATTTGCTTGGCTGTAAACAGAAGTAAGATGTACTTTCTAAATTACTGTTTTATAGGGTTCCCCCCCATTGTCCAAATAGCAATTGCAGTGGATTATTTCATGCCACTTGCGCATTTATGTCTCCAGATGCCTCCAGATGACTCCAGTCTATTCCTTCAGTGCAGAGCCACTGGGCAGTGTCCTTGCCAATTCAGTCTCTCATTATCCTGCACTCTGCCCTTCCCCATAAACTTTGAAGTGCAAAAGTCAACAGGATGTAAGGGAATTTGCCATAAGCTGCTGCTGCCACTGAAGATAATGGAGATACAGTAGCTGTGTCAAAGCCACATGCCAATGAAGTCATGTCAAGGTCTGGATTTTGCCCTTCTCTGGAACAAACCAGCACATTAGCAGGCCAATAAACTTAGTACAGTAAGACAAATGGGCCTCTGAAGGTGAACTGAAAGCTGCTGTCCTACAGTCAGACTAGAGGTGAATCATAATGATGAACTGGTCCCCGGGTACATCCTCTGGATGCTGATTTAGATGATCACAGGGGCTAACCATGCATGCAAGGAAGCCCCAGTTTCTTTGAATGAGAGGCAAGCTATTGGTCAAGGTGGCTGTATGGAACAACCTGGCTGAGGGACATTAATTAATGTCCCTGAAATAAATGCTGGGGAGCCATGCTGGGAGATGCTATTGTCCTCATGCTGTGCATTGAGCTCCCTGGAGGTATCTGGTTGGCCACTCTAGGAAACAGGTTACTGGCTTGGATGGACCTTTGGACTGATCCAGCAGGACTTATTCTTATGTTATTGGGGAGGTGTGGGAGCTGCTTAACCCTTGCTTCCCTTCCTTTTTCCCCTTAAAATTCTTCCTCCAGCTCCTTTTCTTCTCCAAAAGGTTTCCAGAAGTATATGTAAAAGGGCATTCATTTCGCATCTACAGGCCAAGCACCTGTACAGGGCAAAATGTTATTCTATCAATGTCAGTTCCTCCACACCTACCAACATCATTTTACCACTTCTTACACCAATGGTTACTCTTTGGCAGCAGCTTGTCATTCTGTTACGGCCCAATCCTATCTATCTGCCTCCTATCTGCCGGCGGGTCTCTGTTGGTCTAAAGCATGTAGCGGGAAAGCTAGAGCCTTCCTTTACATGCTGGCAGACCAACAGAGGCCCGCCGGCAGAGGTCAGCCCACACAGGGGGTGGGATGGGATGGGGGATGGCAAGGGAGGGCATGAAGAGGCTTGAACAGGGCAGGAGGTGGGCAGAACATGGTGGTGATGAGGGCAGCAGAGGGCACTTCAAGCCTGGGAGGGGGCAGAATCAGCAGCGGAAAAACACTAAATCCAAACCCACTTCCCTGGCCTGATCAACTGGCATGGGTCAATTCAGACTTGTGCCAGTGATATTGCTGGTGCAGATCTAAGTTGACCCATAGCAGCTGCTGAGGTTTACCCCGAGGAGACTTCCAGCAGCCAAAAACTCCCCCATAAGACGCACAGAAGCTGCATCAGCCCTGTTGTATCACTTTGCAGGGAGTTATGTGGGATTGGGCAGTTAATTATCTTGCCAATGTGGATTGTGGATTCCGAGCCAACAGGTCCACCACTGATATGGTATTCTCCCTTAGACAACTGCAGGAGAAATGCAGGGAACAACGACAGCCACTCTTTATAGCCTTCATAGATCTCACGAAGGCTTTCGACCTGGTCAGCAGGGATGGCCTCTTCAAGATTCTCCCCAAGATTGGATGTCCACCCAGGCTCCTCAGCATCATCAGATCCTTCCACAAGGACATGAAGGGCACTGTTGTCTTTGATGGCTCCACATCAGACCCCTTTGACATCCGAAGCGGAGTGAAGCAGGGCTGTGTTCTTGCACCAACCTTGTTTGGGATCTTCTTCGCTGTCCTGCTGAAGCAGGCCTTTGGAACTACAACAGAAGGCATCTATCTCCGGACCAGATCAGACGGAAAGCTCTTCAACCTCTCCAGACTGAGAGCAAAGTCCAAAGTCCAGCTGAAATGTCTGCGTGACTTCCTCTTTGCCGACGATGCAGCTGACACTACCCACTCTGCCAAAGATCTCCAGCAGCTCATGGATCGTTTTAGCAAGGCCTGCCAAGATTTTGGACTGACAATCAGCCTGAAGAAAACACAGGTCATGGTTCAGGATGTGGACTCACCTCCCTGCATTACAATCTCTGCGCATGAACTGGAGGTTGTCCATGACTTTGTGTACCTTGGCTCAACGATCTCCAACACTCTTTCTCTCGATACCGAGTTAAACAAACGCATCGGTAAAGCAGCTACCACGTTTTCCAGACTCACAAAGAGAGTCTGGTCCAACAAGAAGCTGACGGAACATACCAAGATCCAGGTCTACAGAGCTTGCGTCCTGAGTACACTTCTGTACTGCAGCGAGTCATGGACTCTTCACTCACAACAGGAGAGGAAACTGAATGCTTTCCACATGCGCTGCCTCCGACGCATCCTCGGCATCACCTGGCAGGACAAAGTTCCAAACAACACAGTCCTGGAACGAGCTGGAATCCCTAGCATGTATGCACTACTGAAACAGAGATGCCTGCGTTGGCTCGGTCATGTCGTGAGAATGGATGATGGCCGGATCCCAAAGGATCTCCTCTATGGAGAACTCGTGCAAGGAAAGCGCCCTACAGGTAGACCACAGCTGCGATACAAGGACATCTGCAAGAGGGATCTGAAGGCCTTAGGAGTGGACCTCAACAAGTGGGAAACCCTGGCCTCTGAGCGGCCCGCTTGGAGGCAGGCTGTGCAACATGGCCTTTCCCAGTTTGAAGAGACACTTGGCCAACAGTCTGAGGCTGAGAGGCAAAGAAGGAAGGCCCATAGCCAGGGAGACAGGCCAGGGACAGACTGCACTTGCTCCCAGTGTGGAAGGGATTGTCACTCCCGAATCGGCCTTTTCAGCCACACTAGACGCTGTGCCAGAACCACCTTTCAGAGCGCGATACCATAGTCTTTCGAGACTGAAGGTTGCCAACTATCTTGCCAAAGACCTGGGATGTCACAAGATTGACAATCGTTGAAGATCGGGGTGGGGGGAAAGGGAGGATCTAGTATAGTGGTAAGCCGCAATAAAGGGCTGAAGCTCAAACTGGCTCAAAAATGGCCTAAGAATAAATTTGCCACCCAATCTTTCGTTTGCAAAGAAAGAAAATGGTCAGAGAAATGGCAATTTGGGCAAACTTACAACCCAACTTACAACCCAAGATTTGCTCAGGAGCAAGTCCCACTGAGTTCAGTGCAATTTTGCTTCCTGGTAATTATGCTTAGGATTTATGCTTAGTATGAATCTTTAAGGGATGCTTATGTTCTTAAAACACCTTGGAAGAGACATACTGAAGTGCACAGCTGTTCTTTTTCACAAGTCCTTCCCGATCATTTTATTTCTTTGTCCTTCTTGGTCTTTGTAAGGAGAAGTTATCTGACATTCAAATACTTTATTGGGTAATAAAATACAGTGATAAATACATTAAGAGCTAACTCAGTGAAATATAAAAAGAAAAAGATTTTAAAGGGTCCAAGCAGGAATAGCTTTGCAAGAGAAAGAACAATGTCCAAGGTCTCTGCTCCATAACCATCATGAAAGCCAGAATGAAACCAACAAACATTTCATAACAATACCTAGGTAGGCACTGCTCACAGATGCTTCAGAGTTAAGGGCTGTGAGTGACAAACTCACTTCTAGCTTTAATTGAGAGAAAGTTAGGAAAACATCTCTTTGCAACCCCTTGATGAATAAGATTGGCAGTTACTCTGTTCTGCTGGACAGTGTGCTCAGCTGGCAGTGCTGATGACTTTCAGATATTAAAATGAAATACCAAATAGCAGACTGGTCACTAATTTGTTGTCATGTTATGTGGCACATGTAAAGAAATGGGGTGATGTTCAGCTGTGAGCATTCAGAACCACTGGAAAATTAAAGCAAACACAAACTAGAATAAGAACCCAATGCCTATGAATCTAGATGACACTGGTGTTAAAAGATTGAGCTTGCCGCAATGTTTGTTTGTTGGATTGATTGACTGATAAGGGCATAGTCCTCTGGAAACTTCCCCTGGCCAAGCCCTACTGAAATGAATATGAACATCTCAAATGCATTACCACTCCTGTTCACCATTCACACTGTTTGGTATTTACACATAACAAAGGGCCAAAACAAAAATACAGGTGGTGCCTCGGTATCCACTGATTTGATTCACCACTGACACCATGATCCGTATTTAAATGCTTTGTAAGCACCAGAATCCAAATTCCTACCTTTGTGCTGTTAAACTGCACCAATTGCAAGCTTCACAGGGTTAAAGATAACTTTAAAGACCCACTTTCAAGTTTCTTGCTCATCCATTCTTGCCCCAGAATGCATCGGTATAGACACTATACCAACGCATTCAGCCACTAGATGAATAATGGAATCTAATGGAATGAAATTATTCCATTAGGAATAATGGAGAAGTAAGAAACCTGGAAGTGGGTCTTTAAATCTATTTTTCCACTGGAGAATGGAATGGGGTTGCAGAATGGAAACCCAGTGGATAATGAGGCATGACCTTTAGACAGTAGATCTGTGATTTCATACTTTTGACAGCTTGGGTGTGAACTGAGTCCGAGAGGGAGGGAGGAGAGTCTTGGCAGCAGCCACGCATGCCACTTCCTATCCCCCCCTTCTCAGCCCAGACCCACCTGCTGAGTCTCCTCAGACTTATGCCAGCTAAAGAGCTGCTGTAGGTCTGAGGAGATTAGTTGGAGATCAGGCAGCCTATGGAGAGGTAAATAAAAAATGTTCCTTACTTTACCTCTCTTGGGTTGTCTGGTCTCCTGCTGGCCCATAGCATGCAATGCATGCTCCATCACTCATGTATGCGCTGAATGCTCTGGGCTGGTGGGAATAGGATTGGGCTGCTATTCCTAGGAAAATGTGTAGGATTGCAGGCTTAGTGGATCACAAACTGAACATGAGCCACTAGTGTGATGCAGCTGTATAAAAAAGCTAGTGAAATGTGGGCTGCATTAACGGAGGCATCAAGTCCAGATTCAAGAAGGAGCCGTTCTACTCTGCTCTGCACTAATCTGACCTTACTTGGAATACTCTGTCCAGCTGGAGCATCACTTTTTAAGAAACACATTAATAAGCTGGAACAGATTCAGATGAGGACAGTGAGGATGATGAGGGGTCTGCAAACCAAGTCCTATGAAGAGCCATTAAAAGAGCTTAGTAGGCTTAGTCTGGAGAAGAGAACACTAAGGAGAAATACAATTGCCATCTTGAAGTATCTGAAGGACAAAAGAAGGGGAGGACTTGCTCACTGTGGCTCCTAAGGGCAGGACAAGAACCAAAGTGCTGAAACTACAAGAAGTAGATTTCGACTAGGCACAAGGAAGAATTTCCTTACTGCAAGAGCTGTCCAGCGCAGCCTGCCTCATGCATTATGGGCCCTTCCTCGTTGGAGCTTTTCAAGCAGAGACTGGACGGCCATTTCTCAGGCATGCTGAGTCGGCTCAGTTGACTAGATGACTTCCAAGATCCATTCCAACTCCAACATTCTATGATTATCCATTTCTTCCGTGCTGTTTTCCCAATCCAAATTTCACCTTGGAATGGCTATTTGCCCTGTAAGGGAGATAACATGAATGTATCCTCTCCCCCAGAACAGTGGCTCTGACCCACAAAATACATAAACCTTGCACCACCACAAAGCCGCAGCGGCAATGGAGGCCTGCTGCCATGGATGGTGACTGGCACCAGAGCAGGTAAACCAGCAAGGAGGTGGGCATGGTACACTAGGAGAGGGAGTAACAGGGCATTTTGGGGTAGGAACTAGGGAGAGGAGTGAGTGGAACTGGTGGCAGTTGCACATGCCAGAGTTATCACGTTTTCAAAACCTCCCCACCACCTTTCTCTCCTCAGACATACACCACCAAAATGGCTGGCTGGCGTATGTCCAAGGAGGCCCATTGGCAACCTGCAGGCTTATGTGGAGGTAAGTACTGTACAAAAAGTGCATTCCTTTCCTCTGGTTTGCCTTCAGGTCCCTCCCCACACCACAGCATGCAGCACATGCCTTTTTGCCACAGCTGTATGCTATAGCATTGGGGGGAGGGGCAAGATTGAACTCTCAGTTCTATGCAATGGTTAATTGGGTTTACAAGTCTCTGCCTCTCTTTTTCTTTCCATCCTGGCTATCCTTTATTCAAGAGACCTTTCAACTAAGTAATAGAGAAAGCCACAACTAAAACGGGTCAGGGGCAACCTAACTTCTGTGAGAATAGACATAATGTTTCTATCATTTCCATTCTTCTGAGTCAGGATGACAGAGATAAGAAAGTTCAAGTAAAGTCCAAAGGAGTTGTAAATTGGGAGCATTTCCCATGATTAGCACTTCAAAAACGTGGCCAAGAACATTTCGGCAACTCCTACAGTAAGGTGACCGTGTTCCTTTTCAAAGCTGCTACAGCACAGGGAAATCTGCTACTTTCTACGTCTTTCTTATTCCATACCATGTACAGGACTACCACAGAAAGAAGACTGCCCTATGTATTTGACAAAGCTTACATCAACACCGCCATCATTTAAATCTGCGCTAGGTCAAGCTGCACTTGCAATAGATGAGTGACTTACATGAAAACAAGCTATATGGAAAGGTGGAAGAGACAAAAGGTAGTTCTGGTCTCTTCCATAGTGCTACTTGAATTAGATTAGTGAATGACACTCCTCCTTCCTCTTCTCTTGCCCAGTCTTTCCTGTTAAATTCACATCCTCAATTCCTTCCTTTTTACATGTTTCTCTCACTTCTTTATCTTTCTGTTACTAAGAGAAGAGGAAAAGTTGCCTGGTGCTATCTTCCCTTTTTTCCTTTGCAGGTCATCAAGAGCGCTGGCTAGGATGCAGTGTCACTGCTCAGAACCAGACCACAATTTGCCACCCAGAGTGACATGCTTCAGCCTGCTTTGTCTTAGGGAGGTCCCCGTGAAAGCGGTGTGTGTGTGTGTGTGTGTGTGTGTGAGTGATGGTTCAATTAAAGAGCTATCCAAAAGCCCATGATTTGTCAGTCAGGCTTTCTTACTTATTACATCTGGCTCCTGCAAAGACAAAGGAAGATGAAGGCCATAAACTTTCTGCAAATTGTTTTGAATGGTGGCTGAGAAACATGGTATGCAATAATCTAGGAAAAGAACAGCCCTTGACAAAATCAAGTATTGCACTATGCACTCTTCCTTCTCTCGTGCCTTCTTTCTTTCTTTCCTTCCTAAGTGACACATGCCTTCTGAAGCACATATGAAACACCTCAAAGGTACCTTTCGAATCTCCACCATGGAACACATTGCTAGCTGTTTCTTTTGGCTTGTGTCACCCAGACTATACCATATTGTCGCTCACGCACCAATTGCTCAAGCGGGGAAGTTAGAACATAAGTACATATGAACAGCCCCACTGGATCAGGCCATAGGCCCATCTAGTCCAGCTTCCTGTATCTCACAGCAGCCCACCAAATGCCCCAGGGAGCACACCAGATAACAAGAGACCTGCAACCAGGTGCCCTCCCTTGCATCTGGCATTCTGACATAGCCCATTTTTAAAATCAGGAGTAACGTTGCTGGGAAGATGAAAACTAGCAGGGTTACTGACCTATGTGGATGAAGGGAGAGAAAGTATGAAAGAGGAAGCAAGCATCAGGAACTGATGTAGATGAGCAAAAAACAAAAAATTTGGGTTTTTTGAGGGAAAGAACATAATGAAGAAATATAGTAATACAAAATATATAATAGAGTGTTATTATGTAGAAATTAGTCAAAAACTACTATCCTTGTTTGCTAGGCAAGGAAGAGCAACAAGCCGTGAGAAAGGCAGAGTAATAAAATCATAAGAATGAAAAAGGAGACCAGTTTCCTTAGACTTTGGTAGTGCTGCAGTAATGAAGGATGGACCAGAATATCCTATTATCTATAGAAGTAAAGCGGGCCCTCCTTACCTGTGGGCTCAGCATCCATGGATTTCAGAATCAATGGATGCCAAACCTGTGGTTGGAGGCCACGGACCTCAGAGGACCTCCCAGACACAACCAAAGGTGGCTTCTGGTCACATCCAGCAAGTGTTATGAGGCATAGGGAAGCTGTGTGTAGCCTCTGTGCATCTCAGAAGGCCTCCTGGACATGACCGGATGAGATTCCCGGTCTCATCCTGGAAGCTTCTGAGGAGGCCACACACAAACTCCAGAGGACCAGGCATGGCCCCCAGTTAAGTAATTGCGGCACCACACGGTCGTCCCCCCTTGCAGCTTTCATAACCTGGAATGGATCCCCTGTGGATATTGAGGGCTCACTGTATTGAACAAACAGCCAATCACAGAAGACACTCAGCCAGGCCAAAAGACTGTTCTGCTTGAACTTATTACCCTTACAGTTTACAATTATACCTTAAAAAATCTATTTCTAAGAACAGGAGGCAGATTTTCCATTTGATATTTTACACCTTGAAGAGTTCAGAATTTTTCATTTTGAAACTGTTTAATGTACACAATTGTTTTAAAACAATGTTCTGGGTTTCTTATTAGGTACGGTCTGTTCTGAAACCACAGAAATATGGCTTTGCTTTTCTCTGGAAAACGTTTCCCAAGCTGGCGTGACAACAACTATGTAATTGGAACAACGTGAGCCAATGGGATGAGTCAAGTCACATCTACCCAGATGAACTTTGATTTTGTACAGGTGTCGAGGATTGGAATTTGGGATACAGAAGAATGCATTATCTTTGCCGAGTTGGGCAACATGCATCTAGTGTGACCCAAGACTGAAAACATTTCCAGAAAAGGCAGGTTTTGCATGTCATGTTTTAATCCTATCTATATTAGAAAGTTAACTGAAGTGAAACCTCTCCTGACCAAACAGCTGCATCAAACCCTGACTGCAATATGAGACTGGGTTATGTTTGCCAAGGCCCTAAAATGAAGCATTTTAAATAACCATGATTAAGGAAACGTGGGCTATTTAGCAGAGTGGCTGAGATTTACATTTCTTTCCTCTATTATTTGAGTTCAGGGCATTGATCTGCCAGTAGATAATGAGGATTAAAGGCATCAACATTGTTTTTGGACCTACACCCACAGCCATTTTAATATGTGGTAGATGCAGGAAATTCCCGCATTGCCCTGCTCACAGCCTAGGTCAGCCATGTGTGACACAATGGTGAGAGTGTCAGATGAAGACTGGGAAAACCCCAGATTCAAATACTTACTCGGCTATGAAGCTCCCTGGTTGACCCTGGGCCAGTCAATATCTCTCACCCTAACCTACCTCACAGGGTTGTTGAGAGGCTAAAATGGAATAGCAACACGTACATCTTCCTGGGATAGAAATGTAGCTAATAATAATAATGCTCTTGGCTAATGCTTAAAAAGGTGGCATTGGAGACAGCATGCTTGACGCCTCTACATACATATGACTATGTTGACAGCCAATGCATGTTGAGATTTCAAGTACTTTTTTATTATTGTGATACTTCATCACAGCCTAAGCAAGTAGGCTGAACTGGTTATGTTGTTGTTTACTACATTGATATACTGTTCTGCCAAATCCCAATCCACCGGGCCTCGTGCCCACTTAAGGCTGATCAGTCCCCCTTGGGCAACTCACCAGTGCAGTAAGCAAAAGTCAGAGTCCAGTTCCAGTCCACAGATGCCAAGTAAACCAGTCCAATCAATTAGAGTTGCCAAATCAGAGTCCAGAGCCAATAAGCCAAGTTACAGTCCAAGGTCAGGTTCCAGGTAGGTCAGTCAAATCCATCAGGGTATCCAAGTCCAGTCACAATCCAGAGTCAGATTCCAAATTCAATAAAGTCGGTCTCCTCTCCAACCTGCACTCCTTCAAAACCCTTTCTGCCTCAGGTACTCCTTATATCCCTGAGGGCCCTATTGCCTTCCAGTGGCTGCAGCTGTGCAGCACACCTTGCTGGATGCCCAGGCCTTACCCTTAAAGGGGCCACTGCTGACACCACATGCTACCTCCTTGCCAGTTCTTCCAGATTCCAATACATATACCAGCTTTCTGTTAATGCCACTCTGTCTGCACGCATGTGTGGGTGAGGCTAATTGCAACACTCCCCCACTGCACACGTGTGAGGATTTGGTTCGGTTGGTATTGGTTGCGAGCAGAAAAGAGCAGCATCTCCTTTAGCAGGCCTGCAAGGAAGCCCAGTACCACTGTCACAGCAAGGTTGACCCCTGGGCAGGACCCACTGCAAACTAACACATACAAATACAGTATACTGACTTCAATAAACAGAGCCCCTAATTTTCCCAATATCTGTTCCACTCATTGTTGGGGGTACTGTCACAATGCACTCAAGACTTAAATTCATTAGGAAAGACACGAAACAAAAGGAACAACAACAAAAGGAGGGTGAAATTAGGCATAAGTGCAGGGACAATGGTGGCTGCAGTTTGAGGAGTGGCCAACCTTACTGGATCTTGGACCCCTCAGAGCTAAGAGAGAGGGTGTTGCTATCTTACTTCTCCCTCCAATGCACAGCCTGAAGGAATAGCTGCTGATGGAGAAAGTTCTAGGCAAGAGGGAACCAAATGCCCCAAACTACCATGTGATCAATGGTACGTGAATAAGATGTATGATAAGATGTGCTAGATGGTCTTGTATCCAGCCTAGAGGGAGACTTGCAGCCCAGTTCTATGGGAGGATAAAATACAGTTAGAAGCAGGTCCTATTAGAGTCAATGGAGCATAGTTCCAGGTAAGTGTGAATAGGATTACCACCTCAGTATGTGGCTACCAACAATGTTATTAACAACAAAAGTAAACGAAATCCCCTATGTATTTTAGACACAGTACCTGTCTCTAACATACAAACGCACACTCAATACTGCAGTGTTCTCATCCTGCTTCTGAAACACAATGATGTCATAGGGCTCTGGAGAATCTCTGGAGAAAAAAGAATTTCTAACTATGGAATGTCTCCTGAAAATTCCCTTTCATATGAAAGGGTGCCCTTGGTGCTGAAGTTCAAACAGGTGCCTGTGGGCTCCTGGGCAAGGGAACTGCTGTGCTTCCTCCAAAACTTTATTGATTTTTAAATCATCTACTCCCCGGGGCACTTTTTAGAAGCACAGGGGTGGCAATTATCTTCATTCCTCATCCCAAATTGAAAGTGCTGTCAAAGCAGCCTTAAACACTATTGGCTTCATCATCTTCAAGCACCTTCATGTCATTTTCAATCTGCTTTAAATGCTCAGGTCTCCCCTTCACCTCTTCCAAATGATTAAGGGTAATACCATTGGGAATTATAGTTTCTCCTTGGTGGGCAATGATCCTAGGAAACCAACCACAGCCATTAATACCACTGAGGCCAGTATAAAGACAATGGCCCAAATCCTAACCAAACTTCCAACATTGGCATAGCTGTGCCAGTAGGGTATGTGCTGCATCCTGCAGTTGGGCAGCAGTCATGGAGATTTCATCAAAGTAAGGGAATGTTTGTTCCCTTACCTCATAGCCGCATTGCACTTATGTCGGCGCTGGAAAGTGGATTAGGATTGTGCCCAATGTCTTCTTAATGTAAAGCTCCCAGGAAGGGCAATGCTGGAATAGGAAGTAGCCATGTTGCTGGATGCTCCCATAGGACCTGACACTTTCAGTGTAGGCAGAGTGGCACCACAACTCCCAACCCAAAGGCCCTAGGACTACAAACTTTGTGATGCCTGTAGACTTGACTTTACTACTTGCCTGAGACCTAATGAAAACTCAGATACACAAAGTTAATGGCAGGCCTGCATTATAGCTTGCAGAGATAATCCGCAATATAACTCACTTCTAGTTGGAATGTGAATCATGACTTTAAGACCCAAATGCTAATTCTGGCACTAAATATCAGCCGTGCAACTGAGGGTCATTTGACTCCAGACATATGAAATTGAATATCCATCCTCGTAATTTATTTAAGTAAATTCAAAAGTAGTTTTTTTAATGTGACACTTATTTCATTCCTAATTTACTGACTGCACCTTTGTAATCCCTTCCACATTTCACCTGCAGAAACTAATTACCTGAGTGGTCCACAGATGGAGTAGTTTTTACTTAGTACCAGCTGCCAAGATGGATGTAGGTGGGCCACAAGAGTGTTGATTCTCCGGCATCCATGGCTGCTGTTTGGTGTTGCTCTAGCAGTAAAGTCACTGGACCAGTTCCTTTTCAACCACTGTAAGCTGCAGTTTGGATTTTTCTCAGGTGCCACTAAAAGTAGAAAAGAAAAATATGGCTTGAAGTACACAGTGAAAAAGATTAAGGACTCTATCTGTCAACACTAATGTCCAGATGTTTTAAAGTGCAAGAGAAAACAGTAAAAGGACATTAATTACATACCTCTTTCTTCACTTTGAAATGTTGTTTAAAAATGTTTTAAGTACCTAACTTTTCTTGCCATCTTCAGAATGCTTTTTTTTTGGTCCCTTATATACATTTCAGATAAAATTTGTCAAAACAGTCTTAACAGAAAAAAAATCACTTTAGTTTTCAGACAGAAGTGTTTCTAGTTTGGAGTGAAAGTCATGCTTATTGCATTAAGCAGAACACATCCTATTAACTTCAATGGTCCATATGAATGGGAGGTGGGGAAGGTGTTTTATAACTTGCAGACAAAACCAACAATTTGTTGCTGAACTAAAATATTTCTATAGTTCCATTCAGCCAGTGCAATTTTGCAAAAAAAATCAATTGCACTGGCTGAATGGTGAGAACCATGATCAAACAGTCTCTCTCAAAAATATGTTTTAGAGTTTTTGTTACACCTAAAATTCCCCCCAGCAGCTTCCCCCAAGCAACTGCAGCAAACAACCGCTTTCAGGGGCAAACTTTCAGGGGGCATTTTTCCATGTGAATATGGAACAAGAGGAAAGTATTGTACTCCCCTCCTCATCACATACTACACTCCTAGGCCTGATGGGGGGGGCAGCGTTAATTTTTAAAGACAGAAGGACCACTTCCACTCCACTGCCACATTAAAAACATCTTCTTGTCACATGTAGTTTGGCACAAAGGCATTGCTGGAAGCACAATTGCAGTGGTGCTTCTAGGCCAGAGATTTTCAACCTTTCTCATGTCACGGCACACTGACCAGGTGCTAAAATTGTCAAAGCACACGCTCAGTTTTTGACAATTGACAAGGCGCACCCATTGATAGCAGGGCTCACATCCCCCAGTGGCCCTACTAACAAGTGACCCACCCCAAACTCTCACGGTACACCTGCAGACCATCAGCGGCACACCAGTGTGCCACAGTATTCTTATGTTCTTATGGCTGTTCTAAGCATTCAATACAGCACTATTTTTCCTCATTAAAAATCCACAGTGTCTGTGGAAAGAGAAGAAATGCCTGGCAGTGTTGAGATGGGATCACTTTTCCAATAAATACGTATGTATCACGAGTGAAATTCTTCTCTGTTGCACCAACAGAAATGAACCACACACACTGTTTTGCAGCAACCAGGGGAGCTTCTTTTCCTAGGGGTGGTCTCCCTAAGTACTAGCTTTGAGTTGCTTCTGTCTTCCTGTCCTGTCTGCTATGACTGCCTTCTTTTCTGAGCCTCTCCTATTAGCAATGCATGCAGTGTGGGTCAGAGAACATTTCCTATGCCTCTCCAAAGCTAGAAGAGAGTTGTTTGCAGACTTCAAGTCAGTCTTTACCCATTTAATTTTTTTTTTAATTTGTGAAACTGCACTTGAATGTAAAAAAGAAATAAGTTTCTTTTCAAGCAAACAGCTGCAGTGATGGCTGAGTACCCTGCCTAGGTTTCTTCGGCTTACAAGCCCTTAAGCTGTATCAGATAATTAGGTCAGCACAGTGACTCTCCAAGATTTCAGACAAGAATCTTTCCCACTCCTAACAGCAGTACCCAGAGATTGAACCTGGAACCTTTTGCATACAAAACATATGTTCTACCACTGAGCTGCTTCAGGAACAGATAAGTCTTTCTCTTGGTCATACTACTCCATCTGAACCTTATTTTTCCTTATAGTTTGGGGAGCCTTTGCCTGCCTCTCCTCTTCCCAATACAGATTTAGGGAGCCACTACTGACTGTTTCCTGGAGCCAAAGAGTGAGTAAAGGAGCAAAGGATGGCATGTGTATTTGGATGTGTGGGTGTTGATGGAACAACTAAAAGCACAGGGAGCTACTCTTATTCTATTTTTAAATGTATCACAGTTCCAAATAGGACTCCTTCCATGCCTCCTCTGATCCACAACTTCCATCACATGGTCCATCAGTATTCAACTCCTGGAGGGAAGGAGGAATGAGTTCTACATTCCCTAGCAAAGTACATTCCAGAATTTATAAAAGGTAAACAAACATAAGAAGTTCTTGATTTCATCTGCAAAATAAACATATAATTCGAAGTTTCTAGAAATGGCACAGGTTGACTTTTCTGCAAAATATGTAGAGCCTCACTATATAGAGAGCAGACTAATGCCCCAGCCAGCCCTTTACGGCTACCTGGACCTCCATCAGCCATATTGCTGGTGGAAGAGCTATAGAGCTACTTGGACGTCCACCAGCTATAGGACTGGTGGAACTCTGAGCAGTCCATGTAATGCCAGCTGGCCCAGGAGGGAGGATAAAATACAGTTGAGAAGGCGTCCACCAATCCTGCCCCCTTCTGGCCCGATTCGCACTGTTCTGCCCTCCCCCATCTAGAAACGCTCCCTCCCCACCTCCAAAACTCCTTCCCCCTACCCTCTCCCAGTCCCTGCACCTGTTGGGGTGATACTGCAACAGTATGAAGGGAGGTATGAATATCAGGTGCAACTCAGATACTAGAAGTAGAGAAATGTTGATGTCATTGGGCATCTTGCATACATTTGGACTGCTGAATCAGGCCTGCAATGTCCTGTCAGATTTTTAAAAGATCTTATCTGAAGAAAAGCATGCCTAGCATGACATTCAAATAAATGAATTAGGATAAATTTTAATGCGCACTCATCTATTCTGAAGAAGGATAGTTCTATCTGGCTGACAAGCAGCAAGAAAATGATGGCTTTGCAGCCAAAATGAAGAGGTAAATCAAGATAGAACGGGAGTAATAACGTCATCCAAGGCCTCTACAACTGTGCTTCTTGATCTCTTTAGCCAAGTTTGAGAGAATTGGGTTATAGTTCTCTCATTCTTTCAGAACAAGGACATGTGAGGACATCCAGAGATGTAGAGCCACACCGGATTGGCGGTGTCTTGGCACATTGCTCAAGCTGCATAGAACATCCTGTGATCTGCTGCCACAGCACATCTGGGTGCCTTATGTTCCTTGTCTGGCCATTGGTCACTTTCATTGTAGGCTCAGAGTATTCCACCCAAGCAAAACTGACATGTGGTAGAAAACAAAATGCTTCTTTGCACAACACTGACAAGCCCTCCTCATTCAAAGGGAAAGTAAGCATGTGTTAGCAACACAGCAGTGACTCAGAGGACTGTTATGGGGCGGTTGTTTCCTGAGAACTTAGCTGTGCTGTAGGAACAATAAAAGCATCTTACACTTTCCTTCACACAAATCATGAGTGCTTTCCTTTGGGGTTCCTTGTGCTACAGCTTCCGTTTTTGAGAAAGATGGCGTGAAATGATGCATTAGCCATTTAGACCAGTGAGCCTAGGTGTAAGAATGCATGGACTGCCTCTATGGTCGCTGTAAGAGAATAAAGTGTCGTATCTCCCTCCATGTGGGATGCATATGTTCCTGATGCTGCTTCATGAATGTACAGTATGGCTTTGAGAAGAACTTTCACGTTTAGAGCAATGATGAATTTCAGAACATGCAGAGGGATGCTGCAGGTAAAGCTGATTTAAGCCACTAGCAGAACGACAGTCAGCATTTTCAGACTTTCATTAGCATTGCCAAGATACCTCACCACAAATCACACGTGACTTGGAATAGGCATGAGTTTTGCTTGGAGTGAGCGTGAGTTTTGCTACTTTGGCCCTGTCCCTCAGCTGCTTCAGGCACCAATCAGGTGCCAGCCCAATTCCCTGTCATGTGTGGGGTGGAGACCAGTCAAAGGATACTGTAGGGGGTGGGCGGGCTATATTTATGGTGTGTCATTATTGTCACTTTTATGTCTGAATGCTTCAAACTGTCAAAAAGAAAGATGTGAGAGGCCCTATTATAATCATTCTTCTTATTTCAATTTTAAAATATGCCCTGTGTCTGAAAGCCTCTGTATGAGTGCTCGGAGTTTTTAATTTGGGATCAGTTTTCACATTTATCTGGAAAATTTCCCTCTAATCCCAAATAAGCGAGATTAGTCATGGCTCCCCTTCCCTCTTGCCTGGCCCAGAAAAGTCCTGCTGCAGGTCTATAGTAGGTTCCCTACCAGGAGACTATCTAGATAGAACCCCATAAGTAAACCAGTTTTGTTATCAACACTTGTACACCTTGAATTTTCAAGTCAAGGTTGAACAGAAAGCACACTGCATTATTACTTTAAAGATTCTATTCCCAGCACTTAGTATTGAAAACAGGTTCCAAAGCTTAAGCAAATTCCCTAGGCCAAATTAATCTTCATGCAGATTTAAGGAAATAACATAGGATATATAAATGACATAAGCAAAATTTGGGATATGATGCAGCCCAAATTTAGTGCATTCAGATCCCATTGTGGGACAAAGATAATGCCATATCTACTGAAATCAATGGAACATAAATGTGCTTAAGTTTGCCAGGTAGCCCAATCCTAACCAATGCTGATGCAACAGGGTTCATGTGACTGCGCTGCATCCTATGCTGGAACTGAGCAGGCTGGATGTCTCCCCAAGATGATGATGATGATAATGATGATGAACAGTATTTATATACCGCTTTTCAACTAAAAGTTCACAAAGTGGTTTACAGAGAAAAATCAAATAACTAAATGGCTCCCTGTCCCAAAAAGGCTCACAATCTAAAAGATGCAAAGGAATACCAGCAGACAGCCACTAGAACAGATAGTGCTGGGGTGAGGTGGGCCAGTTACTCTCCCCCTGCTAAAAAAGGAGCACCCACTTGAAAAAGTGCCTCTTACCCAATTAGCAGGGGTTAAGATAAGGGAAAGCCCTGGGGAAAACCCCAGCCTGCACAATGGGTCTACTTGGACCTGTGCCTGCTAATTCACCAACACAAGTCCAAGTGGAGCTGTGTCAGGATTTTAGGCCTGGGGAGCAGCAGCGGATCTCCCCAGCCCTGCGCCCTGGGACAGAGGTTCGCGATGGCACCCTTCCCATGCGCAAATCCACCCCCCACGACTTACCTGGAGCACATGGTGTCTCTCAAGTAACTCCAGGACACGTCGGGGAAGCCTCCTGAGGGTTCCTCAACACTTTAAACTGTGCTTCCGGTTTGCCGGAAGCATAGTTTCAGACCCTATCGGGAGCCTCAAAGAGGCTTCCCCAGGGTCCTAAAACGTGCGTGAGTCTCCATGTCCGGGGCATTTGCCCCATGAAGTGAATGAGAGGTCTGCCACTGCCAGGGACAGGAATAGAACACATTGTGTGTGGCTGCCGCTGATCTCATCTCCTCCTGGGATCCAATCTAGGCATCCTCCACCCCTCCCAGCCCTCCCCCACCCTGTTACACACCATCCCTGCCTCCCCTACCCCTGTGCTGCTCGGAGCAGCTCTTGCCTGCTCCTGCATGCATTCCTTCTTACACTGGCACCAGAGGGAGGGCGTAGGCCTTGCCTTTGGCGCCCCTATCTTCTGTGGCATTGCAACATGCTTTACAGCACAGTTGCAACAGCATGCGCTGGCACAGCGGTTTCTACACCAGAGCAATGGGAGAACAGGATTGTGCCATTAATCTAGTCCAGGGGTGTCCAAAGTTTTTGGCAGGAGGGCCACATCATCTCTCTGACACTGTGTTGGGGGCAGGGGGAAAAATAATTAATTTACATTTAAAATTTGAATACATTTACATAAGTTTACATAAGTGAATATATTAAAGATGAACTTATATGAATGACTAAAGGTCTTGCAATAGCTCAAGGCCTAGAAAAGGCCTTGCACAAAGCAAGGCTGGCCTTTCCTTTGCTGCCGCTACTGCATCACAGATGTGAAACAGCAAGCAGTAGAGGAAGCCCTCATCTCATAGCTCATGCAAGAGGTCAAACAGTCGTCCTCATGCTGAGAGCAGTTGCATTGGACCAGTGCAGGCTCCAACAAATCTCTGGAGGGCCAGAAGCTCATTGGACACTGGGGGCTCCCTGAGGGCCGCATTGGGAGGCCTTGAGAGCTGCAAGTGGCCCCAGGGCCGGGGTTTGGGCACCCCTGATCTAGTCCATTAAGGATGAATGAGTGAAATGCACAAATAGTTCAAGCTAAAGAAACCCAGATTGGGCTCTATACGCTTATCTGAATCAGTAGCACAAACAAAAAATTGGCTCTTATGCTGCTTCTTGAAGCTCAGCCATGTCCAGTCTGCAAAGCCATTTCAAATACACGGACATTCCACTGAAAACACCAACACATGGCAAGCTCTCTGAGCCCTGGCACTGCATTCAGCTCTATGACCAATCTCCAACATGGCTGGGGCTCATTGGGCTAGGAACGAAAAAACAACAACAAGGTTTGTTCGTGAGGAAGTGCTCCATCTGTCTTTGAAGATAATGTTCCTGGTTCTTTGCAAGCAGAAAGATTGCTTCGGGCTTGTGAGAAATGCCAGAGCCTTGATCAAAATGGTGGCTTTTTGTGGAGGCAAAAACATGTTTGTGTTATCCTCATAACAAAAAGTTGCAAAGAAAAGGGAGAGCAGGCAGCATATGACGAATGTTTTATGCTGTTTTAACATGAAAATGATATTCGGTGCTGGGTTTAGCAGTTGTTTATGATTTTTTTTAGGTCAACAATATATATCTTTTTTTTCTCAAATCATTTTCTTCCATAGTAACTTTGATTAAATAATGAAAACCAAATGCTGGAAAGCTCCAGATTCAGAGGCCTAAAGCACAACACTAATACTTAAATAGCGGGTTTGGACGCCACACACAGTACGAACATCAGAGGGGAGCTGATTCATTAATATTTGAAGTATTTCGTCCGGAACTCTTTCTGTATGATTCACACATGGATTCTTTTTTTTTTCCAATGTCATGAAGAAAGAAATGCGTTTTTCTTTGAAATATTCATTTAAAGTTTGTCATTCACCACTCAGCCAGATTTCTCCGCTGATTACACACCTGACAACCAGAAATGCCAACAAAAGGCAAAAGTAAATGTATCACAAATCTTTCAAAAAGGCAAGCCTAATGACATCACAGTTACTGGCAAAGTAGTAACTAGGGAGGAAAAACTAGAATACAGTCCTTCACCCATTTTTATTAGTTCTGAAAGTCCTTTCTCATCTGTAAATAGGATCAACAGATCCAACAAACCTAGATTAGGGAATGAATATTATATATATATATCACTTGAAAAATGTATCACTATATAAAAATATATCACTTGCATCACTTGAAAAAGTTCTTCTCTGTAAACTGTTTTGTGATCTTTTTGGTTGAAAAGCAGCATATAAATATTATAATCCAGCCTACAAAATTTCCCCACAGATGCACCACAGCTTGTGCTGGCTCCAATGCATCACTGTGAGGGAATTCACACTGGATTGGACTGCCTGTATCAAATAGTGATTAGAGATGTGGCTATAGCTAAGTGGTAGAGCACATGCTTTACACAGAGAACATTTCAGACATCTCTAGGTAAGGGAGGGACCCATCTGAAGCCCCAAGAACTGCTGACCAGAGTAGCCAAAACTATTTATTTTCACATTTTTATACAACTCTTCCTCCAAGGAGCTTAGGGCAGTGTACATGATCCCTCCTTTTGTCCTCACAACCCTGTGAGGTAGGTGAGGCTGAGTGTGAGTGACTGGCCCAAGGTCACTCAGGAAGCTTCATGGCTAAGTAGGAATTTGAACCTTGATCTTTCAGGTCTAAGTTCAGTTCCCAAACCACTATGCTAGGGGTTCTCAAATTCCTCAGAAGTAAAACTCTGGAGGTAAGTTCTTGCAGGGGAGGGGGAAATACAGAGGTGCAATCCCCAGGATAGCCACTACCAGGGGGGCCAGCGGCTTTCGTTTACTTCCAGGAACAAGCAGCAGAGTCCTGGGGTGCAGGAAGTCCCACAGACGCCTCCGCAGGTCTCCCCAACGTGCAGAGAATGAAAACAGAGTGATCATGACCCACTTCTGGTTTCACAATCACAAAACATTAGTGGGCCACAATCATTCTATTTTCATTCTCCACACATTGGGGAGCCCTGCAGAGATGTCTGCAAGACTCCCTGCGCACCTGGAATTTGCTGCTCATTCCTGGAAGTAAAAAAAAGCCCCTGACCCCCCCCCCCCAACAGTGGCACAATCCTAAGGATCACATCACTGCATTCCTCCCTCCCTGCTCCTTAAAGGGATGACAGCAGAGGACCTCACGCTGGGGTGTCATGGTTCCCCAGTTTAAGAACCTCTGCACTATGCCATCTTGGCTCTCAGATGGACCAATAGATGCACCAATCATCTGACTTAGATTAAGGCAGCTTCTTATATTCAATATCCAGTCTTTGGAAAACTTGCTAGAGCTTAAAATGGATATACAATAGATCACACATCTACAATCCAGGGCCACACCATATCATAACTAGAGCTTAAGTGAACATGAAAGACAGCATTCAAATTGACATTGACAAATTCATATTCCTTTTATTTGACATTGCAAAAATGCAAAATGTTAATTTCAAAACTTAACTTTTGGTTCACAGTTTTGTTTAGGTCTTGATGGCAGAAATTGGGTGATAAAGTGCTAGGATCATTAATATTGCATTTTTATTTGCAAATCCATATTCTATAACAGCCATTTTCAACCACTGTGCTGAGGTTGGTGTGCCATGAGTGGTCCACAGGTGTGCTACAGTAATTTGGGGGAAGGTCATTTATTAATAGGGCCAGTGTGGGATGTGAGCCCCCCACTGGCAACATGGTGTGCCTTGTCAATTGTCAAAAACCTGATGGGGTGCCTTGACAATTTTAGTGCCTTTTCAGTGTGCTGTGAGATGGAAAAGATTGAAAATCACTGTTCTATAGTGTAAGGCCAGAATTCAAAAGGCCGCATGGTGTTTACTGAGTGAGCAGGGTGGCTTTTTAGCTTCCTCAATTCCTATAGGATTTCCCCACCCTCTGAAAGGTTTCAGCATTTGGGGATTGTTCCACAAGGCACAACAGATGGCCACTGATAGGGAAAATCAGCAGCCATTGCTACCATTCCTTCTCCATGCACATGTGGAAAAGCTTTGCTCATGAACATGGTCCTCTTTGGATCTCAGCCTGTCTTTTTAGAAATCCAGGAAATTCAGTTGTATGGTTTTGTGTCTGCGTAAATCACTATATGCTTGCAGGCTGAAACACACTATTTATTTTTTTGGGCTTGGAGTACATGGAGGGGCTATGGGCTTAGAGGGGCTACAGGGGCTTGGAGTACATGAGACATTGGTTTCCTTCCAACACTGGTTCTACAGAGGCACAAGAATAAGGCACAAGAAATCATGCCATAAGAAATCAAAGCAACAGCCTGCAATTGTCTGGTTGAAAATGGGGACACATTAGTAACATAGGCTGCAATCCTAACCATACTTTCCTGAGAGTAAGCAGCATTGAACAAAATAGAACTGAGTAGACCTGACTAGGATTGTGCCTGTAGTCCAGTTACTGATTTGAACTACAAGGAACTTTCTCCCTGATTTCATTCAGACCTGGATTACAACCAGAGAATGAGACAATAATGGAGCCTGGAACCATCACATTGCCTGGTAAGGACTCCCTTTCCAAAGAAGAGCTTCCAGAGATTATCCAACCTGCAAAACAAACAGCCTGGGCACATCTGGAAGCTCAAAGAAATTAGAGCAGATTTGTAACTGGTCCCAGCTTCTTGATAACAACAGATTGTGTTCAGCTGGGCAGTCTCCAGTTTTCAAGTTGCTGCATGATGAAAACTTTCCACTTGAGCTCACTCTAATGTTATCGCAAAAGATATGATTAAGTAATCAAACGTCAGTACAATGAAAAGCCTGAGAGACCTCTCCTTGAGGGAGGAAAGACCTCCCCCAAAAATAGGAAGCACAAAAGTGTCTGTCAAGGGAGGGGAGCTTTTTGTTCCTCCAAGATGGATGTGCCACTTTGCTGTGAACAGTTTCAATACAAGGGGATCTCTTACCCAGTACCCTCCAAAAGCCCTTGAGTTCCATTTGTTCCTTGTCCCCATTTAATGTGTGGAAAAAAAGATTCCATATGATCCTTACATTTCACCCACTTGATCATTTTGTGTAAGGAAGGATCTGCTCTTGGAAGCTGATGAGTTATTTTTGGCAGACGCAAATCAGTGTTAAAAACACACACGTAGGTTTGTGTGTCACTGTAAAAAACAAACACTTGTTGCTGCTAACCTAGAATATTCCCAATGCTGCAACTGTTGGACAGACATTTGGGGGGCAATTTCTTTTTGTTTTCAATACTTATGAGTACAGGTGTTTAAAAATTGTGTTATTTACCTTGCTCAGAAGTAAGTGCTCAGTAAGACTTGGGCTGTAATCCTATCTTACCGACCAGAAACAAACACCTTTACTTATGAGGATGCAAAGAACTTAAGAGTTGAGTCAAGTCCAAAACCAAAATGTAAGATTAAAACTGAAAACAGAAGCAGCCTTGCAAATAAAGGCTCGCAGGCTGATGCTCAGAGATGACAATGCTTTTCATTTTGAGATTGGCCCCTAAATTTGGAGACGCAGCAGCTAAATCTTCTCCTACCCCGTTTCTGCCCGGCTCTTCTTCTCTGAAAATACATCCAATATAGGACTGAAATATTTTCTTCCAAAGAGATCCTGGTATCTCAAGAGCACAGAGGCAAGGGGAAATTGTGCCCTGTGGGAAAACACACACAGGATGCCACTATCAAAATTGGGGGAAGAGCAGCCCAATGGAATGTATGCCTGTAGAGGGACAATTACAGGCCTGCTGTCAATCAGTAAGCCAAGGAATGGGTATTTCTTCCTGCTTGGATGAATTTCCACACAGACTGTAGCAGGTCTTTCTAGATGGATGAGCCCCTAAAAGCCTAAGGCAAACGGAGCTACTCAATCAGTGAGATGCAGGATAAGATGTAGCATAAGAGACTTCTAAGCCGCAGCCTTTCTGAGTGACGGCTGCAATAATGAGCACTTTTTGAAAACAGGAAAAGAGCCATTATCAGTTATGTAGCAATTTCTTTCAGGTGGTCTTAAGCCTCAATCACCTGTATTTTAAGGGTCAAGTTGTACAGATAACCTCTCTTTCTAATAGTAGCTTTTCCGGAGAGGCCCCCAAGGAACAGAGAATGAGTAGCCAAAGGTTCAGGGTAGAATAAGGTTGCCACCTTTAGGATCAGCTAGTAAAGGACATTTCCATGGGGAATCCTACCTAGGTGGGTGTCATTCAAAAACAGTTCTGTTCATGGTACAACTTTCTAAACTTCAATGGCATCCTCAACTATATGAAACTGACCCGAGGAACAGAAGATCTTACCTACATGTGGACTTGCCTTTTCTTTTGCCTGATATACATGCACTATATATTCCTACGTTTCTGGGCACGCTTCCTCCATGCCTGAGGGCGTCATGCCTCCTCCAATTTCAGAGGAGATGCATGCTGTTTCCCAGGCCCTGATGAAACCTTCTGCGCTGCTTGTAAGTGATGCAGAGGGCTCCATCGGAGTGGCCTGGGGTTGCTGGAAGCAGCGCCCAGGAGGTGAGTGCTGCCCGACTCCTGGAAGTGGCACTCGCCTGTCTTGGGTCCTGCTCCCAGCACTCTCCCCAAAACTAGAGAGCCCCAAAACTCTCTAATGGAGCCCTTCACACCACTTACAAGTGATGTAGAAGGCTCTGTTGGGGCCTTGGCTGCCTCATCCTTTTCCCCTTTTTTTCAAAGAGGGGGTAGCTGTGCAGAAGTAACTGTGAATGACATCACTGCAATTACTTCCAGGGCAGGGGGCGGAAAAGGTGGTGTGGAGGGCAGAAAAAGGAGTGTTGTCCCAGGCGCCAGAAGCCCCAGGAACACCACTGTTGGGTTACTAGGACCACTGACAAACTAGAATTCTTGCCTTCTTCGATCTGCAAAAGATTCATCTTTTCTTCATGTTGACTCATCCAAATCATCTGATGCACCTTCTGATCGCACAAAAGCTCACTCTGATGTCAGATCAGCCATGAATCTTCCATGTGCCCATTCACTATAAGTAGAACTCCTTTTGTCTAAAAAAAAACAAAAACAAAACCTGAAATGTAACTACCCATGGGCCACTCTGTAAAGTCGTCTTTTTGTGTCAAGCAATGTCATTGAACTGATGATTCTCATGTCTCCTCAGGTCTATTTGAACCAATAGTTCTTTGTTGTGCTTTGCTGGGCAAGGGAAATAAAGCACTACAGCTAACTATGCAGCAAAGACTGAGCTTCTTCATCCCTGAGTAGATGGCAGCTTGTCAAGCCTTATCTTTGGATTTCCTGGCTTGTGTCACAACCTTCATGTTATTTAAACATCATTTTATATCTAATTTAATTTCCTTTGTTTTTGTTTTGCCTCAATAATGAAAAGGAAATCTTTTCTAAGAGGACAAAACTCGCCTACTATTGACTGAAAGAGCAAGTTCATGGAGTTATCAGGGACAAATGAGAGAACAGGCACTGGGGCAAAAATTAGACGAAGAGGGAGCATGGGAACCAAGACTTATGAGGAAGAGATTAGATTTTAAATTATAAAACAGGGAAGAAAAATAGATCAGAAGCTAAAGGGAGCTCAACAACAAAATCCTTAAGATAAGACCAGGAAAAGGATTTCCATAGATATTGACTGCACAACAAAGCCCACTGGATGCACACTGTAGAAAACAGAAGTTGGGGAGCTGAGAAGCCAAGGTTAGTTGACAGGCAAATTGTCCTACATGCGAGTAGCTAGACCACCATGAATGTGTGGAAGAACATGAGAGTGAACTGGAAACAAGCTGCCACAGTCACAGTAATGGCTGTGTCTGTGTGCAGTTTGGTTCACACTAACATTTATTTCCACATGTGATTATTTGGCTGAGTGTTAGAGAAATTGGCTGGATGAACCCGCCTTTCGTTGAAAATTGAGTTAGGGTTGCTTTTTTTTTTTTTTAAGTTTGCAAACAATGGCTATAATCCCCAAAACCACAACCACCTGGGTCTGGTTATACTTTAATTTAAAATTGCATGAATCAGTATAGAGGGAGGGATCCTGCATGGTCTCCTAATCAGGAGCTCTACAACTTCAAAGGTCAAACTACACACTGCACACGAATGCTTGCAACAGTGCCCTAATGCTCTTTGAGCCCAATCCTGTGCATGTCTGCTCAGAAGTCAGCCCCATTACAGTCAATGGGGCTTACTCCCATGAAAGTGTGGATAGGATTGCAGCCTTTGTTTCAAAATGGAAAGTTGCTTGGAGTGGAGGGCATTTAGAATGTCCAGTGAACAAGTCATGAGAGAAGAAGCAAGTGCTTAACTCTTTCTCTGCCTGCCATTTCCCAGCTCTAAGCAGCCTCTCCCTGTTATATGTTCCATTTAAGTCTTTATCCATTGAAAAGATTGTTTGGATTTCAGTTTAATGCCTGTCCTGTTGGTAAATTCCTTGGACAAAAGGTATGTGGCAAACAAGCTTTCGGGTGTTTTTGCAGCTACCACCTGCTGCAGTAAATGATGCCCAGGGTTTTGGCAAGCCAGGGACAGGGGGAATAGTTTCTGTCACCTACCATGATACTGATAGCCTGGCATCAAAGTTGCTGAAGTACTCTCAGATTGGCAAGCTGCAATTGGACAGGTAAGGAAAAGGTGGAAAAGCTGGTTCTTTGGATGAGATAAAACAGCTGTGCAAAGGAAGAGCTGTTGACATGGAACAGAAGAAAAGGAGTATGGAACGTTGCCCAGTGGCATAGCTAAGGGGGTGCAGGGGGTAGCTGTTGCTATAGGGGGCAACAAACGGAGCTTGACACTAGTGACCAAAATTGTGAAAATCTTGGTATGTATGAATAATACCATCATGTTATATATCATTGGAAAGGTAATATAATGCAGAATGCAATGAAACAAACAGCACTGTAATATCAGTTTTCTATCAAAAGTTATGGCTAGTTAACCAGAAAATGAAAACACAACTGCCTTGTGGAACAAAAAGTGGATTTGCTTAACTTCAAACTGACCTATGAAACTGTTCTGAGTGCCAATGAGATGTTATTATGATACAGCATGGAACCAATAATTTTTTATTTATTTACATACTGTGTATACTTGCCTTTAGGTAAAAAAATTTATGCCTAAAAATAGAGCCTGAGATCCTGGGTCGACTTATACCTGGGTCAATGCAGTGAGTGAAGCAGAGTCCTCTGGGAGCTTCTGGGAAGCTTATGAAAGCTCAGCAGCTGTCTGGTGAAGGGGGGGCATGGAAATGGGCTGAGAAGCAGGAAGCAGGTAGAGAAGAAGGAGAATTTTTACCAGTAATTACGGTATTCAGAGGCAGCCTGTTCTCCAGACAGGAAGAGAAGTGAAGGCACTTCTGGTAGTCTGTAAGGGGCTGCTGCTATGGAATGCAGCACATACTCCCACAAAGCCTCCCCACAATTCCCAGAAGCCTCTTTGTCTGCTTTCCAGTGTGGAGAAGAAGGGAAATGCCTCCTTTTCTTTTGCTGCTGCTCAGAACATTCCTGGCAAGTCATTTGCAAAGAATTTCACCCCCCCCCCCAAGTTTAGGGGTCTGGTTTTTAAAACCCCAGGATGTGATCCTCATTTCCCTCTGAAACAAGTTCCCAGGCTGCAGTGCACCCTTGCTTAAGAGTAACACCCATGGAAAGCGGTGGGTCTGCCTCTGAGTAAAGAGGGCTGCAACTGTGCGCAGCTCAGTCCTTGTTGCTCATCTCCCTGCTGTGAACTGAACTGCACACTCCCAATTACATGTTTATGTTGCATGCTATATGTAGAGCCTCTGGCTTCACACACCAGGCACCTTCAAGAAGGATTTGACTGATGGTTCTACTGGTAGGTTGTTTACAGGCACTTACTCTGACAGTGTTTACGCAAAGGTTGTGAAGACCAGAATTTGAAAAGTTAATGAACAAAAATGCATCTTATGATCTTTTATTGTATTTTTAATAAATTAGAAACTGTACAGCTTTTAGGTAACAATTACTGGAAGGTTATTTCTCAGGATCTGGCTTCAGGTAAAATCAGGCAAAACTATAGTCAGACATCCCCTAAGTTTAACCCCGACTTATCCGAGGGTCATAGAAAATTCCATGATTTGGGGCTCAAAACCTGCCCTCGACTTATCTGTGAGACCGACTGATGGGCGAGCGGCTGCAGTGATTGGATTTGGCTTGTCATGCGGGGGGGGGGGGACGACTACAAAATGTTCTTTGAATCCAGGTTGTAGATGGATGCCTTAGCTATGCTACTGACTGGGGAGAGGCAGCAAAGCAAGCAGGCAGTGAGCTGCTGGGGGGAGGAGGTGGGCTCCTCCCAATTTTCACTTTTTTAAAAGCCTGAGTGTGATGTCACTTCCAGTTGCGACATCACTTCTGGGGCAACATATTGAGCTTGGCACCGGGCTACAAGATCATTAGCTACACCACTGGCTTAGCCCATAATGGGCAGTTTGATTTACACTGGGAATATACAGCTGCACACAATTAATTAATTAAAATCTTATCTCTAGTATCTTTGAACTCTAATTTCATTAAAACATATCAGCACTTGAAACTTGTAATCCCTTCAGATAGTCTGCCCTGAAAAAAATATACATGGTAACTTTAATATTTTATTTTTTCCCAGAGGACTTTGCTCTCTGACTTGGTGCTTTGGAAATACATGTTTCTGTGCAAATACAGGTGGGGTAGCAGGGAAGTATTGGCCAGAGTCATTGCTGGGATATCACTAGGCACAGAGGCAAACTGAAATGATCTCATCAGTGCAAACCAGCACAGCAAGAGAGCCAGAATGATTCCAGCCAAGAGTAATTCTCTGCAAAGGGATCAGCCAGATAAGGCTAGAGAAACCAGTTGCACATGTTCGTATCTGAAAAGCCAACAAATGAAAAATACACCAATCCTGAGCCATAGCAGGAGTCCAGCACAATTCCGAAGATGGGCAGGGGGAGATCACTTTCTTTTTGACCTGGTGCCCAAGGTGGGGTATTGGGGTGACAAATTACAAGGGCAGTAAGTTAAGAGAACTTGTACATGTTGCAGTTCAATTTATTACTTTGGCCATCATGCTTTCTCCTGTAGTTTGGAAAGGAGGGTCCAAAGGCCAACTAAAGCCCTTTGTATTTCTGTATGTAACACTTGTAACTACTAAGTATTATCTGTGTTCATCTGGCTTCCCCTGCTTTTCGGTCCATCCCCAGCCTTCTCTTAGTATGTGAGGTGGATATAGTGTTTCTGTGACAGATAGGAACTACTCATCTCAAACTGGTTTCCTGCATGAGTCACCCCTCTTCCACCCAGCCCCAGTAGTAGTTCTCTGCCATAGCTTTCTCAAACTGTGTGCTAGAGAACAAGCTATCAACTTCTCCACTCTCAGGCAAGAACCAGACTCGGCTAAGCTGAGACCCCAGAGGAGCTGCTAGCCAGGTGCCATATTGTTGGGGAAAGGTGAATTCTAGGCTTAAGTTCTTTTTTTATTGGCTTCTGCTGCTATTCTGACTTTGCAGCTGCTGTTTATGTGTTTTGTTTTTAAATTGATTTTATAGTATTGCATTTAGTGTTGCCAGATTGGATGCATCCCCAAACCCTGAGATTCCAGAGGCAGGGCCTAGTGATCTGCCACCAACCCTTGAAAAATGGGGAAAATAAGCTCGTATTTGGGCAGAGCCCAGTGGTAAATGGGTAAAGCCCACTTGCAAAGGGGCAGGGCCCAGTGATGACTCAAAATGACTTAAGATGAACCTTTGCTTCCCATTCGGGGGGGGGGACAAAAAGCAGGAGAAACAGGGTCATTTTGGGCAAAGTGATAACCCAAATTGTGTTATGGTAATTTTCAGGTTGACAGTGTTACCCTGCACATGCCCGATCTTGTCTGATCTCGGAAGCTAAGCAGAGTCAGGCTTGGTTAGTACTTGGATGGGAGACTGCCTGGGAATACCGGGTGCTGTAGGCTTATACCATAGTCTTTCGAGACTGAAGGTTGCCAACCTACCAGTGTTTAATTCTTGTTAGCCACCCTTGAGGATTTTTTAAAAAATCTGTAGTAAGTAGATGGATGGTTTGGAAGCCACCTTGAGATTGAATTTGCAGGCCACATTCAAAAAGGAGAAGCCACATAGCAGGAACTAGCGACAGGATGAGGAATGAAATCACTTTCCCAAGGACTACAGCTCAAAATGTTATTCCACCAGAAGGCTCTCAAAGGGATTATCAGTGCTCAAGAGAAGCTGGTGGCATGGGTTGTTACTCTTTTCTGTGGGCTTCATGAGACACAGCAAGCGCTGCTCAGCCTCCCTATAAAGGGAAGGGCAGAATAACATTTGAAGACTATGGGGCCAATCCTATCCAACCTTCCAGCACCGGTGCAGTCACAATGGAGCCCCAACATAAGGGAACAAACATTCCCTTTCCTTGAGGAGGTCTCCATGGCTGCCCCTCCACTACAAGATACAGCGTAAACACCATTGGCACAGCTACAACCTCCCTAGAAAGTTGAATAGGATTGGGCCAATCCTATTGCATGTCTACTCAGAAGTCCAATTATAGACAATGAGGCTTACTCCCAGGTAAGCATGGATAGGATTGCAGCCTGTGTTGCCTTCAAATGTAAGCTAAATGTACCTACTTCCTTTAGTTCTGATCCTTCTTCTCTGAATCCTCTCCAACATGCCCCGTTGCTTCATGAAGCATACTTTTCCTATTAAGATGATGTTTTCATTGCTCTTCCATCATGCTGAGCAGAACGGGATATTGCTCTTTCAGCAGCCAGAGTACAAGATCCATAGCCAGTGGGGGATTGGCCATTACCAGCTCCACGTTAAGTAAAGCTGGGGGTGTAACTCTTTGTAGAGGATGTATTTACTTCATCAGAGCACACATATTATTCTTTCCACAAGGCAGACAATAGCTTTGATTTTTGAAAGACAGTGATTTCTGGTTTATCACTCCCAGCCATTAAAAGGGTATATGTTACAGCCTTCCAAGGAGCTCACTTCTTGCCTATAGCTGCTATTTGAGGCTATAGCAAATTTCCATCCCAGCTGCAGTGTCATGCCTCAGTTGGAACAGTCATTTCCCCCACTCCTTTCCTGAGGTTCCTCCCCTTCCCACATTTCACTCAAGAGTCTGGAGGTCCCTTCCTAACTCCTTGGCCTCTCTGAGTAAACAGACTGTTTTACATAAGGCATTAATGTCTCTCTCCTCCATCCTTCTGATTTCTCAGTCTCCTTCCACTACTACATATCTACAATAGATTTAGTAACCAAATTGTCTGCATCATTTCTGTCCTTTAGTCAAGTTTAATCTTTTCTCGATTCCCCTTTTCTGATTGTTCATTTATCTTCCCAAAAGACGTTGTAGGGTTTGCACATATACCACCATCTCTCTTGTCCTTGTTCCATGCCAGTTGCCACTGGGAAACACTGGGACATGCCACAAGCCAATTGTAAAAGGTCCCCACCCACATTCAGTCCCTGTCAATGTGGACGTTAATGCACACGTTCCCAAGCATGTCTGCTGAGAAAATGTACAGTGTGGATATATTTATGGATGATGTTGAGTTTAGAGCAGGGGTGTCCAAACTTTTTGGCAAGAGGGCCACATCATCTCTCTAGCACTGTGTTGGGGGCCGGGGAAAAAAGAATTAATTTACATTTCCAATTTGAATAAATTTACATAAATTAATATATTAGAGATCGAACTTCTATGAATTAATGAAGGTCTTGCAATAGCTCAAGGCCTATAAAAGGCCTTGCACAAAGCAAGGCTGGTCTTTCTTTTATTGCCACTGCTGCATCACAAATGCGAAACAGCAAGTAGTGGAGGGAGCCCTTATCCCACAGCTCATGTGAGAGGTTGAACAGTCACCCTCATGCTGTAAGCACTCGCATTGGGCAAGCATGGGCTCCAGCAAGTCTCTGGAGGGCCAGAGTCTCATTGGAGACTGGGGGCTCCCCGCGGGCCGCATTGGGAGTCCCCAAGGGCCGCAAGTGGCCCCCGGGCCGGGGTTTGGGCACCCCTGGTTTAGAGCTTCCTTATGGTCAAATCTGGGTGAACAGGACAGTTCCTATTCACTTCCCAGTTTGAGTACATGTACTAAGCAGAGTGCCTTGCTAGTCACTTGTGATTTCAGCTCGCTTTTCTGATTTACAGTTTCCTGATTTGCAGGTTGTTAAAATACTTGTTAGAGAGGTGGGGGAAAGAGGAACTTGGCTGGTCTGGAAAATGTTCTTACATAATTATGCTGATGACTGAAAATCAGCCTGAAAAGGCTTTAATTCACTGCAGCTTATACAATAAGGGAGGTTTGGGGAGGACTTTCATTCTCAACCCATATTTTAAAATAAGTTTCATTCACATTCATATCCTGTGCTGCAGGCCCCAAAGCAGGTCAGTTTATGTAGTTAATACAGCTCTAATCCTGTTCTCAGGATCTGATTCATTCTCTGTAAACACTTTTGGGGGAGAAATAAATTCATCTGTCTGAAAGCTTGTGTTGTGCTTATGTTCTAGATGCTATGGTTATGTGGGGCATTAGTAAAAAGAGGAACAATTCCCTTGTTCCTCCAACCTCTGTAAGGGGTCTGGAAAAGTATAGGGCTTTGGAGAGGTGATATTTGAAACTGAGGGGCAGCACCCACTTTTCATGTGGCAATGAAAGTCTCCAGTTAACTTTCTGTATAAAAAGTCTTGTGCGTTTAAGCACATAAGTGCTAGGGCTCAGAAAGTGATTGAAACACATTTGATACAAGCCTTTCATTAGTGTTGAGAACTCCAGTTGTAAGCTAGCCACATGAGCCTTTAGCCACAGCAGTGCATATTCAATTTACCTATGTGTCAGTTACACAGTGAAACTGTGTTTGCACAGTTGCACTGATTTGTTTCTTAAAGAACTGCTTTAAATTTTTAAAAGGATGTTTCTAGACATCATGAAGGGTTAAATGATTCAGTGGCTGGGGCTTTCTAGATCACAGTTTCCCAAATCTATGGCCATGTCTGTCCTGATGTGCATGATATACTTGTCAGTTGATGATCTCAAGACTGGAACTCCAGATCTTGCAGTTCCCCAAGATCTTTCCCCTTGAAGTTGGAAAAAAGCCACCCAAGGGTCTCATTGGAGGAGAGGGAAGCAACACTCTGAACATTCTTCTCCTTGCAGATTTCTTACTTGAATCAGAGGATACCAACAAGTCTTAGGGCCTAGTCCTATCCAACTTTCTAGATCTGATGCAGCTGCAATGCAGCCCCGCAGTAAAAAAAAAAAAAAACATTCCCTTACCTTGAGAAGGCCTCCATGACTGCTCCACCACTGAATGCAACATTGCACAACTGCATCAATGCTGAAAAGTTGGTTAGAACTGGACTGTTAGTCTTCATTGGATGGAATTGTGTCCTTAAAAAAAAAAAAAACCACTAGCGCTTTCAGCCTCAGCATACATCATCTGAAGTTCAAGATTCATACACCAGAAAGATCCACACAGAAGATATCTGCCACTTAAAGGGTGTGCATCTGAAAGGTATTTTTCCATTTAAATCTCTGAAGGGTCAAGGTTAACAGGCCATCATTATAATGTAAGTAGTACCATATTCCCACCTGTACCTCTGCATATAGTGGTCTGGATTGGATGAGTCAGTGACTGCATTGGCTTATGCAGGCTGGTACAGACCACATGGTTGGACCTGCACTGCATGAATCAGTCTCCCCTATCCTTCTTAACCACCACCCACAGGAGGGGGCTGGTCTATTCATAAGTCTTATACCTCTCTCTCCTCTTTGACAATGGCCTGCCGGTGTCAGCTGGTTATTGTGGAGCACACTGCTGCATAAAACTCACCTTGCAAAGATTTTCCTGAATTTTTCCCCACTCAGGAAGGGGAATATGAAGCTCTCCGCTGCCTCTGTGGTCCACTGTGGCTTCAGATGCCATAGGGCCATGTACCCCCCAGCTGCAGTGACCGAACAATGATGTCATCACTGAGCATGGAAGAATGCAGAATTCCATGACCAAACCTGGCTGACTGTCATAGGGGAGGGAGCCAAATCACAACAGGACAGAACGTGGGGTGGAGAGAGAAGAGGGGTGAGGAAATTAAGGAGACAGAAGGTCAAGGGGTAAGAACATAAGAACATAAGAACAGCCCCACTGGATCAGGCCATAGGCCCATCTAATCCAGCTTCCTGTATCTCACAGTGGCCCACCAAATGCCCCAGGGAGCACACCAGATAACAAGAGACCTCATCCTGGTGCCCTCGCTTGCATCTGACCTTCTGACATAACCCATTTCAAAAATCAGGAGGTTGCGCATACACATCATGGCTTGTACCCCATCATGGATTTTTCCTCCAGAAACTCGTCCAATCCCCTTTTAAAGGCGTCCAGGCTAGACGCCAGCACCATATCCTGTGGCAAGGAGTTCCACAGACCGACCACACGCTGAGTAAAGAAATATTTTCTTTTGTCTGTCCTAACCCGCCCAACACTCAATTTTAGTGGATGTCCCCTGGTTCTGGTATTATGTGAGAGTGTAAAGAGCATCTCCCTATCCACTCTGTCCATCCCCTGCATAATTTTGTATGTCTCAATCATGTCCCCCCTCAGGCGTCTCTTTTCTAGGCTGAAGAGGCCCAAACGCCGTAGCCTTTCCTCATAAGGAAAGTGCCCCAGCCCCGTAATCATCTTAGTCGCTCTCTTTTGCACCTTTCCCATTTCCACTATGTCTTTTTTGAGATGCGGCGACCAGAACTGGACACAATACTCCAGGTGCGGCCTTACCATAGATTTGTACAACGGCATTATAATACTAGCCATTTTGTTCTCAATACCCTTCCTAATGATCCCAAGCATAGAATTGGCCTTCTTCACTGCCGCCAAACATTGGGTCGATACTTTCATCGACCTGTCCACCACCACCCCAAGATCTCTCTCCTGATCTGTCACAGACAGCTCAGAACCCATCAGCCTATATCTAAAGTTTTGATTTTTTGCCCCAATGTGCATGACTTTACACTTACTGACATTGAAGCGCATCTGCCATTTTGCTGCCCATTCTGCCAGTCTGGAGAGATCCTTCTGGAGCTCCTCACAATCACTTCTGCTCTTCACCACTCGGAAAAGTTTGGTGTCGTCTGCAAACTTAGCCACTTCACTGCTCAACCCTGTCTCCAGGTCATTTATGAAGAGGTTGAAAAGCACCGGTCCCAGGACAGATCCTTGGGGCACACCGCTTTTCACCTCTCTCCATTGTGAAAATTGCCCATTGACACCCACTCTCTGCTTCCTGGCCTCCAACCAGTTCTCAATCCATGAGAGGACCTGTCCTCTAATTCCCTGACTGTGGAGTTTTTTCAGTAGCCTTTGGTGAGGGACCGTGTCAAACGCCTTCTGAAAGTCCAGATATATAATGTCCACGGGTTCTCCCGCATCCACATGCCTGTTGACCTTTTCAAAGAATTCTATAAGGTTTGTGAGGCAAGACTTACCCTTACAGAAGCCATGCTGACTCTCCCTCAGCAAGGCCTGTTCGTCTATGTGTTTTGAGATCCTATCTTTGATGAGGCATTCCACCATCTTACCCGGTATGGATGTTAGGCTGACCGGCCTATAGTTTCCCGGGTCCCCCCTCTTTCCCTTTTTAAAAATAGGCGTGACATTTGCTATCCTCCAATCTTCTGGCACCGTGGCCGTTTTGAGGGACAAGTTGCATACCTTAGTCAAGAGATCTGCAACTTCATTCTTCAATTTCTTAATAACTCTTGGGTGGATGCCATCAGGGCCCGGTGACTTATTGATCTTTAATTTATCAATGAGAGGTCTGAAACATCTTCTCTTTTAACCTCTATCTGACTTAACTCCTCGGTCAGGAGGGGCCGTTCGGGCAGCGGTATCTGCCCGAGGTCTTCTGCCGTGAAGACAGATGCAAAGAACTCATTTAATTTCTCTGCCATCTCTAAGTCTCCTTTTATCTCCCCTTTCCCTCCCTCACCATCCAGAGGGCCAACCACTTCTCTGGTGGGTTTCCTGCTTCTAACATATTTGAAGAAGCTTTTATTGTTCTTAATAAAGAACAATAATAGAAGTTATTATTGTTCTTTAGAAGATGAAAAAGCAAAAGCCAAGGAGGTAGAGGATGAAGAGGGGGAGGACAGAGGGGGCTAAAAGGGTTAGGAATGAAGCATGGAGAGCAGGAGAGACTCCCAGTCAAAGAGACAGAAGGAGACTAAACAAAGTCAGCTGAAAGGGGAACAACAAGGCACAGACTGGAATACAAGGGGGAAACCGAAAGAGGACACACTTGCACATGTGCACGAAGGGTGGAGTCAGCAAGGGACCAGATTGGGGAGACAGAAGAAAGACCCACTAAAGAGAAGAGGGGCAAGAAAAGACGCTGAGGGAAAGGCAAGGGCTAGGTTGAGGAGACAGGGCCTTTGATGCCTGGTTAAGGCTACTCTATTGGTCAAAGCTACATAGCCCACCCCTGCTGCTGGGAGCACCCCAGCCTTCACAGCCACTAGGGGTAGCCTTGGCCCAAGCTCCAGCCAGACAAGATAGCAGAGATCCATGTAGAAGACTATGAGTAGGCACCCTGGCTCTACAGGATAGACAAACTGCCAGGACATGTCCTTCCCCAGCCCATGTGATGTGAAGTTACCACCATTGGAGAAAATAGAGCATGGGGGAGGGGCGTGCTACAGGGGAGTAGAACAGTAGTGTGCTCTAATACACCCCCAACACCATGTATAAATACTTTTTATGTTACCATTGTGTAAATATGTAGTATACTTTTGCAGAAGAACAATAGAACTATTTTGAATGCCAGTGTTCAGTGCCTTTTTCTTCTTCATTATAAAGCTATCTAACTTTTGATCTTTTTGGAAGCTGCCCTCTAAGTCTCCTCCTCCACCCTTCAGTGAAGAAATGATTTTGCTATGCAGCCCAAATTTTCTTTAACTCAGGCCTCATTCCACCTTCTCTAGTTGGCCCCTTTCCTCCCATCTGACCAGCCTGGGACTAGAGTGATGCATTGCAATAAGCTTCAAAGAGCACTGTGGTCAACTGTTTCTGTAACATGATCACCTCCCTGCTAGATACAAAGGTCAGCCACATACAAGTTCATTTGACCATTTGGCTCATAGCTACACTGAAAGATTAGTAGTTGTCACTGGGCCATACAGCTGTGGCAACGTGCACCGGACCAACATCACTATATAACTAGTGTCACAGAAAGAATCTCATGTAGCCAAAGGTTTGTCTCCCCATTAGAGTCAGGAAACCAAAGCATGTGATTAAAAATGTTTTGTACATTAGAAAAGATCCTAGTTTTTGACATCAGTGGGCACAATCCTAACCAGGTCTACTCAGAAGTAAGTCCTATATTGTTCAGTGGGGCTTACTCTCAGGAAAGTGTGGTTAGGACTGCAGCCAAATGTCTGTTATCTGTGTGTTCCATAATGTCTATGGAACACATATCTAAGCATATTCTTAGATGGTTGGTTGGCAACCTTCATTCTTGAAAGACTATGGTATAAGCCTACAGCACCCGGTATTCCCAGGCGGTCTCCCATCCAAGTACTAACCAGGCCTGACCCTGCTTAGCTTCTGAGATCAGACGAGATCTATTCTTTTAACAAATTGATATTATGGGGGAAGCTGGGGAACAAGAAAGTTGCAACAGTTAACACTGCAATTTTATGCACTATTATTTGGGAAGAAGTCCCATCAAATTCAGAGGAATGTGCTTCCAAGCAGATATGCACAGGATTGTATTACACACTACCTCCAGTTTCAAAGGCAGTATGCCCCTCAATACCAACTGCAGGGGAACAGCAGCAAGATGGTTTGTGGGCTTCCCAGAGGCAACTGGTGGGTTTCAAGGGTAACAGGATCCTGGACTAGATGGGCCTTTGGCCTGAACCAGCAGAGCTTCTCTTACGTTCTTCAGAGTCAAGCTACACATTACATTAAATGCATAAAAGAAAAGTATATCTAAAGATCAACTGATGGGACAAGGCTTCTCCTCATGAATAGTGGGTAACAGATATGAGATATGTTGGAGAGACAATCTATGCAAGTTGAAAATCTTGAGAGCACAATTTTGACATGTTTAGCTTCATCTCATCCACGCCAATGGCAATGTGAATTGCATTACCAATAGTAATCCAAAAGAACTCTTTCAGAATTAGTAACTGGTACTGATAAAAGAGAGGCTGACAATAAGTGTTGAGCCAAAATAGGGCACTCCTTTTCCCCCCCTCCCCATTTCTGTGATCTTTCAGAGGGCACAAATGCAGGGTCAGGAGTGTTCAGCATCTTTAAAGTGGCAGTTGCAGTGTGATATGCAGCACAGTGACAGGACCATGCTTCCTGGACAACTGTATCCCTGTCAAATGCATCCCAGTATTGGACATATGCACCTGTTCTTTTGGCATCCTGGACATTTGTGTCCCAATATATGTATATTTATATTAGATGCACTTTTTTATTTTAAGTGCATCTGGTCTGGTCTATTTTATTTTAAGTGCATCTGGCAGGAGGTCTGGTCTAGAGGGTAGAGCCTCCATTTGCCTGAAGATTAACATCCACAAGGTCGCCAGTTCGAGGCCACCGGCACCGTGCGACCTGGAAGCAGCTGGCAAGCTGCAGCTGAGCTGTTCCATCTGCTCGGAGCGTGGGAGGATGGAGGCCAGAATGTTAAACCAGATCGGAGTGTAACAGCTCGAATGTGGTGGTTCTTGAAAGAGAGAACCTTCTTTCAATTTGTAAAAATCCCTGCGTGGATTTAATAAGCCTGCCTGTGTAAACCGCCTTGAATAAAGTCTTGAATAAAGACCAAGAAAGGCGGTATATAAATACTGTATATTATTATTATTATATTATTATTATTATTTAAAAATGCAAAGGCAGGGTTAGGGCTAAGAGGCAGGTGGCCTAATCCTGAGCTGCCCAGAGTATGGGGTTGCTGCGGCAGCAAAAATGGCTGCCGTGGCATCCTGGACAGCAGCCACTGCCTCCTCAGGAGAAGGGGATGTTTGTCCCCTTCCCCTGAGTAAAGGAAGTAGCCCCGCAATGGGGCTACTCAATTCAACAGTAGTTCTGGAGCTGCTGCAGAATCAGAGAGCTCTATGTTGGGCTACAGGGCCCGACACGAAGCTCAGGATCTGGTGGAGCTGAGCTCCACTGGTCTTACCCTCCTCCCACCCAGCTCCCTCCCCCTGGCATGCCTTTTCCTTACCCCTCCCCTCCCTCTGGCCCAGAACACCTCCTCCCCGCCTCCCCCAATGCTCCCACCCACCTCAGCCACCCAGCGGTTCAGATGATTACTGAGCAGCAGAGCACTGGCTTTCCACTGCTGAACCAGCGCACACTATTTAGAAGTGGCCCCTGAGGTTATATAACATGGGTTTTGTTGCCCGGTTATAGTTTCTTTGCTGCCCAGTTATGGTGGGATGCAGATCATAGGGAACCAGGGGGGGAAACCCAAATGCGAATTTCCATGGGTGCCAATGACTGGGATGCATTTGACCAGGACACAATTGTCCAGGATGAAAATACCCTACCATGCAGCAGGACAACACTTTGCCAAAAGAAGGGGAGCAGGATTCCATTGCACATTGCATTCAGGATCAGCAGCATTGCCACACAATGCAGTTGTTGCAGGAATGCTTCCCTCCTCTTGCCCATAAGCAATGTTCATGTTGAACATCGTCCTGTAGGCAAATCAGCACAGTACGAATGGGCAAGTCTGGCACTGACTTGGAACATCACCTGAAATGATGCAGTCAATTTATTCCACTCTACTACCAACAATCCCACATTGCCTTTGCTGAGAACCAACTTCATTCTAATACAGTTCCCCTCCCACTTTTCTCCTAATGGAAAAGTGCCAAAGCAGGATATAGTTTAGACCCAGGTAGAAACATTTTAGCAATGTGATTTCCACGTTTATTGCTTGCTATTAATACATATGGACATTGCTTTTCATTACTTCCTCCTTTTCAGTTTATGGTTTCTCAAATGTCAATTTAGAAAAATAGAACATAAAAAGCATACTTTGTTGAACTAGCACAAAACGGCAGAGTGCCTGACATGATGTCTGGCTACATCACTGTGTATGGTGAGGGGTATAGAAGCAGTCATAGGTATTGCCTGTTTATAGGAAGCTGCAGTAAAACCGATACGTACGTGGTGACAAAGGTGCCTCGGCAGGTCCCATGGTTTGGCAGGACACCTAGAAATCTGAGCTCCTGAAATTAAATAAGAAATCTCATGGTAATTGTTTTGCACTGGGGGGTTCCAGAGCTTCCTGTGTTCTGATTCTTGTTGGAATCACTTTGGAAACAGATGTTCACACAGGGCTGGGAACTCAAGCTTATAACCTTGGCTAAAAGCAGGAAGTGTAAAGGTACATGAATATGTGGAAATAAATAAATAAATAAATGAGGCTTGCACCTGAACTTTTCTACGTTTCCTCAAAGGCTAGGGACAGAGCTTTGGGCAAATGTTCAAATTGGCACTTCATCCTTAAAATCACTTCACACATCCTTGCACACAATCTGCTGAGTTTAGGCTTGTGTTTCAATTTTCAACTCTCAATTCCCTACTCTGAGTGTGCAGCCAAACTTTTAACTGTTTTGTTGCTGAGGCCATTTGTATGAGGCAACTGTGGACTGAATGCCCATCTGTCTCTGGGATCCATTTTCTAGTACTGTATACTATTGAAACAATCAGAAGGATGCAGAAGGAATTGGTGGCCAGTTATATTCACCCTGGGCACTGAAAATCACTGGGTGGTCTTAGTTGATGTGGAGGCTGTGGGCAGCCCAGTCCTGAGCTGCCTGGAATGCGGGGCTGCCGCTGTGCCAAAATGGCTATCACAGCATCCAGTGCACAACTGGGCAGCCCACGGTGGTTCTTTGGGAGAAAGGGACTTTCATCCCCTTCCCCCGAGTAAGGGAAGTAGCCCCACAGTGTAGCTACTTGATTCTGCAGTGGGTCTGGAGCCAGTGCAGAATCAAAGAGTTCCATGTTGGGCCATGCAGCGCGACTTGGGGCTCATGATCCGGTGGAGCCATGCTCTACCAGTCTCGCCCTCTTCCCGCCCCACTCCTTCCCCTGACTTGCCTCCCTTCCATCCTATCCCCGCCCTCCTCCACCTCCCCCTGCCCCGGAACACCTCCTCCCCACTCCCCCCATATGGTCACTTACCTCTCTGCCGCCTAGTGGTCTTGGCAACTGCTGGGTGGAAAAATGTGGGCCCAGCACCAGAGGTGGCCCAGCATGGGCTTGCGCTGGGCTATCTGTCACTGGGCCAATGGTAAGGGCTTGCTAATGTGCCTTATGGCATGTTTGCAACAGTTCGCAGTAAGCCAATGCACATGGAACTGGATCGGGCCCTGAGGCCTCGAAGGCCTGTATGAACTCAGTGACATCTGAAATATGCCCCACACACCTTTGCAATAAGAGGAGGGCCAATAGTCAATGTTTCAAGTGTTCCTCAACACATGTCAACATAGAGAGTGTTACGTAAAGGCAGAAGGTTTGAAAACCACTGTACTAGACTTTTAGAATTCATCCAATCAAACATTGTGTGCTCAAGTGTTAGTGACACATGATAGGTCATACAATTTATATTGTTCTTCTGCTCCTGAAAAGTATCTTCTGTCCATGGAACGACTGTCCTACACCACATGTTAAAATGTTGCAGGAGAAAACCAAAACCGTTTCCTATGATGCTCTTCTGTTTGTACAAGAGCTTGCACCAGCATAAATGATGCTCTTCTGTTTGTACAAGAGCTTGCACCAGCATAAATATGAGACCCCCTTCAGAAGTGTTCAGAAGTGATGCTGAACACTTCTGTTGTACTTGTGGAGGATCACTAGCAGTGATTTTCCTTCCACTTCTGATCCTTTGGATCTAATCCATCATGCTTTGTGTAATGAAATTACTTTATTTATTTGTTTGTTTGTTTGTTTATTTGTTTATTTATTTATACATACATACATACATACATACATACATACATATATACATACATACATACATACTCCACTTTATTTCCCTCATGGGCATTCAAAGCAGCCCATTATATATCATTCTACGTATATCAGTGGTGGCAAACCTATGGCACGTGTGCCGGAGGGGGCACTCAGAGTCGTCTCCGTGGGCACGCAGAGCTGAGCCAGGCAGCCTGGAGAGGGGCACTGAAGCTGCATGTCACTTTAAAGAAAACAGAGGCTTTTTCCAAGCCCCCGTGTGTGGGGAGGGCGGGCTGCTTCACCCCCTGAGCTCACTGCCCTCCTCTCCCTTCACCCCCACCTGCCCCGCGTTTGTTTCCCTTTTCAATTTTGCCCACTCTACAGGCTTAAGGTCCCTGTTGTTCCCTTCCCCAACTCCCTAGCAGGCTCAGCCAATCAGCATCCAGCAGGCTCCTGGCTTTTTCTGTTGGAATGGCTCAGGGCCCTTCACTGGCAGACCACCAGCCAATCCTGAGCTGCCCTCCTCCTCAGCCATTGCCAGCCTTTGCAGCCCGCCTTTCCGTGAGCAGCTCCCCACTCAGCGCCAGGAGAACCTTTTCCTCCACAGCACAGGCGCAGCTGAGGGTGAGCAGCGCAGCCAGAGACAAGTCCTGCATGTCTACTCAGAAGTAAGCCCCTTTACAGTGGATGAGGCTTACTCCCAGGAAAGGGTGGCTGGCATTGCAGCCTTGGAGCCCGCTCCTGTGCGTGTCTACTCAGAAGTAAGCCCCATTAGAGTCAATGAGGCATACTCCTAGGAAAGAGTGGCTGGGATTGCAGCCTTGGAGCCCACTTCTGTGGTGGGGCTTTTAAAAAAAAATTTTCTTGTTTGAGAAAATGAGCAGTGGCAAGGTCTTGCAGCCATCCCTCCCTGCCAAAATCTCTTTATCCAGCATGTAATTAGTCTGTGGAACTCTTCACCACAGGAAGTAGTGATGGCATCTTGCCTAGATGCCTTTAAGAAGGGATTGGGCAAATTTCTAGAGGAAAAGTTCATTACGGGTTACAAGTAATAGTAGGTAAAAGATGTTAATTTACGAGTTGTTTTTTTCTAAACTAAAACCTCAGTATTCAGGTTAAATTGCCGTGTTGGCACTTTGTGATAAATAAGTGGGTTTCGGGTTGCAGTTTGGGCATTCGGTCTCTAAAAGGTTTGCCATCACTGTTCTATATCATGTCTTCATGATATGAATTGTGATGAAGAAGCTAATAGACACCATAAAGGGTCTAGTAGTCTCTTGTATAAAATTAGACCTGAGAAACCTGAGCTCAACTCTTTGATCAGCCATAAATACACAAGATAGCCTTAGGGAGGACACTATATCACCGCCTTAAGTTCCGCTTCTATAAAAATAGAAATTATAGTGACTGACCACACAGAGTGTTACAAGGAAGGATAAATGGGATAAGTAATGACAGCATCTTTTTTACATGTCAAACTTGCTTGGCATGTCAAGCATGCCAAGTCAGAGTTGGCTTGGAATGAACAAGAAGGCTATATGCATATTAACTAAAGAACATTCTGTTTAACACTACTATGAATATTAGTTATCTGAGAGCATAACTCTAACTTTACAAATCTAAAACTCGTTGGATTACTAATTAAGCGTTTTGGAATATAAACTTTGCTTTGAAATGCTCAATTTCATTTTCCTGTGGAGATCTTGGAGTGCCTGTGGAGAGGGCTGGAGATCTGCATTTCTTTGTTTTGCAAAAGCGGTTTCATTGTTTTGAATTCCTCTGGACTATCTCTTGGAACAGAATGTGGTTGATACAGCAACAAACGTAAGCAATAGAACCAAGATAACAGAATAAGCATAGAACATTGGGGACATCTAGTGGATTTAAAAAGACATTGCAAAGATAAGAACAGCACTTGACAAGTGAAGTAAGGAGGATGATACCCTGAGGACATCTAGTGGTGTTAAAAAAACATTGCAAGGCAAAGGTTTATTTGATTAAAAATTTCCCTGTGTTGGTTTTTATGGGTGAACAGTTGAATTTTTTTTTTTTATGATGTGATGTGATGTATGGGTAACTGATAGTGATATATGTGTTAAAAGATATTTGAGTTTTACAGGAAATAAGACATAAGAAAAAGGAGGACAGGAAAAGGAGCGAAATTTAGGGGCTCTCCCACCGTGGAGTCAAGCTTGGGAAAACTAACACAAGAGGAACCGAAAGGGAAAGATTGGAAGCAGACATGACAAGACAATATAGAAAAATTAGTGATGATGGGACAGCAGCACACAAATCAATTTTTGCAGGTTCAAGCTAGTCTGGATGCTTTAACTACACAACTAAATGATCTTAGTGTGCAACTGAAAGCCATTAAAGATCAAGCAGATGAGAATACACAAAAGATTAGAAAATTAGAAAAAAAAAGAGAACAAAAGATCAATCTAGAATACTGGAGATAGAACAAAACCAATATGATGGAGAGGCAACTTTAATGGAAATTCAGATGGAGAGCACAGCTCGAGTGGTGAGAATACAAAATGTACCAGAACAGAAAGGGGAAGATACACGATGTCTAATTGGTGATTTAATATCAGAGTGGATCAACACGCCAACAGAGGAGATACTCATGGATCTGGATTCAGCGAGAAGAGTGAGCACTTTCTTTCTAAGAAAACATGAACTACCAAGAGAAATCCATGTGAAATTTATCAGAACTTTTTACAGAGATAAAATATTGAAGATCTCACAGGAAAAGGAATGGATGATGGAGGGTAGCAAAGTGAAAATTCTGAGACATGTCCCATGGAGAGTGAGAAAGAAGAGAAAAGAATATGAAGAGCTAGTAAAATTTTTAAGAGGAAAGCAAATACCATATAGATGGCTTCTCCCAGAAGGTATGTTTTTTCAATTCCAGTCACAGAAATATAATATAAATTCAACAATGAAAGCAGAAATTTTTTTAGAACAGTGATGAAAGGTGAGACGAGAAATGAAGAAAATGAGGAAGAGGAATTGAGAAGAAAAGAACTAGACAGTGTAGAAATGGAGCTGGAAGAAATTAGATGATTCAGAGACAATTGAGGAATCAGAGAAGGAAGAAACTAGAGGGGCAAGGAGGCATTCACTGATAGCAACAAGAAGAAGACAAAAAGAGAAGGTGAATAGTAAAAAGAAACATGATGGTTAAGGCAGGATGGAGTATTTACTCTGTCAACATAAATGGCTTAAATTCATTTCAAAAACGAAAGAAAATCTTCCTTCAATTGCAAAAGTTATTTGCTTAATATTATCTTAGATATTATAGATAAAGAAATATTATATAATAAAGATATTATTGATAAAGAAAATGATGTGTATTTAGTTGTATGTTGTTGGCATCCTTCAGTCTCAGAAGACTATGGTATAGTGCTCTGAATAATGTTCTGGAACAGAGTGTCCTCTCCAATGAGCGAAGCCTGGGTTAAGTAGATATGGAGGATAGACTGTTTCCCATGCAGCAAATCCCCCCTCTCCACGTTGCTGAAATGGTCCAATGGAAAGGCAGAAGCCAATATGGTTGGTTCCAGTGGCGTCGCAGGAGTTGCCAGAATGTGACTGTGTTCAGCCATGAGCTGCCTCAGGGACTCTGGCTCCGGATTTTGCCTCAAGGTTGACTCCTGAAGCCTTTTCCATAATGGGATGTAGCCACAAGGCAGTGGAGGTTTGGGATCAGAGTTTTCCTTCTCTGAGATGAGCTGCCTTCCCAGGCTAATGAGTCCCATCTACCGGTGGCTGTTTAGTCGCCTCTTACGACAAGTACAGCCAAACCGAGGGCCTATTCTTATCCCCCAGCCCCCAAGGGTTTTTTAGTATTTAGTTATGATATTGCTATAAGAATTTTATATGCTAGATACTGGAAAGTTATTAAAATTCCAACAAAAGATGAATTGAGAAAATAATGAATGTGGCGGAAATGGATAGGCTTACAGAGACTTTGGATCAACAGCATAAACCAACACAGATAGAGCAATGAAGATCATTTTATGCTTGGTTGAAAATGAAGTTGTAGATGTATAAGATAGGGCATTTAGATGAATATATTGTATACATGATATATTATACAAGATATGATATGATAAATGATATTAAGAGGCTAAGCTAGAAGAAGAACAAGATTAGAAGATATGTATTGATTGATTAGATATATTGATATATGATTGCCTACACCCTCCAATGGTGTGTTTTTGTGTTGTGTGTTGTGTGTTGTGTGTTGAGTTTGTGTTTGTTATGTGTTTATATTTGTTGTTTGTTTTTATTTTGGAAAATAATAAAAAAGAAATTAAAAAAAGAAAGAAATTAATCTCCAAAAACAGTTTTCTTCCTTTAGAGGGAAAAGAAAAAGTTCTTGATCTCTAGCCATTCAGCGCATAGGGTTTGAAGTCTCATCTGTCCTGAGTTAATTAAACTGTAGAAAGCCAATGTTCTTTTTGCTTGGACTGCGGCAGCAGTAAGAGTTAATACACTGCCCTCAGATCAGGATATGAAAGACAGTTTCTGCTGATACAACAAAAAAGCCTGCTCAGTCTAGATTTTGAGTGTGTGTGTGTGTGTGTGTGTGTGTAACACATTCACTTCTATTAATGCAGATGTCTCCAGACAGGTAGAGAAAAAACCACCAAATCTGGTGGATATATTCTTCTCTTCTGTGGACTGATGTTAATTATATAATCATCGGCTGTTCAGTGGGATATATTAACCAAAGGACTGTACCACTTCTCCAAAAGAAATTGTCATGACAGTAAGTTGCACCATTTACTGCCTTCCTGCAGGAAGTCTTTCCTGCTGGAAACGGGAAGTGCAGATCACATGTAAACTGTGACAAACCTTCATGTCACAAGCTGAAGTCTGAATTTCCTTTTGTTTCACTATTCTGGCCTTGTGAATTCTAAAAGTTGTGATGTTAGTACTGAACCACAGCCAGGATCAAGCCCTAACAGGGATTTGGTCAAGGAAAAAATGCAAGGGCAGTCTGCTTTAGCTCTGTAATCTATTCACACTCACAGGCCAATGTGACAGCCAGTTAGTCCAGATCTTCAGTAATCAGGCCACAGCCTCACCCTTGCTGCCTCACGTAGTAGTTAGGTGTATGGCCCTTGAGTATGCATGGGCCCCTGGCTCATGCCCCATTAGGCTACAGTTGTGGAGCCATCCCTGGGTTTAGTAGCTGGAGACATGAGGATTGGGAGCTGTAGAATGGAACTGGGAATAAGAAGAGAATGAAACTGGGAAGAGAAACACAGGGGAGTAATAGCAAGGAAATGATTCACAGAACACACAGGTTAGATGGATAGCATAGGAAAATAGCAGCAAGGCTGCTTACAGCTTAGCTTACTGCTTACTGTTTAACCTGAGCAGTTACTTACTGATCAGGTAAAGCCCCAGGGCTGATTCAGAACCCTTAATTGAGATTCAAGGTCAGTAGGAACCAATTATGGTCTCAATGTCAGGGGTAGCTGGGAAACCTCCTCAGGTAGCGTAGCTCAGCAAACCCGTGTTTGCGGCTCAGTAGGAAGGAATGCCTGCTTATGAATTATTATTGAAAATATTTACATGCTACTTATCAACAACAAAAAAAGTTCACAAAGTGGTTTACCAAGAAAATCAAACAACTATATGATTATCCCCAAAGGGCTCCCAATCTAAAAAGATGCAGAACATAGCAAACAGTCACTAGAAAAGACTCTGTGTCGGAGGAGGGCCAGTTACTCTCCCCTGCTAAATACAAGAGAGAGACCATTTTTTAAAGTGCCTTTTTGCCTACTTAGCAGGATATAAATCCAAGGTTTTGTGTTCCAGCCTGTCTTTCACTGACAGAGGTTCCTCAGAAACGTGTTTATAGAAGCAGCTAGATCCCAGAAACTGAACAATGAGCCCCATCTCTCTCTCTCTCTCTCTCTCTCTCTCTCTCTCTCTCTCTCTCACTCCTTATGGTATTTATGAAACAATGGAAAATGTTGCATGCCACAGAGGCCTACATTTGCTAGAGGCGCAAATTCTGAATGGAGTTCTTCTGACAATTTAACTGTGGAAACTTGTTTTCACCACAAATGCTGTACTAGATCTTAAACAGTTAATTTTTTTTAAGTGTCTTGCTACTTGCACATGCCTGGAAAGTAATTTTCCAAATAGGAATTTAAAACAGATCTACATGGACGTTAAAAAAAAAAAGCAGGAAAAAAACCAGGAGGTGTTGCCTGGCTTCTGTTTTCAATTATCATAAGCCAGCTTTCTTAATGAGGTAATGTTCTTCTGTTCTGGGTTTATCTTCTGGCAGATGGGGCAGCAGGTGATCCAGAGGGGATGAATGCTTGAAAAACATCACCGACAAGCTGTTTAAAGTTAACACCATCATTCATCACTCAGGCCTTTGGGGTAACTTGACAGGCACAGTAGTGTTCTCCCTCTAGGGGCCCCACCAGGCCCCTGACCTACTGTACGGTGCTATTTATCCCTCAGTCTCTGAGAGGCCAAATGAAATTTCACTCTCAAGAGGAAGTTTATAGAACTCTGCTCAAAGCTGCAGGAAATGTTCAATGAAATACTTTCATGTATCATACTATGAAAGCCGGAGCTCATAGTCACAGGAGCCCTGAATTGGAGGGCACAAAGGCAGCTTATGAGACCAGCTAATTCATATCCACACAGAGCTCAGGTTAATTCGTGTAAAATAGCTTTAGCAGATGTTTATCTAATCCCTTCTCCTTGCATGTCCACACAGGCCCTACCTGAGCTCCCAGTTGGGCTCACAGCCCATCACTGATTCACCCTTCTGAATCTCTCCATACAATTGTGTGAACTGGGACAGAGGCACTGAAACAAAACATTGATAGAACCAGGCAGTGGTGAGCTGGCAGCCATTAAGACTTGCCATACGTACATCCAGTGCATGTGAACTTTTCTGTACAAGCTACTGCACGATCGTATGGAGAAACTCCAGTGTGTAAAGTAGATCTGAGAGCATAGGAAGGAGTACTCCAGGGGGAAAAATGCACTGCAGCCTGAGATTCCACATCAATATTCTCCTTTTCCCTATTCTACCACTCACCCATCTCTTTAAAAATTTACCACCCATCTCTTAAAAAATTTCTCCTGGGGAAAAGAACCTTGAAATTTGGGTGCTAACCCTCTCCTGTCTGGATAGATCATGTATAGGTACACTCATCTATAATGTACAGTGCAATCTGATGAGAGATTACGCCAAAGTTAGTCCATGACCATTCAATGTGGCTTACTCCAGGTAAAAATTGCAGTCTTAACCTATCAAGGAAAACTATACACAAACAAATGTGTGGGCGTTACCCTCGTACTCTCCCTGTGTGGTACAGGCAGTTCTCCATTTACTCAGGGGTTATGTTCCTGCAAAATGGCACATATACCAAAAATGCACAAATGAAGATTGGCTTTCCTATAGAAAATAATGAAATGGGCCTGGGTTAGGGGAATGGTCCCGAGCTCTCACTTTCATGAATGGCAGTCACAGAGGAATCAGGTTATTGTGCTGGATACAGAATTCTTGGATCATAAAGGCTTACTGTTAATTTTGGCTCATTTTGGAGGGTTCGCTGAAAGTGGGGGAAGAAGCTTGGGCAAGAGATTTTGGAGGACTAAATGAGAAGCAAAGTGTTTCATATTCTTCTCTGCCACCCCCTGCTGCCACTCTGCTTCTCTGCTCAAAATGCCCTTGTGCTAAATTTGTTTGGGGGTTTTTTAAATGGAAAGCAGAGGGGTCAGGACTCTGTAACAGTGCTTCCCAAAGTGTGGGTCATGTGCCCAATCTGGACCCTCCTGCCCACCCTTGCTCTGGTTTGGCACCAAATAGCAGCCCTTCTAGAAGTCCCAATACTTACCGAGGCCTCTCTTGGCCCGGCAACTCACTCTACGGGCCTCTGCAGGCTTCAGAATGCCCCCAGAAGACTCCATAAGCCACTTCTAGTTTTTTGAAGCCACTTCCTGCATGTGGCCTGCAGAGGCCTGTATTGTGGTGCCAGGCCAGGAGAGGCCTCCAGCCAGGAACATCATGACCCACTGCAGAGGATGAGGGGGATTGCAATGCTGCAAAGTTTGGGAACCCCTGCTCTATAACATGCATTTGTGTGCAGCATGTTCTCAATCATTAGATTAAAAAATGGACAACATTGGCTATAGCACTGGAGATAAGTTGAGTAGGCACAAGAGACAGGAGTCCTGTACAGAACTCCTCCCCACAATTCATTTAGCAAACACATGAGCAAGGATCAGGCCTCCTGGCCACATCCCAGTGTTCCCATTGGCCACACACACAGGTGTCCTTGCATTCGGCATTAATTCGCAAAGGACCCTTGATGTGGACCAGGCCTAGACACACAGTCATCTGGAGGCATACCCAGCAGATGCAAAAGCTGTGGGCTTTTCCATAGTGATGTCAGACCTGTGTAGTATCCTCCCTAGGAGAGGGGATCTGCCAGGCTTTTTCTGTTCCTTAGTTTCAGTGGCTGTTTAAGACACATCTTTTGCAACAGGCTTTGACTATAGGTGACTGTGTCTGAATTCTTTAACTGGCTATTTTAATGCTGCTATAAATTTGGTATTTTGAATTTTATCATGTTTGTTTCAGTTACAATTATATTGTTCTTGGTGCTTTATGTTTGTGAACGTGTTTTGAATATTTTGTAAGACATGTTATATTTATTTTATGGGATAAAATAGGATAAAAATCTATTAAGCAAATAAACATAAAAATAAATGGTGTTGACTCTGGATCTCAGGAGTAAAAAAATAATAGTTCTGGCAGATCACACATCCTTTTCTACCAGATCAAAGAATATAGGGGTGGGGGAGGTAGATAATGTCTCTTCCTCATCCATAGTTAAATGCTCTGGCTAGACCTGGGGTCGGCAACCTGCCATTCTGGAGCCGCAAGCGGCTCTTTCAGCCTTTTGCTGCGGCTCCGTGCAGGGCCAACCCATCTGGGGGGGAGGGGCTCGCCCCTCCCGTGACGCGGCCACCGCTCACCAGCCCAAGCGCACAGCTCCCACGCCTCCTGCGGCTGCGCCCCATAGGAGAGGGTGCGAACGGGCTGGCAGAGCAGCTCCTGCCCAAAGAACCTGCACCGTTGCTGAGGGCGAGCCCCTGCCGCCACCACACGTTCTCTCCCGCGCAAAAGCAAGCAATTGAGTGCAGCTGCTCAGTCTTCCTCCCAAGCTCTGAGCACAATCCTGTGTGTGTCTCCTCAGAAGTAAGTCCCATTGTGCTTGCTCCCAGGAAAGTGTGCCCAGGATTACAGCCTTCAAGCTCCCTACTCAGCATTCCCCGTCACTCATTCACACGCTCACTGCTCCATTTCCTTCACTTGGAAACTTGAAAGGGGTTTGGAGACCCCTGCACCAGATGGTATTCTGTATATGTTTGTATACTGTATGTGTAACATACTGTATATGTAGCACCAAAGCATATTTCATTGTTGGGAAGTAATCACTGTTAGTATGCCTTTTATTTTATGCAGTTTTGAACTCTTAGCTTGTTTGTTCAGGAGCACTTTTGTGAACAGTGTTAAGTAGTACTAAGTGGTCTTGTTCAGAGGTAGTATTGTGTGTAAAGGCATTTACAAAAGTACAGAAGTAAATGACTGTAAAGAATGACAGTATCCTTCACAAGCGGTTCACCTGTGCACAGTCTAAAACAGTTGTTCTCCAACTGTGGGTCTGGACCTGATTTTTAGTGGGACCTATAAGAGGGGAGTGTATTATATAACTGGAAACTATAAGAGGGGAGCACAAACTATATATGCAGTGTTATCTTCATTTTAGATGTCAAAAGGGTTTTGTGGCTCCCGAGGTTTTCTTTTTTCTGGAAAACGGGTCCAAATGGCTCTTTGAGTGTTTAAGGTTGCCGACCCCTGGGCTAGACTGCCTGCAAGGCTGATTGACAGCCCAATGCTATCTACACTTTCCTTGGAGTAAGCCCTATTGACTGTAATGGGACTTACTTCTGAGTAGATATGCATACGATTGGGCGGTCAGGCAGTTGCCTCTACTGCCTTTTCAGCCATCCTTCTCTACCACACCTTCTTGAATTCCAAAAGAAAGCAGGTAATGGAGAGGAAGAGAGAAAATGCTACTAGGTAGGCTAAGTGAGTTAGTGACCTGAAGATGTGGGTTATATGTTCTAGCCCACCATTCTCCTCTGCTCCATATTTTGTCTTCTACTCTGTTCTTCTCTTCTTTTTTGAATTCAAGGAACAGGAGAAGGAACTACACAAGCAGCAACTGGTGCACAGCTGAGTAATGGGGGTGGCATTTAGGGCACTTCTTCAGATGGCCAGTAGTCTCACTCTAAATATCAATCCAGCACAACTTTGACAATTGCGGAGTCTCACTTTAAATATCAATCTTCAGGTGCCAGGAGTCTCACTCTAAATATCAATCCAGTGCAACTTTGACACAGAATAAATATTCTGTGATGAAAGTTTGAAGCCTCACCACTCATGTTGTTGTTTTTAAATAAATATCTGTTCCCTTCTTGCTTTCTTCCACATAAGGCTTTGCTATCTTTTTTGGCTCCTGCAGCTATCCTTCATCTCCTGTCCAGAAGCCAAGAAATCTGCTGACTAAACCCTTTCGGTCAACATATTTGCCAAACATTTTCTATAAAATAAAAAGGTTCCACTTAAAAACCTGCAGACATTCTCCACACTTCACTCCGGTCCCAAACTGTAATCAAACATTCAGTCAAGTATGTGTTGCATTCATGCAGTATTCCTAAAGAATTATTTTAAGAAAGTTGGGAACTTTGAAGGAGTTTGAACAGATGTTGCTTGAACTATATCCTTAGACTCATACCTTAGACTCATTTTACTCATATCTTTAAAAAGTGAGTATGGAATCTTCTCAGGTTATTTCTGTTGTATGTGGATGTTAATATTGGACAGAATGCAAAACTGAAATCAAATTTATATTCAGGTCAGAGGGTGTTTTAAATTCACTGTGTAATTTGGTCTAAGTACAAACCAATTTAAGCCTCTTGCGTGAAAACATCCTTCTTGTCGATGAGCTCTCCCCTGAGTGGTCTCAAGTCTGGCCAAACAACCCTCTTCATAAAGCTTAGAATAAAAACAATAGGTTTCACCTGAGTATGCCCCCATAGGTGTGCAAGACATGTTTGTATTCAAACTGGGCCAGATTTATTAAATAGAAACACCATAGTGGGTCCCAACTTTGTCACTCTACACCCAAATAGTGCAGGCACCTACCCTAACAGATACAGGAGTGGTTCCCAAACTCTGAGACATGGCTCCCTGGGTTGTCACAAAAACTAGCCAGGGGAGCCATGGAATCCTCATGAAAAAGCCACCACCTATACAGTGTAAAGGTTAATAACCTTAATGGGGAGCTACAGCTAATGGCCTAGTAGGGAGCCGCCAGGCAAAAAAGTTTGGGAACCACTGCTCTTAGGGCATTCCCATGCTTTCTCCTAGCAGTAGATTGTCAACAGCAAATCTCAATACCAAGGCAGCTGAATTATACCATCCATCCTAGGCAAGCATTTGAGGTAGACTTTACAACCTAAGCCAACCCAAGTGATGAGGGGTTACCATCCAGCCCCCCCCCCCCCCAGCCAGACAGCATCTTGAGACTGGTTCTTTGAATTCTTCTGATTCTTGCTTACCTCAGAGTTCACACCAAATCCTTATCATTATTCCTAGTCCGATACCTGCCACTGGGGGGGGGGCTAGCTTGGAGTTTAGCAGCCCCCACCACACAAATCCAAATCTGGCAGCTCAAAGACAGCCAGCAATGGAGAAAGGGCCATAGCAACCTCCACACAAAGACCAAAGGAGGGAATTTAGAAGTGCTCCTAACTTTACTCAATGGGCATAACTCAAGAACAGGATTGCACTTTGAATCTGTTTTGAGGTTAAGGGAGTTCCCAGAGCTATAACAGGTCATTATATTGGTTCTGTGATATTGGTTTCAGGGCACAAGCCTAACCAGGTCTACTCAGAAGTAAGTCCTATTTTGTTCAATGGAGCTTACTCTCAGGAAAGCATGGTTAGGATTGCAGCCTTTGTGTCAAGTAATCTGTGCCTTCCAAAAATTCCCAGTTTCCTGAAGATACACTCGTATCTCATTGGCCTGATCTTCATGTGAATGAGCACTCTAAAAGATGACTCTTCCAAGGGTTATTGGAAGAAGTCCTGACCATATGCTGTCCTGATTATGTAAAAGCAAGCAGTATGTTTTTGATTGTTGCAAAAAAAAAATGTAGACACAGATTGGAAGAAGAATTGCAGCCCAGAGCAATAACCACCATGCAGTTGTAAAAGAACTGTTGGGAAGATGCCATGGGAAACTTGCAAGTCAAGTGCTCAGCCAGGCCTGAGGAAGGACCAACAGCTTGTTCTTAAGCATGTTGCCCAATCTCCATATGGGAACTTAATAATTACTCAAAGCCTACCAGTTGGATGATGTGGAAATACTACAGCTTGATTTCAATAGGACTTCCACCTGCTGAAATTTTGTCCAGACAGCTGTGTATATGCACTTTCATGACAATTATATCCCCCCCCTTGGGAGCCCTCCATGGGGAGTTGGGAGTCCAGGGAGCTGTGCAAGGATATGACCTTCCTCTACCCCTGTGCCAGCTGACCACTCAAACTCAGGGTAGACTTATGTTCTTCTACTCTTTGAGCACCTTTAGCATTCACATGAGAGCATGTTTCTTTACAGCCCAGCTTGTCACTGTCTCTTTAACATGCTTGTTGTCTCTGTCTTTCTGCAGAGGGTGCCACAGGTCCCAGCTGTACCAGACTGACCGACAGACCAGTCGCTCCTCTGCCCCTCAGATAAGATGGCCCTTGGATGGCCCTTGCATTGGTCCTTGGGTGGCCCTGGGATGGTGGCCTTGATGACAGGTACAGGTGACAGCTGGGCCACATGTTCTAAATATACACACTCAAAAGCATCTCATGCTCTCTAGATAGTCTGTGGTTTGCAAAGCCAGTGCAGGGAAATTGCATAAGCAGAGAATCATACAAAATTCCTTCATTTCCCTGTTGGGGTGTCAAACACTGTTTGGGAAGGAGGTGTTGATCATATATTTCTGGTAGAATTGTTGGCTTCATCCTCAGAGTGAAAAATGAGCTAACATCTCTCTCACTGCCTGCATAAAAATGTAGACTATACTGTTCTAGTAATTTCAGCATGAAATATGTTTCAGGATCCTAGTAGGAAGAAGGTAAGGGCTTGAATTTATATATGCAAACGTAATCCATCTTCTTTTAAAACACATAATTTAAAGAATGTCACAGAATCTTAGCATGAGTGAAATCTGCTGGCCATAAAAAGAATACTGCAGTATCCTGTTCATATTGAGTTCTACTGCAACTCTTAGTCTCCTTAGAGAATATACTGTGAATTCCCATCTTGCACCCCACCACACCCTCTGCTGGTGTGAATTCCTGTAGACCCACTGAAACTAAAGAAGCAAGGCTGAGTTTGATGTCAGCTGAGGATTTGTTCTTAGGAGTGGTTTGTACACACACAAAAGAGTGGAATTTGCCCCCTACTTTCCCTTTGGTATCCAAGGAAAATACACTACCCTAAGCCCTAGAGCCATAAATTGACTCAGAATGGAGAATGACTGCTTGATTGAGTTAATTACCCCTCTTCTAATTCAAGCTGCATAATTTCATGGAAAAAAAGGGATCATGTGTTGCTGGGGCAATGTGTTTCTACTAAAACAAATGTTTTCCCTTTTAATGGAGCCTGGAGGCTCAGTACAAGGAGAAAGTGAAGGTTTTGTTGTACTTGTGAAAAGCACTGTGCTAGTGATATGGATAGAACTGTTAGTGTATGTAACTCAATCCTCTTGACTAGGATTTTGTCTACACTACTAGTTTACCACGGGTCAGTGCTGAGTTGAAAATGATTTAGCTCACAGCTGACCTGCAGATTCATTATTGAAAACATCTGGGTCCCAGTGTAAGTGCCACTGGAAGTTGTGTTTGTGCAGCTCTAGTAGCATACTTTGATGTAGTGGAGGCAGAATAGTAGAATTCTGTGACCAATTAAGTAGGACAAAAGGTCTGACAGATATTTTGATTTTCTGGAAGAGTGAGGAATACATCGGCTGAGGTGACTCTTCTCCCCCAATTTGAGGAACATTTGCTAGGGGGAAATCCTACAAGAGTGTCATCAGACAAGAATTTTAACACATTATCTCTTATATAAGTTCCAAGAATATGTTTTTATAGGATGTTTATATAGGGATGTTTTGGGTCAGATAATCCATTTTTGTCAGTGTACAACATCCATCAATTTCTCAATCCCTGACATGGTTAATTTTAATGGGTAGATGTTCCTGCTAAACTTTTTTAAAATGTAGGAACAAAAATCAAGTTGACGCACTATACTCTGGTGCCATCATGGCTATCATGTGGAGATTGCCTTGATGTTCTTTTTTTGTCTCTTCCCTCACAAAAGCACCAAGCCCTCAGTGATTTTCCCAGATTCTGGCACAGCAGCCAATCAATTCAATAGTAAAAAGAAGCATTGCTTAGCACTGCAAGAATAAATGCATAATAATCTAAAGAGTGAATTATCTTTCAAGGCACAAAAATAGAATGATACCTGTGTGTGATATACAAGGAATTTGGTATTTAAGATGTTAAGAGGCACAGACTGGCCATGTGAGATAACTGGATGGAAGAGCTTCACCTTTGCTGCAGAAGTCTCTGTGAGTGGTTGATCCTATGTGATCTCCTCAGTAGACGTGAACAAAAGTCCCAAATGACTACTCTTGAGGGTCAAGAGACACATCTGCAACCCCCAGAAAATTTGGACTTGGTCTGGAGGCTTCAGACCTTTACCCACTGAGTTAAGTGGAGTTTTGGGGAGGGAAAGCCTCTGGGCAAGAGGACTTGCAGGGGGTGTCAGTGTTTGTAGCAATAAATTCTTGTTAATTGCTCAACTGATAAAGAGTCCTGCATTTCTTTGCACACCACAGCTGTTGTTCTTGGAAAAGGAGGGTGTTAATTAGCCAAAAAGTGGGCATTAGAAGGGAGTTGGAATATTTGGATGGGACAAATTGGCGTAATCAGCAGGATAGGGAGAATTCGGGCAAGACAAATTGGCGTAGTTGGCAGAATAGGGAAAATTGGGATAGGATAACAATGTTGCTGCTCCCCAATCAGCCTTGGCTGCTGTGCTCATGCCTACCTTGAATGATGTCTTCCTTCATGAGATGGAAATAAGACAAGATTAAAATCGAGGTCGTTTTAAGAAGGCCCATCCTTCAACAAATCTGAGGGGTACAGTCTGAGTACTGCCCAAGTCTCAAAGCTCACTGATGAACACATCCAAGATGACACCCAGCATGGTCACTGCATCCTTCTGTCCAAGACCGGTTGTTCTAATGCAGCACCAGTCAAAGACAGTGCTGTTTTTGAGCATGCAGTGTTCATTTCTATGCAATTCAATACTATACAATAATTCAAGGAGTTTAATGGTCTTTAGGTTGTAAAAGCCCCCTACCAGATTTCATCAACTCTACCCTCACCCCTAAGGCACCCTGAACAAAGGGGTGGCGTCAGAAGTCAGACAGCGTCAGGGAGGAGGAGCCAACAGTGGATGAACAGACATGTCTCCAGGGGCTCCTGAGAGATAGTCTGTCCCCCCCCCCCCGAAAAACTGCAGGTCTGAAGAGGATCTGAAGATCTTTATCAGGAGAGATAAGATCTTCCCACAGTGCAGGTATCTGAGATTTTGAAAGCCCAACGGGGGGGGGGGGGGCTTTCTTCTTGGAAACCTAATCGTCAGGGACAGTACTGGGAGAGGTGCAGTGTTTGCAATCAAGCTGCTGGCTCCATACTAAGATACCATATGGAAGAAAAAGCATGAAGCATAAAGTTTAAGTTGGAAATTTAAGATAAGTATGGGTTAATATTGTCCCCAGCTTTGATTGACTAATTCGGCTAAAAGCCCTGGGTACACTGAAGTCGTTAATGAGAAACTTTTTAAGGATGTTGAAAGTGCTCTTTATCTTTGTAGTGGAATAAATCGGTCATGGATTATAACTATAAATATAATTTGGTGTGTGAACTAAAGTCCAGAGTTGCTTGTGGAAATAATTTTCATTAGCCTTGAAAGAGTCTTGTCGTCTTGAGATTGTTTCTTTTGTTTTGTTTTTCTCCATTAACCACACTGTTATCTGTAAGAAAAATTTAAAGAATGCCTGACTGAAAAAACATGTGGTGGAAGTAAGGAGAATACGCTGTGGACATCTTGTGGATTAGAGAGAAATTGTAAGATGGAGACTGTTCCAGATATTTGGACTCAAATGATCCTTAAAAATTTGGAAAAATTGCTCACAATGAGAAGACAGCAGTTGGTCCTTGCAGATTCAGGCCAGTTTAAAGACTGTCTCAACAGATAGATGTGTGCAAGGAGCAATTGGAAGATGTGAAGAAACAAGTAGAAGATACACAGAAGGAGAAATCGGAAAAGATGATGGTGAGGGATGAAATCAGAAGAGTGGATACAGAAATTAGAAGAGTGGAAAATCAACAGGATCTAGAGGGGACGCTGATGGAGATTGAAATAGAGAAGATGGACAGAGTAACATGGGTGCACAAAATACAAAATTTGTTGGAACAAGAAGAAGAAAACATATCCCAGTTAATTTGAAGAATGAACATACCTTATATAAGAAAGTGTGGGCTTATTGGATTCTGTTATGGAGATAAATTATTAAAGATATTACAGGAGAAAAAAAATGGAAAGAAAGAAAAAGAGACCTGAGGGTGAACCTGAGGGTTAAAGAAAATTGGAGGATTTTATTGAGTTAATAACTGGTTTAAATTTACTTAAATAACAAATACATACAAAATTGATATACAGGGTGACCCAAAAGTAAGTGGACAGTAAATGATAACATTTATTCCACCTACTGTCCACCTACTTTTGGGTCACCCTGTATATGAATTAGAATGAATTAGAAAAAATAGCTGGAAATGTTAGCAGGTGGATGAATTGTTTTATAGGTGGTTATTATGTTAAATGATAAAAAGTGAATATTTAGAAAATATAGGGAATTAGGAAAAATCTATTTGATATAAGAAATATATAAATGAATAGAGGAGTTAGAAGTAGATGGAAGAATTGTTTTATATGTTATGTTTTGGTAATTAGATTATTGTGTTTTAATATTAATGAGTAATTGAAGTAAGTTTATGTTTGATAGAAAGTGAAAATTTATTATTATTATTAACAGTATTTATATACCGCTTTTCAACTAAAAGTTCACAAAGCGGTTTACAAAGAAAAATCAAATAACTAAATGGCTCCCTGTCCCAAAAGGGCTCACAATCTAAAAAGATGCAAATGAATACCAGCAGACAGCCACTAAAACAGACAGTGCTGGGGTGAGGTGGGCCAGTTACTCTCCCCCTGCTAAAAAAAGCAGCACCCACATGAAAAAGTACCTCTTACCCAATTAACAGGGGTTAAAACATTTAACTAACTAACATTTTCTAAATATATTTAGAAAACATAATACAAGGCATTAGGGAAAATTTAGTATATATTATCTAAATAAATGAATAAACTAATAAGAGGCAGAAGTAGATGAATAGTAGATTAGGAGATACAGTATGATTAACGAGTAATGGTATTTAGCACTCCTAAATGTATGTTTGTGTGTGTTAATTAAAAATAAATAAATAAAAATGGAAAAAAAGAAGTCAGCCAACATCAGCGCTGGCCAAGCAAGGGCTCATAGTGTTCAGAGTACACAGTTGGCCAGGCCACTGCTGAACCTACAATGCTGGAGTCAGTAGTAGCATCCAGTCGGGGGGGCAGGTTGGGACATCATGGGAGCCCCAGTGCAGAGCTTTGGCCAGGGCTCCCAGCCACCTAGCACCAACGTTGACTGCACATTCCATACTTAATTACTTTGGGGTTAGGGGTTTTTTGCTACACCTACCAATAAAATTCCCCATCAACAAACAACCTGAGGTTAACATGACCCAGGGAAAACCTTCTCCATACCCACATAACCTCTTATGGGGAGACTCTGACAAAATGCATTTCACTAGCCTGGAAATAAAAGCTATTTGTACATTGACAGTAGTTTATTTTTCTTTAGCCGTTCAGTTAATGTTGCAGATGATTGAATGACTCAAGGGACAGCCCAGTGGTGTCCCTGACAGGAGATCCAGGGAGCCATGTGGTACCGGGTATCACATACCTTTAGGTAGACAAAAGCTGCCTGCACCCCCACTGCTGCCAGCCCTCCAGAGCTTGTCTGAGTGCCAGGGAAGCTTTGTGTGGCATCCAGGAGTGCTCTGAAAGCCTTCGGAGCCTCCAGAATGCCCTGAAGCAGTACTTCCAGTTTTCCAACAAAAGCTGGAATTACTGTTTAAGGGCGCTCAGAAGACTCAGGAGGCTTTCAGAGAGCTCCGGCACATAGCGCAAGGCTCCGGGAGAATGGTGTAAGCTGTGGGGAAGGTAGCAGCTGGGGAGGTGCTGCTTTTGCCCTGGGTGACATCCCAGTTTGTCCCCTGTTCTGCAGACGTTGCCTTGGGCGATGTCCCAGCACAAGATTGGGACCTGAAGTGGCTCAGCCGGAGGCTTACCCCTGGGTAAGCCACCACAGCCCCAATTGGTCTCCTTGGACTTACGCCACCTCCGGAGGTGGCATAAGTCCAAGGAGAGCAGAGCAACACATTTGCAATCCTCCTGGGTCGCTACAAGGCACAGTCAGGATTGCTCCCTAAATTGCCAAGACTTGCATACATGGGTAGGTGCAAGGCGACTGCTGTGAAATGGCAATCAAATGAAAATACATTTTCAATCCGGTTGATTAAATCCATGGATGTGGAGCCCGCAGATACAGTGGGCCCACTGTATATTTTAATACACAAGTCTGTTTTCATCTGTGCAGTGTTGGAAGGTATGTATCCAACGATAACAAGCCCAGTTGTCTAATGTGATCTAATAAGTCCTGTTGACTAATATCACAAGGTTGTGAAATTCAGAAGTTCCAAATTCTTTTGCAGAGTGAGACAGAGTCCCTCTTCTCCATTTATGACAATTACCCAACTTGTAATGCTGAGATGTACTGCAGATGGAGGTCATCAGAGAGAGATGACTATCACTCTACAAACACCTGTGCTGGAACACAATCTGGAATTTATGAGCCAAATTTCTCCTGCTGACAGCCTCAGGGAAACAATGGTAGGAAAGCAAACCAAGATTCCTCTGCACAACTGTAGTATAACCTTGCAAGCATTGCTCACATCCATTGTTCTCCTGCAAATGATTTGGCTGTTACTGATCAAGATTACCACCAAATAAAAACCAGAATCTTCTGGCATAACACGGTTCCAAAGCATTCTTCTGCCTTCTCGCTTGGGTTCTGCAGTGAGTTGAGCGAAGGCCTTGCAGGGAGAAAAGTGGCAACAGGCTTGGATTAAATTGTACACACCATTGCCTTTAGTGTGGATGAAAAGGTAAGTCCATAGAGAACATAAGGAGAAGCACATCATCATCTGCTCAAACGAGATGAAACAACTTTTTGGTTGACTTTTGAGTGCTTGGAAGTAACAGAAAGAGAAACTCTAAGGGCTTGCCCGGTTCCAGGAGATGGCAATTAAGAGCAATGGAATCAATTGCTCTTTATCCCATGTCAATGGAATCAGGTGTCTTCAGATAGAGCTTACCAGAGCATCAGCATAACCTGGTAGTCTACTACAGGGGTGTCCAAAGTTTTTGACAGGAGGGCCACATCATCTCTCTGACATTGTGTCGGGGGCTGGGGGAAAAAAATGATTAATTTACATTTAAAATTTGAATAAATTTACATAAGTTCACATAAATGAATATATTAAAGATGATCTTATATGAATGAATGAAGGTCTTGCAATAGCTCAAGGCCTATAAAAGGCCTTGCACAAAGCAAGGCTGGCCTTTCCTTTGCTCCTGCTGCTGCATCACAGATGTGAAACAGCAAGTAGCGAAGGGAGCTCTCATCCCACAGCTCAGGTGAAAGGTCGAACAGTCATCCTCACACTGAGAGCAGTTCTGTTGGGCCAGTGTGGGCTCCAGCAAGTCTCTGGAGGGCCAGGGGCTCATTTGAGACTGGGGGCTCCCTGCGGGCCTGATTGGGAGACCCCGAGGGCCGCAAGTGGCCCCCGGGCCGGGGTTTAGGCACCCCTGGTCTACTATATACTACTATGCATCTGCGACATTACCTAACCCTTAATCGCACACAAAGAATGCTGAACAGATGAAGATTTATGACTTCTTAACACCTTGAGGGCTAAAGGTATCTGACAAAGGGCAGCCAAACCCTCAAGTCTGGATTACAGCTTTAGTTTTTGATCCAGGAAGACTATCAATTGTTTCTAATTGTGTAGCGAGCAGGCTAAAACTAAACCAGGTGTTGGTCCCATTTTGCCAAAAAAAAAACAAGCTTGACACATGCTAGCATGTAAATTGATGGCTTTGCGAGATCAAACAATGCTGTATTATGCTGGCTGCTCCAGCAGTCTCAGAGAAAAGCAATTTTCCTGCAATTTTTAATTTTTTTGTTTATCTATGGACATAATTGAATGTAATCATGCTGGCTGGTACTCTTGCGAACTAATCTGAAACAGAAATGTTTGTGAAGGAAAGCTGGTGAAAATTCAGAGATTATAAGAAACGTGGCTTAAGCTGTTTCATGTTAAAGAAAAGTAAAATAGGAGCTGTCCTTCAAATGTCCTTTTGGGGAATCATTATAAGAGCCAATTCAGGGTAGCAAATGCCCATCAACTTTACTATTTGAAATCAAGTTACGGTCCATGATCAAGACTGAGCAACCTTTACTTCTCCAAATATCCATATTCTCTGCCAAAGTCATCCAAATGTTATGCTTAGATTCTGAAAAGTGTGACCAGTATGTATACATATTTACTTAATGTATTGTTGCTGTGTTTGGAGTTCCATGAAATTTGGCAATTTGGCAATGACTTGGTTTAGGATGCAAGGAGGGAATAGAGACATGGGTTGGACAAAGCAAATAGGGTTTTCTTTTTAAGTGTACAGTACTTATTTACAAATTTATATCTCACCTTTCTTTCCCAGTAATGAGACCCCCAGGGTAGCTAACAGTCATAATAAAAACCAATCACAATTAAAAGAATACAAAACCACTTAAGTGAGCAAGCAAGCAATACATTGGGGAAAATTCCAGCAGTAACAAGTCATCAAACCAAAAGAAATATATCTCAAGCAAATGCCTATTGGAGCAAATGCCTATTTCCATCTTGCTACAAAAGTCAGGGAGAACCATTTACAGATTTGCCAGGGCAAAGACTTCCAGAAATGGTCATCCACCTCACATCTGTTGGGGTAGGAAAGGCACCTTCAGAAGTCCCTTCACCAAACTGTCATTCATGAGCCCCCCTCCCCCCTCGGTGGACTCCAGGAGACTTGCTATGTCACCACCACACCAAAGCTATTGGCCCAAAGGTGACTTCAAAGATCAACAGTGACCAATTATTCTGACCCCTGTGAGGGCAAGATGCAGAGCAGGACCTCCTTCCACGAATATTCTCAACATGTAGGTAAGTTTGTATGAAAGGAGGCAGTCTTTCAGGTATCATGGTCCCAAACCATTTAGGGCTTTTGAAAGTTAGTTCCAGAACATTTATGAGCCTAAAACTGGGCCTAAAAATGGTTTGGGAGCTAACAAAGTGGTGGTATCTCAGCTCCAGAGAGCTTTGGATGAAGCTGATTATCTGGATCCCTTTCAGTTTGGCTTCAGACCATGCTTTGGGATGGAGACAGCCCTTGGTGGATGACCTGCATTGAGGACTGGACAAGAAGAGTGCTTCCCTGCTGGTCCTCAACACCATTGACCACAGTGTCCTTCTGGACAGGTTAGCTGAGTTGGGGCTAGGAGACACTGTTTTGCAGAGGTTCAATTCCTTCTTGGCTGACTGGTCCCAGAAGGCACAGTGCTGGAGGATGCCTGTTTGGCACCATGGTCGGTGGTCTATGATGTCCCACAAGAATCTTTTTCCCCATTCTTTTTAACATCTACGTGAAATTGCTGGAAGAGCTCATCTGGCAATTTGGAGCTGGATATCCTTAATATGCTGATGACACCCAACTGTATCTTTCCTGCAAATATAAAGGGAGCAGTCAAAGCCCTGGAGCACTGTCTGGAGGCAGTTGGAACCTGGATAAGGGTTAATAAGCCGTGATTAAACCCAAACAAGACAGAGGTGCTCCTGATCCAGAAAACCTTTGGTGCCTCACACTTGATGGGGTTGCACCCCCCCCCCCCAAGGAGCAGATCCACAGCCTGGGAGTTCTGCTGGATTCACAGCTGCTCCTGGATGGCCAGGTGGCAGCCATGGTCCTGGGGGCCTTTTCCCAGCTGTGACTAGTGTGTCAGCTATGACCATACCTAAGTCAGTTGGATCTGGCTAAGGTGGCCTATGTCTTAATTACATCACACTTAGACTACTATAATGTGTTCTATGTGGGGATGCCCTTGAAGACTGTTCAGAAATTGCAGTTGATTCAAAATGCTGCAGCTTGTGTGATGAAACAGCTAAAAATGTACTCTAGGCTCTTCAGTCTATGTGTATTCATAAGTTATTCTGAGTTCAGCGGGGCTTCCCCCAAAATACAGGCATGCCCCCGTATCCATTCTAGAACCCCCTGCGGTTAACTGAAACCACAGATACAGGCAAATACCAGTCCCCCACCCTCCAGAACCGAGGGTATCTCTGCTCCCTTCACGTCCATAGGGTCCTCTGAGCCCAGCAAAGGCCTCTGCCAGGCTCAGACTGTGCCCTAGAGCTTTAAAAAGTCACTTCCAATTTCTCTGAGAAGCTGGGGCTTCCACAGGCCTCTCAATGCCTTATAAGGCATTTAAAATGTCACTTCCGGTTTCAGGAGAAACCAGAAATGACATTTTTTAAGATCTAGAACAGTGGCTGCAATCCTATCCACACTTTCCTGGGAGTAAGCTCCGTTGAACACAATAGGACTTACTTCTGAGTAGACAAGCATAGGATTGTGTCCAGTGTTTCTCAAGCAGTGGTACTTGAGTGGTACTTGAGTCCAGTGTAAGTTAGAGAAGCTGTGAAGGGCAAGGAAGCTTCCTTCCGTAAATGGAAGTCTTGCCCTAATGAGGAGAGTAAAAAGGAACATAAACTGTGGCAAAAGAAATGTAAGAAGGTGATACTGGAGGCCAAGCGAGACTATGAGGAACGCATGGCCAGCAACATTAAGGGGAATAATAAAAGCTTCTTCAAATATGTTAGAAGCAGGAAACCCGCCAGAGAAGCGGTTGGCCCTCTGGATGGTGAGGGAGGGAAAGGGGAGATAAAAGGAGACTTAGAGATGGCAGAGAAATTAAATGAGTTCTTTGCATCTGTCTTCACAGCAGAAGACCTCGGGCAGATACCGCTGCCCGAACGGCCCCTCCTGACCGAGGAGTTAAGTCAGATAGAGGTTAAAAGAGAAGATGTTTCAGACCTCATTGATAAATTAAAGATCAATAAGTCACTGGGCCCTGATGGCATCCACCCAAGAGTTATTAAGGAATTGAAGAATGAAGTTGCAGATCTCTTGACTAAGGTATGCAACTTGTCCCTCAAAACGGCCACGGTGCCAGAAGATTGGAGGATAGCAAATGTCATGCCTATTTTTAAAAAGGGAAAGAGGGGGGACCCGGGAAACTATAGGCCGGTCAGCCTAACATCCATACTGGGTAAGATGGTGGAATGCCTCATCAAAGATAGGATCTCAAAACACATAGACAAACAGGCCTTGCTGAGGGAGAGTCAGCATGGCTTCTGTAAGGGTAAGTCTTGCCTCACGAACCTTATAGAATTCTTTGAAAAGGTCAACAGGCATGTGGATGCGGGAGAACCCGTGGACATTATATATCTGGACTTTCAGAAGGCGTTTGACACGGTCCCTCACCAAAGGCTACTGAAAAAACTCCATAGTCAGGGAATTAGAGGACAGGTCCTCTCATGGATTGAGAACTGGTTGGAGGCCAGGAAGAAGAGAGTGGGTGTCAATGGGCAATTTTCACAATGGAGAGAGGTGAAAAGCGGTGTGCCCCAAGGATCTGTCCTGGGACCGGTGCTTTTCAACCTCTTCATAAATGACCTGGAGACAGGGTTGAGCAGTGAAGTGGCTAAGTTTGCAGACGACACCAAACTTTTCCGAGTGGTGAAGAGCAGAAGTGATTGTGAGGAGCTCCAGAAGGATCTCTCCAGACTGGCAGAATGGGCAGCAAAATGGCTGATGCGCTTCAATGTCAGTAAGTGTAAAGTCATGCACATTGGGGCAAAAAATCAAAACTTTAGATATAGGCTGATGGGTTCTGAGCTGTCTGTGACAGATCAGGAGAGAGATCTTGGGGTGGTGGTGGACAGGTCGATGAAAGTATCGACCCAATGTGCGGCAGCAGTGAAGAAGGCCAATTCTATCCTTGGGATCATTAGGAAGGCTATTGAGAACAAAACGGCTAGTATTATAATGCCGTTGTACAAATCTATGGTAAGGCCACACCTGGAGTATTGTGTCCAGTTCTGGTAGCCGTATCTCAAAAAAGACATAGTGGAAATGGAAAAGGTGCAAAAGAGAGCAACTAAGATGATTACGGGGCTGGGGCACCTTCCTTATGAGGAAAGGCTACGGCGTTTGGGCCTCTTCAGCCTAGAAAAGAGACGCCTGAGGGGGGACATGATTGAGACATACAAAATTATGCAGGGGATGGACAGAGTGGATAGGGAGATGCTCTTTACACTCTCACATAATACCAGAACCAGGGGACATCCACTAAAATTGAGTGTTGGGCGGGTTAGGACAGACAAAAGAAAATATTTCTTTACTCAGCGTGTGGTCGGTCTGTGGAACTCCTTGCCACAGGATGTGGTGCTGGCGTCTAGCCTAGATTCCTTTAAAAGGGTATTGGACAAGTTTCTGGAGGAAAAATCCATTATGGGGCACAAGCCATGATGTGTATGCGCAACCTCCTGATTTTAGAAATGGGTTATGTCAGAATGCCAGATGCAAGGGAGGGCACCAGGATGAGGTCTCTTGTTATCTGGTGTGCTCCCTGGGGCATTTGGTGGGCTGCTGTGAGATACAGGAAGCTGGACTAGATGGGCCTATGGCCTGATCCAGTGGGGCTGTTCTTATGTTCTTAACTACAATTCCCAGGAAGCCTTGCAGGTCTCTTGTTATCTGGTGTGCTCCCTGGGGCATTTGGTGGGCTGCTGTGAGATACAGGAAGCTGGACTAGATGGGCCTATGGCCTGATCCAGTGGGGCTGCTCTTATGTTCTAGTGGTACTCGCAAAAACCCCAGATGCTCACACCCAGCCGTGAGACCAGCAATGCAACGCAACACACCGAAATAGAAGGCTCAACTTGGCGGGCAGAACTCCAGTGTGAGCTTTTTACATGCTCCAAAAAACCCTCCTGTCTGCCCTGAACCTCTTACTGCTGTTTGTAGTGTCACATCTGGCCTCCCAACCTGGAAGTAACTGGCAATGACGTCATCAGCTGTTACTTCTGGTGGTACTTTCAATAGGTGGACCATGCAATAGGTGGTACAGAGAGGGACCAATGCTGAGAAATACTGCTCCAGGGCTCAGAGGACCCTCTGGAGGCGAGGGGAGCAGAGTTCCTCTCACCTCTGGAGGGAGCATGCATGGGGGGGGGGGCGCAAAGCTGATCTGCAGATAACTGAATCCTCGGATACTGGTTCTGTGGATATGGGGCCTGCTTGTAAATGTGCATGGTGCTGCACCCTTAAATTTTTTGCCCACTCCCAGTCCAAAGGCTCAAAGCAGGTAATATGTGTGTGTGTGTGTGTGTGTGTGTGTGTGAGAGAGAGAGAGAGAGAGAGAGAGAGAGAGAGAGAATCCAGTAGTATCCAAGTTGCGAAAAAAACTTGCTAGCTTTGCAAAGAGGCACCTTTTAATGCCTCTTAAACTATGCCTGAACCTACTTGCATACTGGCCCCATTCCACGTCTCATTGCCTACAGAGGTTTGGTTGTGGTACGCAGGCTGTAAATATTACCATTTGGCTTTTTGTTGGATATTGTGGTCATCCTTCTGTGTTTTAATTTATTTCTTGTTGGTGCTTATCCCTGTCTCTTGCAGGATGGCTGCTATTTGCTTATTTTGCTGGTATCTTGTTTTAAGTTATTTTGAATCTGTTTCTTGTGACAAGCTGCCTTGGTGGTCCCTTAAGTAGAACAAAAGGTGGCCACACTTAGTGCGCAATCCTAACCCCTTATGTCAGTGGGGCAGTGCACCTCCAAGGTAAGGGAACAAACATTCCCTTATTTGAGGAGGCCTCCGTGAGTGACACCCAACTGCAGGATGCAGCATATGTCGCATTGGCACCACTATGCCAGTGCTGGAAAGTACTGACATAAGGGGTTAGGATTACACCCATAGTTACATAAATATTTACTCAGAAGTAAGTGCCACTGTGTTCAATGGGGTTTATTCCAGTTAAGGCTGGAATCCTATATATCTTGAGAGTAAGCACAACTGGATACAATGGGGCTTATTTCTGAGTAAACATGCATAGGATTGTGCTGTTAATAAATAAATGGTGGTTCTTTTATATTTAGCAGGCAAAGAACAATTGTCTCCATTCACCCCAGCATAGCATCTTTTCCATTGGCTGATTGCTGGTGTCCCTCTCATGTCTCTTTTTTTATTAAGACTGTGAACCTATTTTACATAATTGTTCTATATATCACATGCAAAATAACCAGAAGTCTTGCAGCTCTTTCTAAAAGTGAATTTGTCATTTCCACGGCAACCACACTCATGTTGCATTAACATGGCACATGGATCAAGAGAGCATTCTGATTTCGCCTTCATGACAGATATAAGTAGTGTTAATTACCAATGTAATGATATTCTTTATCATTTCGTTCATTCACATGTTCATTGCAGGAATTTGATATGGCTGCCAATTGCTTATTTGCCATCTGATAAATCCGCAACAGGTGCCTAAGAGATTATTCAACATTTTGGTTAAGTTTGAGATAAAATAGAAACTTTAAGACAGGCTGACTGACATGTCAAAAAAATGTGAGCTTCTCCAGATTCTAAAACAGACACAAGCAAAGGTGCCTTTTACCTATTGTGTGCCTAGAGTTTTGTGACAGTCAGCATTCTGCTCCTTTGTTGGACTCAGAACCCAGCAAATGTTTTTCTCTTGCAATTCCTCCCTTACTTATTAAACAAGGATCTGGCATAACCTTCCCCCTAAAAACGCTGGCTATTCTGCCTCTCCCTTATTTTAAATGTCCTCCAGCCATAAAAACGTCCACTGCTCGACTGAAAAATGTTGTGAAACATTACGACTTGCATTTTGCCTGTCTCTTCTCACCACGTTTTAATGGCGGGGAGAGTGTGCGAAGGAGAGGAGTGATGGAAACCAAGAGGGGGCATTGCTTAAGATTGGCTTGCTTAACAATGTGTGTGGGCTGGTAGCCAAATGATTCTGTTTAACAAGCTAGTCACAAAGCCACCTCTCATGCTGGAACGTGGGGGAGGGGAATGAAAACATGTATTTTAAATTAAATAATAATCCTTGGACATTCGCTTTACTCCTTTTTTATTTTAATTAGAACCATTTTTTTCCCTGCAACCCTCCTGAATTGAGTTAGTTGGATCAAAGGGAAGCTCTTCAGTATAAGAATAATTCATTCTAAGTTTCTGGAACTATCTTCTGCCTTCATTGTCAGTGGGTGATTTTGTGATTAGGTGGTTTGAACTGAAAGAACTGATTTGGCCATCCTCCTGTTGAAAGGAAGACTTTTTAAACAATTAAAATAAAATTTTATGTCTTACTTAGCAGCTTTTTGAAAGAATTGTTGGAGAAAATGGTAATGTTGTACTCCTCATACATTAATATTAACACAATAAACTAACAGAATGTACCCTCCCTCTCATTGCCCCCAAACCCTTCCATCTTCAGTTTCCTTGGCTCATATTACTATGCCTTGTTGGAATGGTTGGTAAGTAGGGCATAGTGACACAGGTAGAAGTAAAATTCCTCTTATGATCAAAATCAACTTACTACCACCAGTGCTTGCAACTAAGTCAAAATGATGCACAAGGAACAAAAACTGAAGCTGAGGTTAAAACTCAAACAAATACCTTCTTACAGTTTTTAAATATTTATAAAGCATTGGGTTTAGGACCAGAGGTTCTAACAGCTTTGAAAACATAACCCAGTTTGTTAATCGCTCTTGGTTTGAGAGTAGTGTAATGGAAATGTGCAAGATCCCTTGAGGAGATAGGGTGTGATGTCAAAGTGGCCCCTTGCTCTGGCAGGCAAGCATGGGGTTAACACCAGGGCCTTAGATTGTGGTGGTGTGCTTCACAGCTGCATCCACTTGGAGGTAACAAGGCCCTCAGGGATAAAAGCAGCATGTGGAGAAAGGAAAATGGTAGTAGGAGAACTTGGAGGGAGGCAAGCAAGCAAGCAAGCAAGCAAGCAAGCAAGCTAGCTAGCTAGCTAGCTAGCTAGCTAGCTGACTTGACTGGCTGATGGACCAACCTGGCAGACTGACAATCGGACTGGCGGATGAACCATGAGCTGGTTGACTGACTCATGGGCTGGCTAATGAATTCATTGACTGCCTGGCAAGCTACTGAACAGAGACTGCAGAGTGGTGGAGAGCTGAGGGGGCACTGCTGCACCTAGAAGAGCTAATGCTTTGTGGACTGGGAGGAGGGACCCTGCAGCCCCACAGGCAAGGTACCTACTAGTTACCTCTCCATTGGTGCTGGGGCACAGTGGTAGCTTTGTATACTGCTAGGGCTAGCTGTGTTTGAGCTAGGGAACTAATTAGCTTAAACTGGTCATAAGTTCCAGAACAAGCTTGGAAAGGGAACTTGGCAAAACAAGTACTAGCAAGAACTAACTGCTGAGAGAGTCTAGTAATGCATGCCCATCTGTCTAGAAGTTCAGGTAAGTTTGGATAAACTGTCATGGATGACTGACAGGTTGGTAACTGCTTCTTGGAACACTCCTGCCCACAGAAGGTTCTGTCACCCTCTGCAGCTCCTGTAGCAGATGTTTCCCTTGTTTCTGACATGCCTTACGTCAAATAGTTCAGTATCTCCACTTTGTGCCAGCTCTGTACCCTGGTCAAATATTTATTTTGGTACAATATTTATTTGTTTAGTACTTCATTTTCTGTCCCAAGACCAAAAAAGCCTCTCACATTCATAAAACTAATTATTATTATTAACAGTATTTATATACTGCTTGTCAACAGAAAGTTCACAAAGAGGTTTACAGACATATCGAAGAAGCAGTCTGTTACATGACTTTCAAAATATAACTGGCACTGGTTTTGTCACGGCCATTGCCACAATTGATGCTTCTTGCACCACTCAGCCAGTCAGGCCCACCTCCAGAATTCCACTTGTGTGTTAAAATTAGGAGAAACTTTATGAAGTGCCCCAGGGAGGAAATAAGAGGAAGACCATTAACTCAATTTCACTTTTTACCTGAGGCAGCTCATGAACTCTGACTTCAGAAGGTTGGAAATCTCCCTTTGACTCCACAGAAGAACAAAGTCCACGTAGGGTCCAAAGTTTCCATTCCAAAGCTAAAACATGACTGTGATTAATGTGCAGCTTTGAGTTTCATGTATTACTGAACTGTGTACATTGCTCAGGGCTTGAAAAGTTTCCCTTTATAATGTGCAATACAAATGTAGGTTTAAACTGGAGGGGGGTTGCAAAAGGGGATGCAAGCTCAAAGTATTTCCATATGTATTTTGAGAATGCTAACCTGGAGAAGGGTGCCTTGGGATTAATACGATGTTCCACCAAACCATGAGCAGTGTGTTCATGACGGCACTCTGAATTCAGTTGCTGAAGCATCTGGGTTACTCCACAGCAGCCAAGACCTGCTTAGAGCAATGATTTTCAACCTTTTTTGTCTCGTGGCACACTGACAAGGTCCTAAAATTGCCAAGGCACACCATCAGTTTTTTTACAATTATAACAAGGCACACCATGCTGTTGGTAGGGGGTTGATAGCCCCTAATGAACCTCACCCAAGCTCTTGCGGCACACCTGCAGACCATTCATGGCACACCAGTGTGCCATGGCACAGAGATTGAAATGGCTGCCTTAGAGAGAATCCTCCACTCTGAATGCAGTGTGCAATCAAACATGTGTTATGTCATTTTCTGCTACTGTACTCTGGGTTCATTGTTTCTTGAAAACAAATCATTTCAACCTTATGATAATGTCAATTGAACCTCACAACTGATTTGCTCTATAGTTCTTTCACTGAGTTGTAATGCACTTCCTGAACGTGAATCCAGAGTTATTTTACTGAAACCCAATGTGTTTACTTCAGAGTCAGCTGTTTAAAGACTGTGGTCTTAAATGTGTTAAAGTAACCTTCATACACTTGCAACATTCCATCTATTGAACTGGATTTCATGTGAAGGTCTGCAGTCCTGCAGACTGGTGGTGCAAATGTTGACTGCTGTACCTTTCAGATGATGGTAGAAGAGGAAAATTCTACAGGTGCAGCTGTTCTCACCCACACACAATAAACTGCATCTGCTGCAGGAAAAAAAAACCCTCTGTGACTTGGCTATTAAAAGTAGAGGAGCATTGTCCTCCTTGATATCAGGTCACCCTACCTTTAGGAAAAGACTAGAGCTCTGTGGTAGAGTATATACTTTGCCTGCAGAAGATTCAAGGTTCAGCAGTCATATGGCCTTGATGCTTATTGCTCTGATCTATGAAAATGTTGGATTCCTTTATTGTGAAACTAAGAGCCCAGTCCTAGCTAACTCCCCCAGCACTGCTACAGCTATGCCAATGGGATGTGTGCTGCATCCTGATGGGGGGGGCAGTCATAGATGCCAAGGTAAGGGAATTTCCCCCATTGGGTCTCCTCAGATCTTTGCCAGCTATTTTGCTGGCCTAAATCCAAGGAGAGGGAAGGGAATGGAGATAGGATCCCGGTGCAAGTTGTTGCCGCCAAGATCCATTCCATTACTTTCCCATTCCACTTCCTGGCCTCCCTGCCTTGAAATAACTCTGTACCTCCTCCTTCCCAGCTTACCTCCTCTCCCACCTGTAACTGGTAGCAGCCATGGGCCACCAACAGTGCCACCATTTGCACACAGAGACTAGGTGCTTCTATGTGCCACTGCCATTACACAAAGCCAATGTGCTTCAAAATGGTGATTCATGACAGCGGAACCTCTGTTGTAACAGGATTGGGCTGGAAAGAAAATGAGAAAGTGAGCTTGGAAAATGGCTAAGGGGGTATATTTCTTATACTGTATACACATATACACCAAGTGCACAGTTTGTCTCTTAAGCTAGCTATAGCTTTGCTGAGGCTTTACATTATAATCCTATCAACCAAAACAAGATACCATCACCCAGAATGCTTATTTCCTGTGGTCTGTTACTCCTAGCTGCACTTTGGCTATCAAAACCAAGTAGATTCAGGTGAGCAGAACCCAAACTAACAGGCTTGGTATGAAACCAGGGCTAAACAGTCTTGATTTTATAGCAAATTCTTAAGGAGAAACTGTAGCCCACCATTTAGGTAACCTATACCTGTGTACAAGCAATGCATGGAGAGGGGAGCACATGCAGGCCCTTCTGCAGACCTCAACATATTGATTGTACACACAGGTTCTGTATAGAAGTTACAAACTACTTGTAGTTGCCTACAGATTTTTGTATGTGGCTCTTATCATTAGGAACTTTGAACATCCCAGGTATAACCGAAAAGTTTCCAGTTCATTGGTCTCTTTGCATTCATGTTATGTTGGTAGTTTTTTTTATCAGTTGGGCAGACGCGATTTGGGGTTAATAAACGTAGTTACAAATTTCTTCCCAACACTTGAGTCTGTTGAGATTTCTGTACTGAAGTGCATCTGGAACTTGACTTACATGAGCAAAACAAATGGTACCTGCCCCAGGATACTGGTTGAATAGTCTTGTGACTAGGAAAATGGAATCTTGGCATCCTGAGAATCCCCACATCCTTCAAAAGGCCAGGCATTTCTGAAAATGTCAGGAAGCACATAATAAGGGGGCATATCCCACTGGCTGCAATAACTTTCCTTACTTAACAAGCCAGTGAAAGTTGCCAGGTGATGGAAATGGAAACCACAAGTGTCTCTCCAAATATACCCCAAATACTCATAGAACTACAGGGCTGAAAATAACCTGTTGCAATATCCAGTAGTGCACATGATTGCCCATATTCAAGTACTCTTAAGTTCTAAAAGATTTCATCATATTTTTCCAGAGACTGTGGGCCAAGCAGGCAAAAAAAAAAAAAGATCAACAAACTACTCAAGAGCTATCTGTAATACTGGCACTCCACAGCCAATCCTCATTATTTCAACTGTAGTGATAGCCCGTAGTACTTTCCTTTCCACTGTGTATCCTCAGAAATCCAAAAGCATTGGGTGTTGCTGAGCTTGACCTGGAGTGCCTGAGTTCATGCCCCCCCCCAAATTTCTGATGCAGAGTTTGATTGCAATATCTAAAGGGCCATCCACCACCTATCCCAAATTATTAACAGCCTTTTGAGCTACAAATCTGTAGTTGTTCCCATATATGGAATCTCAAAGGCTGGATAAAGCCCATTTAGCTCAACGGACATGATTTTCTGGCTCTAGAATCCTACTATTGCTGAGATGTCCATTAGCCTCTCATTATCAACTTTGCTGAATCCTATACACATCTGAATTGTGCATGCTCATGCCACCAAACCCATCTTCTCCCTCATTCTGCATCCCTCCCAGCCCTCTCTCCACCCAGAAACTCCTTCATTAGTCCCTCTACCACTCCTGCTCCTCCGACCACCTGCCCCACCGCCATCTTGCCTTTCACCAGTGAACAGTCACCTGGCCACTGGCACACATGCACAGTCTTCCAGCAACTTTGCTGGTACACAGTCACACAACTTTCCACAGGTCCAGGCACTTCCACTTGGATTTTGCCAGCTCCACTGGTGGAACACACATTCCACCAGTAGATAATTAAGTCTTTGGGCTGCCCACAACCCCTTTCTTAATAGTAAGCATAGGAACATCCTTTTTTCTACATGGACTGAAATGGTACACACTACTAAGTTATTGGTGTGGTATCCTGGACAAAAGAAACCAGTCAAAGCCTGTAAGACCATTCTACAAGATGTGGTTTGACATCTTCATATATGGCTTAACGAACTTAGAGGGGAAAGCACATACAGCATGTGGTAGAGAAACACTCCTGCTTTCAGGAGTGTTTGGCAGTTGGGTCGAAAACTGATGCATGAGCTCACCGCAGTTGGCATGTTAATCAGTTCTGAGCATCCAGAAAGTTCAGAAGCACTTTTTACAATGCCAACCTTGTCCTGTTGGAAGTGACCTCCTCCCCCATTTTTAATTGCATATGGCAGACATCCTCTAGTTTCTTAATTAAGCCTGAGGGGAAGAAAAGGGAGTCTTGCATGCCCCACAGAGTGGCCCCCTGTCCTAATTGACATATATGTAGGCTTGTTCATGTGGTTACATTTTCACAACTTGACCCAGGGCAGCAGGCTTTTCTGCTTAGGGGCTCTCGCTCTCTCTTGAAGCAATTCTGCATACATTGAGTTGGGCTGAAACTTTCAAATGATCAAAACTGTCAGGGGTGATTTGCTGGATACAGAGGTACATAGGGTCCGATCGGCGTGAGTGTCAGAAGCAATTATGGGCCTCAACGTGATTCCAGTTAGCAAACAGTCTGCTAATGTGCCACCTCCCTAAGGATGCTGATTGTTTCTGACAGTGTTTTTCATTCTGTTTGCTAGTAATGTACAACCCCAGCCTTTGCGGCTTAGCATTTTAGTAAGAGCCATGGTCGCTCTTAAAAATGAAATCTTCACATAGGCAAAAACATGGAGCAGGAAAGCTATTCAGCTTTTTTATTCTCCGCCCCCCCTTGCTTCCCAATAAAACCTGCTTAAGTTATAATAAAAGTTCTGAGTCATTCCAAATGTTTTTATACGCAATGTAAACCTTTGTCGAATTAGTGGAGCAGGACATTTAAAGCAGATTTCTGTATATGAAGGAAATGGAAGGTGAACCTAGTCTCTGTTTTTCTGGGATCAGTGGAAGCAAGTCTTTCTGGGTTTGCATTGAAATGGTTGACTTACAGTGCAATCCTATGCATGCCTACTCAAAAGTAAGTTCTATTGTGTTCTATCAGTGGAGAACTTACCTCCCACTGCTCCCGGGGCAAAGGTCTGCAATGCCGCCCCTTTGAAGTGTTTGAAGGTGAACACTTTGAAGTGTTTACCTTCAAAGCAAAACAGAGCCTTGCATGACTTTCGGACCGAATGGGCAAGTGTTCTGAGGCTTCCCCATGATCTTAAACTATAGTTTCTGACCGCGTCGGGAGCCTCAGTAAGGCTTCCCACACAGTCCTAGAGTTGCACGGGCTCAGCACCCAGGATGCTTGCCCAGTGCTAAATCCACTGCTGTGTTCAGTGGTGCTTACTCTCAGGAAAATGTTTATAGGATGACAGCTTTTGAGTGATTACTGGATCTTGGATAAGTGACATGATTATGGGTCAAATAGGGGCCTGCTGATATCCAAATGACTGACAGCCCAATCCTCTGCATGTGTACTTAGAAGTAAATCTGACTGTGTTTACTGGGGCCTACTCCCAGGAAGTTATGGATAGGATTGAAGCCTGAGATCATGTGTGTGAAGCAGATTGCCAGTGGAGGTGGTGGATTCTTCCTCATTGGAGATCTCCAGGCAGAGGCTTGATAGGCACCTGCTGGAGATGCTCTAGTCTAGGAGGATTTCCTGCTATGGGTAGGGGGTTGGACTAGATGACCTTTTGGGTCATTCCAACTCTATATTCTATGAAAGCGTTGGAAAGTAGATAGCACACTTTATCTTTTAAGAATCCCTGGGCTAGGAACATCTCTCTTCTCTGGCCAAGCAAACCAAACGAGACTTGAAATTCCAGTGTCATAAATACATTTGAAGGAGCACATTGATTTTCATGAGAACTGAAATGATCACTGAAATTTTCAATTACTTTAAAAAAAAAAAAAAAGGTGCAGACATCATTACTCATCAGGATGACTGTCTTCTCCCCTCCCCCCCCTTTCAAAATGTGTAGCTAAGATCTAAAGATGTAGAGCAGTGTTTTTCAAACTGTAGGTTGGGCCCACTAGGTGGGCCATGAGCTAATTTTGGCTGGGACCCCTTTCATTTCAATGTTTTATTTTTAATATATTAGGCTTGATGCTACCATGACTGCATGTGGGGAAATGTTACAGACCTGTACTTTTAACAAGATACTATGTATATGCTTTTAACAATGATAGTAAATGGGACTTACTCCTGGGTAAGTGTGGGTAGGATTGCAGCCTAGGATGGTTACAAATTTTCCTGCTTGATGATGTCACTTCTGGTCATGACATCACTTCCGGTGGGTCCTGACAGATTCTCATTCTAAGAAGTGGGTCCTGGTGCTAAATGTGTGAGAACCACTGATGTAGAGGGCTAACAGCCCAATCCTATGCATGTCTACTCAGGAGTAAGTCTCACTGAATTCAGTGGGGCTTACTCCTGTCCTGTGCATAGGATTGTAGCCCAAGACTGTGCAGAGAAGGGGCCTCGAAGCGGATCAGGCGTGGCCGTGACTCCGCCAGCAATCCAGAGCGGGGAGGTGTTTTCCTTGGAGGAGCAAAGTGTGTGGAAGGCCAAAGTGCCTGGGCGTTCTGTGGTCCTTGCGAGGCATCCCTTGACAGACCACTGCATAGCCAGGAGGCACCAGACCTTGTTCTGGTGTGGTCACCCCAGGCGCACATGTTTGCGCTGGACCCCTCACCTTTCATGCTCAAAGTTCCTCTCTTCGTTCCTGCCACACTGCTGCTTCTTGCAGGCGGTGTGCTGGAGGGGCTGCCATGGTAGACCTCACGGAGGGGAACGCGCAGCAGGGAGGAGGCACCCTAAATACGGGGCAGGCCTCCAAAGAGAAGATGCAGGCTCAAGTCCTTCTGCGCACCACGTCTTCTGGCTTGAAATGCAATTCCTCTCCTTTCTGTCTCCCCCCCCCCCCAACAGCAATCCTAAAAGGCTTGCTTGTGATGGGCGGAATGGTACTTTGCACGGGCTCAGAGGCACGATGGTTAGGGCTCTCTTGTTGGTGCAAGCCAAAGGAACGCCTGTGATGATGATCGTCACTCACTGGGTTGGGCCACTGCCAAAGTGGCCCAGAAACCCTTCTTAGGATCAACGCTGATTCGACCTTATCAATAGGGTTGATCTGAGCTGTGAGTGGTGATACTTAACCATGACGAACTGGAGGGTCTGTGGAGACTTGTGGGGTCTCAGCTTCCCCCCACCTTCATAGTCTTCCTTGAGGGCAGGAGGGTAGAGGTGGTGGGGTGGGGGCAGTTTTGTTTCACCTCCAATCTGAGCAGTAAAATGGTACAGTCCTCCACCTCAATCCACTTTCAAAAAGCAAATGAGGAGGAATTTGCAGAGGATGAAAAGAAGAAACGCAGCAACACTACTCAGAGTAAGAAAATTATCCCATTCTGATTTAGTGTCAATCTTGCTCATGCTAAATTAAAACTGTCAATTAAAAACTTGTATTAAAAATATAGTAACATCTGGTTTGTAGGAAAATATAGGAAGAGGGTCATCCTGTCCCGGGCCCAATATAATCTCAGCAGCCCTGGCAGTGGCGTCACTAGGATTCGCGTCACCCGGTATGGGAGGCCTGCGCGCCACCCCATACAGTGGGCAGGGCAACGCCTCAGGTGGTGGGCGTGGTGATGTACCATTGCCCCCACTGGTTTATTGGCTGCACCTTTTGTTAGAACACAGATATTTGAATGTGGTTTGTTTCATTGCATTCTGCATGAAATTACGCATTGATTGATGTATAACATGATGGTTTTATTCCTCCAAACTCTGATTTTAGTGATTTTGAACATTTGTAGAGTCTCTCTCTCTCTCTCTCTCTCTCTCTCACACACACACACACACACACACACACACACACACACACCCCTTGTCAACTTACTAACACCTTTATTGCAGCAGTTCTCAAACATTTCGCACTGGGACCCACTTTTTAGAATGACAATCTGTCCAGCACCAGATGTCATGGCCAGAAGTGACATCATCAAGCAAATTAAAATAAAAGAAATAATTAAATAAGGGGGAGTCAGTCCTGTTCCACCAAGTGAATCTACTCTGAAGTAAGTCCCAAAGTGAGGGTAGGATTGCAGCCTGTGAGCCCAATCCTATGCATGTCTACTCTGAAGTAAGTCCCACAGTGGTCAATGGAGCTTACTCTGTAGCCTGCCTGCAATAACAACCCCCCAAAAAGAATCAGTGAGATTTCCAGCCCTTCCCAGTGCCCAGTTCTTCCATTTCAGGCATATCAAGATAAAGACCCACCTGGCTTTTCAAGTGCAAAATAGAAAACTTCCCCTTACCAGTTGAAGCCTCTTTTTGGTCCTTTGGGGGGGGGGGGAAGGCTGCCTTCTGGAGCAGCTCCATCACATTGGGACCATACTGGTTTCCTCATATTCCCCTTTGCCTGGCCTGACCACCAGCCAAGGCTCGTCTGCCTACTCATGAGTAAACGCAACCGTGAGGCTGCTTTGCTTTCCATAGAGCTCAATAGGGCAGCTAGGAGGCAGGGCAGGGACGTCCTTCTTGGGTGTTTTTTGGGGCTGCATTCATTGGATCAGGACCACTGTGACATCCTTTGAGTCCTTTGAGCCTGCCCTTTCCGATGGACTAAGACAAGTTCGCTTTCTCACAAGTAAACGTGGACATGTGGCTTCGTTTTGGGCTCAATACACTCGCAGCTGGGAGGGAGGCAGGTACTTCCTTCTTGCTTTGGCGGGCTGCATTCATTGGATCGAAACCATTCAGGTGTTGTTGGATTTCTCTCAGTCTGCCCTTTCTGACGGACTATGGCAAGTGCACCTACTCACGAGTAAACACACAATACGGCTCACTTTGACTTTCCATAGGGATCCATTCATTTTTTCTTTCCTTTTTTTGGCCATAACTTTTGAAGGAAAGGAGCTATTTCAATTCTGTTTTTTGCATTGCATTCTGCGGGGAATTCCACATCCAACAGTGTATGGCATGACAAGGTAGCTCCTAAAGTTGCGGTGTTGGCACATCACCCCCCCCAGGGCGCGTCACACACACACCCCGGTGCATCACCCGGTGCGGCCTGCACCTCCCGCACCCCTCTAGCAATGCCACTGAGCCCTGGTTTGGATGATGCTGCCTGAGACAGCCAACTACCAATGTAATGTGAGGCATATAAATGCTATATAAATTGCATCAGGGACATATGGTCAGAGGAGGCAGAGCCTCACCTGCCATACAAGGTAAATAACCTCAGCCTCCCCAGTGATACAGCACATGCTCCAACCACTTTTTGAATGGTTGCATCATCGCAGGGGGGGCTTGGTTCTCATTATCCCTAGACTAGAGCTGCAGCAGCGAGAGCTCAGACTCCCTTGTGATCATAGAACCACTCAGAAACTGGGTGGAACGTGTGTGCAATGTTGCTTTTTTCAGTATCAAAAGCTTGAGTAATATCGCACAAATCATTGAACTAGGAATCCCTCCCAGTGCCACTAGAGGGCACTGCTGCAATGCAATCAGAAACAAGATTGCTTGAAATGTAACTTCACCATCAAAACTCCAGCACTGGCTGGCCTCTTGCATTTAAGGCCATGAAGATACTTAACCTATATGGGCACATGAAAAGATACCTACTTCACCATGTGTGAAAAGAACATGCAGTGTGTTGTCCATGCAGTATCACCCGAGATGTTCGGTACACGCTTTCCTTGGAGTAAGCCCCACTGAACATGGGGAAATTTACTGTACTTCTGAGTAAACTTGCATAGAATTACATTACTATTTTATTAACTTTGCCATGTTGACCCTAGAAGTGCTTCCATATATTACTGAAAATTTCTGCTTTCACGCTCATTAGTAGCTAATGATCATGTAGCCCGGTGCCAAGCTCAAAATATTGCCCTGGAAGTGATGTCACAACCAGAAGTGGCATCACACCCAGGCTTTTTAAAAAGTGAAAATTAGGAGGAACCCACATGTTCCCCTCAGCAGCTCACCACCCACTTGCTCTGCTGGCTCCCCCCACTCAGTGGCATAGCTAAGGCATCTATCTGCTACCTGGGGTAAAAGAAGATTTTGTAGCCCCCCCATGATAAAATTAAATTTAATTAATTAAATAAATAAATAAATAAATAGAAAGTTATTGGTTCCATACTGTATCATAACAACATCTCATTGGCACTCAGAACAAACAGTCTCATAGGTCAGTTTGGAGTTAAGCAAATCCACTTTTTGTTCCACAAGGCAGTTGTGTTTTCATTTTTGGGTTAATTGGCCATAACTTTTGATAGAAAACAGATATTCCGGTGCAGTTTGTTTAATTGCATTCTGCATTAAATTACCTTTCCAATGATATATAAAATGATGGTATTATTCATACATACCAAGATTTTCACAATTTTGGACACTAGTGTCAAGTTCAGTTTTTTGCCCCCCTAAAGCTTGATGCCCGGTGCAACTGCTAGCCCCTGCACCCCCTTAGCTATGCCACTGCTCATTATGCACTTGTAGACACAGTTACAACAGCCTAACAATGAATATGAATTTGCCTTTTCAGAAAAACAAGAGCTGCACTGAATGTCCCATTTCCACTTTTTGAGTTAAAGTCATGATTTCAGAGGGAAGGCAAAATTTCCTGAAAAAAATATTTAAATTGGAAGACTGTCCACCTATTTTTCAGCTTTGTTCACTGCTGTTGTCGCCCCTCTCCGCTGCTGCTACATAGCCAATTTGGCTATATGAAAATGTTTCTAGGAGCATAACAACCCCTTCAGGGAGAGAGAGGGTGGTGCTTCCTGGATTAAGCACAAGTATTATCCCAGCCAATCAGAAACCACACAGTGATCAGTGATAATGTATCACCACCCATATAGCTAATCAGATTTGGCAAAGTGTTAATGGCACTGTGGACAAACAAGCTAATTTTCAGAAACAATGTTGTCATTCTGTGAACTCAAACACTTTCTTCCCCGTTGAATTCTCTCTCTCTCTCTCTCTCTCTCTCTCTCTCTCTCTCTCTCTCTCTCTCACACACACACACACACACACACACACACACACACACACACACACACACACACACACCTCTCAAAGGGAGTGCCTTTCAGAGCTGCCAAAACTATCCACAAAAAGCATATTTCCATTTTCACTCAGGCCTAATAATTATTCTGCGTATCTGCTATTCACTTCCTCCTTTGCATAATTTGAGATTTATCATTAAAATGCAGGCCATAACACGCCCCTACCATCTTGCTAAAGCCTTGGCCTCATTAAACATCTTCTCTGATGGTTATCAAATGTTCTGACACACTTTCTGGTTGCACTACAAATTATTATGAAATAGGCTGTAAAGCTCTGAAGTGTCATTGCATTTTGGGAGGCAGGTGCACATCAAACATCTGAATTAGACAAAAATTGTGACTTAAAAACTACGTTGGGTTTCCCAGAACTCAACATTCTAGTTATAAATTATCTGCTGCTTTTAGTGATTGTTAAAACTCTTTGGATATTTGTATTTTTAAATTGTGATCTTTTTGGAATAGAGTGTTTTATAAACTGCCCTTCAAAATTTGGTTGAAGGGTGGCATATCTCTCTCTCTCTCTCTCTCTCTCTCTCTCTCTCTCAAGAATTTTTAAATAAATTCCAGATCTGGGAAATTGTGAGTGAGAGGTTGCCAGCAAGAAGTTGCTTTCTCAGACTAGCAGAATTTCAGATTTCTTTTCAACTGCAGACCTGATATATATTGGATACAACTGAGTGGAGTGATGTCATAACCTGGCTTCATTCCAACAACAGCTTCCTGACCTGTAACATATGTTGAGGACTCGAATACAGTGGGAGAAACACTTGAGATGCAACCAGTTCATTTATCTGCACATACACAGGATTTTTTTCTTACCGCACAAAGTACAATAAATAACAGAAATGCTATCAGGCACATCTTAAATCAGGTTTCAGAAGCTGCAAAACTAAATCCATAGGCACCCCTGGGACATTCCAGCAGATTCTTTCTTATCCAGTGCATTGATATGGGCTTTGCCATGTGTACTCTAAAACAAAAGACCAAGGAGTTCTTATTTGGGTGCCCAGTGCTATACTCCCGCCCCACCCGCCAATGTAGGAATCTGAAACCATTCACATTGCATTCTGCAGAGGGGGCAGTCTGGGAGGTCTCCTTTGGGTAAGGGAACATTCATTCCCTTATCCAGGGTCAAGTCTCTGTCACCAGAGGGGTCTACTCAGACTTGTAGTAGTGAAATCGCTGGTGCAGGTCCATGTGGACCAAGGCCATGGGATCAGGTCTAGGTAGGGGACCAGGATTTTGCAGCTGGTGTCACCACAGCGCCTACCTCCTTCCCAGATCCGATCTGCCCTTCCTTCACCCCTGGAGCTGCCCCAATTCGCACTCCCTCACCCCATCCTGCCTCCATCACCAACTTACCTTGCTCAGTGGGTCCTGATGGAGCCATTGCCACATGTAGGGTGGCTGCAGCCTTCTCACTGATGCTCTGGTGGCATGCACCTCCTCACACTGTTGGACTGCCTTTTGCCACTGCAGTAAGGACTGAGCTCTAAAGTGAGCTTTCAGATAGATTTGCGCTCATCTATTCTGGTATCAACAGAATTACTGAACTTTCTTGCACAGTTAATGATATCCCAGATGATAGCTTTGTATGGTCTTTCCTTTCTCCTTATGGTCAAAGCTTGCATATTGCTGATTATTGCTCAAAGACATTATGCTATTAAAAATACAATTATGTGTTTAATGTGGGGCAAATGTAGCCTTATGGAATTGTGTGAACTTCAGAAGAATTCTCAAGGGCCATGAAAAACCAAATACAGCTTTAGAAAATATTAACAAACAATGACTGGTGCCAAAGTTCCAGGATCTTTAAATATATATATTTATACATATTTATAAATATATATATATTTAAATATATATATTTATATTCATGGTATATATATATACCATGAATAGCAAAGAATAAAATCCAGTGATTTTTTTTTTTTCCAAACAGGCTGAGCCTAGTTTAACTGGAACTGTGTATTGAGCTGTCCAGCTAACGTACATTCAGCAGGCTTTAGCTGTGGGATAATATAGGATGTCTTTATGAGAGTATACTGTAGGCAGCTGGATCAAAATAAACAGACATGTGAGAAGCAAACACTTAAAGTTGTCTAAGCCAAAGATATGGTGTGGGGGCTGCCCTGCCCGCCCCTTCATCCCAAGGGATTAGGCAAACATCCTATGGATGGGGACAGAACACTTCAATCAGGCAAGGAGATGGAAATCTGCTCCTTTTCCATTTATTGCACCACATAATAAATCTCCCAGAGGTGTCAGGATTGCTTTGTCCTCTTCTTTGACTCCTTGGTGTCCCTTCCCCAGAAAACCCCTTCCCCAATGCCATGGACTCTCATAGCCCAGAAAGAGGCATACCAGTCCCAGATGCCTCTTGTAGTCCATGGAAAACTTCACACCTGATCAGCCTGACTGAACAGACAGTCTACAGAATTATCCTCAGCAGGCATGCCAGGTTGTTGAGGATGGGTCTGTATGAAAGGGGGAGGACAGGTTCTCCTCCCTGATGCCAGACCTCACCTTGCTCCTTCCTCTAGTCACCTGACCTTTACAAGGGCTCCACAGCCAAAGCTGCACCCTCTCCCCAGTTTACTTTCAGGGAACTTGCCTTCTCCTAGCAGCCTTGTCTCATTCAAAGTTAATTCTGCAGCTCTGCTCTGCTGGCATTCTGAAGCTTCCCATGTCCATTTTAAAACACTCTGCACTATTTGCAGGCACTATTTTGAAGGTCTCTGCTGCCTTCTGAAGGTCTCTGCTGCTTTGTTGAATGCCTTCAAAATGGCATCTGCAAGTAGCGTGGAGTCCTTTAAATTGACTATGAAAGAGGAAGCTTTCTGCACCATTTTGAAGCTTCTTGCAAACATTTTAAAGGATCTTGCACTATTCACAGGTGCCATTTTGAAGGTCTCTACTGCATTCAGAAGGCAGTAGATACCTTCAAAACGGCATCCGCAAGTAGCTCAGAGCCCTTTAAAATGGCTGTGGAAAGCTTCAAATTGGCACCTGTGAATGATAACTTCTTTGCTGGCATTTTGAAGGTTCTCATGGCCCTTTTAAAGTGCTCTGAGCTACTCGCAGGTGTCATTTTGAAGATTTCTGCTGCAGAATGTGGTTTCAGAATTCTGGTGACTGCTGGGAAGATCATAGATCAGGGGTATCCAAAGTTTTTGGCAGGAGGGCCACATCATCTCTCTGACACTGTGTCAGGGGCTGGGGAAAAAGATAATTAATTTACATTTAAAATTTGAATAAATTTACATAAGTTTACATAAATGAATATATGAACTTATATGAGTGAATGAAGGTCTTGCAATAAAGCCTATATTAAATAAATAATAAATAAGGCCTATAAAAGGCCTTGCACAAAGCAAGGCTGGCCTTTCCTTTCACAGACATGAAACAGCAAGCAGTGTAGGAAGCCCTCATCCCACAGCTCACACAAGAGGTTGAACAATCGCCGTCACACTGAAAGCAGTTGTGTTGGGCCAGTGCGGGCTCCAAAAATCTCCGGAGGGCCAGAGGCTCATTGGAGACCAGGGGTTCCCTGAGGGCCGCATTGAGAGACCTCGAGGGCCGCATGTGGCCCCAGGGCTGGGGTTTGGGCACCCCTGCCATAGATAGTTAGGAACAGCTCTTGAATCTCACAAGGTAGGTAGCAATTTTGCTCACCGCAGATAAGCAAATCCATAAATAGAACTGACTGTATAGGATTGTAGTCATTGAGTAGAATTACAATCCAGACACATATTAGTACAAGATAATGCCATGGGAAAGGGCTATTTGTTGCCTTCCTCATACAAGAAAGAGTAGTGTAAAGTCAACTATACAATGTGATGAAAAAACTGGATCAGCCACTTCTACGTACAGGAATATTATAAAAGGCTTAGGGTTTCATATGAGCCTTTTTGCTAAGTTCTGCTTTCTGACTTCCGAAAACATAGCTTGAGATTTAGCTGTCAGCCATTCAGCCAGATGCCTTGAAAAGTTTTGAGCAAGCTCAAATGTGATTACCATGTGATCGTCTGCTGACAGTAAATATCACCCACAAGCTGACTCACGCTCACATAACTAGGATATTTCAGGATACCAAGGCTACATAAAAGAGTAAAAGACAGAAATGTAATTGCTGAAGTCAATTGCTTTAAAGCAAGAGTTCATGGTGATGCTCCTGCTCACATATTTGCAATATCACATGACTAACTTAATGTATCACAACAAGGTTAACACAGGACCAGGTTTTCTGTCTGTCCAAACATGACTGAAGTTAATACCAGGCTTATGCAGCATGATCCCTTGCTTACTCAGAAGTCCCACTGTGTTTCAAAAAGAAGTGACTCCCAGATGAGTGAATACTGCAAATCTAGATGTAGCCAGTAATTTAGATGCAAAGCTGCTTTCTTCAAGTGTTGCAATGTAACATATAGATCTTTGAAATAGTTGAGGCCAATGTACTCAGAGTAGTGTACAAGACCTCAATGAAAAAGGAAAGTGAAGCAGAATCACTTGGTGATCTTGCATGACAGGTGACCTGCAATAGGGAAAGGTCAGCATTTCAAGGCATAGTTTCAGATCAGGAAGAATAGTGTCACAGTACCAAGGACATCCAATTTAAAAGAGAATGAAGCAGGAAAGGGATAAATAGTCTCATATTAAACAACAAGAAGAGAGTCTTCAGTTGTTCTAATAGTATGTTAAATGCTTTTGTGTGTTATCCAATAGTGCCATCTGGTGGAACAAGGGAAAAATGAAGATGAAAGCAAGTAAGACAAGTAATTAATTCATGAATACCTGATTAAAATAATCGCAGGTGGCCCTGTTGCTCCATTAAAAGAAAACAATCCGAAGTAAGGGGAATATCTGTATTTGAGCCAACTAACCAGTAACAAAATAGGAGTTCTAATGGGTTTCATCAGGCAGGTGGTAAGCAATAGGCCAGGGAAAGGAAGGGGCAGCATGTTGAGGGAGCCTAAACAGTCTGCAGCTTATAAAATCTAATGATGAAGTGTAAGGATTTTTTTTCGCATGCTTGAATTGGGCTCTGCAGGGTGTGAGACCATTTTAACAAACGGGTACTTAAAAGAAGCAAAACCACATGATTGGACCACCACCACCACCATCACACCCCATTCTGGAAATATGATGAAGTCTGTACATTAGTTCAGTTTCCAGCACTGATTTGAAACTCGGGTTCCTTCCAAGAACAACAAAACAGCAAAGTTCAGTTAGGTGGATGATCATGGCTACTGCATCCTAATGAATGAATCCATTAAACTTGCTTCCATAGATCAGAGTTGGATACTGTAATTGCATCAGTTTAGGAGAACTGAAATTATGAAAAATTACTCTTCCCAGCCTTTAACTTCTAGTGGCAGCACCGGCAATATCCTGTCCCCTTTCCTGGCCTTGATTCACCTACCCAGGAGAAGTGCTCTGGAACCTTTGATCCACCTACCTTGAGAAGACCTCGAGGACCCAAAACTCCCCCACAGGATGCAGCGTGTGCCCCATTGGTGCAGCAGCATCAATGTGTGGGGAGTTAGCTAGGATTGGGTCGTTCATGACATTTTGCTAACTAAATGAACACATCCTGAGGAAGAATAAAACAAGAATCAGGCACACATGGAAAAGCAAAGCTTTGTCCCCAGGAAATGTTTGACACTGGCTTCTTCCAGGCAGTGGGAATAACTGTTGAAAGTCAACTGAAAATCTAAGTGCCCTTTTGTTAGTATGCCTACCTGGATCTATATTGTTTGGTTGGGTTTTTCCTCAAACCTTCCATTCCTACAAATTGTGCTGGAATAACAAAAAAAAAAATTAAAAAGCTTAAGTCAATAACACATTATTCCCTAACAGACACAGTGCCAAACCTATCCAATTTTCCAGTGCCAGTGCAGCTGTGTCAATGGGGTGTACACTACTGCATCCTGTGGTGGGGAGGTAGTCACAGAGGCCTCCTCAAGGTACAGGAACATTTGTTCCCTTATGTCAGGGTTGCATTGCTGGAAACTCCGTGGTACTGGTAAGTTGAATAGGGTTGGGCCCATTGGCCATTGCTCCTACTTACAATGTGGCAATTTGTTAGCTGACGCAAGATTGATATTTCTGGTTTTAGATCTAATTTTCCATTTTTATTTTTTTATGTTCTGCAGTTATTAAGGATAATTTCTAAAGTTTTGTTTAATCTTATAACCTGACATGGCTGTATGACATTGTAAGAAACTAAGTATTACCCTACCAGCTGTACTTCTTGCTGGAATGTTGTTATTGGGGTGTATGCCAATAAAGGTTATTCTGATTCTGATACTTACAATGTAATATAACAGTCTCCTCAAACGTAGGTTGCTTCTTTTATTTCATTAGATTTTAAATCAGTTTCCTAGTTGCAGCTGTCAAAGTGGAGTCTTTTGTACACATTCCAAAAAGAGGAGTCTCTTGCAGCACAAATGATGATTCTGGATGTACCAAAGCCTACCACATTTATTGTAGGTTAGTCTGAGCTTTCACAGGAAAGAGACAATATTCTACCTTTGCAATCACTTACATAGATGACAATTACCACTCTGAGCACAAGCATTCATTGAAAAAGCAGGACAAGTCAATTGTTTTACAATTCATCAACCAAACTGTTTTTTCATAAGAGTGGCAACTAATAGCACAAGCCTATACATGTCTACTCAGAATTACGTAAGTTCCATTTTATTCAATGGGGCTTACTGCCAAACTGCATATAGGATTGCTGCCTTAAAGAGTAAGAAGCTCCCTGTTGGACTATTACTCACAATATCATAGCCATATTGTTGTGTGTTTGTGCCCCTTTTCCCTGAGCAGTGCAAGAAATTTCAGGAGCAGCAGCACAACAAAGAAGCCAGCCAATAAAAGATGACAACCATATAATAATGTTTCCAAATGTTAAGGGTGGGAGCTGGATGTTTTTCTTGCTACCTCTGTTCCCAAACATTTGACAGATAGATACAAAGCACCTGCAGCATTGCTTATTGATAACAGGTTTCATAAAAAAATTAAATTCAGAAATTAAATAAATAAATAAATAAATAAATAAATAAATAAATAGTGTTCTTTTAGTGTTATCTCCAAACTTTTGAAACATAGAGCCAGAGCACATAGTTTAGAAAATAGTGTAGAAAATCCTTGATGAAATATCTTAACTTTTTAAAAATATATACTTTAAAATGGATGCTGAGGAATCTGAACTGGCTATCATGAATTTGTATTGTGTATGGTTTTGCCCTTTATAATATTATCAAATTTAGTATTAACGAGTATATATCAGCTACAGTGCAAAAAAATTTTTGAGATGTGTCAGTACAATCTAATATATTGTATTGTATTGGCAACCTTCAGTCTCGAAAGACTATGGTATCGCGCTCTGAAAGGTGGTTCTGGCACAGCGTCTGGTGTGGCTGAAAAGGCCAATCCGGGAGTGACAATCCCTTCCACACCGGGAGCAAGTGCAGTCTGTCCCTGGTCTGTCTCCCTGGCTATGAGCCTTCCTTCTTTGCCTCTTTGCCTCAGACTGTTGGCAAAGTGTCTCTTCATATAGTTCTGTAAAAACTATAAGTTTTTACTTACAGAACTCAAAAGTTCTGTAAAGATCCAGAAGAGGGCAGTAGCATACCCAGTAAGAAAATAGATCTATTACTGTTACTAGCCCTATGGAAAATTGCAACTGTATATTAATTTTAAAACTATGCTTTTCTTGTGCTTAGTGTGGAGGATAGGTGAGGAGCAAACCTATTCACTGCAAATAATATTGACTTGTGAATAAAGTGTATTTAGCATCTTATCCCACTAATCCTTACAATAAAGTAAATTGGAATTTTGTTTATTTTCACATTTTTATACCACCAAGCAACTCAGGGTGATGTACATAGTTCCTTCCCAACTTTTGTCTTCACAACAACCCTGTGAGGTAGGTTAGGCTGATAGTATCTGGCCTGAGGTCACCCAGGAAGCTTCATGAATGAACGAGGATTTGAACCTGGAACTTCGGGTCCAAGTCCAACTCCAGTACCACTATATTATCTTGGTTCCCAGAACTTTAAAGGACAGTTTTAAAGATATTTTTAAAATAGAACATTTACAACTTTTAAAAATATACAATACAGTAATAAAAATCTCAGGCCAGTGATAGTTTCTATAGGAACCAGTGTTTTAAGCTGTACTGTGAGATTTTCTCTCTGAAATGACTTTTTAAGAGATTCGGATTGGACTAGTTGGGCCTTTGGCCTGATCCAGCAGGGCTCTTCTTATGTTCTTAACTTCTGGTATTTAATGTTTTTGGAGAAGAATTTGTATGTGTTGCTTTAGGTTTTTAAAATATTGTTACCCACCCTGAGTGTCTAAGAAAAAAACACATTGAACCTAAAACCACAGAAATTTGTCTCGTGGTGCTTCCTTCAGTCCATTGAAATTAATGCAACTTGCATGTGCTTCCCAGAGTAACTGGGTGTAGACTTATTTAAGAGTAAATAGAACAATGAACAGGGCAGACCAAGATCTTCTGATGCCTGAGGCAGGGCACCAAATGCCACCCCTCTTACCCATCAGCGTATGGTACCCATACCCACTGGTGTGCAAGCAGGTGCACAGGGTTTCTCCTCCCCCTGCATTTCTTGAATTTAAAAAGGAAGAGAATTGAGCAGGGGAAGAAGCAGAGAATAGAAGAGTGGGCTGGAACACTCCCTCACCACACTCCTCTGTTTCTTCTGCCTGCAGGCACTGAATCTGAAAAGGAAGAGAAAATGTAGGAGAGGAACATGGTGGGCAGAATGCTGTGGCCACCCCTCTTTTCTCTTCCACTGTTTTCCTCTTCTTTAACAATCCAGCAAGCATTGGGAGGACAGAAGTGGTATCACTGGGGGAGGGGGGTTTAGGGTTTGCAGACTGCACTTAGGGACACCATTGGAGGGTAACACCAAAAGCTCTAGAGACCAGGTCTACGCAGACCTGGGTAGATCTGGCCTCAGCCTTTCAGTAGTCTGTCAAACCCCACCCCCACCCCTTGAAAAGGGCCAGCCCGGGAAGGCAGTGGCCACTGGAGGGCTGAGGCTTCTGCCGTACCAATCATGGCCAGAAAAATTTCTGGGGTCCAGGTCTTCCTGGCTTCCCAAGGTGGAGCACAGGAGCACCCACCCAGTAGACTTGGTTTCACAGTTTGCCCAGCCACCGTCTTTCGCTCTTCATGAGACCAGGTCTGCCCAACGGGAGGTAGGGAGGTGGCTGGCAGGGCATAGTGGGAATACCCAGAGCTCTGGGGGAGGACACAGTCTATGAGGGGAAACACCATGAATTACCGCACTGGGTGACAGCAACATTCCTGATCTTCCAAAGCCTAAGGTGATCCTCTCAGTTCACTTCATGAACCTGATAATGAATAAGCAAAGCTTGCAAACTGCAGGATGTGACAGCCCCTGAAGAGCTTGTGTGTCATTTGCAGGCTCTTGTAAAAACCTGCCCTGGTCTGATGAGCACACACAACATGATAAATGGCCACATGACTCTCATGGTGAGGTTAAAGTGGGACTAGATTAGCTACCCTTCTTGGAATTAGCCCAACAATCCACTCACGGCTGTATTAGGCATCACATTGCAGCACTGATCATCTTTTGAAGTCTACTTCAGTTCAGCTGAGGCTCACAAGTCTCAGCTTAGAAAGAATGGCTGCACTTTCCGGAGTTCCACATTTCAAGTGGAAAAGGCTGCAGTTGCTGTACCTCCCTGCCCCCACCACGGGTGTTTCCATTTGAGACCTGCTAGGTCATAGAAATCTGCCTGTAACTTTAAATCCCCATGCACACCGCAATGCATTCAAAGATGACCCAGCCTCCACTTCTTCCTTGCACAAGATCTATTTCTTTCCTTTCGGAGATTTTCAGATCTTTAACAAATTGAAATCCAGGTTCCCTATTGGTAAATCTGACCCTGGCACCATCTTCAAGTCCTGGCAATACTGCTTGCAGAAGGCTTTCTTTTTCTTAATAGAGGTCCTGTCCTTTTAACCACTGTGAAAACAGAATTGCAACAAGTCTAGCTTTTCCCAGCATAAGAAGCAGTATTAGGACAAGTTGCATCAATATTTAAAAGTTAAAGGTGAACCTCAGTAATGAAAAGGCAGCCGGCAACCTTGCTGGATGGTGCTCAGAGCTATGTGCTGTGTCAGAACACTACAGCCTCTTTTCCCCTCACCTTTCCAGCAGGACAGGCAACGTTTCATGTGACTGTGCGACCCACAAAAACGACAGAACCGCCAACGCTATTCTCTCTCTAAGTGCTTCATGATCCAGGATTACAAATAGCAAAGTATAATAACCGTATCTTGTAATTGGGATGACTACATGCAGCAGTAATCCCCTTGCTTGAAACTGGGGTAAGTAGCATGGATGCAAACGGCTGTTAAAGCAGCTTCAGCATGGACCTTTCAGTAGCGCTGTCATATTTGCTGCTGCACAGTTGGCCACAAACCCCACATCACCTAAAGGCCTGCAAGCTATCCTGCATCATTTAGATCATGCATGGCTTGCCCAGCTACTAAATAAATAATAAATACACGCATTTGCTTTGCTGGACATCTGTTATCCTTTGCTGTGCTTGCTTCATTCCTTGCTTACAACTATTTTCTCTAGTCACATATCAATACCGAGACCAAGGGAGGCTCGTTTTAAGATCCTGCTTGTGCAAAAGCAGAAAAAGTCGTGCACTTACAGCACAAATCTGTCCTTTCCCTCCTGCTAATGCAGTTGCACCTAGGTGACTTGTGCTGCATCTTGGGGGGGAGGGTCTAACTCTAAAACCTGGAGGTTGCGTACAATCATCAAGACGTAACCCAGTGCTACCCAAACATACCTCCATCACAACACCTTCCATGCTGCAGATGCATGAACCTCAGATGCAGTGCTCAGAACCTGAACGTGATGACACATGACGCATAATGCAATTGTCATTTACTTCTGGGTTGGACACCTTGGAGCAACCCTGAAAACAGTGGTAAGAAGCTCAGGGCAGGCAGGTAGGCCTTTCTGTTGCAAGGTCAAAGCAAAGTTCAAAAGCAAACTCAGTAGGCAAGAGTGGTGATCGTCTGCAAGCTTTATTTCGTTGCCAGCAACGGGCCTCTCAGGGACTCTTGTCCAAAGTGAAGAGAGCAATGAGAGCCATGTGGGAACTCTCAGAGCCCTCAGAGAAAAGCAATTTTCCAGTGTGAGCCTCTCCCTTATATTTGATTCTGGCTCCTTTGTCTGAGGAGTCTTACATTTCTCATTCGCTGGTGTGTGACATCAGAAATGGGGGCTTTCTTAGGGTTGGCCACAGATAACTTTACAAGCATTTGATTGGTTGGCTTCAAGTTACAAACTCCAAAAAAGGCAAAATGTACATTTGAGACATATAGAAAAGTGGCTTCCAACAACCACTAGATGGCACTCTTTACTCATTTACTGGCCTTTAGTATGTCTTGTGCTTATTTCTGACTTTGACAGAGTTACTAGTGTTATCTTTCCAAATTCCTTTCTGTCTGGTCTCATCAATCACTGTGGGCTTTCTATCAACCTCTGTTTAAACTAAGCCTTTTGGTCCTTCCTCTATTCCATGTGTAATTCTCTATATGTGATCTGTATAGTGGAGTAATTTCATTTATTTAATACAGGACAAACTAAACTCTTATTGTACAAAAGGATTCTCTTTTAGAACTCTTTTCTGATTTAAAACAAATCTCATTTCCCTCTGTGTCAGCTTAGAGGCTCTCATTATGTTCTGGCTTAATTAGGAGACTTTCTTAGGAATGTTATTTCTGCTTATCTGTTCCTGTCTGTTTCTGCTGGTGTCTGTATCTGCCAAACAAGATAAACTGTCTGCTTAGATCTTCCTCATTAAAACGCTTCTAACCTGTGTATAACCTTTAGTTCTCTTCCTTCTTGGTGCCAAGAGAGATAAGTTTGCTTCCTGGCTACTCCCTATTTGTTATCCTGTATGTTGTATCTAAATCTGTCACTTTGAGTTATAAATCTGTCTCTGAGTTGTAACTCCCTAGTTCCAATTAAGCAGGACCTACAGTGTCTACAGAATTTCCTACAGATTAGGAATGCCTTTGCCAAAGATATGAACTTTATCTGAGGAGTAACTTTATAACACATTCCAGTGTCTCCCTGTCAGACTCTATTAATTAACTTTTGCCAGACATCTGCCTTTTGAAGGTTACATTTGAATTACAGTTTGACTTGTGGCTTTAAGCCTCTTTAATGGTTTTCCCCTTTCTGTGTATTTCATGCTTTGATCTAACTATTCTGACAGCTAAAATTCACTACTATGCCTTTATATATTGATTACATTTTAAAAAACCTCTATAATTATTGAGGCATTAAAGAACTATTGGCATGCAAGCATGCTAACTTAGTAATTTGACACTTCTGTGATGCTCTGTTGTAAATAACTCTTAGTTTTCATTTAAAATGGCAAAACTGTTTTTGTTTTCCTTTTTGATTTAAGGAAACTAATACAATAATAGGTTTAAAAGGGAAAGCCTGTTTGAATTGCATTTTAAAATCTAAAATGCTTCTTTTCCAAGGGTATTCATCTGTTCAGTTTAGGTTTCATTTATCATACTACCAATTAAGCTTGACAGATGGAAATTCCAGCTTCTTACTCCCTTTTTTCATGAAGCGGCTCACCTTATCTGATGTCCTTGACAGTTTACCAAGAAACATTACCCCTGCTAACTACTAAGAGGCACTTTTTAAACTGGGTGCTCCTCTTTTATTCAGCAGGGGGAGAATAACTGGCCCACCTCCCCCCAGCAGTGTCTTTTCTAGTGGCTGTCTGCTGGTGTTCTTTTGCATATTTTTAGATTGTAAGCCCTTTTGGGACAGGGAACCATTAGTTATTTGATTTTTTTTTCTGTAAACCGCTTTGGGAACTTTTTGTTAAAAAGCAGTATATAAATAGTTATTATTATTATTATTATTATTATTATTATTATTATTCCTTGAGACTAATTTACAGACTATCTGCTGTTTGCAGACCAAAAATGCTTTCTTTGTTCCAAACATATAAGCATGCTAAACATAACATTTTTCCCTATTTCTTAAACATAGAAACTAATAACTAATTTAGCCATAAACACCCATAACATAGCATAAACATTTGCTTTCATTAAACTTGTAAACATTTTCCCTCTTAAACTGCTAAGCATTTAAGCATATGCTAAGCATATTCCCCTTTGGCTTCCCTCTGGCCTTACTCCCCTCTGGAGTGGAGTGACCTCTCCCTTCACTGTCCAGGCTCCTTTTGAAGCCACCCTCAGGTTTATCCAGCCCCACCCCTTCTGACCACTTGCCTGCTTGCTGTTCCCAGCTGGTCCTCGGCCCTACTCCCAGGTAGATGTTCTGCCGGGGACCCCAATCCTGATAGCACTTGGGCCTTACCCCAAGGAGTACTCTTGAGGAGACCCCTTCTCCTGGGGAACACCTGGCCACCAGAGCTGGGCCCAGGTGACACCATCCCATGTATAATTGTTTATGTTTCTATCATGCCCACCTCAGGCACAAAATGCTGTAGCCTTACATCAGAGGAAAGGATAGTGAGATAAGGCAGGGAAGAATGTGTTTATTTCAGTTATGTCTGCATAGGCTTAGTAATAGTATGGAGACTGGAGGCTGTGAGAAAGCCTTTATGTTGGGACAAGGCATTGGATCTACAGACCACTACACATACAGACCAGCAGAGAAGGGTTATTCCCAAACCAAAAATGCACCTATTCCATGGGAAAATCCATCTCTGAGTTTCAGCTCAAATGGGATTTGTGACCCCACATTTGGAGTTTCCTTTCTTGCACAAGCTTTACCAGCCCCTTTGCCTATGCTGCCACTCATCCCCTGTCAGGACTTCAAGGGTCTGCAGAAATCTCAACAGCACTTGCCTGCCAAAAACGGGCTGGAGTTTCTCTCTGAGGCTTTGCCTTTCTCAGAGTAGGACACTTTCTGATTTGGGCATCTACTGTACTGCAATTCCTGTCCTGACTTTTACAGAGTGTGTTTTCACATGCTCCCCCCCACCCCCCCAGTTTTCTGCACTTCTGCTTATCAACATTTTGAAAACATGGGCTCCCCTCCCTGCTTCCAAGCAAGAAGTTTCCACTGGAATTAATTCCACTGCAGGATGCAGCCCATGCCCCATTGGCACAGCTGCATCAGTGCTGGAAAGTTGGATAGGATTGGGCCCTTGGTCACAGCCTATTTTTAGGCTGGCTAGCTATCAAACTCTCACACACTCTTAGTCTTTCTCCAGGGTAGTCCAAAAGATCAGAGGTCTCTGGAAGGTCCATAAATGTTCACTTATACTGCAGTTTGAGTTACTTGTTTTTCCTTACAAAAGCTGTGTAACAATTATCTTTGCAAAATAACCGTGCAGTATATTTTGATATACAGGTTGAGACTAATTATTTGCGTGGGTTCTATTCCAAGCACACAAATTAAAAAAAATTAAAAAATTTTGGCTTAAAAAAATGCACTATAGCAAATCAATTTAAAAAACAAAGTTTCTTTGCTCCAGTGATTGAAAAACAGCCTTGCTGACTTTTTGACTCTAAGATAAGAGTCATTAAGAAGACAATCCATCAGCACTTCACTCAGCCCCTCTCTTCACCAATGCAAAGTACCTTTCTTTCACTTGCTCAGGGGGAAGGGAGGGATTGCCTGGAGAGAGAAGGATTGATGGATTGTTAGTCTGCTGCCCTCTCTCTCTCTCTCTCTCTCATTAAGGAGGCTGTTGTTAAAGGACTGTTCAGTTTTTAAAACTGATTTTAAAGGGATGCATTTTTCCCCTTCTCCAGGGATCAGCACATTCCTTCTCATTTGCAGGAGTCATTTCTGTTGAGTCAAATCCTTGTATAAAAAAATTCGTGCATAAATAGGCTGGACCTGTACATACATTGAAACAGAGACTTTACCAAACATGCCTAGAAACAGATTCCTTAGGTTTTCTTCATTTCTTGCATGTTTAACTCAGAAAAGATGCTTTGCTAGCCTCATCATGTTGATGCAGATTCCCAACATGATATTCCAGGGTGTAGGACTATGTATCCTTATGGATACACTTTGCTTCAGGCGCTTCTTCGGTAACTACATTTTCTACATTTTCTCTGGAATACAGCTCAGAGTAGTACTGCACCCAGCATTCCATCTGCTGTGCCTGGTCCTGGATGACTTCGCCTGTGGCAGACTTCAGAGGGGTAGTTGTTAGTACATCTCCTGGCAGTCTGCTGGACTTTGCTGTGAGCAGCCCGGAGGACCTGCAGGTTGCGCTCACTGGGACAGGCTTTGTATGCTGCTAGAGCTCTCCTCTTTTCCTCAATGACTGGTGTCAACTCCTCAAAGTGGGATTCAAACCAGTCTGCTGTCTTGTTGGTCTTTCCGAATACAAGGGTACAAGTCCTACACCCTGTGTATCCTATGTACATCTATGTACAAGGATTCTTGTGATACAAGGATATCTGCAAGAGGGATCTGAAGGCCTTAGGAATGGACCTCAACTGGTGGCAAACCTTGGCCTCTGAGTGTCCCACTTGGAGGCAGGCTGAGCAGCATGGCCAACATGCTGACACTTGCCCAAGAGACTGAGGCAAAGGGGCAAAGAAGGAAGGCCCATAGCCCGAGAGACACACCAGGGACAGACTGCACTTGCTCCCAGTGTGGAAGGGATTGTCACTCCTGAATTGGCCTTTTCAGCCACACTAGATGTTGTTGCAGAACCACTTTTCAGAGCGCGATACCATAGTCTTCCAAGACTGAAGGATGCCAATGAGGACTATGTAGGGCTGTAAAGTTTGGGATGCTGGGCACAAAGACCTAGCTCCGCACTCTCCCATCAAGGCTCCTGCTTCCCTGCCTCCATTCAGTTCCTGTATCTCACACAATCGTCTTAGAGCCAAATCCTATCCAATTTTCCAATGCCAGTGTGGCTGTGCCAATGGGTTGTACCCTGAATCCTGTGGTGGGGAGGCAGTCACAGAGGCCTCCTCAGGGTATGGGAACATTTGCAGCTGCACTCCAACTGCATCAGTGCTGGAAAGTTGGATAGGATGCGGCCCTTGATCAGTATTATTGCTGCTTTAGTTCAGTCAGGCTGAATGAAAGAATGAGCAACTTGCATATGACACACAATGACACTTTCCTTCTGTCTTTTATCCCAGCAAGAATACTAGTTCAAGCTGCAATATCCAGCATCTCCAGGAGCAAATGGCTACCAGATATTGTAATTTTCTGGCTATTAGAATGCTATTCCATTCTCCCTTCATGCTCCCTCCTCTAACCCTGCCCTTCTGAGTGGCTTCCATATTTGCCAGTAGGCTGCAAACCAGACATCTGGTGAGCTCACTGGGGGCCCAATCCTATCCAACTTTCCAGCACCGGTGCAGTCACAATGCAGCCCCAAGGAACAAATGAGCTGTCAGGGAGGAAGGTAGAGTATAAATCAAATAAATAAATAAACTCTTCTCAGTCCCACCCACTTGACAGTTGTAGACAGTTGGTGACAGTTATGCAAATAAGCTGCTTCTGATTGGCTGCACAGCTGGAAGATTCCATGAGACCAGCATATAAAAAGGAGAGCTAACTGCAGTTTGAGGCACACAGTTCTCTGTGGGCAAGCAAGGAGGCTGGCAAAGCAGGGATGTGTGGGTGTGGCAGAACCACCCCATTGTAGTCTGGTAGGTAAACTGAACCACAGACGAATGTTTGAGTCTTGGCTGGAGTGCAAGCAGATCCTCAAGACAGGTAAGGTCTCTCCCTGTGAGCACTTCTGGAGATTCTTTGCCAGAGGGATGTGTGATGCAGGTGAGGTGGCACCCCCTTATAGTCAATGGAAAAGCAGCACAGCTGCCCTGCCTGCTTATACCCAAGGAGGCTCTCCTTTCACCGGGTTTCTCAGGTGTAAGGAGAGCCTCCCTGGGTGTAAGCAGCATAGCTGGGCAGCTGTGCAATAACCTACCCAGCAGAGGGTTTAGGAGGGGGGATATAGGCTATACATATGCTAGGTATATGTTCTGCGGATCTTCTAAATAACAAATCTTTGCCTTTTATCTCTTTCTCAATAAAAATCTTTGTCCTTGTTCAACTTCACTCTGGTGTCTGTGTGTAGTCTGCCTCTTCTATTACCTGTGGTCTAAACGATCTACTTCACTGGTACGGCTGAGTTCAGCAGCCAGTGAACTTGCCTCAGCTCCTGCCATCCAAGCAGTCTGAAAACATGTAAATACAAGTAGATAAATAGGTATCACTTCACACATTCCTTGTGCTTCGGTGTTCAGTCATGCTAGCCACATGACCATGGAGGATGTCTCTGGTCAACACTGATTCCTTTGGCTTAGAGACAGAGATGAGCTTCGCCCCCTAGAGTCAGACATGACTATGCAGGGGAAACCTTTACCTTTTTTTTTTTTAGTGTTCAGATATTAAGGGTGCAATCCTAATTTGTGACGGAAACAGGCAGGCCAGCAGGCTTGCACTGCATCCAGCACAAGTTTGGGGCCAAAAGCAGTGCAGCCGGAGGCAAGGGGAAATCTTTCCCCTTACCCTGTGTTGCGCTGTAGTAGCCCCAATGGGTCTACTCAGATCTGCACCACCTGATGAGGTGGTGCAGATCCAAGCAGAACAGAGCACCCAGGGGCCACTCCATGCCACCCAGGAATCTAATACCCAGTTATCTAGCAAAACTACTGGATTCTGTCCCCGCCTCCACCCTCCCCACCCTCAGGAATGCCTGCTGCCCACCCTCCCCCCACCCTGAAATGCCTCTTTCCTGCCTTCTCCCCACCCCCAGACCCCTGCGTTGGCCAAGCTTAGCCAATGCAACTCACCTTCTCTCCAGGGCCCAGGGGACTGGCACATGTCTGTGCACTGGTCTATCTCCCCTCAGAGTGGCACAAAAGTGCTTTATGGCACTTTTGCGACACTCCCAGGCAGGTGGAAGGGACTTGTGTCAGCTCAAGGGCCAGATAGGATTGCACCCTAAAATGTTAACTATTATGAGACCCAGAATGAAAACCGATCAGGTGGCAGTTACTGAGCAGTTAGTTGGCTTGAGAATTCCATCATCAATGTAGTGTTTATACACAGGCGCCGAGCTTAGCCTTAGAAACATGGCAACCGGCAGGCAGGCAAACCTGCTACCCCCCACTCAGGCACACCAGAGTGGGCCAGTTGCGAAGGCTGAAGCCCAGTAGCCGGTAAACAGAGGATGTTATGAAGAGGCGCTTATCTAGAAATGTATTGTGGTCAAGCCAGAGCCAGCAGGTTGCTTAGCAGTGCAGATTTCAGCAACCTTCAGTAATTTTCCCTAGTGCATAGCTTTGCATCATGTGTTTTGAGAATAAATAAAAGTCTGAGGAAGCTAGCCGGAAGGACGGACTTCTCTCTCAATCTCATACCGTCCTACTTCCGGCTCAGCTCTCCCTGCATCAACCCTCTGAATGAATGTCTCTCATTGCTCTGACTCCTTGCTGCTCGAGTTCTAACTTTCAAACCCTCAGAGTGCTTCTGCTTTTAGCACTCTCCCTCAGGCACCAAGGTTCTAAGCCCTGGGTGCTTCCCAAGTAGCATTACACTGCTACAATCAAGGTGTTCCAACTTACCCAACTGACAGAAGGCCCAGAGAGAGAACCTGGTCCAGGAAATCTAGGGCCAGCTGAAGAGGCCAGCTTAGGTATTGGTTCCCAAAGGGAAACCCAGGGAGTTTTATTACTGTTTAATGCTGTTTCCATTTCTGTGCCTTTTTGACATAGTAAAGTTTTGTTTGCCTTTGATGTTGACTTTGTTTGGGCTCTTTATTTCTCCTAGTATCCCCTTTGATTCCTCACTCCCAGCCACAGCTTTCATGCACAAACTAGCATTTCTTAGGGCTGGTAGCCAAGCACTGATGATGCTCAAAGTCTCTTCCTTTCTGTACATATTGTTATGGTGTTTTTGTATCTGTTTTGAATACTGTTACTGTACTGTTAGTATGCTTATTTACCATAGAGAGATTTCGGGATTCTGTCTCTGAGTCAATGCTAAACAGGCAAAAACACCTTTAAAAGCATATAGAATGTTTATTCACAGGCTATTTTACAGATTAGGAATAGATTCCTAATAGGAATAGGAATTAGGAATAGATTAGGATGAATACAGGTTCAATACAGAAGTTACCCCATGGTGAATCCTTGGTTTCTCAGAGAACCACACCCAAACCTTCTGTTATAGGGTGTAACAAACAACTACTCATGTGACATTGTCATGTGACTTCCACTTCCTTATTGGGCATACTGGTGCATGGTTCCAGTGCTAACTGGGAAGTCCGTTAGCCATGTATAGAGAAGTTTCTGGCCTGCAACTTTTAATTACATAAGACCCTGGAATTTTCCTTTTGGGAAAGCTATGACGCACATGTTTTTCTCTGCAGGTCATCTTGACATGACTTTCCTATCCTGTCTATAACAGAAAAACTAGTCACTGCTTTGGCTCCTAATTTCGGGTGTTTTTCTTATCTGAGAGAAGTTAGGTTAACCCTTAAAATATCCATCAGCTGATAAAGACAATGCTGTTCTTATGCTGTTTCACAAAATTACCTGAGGAAAAAATGGAACAGAAGGGAGGGGGGACAAGGAGAAGAAATGCTAAGATAGGGCACTATTGCTCTTCATACCTGCTTAAAAAGGAATAGCAGACAGGGAAGCACAATTGAAGGGGGGGGGGTTAACCCATCCATAAAATTGTACCATGTTGATGTGACCAGCACAAGCTAATCTCAGGATTAAGAGCAGCACACCCTCACCCAGTGGGGAAACAGAAACTGGGAGATTGCATATCTATGGTTACAGAAACTGGGAGATTGCATATCTATGGTTACAGACTGAACCAGAAAGTCAAGCTACAATGGATTATACACACATTTTATTTAGACACACAGCAGGATATACAGAAACTCCTCCTCCTATTGCATAAGCTGTAGAATCATCTTGTCTATCAACACATTGTTGGAATTTTGCTAAAACCTGGCAAGTCTGAAGTTCAGTACAATATTATGCCCTTTGGCTTCTGACATCAGTGTGAATTTTAAAAGCTGTGACAACTCTGAGGAACATTACAAGACTAATTACTTACAGGTCATTTACACAATGAAGATGTTTAGAGTTTAGAGATTTACAGCCCAATCCTATCCACGCTTTCCTGGGAGTAAGCCCCATTGACTCTGATGAAACTTACTTCTGAGTAGACATGCATAGGATTGGGCTGTTAATTGCATAAGAGAAAGTGTTATTTTCCCACCTTTAAAAGTAGAATGACAGGTAGATTTTCAACAGGTGCTCCACATGAAACAGAGATGTAATCAGAAACAGATGAAACAAAGATGTATGAGGATACTGCACCAGTTGAAATTCTGCTTCACATGCATCATCACTGCTTTTTCTGGCCTCTAGAAGTGTCACATGAGGAAATAAATGCAAGACAGAAAAGATCATGAAAACAAAGTGTTAACTAACTTCTTAAGCAAAGTGCAAAGGTTTCTTTCAAAAAATAAAACAAAAGCTGGATGCATATCCCTGCCATTAGATAAGACAATATAAAGCAGTGGTTCCCAAACTTTTTAGCATCAGGACCCATGTTTTTAAATACTTTATTGGGACCTACTGAGGTCTACCAGACTTTTAAAAAAAGGAGATATAGAAAGAAATAATTTTATTTATTTACAATAACCAGAAAAACACCCTCCCAACATTCAACTCCCAATATTTACACATGCTTGCAAATGGTAGAAGCTGAGCCCTTTGTGGGGTAATTAGGAACTACAGAGCCCAATCCTATCCAACTTTCCAGCACAGGTTCAGAAGCAATGCAGCCCTGAGGTAAGGGAGCAAGTGTTCCTGTGCCTTGAGGAGGCTTCTTCAACTGCCTCCCCAACACAGGATTTGTTTCAAACAAATTTCTCTACAACTTTACAAGTTTGACCCAAACCAGTGTGCTAGTGTTTAAGAGTCTGAGGGCTCAGTCCTGTCCAACTTTCCAGTACTCATGCAGCCTCAATGCAGCCCCAAACGTTTCCTTACCACCCCAGGAAGTAGTGCAATTGCACGGCTGCATCAGCACTGTTGGAGATGTTTGGGTCCCAAATTGATGACTGGATGGGAGTGAGAATAAATTCAAAATCTTAAATATGTTGTGCATATGAGTCTTCAAATGCAGCTTGTTTTGATATTTAAACTGAATTGAAATCATGAGAGTTGCTGAACAACATCAAAAGTTAATCTCATCCAACATCCTATTCTCCATAACGGCCAGTCTAATGCTTCCAGGATTACCCCATTGACAGTGCCTCTCCAAGAGCACCTGCTTCACTCCATGTTTGCCAGACCCCAAAACCTGCTGCACAGGCACTGGAAAACTGGATAGGATTGGGCCCACAGTATCTGATTTTTCAATAGCCTCAGGGCTTGAGGCAATTAGTTATCTGATCTTTCCATCACCCTTTGGTGACCCACCAGTGGGTCCTGATCCACAGGTTGGGAACCTAAAGTGAATGCTGTTGGGAAGATCAGCCTTCCCTGGCATGGGCTCTCAGCATATGGTAATCAGAGGCTTATGGAGCTATCATAGCAGACAAACGTGACCAGTGTGATAATACTGTGCCATAATCTCTCCTCCACCACCCCTATTACAGGAATACACTTAAGAAGGGCTCTTCTTTAAGCACCTTCTAAGAGCCTTCCAGGAAACAGCAGGAAGTGGAGCAGGAGGTCAAGAATGGCCTTCCCTCTAGAGCAGGGGTGCCCAAACCCCAGCCTGGGGGCCACTTGCGGCCCTTGGAGGCTCCCAATCAGGCCCTCAGAGAGCCCCCAGTCTCCAATGAGCCTCTGGCCCTCCAGAGACTTGCTGGAGCCTGCGCTGGCCCAATGCAGCTGCTCTCAGCATGAGGACAACTGTTCAACCTCTCATCTGAGCTGTGGGATGAGGGCTCCCTCCACTTGCTGTTTCATGTCTGTGATGCAGCAGCGGCAGTGAAGGAAAGGCTGGCCTTGCTTTGTGCAAGGCCTTTAATAGACCTTGACCTATTGCAAGACCTTCATTCATTCATTCATTCAAGTTCCATCTCTAATATATTCATTTATGTAAATTTATTCAAATTTTAAATTGTAAATTAATTCTTTCTTTGCCGGCCCCTGACACAGTGTCAGAGAGATGATGTGGCTCTCCTGCCAAAATGTTTGGACACCCCTGCTCTAGAGGCAGAGAAGTATCAGAGAAACAGCAGAGCCGGGAATGAGGGAGTTGTGAGAGAGGAGGAAATGCTGAAGAAGATCCAGGACAGCCCAGTCATCCCATCCGAATCAATTAATTCCTCCTATTTCAATTCGCATTACAGCCAAGGAAGCATGCCAGGGGCTGCAGCAGCCTTTCAGTATGCAATCCTGTACACACTTACCTGGGAGGAAGCCCCATCCAGTCTCATAAGACTTCCTCCTAAGTAGGCAGGCTGAGAATTGGGCTCTGCGGCTGCAATCCTGTGCACACTTGCCTGGGAGGAGGCCCCCTTGACTCTCATGAGACTTCCTTCTGAGCAGACACGCACAGGACTGGGCTGACAGCCCGCTCCTCTGGACGCTTCCTCCTTACTCCCGAGTAGCTTCTGCTCAGTCTTCAGCGTGGTCGGCTCGCGGGTCTGGCAAACGAGGGGTGGAGCAGGCGCTGTTGGAAAGGAAAAGCGAGGAAGACCTCCTCCTCCCCCGTGCGAGGCCCCAACAGGCGCTATCGTGACGCGGGTTTCGTCCCGCGGGTTGACTCCTTGGGCGACGCGCCTCAAATGCGGCGGCGTCTTCGGCATTCCGCTGCAGCGGCGTTCCCATGGCAACGGCATCCTGCTCCCGGAACGTTCCATTCGCGGTCGGGCAGCGGCCCAGGTTCACCTCCCTCGGCACGTGACCGGGACCATGCGTATCCGGGCTTAGGCGAGAGCCGCTTCCGGGTGGGTGTGGGGCTGGCCGGCGGCGGGCGGGGCGGCGAGCGCGGGAGGTCCCCGCGAACATGGCGGCGCGCAGAGCGGGCGGCGGCGGCGGGAGCAGCGCCTGAGCGGGCCGGGCGGCGCCATGGAGAGCGAGGAGGAGCAGCACACGACCACGCTGCTGTGCATGGGCTTCTCGGACCCGGCCGCCATCCGCAGGGCTCTGCGCCTGGCCAAGAACGACATCAACGAGGCGGTGGCGCTGCTCACCAACGAGCGGCCCGGCTTGCACTATGAGCCCATGGACGGCGGCGGGGGAGGCGGAGGCGGCGGGGGAGGCGGACCGGGAGGGCCCCAGCACAACAGCGGCTCCCGCGGCGGAGGCGACGGCACCGGCGGAGGCGGCGGCACTACCAGCGGCAGCTTCGACCCGCCCCCTGCCTACCATGAGGTGGTGGAGAACGAGGTAACTAACGGTCGAGGGGGGGCGCGGGCGAGCCGGGCTCCTCGCTGAAAGCCCGCCCGCCCGCCAGCCCTCTCTCAGCGAGCTCTGGAAGCTGCCGCGCCGCCCAGTCCTGTGCGGGTCTACTCAGAAGGAAGTTCCGTTGCCTTCGGTGAGACTTACTCCCAGGAAAGCATGCTTGGGGTTGCAGCTGCAGGGTTGCCGGCTGCGATCCGATCACACTTTCCGGGGGGGGGGGGCAAGCCGCATTGACTATACTGGGGCTTACTTCTGAGTAGACCTGCATAGGCTTGGGCTCTGGGGTTGCAATCCTACCCACACTTACCTGGGAATAATGGGACTTACTGCTGAGTAGAGATGCATAGGCTTGGCCTCTGAGGCTGCAGTCCTACCCACACTTTCCAGGGAGTAAGCCCCATTGACTAGAATGGGACTTATTTCTAAGTAGATATGTGTTCAATTGGGCTCACAATCCTTTCCCAGTGCAAGCTGGAGGTGCCAGGGACCAGAAGGCACCTGCAAAGCATGTGCTCCACCAGTACACTGGAGCCCTAGTGTGGGAAGGCTGGAAACTCCACTGTGCAGAAATCCTTGGTGATGGCAGCCCTCTTCCCATGCTTCAGGGAGGGTGTCTCACTCTTGGGATTCCCACCTAGTCTTGCTCTGTTTACTTACCAAGAAGATGAATTGGAATCCAGGAAAGGCCCTTTCCAGCTTTGGTCTCTGAAGTCCTCTCACTGAAGTTCACCCACCCCGAGAAACCAGGCAGGTTTCCCTGAGCGTATTATGTAAGAACTGTCAGATAACTCCTCAGTGGTTCAGAGAGAGCTGATTGCTAATTCCATGTGTGTGTCCTAGTTTGACACTTGATGAAGAATGTAGCTTCAAGCCAGGGAAAAAAGAACTGCTTGATCTTGCTGGAGTTGTTACTGAAAGCTTACAGAGATCCAGCTAACTGGTTCTTCTCTGTGTCAGTCACTTTAACACTGACACACTCTCTCTTACTTGCTTTCTTTACACAGTGTTGACGTAAAACCTTGATTTTCTTGTGTGAGAGCTCTGTTAGCCGAAGGATGCCAAAAGCTATCAGTACTGTATAGTTTGATGTTGCTTTTGATGTAATAATTCCATATATAGCTTCATAACTGAATTCTTTGGTCACAGAGAGGCACAAGACAGAAACAGTTCCTCTGGCTTAAAAGTCTTTACTCTGTGTCTGTGGGTCACCCCTGTATAGTAATATGAGTGTTTGAAATGAAAACTGAGATTTTGTTTTGGACTACTGTATACTTATTTTTGCGAACATGAACAAAATTTTCCTCTGATTTTTCTGAGCGTGTTCCTTTTCCTAAAACAGGGAGAACTAAAAATTTTATACAGTCCTACTGATGTGGTATAGCTGCATTGTTGTCCTTTGAGAATCCTTGTAGTATGAGTCCAGGGTATCTTGCCCTAAATTGACCAGCTCTTAAGAACATTAGCAACTTTAATAATTGGGCTGAAATTATCTTTTGTGTACCCATGCATTCTTTGAAGTGGTTTATAAAGCTAGTCATTTCTCCTTCAGATATGTCTAAATCCTGCAAATGCGTAGTATAGAGGGATTTTTTTTGCAGTGATGTCTTGTGACTTCAAAATGGCTGTTATATACACACATCTGCCTTTTCCTAGCCTAAGATCTCTAATTATATAAGTTTAGCTTTCAGTTACATACTTAATATGAAATTTTTTGGAGTGTTATACATTGTTATTCAAAGGTTTGAAAATATGCTTGATTTGAGTTGGAAAAAAATACACTGTAAAACAAATACTGACTCTCTGTCAGTCTTTATTAAAACTGTCAAGAGGCCTGGTAGGTAATTAGCACTTTCACAATATCTGTATTGAGAGTGCTTTTTTTTGTGACCAGAAGGAATTTCAGTTGGGGCATGCCTGGAATGTGTTTATTTTAGTTTAAACAACTTATATACTGCTTCCCCCCTCCCCATATAATCAGGACACTCAAGGCAGCATAAAAAAAAGAATAAAATACTGTATGACAGTATTTTAATTCATCTTTTTCCTTTGGAATTGTACTGGGTTAGACCATGGAATATGTGTGTGTGTGGTTTACTAGTCTGTCGTTATCCTACATGAACAGTCTGTGCATGTGTCATCTCTTAGAATGGTTGTAGAATTGTTTGCTCATTCAATACCAGGTCAGTGTAAAAACAAAAACCCACAAGAGAGAACAGGACAGTTGGCTTCAAGGACAGGTGAGAGTTGTGATGGTCATTTGGCAGGATTTTCATTTATTTGCAACTTTTTTCTTAGCAGGTTAAAATGGGACACGTTGTCCATCTTAAAAGTGGAATAATTGTCAGATTTAAGGCAGATTGCCAGGATTTGGTACCAGTAGCAAAGGCCAAACATGATTTGCTGATACTTTGGGACATGCTGCTCTAATCTTTTTTAACCATGTTGCTAAATACAGTTTTTTGCCTAGTCCAGCAACCCATGGCATTGGAACATATTAATAAAGATGCTCTGGGTGGCATCATTGTGGAGCACCAAGAGGGAAGCTGTGTAGGATTTCAATTTCAGCTGCACAGCTTACAGGGAACACTACTTTCTGCAGCTCTCTGAAATATCTACATAATCCTAGGAGTCACAACTCCTAGTTTGGGAATCACTGCTCTCAATACAAATAGTAAACAATCACTGCTAGGTAACTACTTCTGCCAGTGCAACCCTATACGTTTATTCAGAACTACGTACCACTGTGTTCAGTGGGGCTTACTCTCAGGTAAGTATATTCATAGTTATGAAAGTCTGCTAGCTATAGGAAAAAATTGATCAGCAACCACTGTTCTGTGGCATGTTGATGTGCCACGAATGATCCGCAGGTGTGCTGTGGGAGTTTGGGGGAGGGTCATTTAATAAGCGAACCATGTGAGCTCTCACTGGCAGTGCAGTGTGAGTGTGTCTTTTCAATTGTCAAAAAATGTAACGCATTCCTTGATAATTTTAGTGCCTTGTCAGTGTGCTGTGAGATGAAAAAAGGTTGAAAATAGATTGTTTGGATCACAAGTGCTCAATGTAAGCTTTACTTTGTGTTAAATGTATGAAGCTTGTTTTACGAGTGGTGAAGTACCTTCCTATTCTTGCAAATATGGACAGTGATTGTGGTGGAACAAGGGAACTTATAGTCAAATTACCCAGCACTGCATTAGACTTTTATGATATAGTATGTCCCTTGGACCATATTCCTTCCGCTTCTCTTCTTCCCTCCTTTGGTACAGCACTTGCCCAAACAAATAATTAAATATCTGTTACTTGGGACAGGAAAAAACTCCATGAAATCCCTGAAACACTAGTGCTAGTAAACTTGATTTGTATATCAGCTAAGGTTAAATCTGATTAAACCTGCTGCACATTCTTGTTTTTCATTCAATATTATTTATAACATTTTCCAGTATATAATATTTGAGAATCTTATACTTTCATTAACTCCAAGTGTGAAATAGTTGAAAAAATAGCAGCCTTTTAAGGGCCCAGTCCTATCTAACTTGACAGCACCAGTGCAGCCGCAATGCAACCCTGAGATAAGGGAACAAATGTTCCCATACCTTGAGGAGGCCTCTGTGACTGCCTTGCCACCACAAGATGCAGTGTGCACAGCTACACCAGCACTAGAAAATGGGATAGGATTTGGTCCTAAGACCACTTAAAAATAGTGACCACCTTCCAAGATCAGTTTTATAGATATGTATCAAATTGAGCCTGCTATCCATGTTGAAACAAGTGTTCTACCGCACTGGTCCACATCAGACTCTTTATCTTCATCTATTTACCTGCTTTGGCATGCGCAGGCCCTGTACTGGCAGCAACAGACTGGCACGGGCCTTCCAGCTAGTGCCACAAATACCTGTGATGTTGCAGTGTCCTTTGTGACAGCGCACCCACTTGTTCTGCCCCTGCTAGCCCAGTTAGGATTGTGCTGTTGTTCCATTTATCATTCATGCTAGCTGCACTTATAGTGTTGTAACTCTAAGAAGTTAGCTGTATTAAGTAACATTCATGTCTAGATTTGTCTAGATCAGAGGGTCTCCAAACTTTTTGGCCAGAGGGCTGCGTCAAATATCTGGCGTGGTGTGGAAGGCTGGAAAAAAAATTTAAATATGAAATTTAAATAAATAAGAGAGTGAATTTAGATGAGTGAATAAATGAATGAATGGGCTCGTTCATTCAACTTCTCTGGCCCTTAGAACTCCCTCCAGACACTATCAGAGCACAGTTCTGGTCATGTTCAGTTGAGTGGGCCAGAGCCTTTCAGGGGACAAGAGGTTGGCTGTGGGCTAGGAAGAGGCTTGCTGCGGGCTGCATCTGGCCCCAGGGTCAGGGTTTGGATACCCCTTGTCTAGATAAATGTTCCATGTCTAGATAAATGCTTTATGTTCCACTCAATCTCTTATTCTCAGAATTTCAGAAGTGATGTTGCTGTATGAGTTATATTAGAAGACAAATAAAAACTGTTAAATAGCTGAGTTGCATCTTAGAGACATAGAACCAGTGAGAATGGATGATGGCCGGATCCCAAAGGATCTCCTCTATGGAGAACATGTGCAGGGAAAGCGCCCTACAGGTAGACCACAGCTGCGCTACAAGGCTATCTGCAAGAGGGATCTGAAAGCCTTAGGAATGAACCACAACAGCTGGGAAACCTTGGCCTCTGAGCATTCTGCTTGGAGGCAGGCTGTGCAGCATGGCCTTTCCCAGTTTAGACACTTTGCCAACAGACTGAGGGAAAGAGGCAAAGAAGGAAGGCCCATAGCCAGGGAGACACACCAGGGACAGACTGCACTTGCTCCCAGTGTGGAAGGGGTTGTCACTCCCGAATCGGCCTTTTCAACCACACTAGACGCTGTGCCAGAACCACTTTTCAGAGCACGATACCATAGTCTTTCGAGACTGAAGGTTGCCAGCCTGTTGGGTCTGACTAACAGCAGTTGAGCTGCCTGGGTATAGGAGCTTTCCCATCCCTATTCCTAATTTATTTAAAAACAAGTGCTAATGATTATTATTTGAAAGGGTTTTTTTAGACACAGGAATCAGTTATCTTAATAAGTAGGAAGTTTCATAGAGTTAAAAAAAATTCTGCACTTTCATTTTCTGATGGGACACAGGTCACACTACTTGGTTCTTGTTTCACTACTTTTTACAGCCCAATCCTGAGCTTCCCAGCTCCCACCAGGCGGCAGTGGTGCCGAAATGGCTACTGCAGCATCCCGTATGGCTTACACTCCCTTATCCCATGTAACGTCCAGGCAGTCCTGATGGGTCTCCTTGGATCTACTCCTGCTATTGAGCAGGCGCAGATTCAAGGAGACCTGTGTTGGATCTCCAGGGCCTGGAAGGGGGTTAGGATATGGCGGCAGAGCCTGTCGTCATCTCTGCCTTCTCCCGTCCTGCTTCCTTCCCCTCCATGCTTTCCCGGAACACCTCCCCCCACCCAGGCTTACCTCACTGCCACCTTTCCTTGAGCTCCGAGTGGCAGTCTTAGGACTTCCGCCCTGCTCTGGTTCAGCATGGGCTCGCACTGAGCCAGCAGTGAGTATCACAATGTGTTTTATGGCATGTTTTGCAAAGCTCAGCGCCAGCATTGGGCCAGAGCAGGCTGCTGTGAATCAGGCCCTAAATCATCAGTCACTACAGTATAGTGTTATTCTTGTGTACAGATTAACACTAGTGTTTGATGTTTTATTATCACTTATACTTAAACTGCACTCTGAAAAGGGGGCAGGCAAGGTTCAAATTACATGGGAGATCTAGCTTTGAATATCCAGCATTTTGATGATTGTATACAAGCAGTTGCAGACGTCTCATATTTGGATCTGGGAAGGTGTGGTGAACCTCCCATCTCCCATGCTTTTGACCTATCTTCATTGCACTCCTTGAAATTTCAGTTTGTCCCTAACATATAGGTACCTGAATGCTTTCTCCTCAGAGAAGTAAGAAATTGTCCTTGTGTATTCTGGAGAGTCTGTAGCAGAGTCTTGTTATTGGGCTTTATTCAGCAGTATTCATTCAGTGCAGCAGTATTAGTCACATAGTAGCAATATGGATGCTCTGTCACTAGAACTAGTTTTGTTTGTAAAACGCATGAGGCTGTTGCTCACTCAGTACTGATTCTCATACTAATTCTTGTGCATGGCACACACTCCCCACAGATCAGCTGTTGTAATATCTTGTTGCTACAAGATGTGGTGCCAGCCACTAGCCTTGGTGACTTTAATAGCTAAATCCATGCAGATATGTTGTGGCTATATACTATCCAGAGTGTCTTTGGAAACTAGTTGCAGTGGAGTAGTAGCAAGAGAGATAGATGCCTTCACCTTCTATTTATGGACTTTCCAGGAGCGACTGGTTGGCCGCTGTGGGAAACAGAATACTGAATTAGGTAGATCTCTGGTCTGATCCAGAAAGGCTCTTACATTCTTATTAATGTTCTGCAGGTTGCCCTTGTACTTTCCTTGAGTGGTTGAAAGTGTTTTTTCCCCCAAAATAATGAACTCTGTGTGTGTGTATTTGTATTTGTGGATGTGCAGTTCCTGTGAGGAGCTTTGAATCACTCCCCAACACATGAGTACTGTACTTTACTAATGCTTAATCTTTATAGATCAATTAATAATTAATTGTGCTTTCAGTGTGCTGAGTACTCTTTTTTTTACTTTGCTTGTACTATCTGCCTTCTGAATAGTCCTGTGAGATAGTAAATTGCTTTGAAAGTGAAGAATTTGGGTGTTTTGATCCAGATCTCTGAATATCACAGGCTCTAAAATGCATTGATGGTACAGTGAACCTTCAGTTTGATGAATCTCTATTTTAACAGAGTTTAGAAACAGTGGCCATTTTCTGTTTCATTAAAAACTAGTGATATGTTTTGCACATGCAGGTTTCTACTGACCTCAGTGCATTTGGATTTTTGGCATTTATGGACCCCTTTCCCTTGTTTGTCCATTAAATTGAGGGTTTGCTGCTCCTTGACTCTTGCATTAGAATTTTAAGATGCTGTTGCTTTGCGTTTCTTAATTACTGATTATCACTTCAAGTCTCTTGTAATAAAGTGTGTGAGAGTGAGAGGGGGGAGTGCAATTGAGTTCTCATCTGTGGATGAGGAGAATAAGATTGGCAATCACTTTGGAGTCTAATGAATATGAACAATATTTTATAAATTACAACTGATTAACGAGTATAATAATGTATAAGCACTCACAAAAAGCTCATTATCCAGACACAAACCTTTGTTAATTTCATGGCACGGTGTCAGCAAACTGTTAGACTACCTACAGCAGTAGTTCCTAGACTTCTACAGGGAAGGAGGGAACCATGTAAGTTGTTAAGGGGGAGAGATTAAAAAAGTATCTAAAAATAGAGATTTCATCCTGGTTTGCGATAGCAAAACAGGAAGTGGGTTATGATCACAATTTTTATATGTTCAGAGGCTTGGGAGAGCCCTGCAGAGGCATCCACAGGTTCCCCACAGCCCCTGGGAGGCCAACACTGCAAATAGTAAGTTATAAAAAAAACACTTTGTCCCCGGCAGTGGCACAATCCTGTCAATTATGTTGCTACCTTTATTCCTCAAGGGACCAGTGAAAGGGCTTTCCCTTTCTGGTGGGTTGCAATCCCCCAGTTTGGGAACCACTGAGCTACAGCGTTCTGTTGGAGTTCTCTGTCCGTTTCTGCTCATCTTCATTTGGCCTCTCTCCTTTTGGAAACCTTGTCTGTCTGCTTTCTTGCCTTCTTTCTGAACTACTTCTCTCTCTAGCCTTCTTAAATCTCCATCTCTTGTGCTCTCTTTCCCAGAAGGTGGTGTCCCTCTCTTCACTGTCCCATCAACCTTGTGGAAATAGGCTTTTTAGAAATACTTTAATAGTTTTTGCTTATGAATTTACAGTTAACTCTGCCAGGTAATCTTTACTTTTGTATTATTTGTTAGTAAATTGGTTGAGTTAGCAATTGTAAATGTTTACATAATGGGCAGCTTGCTTGTACATTCTGAAATTCAAATATGATAACTTGGACCACTACAAGTATGGAATATGTATATACCTCACAGCTCCAATGCTCTGTTGGTTATATGGCTGAAGGCTGGATGCTCTCTGTACAGTGTTCATTTACTGTTATGACAGCTTCTGTTCTGTGCAAAAGTGGCACTACATGCAGACTAAATTGCAGAGCTCTAACTTATTGGCACTCTGGCTTATCGTAACAATTGTGGTATTCCTGTTGGTGAGGGAGAGTGCCAAATGTATATTACACAGAAGGTCTCAGTAGAGATTCTTATTCTCATTTATACTGGCTTCATTATTTTTTCTTAAATTATAGATTGCAGTTTAACCAAACTTTAAAAGGAACTTTCTGCCATTAAAGTCAGTTGGAGTGAATTATTTAACTTTGATTTGTCACACCCTTGTTCTTAGAATCTTGATTTTGGATGCGGTGCATGTCATGTTTTGCCCTTGTGTAAACTGTACATTTTGACATCCATATGAAGTAGCTGTGTGATACAGTTAAGCACTGAAAGATTTTTTTGAGTGATGTCATTAGGTTTCATTTTCATATGTCTGGTTCTTTATTGTTGATATCCCTATAGTTTCCAGGCTCTCAGCTTCTGCTTGTCTCAAAATGAATCGTTTTGAACTATGCCTGCTTAACCTTTTTCCTAGCGGTTAGTGGCCTAGCCTTTGCAGAATGTAGCAGGTAGCTTGTCACTATTAAAAATTGATGCACTGGGAATAGATTGAAATCAAGTAGTTCATGTGTTCAGTTAGTAGCTTGCCTACTTCCAATTCTAAAAGATTCCAAATCTTTTGTGAAGTAGTTGCTGTAACCCCAAAGTTAGGATTACCATTTGATGTGATAGAAACAGTTAGCATTGGTGGCTGTGGAAGGTCATTGTACCATGCATAAAAACAGCAGCTCAGCTGTGCAGGAAGTATCTTTCAGATAACGTGTAGTAGAGACATTTTCTGGTCATCTTCCCAGTCAGAAGTTCTTTTCAATGACAGCTGCTTAATAAGGAAGTGAAATGCTAAAGGAAAATGAGGCTAAACAGAAATTGCCAGTGTTAGAAGCTAATTCCACAAAGTGTTTGGAATCCTTTTGGCTTAGGAACAGTGGTCTCTTGTAAGAAGAAGCCTGGGAGGATCTTCCTCTCTTTTGCCACTTCTGTTTGAAAACACTCTTTTGTACCAGAAGCTTGAGATGGGGGGGGGGGTGAGTGGGGGAGATGTCTGAGTAGTACTAGTTTATTCATCTGCTAACTTCAGATCTTCACACAGGTCTGCTTTCTCTTTTCTCACCCTTCTTAATGGGATGTTTGCTTTTATTTGCCCCAATTCTAAAGTTGACTGGATGAACTTTTCAGGTTCAGAGTTAACTGACAAATGAATGAAGGTAGAAAAGTAATACAATTCAGGGAATAATTTACAATAGTCTTACTTTCAGTTAGAATTTATACATAATTCTGGATCATTGTGTGAGTCTGCTATTTAATGTATGCTTACATTACCGTGCATTAATTCTGTTGAGGGAGTATTAGATAAGCAAGTGTGTCCCAACGGAAACAATAATATTGCATCAAGAGGAACTGTCATTTCACTTTGTAGTAAAAAGAAGTATTTAACTGATATTGTAGAATAATTTCAGAAAAGTGGCATCTGTAAAGACGCACAGTTTGAAGTATTTCGTTGAACAGAACGTTTTTGTTTATTTGTTTTCCCTTCATTCTATAGTAGAAGGTGCTAAAAATATGTAGATAATGAAGTAAACTTCTTATAGCAATGTATAGGAAGTTAAAACTTATGCACTGACTTCCCAGACTGCTGCATCAGCATTTCCATGCAGATGCACAGTGGTGATTGCTGAACACCCCTGCCCCCTGCTGGTCTGCCATTTCTCCCAGTTTGCCATTCAAAGTGGTCGTTTCAGTATGCCTCATGACTTGGGGCCCCCTGGTACTGTCTGCTTTTACACCAGTTGTTCTCAGAAGGACTTCAACATCATGTTTATGTAATGCATTACACAAGGCATATGTTTAAGGCAGTTGGGGATCTCTAGACCATTAACATATTTATACTGTACTATTAATCACTGCTAACCAACCCTAACTGCCTCCTAATAAGTGTTTGCCATGCACCAAAAAGTTCCATCAAATAGGTTTCAGTATGTTTGGGCTTTGTGAGTGTTGGGTAAATCTGGAAAGGAAAGAATAATGTGACCCTTCACCTTCACCAGCACCTTGGCACTACCACCTTTTGTGAGCCGATTCATATGTCAGTTGAGAACATATGCAGAATCTCACTGCAGATTCTGGTTTTGAAGACATTGAATACTTCACCTGCAACCATGGAAGAAAGCCCTGGCTCATCTTTCTGGAAAAGTAATGTTGGGGGATGTATAACAGCACTTCTGTGTTGATGAAGGCCAATAATCCCTCTCCCTCTTCTTGCAAGTACTGGACCATATCCACCTGCAGTATGTTTTGGGATCATGTTGCTGTAGCTGTTTCTATCATACCACTTCTTGAATGGTGGACTTCAGAGTTGGATTACCTTCTGGAGAGGGAAGAGGTTGAGATATGAAGAAGACATGGGTGGGCTCCCATAATGGTATTCTTTGGCAGCTGGCTGGAGTGGTTGGACTAGATTCAGTGATACCAACACATGGACATCCACTTGGCTGCACTACGTATTTGCCCTTTTGAGTTGCTTGTAAGCAATCCTAAATAAGAGGTAATTCTTGTGCTCTTTGTCAATGACCTTCTTTCAGAATCTGAGCCCTCATTACTTGGTGCAATGACTTGATGAACAATACCAAGAAAGATGTACTTTTATTTAAATTTCATTGTTACTTGTATTTCATTTTTGTATTTTATTTATTTCATAATTAATTATAGTTAAAACTTATAAACCATAGATAAGCAGGGAAATCTAATTTCCTAAAGCTAACAAACTCCCTGATTATCTGTCATTCCCCTTTAGAATTTATACCAGGGATCTCAAACCCAGGGGCCAGATGCAACACCAGATGCGGCGTGCCTGTAATTGGCTCACAACAAGCCTCTGGCCCACTTGACCAAATGTGAACTAAGCTGTGCTCCTGTCGCATCTGGAGGGTGTTCTGCAGACCGGGAAGGCCACAAGACAGGTGACATTTTTTGACCCTCTGAAGGCCTCAGGCTTTCTGAGTGTTGGAGAGGCCTTCATGGCCCTCAGAACGTGCTCTGGGTGTTTCCTGTGATATGCTGGTTCCAAGTTATTTATTGCTGTACATGTCAGTAAGCTGTGAGTGTGGGAATGGGATTTCATTTGAGTGTGGTCTTTTTTACTGTGGTGTGTTTTGATGCCTGGAGAAATCCTGGAACTTAGAGGCCTTTTCTTCATTCATCCAATGAATGTATTCATCTCTAATATATTTAAGTTTTATATTTAAAATTCATTTATTTTTCCAGTCCTTGACACCATGCCATATATTTGATGCGGCCCTCTGGCCAAAAAGTTTGGAGATCCCTGATCTATACCAATCCCTCTCTTTCCCCTCATTCTGTGTTTGTGTAAAACAACCTGACCGGAAACCCTCTTTAAAATACAGTAGAACCTCCAGAGTTGACCAGCTCTCTATATTGACCACCTCCATAAGTTTACCTAATTTTCACAGTATGGACAGACACTGCACATACACTGTGAGAGACCAACCTCTCTATATTGACCACATCCGTAAGTTGTATCTTGACCGCTTCGATCATTGCACAGAGTATTAATTTATCCTCCGTAAGGCCTGTGTTTTGTCTGGTTTGTCCCATCTTGGAAAAGCAAGAAACCACATGACAATCCCTCCCTTATGCCTGCTAGCCCATGTGCGAAAGGGTTTTTATAGGTGGGCACACTGTACATAGCCAACAGACCTGCACTGGCTGCTGATTATACCTAGACATGTACCAAGTTGTGAGGGGCATGAGGTTGCTTGTGTATAGTGAAGCCACTGTCCTTTCACTTTGGTTCCCATCACCAGTGCATTACTTTACACTTATATTGAAACACAACTGCTATTTTGCTGCCTATTCTCCTGGTTTGGAGAGATCCTTCTGGAGCACTTCACAATCCCTTCTGGTCTTCACCACTCAGAAAAGTTTAGTGTCATCCACAAACTTGTCCACCTCCCTACTTATCCCTGTTTCCAGGTCATTTATGAAGCTGTTGAAAAGCGCCAGTCCCAGGACAGATCCTTGAGGTACTCCACTTTCCACCTCTCTCCACTTTTTTTATCAATTGCCCATTGACGCCCACTCTCTGTTTCCTGGTTCTCAACCAGTTCCCAATCCATGAGAGGACCCTGTCCTCTTATTCCCTGACTGTGGAGTTTTCTCAAAAGCTTTTAGTGAGGGACAGTATCAAACGCCCTTTGGCATTTAGTGAATCCAAGGAGACCCAGTGGAGGCCAGGCAGCCTAAGTAAAAAAGTGGGGTTTTTTTTAGCTGTTGGGGCTATGTAACATGCTACATGCTATGGGCTGGCAAGGGATAGCATTGATCTGCCTGTCTGCTATGAAACTGTATTTTTTTTTAACTTACAATTTTTTTAAGATTATGAATTTTCAGGGGGTTTTCTAAACACTGATTGTGGGCTGTTTATTCTCTGTCTCTTGATATAGATATAGATGATATAAATAGTAAGCATCACGAAAGGATCAGTTCTCATTGATATTTGCAATAAAACTTTTAAAAAATCCAATATAAATAATAACTTGGCCTTGCATTTGTTGTCCTGGGAGATAAACATGATAATATTTAAATGCCTTTTTTCCCATATGTTGACCAATTTCCTCCAGTCCCTTGGGTGGTCAACTTAGAGTTTCCACTGTATATCATATTATTAGCCTTTAACTTGTTTCATTTCCCATGAAAATAGGTGATGGTAGGACAGTAGATGTCTAGAAAGTTCAGAGACTGCGTGCCCAGTGATCCAACAGCTAAGGGGCAAGAAAAAAATGGCAAGACACACTTTTAAAATGTTACACGTTCCCATATAGATCACTTGTGAGAATGTAACCTGAAGTACCAAGAAATATAATATTGTTGAAATTGAGCATCAAGCAGGGGAATGGGGGGCAGGCATTCATAGCAAAAAGTAACTTTTGTTTCAAGTGAATCAATGTTCTTTTGAGGTCCCCAAAAGGGTACTTTAAGTATCTGGTGAAAAATGAACCTCACCAATATTCAGTACATACCTAATGATTTGTGGGGTATGACACAGCCCTTTGTCAGCTTGCATTAATCTGCACAAAGGATCATGTTCTGAGTTTGATCATATTCCTGAGGCTTGAGTGTACTGTGTAACATATGAAGCAAAAATATGGCTGTTGGAAGAGAATAAAGATGCAGCAGTCCTGCACAAGCATTCTGTATCTCAAGGGAACAATATAGCTAGTTAGGTAGTGGGAGAGGTTACCTATCTTGTTCTTTTCCGTAAGTCATCTTTAGTATTCAGATTGCTATTCTTAGGTTGACTTCCTTCCACCCCTGTCTTGATGTACAACCAGACAGGCAGGCTCTCTGTCTCTCTCACTTTCCTATCCAGTTAAGTAGCTCTTTCAATAAAGTGTTTCCTTTTCTTTATAACTGCAAGCCTAGCAGTGATCTTTTTAGGTCTCCAAAAGACTCTGTGTAAACTAACTATGCCAGCAGTGAGGATATTCAAGAGTGCGTTGTTCTTTTAGCCATTGTCTTTGATAGACAGAAACACCTAGAGCAGGTCCTACTCTGTTAATTCTCAAACAAAATAGTTCAGGAGTGTGAATGTGTCCTCTTAAGAGCAGTCCTCCTAAATACAAGTAGAGCAACACTTCAAGCCATTCTAGAAGTTTGTTGAACTGAAGTAATTGTTCTTGTTGCTTTGTTGCTCACATGCCGAGTGAAATACAATTATATAATCATGATGTTTCTAGTAGTCCAGTGCAATGGGAATTGTATTTAATATCCCCTCTGTCACTTCCTTATTGTTACTTTCCTACACAATCATTTTCTGTTCTACAATTCTTAATGTGCCCTCTTGGAGATAGGAAGTATTTTATAAATGTGCTGTTGTGAGATGGTACAGAGATGGTACTTGTTAGATTAGGAAATGCAGGCAGTAAGTGGGACAGTGGACTGGTACCAAGGAAATAGAACCCATGATGACTAGCTTACAGATCTTGAATCTTGTCCAAGTACATGCATCAATTGAAAATAGCCTGTTCAATGACTAGTTGGTGTGCAGTGAGTCATGATTTTGTAGTTTTTTTGGGTAGTTGTATACCCATGAAAGTTTTATTGTTAAACCTGTGGTTGGCACCAGTTCACATCCTGTTGGCACTTCTTGAAAAGGCTAAATCTTAAACTGGGACAGTGGCCAGCTCTTCCACCCATCTTGTACATGGTGGAAGACTTCGTAGAATATTGTTTTTTAGCCCAGTGCTCTTGAACTTTTTGTCACCAAGTCTCCAAGTAAGGAAAAAAAATTGTTAGTCTCTTCATGTATATCTAACAAATGATTTGGGTTGCAGAACTCTCCTGACTTGGGCAGGAGTAGGCAGTTATAGGAGGTTGGGAAGGAGAGTAGAGCCTTAAACTATTTTTTTTGCAACTTGTGGGAACAACTTCATGGAAAGTGGAATTCTGGTGAGAAAGTGGCATCAATGATCTCCTTGCTGTATGAAACATAAGTGGAAGTATGCAGTCCACACAAATTCCATCAGTTGGCAGTACCTGGCCTGCTGTTTTGAGTTTCACACTAGCTGCTTCTGTCTCCTGTTATGGAGGTCTGCTTCAGCCTTGTAAATCTGTTCCTATGGATTTCAAACGGCTTTCCTCAAAACTTGTAAGAGTAAATTTAAAAACTCTTTGTTATATAGACCTGCTAGGATAGCTTCCCACATACAGTTGTGTGTCACTTAACAACAGGGATACGGACCAGCATCCTCGTTGTCAAGCAAGGCTTGACATTAAACAAAGCCTCTGAAGCTGAGGGCAGCACAGCTCCCCTCACCTCCAGAGGCTTTTCTGCAGGGCTGTGGTGGGGGGAGACTGGGAGCTTTGCCCCCTCGAGCCAGCAGTTTGTCCCCCCCAGCATTTTTCCCAGACCTGTCCTCTTTCAGCCTCTTGTCCTCCAAATGCAATTAAATGTCCTCCATTATAGCTTGTGTTTCCTGAGAGCTTAGCTCCTTCCCACAGGCAGCCTCCTCCAATAAGCTCAGACAGCTGTTGCTTAGTACTCCAGCTTAGGGGCCAATCATAGCTATCCCTGATAGTCATATGACACGGGAAAGGAGGGCATGAAGAATCCTGCTGAGCTGAACATGCTCATTCTGGTGCCCTCCATCTTTTCCCTGGGAGCTGTATGGCAGCAATCATGCCCATTGCAAGGTCCTGGAGGTTACTGCTGAGCTCTGGTCTGGCGTCAGTGGTGGGTGAGTTGAAGCACTTTTTGCAATTTTTTTTTTCATGCACAGTAGGAAGAGAGTAAAAATTGCAATTGGCTGCACAGAATGATTTAAGTAGAATTACTGTTGCAGGTAGGCTCCTTTTGTTCTTGAAGTGTCTGCTTTGGGTCTGACCTAATGTGTCTTATGGTCAGTAATAGAACAACTAAAGGAGGGTGGCCCTTCAGTGTATGCCTCTTTTTCACAGAAAAATGATGAAAATGGGAACTGCTCTGGAGAAGGTATTGAGTTCCCAACAACCAATCTTTATGAATTGGAAAGCAGAGTACTAACAGATCATTGGTCTATCCCATACAAGCGGGAAGAGTCTCTTGGAAAGTGTCTAATTGCATCCACCTATCTAGCAAGGCTGGGTAAGTTGCCAATTTCTTCTTTTGTTTGAAGCAGAAAGCTTTTGACTGTTTCTGGCGACATAAATGATAGGGAGTTCTCTTTGCTTTTTTCTCTCTCCTGCCCTCTCTTCTGCCTGACCCCCAGTCTCCATTCTCAACTGGATGTATATGGAGATAGGTTGCTTCCCAGGAAGGTATAATGCTGCAAGACTTTGGCTTCAGTGGTCTATTTAAATTGTGCGTATAAGGGAACATCATCTTGAAATTAGAGCAACGTGTTAGTGTTTCAACTTGAAGCACTAGCAGAGTTATCTACTTCTGCCTCAGATGGTGGGAGTACCCAGTGTGCAAAGAAATGTCTATATCTTCCCCGTAGGGTTTGACTGTAAGCCCCTTAAACTAGTCCATAGGTTGAGGATCCAGTCTACTGTATGTATGATTCCATTAATCTTTTTCTCCCTCATATTTCTGCCTGGGTACTTCAGATGTTGAACAACACTTGTATTGGTGATATAGCATGCCTTCTCTAATTCCCTAATGCAAAAAGAGCTTGCATTTGTGCTGTTTTGTGACTAGGGAGCAGTTTGAGAATCTCTGTGTTGAAAAATTGGTCTGCAATCCCCTTAGGCTCTTGGAACTACTTTGGTAGTTCTTTGATTCCTGACATTTTATCTGCAACAACTCAGTTTTATTTTCTCCTCCTCTCCTTTCCTGTTCATAAAATAGTCTGACAAGCAAAGTGTTGCTGCTGTGCTGAACTTTAAGAAATATACTATCCTTTCACCCATTTTCATTAAAACTATCTGGGTTTCTTTACAGTGCAAAAGAAAGAATAGAATGACATTTGTGTGATCTAACAAATGTGACAGAATAAGGCTGCTTTGGGTTGCACTACAACTTTTTGCAATTCACTTTTTTCCTTTCTCCCCCTACCCTTGAATTAGGACTTTCTGACTCTGATGAAAGCTGCAGAAGATTTATGGATAGATGTATGCCTGAAGCTTTTAAAAAGGTGGGTTGAAGGGGCGAAAAAACTCAATGTCTACTAGTGTGATTAAGATAAGAGGTGTGATCCTATTCATAGAAAGATGGATTACCTCATCTTGTGGTTTTCTCGTATTTTAACAAGTAAGGCCAGTTGAGTATTTGGATGGAAATGAAGAGTTGGGGAGAGCCAAGTAACACAGGGGAAGGAGTGTTGTTATTGTTTCACTAATATACAGACAGTTATATAAGTACTGCACATAGAATTTCACTTTTGCAACAAGACTTTCCTGTACTCTTCTTTTCTCTGTAATTTCATGTCCCCTCTGAAAATCTGCTCTTGATGGTGGGGGTTCCTTCAGTATTATATAGGATGAAATTGGAAAGGGGCTGCAGCAAGAGGCAGAAACTGAGGGGAGTGCTTTGTGTCACCAGAAGTGAATTCATTTCACTCAAAGCACCTTTGGATGCAATCCACAGTTAATATATCTTGGGGCACAATCTTATGCATGTCTATTCAGACATAGGTCCAATTATAGTACAATGGAATTTATTCCTAGGTATGCATAGTATTGCAGCCTTAAAACCGCCACCCCTTAATTTTCAGATACATAGAGTAAGAGCTTAATTTTATTCCCCTCTTTTTTGCACTATATATTTATTGTGTAAAATATGGCAAAATTTGGAACGAACCAAAGTTGGGAAAAATTGTCATTGGCTAAGGCAGGATTATCAGGAGGTAGTTTGAGGAGATTTGCACCGTAAAAGCAGTTCTCACTTCGCCACTGGAAACATCCTTATCTTCTTGGACTTTATTGAAGCTTTTGCTTTATCTGAACATACAACAGCTAAAAATTGAACAAAATTGAAGAATCTCAAAAAGAGGAGGAAAAACCATACAACAGGGGTGTCCAAACATTTTGGCAGGAGGGCCACATCATCTCTCTGACACTGTGTTGGGGGCCGGTGGAAAAATAATTAATTTACATTTCAAATTTGAATAAATCATATATGAACGTATTAGAGATGGAACTTACATGAATGAATGAAGGTCTTATAATAAGTCAAGGACTATAAAAGGTCTTGCACAAAGCAAGACCAGCGTTTCCTTCACTGCCACTGCTGCATCACAGACATGAAACAGCAAGTAGTAGAGGGAGCCCTTGTCCCACAGCTCAGGTGAGAGGTCAAACAGTTGTTCTCACACTGAGAGCAGTTGCATCAGGCCAACATGGGATCCAGCAAGTCTCCAGAGGGCCAGAGGCTCACTGGAGACTGGGGGCTCCCCATGGGCCGGATTGGGAGCCCCCAAGGGCTGCAAGTGGCCCCTGGGCCGGGGTTTGGGCACCCCTGCCATACAAAACTTTCAGCTATTCTTATGAATTTCAGACCTCAGTGTACTGTATAAGTAAGCTATTGCTAAATAGGCAGCTCCAAAATAGTTTTCTACCTGAGACTAGAGAAGTGTTTTTGTTTGTAGATCTATGCCAGCATTTTAACGTATATTGTTTCTTTGCAGCTGTTGACATCAAGTGCCGTTCATAAATGGGGCACTGAAATCCATGAGGGAATCTACAATATGTTGATGCTACTAGTAGATCTTGTTGCAGAAAGAGTGAAGCAAGATCCTATTCCAGTTGGCCTTTTGGCTGTGCTTACAATGGTAATGTAATTACTTGATATATCTCTCTGATATGAACTTGAAGAATGAAATTTCTTGAATACATCCTATCCACATAAAGATTGATAATTCTGTATCCTGGTTAACATAATTTATAACTCAGTCCAATCCTAACCAACTTACTGGCGTTGATGCATTCACACTGCACACACTGCATTCTGGGGGTGGAGTCACGGAGGCTTCCTCAAGGTAAGGGAATGTTTGTTCCCTTACTTTGAGCCTGCATTCCAACTACCTTGGTGCTGAAAATTTGGTTAGGATTGGGCTGTTAGTGAGATGGCTCAGCTGACAAGCCATAAGTTGCAATCAGCTAATTCATCTTCAAGACCCAAGTTTCTAAAATGGAGTAAAATATAAATGCAAAGTGTTCAGCTTCTGAATACTTCACTGGATGGCAATGAATGGTGATGTAATGTAGTTGCTGATTATAACTTCTTGGTTGTTGTTTTTTACTTGAGGGGTATAGGGAGTGGCAAACTAGTCCTAATTTAAGGACATTAATATTTTCTTGATTTTGGGGAATAGTGGTTTATAGTATTAACTTATCAAATGATGAACATGATTTTGTTCAAAACTTGCTTTTTTTGCTTCACCAAACTCAGAGCCTTAGGCTCTTTAAACCCCAGTCCCCAAGTGGTGATTGGATTATAAAATACTAAGCTACCAAAGATAGTGGTGTTCAGGACTCTAAGATCAAAACACTTTATCACTAAAATAAAGTGAAAGTGAACAGTATGTAGAGTTTAAAATATAGTGGGCACAAAGTATCCTCAGGGATCTGTTCCAGAACCTTCCATGGATACTGAAATCCAAGGTGTCCTATGCGGCACCACAATTGCACTTACCTGGGAGGCTGCTCCCTGCCCTCCAGAGGTTGTGTGTGATTTACCCATGATTCAGAAGGCCTCCCGGATGCTTCTGAAAGGCACTTCTTTCTGGCAAACTGGAAGTGCTTTTCAGAAGCATCAAGGAGGCTTCTGATGTGCAGGAAGGTCACATGTGACCTCCCCGCCCCTCAGAAGACTGGATGCAACTAGAAGGCATGTCCGGGATGTCCTCTGAAGCCCTCCAACCACAGGCTTGACATCTGTGGATATTCAAATCTGCAGATACTGAACCAGCAGATAAGGATGGCCCACTGTAGTGCCTTATTGTAACTGTTTTATGCGCATAACTATAGACAGACTTACACAATTGTATTGAGTTTCATTTGCATTGGAATGTCTTTGTTTATGAAATGTATTTACATTTGTCGGCTAGGTAAATTGTATGGTTCTGTACTGATAATGACATCTGTCCTTTGTTTTATGCTGGGTGTTGTACAAAATATTCCAGTTTTTGTTCTAAAGGTCAAAATTAAGGATTATGTTAAATCTCTGCAATGGAATATGAAAGAATGTCTCCTACCAGTCTTAAATCCAAATGAGCATATGATATTATTCAAGAAAATTCAAGTCATGACATACTAAAAACATAGATTGTTTCTCAGTTATGAGTAGATGTAGCTAACATTGGAAAATGTTCATTCTGAAGCGCTGAACTGGTTGCATGCTAGTTCTATAGACACTTCTTTTTTCTTAGGAGGAGAAAAATAGATGATAAACTATTATGAATCACCACCACAAACAGAACTGTTTTGCCTTGAAAATTGCAAACTGTGTCTTGTTTTGTTGCTCATGTTTTTTGTGTTTTGTGTTTGTTTTGGTGCATCTAGGCTCTTAATCCGGACAATGAGTACCATTTCAAGAATCGGATGAAAGTGTGCCAAAGGAACTGGGCAGAAGTATTTGGGGAGGGAAACATGTATGCTGTCTCACCCATTTCTACTTTCCAGAAGGTGAGTAAATGTTCACACTTCCTCTTCTTGTGAAGTAATATGGAATTTTCCTTGTATTTTAACAGTTGGGGGCTTGATTTAGTGTGAATGAGAGACCTGGAATAGATATGGCTATTTTCTAATGGTGGTATCCAACAGAGCTTCCAATTTGTTTCTTGACCAGCAACCTTTGGAATAACTATTTCTGCTGGTTTGTTGGTTAAAGAACTCTAATTCTAGCCGATAACCCAGTGCTCACAGCCAAGTCATCTTAATGGTGATTACACTGCAGTAATGCTCTTCAGACAGGTCTTTCTGTGGTTTTAATGATGTTGTAGACTTCTCACTATCAGTCCTTTTCAGATGTGGGTAGTGGCAGAGCAGAAGTGATAGCATTTCCTTTGCTTTTTGCATAACTAAATACAGTTTCAGTCATGGGACTTCTAGACATTTTCACAGACTTCAGTTTCCTCATTCCTAATACTGAATTTCAGTGCAAGCATTCTTAATGATGATGTGCTCCAGGATGGGCTGTAGATATAGCTGCTTCTGAGTCGGCAACCAAAGCCATTATAATTATTAAGCAAAAGGTGGGAAGTGGATAGTGCGAATGAGAACATCTGCACACTTCTGAAGAGTTGCTAACAAGGAATTCAAAGCTTGTATTCCCTTTGCATTGACTACATGTGCATGGAGTGATCTTAAAGCCTTAAATGGAAATACACTTAATTAAAATACCAGTCTTTTACAATATCATCTCGAGAAAACATTACTGAGTTGTTTCCTTCTCAATTGTTTAGGAACCACATGGATGGTTAGTGGACTTAGTGAATAGGGTAAGTAAAAAATATTGTATTAATTACACAGGCCAACACACATTTTACTTCCTTAAACGTTACACCAATTCCTGGGTATATTTGGGGTGCCGATTCAGAAAAATGGCATCCATTTTGCCCTATCATGCCTAGTTTTGGAGACACAGCATAGCCTCTTTAGTGAATGGTTCAAGCAGCTTCCTCATGAGGAAGCCTACACCATGGCTTCCTCATGAAGCCGCTCGAACCATTCACTAATGAGGCTATACTATATCTCCAAAACTGGACGTGATAGGGCAAAACGGATGCCATTTTTGGAATTGGCACCCCAAATTCATATCAAACCACCGTAAGGTTTGGGAAAAACTTTTCTGACCCTCAGTTTTGTAGGCTTGTGTTATTTATTTTATTTAAGAAATTTATATCCTGCCTTTCCATCCCGCTTAGGGGCCCTCAGGGTGGCTTACAGAATGTATCAATGTACTAGATAAAACAATGCTAAAGCATTAATAGAAAACAATAAAAACTGTAAAACAGTAAGACCCAGTTGGATCATTAAAAGATGTTTCCTAAAAAGCGCCAGCCCCCCCCCCACTAAAAAGTGTCAGCATTTAAAAGCTTCCCTAAATTAAAAAAAAAGTCTTGAGACTCTAAAGAAGATGTTCTCAATTCTAGGGGAAGGGCATTCCATAGATGGAGCACCACCACCAAGAAGGCCCTATTTCTTGCTGTCATCCCCTCACCTCTACTGCTGGTGGCACAGTTAGAAGGGCCCCCATGAGCCTGTTTGATTGAGACATCTATTATATGGCTCTCTGTTTATGAAATAAATAAAAATACAACAGTCCCAGCCTTCCAGGATTTTACAGAATGAAGTAGACAATGGGGAAAAAAACAGAGGGTAGAGAAGACCGAATGTGAGCAAATGCAGATATTCTTAAACATGGTATTGTCTGGGAATGACAGGCTTAAGTTAGTCAAAGGCTATGCAAAAAAGGTGGGATTTGGAGGGGGAGAGAAGAAGCACTATGTAGTTGTTCTGGGACAGTTTCACATGCAGAAAGCAACAGCAAAGGAGAATGAAGAGTGTTGTATTGGAGCAAGAGACCGTCAGAATATAGTAGGGCAGGAAGACTGTAGAATTAGAAATAAGGGCCAAAAGATAAGGGAAGTCAACACTGTGGAACTTAATGTTAAGGAGTTGTGTTGAATATGGACTGTGATGGCAAACACATGAAGTGCTTCATTGCATCATTTGAGCAACATGAGAGATGAATGTTTTTGGCACTAAAAGTGTGTGTTTGTGTATGTGGCAGAGTGTTATTCAAATACTGGTGCTTGTATAAAATGTTCTTGGAGTATGGGGGCTTGTGTAACTTTCCAGAGCTGCTGTCACAAAGGAAGGGGAAAATGCATGAATTGTATGGAACAATCAAATGGGGTAAAGTTATAGGTGTTCCATAATTAGACACCTTAGTACCATACTAGAAGAAAGTGAGGGCAAATATCCACTAAATAGTGAAACAGACACAGCTTGGTTTCATGCCATATATTCCAGCGATTGAAGGCATATTCATGCCCCACTCTTGGGGGGGGGGTACAAACTGCTCTTATCTGAATAGCTTACAGTGTAAAGAGTGTTTTATTTGTGGTGCATGTGTATTTTTAAAAAGCATATTCTACTCTCTGACTTGTACTTGTTTAGTTTGCAGAATTGGGTGGATTTTCTGCAATTCAGTCTAAACTTCATTCAGAAGATATTGAACTTGGGGTAAGTGAATATTCCAGTTTATTTTGTTAGTTTTGTGAATCTTTCACAGTGATCTTGCTGTGTTCCTGAACTTTGCTATTGCTGCGAAGTAATACCTCGTGTCTTGACTGGTGCAGAATGAAACAAATGCAATTTTTTTAAGCTTTACGTTGCTTTAACTAAATTTTTTTGCTGCTTTAAATATAAGTGCTGCTCTTATTAGTGTGAAACTTATTCATGTGAAACTATTGTGAAACTAGTGAAACTATGAATAAGTTTCACTTATTAAGTGATAATAAGCTGCCTGTGAAACTATAGTGTTTCACAGTGTGAAAAGGCCTGTGTAGTTGCATTTTGTTCTTTTGGGAGTCAGACGAGAGTGTATTGGACATAGTTCATTGCAGAAGATGCTATTTTCCTATCTAATGCTTGTAATATGCCAGAGGTCAGTTTTTGAAACCTTTATGCAGTACCTGCCTGGGGTCTGCCTTGAATAAATAATTAAATTTCTGCTTTTTTCCAGGCAGTCTCTTCACTGGTTCAACCTTTAGGAGTGTGCGCAGAGTATCTCAACTCTTCAGTAGTACAGGTAACAAACCAGCCTCTATTTAAGTTCTTTTTAGTTCTACATAGAAATAGTCACTGGGTTATTTTTTTAAAGTACTTATTGGAATGATACTGTTTGTTGTCCATTTGGTCCTTAATTGTGCCATTTGGTTTGTATTGGAGATAGCTTTGAATAATCAGACATATTATGACATAAATTTGTGCATTACCAATACAGTTTGTCTGGGCTTCTTACTTCAGATACCCTCACAACAAACTGGCTTATATTGGTTTAGTTTGCATTAAATATAATGGAATGCTAACTAGAGGCTAGTGTCTGAACAACCCTGGTGCTTGAGTGGAAAGCACTTCTATTTTGGGACTGATTGGGAAGGGGATTGATGATTTTTTCTTTGTGGCTGCAATTCTTTGTGCCCTATTGAGTCTATAGCAGGTCCTCTGACCTTCAGGAGCAGCTTTTGGGGAGGGTTGCAAGACACTGTAGTGGGTAGGGGAGGTTGGAAATGTACAACTCGCCATCCTGCCCAAGTTTGTAGTGGGGGTGTTATCAGATAGAAGCAACCCATTATAATCTATAATTTAGAAATGGGCTGTGTCAGATGCAAGGGAGGGCGCCAGGATGTAGGTCTCTTGTTTGGTGTGCTCCCTGGGGCATTTGGTGGGCCACTGTGAGATACAGGAAGCTGGACTAGATGGGCCTGTGGCCTGATCCAGCAGGGCTGTTCTTATGTTAATCTAGATCAGGGGTGCTCAGAGTTTTTGGCAGGGGGCCAGATCATCTCTCTGACACTGTGTTGGGGGCCGGAAAAAAAGAATTAATTTACATTTCAAATTTGAATAAATTTACACAAATTTATTAGAAACGAAAAATGAATGAATGAATTCAAGCCAGTTTGATTCCATTCACATGAATGGGGGGGAGATCTTCATGCCAGTTTATGATTCCATTCACAGTAATAAGGGGGGGAGGTCTTCAAGCCAGTTTATGATCTCATTCATACACACAAACGGGGGGGGGGGAATCTTCCACACTTTCACACACATACACCCGCCTGCTTGCCTGCCCCCTTGCCCTCCCTCCTTCCTTCCCTCCCTCGTTTGCTTGGGTGGTATGTGCTCCTGCCTGGCTGCCCACTCACTTACTTGGCTGCCTCCCTGCCCACCTAACCTCCCTTCCTCACTAGCTAGGGCGGCAGGTGCTGCTGCCTGCCTGCCGGCTGGCCAGCCAACCAGCCCTCCCTCCCTCGGATCCCTAGGAGGCATGTGCTGCTGGCTGGGTTCCCGCCCCATGCGCGGAATCTCTCTCACTCTCCTGGCTCAGGTTGCAGGAGGGGAGCCCAGCCCAGTGGAGCCCAGCCCAGCCCATGGGCAAGGCAGGGAGAGACCAGTTGGCAAGCGCGCAGGGTCTTTTATAGTGGGAAGTAACACAAGACCTGCAAGTCCCACATTACCTTCCCACTATAAAAGGCCGTGCGCGCCCGCTGGGCTCGTCTTTCCTTCGCTACCACTGAGCTCAGCGATAGTGAGGGAAGCAAGGCGCGGAGCTTGCGTGGCGGGCCAGCGTGGGCTGGGGTGAGGGCCGAGTGCCCATTGGAGATGACGGGACCCCTGGGAGCCGGATGGGGACCTGTAGCGGGCCACAAGTGGCCCGTGGGCTGGAGTTTGGGCACCCCGATCTAGATCCTGAGTAATTTCTCTCAATATGTTCAAAAACTGCATTTTTGTTTTATAGCCCATGTTGGATCCTGTAATTCATAATATGATTAAATATGTACAGAATGTGGAAGAGAAGGACCTAAAAGACAAGGTAGAACTTGATTTTCTAAATACTTGCAGTTATTAATTTGCATTCTTCTTTGAACACATGCAAATATTTCATACTATAATTCTCTGATTGTTTCAGACAGACCTTTGTAATCACTGTCACATTTCTCCATATTTCTCACTATGTGCATCCATGTAGATTAGAATTGTCATTGTTGTTTTTTCTACCTAGATTATTAGTTTATATTCCATGATTGTTTAAATGGTGATAAATACATAAATACTTTCATGTTTTAAAAGCTGTGTACACTTTCTGCAAATGCGAACCTGAGCTGTTGTTTTGCTAGAGAGATCTATAACCTAATCCTGGGCATATTTTCAATGGGACTTTATCACGAGTAAATGTTTGCAAGATTGTGGGCATAACGGAAACCTGGTGGAATGTGGAGAATCAGTGGGATACGGCAGTCCCAGACTATAAACTCTACAGGAGGGACAGGGAGGGGCGTGTTGCAGGTGAGGTGGCCATTTATGTAAAGGAAGGGATAGAGTCCAACAAAGTAGATATTGAAGGTGGGTCCAACTCCATAGAATCCCCATGGGTTAAATTACCAGGCCTGAGGAGTGATGTAATACTGGTGGCGTACTATCGTCCTCCAGACCAGAAACCGGAAGGGGACCTTGAAATGAGGAAACAGATCAGGGAGGTGACAAGGAGGGACAGGGTTGTAATCATGGGGGACTTCAATTATCCTCATATTGACTGGATCAATTTGTGTTCTGGTCATAAAAAGGAGACCAGATTCCTTGACATGCTAAATGACTGTGCCTTAGAGCAGCTAGTCATGGAGCCCACCAGAGGACAGGTGATTCTGGATTTAATATTGTGCAGTACTCAGAACCTGGTTAGAGATGTCAATGTTACTGAGCCATTAGAGAACAGTGATCATGCTGCGATCCGTTTCGACATGCACATTGGGGTGTATACCGCAAAGGAAGAAGGACTCAACTAAGTCCAGGAGGGTGCCCGCATGGCTAACCAGCCAAGGTAGAGAGGCCATAAAGGGCAAGGAAGCTTCCTTCCATAAATGGAAGTCTTACCCTAATGAGGAGAATAAAAAGGAACATAAACTGTGGCAAAAGAAATGTAAGAAGGTGATACAGGAAGCCAAGAGAGAATATGAGGAACACATGGCCAGCAGCATTAAGGGGAATAATAAAAGCTTCTTCAAATACGTTAGAAGCAGGAAACCTGCCAGAGAAAGGTTTGGCCCTCTGGATGGTGAGGGAGGGAAAGGGGAAATAAAAGGAGACTTAGCGATGGCAGAGAAATTGAATGAGTTCTTTGCATCTGTCTTCACGGCAGAAGACCTTGGGCAGATACCGCTGCCCGAAAGGCACCTCCTGACCAAGGAATTAAGTCAGATAGAGGTTAAAAGAGATGTTTCAGACCTCATAGATAAATTAAAGATCAATAAGTCACCGAGCCCTGATGGCATCCATCCTAGAGTTTTTAAGGAATTGAAGAATGAAGTTGCTTATCTCTTGACTAAAATATGCAACTTGTCCCTCAAAACGGCCACAATACCAGAGGATTGGAGGATAGCAAATGTCATGCTGATCTTTAAAAAGGGAAAGAGGGGGACACAGGAAACCATAGACCGGTCAGCCTAACATCTATACCGGGTAAGATGGTGGAATGACTCATCAAAGATAGAATCTCAAAACACATAGACGAACAGGCCTTGCTGAAGGAGAATCAGCATGGCTTCTGTAAGGGTACGTCGTGCCTCACAAACCTTTTAGAATTCTTTGAAAAGGTCAACAGGCATGTGGATGCGGGAGAACCTGTGGACATTATATATCTAGACTTTCAGAAGGCGTTCAACACGGTCCCTCATCAAAGGCTACTGAAAAAACTCCACAGTCAGGAAATTAGAAGGCAGGTCCTCTCCTGGACTGAGACCTGATTGAAGACCATGAAACAGAGAGTGGGTCTCAATGGGCAATTTTCACAATGGAGAGAGGTGAAAAGTGGTGTGCCCCAAGGATCTGTCCTGGGACCAGTGCTCTTCATCCGCTTCATAAATGACCTGGAGACAGGGTTGAGCAGTGAGGTGGCTAAGTTTGCAGATGACACCAAACTTTTCCGAGTGGTGAAGACCAGAAGTGATTGTGAGGAGCTCCAGAAGGATCTCTCCAAACTAGTAGAATGGGCAGCAAAATGGCAGATGCGTTTCAATGTAAGTAAGTGTAAAGTCATGCACATTGGGGCAAAAAATCAAAACTTCACATATATGCTAATGGGTTCTGAGCTGTTTGTGACAGATCAGGAGAGAGATCTTGTGGTGGATAAGTCGATGACAGTGTCGACCCAATGTGTGGCAGCAGTAAAGAAGGCCAGTTCTATGCTTGGGATCATTAGAAAAGGTATTGAGAAAACAGCTAATATTATACTGCCGTTGTACAAATCGATGGTAAGGCCACACCTGGAGTATTGTGTTCAGTTCTGGTTGCCACATCTCAAAAAGGATATAGTGGAAATGGAAAAGGTGCAAAAGAGGGCAACTAAGATGATTGCTGGGCTGGGGCATCTTCCTTATGAGGAAAGGCTATGGCGTTTGGGCCTCTTCAGCCTAGAAAAGAGATGCCTGAGGGGGGACATGATTGAGACATACAAAATTATGCAGGGGATGGACAGAGTGGATAGAGAGATGCTCTTTACACTCTCACATAACACCAGAACCAGGGGACAGCTGCTAAAATTGGGAGAGTTAGGACAGACGAAAGAAAATATTTCTTTACTCAGCGTGTGGTTGGTCTGTGGAACTCTTTGCCACAGGATGGGGAGAGGGCATCTGGCCTGGATGCCTTTAAAAGGGGATTGGACAAGTTTCTGGAGGAAAAATCCATGATGGGTTACAAGCCATGATGTGTATGTGCAACCTCCTGATTTTAGAAATGGGCTATGTCAGATGTAAGGGAGGGCACCAGGATGCAGGTCTCTTGTTATCAGGTGTGCGCCCTGGGGCATTTGGTGGGGCAGCTGTGAGATACAGGAAGCTGGACTAGATGGGCCTATGGCCTGATCCAGTGGGGCTGTTCTTATGTTCTTATTGCAGCCTTTAGTTCAGTGATCAGACTGCACCTAATTGTGTTTTCCCTGTCACTCAATTTCATTTTGAGTACAATACATCCACAGAGTATTTTTTAATTTCACAGAGGCTAGTCAGTATCCCTGAACTCTTATCTGCCATCAAGCTCCTTTGTATGCGTTTCCAACCTGACTTAGTAACAGTAGTGGATGACCTGCGGCTAGACATCTTACTGCGTATGCTGAAATCGCCACACTTCAGTGCAAAGATGAACTCTCTCAAGGAAGTAAGTGCAAGTTAATTTTTAAAGAATTAAATCATATTAAGTTGCCATTATAGTATGAAACATCTGTGCTTATCACTATCACAAAATCTCTTCTAAAGGTTCTCAATTATTAAATATTGAGAGAAGCTATAGCTCCCATTCAGTTAGAGGTGCAGTCGGTGGGAACACATGAGATGGCTTTCTTAGTTGTGGAGTCCAGCCTCTTGAACTCCCTATTCTGGGAGATTTGGCCCCCTCTTGGATGTTACTCTGCTGCAATATGAATTTCAGCAAGCAGCATTTAACCAGACTTTTTATCTGGGTCCCATTCTGATGGTTTCTAGCTACTGTTTGTGTTGTAACTTTCTTTTATGATTGTTTTTATTACTTTTTTGGAATGGTTCTGTGCTGCACTGAACCCTCAGTTTAATGAGCCTAATAGAGGGTAAGAGTGTCAATTATTGCTGAAAATCCATTGAATTTGAATGCATCTATGACAGTGCACCCACTTATGCACAAAACATATTACAAAGCGGGCAGCATCCATTATTTCTAAAGTCAAAGTCCTCAAAGTATGCTGTATGTCTTCCCTTTTAGGTAACAAAACTTATTGAAGATAGCACTGTGTCAAAATCAGTGAAGAATGCAATAGATACAGATCGGTTATTAAACTGGCTAGTAGAAAACTCAGTCCTGTCAATTGCATTAGAGGGTAAGCATTTGGATATGTGATTCCGTGCTTTGTTTCTGAACAACTTAAACTGAAAGAAAAATTGATACCATATCTCAGTGTAGTTGTTTTTTGAGATGGATGCACTTAGTAAAAATTTAAAATAAGTGTCTTTAAGGCTTTGAGGTCTTGTGTGCTGCCATCACCAATGATGTAGTAAGCATTTTTGTATTTATTGTAGTTGTCTCCTCTGGGTCCAGGACCCGCCAGTATGATGTGACCCAATTTCTGGTCAGTTTTGCAATTCACAGGGCAGATCAGACTATGTGCATCAAGGGTTAAACAAGCTTTTACTTGGGCAGAGGAAGCACTGCTGTCCAACCACCATTATAGCCACATCCCATTGGCATCTATAAATTGGGCAACAGCTTCTAGGGCTTGTAAAAAGTTTGAGAACCACTGGTCTACTTAATCTTTTTTGTTGTCTATCTCTGCCGACCTAGTAACTCTGCCTACTCCGCTCTCCCTGTGAAAAGAGGATGCATTTCTTAAGGCATTTAACAGATATGTGATGCAGTTCTAAGCATGTCAATTCATAAGTATATTCCATTGAGTTGTTGTGCTTAGGCATGTCGTATCCCTTGTTCTTTACTTAATATGGAGAGATGATTTATTCTTCAATTGCAGAGATTTCAGTGGAAACATGAGGAGCGACATGGAGTTCATGTTATACTTTTCATTTACGAAAATTGAATTTGTGTGGTGTTAGTGTCAAAGTCTTAGTAAAGCGTTCATCTTGTCTAAGCTCACTGTGTTCTGTATTTCTCGTGCTAGGTAACATAGACCAAGCACAATATTGTGATCGTATAAAGGGAATTATTGAGTTGTTGGGAAGCAAGTTATCATTGGATGAGCTGACAAAAATTTGGAGAATACAGGTAAGGATATGCAGTTCTGTGCCTAAAGTTCAAAGTTTTTATGGTCTAGGGAATTGTCATTCTGAAATGCATGTATAAAGGAACAGCTTTAACTGGCAACCATGGGGAATGGGAGTCGCCAGTTAACAAAACTTTTACAGTACTTTGCAAAGCCCTTGGTCCTCTTTGTCACTTCCTGAACAGGACTCCTTCTGTGATACTTCTTTCTTTTTCCTGCAGCCTTCTAGGAATGGAGGCTCCCGACTTCCCAAGAAGGGTATTTGTGAGAAAGGAAGTGGCGAATCTCCATTCCTAAAAGGCCCTCATGAAGATGTATGGAGAGCTGAGTGGCCTCACAAAGAGAGTAAAGAAGCAAAGTCGCAGGCATAGTTGACTGGCAACTTTATCCACTTGTCAAATGTATATTAAGTGAGGCTATACTTCATAAAAATCAAAATGCACCCAAATTATCAGCAGAAATTACTGCTTCTGATGAAATCAGCCTCCTCAATACTGGGCACATTGAGAGAATACATTCCTAGAGGTGTTTGAAAACTTTACTTTACTCAGAAGTAAGCCCATTTTATTCAGTGAGACTTGGGCTGTAATCTCTCTTACTCACCAAAAACATACACCTCTCTATGTTCTATGCTTTCATTCATGAGTATCCAAGTGTTTAGTGAAAAATGTAGTGTGAAGGTTTGTGCAGGGGCCAGTGTGCAAGAATTTTGTAAGCACAAGGACTGTTTTTCTTTAATTTTCAGCTAGCATATAGACTATTTAAAATGCTGTACACTGTACAGCCAATCAATATGCAGCAGCTTGAAGTATGGTGACACAGCTATTTATTCCCTGGCATGGTTGCAGTAATCTTAGTATTTTGTGCGCAGTCATTGTGCTGCCAAACCTGTGAGATGTTTTTTTAAAAAAAAATAGAACTTTGTGTCTCTTAATTTTGCACAGAAGTCACAGCTTATAAAATCCCCTTGTTAAACTATCCCTTTCTAGCACAGCAATTAGGAAACTGCAACTTTAAGCAAAACAAAACCAAATAAATTTTACCAAAGGTAGGCTCAGTAACTCTCAAGATAGGGAGCTTGCTGAGCACTTTTCTGTCACACCGCAAAGTGTTGTCATACCCCAGAATGCCAAGGGATGTGGGGAGATTTTGTGTTGCAGCTTGGATTTAATGACGGGTCCTTTGTTTAGAAGAGTTGAAGCCTGCTGCTCTAAGCAGCCCCTTTCCAATATTTGAAATGTATGGCACCTGACATCCACAGTGTTATCAGTAGTTTTATGCTTTGCAACCAAGGATCATGCTGTAATAAGTGTGGGTTTTATATACTAGAATTATTCATATAATGTCTTCTAGCTTTTCTAATGAACTGGTAGGTGCTAAGTCAGCTTCTTATGTAAGAACAAGTCAAGTCAGCAATCGTGAAGGACAGTGAGACAGCTAATTTCTTACTTGATCTTAACTTTTTTTAGCAGTTTTACTTTTCAAGGCTCTTGGAAGGACTCTCTACATAAGAACATAAGAACAGCCCCACTGGATCAGGCCATAGGCCCATCTAGTCCAGCTTCCTGTATCTCACAGCGGCCCACCAAATGCCCCAGGGAGCACAACAGATAACAAGAGACCTCATCCTGGTGCTCTCCCCTACATCTGGCATTCTGACTTAACCCATTTCTAAAATCAGGAGGTTGCGCATACACATCATGGCTTGTACCCCATAATGGATTTTTCCTCCAGAAACTCGTCCAATCCCCTTTTAAAGGCGTCTAGGCTAGACGCCAGCACCACATCCTGTGGCAAGGAGTTCCACAGACCGACCATGCGCTGAGTAAAGAAATATTTTCTTTTGTCTGCCCTAACCCGCCCAACACTCAATTTTAGTGGATGTCCCCTGGTTCTGGTATTATGTGAGAGTGTAAAGAGCATCTCCCTATCCACTCTGTCCATCCCCTGCATAATTTTGTATGTCTCAATCATGTCCCCCCTCAAGCGTCTCTTTTCTAGGCTGAAGAGGCCCAAACGCCGTAGCCTTTCCTCATAAGGAAGGTGCCCCAGCCCCGTAATCATCTTAGTCGCTCTCTTTTGCACCTTTTCCATTTCCACTATGTCTTTTTTGAGATGCGGCGACCAGAACTGGACACAATACTCCAGGTGTGGCCTTACCATCGATTTGTACAACGGCATTATAATACTAACCGTTTTGTTCTCAATACCCTTCCTAATGATCCCAAGCATAGAATTGGCCTTCTTCACTGCTGCCGCACATTGGGTCGACACTTTCATCAACCTGTCCACCACCACCCCAAGATCTCTCTCCTGATCTGTCACAGACAGCTCAGAACCCATCAGCCTATATCTAAAGTTTTGATTTTTTGCCCCAATGTGCATGACTTTACACTTACTGACATTGAAGCGCATCTGCCATTTTGCTGCCCATTCTGCCAGTCTGGAGAGATCCTTCTGGAGCTCCTCACAATCACTTCTGGTCTTTACCACTCGGAAAAGTTTGGTGTCATCTGCAAACTTAGCCACTTCACTGCTCAACCCTGTCTCCAGGTCATTTATGAAGATGTTGAAAAGCACCGGTCCCAGGACAGATCCTTGGGGCACACCGCTTTTCACCTCTCTCCATTGTGAAAATTGCCCATTGACACCCACTCTCTGCTTCCTGGCCTCCAACCAGTTCTCAATCCATGAGAGGACCTGTCCTCTAATTCCCTGACTGTGGAGTTTTTTCAGTAGCCTTTGGTGAGGGACCATGTCAAACGCCTTCTGAAAGTCCAGATATATAATGTCCACGGGTTCTCCCGCATCCACATGCTTGTTGACCTTTTCAAAGAATTCTATAAGGTTTGTGAGGCAAGACTTACCCTTACAGAAGCCATGCTGACTCTCCCTCAGCAAGGCCTGTTCGTCTATGTGTTTTGAGATCCTATCTTTGATGAGGCATTCCACCATCTTACCCGGTATAGATGTTAGGCTGACCGGCCTATAGTTTCCCGGGTCCCCCCTCTTTCCCTTTTTAAAAATAGGCGTGACATTTGCTATCCTCCAATCTTCTGGTACCGTGGCCGTTTTGAGGGACAAGTTGCATACCTTAGTCAAGAGATCTGCAACTTCATTCTTCAATTCCTTAATAACCCTTGGGTGGATGCCATCAGGGCCCGGTGACTTATTGATCTTTAATTTATCAATGAGGTCTGAAACATCTTCTCTTTTAACCTCTATCTGACTTCCTCGGTTAGGAGGGGCCGTTCGGGCAGCGGTATCTGCCCGAGGTCTTCTGCCGTGAAGACAGATGCAAAGAACTCATTTAATTTCTCTGCCATCTCTAAGTCTCCTTTTATCTCCCCTTTCCCTCCCTCACCATCCAGAGGGCCAACCGCTTCTCTGGCGGGTTTCCTGCTTCTAACATATTTGAAGAAGCTTTCTTCTTAGATGAATCTTAAGCTCTCTTCTTAGATGAATGAGTGATTCATTTTCAGACTATTATTTACTATTGTGAAACTTATCCCAACTTCTCTGTTTGGTTTGACTTTTTCAGTACCCAGAGCATGAAACTGAACGTATTCATTTAATGACTCGCCTAGTCAAACAGTATCTCTTCTTAACACAAAACCTCTCCCAAAATGCAAATATTTTTGTCCTGTTCAAGTGGCAGAAAGTTAAGTTTGAAAAACTTATTACACTGACAGTCACTGAGATGTAAAAGACAATGATTTGCTCATTCATTACTACTTGTTCTGTTGCTCTGGTATTGGAAATGTATTATTACCTTGGACCCTCATCTGAGGGTTTGCATCCATGGATTTCATTCAAATGGCTACTAAGCCCACAGTTGTGGGGGCCTCAAGGACCTCCCAGATTCAACTAGAGTGCTTTCCAGATGCATCCTAGAGATGTTCTATGGTGCAAGCAGGTCACATATGACCTCCCCATGCCTCAGAAGTCATCCTGGATACTTCTAAAATGCAGTTACAGTTTACTGGTGTAGCACCCACACATTTATATTGTTTTGTTTTTTCTAAATTGTCTTTTTGTATTATATAGCTGTCTCCTTACTATTGTATTCTCCCTCCATCTCTGCAGTCAGGACAACCATCGACTGTGATAGAGAACATCCACACTATCATTGCAGCAGCAGCTGTGAAGTTCAGCTCAGACCAGCTCAGTCATCTCTTTGTCCTTATTCAGAAGGTGAGGAGAGTAAATGTCTATATTCACCCCAGCTCAGTGTCTTTCTAGTGGCTGTTGCTGGTATTCTGCTGCTTTTTAGATTGTGAGTCCTCTTAGGGTGGAAAATCATTCTTTAGTTTTTTTTCTGTAACCACAAAGTGTTGCAAACCACAAAGCTAAACTTTTGAAAAAAATTTAAGAATATATACCTATTTAATAATAATAATAAACTGCATCTACAGCAAATATGTGAAGTCTAGTTGAATCTGAAAACCATGAGAATAGCTCGACCCCAGTCTATTTACAACATGTTTTCAGTTTAGGAATAAGAAAAATAAAGCATTATATTGTGATTGATTTAGGGCTTGATCCTAACCCACTTTCCAGTACTGACATAAGGGCAATGCAACTTTGAGGCAAGGGAACAGACATTGCCCTACCTTGAAGAGGTCTCTGTAACTGCCCCCCAACTGCAGGATGCAGCATATGCCCCACTGGCACAGCTATGCCAGTGCTGGAAAGGGGGGTTAGGATTGTACCCTTAATTTGCTATCAAATTGGATAATGTTATTGAAAATATTAGGGTTGCTTTTGGTGTAGATTAGATGAGATATTGAATCAAACCAGCTTTAACTTATAGAAACCACCAGGCCTTGCCTGTTAATGTAGCTGTCTGACAAGTTCTGAGGTGAATTACCTTGCTCTCAAAAGTTTTGTGGTAACTGTTTGACTATCAAATTATAAATTAAGTTTTTGAATTAAAATTTTTATTGTAATTTACCATTGTTTTTAGTAGTTGATGTTTCCAATGAGACCATCCTTTGCTAGTAGCTTGTTTGGCATTCAGATTGTAACCATGTTGATGCATTCAACTGTCAAGTGTGCTCAAGATCTCATAATTTCCTGTATAATTCAAGAATGCTTGAAGAATTAGATTGAAATCTTAGTAATGGAACTAAATCTTTTTGTGTATCCCTTTCCCAGTTCTTTGTTCTCTGAAATCTGCCCTTGTCTGAATTCATTGATGGCAATGTAAAACTGCTCTAGGAGGCAAACTTTAAAAAGTGTCTCAGTATAACTATATTTTTTCTTGTTCTCTTCTCTGTAGAGTTGGGAGTCTGAGAGTGATAGAGTGAGACAGAAATTGTTAAGCTTGATAGGACGTATTGGTCGGGAAGCACGCATAGAGACAACTACTGGAAAAGTGAGCAATGAATTCCATTGTTAAGCAAGCACAGATGCCAGTTTCTGCAGTAATGGTGGTGATCATTTGTATGTATATCACTGTAGGTTCTTGAAGTTCTCTGGGACTTGGCTCATCTTCCAACATTACCCAGCAGTTTGGTTCAGCAAGCCCTGGAAGAGCATTTGACAATCCTTAGTGATGCATATGCAGTGAAGGAGGCAATAAAAAGAAGCTACATCATCAAATGCATAGAAGACATTAAAAGAGTTGGTTTACCTTTTGAATATGTTTTTCCTCAGATCCTGCATTCTAAGTATTTCTTTGTATTGTTATTTGTTCCATCTGCAACTTCTCATCTTGGTGGTCTCCTTGAAAAGGCTTAATGTTTGTGCATACCAATATTTCTCAAGAGAAAATTTCTTGCCTTATTTCAAGCAAATGTTCATGTATGGGGAAAGCTACAAGGGTAGAATTGTGTGGTGACATACCTGGACCCACCCACAACATTTTTTGGTATCTAAATACTTTAGCTTACACTGGAAAAGTTCTCTGTGCAACAGGCTGTTGCCAAGTAATATGTATAAAGGAAGTATTGAAATTTGTTCAAAGAAACAAGCTGAAGTACTTCCTAATAGTGTAATGACTATCTTTTACTAAGGGTCCAAATACATATTACACAAAATGAGTATTTTGGCCAGTTCTTTAAAAAAAAAAACAGCATATAGGGTGCAGGTTTTTTTATAGGGTACTGGGGAAAGATGCAATGCTAACTAGAATCAAGTATTAAAGCTCCTTCTCCACAGCTGCAGTTCCACAATGCCACACGTGCTAGTTTATGAAAAATGCTTTTAAAGAAGTAACCAAAATACGCATTTCTCATGAGCAACAGCCTGCTGTTCAAGAGAAGACTCTAACACCATAGACTGGAGTATTTTTCTGTTTGTTACTGGAGTCATCTGCTGATTCCATCCTTGAGTCACTGTGATATTTCCAGGGTCCTTTGAAAGTTATTTCTCCTTCTAACTATGACTTCAGGGGTTCACTAGGTAAGCTTTTACCTCTGGAATTAGAATGCATAAAAGTCAATAGTTACTAATTTGAAGACTGTTGCGTATTATGGTGGAGAAATAAAAGTGGTGAAATCAAATCTGCGCTTTTCCATTCGCTAATACAGTCATATGCATGACTATTCAGAATTTAGTCTCATTATATTCAGTGGAGCTTACTCCCAGGAAACTGAATATAGGATTGTAGCCTAATTCTCCTAACCTCTCTACAGTCTTAATGTACGTTTTGCCAATTACTTGGCTGAAAAGCCAAAGACATAGGGTCAGATAAGTGAAGGTAGAATCTCCCTATTCAATATAGAATCTGATCGTTTAACCAAAGTTTAATAAATACACACAGAATACAAAATTACAATCAATTACAGGGGGCCCCCATATCCATGGTTTCACTTAACCATGGATGTGAATGGGGCTCCCTGCACCCTCTGGAGGAGAGGGGAGCATCTGGGTTGTTGTTTTTTGTAAGAACAGAAGTGACATTTTTCAGCCTAAATGGCCAATCTGAGTCCTGCAGAGGCTGCAGGTGGACACACAACCTCTGCGGGACTCAGAAGAGCCTCCAGATGGTGGGGGTCATCCTTGGTTTTCATGGATTCAGCTATCCACTGGGGGGGGATGTCCCAGAATGGATTCTGGGGGACGCTTATATACAGAAATAGAAAAATGATTCTAGCTTCATTTACTTGTCCTAGCTGATAGAATATGCAGGTATGTTATCAGCTTCAATAGCTGATGAAGATCTAGGGTAAAAAGACAACAGCTGTGTAAATTCTCTGCCCTCTTGGCAGCAGATGCAACATGGAAACCAAGAGGTATCCCTCCTTTTTAATCCTGGATGAAGAAACACAAAACATTTGACAATATGCTTTTCTTTATAAGAAACTTGATGCAAGGGCTTGACACGATTTAGTTTAATTTCCCTGTATAACAAATGCATATATAACAAATGCAGCAGGGTGGGTTACTCTGAATTCTAAGTATATGCTACATGGACACTCCAAAGGGACAAGGAAGAAATTGATTTAGTAGGGATTGTGTCAGTTCAAGAAGTGTCAAAAGTACAAACTGCAAAATCCAGAATGGTAAATACTATGAATGTTTACTTCATATAGTTGCTGAAAGCATGTATTCTACCTTCTTTTACTAGTCGTCCCAACATAGCAATCCTCAGTTTGTGTGGGTGGTACCAGCTTTACGTCAGCTTCATGAAATCACACGTTCATTTATTAAGCAGACCTACCAAAAACAAGATAAGGTGAGAACATTTCTGAGACAAAATAGGATTGTGTGGGTTAGAGTGTGATTGGTGGGTGAAAGTTGGAACAGAATAATGGGAAAGATGGAAAGGTCTTACATTTGTAAACCCCCTCCCTTCATGGGGTCCTTTGGGACAGAAAAGCAGGATATGAAATGTAGTTAATGTATCGGTGATAGTATTCTTGCTGTAAACGCAGCAACATGAAGAATTTAATGAAGTCATGCAGATTTTGTAGTATTACCTTTGCTCACATTTTAATGTGAAATCTTTATAGTGAAGTTGAATTGGACTTTGAAAATGAAACATGAGTATTTTGTACTGAGTTAACTGAATTGAGTGTGTTGAATTTGTATTTATCCTAGAACAGTGTTTCTCAAACTGTGGGTCGGGACCCACTACATGGGTCACGAGCCAATTTCAGGTGGGACCCTATTCATTTCAATATTTTATTTTTAATATATTAGACTTGATGCTACCATGGTGTGCGACTGCATTTGGAGAAATGTGACAGATTTGTATTTTTAATAGGCTGCTATGTATATGCTTTTAACAATGATAGTAAATGGAACTTATTCCTGGGTTAATGTGGGTAGGATTGCAGCCTAGAATTGTTAAAAATTGTCCTGCTTGATGTTGTCACTTCCAGTGGGTCCTGACAGATTCTCATTCTAAAAAGTGGGTCCTGATGCTAGAAGTTTGAGAACCACTGTCCTATAACAATGGTGGGACTAGGAGATTGTGGTGAATAGGAGAATGATGTAGGAACTGAGAAATTTAAGACCTTTGTTAGATATGTGAGTAGGGGACAGAAAGACGAAACTTCCTTGCAGATATTGAAAGCGACTTTGTAGTTGTTATAATGCTCTCCTTAATAAACTTTTCCAATATTTTTTCTAAGAGCATTATTCAGGATTTGAAGAAAAATTTTGAGATTGTGAAATTGGTAACAGGAAGCTTAATAGCATGCCACAGATTGGCTGCATCAGTGGCAGGGCCTGGAGGCCTGTCTGGAACAACATTTGTGGATGGCCGATACACATATCGGGAGGTAAGAAACATTGTGCTAGTACATTCTTACTGGTTGGGAAGTCTCTAAATAAGAGTGTGCTAATGACGGGGAAAACTAGTGATGTAAAGTTTCAGATAAGAAGTTATAAAGTGTGCTAAAGTACCCTAGAGAGAGAGAGAGAGAGTCAACTAAAGCCATTACATTTGTTTTCTTTCAGTATTTAGAGGCACACCTGAAATTTCTAGCATTTTTCCTTCAAGAAGCCACACTTTATTTAGGATGGAACCGTGCTCGGGAAATCTGGGAATGCCTTGTAACAGGCCAAGATGTCTGCGAATTAGATCGGGAGGTGAGATCATGAAAATAGAGTGGTGAATTTTAATATGCGGTGTTTTTATGAACCTGCTGTTCTTCATTGTCTCTGGAACAATATTGTTCTAATGTACTTTCATTTGTCATGAATCAGTCCTGAATTAGTATAAAAGTGAAGCTTCTGGGAACAGTTTCACTTTTAATGGCAAACTTGTTCCATTTTGACTAATACCTCTACCTGATCGGTTTTCTGTCCCAGGTAATCCTGGACTCAATTTTTTTAGTTATGAAAAAAGTTAGGTATGAAACTTGAAGAATTAATTGCTATCTTTCTATTTAACAGAAATTGCTGTGAGAAACTGGAGTCAGAAAATAAATGAATGCTAACTCTGACAATTATAGTAATACTTTCCACAATAAATTTCCTGAAAATGTTCCCTCTAACTCGGTGGTTTTTGGACTGGGGCGCTACAACACCCCAGCCTGAAGGCCCTGGCCTCTTTCCCCTTAAGGGGCAGGGGCAGGGAGGAGGCAACAGCTGCTCAGGAGGGCTGCAGGAACTGGGATGCACTCACGAGTCCCCCCTGGGGGTGCGGGGAGCCCTGCATGAGTGTCTGCAGGGCTCCACAGCTGTGAAAGTGGAGCAATTGTGCTCCACTGGTAAGTGCATCCCAGTCCCTGCAGCCCTCCTGAGTGGTGTGATTCTGGGGATCACCTCGCTAACTCCCCCGCTCCCTCAAGGACTTGCAGCAGTGCAAACTCTCCTAGAGAGTTTGAAAACTACTGCTCTAACTTAAGAGTCCCCACCTGCCTTATGGGATCTTACTATGCTATCGCAGTGACAATGATACTTCCATTGCGCTCACCAGATACAACTGCTCAGTGATGATGTGATTACCATTGCGTTATGTAATGAGGAGAATTTTTTGAAGATCACGGTCTTAAACAGTGTCTCCTATAGTGCTATTTCACTCAGTGTTCAGCTTTCCAGAACGTATCCCTCACATTAAGGGAGGTATTCCTGTATAATAAATTTTTCTACAATTAATGCAATTTAACTGAAGAATGTCTGGCAAATAGAATGTCAGAGCATGTAAGATATATTATAGCATAAAACAGTACTTAAAAGCCCCTTATTATGCATTTTTTTCACAGATGTGTTTTGAATGGTTTACAAAAGGTCAGCATGATCTTGAGAGTGATGTTCAGCAGCAGCTTTTTAAAGAAAAAATTCTTAAACTGGAGTCCTATGAAATTACTATGAATGGTATGTAAGTATTTTTGCTCCCGCATGTTAGAACTACTTTTCATGCATTTATCAGATATTTTAGAATAAAGTCAGTGAACCTATCACTGTTGAAACTTGTGAATAAGCTATTGAATTATGGTCCATTTTTCACTGATCTTGTTTTATAAATAGTATTTCTGATGTTTGTGTGAAATGAAAATAGAAGAATTCCTTTAAAATTTTAATTTTTAAAAACAGGTTTTGGTTTGTTTAAGACGTTTTTTGAAAATGTGAACCTCTGCGATCATCGATTGAAACGTCAAGGAACCCAATTGGTGAGCAGCTTTCTCATATTCTTGCTCTATATGCAGTTCCCCAACTGGCAGATTTGTTTGGAGAAAATAATGTTGTACAGTGGCAGTCATTATAAGATGTTGGATTGCCTAGTAAATTTTTACCTAAGTCTTCATGGGTTTGGGCTCACACCAGTTTGCTAGAATTCATTCAAGTCAAGTCAAGTCAACCTTTATTAGGCATAAACAAGAATTCATTCATATGGTAAAAAAGCATTCAAAGTGCTAACAGCTTCCTTTTTTCTTTCGTATAGCATGTTGAAAAACTGGAACTAATAGGAATGGATTTTATTTGGAAAATTGCAATGGAGTCACCTGATGAAGAAATAGCTAATGAAGCTATTCAGCTGATCATAAATCATAGTTATATTAATCTAAATCCTAGACTTAAAAAGGTAATAACCCAAAATTGTTTAGTTGTAAAACTGGCTACAGCTATACTGGTCAAGCAGAAAGAGAGAGAAGGTAAATTTAAGTTCATTGGGAAACCTGCTCTCTCTTCCTGGACTCATGCTTAAATATAGTTACCTGTGTTTTGTAACAGTCCTGTGCCTTTATTTTTGTTACGTCAATATATCTGCAGTAAAACTTGCTACTTTTATTTTATTTTTTTAGGATTCTGTGTCACTTCATAAGAAATTCATTGCTGATTGTTACACAAGATTAGAAGTAAGAGTCAAACTTCTTTCTTGGATGTTTTCATTTTCTTCTTACATGTTTGTAAGGTAGTTCTCAAATGCTTTGCTTTGTACCGAAGCCACCTTCCTGAATAAAATACACATGCTTCCCAACTTAGGGATGTCCAATTTGTGGATGTCCAAGTTATAGACAGCTGCATTGGTTCTTTTGCGCAGGCTCAATAATACTTTGCTGGTGTCTCTGCATTGCCATGATATTATATATAGTATATATTTAACCTTTATTGGCATGAACAATATCCACTAATTGGCAGCAATATCAACACACAAACTTACAGTAAACAAAATAAAACATCCAAGTCGCACCCAGTCATTGTTCAGGATCACTATGTGGGGGAATAGAAATACATAGAAATTTACACCTTGGCAGCACTGCAAATAAATATTTTGCAACATATAGTGAGTGACACTCATTTCTCCCATCTGGCAGAATAAATTACTTAGAGCACATGCCAAATAGTGAAACTATGGTGAAACTAAACACATTTAGTGACCACACAGTCAGACTATGCAGCGCCAGATTTGAAATTAAAAAATAGGAGGCCTTACCTTTGTACCAACCCTCATAATTTCCCCTGTGGCCCTTAATACTGAATATGTTGCTCATTTAACCTTCAGGGACTTTTAGTCTTCATGTTGCTCCAAAAATAGTGCCAGGTCTTTTTTCTTTGTAGGCAGCCAGTTCAGCACTCGGTGGTCCAACGTTAACACATGCTGTTACCAGAGCTACAAAAATGCTAACAGCAACTGCCATGCCTACTGTGGCAACATCAGTACAGTCTCCTTACAGGTAAGCTCATATTTTGGTTTAGAAGAATATTCACTTTAGCTCAGTTTAGATGATTCTCTAAACCAGTGTTTTTCAAACTGTGGGTTGGGACCCACTAGATGGGTCGCGATCCAATTTCAGGTGGGTCCCCATTCATTTCAATATTTAATTTTTAATATATTAGACTTGATGCTACCATGGTATGTGACTGCATTTGGGGAAATATTTCAGACCTGTACTTTTAACAAACTATGTATATTCTTTTAACAATGATAGTAAATAGAACTTACACCTGGGTAAGTGTGGGTAGGATTGCAGCAAAAAAAAATTTCCTGCTTGATAATGTCACTTCCGGTCATTACATCACTTCCGGTGGGTCCTGACAGATTCTCATTCTAAAGAAGTGGGTCCCAGTGCTAGATGTGTGAGAACCACTGCTCTAAACCATGCTTTGGAGAATCAGGAATGTGCTGCTGGCTTGTGTGCTCCCTCCTTGTTTCTGGGTTTCTTTAACCATAGTTCGCTGTGATGTGTGCAGCTGGTAAAAATGGTTACTGCTAACTCGCCTAATTCACTTCAAACTGTGCAGCAGGTTGGGGATGCTGGGATCATGTTGGTTGCTTTTGTCGGGCTAGTAGATGTTCTCCAGAAACTGAGCTGAGACCTCAACCTACTCTCTGCCACTTCTCTTGCCTGCAATTTTCAGGTCAACAAAACTTGTGATAATTGAGAGGCTACTACTGTTGGCGGAACGCTATGTCATCACAATAGAGGTAAAATATTCTCTTGTCACCTTAGTCGCTATGCCTTTTTCATTAGAGCCAGATTCCATTTCTTTAGTTAGAGCACTGGGTTTGGATCTGAGAAGTCAAGATTCGACTTCTACTCCTCTTACAAACTTATTGTGTAGCCTTAGGCTAGTTACTGTTTCTTGGCTTCACCCCTCCCCAGGGAAATGATGTAATCCAGGGATGGGCAAACATTTTGGCAGGAGGGCCACATCATCTCTCTGACACCATGTTGGGGGCTAGGAAAAAAATTACATTTCAAATTTGAATAAATTTGCATAAATACATTTATGTAAATTGAACTTGGAACTTACATGAATGAATAAATTTTACTGAGCTTATTTATAATACACATGAGAACTATAATACAGGCATGTAAAACCATATGAACTATGAACTGCTTGCCACACACATCTTGCACAGTGAAAAAATACAGACCAAGCCAGAAACACATGGAGACACAAGTTGTTAAGACGCAATTGGGGGGGGGGGTTAAAATGATGCCCATGGAAAAGCAGAAAACACATGGAGACTATAAAATGCCTTGCTCTAACTCAGCCCACAGCTAGTGTCTGGTGTTCCAACAGTCTCTGAAAGACCATAGGCTCAGTGGAGACTAGGGGTTGCCTGCAGGCTGGATTGGGGGACCCTGAGGGCTGTGAATGGACCCCAGACCGGAGTTTACCCACCCCAGTAATCTATAGCTCAGGGCTGTTTAGAAAGTAAAGCACTATCCAACTGCATGTGCTGTTGGCATCCTTCTGTCTCGGAAGACTATGGTATTGTGCTCTGAATGGTAGTTCTGGAACAGAGTGTCCTCTCCAGTGCACGAAGCCAGGGTAAAGTAGGTACGGAGGATAGGCTGTTACCCATGCAGCAAATCCCCCCTCTCCACGTCGCTGAAATGGTCCAATGGAAAGGCAGAAGCCAATACAGTTGGTTCCAGCAGAGTCGCAGGAGTTGCCAGAACATGACTGTGTTCAGCCATGAACTGCCTCAGGGACTCCGGCTCTGGATTTTGCCTCGAGGTTGACTCCTGAAGCCTTTTCCATAACTGGATGTAGCCACAAGGCAGTGGAGGTTTGGGATCAGAGTTTTCCTTCTCTCAGATAAGCTGCCTTCCCAGGCTGACGAGTCCCATCTACCCTGTGGCTGTTTAGTCGCCTCTTATGACAAATACAGCCAAACTGAGGGCCTATTCTTATCCCCCAGCCCCCAGGGGGATAAGAATGTGCTATATAAATGATTATTCCTTGTAATAGTTAAAATACAAATAACAGCATAAGTTGTGTGTAAGATTGTGCTGTGGATTCTTAGAGTTAATTGAACAGTTTAGGCTATTATCAGTTTGAATTGTTTCTCCAATTAGTTCAGTTGCACACTTTAAAATTTTTTTCTTTCTTTCTGTAGGATCTTTACTCTGTTCCTCGTACTATTCTACCTCATGGTGCCTCCTTTCATGGACATCTCCTAACGCTTAATATTACTTATGAGTCTACCAAAGATACTTTTACTGTAGAGGTATGCTTGTATAATTTTATTGCATTTTTACTTAAAAAAATACTTCTGGGTAACTGCATTCCCAGTAGAAAAACGAGATTGGCATGAAGCGAGATCAGCATATGCTATATAAATTGGACTTCAATTTCAGCAACATTTAATGGCATAATAAAAGTTATTACGGCATACATAAATAAACGACAGAGATACAAAACAACAAATAAAATAAATAAAACATAGAAACGAGGCCACAGGAAAATGCTCGCCCAAATACACCATTCACAGCTACCCAACACTGTTAAAGGTAAGGACTTTTGCTAGAAACTCGGCCACTAGAGTCGTAATTTCGTGCAAAAAGTCGTGTAAAAGGAACGCAACAAGAAAGTGAGGGGGGCCGGAATAACTTAAAAGAACTGGGCCCAAGATAGAACAGTGAAGTTTACTGAGCGCAGGGCAAACACAAAGAAGATGGGTAACAGAATCAGGCTCAATACCACACCAGTTACAGCGCCTTTGATTGAAGGGAACCCGGGAGTAGCGGCCACTCAACATCGCTGAGGGGAAAATATTGAGCCGGGCTAACATAAAAGCCCTCCTCTCGAGAGGATTCACAAGGCGCTGGAAATAGGAATGCCCATTAGCAAAAGAAGGAAAAATTCCGTAATTGGGGGAACATACCCGGTTAAAGAACATCCCTATCATGAATAAGGGATAACGCCTGATCAAAATTACTGTTAAAGAGAGAGTCTAAAGGGACACCGATGGCAGCTAATTTAGAAATACAGTGCGCAGACCAAGAGGATTGGAAAGGGTCTTTAAGAGAATAAGCAAGCAGAGAGTCAGAATCAAACTTTAAAAAAAGTCATAACCAGAATTTAAAGGTGGATTTCCAAGCCTTTGTAGAAATAAGATGAGTACCAAGCTCAAAAGACAAAGTGGACAGTTTAATACAGTTGGGGACCCCAAGGATCCGCCTATAAAAAGAGGCAGCCAACTGATCGATTTTGTTAGACATGGCCTGGATCCAGATTGGAACCCCATAAAGCAAGTGACTAAACATTTTAGTATTAAAAATGAGAAGCGCAGCTGGAATATACTGATTACCTACTGTGTGGTGGAATTTAGAAATCACACCAATTAGATGGGAAGAAGAGGCTATCACGGAGTTCCTATGGAAAGACCATTTAAGCTGGTAATGTAAAAAAATACCTAGATATTTAAAGGTTTTTACTTGTTCAATAGGCCGGTTATTGATTGCCCATTTTAGGGGCCTCCAGGATTTGGAAAAAACCAAAATTTTGGTTTTTCCTTCATTGATGGATAGATTGTTATGTAAACAATAAGATTGAAATAAATCAAGAAGATGTCTAAGACCTTTACTGGTAACTGAAAGGAGAGCAGCGTCGTCCGCATATAATAGAATGGGGACAGGCATTGTATTTAAAAAAGGAGTGGACTTCTCAGCTACTGACAAATGATCCCGAAGGTCAGCTAAAAAAAGATTGAACAAAAAAGGGGCTAAAATACAACCTTGTCTAACTCCTTTAGTGACTGGAATCTTATCGGATAGCGAGCCATTGCTATAACGGACCTGGCAAGAGTTAGCAGAGTGCAGTTTGCGGATCAGGAAAAGTAGACGGGGCGGAATGTCCCACGAAGCTAGTTTTTCCCACAAGATGTTTCTGCAAACTGAATCGAATGCGGCTCTTAGGTCTATAAATGCCACATATAAGTGACCCTTAAAATGGATAGAGTATTTCTCTGCTAAGAAGGAGAGGGTGATGACATGGTCCAACGTAGTGGAACCAGGCCGAAAGCCAATTTGTTCGCGCCCTGGCAAATTCTTAGAGAAGGCCCAAATTGGACTTACTGTGAGCTGAAGAGCTGATGTTCGAATTCCAGTTGCAAGCATGAATGAACTAAATTAACTTTGTGTCATTTTTACAGGCTCATAGCAATGAAACCATAGGGAGTGTCAGGTGGAAGATAGCAAAACTGTTGAATGCTCCTGTGGACAACATACAGATATTTGCAAACGATAGTTTGGTATGTATGTTAAAATAATTTTATTTTCCATATTTATATGTTTGCTGGGACTCAAAAATATTATATTTCAGTTAACAGTGAATAAAGATCAAAAGCTACTTCACCAATTAGTCTTCTCTGATGAGCAAGCACTTACTGTGAAGACATCAGGAAGTGGAACCCCATCAGCAAGCTCTGCTGAGTCCTCTACTAGCTCCAGCAACAGCAGTAGTGTCTTCAGCTCATCATATGCAATGGAACAGGTACAGTATGAGTAGCTGAAATGTAATTTTTCACATTTCTTTCATTTGCTAAATTGTTATGGTGCTATCAGAGCTAGTTTTTTCATTCAAAAGTGCTTTCCACTGGTTTCTGTTTTCCCTGTGTTGTACATTCCCAAACTATCTAAATATTCACAAAATCAATTGATTTGAATCGGGTCTTCCAGGTTTCTTGAAAGGAAAGACTGTGAGGTGTACTATGGATCAAGGTGTTCTTAAGCATTTTTATTTTTTTTCACATTTTTTTCCCAAAAGGTAATGTGCAGAAAGCTGTGTTTTGTTTTTTATTTTATTTTTACCAAAAAATGGGACCTCTAGCTATGGGTAATGCATGAAACTGAAATAAAAACTCAACCTGAATGAATATGAATGGGTGTGTTTCTCAATCCAAATCGAAATGCTTGTCAGCATTAATAGGAAAGGCTATCACGCCTGTATTTTTAATCTTTTTCCTTCTAGTACTCTAGCAATTATTTGAAAAATTAATGCATTTGAATTGTTGAAATTATTCCAAGCAGAAATGAATTTTTTTAAAACTAAACTATTTAGGGCAGACATTTGATCCTAAGACTTTAGAGGTGGAGCTGCAGCTGAGTACCAGTCACATCACTGAGAATTCTGTCATTTCTGCAGGAATGTGAAGCTCCTAAGTCTTTGGCAGAATTTCTTATTAATTTTGCAGAGCTGTGAATGCGCAGGAGAAGATAAACAGAAATCCATGTTAAAATTTCTGTCTTGCCCTGTTGTTAAGCAGCTGACATTCCTAGGCCAAGTTTTAAATGTGTGTTGCTCACTTAAAATAAAGAGCCATATCAAATTGCTTAAAAGAGGTGGGTTGAATTAATTGTGTGCATGTGTTTAATCCTCAGGAAAAATCCCTCCCCGGAGTAGTAATGGCTCTTGTGTGTAATGTATTTGACATGCTTTACCAGCTCGCTAATCTTGAGGAGCCAAGGTAAGCACTGTAGAGATACTGTAACTGCAGAGTCCAAATAGCTACATGCTTATAAAGTATTTACAAATGAATTTCATTCCAGCAGAAATGGAGAGTAACTGGCTCTTTTGTACTCTTCAGGATAACGTTAAGAGTGCGGAGACTTCTTTTGTTGATACCTACTGATCCAGCTATTCAGGAAGCTCTTGATCAGCTAGATTCTCTAGGACGAAAGGTACAGGCTGGCATGAAATGTGAACGTTAATTTTATTTCTGATCACATGGGTAATGCTAATGTTGATTTTGGTAAGTATTTGCTTTGCTTGGTGTTTTCCTTCTAGGAAAAATTGCCGTTAGTATGGCTAACGTGTTTATCACCACTTAGACATGAACGCAGATGTTGGGACAATTTTGGGATAATCATATAAGCTTGCAACCCTGAAGATGCTGTAGATTTGTTACTCTACTTCATTTTATGCCATAGGTCTCTAATCCCAGCAGTGTAGTCTGAATGAATAATATTTTTACCCTTACTCCATGTTGAGGCCCAGCCTGCCCTTTGGGGTTACTTGGATCTGCACCAGCTATTTAACTAGTGCAAATCTGAGCAGCCCATGTAAGTCTGCCCCCCCTTTGAAGTGGTTGTTAGGATTTGGTGTGCACTGCCACCACCGATACTCCCGCCCTCTCCTGCCCAGAAACGCTCTTCTTCCAGAACACTTTCCCGCCACCTTGTCCCATGTCCTGCACCACCTGGCACATACTTATCCCTTTTGGCTGGCGCAGGGTCTGGATCTGGCCCCAGTGAGTAGGCCTGGGCCTCCCTGCTAGCCCAGCCAACTCCTGAGTCAGTGAAAACCTGCCTTACGGAACATTTGTGATATTCATGAGCCAGCTCATGTGCTGTTTCGGATTGTGTCATAAGTTCACCTAAAAATGAGATGCAGAGTATGAAAGAATACAAGTTAAAGAGAGGAAATGCTATTAGAATATGTACTTTATGCTTTGAAAAGGAGCAGTATTGTCATACAGTAGGTTCTTTGAAAGCCTACAGGTTTGAAACCTCTTTATTTGCATGTTAAATGTGTTTTAGATAGCATATAGCAAAAAATGCCTTACCTTGAGGTTTTCTTGATTTAAGAAGATCAGGATTCTGGAGGGGTACTTAGAGCAATTGGAAGCATAATCAAAACTGCTTACCATTCATATTTCTGTTCTTCTCAGAAAACATTGCTGTCTGAATCAAATTCTCAGTCTTCAAAATCCCCATCTCTGTCTACAAAGCATCAGCACCAACCTAGCGCTAGTTCTATACTTGAAAGCCTTTTCAGGTCTTTTGCTCCAGGAATGTCTACGTTTAGAGTGCTTTACAATCTTGAGGTAAGTGCCTGTATTCCTGCATATGCTGTAAAATGCATCAACTTAGTTCTTGCCATGACTGTCTTAACAATTACAGAGTAGCTTTTGTGTTGATCTGAAACAGTCCCAGTTAAATTTTATACAAAGGAGATACAGAATTTTAGCAACTATATTTTATCACAGGAGATATCAATTAAGTTCTCTTCTCTCTTTCTCATAAAGGTTTTATATTTTTTGATATTAAACTTTCCATAACTTCTGTCTTGAAATGAGAGAAGATGCTAACCTTGACATTCACTTTATGAATTCTTTGTAGGTCCTCAAAGGAGTCTTTGTTGTGGTGTTGTGAATGTGTTTAATGGTGTGAGGGATGTTGGTAAAGTACTGACTATTGAAAGGAGCCATTGAAGTCATCTGATAATGGAAAGTGCCATAATACAATAAGCCAGGGCTTCTCAAACTGGGGTGTCAGCCTGTGGGCCCTGGACTCTGCCCCTTTAAGGGGTAGGGGCAAGGGGAAGGCTGCAGCTAAGGGGGCTGCAGAGACTGGCATGCTCTTACTAGTCCCTGCTGCATCCTCCCAGGGTGCGGGGAGCCCTGCGTGACTCTCCACAGGGCTCCCCGTGTCTTAGAAAGTGAAAGCGGAGAGATTGCATTCACTTCCGGTTCGTGATTGCTAACCGGAGGTGGAGCGCAATTGCTCCACTTTCACTTTCTGAAGGTTGGGGAGCCCTGTGGAGGGTTGCACAGGGCTCCCTGCACCCCTGGGAGGCTGCAGCAGGGATTGGTAAGTGCATGCCTGTCCCTGCAGCCCCCTTAGTGATGCAATCCTGGGGATTGCATTGCTGCCTTCCCCGCTCCCACCGCAGTCCTCAAACTCCCTGCAAGTTTGAGAACCGCTGCAGTAATCTAATTCTTAATTGCAACATTATGATTACAGTATGAACTGCCATGAAGTTTATAAGTAATTTGTCTTGTGCTCTTGGGTGAAAGTAGCTTAACTGATCACTTCATTTAAGCTATGCCACTTCTCTGAATACTTTTTAGGTTCTGAGTTCCAAGCTGATGCCGACAGCAGATGATGAAATGGCCAGAAATTGTGCCAAATCTTTTTGTGAAAACTTTCTCAGAGCAGGTGGCTTGAGGTTAGTTTTTTAAACAAACATTTCTTCAGCTAAACAACCACTTTGCCTCTTCTGGCTGCATGAAAACTAGCTTTTAAGTCAGGGGTGCTCACACTTTTTTGGCTTGAGAGCTACTTTGAAACCCAGCAAGGCCTGGAGATCTACCGGGGGGGGGAAGGAAGCGTCTGACAGACACCCCCTTTGATGTATGGAGCCCCTGCTGGTCCAGGTCAGAGGAGGCCCACCAAGTCCAGCTTCCTGTGCCCCACAGTGGCCCACCAGATGCTTCAGGAAGCACACAGGAGGCCTCTCCTCTCTCCCCACCCCACATACTGGGGGCAGCCACAGGTCCCCCCAAAAGGCACATGCCCAGCCTTGCTGCACTACGGGGGGGGAGGAGCTCCCCACTCCCCGCCCCCCCAAACACTTTGTGGCTGTGCCCCGAGACCAGCAGGGAGAGGGAGGCGTTGCAGGTCCTCCTCGGAAGGGGCGGGGGGCTTCCCCATTTCCATGGAGAGGGGCTGTGCGTATAGGCGGCAGGCGGGGGAGATACTGCTCCCACCGGCCCTCCTCCTGCAGCGGCGGGGGGGGCCAGGGGGGTTGTCTCACCTGTCAGCCCCGACCAAGAGTGGCAGCGGCCGCAGCACTTACCTCTGGGCTCCTACAGGGGCGGCTGGGCCGGGCATGGCTGGGCTGGGTTGGGCTGGACCTGACTGGAAGGGAAGGGGAGGGTCATTTCGGGCCTCCCGCGGCAACCGTCATCAGAGCGACTCCATCTCGAACTCCCGCCCCTCCCCCCTTCCACTACAGAGCCCCAGGAAGCGCCTCAGTCCAGTGCAGCCCAGCTCCCCCTCCCGCTGCCGCCTACTTTAGCTCCTGCTCTTCCAGCATGCAGCACCAGGAAACTGATGAAACTGACTAGAGTCTAGTCAGTTTCGTCAGTTTTGTTGCTGCATGCCTGAAGAGCAGCTAAAGTGTCAGTTTAGTGTCAGCTAAATATGTCAGTTTCGTCTAGTCACTAGACGAAACTGACATATTAACAGTTTGGAGAGACAGGGCTCTGCGATCTACTCATTTTGCCTCGTGTTCTACTGGTAGATCACGATCCACCTATTGAGCACCCCTGCTTTAAGTATTCACAGGTCGGTTGAAATGAAATACTGTAAATTATACCTAGTACTTGAGCAACTTCTCCAGATACCATGGGGACAACATAAAAATCACTTTTACACATACTAGAAAATTTTCTCACTTCTCACTTTATCAGATGTTGGTATCTGTTTATAGATGACATTGATTAAATTTCAAGAAAAGATTTTTGTTTTCTCTCTCCACTTATAAGCCTATCCATCTCTAGGTGCAGAAGTGCCATAAATGGATTATGCAACCCATTTGTTTTCTTTACACTGGTGTCAGTAGCCAAGTTATTTTTAGCAAATAGGTTTATTAAACAGTTTTAGATAATAGTTCCTTTTCAAAACAGTTTTACACTATAAAATTGCTGCAGTATAACTGCATAGCTTCAGAAAACTGTATAGCTTCAGAAAACTGACTTGTGGGGTAACACCAGATGGGGACGTCAAACATATCGTCTCCTCTACATGTGATTTTTTTTGTCCATTTAAAAGATCAGCTGTGGGAGGGCAGGAGGATCCTGATCTGAATGACAGCAGTGAGGAAGGTTCTTTAAAAAAAAACAATTTTTTTTAATGTCATGACAGCAGTGAGGAAGGTTCTTTAAAAAAACAATTTTTTTTAATGTCTGTCAATTTCTTGAAATGTGAAAACTATATTTGGAAAATAATAGAAAAGGCAAGTGGGAAGTAATCTTGGGAATAATAAAATTATAGCACCCATAATTTTTCTGTTGTGTCACCTTTGAGGACAGATAGACCATTTAGTGCATTGGTTCTCATACATTTAGCGCTGGGACCCACTTTTTAGAATTTTCACAATCCTAGGCTGCAATCCCACCCACACTTAACCAGGAGTAAATCCCATTTACTATCAAAAGGATATACATAGTAGCTTGTTAAAAGCAGAGATCTAACGTTTCCTGAAATGCAGTCATGTACCATGGTAGCATCATGTCTAATATATTAAAAATAAAATATTGAAGTGAATGGGGACTCATCTGAAATTGGCTTGTGACCCACAGTTTAAGAAACACTGCTTTAGTGGGTGCTTTTCAGGAAAGCAAAAGAATGGTGTTTGAATCCCCTTTCCTCCCATGCCACAGTCCTGATCTGGATTACTTACACACACAGTGAAAGAGAGAGCACTATTTTGAACAGAAAAACACACATGCAGGAGAACATAAGAACAGCCCCACTGGATCAGGCCATAGGCCCATCTAGTCCAGCTTCCTGTATCTCACAGCGGCCCACCAAATGCCCCAGGGAGCACACCAGATAACAAGAGACCTCATCCTGGTGCACTCCCCTACATCTGGCATTCTGACTTAACCCATTCCTAAAATCAGGAGGTTGCGCATACACATCATGGCTTGTACCCCATAATGGATTTTTCCTCCAGAAACTTGTCCAATCCCCTTTTAAAGGCGTCTAGGCTAGACGCCAGCACCACATCCTGTGGCAAGGAGTTCCACAGACCGACCGCACGCTGAGTAAAGAAATATTTTCTTTTGTCTGTCCTAACCCGCCCAACATTCAATTTTAGTGGATGTCCCCTGGTTCTGGTATTATGTGAGAGTGTAAAGAGCATCTCCCTATCCACTCTGTCCATTCCCTGCATAATTTTGTATGTCTCAATCATGTCCCCCCTCAAGCGTCTCTTTTCTAGGCTGAAGAGGCCCAAACGCCGTAGCCTTTCCTCATAAGGAAGGTGCCCCAGCCCCGTAATCATCTTAGTTGCTCTCTTTTGCACCTTTTCCATTTCCACTATGTCTTTTTTGAGATGAGGCGACCAGAACTGGACACAATACTCCAGGTGTGGCCTCACCATAGATCTGTACAATGGCATTATAATACTAGCCGTTCTGTTCTCAATACCCTTCCTAATGATCCCAAGCATAGAATTGGCCTTCTTCACTGCCACCGCACATTGGGTCGACACCTTCATCGACCTGTCCACCACCACCCCAAGATCTCTCTCCTGATCTGTCACAGACAGCTCAGAACCCATCAGCCTATATCTAAAGTTTTGATTTTTTGCCCCAATGTGCATGACTTTACACTTACTGACATTGAAGCGCATCAGCCATTTTGCTGCCCATTCTGCCAGTCTGGAGAGATCCTTCTGGAGCTCCTGACAATCACTTCTGCTCTTTACCACTCGGAAAAGTTTGGTGTCGTCTGCAAACTTAGCCACTTCACTGCTCAACCCTGTCTCCAGGTCATTTATGAAGAGGTTGAAAAGCACCGGTCCCAGGACAATCCTTGGGGCACACCGCTTTTCACCTCTCTCCATTGTGAAAATTGCCCATTGACACCCACTCTCTGCTTCCTGGCCTCCAACCAGTTCTCAATCCACGAGAGGACCTGTCCTCTAATTCCCTGATTGTGGAGTTTTTTCAGTAGCCTTTGGTGAGGGACCGTGTCAGACGCCTTCTGAAAGTCCAGATATATAATGTCCACGGGTTCTCCCGCATCCACATGCCTGTTGACCTTTTCAAAGAATTCTATAAGGTTTGTGAGGCAAGACTTACCCTTACAGAAGCCATGCTGACTCTCCCTCAGCAAGGCCTGTTCGTCTATGTGTTTTGAGATCCTATCTTTGAAGAGGCATTCCACCATCTTACCCGGTATGGATGTTAGGCTGACCAGCCTATAGTTTCCCGGGTCCCCCCTCTTTCCCTTTTTAAAAATAGGCGTCACATTTGCTATCCTCCAATCTTCTGGCACCACGGCCGTTTTGAGGGACAAGTTGCATACCTTAGTCAAGAGATCTGCAACTTCATTCTTCAATTCCTTAATAACCCTTGGGTGGATGCCATCAGGGCCTGGTGACTTATTGATCTTTAATTTATCAATGAGGTCTGAAACTTCTCTTTTAACCTCTATCTGACTTAACTCCTCAGTTAGGAGGGGCCGTTCGGGCAGCGGTATCTGCCCGAGGTCTTCTGCCGTGAAGACGGATGCAAAGAACTCATTTAATTTCTCTGCCATCTCTAAGTCTCCTTTTATCTCCCCTTTCCCTCCCTCACCATCCAGAGGGCCAACCGCTTCTCTGGCGGGTTTCCTGCTTCTAACATATTTGAAGAAGCTTTTATTATTCCCCTTAATGTTGCTGGCCATGCGTTCCTCATAGTCTCGCTTGGCCTCCAGTATCACCTTCTTACATTTCTTTTGCCACAGTTTATGTTCCTTTTTATTCTCCTCATTAGGGCAAGACTTCCATTTACGGAAGGAAGCTTCCTTGCCCTTCACAGCCTCTCTAACTTGGCTGGTTAGCCATGCGGGCACCCTCCTGGATTTAGTGGAACCCTTCTTTCTTTGCGGTATACACCTCTGCTGGGCCTCTATTACTGTTGTTTTAAGCAGCCTCCATGCACTCTGGAGAGATTGGACTCTTTTTACCCTCCCTTTCAACCTTCTAACCAGCCTCCTCATTTGAGGGAAGTCCGCCCGTCGGAAGTCAAGGGTTTTTGTTAGAGATTTGCCTGGTATTCTTCCCCCAACGTGCACGTCAAAACGGATCGCAGCATGATCACTGTTCCCCAATGGCTCAGTAACATTTACATCTCTAACCAGGTCCTGCGTACCACACAATATTAAATCCAGAGTTACCTGTCCTCTGGTGGGCTCCGTGACTAGCTGATCTAAGCCACAGTCATTTAGCACGTCAAGAAATCCGGTTTCCTTACCGTGACCAGAACACAAATTGACCCAGTCAATATGAGGATAATTGAAGTCCCCCATGATTACAACCCTGTCCCTCCTTGTCACCTCCCTGATCTGTTTCCTCATTTCAAGGTCCCCATCCGATTTCTGGTCTGGAGGACGATAGCACGCCCCCAGTATTACATCGCTGCACAAGCCTGGTAATTTAACCCACAGAGATTCTACGGTGGAGTCGGACCCACCTTCAATCTCTACTTTGCTGGATTCTATCCCTTCCTTAACATAAATGGCCACCCCACCTCCAACACGCCCCTGCCTGTCCCTCCTGTAGAGTTTATAGCCCGGGATTGCGGTATCCCACTGATTCTCCGCATTCCACCAGGTTTCCGTTATGCCCACTATGTCAATATTTTCCCTTGTCACCAGACATTCCAGTTCTCCCACCTTTGCTCGTAGACTTCGGGCATTCGCATAAAAGCATTTATACACGGAATGCCCCAGGATGGGGTGCCTATTCGCTCCTTTGTCCCCGCATCCTCTCATTGTGCCAAACCGTCTATCACATCCCATCACCCTACCTTTCCCAATTTCTTCTCCTACCCTGCCTTTGTCTTGTTGTTCTCTAACCTCCCCATCCTCATCCCATAGGGATGAGGAGTCCTGAACCGGAAGCCCCTCGGCTCCTGTCGGCCTTCCCCCAGGGATCAGTTTAAAAGCTGCTCTGCCACCTTTTTAATGTTATGCGCCAGCAGTCTTGTTCCATTCTGGTTCAAATGGAGCCCGTCCCTCTTGTACAGGCCCCGCTTGTCCCAAAACGTTCCCCAGTGCCTAACGAATCTAAACCCCTCCTCCCTACACCACCGTCTCATCCACACATTGAGACCCCTGATCTCCGCCTGCCTAGCTGGCCCTGCGCGTGGAACAGGTAGCACTTCAGAGAACGCTACCTTTGAGGTCCTGGCTTTCAGCTTCCTGCCTAAAAGCCTAAATTTGGCCTCCAGGACCTCCCAGCTACACTTGCCCACGTCGTTGGTGCCGACATGCACCACAGCCACTACCTCTCCCCCAGCACTATCTGCTAGCCTGTCTAGACGAGAAGTGATGTCCGCAACCTTCGCACCAGGCAGGCAAGTCACCATGCAGTCCTCACATCCGTCGCAAACCCCCCTCTCTATGTTTCTAATAATCGAAAGGAGATCTGTTAACATCATATATACTTTGCTCATTTGACTTTGGTCAAATCCAGTGTATGCAAATCCAGTGCATCCTAAAAGGAGATCTGTTAACATCATATATACTTTGCTCATTTGACATTGGTCAAATCCAGTGTATGCCCCTTTAAGTCACATGACCTTCCTATGGTTCACTAAAAGCAATCACTTGTATTCCAAATTCATCAGGTGACCCACTTTAAGAAATGTCAACATGTCACAGCCATTCTACCCAGTTATTGGCCATTCAGCATAGACTAGGAACTGACCATTAAGCTGTATGGATTCTTTTGTTAAATTCTAAATGGATTCATTAATCATCTAAGGCTGCAATCCTAACCACACTTTCCTGAGAGTAAGCCCCATTGAAGAAAATAGGACTTACTTCTGAGTAGGCCTGGTTGGGATTGTGCCCGAAAATACCACTATGCTATTGGTCTGTCATTCTGTATGTACCTTTAAATGGGGGTAGATAGACTGTCTTTGGCAGTGGAGTAACTCTGAGGTAAATGCAAGGGGATAGTGAAGTTGACTGTGTCATAGTGATAAAATAGTTAACGCCTGAATCTTCTCAAAGTGTGCTGCTTGAGAAGTTACAAACTTTCCATTCAGGTAAAAATGAGTCTTCAATTTAGATGGTAGGCTGTTTTACTTCTGTTGTGTAATCCTTTAAAAGGGGAGTTCACTTGGTAGACTTCTGTATGCTTTTTTATAAAAACGTAATTGATAGAATTGAAACCTGTTTGTTTTCCAGTTTGGTAGTGAATGTCATGCAGAGAGACTCTATCCCATCAGAAGTGGACTATGAAACAAGACAGGGAGTTTATTCAATCTGTCTGCAACTGGCAAGGTATGTTGTTGACTTAACAGTAATTGTATATTACACTAATCAACCAAGCTTTTGAGATTATATTCTTTCTAAGTATATGAAATGATCTTTACTGTTCAAAGTGTCACTCAGTGCTTTTATCTTTAGATTTTTGCTTGTTGGGCAAACAATGCCAACCTTTCTAGACGAAGATATTCCTAAATATGGAGTGGAAACGCTGTCTTCACGGCCATTCCGTAATGTAAGCCGACAAACTACCAGGCAAATTTCAATTTGTGGAACACCGGAGAAGTCATCCTATCGGCAGCTCTCTGTTTCAGACAGGTCCTCCATCAGAGTAGAGGAGATCATTCCTGCTGCAAGGGTTGCCATACAGGTATGTAGTGCCAATGTGAAAGCTAAATAGCATATTTAGTAGTGTGATATATGCTAAAGGACAGGCTCATGCATATCTTGCACAGAATCTACCCTTTTATGTCACTATGCCAGGGGTGCCCAAACCCCGGCCCTGGGGCCACATGCGGCCCTCGAGGCCTCTCAATGCGGCCCTCAGGAAGCCCCAAGTCTCCAGTGAGCCTCTGGCCCTCCAGAGATTTGTTGGAGCCAGCACTGGCCCGACGCAACTGCTCGCAGCATGAGGGCGACTATTTGACCTCTCACATGAGCTGTGGGATGAGAGCTCCCTCCACTTCTTGCTGTTTCACATCTGTGATGCAGTAGTGGCAGCAAAGGAAAGGCTAGCTTTGCTTTGTGCAAGGCCTTTAACAGGCCTTGAGCTATGGCAAGTCCTTCATTCATTCATATAAGTTCGTCTTTAATATATTCATTTATGTAAACTTATGTAAATTTATTCAAATTTTAAATGTAAATTAATTCTTTTTATCCCCGGCCCCCAACACAGTGTCAGAGAGCTGATGTGGCCCTCATGCCAAAAACTTTGGACACCCCTGCACTATGCCATAAAACTTCAAAATACTAACTTATCACTTCCTGTTGGTATCATGTTTACAGTTACCCTTGGATTTGGAGCAAACTAAGTGCATCCTTGTTTTATATTTTTCAACTAAGAAAAGAGATCCTTTTCTTTCAGACAATGGAAGCAAATGACTTCACGTCCACAGTAGCTTGTTTCATGAGGCTCTCATGGGCTGCTGCTGCAGGGCGCCTTGACCTGGTGGGGAGCAGCCAGCCAATAAAAGAAAGTAACATGCTGTTTCCTGCTGGGATTCGTAACCGGCTTAGCAGCTCAGGTACTTTAGTAGCTTATCTCAGTCAAAATAATTGTTCTACATCTTCAGCATTTTGATAATCATAAAGTTAATATTAATTAATTAAATTAATTAGTGAAATTTATATCCTACCTTTCCACTCCAGAAAGGAGCACTCATGTTTGTATGTTTGTAGCTCTTCATTCCTAACTTGAGAGGTCTAAAGTTAAGCCTTGAGAAGCATCTAGAAAATTTTTGTAATCCGTTCTATTACCTTATTACAGGAAGTAATTGCAGTTCTGGAAGTGAAGGAGAATCAACAGCCCTGCATGCTGGGATCTGTGTGAGACAGCATTCTGTATCCACCAAAGATGCATTGATTGCTGGAGAGGCCTTGTCTCTTTTAGTTACATGCCTGCAACTTCGTAGCCAGCAGTTGGGTAAGTAAACAAATAGCTCTACTTTATCTAGTTTAGCTTCCTAATGCTAGTACACCACATGAGCTAGTACACCACTGTGCCATAAGCATCCAATCCTGTTGTCTTGTCATCCAGCTCTCATTTTCTTTGTCACTGTAACACTACTACTTTCTCGGCAGTTTATAATAATGCAGTATTAAATTGGCAATACAGGGCCTCCTGCATTATCTGCAGGGCCTTCTATTCTAGGAAACCTTCGAATAATGAAATTCACAAGTTTCGGGGGCACTCAGAAGGCCTTCTAAGTCCTCTGGGAGGACTTAGAAAGTTACTTCTGGTTTTACAGGAAAAACCGCAAATAAGGTTTAAGGCCTTCGGAGGACCACGGAATCCCACCCCAGCCCTCCAAAAGCCTTAAAACGTCACTTCTGCTTTTTCCATAAAACTAGAGGTGACCTTCTAAGGCAATCTTACCCAAACTTTTTAGTTCCAGAACCCACTTTACAAAACGACACTCTATTGGAATCCACCTAGCTTTACGAGACTAAAAAAAGTTTACCAGCCACTCATGCATCTGTTTTTATTCTTTTTACCATTGTGGGGAGGTGGAAACCACCCCCTGGAGCATTGTTGAGCTCCATGCTCATAGGATCTGGACCATCCTGGTGGCTTTGCATTCCACTTTGCACTAGACTAAGGCAAGGTCACCTATTCATGAATAAATGTGCACATGCATCTCCTTTTTTGGTTTCCATAGGGCTCAGTACATTGACCTTGTCAGCTTTGTGACCCACCCAAAAGTGGGTCCTGATCCACAGTTTGGGAACCACTGTTCTAAGGCCTCCTGGCCCTTGGAACACCCTCCTGAGATTATGTGAGCATAGCTCCTGTCGCCTCCAGAGGGTCTATGTCAGGGGTCTCCAAACATTTTGGCCAGAGGGTCGCATCAAATATCTGGCACGGTGTTGAGGACCAGAAAAAAAATTTAAATATAAAAATTATATAAATTAGAGATGGAACTTAGATGAGTGAATAAATGAATGAATGGGCTCATTCATTCAAACTCTCTGGCCCTTAGAACACCCTCCAGATACAACCAGAGCACAGTTCCAATCATGTTCGGCCAAGTGGACCAGAGGCTTTCAGCGGACAAGAGGCTGGCTGCAGCCTGCATCTGCCTCCAGGCCGGGGTTTGGAGACCCATAGTCTGTGTGGTACTGAACTATGGGTGCAGGAACCCATGGATAATGAAATCTCCAGGTACCAAATCTGTGAATACAGGAGGCCCACTGTATTTCCTAACAAAACAATTTAACTCAGATTTATCTGCCTTTTAGGATCTTTCTATAATCTCCCATGTGTTGCTGACTTTATCATAGACATCTTGCTGGGGTCACTGAGTGCTGAGGTGAGTGTTTGTGATGTCAGAAGACTTCTTTGCACAAAGTTCTCAATGGGCAGTAGTATGTTTTATTTATATAACATATCCTTAATATGAAAAGTTATTGATACAAGGAAAAATGATACCCATTTGCTACTGCTGAAAGTAACTCTTTTTGCCCCCGATTTATATTATTGATTTCTTCTGTAAGAGAACTGCACTGCTTATGGATCTAGGCTTCTAAAAATGTATTGCCTACAAGCATTTTATTACCATTTGATACATATACACTGCTAAACTGAAGCTAGTGTTTGTCATTCATATGAAATGAACAAATTGCCTTTCCTTTCCCTGCCTCATGCAGTGATGAGGCACTGCTTCAGTAGAAGTTCTAGAGAGGATAGTAAACTACCAACACTATTTCTTAAATATTACACGAAAGCATCTACTCTTAACATTTGATTAGCCATTGTACTGCTTAATTTTGCTATTGATATGGAAGTTTTTTTAAATGTTGCTTTTATATAGGTGGCCAGAAGAGAATCAACCTGATAGTATTTGCCTTAGGAATCTGTCACAATCTCATAGTGCAACTGTATACATGTTTACTTGGAAGTAAGCCCCACCCAGCAGAAAACTATCAGGCAGCTTCATGACAGAATGTGTGCTTTTGCTCTGTACTAGATTCGTCGTGTTGCTTGTGACCAGTTGTATACCCTCAGTCAGACAGATACATCAGCTCACCCAGACTTGCAGAAGCCAAACCAATTTCTTTTGACTGTCATCCTTACTGCTCAACTTCCCCTTTGGTCACCTACCAGCATCATGAGAGGAGTCAACCAGAGGCAAGTTGGAGGCATGTTTGTTCAATAGAGAATGTAAGATTTAAAAATAAGCATTTTGTGTTAAATGCTTATTTCAGATAAAGGCAGTTATATTTGTAATATAAAAATAAAAACCAAAAGTACCAGAAGAGAGTTGAGGAACAATTAAATTTCCCTTGTGTGTTCTTTCATAGAGGAATTAGAATGTCTCCCTGTTTGTCGTCTTACAATGATTCACACACTGTGATGCTTTCTCTAGGATGCAAACTCTCTTGAAGAAAAACTTGCCTTGGGTCTAGATTAGACTGGGAGACAGCTGCCACTACCTCCCTGGAACCAGTCTTTTCTTCTGCCTCTGCAGTGAATGTACACAGGTTCTTTGCCTGGTCAGAGAAACTGAAGGCATTCGGATATACATAAGATTACTGAAGCTTATAGCAAACTATGAACCGAAATACAGTGGAATAGCTAAGGCACCTGCTGCAAGAGGTCACATATGCTGAAATCAAGATTAATTTCTTAGGAGGATAAAAAAAATCACAATACAAATGAGTTTAAAATTTTATTTAAAATTTAAATAAATAGTAATATTAAGCTATAGTATCATTACCTGGAAGTAAAGCCCACTGAATTTAATGACGCTTACTTTCAAATGTGTTTAGGATTTCAGCACTAGAAAGACAGCCAGGACAGAGCCTGCTTGAAATGCTCACACTTGTTTCTACAGGCACATGGAGGGCTAGCTATGATCCACACTAAAGGGGGGGAGAAGCACTCTGTATCAGCTTATAGAGGGCACTTTTGCTCTAGGGCTGGGCCCTCCTTCACATCAAGCTGGGTCTCTTCCCTTCAAACTCCCAAATAACTCCCCCCCTTCCCCATTCAGTGTGTCCAGTAAGATAATCCCCAGGCTACAAATCACACACACACGTAATGACTGTTTCAGCAAGCTCCTAGGCAGCTGTAAGCTGGTGGCACTTAAGGGCGACATGAAAAACCTGAATCCAGATCACCTCGAGATCCATCTATAGCACCCGTGCCCAGTACTGACCTTTGTAAGTTTCATCCAGTTACCTTTACGGACTTCCATTTCTTTATTTGGAACCTTAGGAGAGCTTTGGAAGCACTCTGGTCACTAATTTGTGCCAATAGTGCAGGGGCTGTTGAGGTGATCAGCAAAGCACAGGATCATAGAAGAGCTCAGAGTGGAGCAGGATGCCTATGCCCACTTGCAAGTCACACAGGAGGCTCAGAGCCAAACAGATGACAGACAGGAACTGCAGGCAGATTACACAGTGCAGCTGATCGCTGCAGGGGTGGCTTTGCCACCACCCCCGGAGTGCCACCTAGGATTACTGTACCCTCTGAGCCCCCCCCCCCAGCTATGCAACTGCCTGATGTACCCAGGTTTTTGGGCACAAGATTTAGATGCACATTTGGAGATGGCATAATCTGCCAGCATCAGTCAACATTAAAGAGTTTCTCTTTTGGAAGATTAATTTGCTCTTACACTTATAAAACTTATCATAGAAACCACCTAACTAGCCCGAATTAATGACTGTTTTTGTTTTTGTTTTTTTTGCATTATTTAAACATTTCATGCATAGCACAAGTATCTCTAAATTCCAGTCATCTTTCTAGTACTGTTAAATTTTTAGTAAAAAAAAATTCGTTCAGTTGAACGTGCAGCAATATTTGGGCAAGAAGTTCAACTTTAAACATAAATGGCAAATCCATCTGCTTTCACAACAGAGATTTTAAGCTCTTACTATTTCAACATATTATTCTTGACATGACTTGATCATCTTTTGTAAGCAGTTTATTACTGTGAGCTTAAAATAAAAATAGAAAGCTCTTTAAGCATAGAATGTACATGTGAACAAACATGATTTAATCTGATTGAATCATTTGACTGTGCATGTGTAAATGCAACATGAGAGGAAAAGTTCCTCCTAGGAAATCATCTTTCAAGTATTAATGGCTTCTATTTTATTTTTTAGACTCTTATCCCAGTGTACAGAGTACTTTGATCTTAGATGCCAGTTACTGGATGATCTCACTTGTAAGTAGTAACAATCGAAACTACTTGGCACTTCAAACACTTAAGCAAATGTTCCTTATCCATAATACAGAATACTAAGTAAACTACATCTACAAAGAAAACAATAACTAAATGTTAGTGATTGAGCTTCCAAAGGGAGGAAAAAATTCTCTTCCACAAAACCAATTGATCCAAGTGTTCTGATCACTCTCTCCATGTGGTAAATATGTATTCTTTGCAGCCTGTGTATGCAGTTTCCATACAGGACTACATGCACTTGATTAAAGATGCAGCTGCAAAGAACCGGAGATTTTTTTCTGCTTCCATAAGTTACATTATACCAGTACAATAACTTTGTAGAGTTTTTATCTAACCAGGGAAGGTGTGCAGTAAGGTAAGCAAGGTAGCGGACTTCTCAATAACAATTTGCAAACTGTCTTGGATGCTTAATAGGCGTTTTATGTTCACCAGATGCAACAGTGGTAGCTCTAGTAACTTCATGTGTGGTTCTGTGAATAACCTCTTGCTCCAAAGAGCTCTGGTCTGTCATTTTATTTCATGAGAGTAGCACTAGGTTTATCTGAAGCTAAATTAAACAGTGTGTAAATCTAATAATAAAGAATGAAATTGAATTCATTATCTTTGTATTTTGTTGATAATTTCTTTTAGGTCTAACATAACCCCCCATTTGTTTGTCTCTATCACCTAGCTTCAGAAATGGAACAGCTGAAGATCAGCCCAGCAGCCATGTTGGAAGATGAGATCACATGGCTGGACAACTTTGAACCCACCCGTGCAGCCGAGTGTGAAACAAGTGAAGCTGATAATGTTTTATTGGCAGGACATTTGAGGCTAATTAAGATTCTTCTCTCACTATGTGGGACAGAAAAGGAAATGCTAGGTAACTATTGGTTTCAGTTATGGATTTTTACTAACTTCAGGTGTTGTTGGAAATACAAGCTATCTGAGTTACCCATGCATTCAGGACCCGCGGATTTTATAATCTGTTGGTCCCGAATGGCTTGACATGGACCCTCTGAGGGCAACGGAAGCTGTGCTCATGAAACCAGAAGTGGGACGGGATCATTATTTTTAGACTTGCTGCAACTTGGGAAGCCCTGTAGAGGCATCTGTAGGCTCACTGCACCCTTCTGGAGGCTGGCGCTGCCCTGTTAAGTTTTATAATACTGGCAATGGCACAGTCCTGGTGATTGTCACTGCCTTCACTCTTCCCCGCCCCTTAAAGGGGCAGAGTCAGGACGTTACCTGGCTGATGGGTCTTGACCCACCAGTTTGGGAACCATTGCTGTAAACATTACCAATTATTCTGTCAATGCCAGTAGCTTCACTTGTCTCTGTCTATGATGGAGGTAGGAATACTCGTCTGCCAATCTGGCTAAAATTGTTGGGGAGATTTCTCTCTCTCTCTCTCACTACAGTTCAGACTTGAGAAAGATCCTTGGAGAAACTGGGGGATTGGGCATTCTTCCCACTCCCTACACTTGAGAGCAGGGACAGAAAGTTTGATACATTTCTGGAAGCTTTCAGTGTCTATTCTGCACATGTACAGAACTCCACTACATGTGTCTGCACAGTCTGCTCAAAGAAGTATAGTTACCAAAAATCAACTTTATTGCTACCTCATCTTTTGCCCTTAGAGCTTTTTCATGCATTAGATGTTTGTGTACAAAATCACATGGAAGGAGCAGCAAGAGTGTGCTGGCAAGTCCTGATGACACACTCCTGAAGCCCCTGGCCCTACAAAGACAGTGTTTGTCTGCAGCAACAAATACTGTAGTTTTGGCGGTGAACTGGAGTGTCGGTGCAGGAGTAGGGCTTGCTGACATACTGTTGCTGCTCCCCCCTCCACATGCTCCTGTATATAGGGGGTCCGCATTATCAACAGGTTCAGCATCTGCAGATTTCAGTTATCAGTGGACGCTGAACACCCCCCACCCTCTGAGATTGACCAGAGTTAGGCGCCAGTTGGGCCCGGAGGGTTTCTGAGGCCCACAGAGGCCTTCTATGGCCACTGCAAGCCTCGGAATGCCCCCCCCCCCAAAAAAAAACGATTTCCAGTTTTATTGCCTTATAAGGCATTATGCAACTCGGGCAAGCCCTGGAAGTCGTTTCTTCCAAAAACCAGAAGTAGCATTTTTTGCTTTTATGGGCATTCTAAGGCCTGCTCTGGTTGGGTTCCGAGGGTAGGGCAGTCCAAAAACTGCAGGTTTCAATACCCGGATTGTCCGTATCTGTGGCAGTTCCGGGAACAGAACCCCTGCAGATAATGAGGTCCCCCTGTACATGTCATGCATGATACTCTGTACAGATATATAACATTTTAGGGGACTTATAATTTATAAAAAATGTGCCTGGGACTTGGTTATAACCCATTCCAATTGAAGCCTTTCTGTTCATATAACCATTGTAATGCTTTATATTAGGTGCCTAAACCCCAGCCCAAGGGGCATTTGTGGCCCTCGGGGACTCCCAATCCAGCCCACACAGAGCCCCCAGTCTCAAATGAGCCTCTGGCCCTCCAGAGACTTGCCGGAGCCTGCGCTGGCCCAACATGACTACTCTCAGCCCGAGGGCAGACTGTTTGACCTTTTTCATGAGGTTCAGGCCAAGGGCTCTGTCCACTGCTTGCTGTTTCACATCTGTGAAGCAGCAGTGGTAGCAAAGACTGGTCTTGCTTTGTGCAAGGTCTTTTATAGGCCTTGAGCTATCACGAAACCTTCATTCATTCATATAAGTTCCATTTCTTATTCATTGATGTAAATTTATTCAAACTTGAAATGTAAATTATTTTTTTCCTGGCCCCCAACATGGTGTCAGAGATAATGTGGCCCTCCTGCCAAAAAGTTTGGACACCCCTGCTTTATATTGAACACCAATTTACTCTTTCCATAGGGTCATCTTTGATCAAACCATTATTAGATGACTTCCTCTTTCGCGCATCTCGGATTATCCTGAATAGCCATTCTCCAGCTGGGAGTGTTGCCGTTACTCAGCAAGACTTTCACCCAAAGTAAAGAGTGTGATATTGGTGATATTATGTTGAGAATTGAAGATCCACTTTGGGTCCCCTTGGGGAGAAAGACAGGGTAGAAATGCTATAAATAAATACATTACAGACTAAGGCAGGGGGTGGTGTGTTCCATCTTTGAGTACTCCGTTTGCTTTGGGTGCCCAGAAAAGACAAAGACAAAATGGGACTACTTCACTTTCCCATAAGTTTAAACATCAGTGAACCATTCATCTCCGTGATGGGGTTTCATCATCTGCAGAGAGCTGTGCTCTAGAATTTTCCTTTTACTCTGGTTGTTGAAAATTAAGTTGCTGGGAAGAAATATACTTCCTGGGGAATCTACTAAGAAGCACATTCAAAAATTACTTAATTATAAGCCATCTGAGGGGCCCAGTCCTATCCAGCTTTCCAGCTCTGATGCTGCTGTGTCAACAAGGCATGCACTGCATCCTGCAATGGGAGCAAACAGTCATGGAGGCCTCTTCAAGATAAGGAACATTTGTACCCTTACCTTGGGGCTGTATTGTGGCTATATTTGGCTATATTTGGCTTAATGTGGCTGTATTTGGCTTAATGTGGCTGTATTATGGCTATAATTTGGAGAAATATACTCCAGATATGTAACTTCTTCAAGTTACTAAGCAACAAATGGTTAAACTCCTTCTGGGAGCTACTTGATTCTAGTAATCGTAAGGTGCATGTAATATTTATAATTTTGTATAGCATAAGTTATGCCATTACCAAAATCCCTTATCATAAGAACAGCCCCACTGGATCAGGCCATAGGCCTGTCTAGTCCAGCTTCCTGTATCTCACAGCGGCCCACCAAATGTCCCAGGGAGCACACCAGATAACAAGAGACCTGCATCCTGGTGCCCTCCTTTGCATCTGGCATTCTGACATAGCCCATTTCTAAAATCAGGAGGTTGCACATACACATCATGACTTGTAACCCATCATGGATTTTTCCTCCAGAAACTTGTCCAATCCCCTTTTAAAGGCATCCAGGCCAGATGCCGTCACCACATCCTGCGGCAAGGAGTGCCACAGACCGACCACATGCTGAGTAATGAAATATTTTCTTTTGTCTGTCCTAACCCTCCCAGCACTCAATTTTAGTGAATGTCCCTTGGTTCTGGTGTTATGTGAGAGAGAGTGTAAAGTGCGTCTCTCTATCCACTTTATCCTTCCCATGCATAATTTTGTATGTCTCAATCATGTCCCCCCTCAGGCGTCTCTTTTCTAGGCTGAAGTGGCCCAAATGCCGTAGCCTTTCCTCATAAGTGGAAAGTGACAGATCAGGAGAGAGATCTTGGGGTGGTGGTGGACAGGTCGATGAAAGTGTCTACCCAATGTGCGGCGGCAGTAAAGAAGGCCAATTCTATGCTTGGGATCATTAGAAAAGGTATTGAGAACCAAACGGCTAATGTTATAATGCCGCTGTATAAATAGATGCTAAGCCCACACCTGGAGTATAGTTCTGGTCACCACATCTCAAAAAGGATATGGTGGAAATGGAAAAGGTGCAAAAGAGAGCGACTAAGATGATTACTGGACTGGGGCACCTTCCTTATGAGGAAAGGCTATGGTGTTTGGGCCTCTTCTGCCTAGAAAAGAGACGCCTGAGGGGGGACATGATTGAGACATACAAAATTATGCATGGGAAGGATAAAGTGGATAGAGAGATGCTCTTTACATTCTCACACAACACCAGAACCAGAGGACATCCACTAAAATTGAGTGTTGGGAGGGTTAGGACAGACAAAATAAAATATTTCTTTACTCAGCGTGTAGTCGGTCTGTGGAACTCTTTGCTGCAGGATGTGGTGATGGCATCTGGCCTGGATGCCTTTAAAAGGGGATTGGACAAGTTTCTGGAGGAAAAATCCATGATGGGTTACAAGCCATGATGTGTATGCGCAACCTCCTGATTTTAGAAATGGGCTATGTCAGAATGCCAATGCAAGGGAGGGCACCAGGATGCAGGTCTCTTGTTATCTGGTGTGCTCCCTGGGGCATTTGGTGGGGCAGCTGTGAGATACAGTAAACTGGACTAGTTGGGCCTATGGCCTGATCCAGTGGGGCTGTTCTTATGTGCCCCAGCCCAGTAATCATTTTAGTTGCTCTCTTTTGCACCTTTTCCATTTCCACTATGTCCTTTTTGAGAAACACAAGAGCTCCTGAGTAATTTCTTCCAAAATCTGGATATTCGACTGTTGCTGCTGGTATAGCACCTGCTTTGCATGCAGAAGCCTAGGTTCAGTGCCTGGCATCTCCAAGAACGACTGGGAAGAATTCCTGTCTGATCACTTGGAGAGCCATTGCCAGTCAGTGTAAACAGTACTGAACTTGATGGTCCAAAGGTTTGAGTCAATAGAAGGCAGCTTCCTGTGGCCTCTCTCAAATCACAAGACATGTAGGAAAGGCTTCTAATAGCCTTTGTAAGAGTTTCAGCACAGCTCTTTTTCATTGCACCCTTATTTCTCAGAATGTGTCATGGATTTCCCTTCCTGCTCTTGACCCTATCATAGCTCATAGCAAATTTTGCAAGCCTCCTTCCTGCAAATGTTAAATGTCACATCCAGAAATTTATAAACAAAGTACAGGTGGGCTGTCCTGAATCCATTAATTCAGGACTGGCAGTTTTGACTCAACGCAGGTCCCCAATCCACATCTGGAAGTCCTTGTCTTACCTCCAGAGGCAACAAGAAGTAGCTTCCGGTTCTGTCCAGGAGGTGTTCTGAGGTGTGGGGAGGCTGGGTGCAGCCTCCCCACATCTCAGAGGGCCTTTCAGAGCCTTCTGAGATGCACTTGTGGTTTTTAGAAAAGCTAGATGTCTGTCTTGGAGGCCTTCTGACACATGGAAGTCAGTTCGGCCTCCTAGCAGCTCAGGACACATCTAGAAGGCAGTTCTGGTCACATTCAGAAGTCCTATGAGGGCCCATCCTCAGATTTCAGTATCTGCAGTTTTTGGTATCTGCGGGTGAGGGCAGCTTTGGGAATGGATCACCAGTGGATACTGAGGTCTGACCTGTAACTTTTTTGGGTAAATTGTTCATTTTGGAGTAACTTATTCCAGTTTCTGAATTTGAGGATTTAGTGTAGAAATCTAAGCACTTTTCTGCTGAATCCTCCTCTAATCTACACCCTGGAACCAGCCTTTACTTTGTAGTAGAAAATGTTAAATAAGCAGAACCTTTGCACTGTATGCTTACATTGCAAAATGAATAGCATCCACTGGTCTGGGAAATAAACTTCTCCAAATGAGCTTAAAATTGAATTGCACAGATGGGCATTAAACGTAGCTTTGATTCCCTTTGGCAACTGTTGAAAGTAGGTCATTTGGTATAACTAAACTCACTGGCATGAAAACTGAATATGAAGCATGAAGAGATACTGTTTATTGCACCCTTTTTAGATGCAGCACAGTTAACAGCCGATTAGCAGCATATGAAGTGCTGGTAATGCTGGCTGATAGTTCGCCCTCCAATCTTCAACTTATTACGAAAGAACTGCTTTCTATGCATCACCAGCTTGATCCAGCTCTTTCCAAGGAGTTTGATGTAAGTAAGTTGTTCCTTTGATGCAAGTAGAATTGCTCACTAGAACTATATGTGAAGATAAATGACAGATACTCACATTGGAGTACAATATTGAATATAGAAATGTAGGAAAGTGGTCCTATGAGGGGCTATTTTTTCAATATTTGAACCAATCATATTCAATTTTAGTAGACTTATATCTAACACACCTGATCTTCCATGTCACAAATAATTTTTTTTCCTCCTTTTATCTGTCCCTACCCTCCAGTATCTCCCACCTGTAGACGGTCGATCTGTTTCAGGATTTGTGGGACTGAAGAATGGTGGAGCTACATGTTACATGAATGCAGTCTTCCAACAGCTATATATGCAACCAGGACTTCCTGAGGTACTTTCTTCTTTGTCCTTGTAACAAGTGCTTTCAGGATGTCTATTTGCTTTTAGGTATAGGGGGTTGTAGGAAGGGAGAAATGCTGGGCTGAGAGATCCCTATTTTGAGGTTATCTCAGTATCAGCTAATTTAGAAATTACAGGGCTGGTACTCTCGAATAGTAGACAGATGAGGTCAGGCTCCTCAGTCTGTGGCAAGTAAATGACTTCGGACAGAAGCCAATGCAGGTTGGCAGTACTCTTAGCTCATTGTCTATGGAACCATGGCTTATCAGCCTTTCTTGATTACATGAACGAGTGCATGCGTGTGTGTGTATGCATGGAGATGCCTTTCCTTGCCTACTTCTTCTAAGCCAGTCCCTGTCAGATGCAAAAATGTTGCATCAACAGTAAGCAAAGTTTCAGTGCATAGAAACTGCCTACTGGACTCTTACCACTACCCCATTTTAAAGATTTTTCTTTAGTGTCTCCACACAAGACTTTATGAACTTACTTGTTCTTTAGCCTAATGTTATCAAGTAGTGCAAGTGTAGACAAAGTGTGCTTCATTTGGAAGTAAAACTATTAGTTCTTCAGTGTCATTGATTTTTCAGTAAATGTTATGTATTATTACTTCTAAAGGCATTGCTTTCAATTGATGATGACATGGACAATCCTGATGACAGCGTATTCTATCAGGTTCAATCTCTCTTTGGCCATCTGATGGAAAGCAAGCTGCAATATTACATACCTGAAAACTTCTGGAAGGTAATTCTTTTCATTCAGCAGCATGCTTCTTAAGCTACAAGTTTTTGAAATGTAAAACACAACTCTTAACACTGTCAGAGTAAGTTCTTGTAAAAACACGTTTTGAAGTATCAACTTTTTGGAATGCATTTTTATGTATTAGATCTTCAAGATGTGGAACAAGGAGCTTTATGTCCGTGAACAGCAAGATGCATATGAATTCTTCACCAGTCTTATAGATCAGATGGATGAATACCTCAAGGTTAGTTTTATGTCTTTTATAATTGCATAGTGATTCTCTGGGCAGACAACTGCTTGGAGTGCATTTTACAAGTTAGTTGCTGCTGACATTATGAATCTCTTTCAGAAAATTGGTCGAGACCAAATATTTAAGAACACTTTTCAGGGCATATACTCTGATCAGAAGATCTGCAAGGATTGTCCTCATAGGTGAGTGACTGTTAAGTAGATAATGCTAGCCAGCAGGCCAAATTTGGCTATTTCCAAAATGACATAATAGAGTTCTATCAAGGGTAAGTGCAAAGTCTCTTTGCACCTTGAAGAATTTGTAGAATGCTGGCAGCTTGCTTAGGGGCAGTGTCCCAACTTACCCTTCTTTGTCAGGAACTCTCTCCAGGAATAGACCCCCTGCACAGATGGAATGCTCCTTCTGCGCTTGAAGGGAGCATTCAGCAGCAGCAGTAGTCGAGATGCTGCCCTTAAAGCTTCTGAAATATTATGGGAAAAATGTTCCTTTCTTGGTAAACAAGCTATGAAACAAAAGTTTCTTTCCACCATATCTCTTGTAGAATGACTCTTCAGACATGGAAATCTAAGAGTTAGGTTTGGTTTCAACCATTATGAATTCTTCATTAGCCATTTTAAAATAAATATAACAGCATGTTGGTCCTTAGCCTTGAGCTTTATTGGCTTGTTACAAGCATGGGAAATTGTTCCCAAGATGTGAATTCTGATTGCAGACTACCTCCGGGGACTTAGCTCTTTCTGTCTGCACCTGTTTCTCTTTCCTCCCTCAGGCCTGACTGTTCACTTGTTAGTAGAACTCTTAGCAGAACTCTTAACTAGAGATTGCAAACCAGATTCAAACCCTGGTTTCAAACTTAGCACAGGTAGTAACCATGGCTACCTTTTAATGAGATATAGAATGCCAGCATGGTAAACACTAACAAGAGAAGGAGGGTCAACAAGAGAAGGACAGTTCCTGACAAAGAAGGAAGGGGGAGGGAGTATATTGTTGTTATCCAATTTTTGCATAGTTATGTTGTATTTGACTGGATTTTGTATATATCCACCTATTGAGTCCTTCCCAAGGGCCTAGGATAGGCAATATTAATATTATTATTAGTAATAACAACCCTATTAACAAACTTTATTATATAACCTTGCAAGCTCACTCCTTTAACTTTTATAAGAAATAAACAGCACTTACATATGTACCAGACCTGACTGCTGAAGGTATAGCTTACAAGGGACACATCTTCAACTGAATTAAAGAGCCTTACTATTGAATGCCAGTTCTAATACCTTTTGCTCTGCTCATTGATGTAGGTATGAACGAGAGGAAGCATTTGTGGCTCTCAATCTAGGAGTTACTTCATGTCAAAGCCTGGAAATTTCACTGGATCAATTTGTTAGAGGAGAAATTCTAGAAGGAAGCAATGCTTACTACTGTGAGAAATGTAAAGAAAAGGTACTGCTTTTTTCCTTACTCTAATCATCTGAGGGAGCAGACCACACAAGGTGAGCTAGCACAGTGAGATATGTCTCAACTGAGTCTAGCCCTAGCCCTCAAGTGAGCTCTTGGGTAATATAGATGGGACTCCTCACTTTATTGGATTATTAGCCTGTGACAGTGTTTCCCAAACTGAGCCGTGGCTCCCTGGGGAGCTGAGAAAACCAGCCCGCGGAGCTGCAGAATCCTTGTGAAAAACCAACCTCCCTATACAAAGTATAGGATTGTCTCTCTAATGGGGAGCTGCAGCCAATGGTCCAGCAGGTCAACGGAGCCACCAGTCAGAAAAGTTTGGGAACCACTGGCCTATGAGAAAGATTTGCCTAAGACCAAATCTCCATGTGGGCTTGATGGATGATGCTTATGTAATGTTTCCTTCCAGAGTCATGATCTTGGGGATACTTTCATAGGTAATTAAACATGAAAAATGCAGCAGTGGAATTAAAATCCATACAAATTTTATAGGTAATGCTCAGTGCCAGTAACTAGAAATTTAGTACCATGCTCCAGGATCTAGGACATGGAGAATCCATGGGTTATATCTTAAGTTTAGTTATGATTAAGGCCTGTTGATTTAACAGGTTTTTCTCTCAAGCTGGTAACAATGTGGTGCATGGGTGTTCCTACTAGAAAGTAATCATGATCCTTTCAACTGGAGAGCAAAGTATCTTTTTTGAAGTAGTGACACTCATGTTTCTTAGGGGAAGAGCAACTGTCCCTACTCGCCCCATTGTAGTGTCTTCTCTAGTAATAATAATAATAACTTTATTTCTACCCCGCCTTTCTCCCCGAAGGGACTCAAGGCGGCTTACAACATATTAAAAACAAATAAAAGCATATTAACACATACTAAAAACAGCAGTCAGAGTAAAAAAAATAGGTAAAAAGAGCATAGAGCAGCAGCAAGTCATAAAAGAATCAGGCCTGTAAAAAATATTAAAAGATGTTAAAAAGATGTTAAAAGGCCAAGAACTCAGAAGGCCTGTTTAAACAGAAGGGTCTTCAGGCCTTGCCGAAAGGTCTCAAGAGAGGGAGCCATTCTTAAGTCAAGGGGAAGGGAGTTCCATAGCGTTGGTGCCAACGCTAGTAGCTGTTTACTAGTGTTTCTTCTGTATCTCATTTTAGACTATGAGCCCTTTGAAGCTGGCATCCATTTATTTAGTTTCTGCTATATAAATCTATTTTTTGTTGGAAGCTATATATTAGTAGTATTAAGAAGAATGAACTGTATGTGTATAAACTGTTGGTCAAAGAATTCTGTCAAGTTTTACAAAAATTCTAGCCAAGCAAAGAATGAAATGTCACTTTGACCTGAATTTTTACTTGGATAAGTGACAGAAGGAGATCAATGGTAGTTTCGTTATTAGTTGTTAGCTTGCCTGCTCTTCCATTCTTTAACTTAAGTCCATGTTCCTGAGAACACATGTCTCCAGTATGTAGTTTTTGCAGTTACTCTAGTTGAGTATCTAGCTGGAGGTGATACTCCTTATTTCTTCTTCTAAGAGAACTACTGTAAAACGGACATGCATTAAAGCTCTGCCCAGTGTGCTGGTGATCCACCTCATGAGGTTTGGATTTGACTGGGAAAGTGGACGTTCCATTAAATATGATGAACAGATAAAGGTAAGTACAGCTGCACTGCTTTTTTGGGGGAATGAAATTTCATTTCTCTTCATTTCTTCTATGCCAAGTATCAGGGATGTGCTGGAGTCACTGTACCTGAGTCATGAGCCACCAACCCCCTGACTTGACTCACGAGTCATAACGGGTGTCCGTTGCAACTCAAGCTGAGCAACTTGTAGAGTCATTTGTGACTCAAGTCCAAGTCATCACAAGAAACAAGTTGCAGTGCAAGTCAGGCACAACTCTGCAGGAAAAAAACAGAGGTGCCAGTGGGCGTGTGTTGGAGTTCTCATTTAACACACTCCTGATGTTCCCTTTCCATCTGCAGTTTCCCTGCTTCCTTTGCCCCCCCCCTCCCTGGGCTTCTATTCAACTATTTGTTCTCATCGCAAGAATCCCCTTCTCCATCCATTGGACTCCACCTTCTCCCCTTCCTCATCCAAAAAAAATATCAGACCATCCATTCATCCAATGGTCCATTCCTACATCACCAAGAGAGTCCCACCCATGGTGAGAGCCCCCCACCTTCTTCTGACCACTGTCACTGGCCCCAAATTGCAAGTCACGTCTAAGTCAATAACACCCATGACTCAAGTTCACAGAAAATGCATGCTTTCATGACAGGAGTCAACTCTTTATGAGTTCCCATCCCTGCCAAGTATTCATATTGTCAATTATGTAACTCATTCTATGAACTTTAGAGGCAATCGCATAACTCTTACTAGCATTTGGCTAAAGATTCAAAATAATGTATTAAGACTTGCTTGTTGAATTAGTTTATATCACACCTCATTGGAATGATTTTGGAGTTTTAGGCTAGATCCTGAAAAAAATGGGCACACTCAGTGGTTCATCCCATGGCTCCATTCGCTACAATATTTACTGTTTAATATTTCAAACTTCTTGTCTGTTATATAATTTCAGGAAACCAACAAACATGAAATATGGAGTTGAAGTTTATTCTTAAGTGTTTTCTTTCAAACAGTTCCCCTGGATGCTGAACATGGAACCTTATACAGTTGCAGGAATGGCTCGCCAAGATTCTTCTTCAGAAGTTGGTGACAATGGGCGGAGTATAGATCAGGGAGGTTCAGGATCTCCACGGAAGAAAGTTGCCCCAACTGAAAACTATGAACTGGTTGGTGTGATTGTGCACAGTGGGCAGGCACATGCTGGGCACTACTATTCCTTTATCAAGGACAGAAGGTATGAGGTGGTTAAGGCTTCACAGGTTTAGCAGCACAGGTCTGTCTCGGTGCTAGTTGTTTTCCAGTCAGCTGCTTTAGTGCCTTGATAGTTCATTGCCTCGGATGCTTTGAATGTATACTTTCTTCTTGGCAAAAGCATTATTATGTGTTTATATAGGAGATATGTGATTGCCATGTTATGCAAAATGTATTACTTCATTGAACCAGCACAGTCAGATTAGATCATTATTTTTCTCATCTTACAGAGGGAAACATATTGATACTAACTGACCTGAAACCACCCACTGAGCTATAGATTTAAAGCCAAATCCAATTACAACAATCCTTGATATACTGTGTCATGTGTACTCAAGATTTGACCTAACTAGGGGCAACTTCTGTTTAACTACAAAGGCTTAGTGAATGCATCAGCCATTTGCTGTGCTTTCTGATTAATTTGAACTGCAATGAGTTGTACTTCGTACTTTAATTTTAATATATAATCATTCTCACTGCATATGGTATCTTTGGTAACCATGAGAACCTGAAAAATATTGGGAATCTTGGATCTGAGATTTTCAAATCATTGTACATGAAGGTTAACACGGCTTGTCTTTCTTTGCCACAGGGGATGTGGGAAAGGAAAATGGTACAAATTTAATGACACTGTTGTTGAAGAATTTGAATTGAATGATGAAACTCTGGAGTATGAATGCTTTGGTGGAGAATATAGACCAAAAGTTTATGATCAGTGTAAGTATACATTTGGAATGTCATTTATTGCTTTCTGTTGCATTTAGAATTGTCTAACCTCAGGGTTGGATTAGTTACAGAACCAGTGATGCCAACTTCCTGGCGAATTTTGAATCAGAACATTCCCAAAATTGGTCTGTCTAAATCGGTTCTGAAGATTTTTCTGATTAAAATCTTTGAGTGCATTCATTTGAATTAAGCACCCCCATGTTTGTGGTTTTATATCCAACTCCTGTCTCCAGCTTACAGGTTAGACTTGTGTGTGCGATGTAACACAAGAGACATGAACACACATGCATAATATGATGGCTAGGGACAGTTGTTTAAAGAACTGATTTTCATTTACAATTTTAAAACTGTCCATTTTGCCTGGATTTGTGTCCAGTTATGTTACAAACATTATGAAACAATGTATTCTTAGAAATACTTAGTGCTTTTTCGTTGGTGGCATCGCACATTATCTGTATTTGAAAAACAAAATATTGTGAAGACTGCTTGGGGAACCACTTAATTTGGCAGTTTATCTGTGCTCTACAACTTTCCAGCAATTATCAATGCCAATCTTCTCTCATCTCAGAAAGTTGATTGGCACAAACAGTTGTCTGAAAGTTGTGATCTTGCCCCAATGCAGAAACTGTCATTCAGCTATAATAATTTTGAATATCTCTTCTTTGCAGCTAACCCCTATCCTGATGTCCGGCGTCGATACTGGAATGCCTACATGCTCTTCTATCAGAGAGTCTCTGATCAGAACTCTCCAGTCTTGCCAAAGAAAAGTCGAGTGAGTGTCGTGCGTCAGGAAGCTGAGGATCTCTCCTTGTAAGTTGTTCTTCCTACAAAATGTTATTATTTAAGGGTCCAATCCTATCCCATTTTTCCGTGCTGGTGTAGCTGTGCCAGTGAGGCATGCACTGCATCCTATTGTGGGGAGGCAGTCACAGAGGCCTCCTCAAGGTAGGGGAACATCTGTTCCCTTACTGTGAGGCTGCATTGTTGCAGGACTAGTGCTAGAAATTTGGACAGGATTGGGCCTTAAGCTACTTGAGTTCAGTGCTTCCATGAGGAGCTCTGGAAAATGTATACACTGCTGTCAGAGATGTGCAGAGATTTATTAAGAAGGCAACAGGTTTATTTTGTGTTGGCTTAGGACAACTACTGTGGATAGATAGATAATACAGTATTAGAGATTTGAAGGTATAACCTTGAATAGCTCTCATGAGGATCAAATACTTATCTCCCAAGTGCCCATGGATTATATCCTCAAGTATTACTTCCATTCTCCCAGTTCTTAGGGACAGATGAGGGGCCAGAGGAGGTTGTAGAGTGAATAGGAAATCAGTGAAAATTACCCCTAACTCTGTACACAAACCAAGCTTTTTTCCAGAAAAGGGAGAGCCACCTAAGAAAAATGGTATGTTTGGCTAAATAGTCGAACACTGAACAGAAGCAGCCTGAAACTTTACTGGCTTATGTCAGGCATCTTTGCTCCTTGCTTCTCATGGAGTGCAGAATTGTAGGCATAATCTGCATACGTGAACAGGCAAATATGTAACACACTCATGCCCTTCACATACTGAAAATTAATAATCAAACATACATTGCTAAATAAAGTATGTACTTGGGAAGTTTGACTTCTGAAAAGTCTAATAAAGCGGATTGAATGTTCATTTTGACTTTAATTTTTAATCATTAAACTTGCATGCATTTTTTTTCCAGATCTGCCCCATCATCACCAGATATATCACCACAGTCATCTCCACGGCCCCATAGACCTAGCAGTGACCGCCTGTCCATCTTAACAAAGCTAGTCAAAAAGGGAGAGAAAAAAGGCTTATTTGTAGAGAAAATGCCAGTTCGGATATATCAGGTAACAATACTAATGGCAGTGGAATGCATTATGAAAATTCAGTTTTCCAAAAGCTCTAATAGGTGAAATATAGGTACAGGTGTGCCCTCGTAACCATGGGGGATCCGTTGCCCCACATCTCATGAAATCATGGTAGTGGCTCCTGGGGGAAAGGGTGGGAGGGGCCACGAGGGACATCCCATGGCTCCTCCGTGAGTGTGCCATGATGCCCCAAGGCATGGGGGAGGCCGCAGGGTGCTTTTCTGGTGAGGAGGGCGCAGTGAAGATAGCTGATGTGTTCATGCTGCTTAGGAGACGAGCCATAGCATTTTTGTCTCTTATTGTTGTCATTCACTGAGCTGATTTCAGTGAACTTTTCATTAGGGTCCCAAGAGCTCTTCTCTTAGGTTAATTGCATCTAGCACTGGACCTTCTCATATGTGTTTTTTTCCAAATGTCCAGTTTATTACATGGCGCTTTTTAAAGAAATATTTATGTAGTAGCAGCTTATAAACCTTTTCTTGCCATTTTATTGTTAAAACTAGCTGTTTGTTCTCTTTGCAGATGGTGAGGGATGAAAACCTGAAGTTTATGAAGAACAGAGATGTCTATAGCACTGACTATTTTAGTTTTGTTCTGTCATTAGCTTCATTAAATGCTGTGAGTAGTGAATTTAATCTTTCAGGTATTATGATATGAATTATTGAGCCTCAGTGGATTACAAACTAGAAACAGTGACCACACTAAAACAGTTTTCTTACTATCCATCAATGATAACTATTTGAAAACTGATTCTGTATCAGCCTATGGTACCATTGTTGCTAATAAAATATTCAATTTGTGTTTTAAAATTTCTGGGTAAACCTAGCTCCAAATGTCAAAGAGAAATGTTGAAAAACATTTCTTGAAGAAATGTGCCAAGAATGTAGGCACTTTGGCTCTTATCCTTTCCACTGACTCTGAAAATATGCCACTTCCCCCTGACTTTGCAAAAAATGTTCAGCAAGCAAAAGCTGCTGTTCCTTTCTTGCCCCACCAGTGGATTGTGACCCAATTTTTGTTGGGTCATGAAACTGACAGGGTAGATTAGGCTATGTGCATCAAGGGTTAAACAAGCTGCAACTCTGTGGAGCCCTACTGTTGCATCACCACATTCCTTGGCGTTTATAAATCAGGCAGTAACCTCTAGGGTAGGGCTGTCAAACTCATTTCAAACAGTGGGCCAAATAGCATTCTGGATGCCTGTAGTGAGCCAGAAAAGTGATGTCATTAAGCAGTTCGTGACCAGAAAGAAGCACTTTTTCTCAGGACATGCAAATGACAGAAGAGAAAATACGCAAATCTTGATCATATTTTCAAGAACCTTGATCATATTTACGATCATAAATCTTGATCATATTTTCAAATTTGGCTCTCATGGGAGAGCCAAATTATCATGCAGGCAGTCCTTTCAGCAGTGACTCCTCAGCATAGCTCAGCAACTGAGAGCAGCTGGTGGTGCTACCCCTGCTAACTGGTTAAGAGGCACTTTTTCAAGTGGGTGCTCCTTTTTTTTAGCAGGGGGAGAGTAACTGGCCCACCTCACCCCAGCACTGTCTGTTCTAGTGGCTGTCTGCTGGTATTCCTTTGCATCTTTTTAGATTGTGAGCCCTTTTGGGACAGGGAGCCATTTAGTTATTTGATTTTCTCTGTAACCGCTTTGTGAACTTTTTGTTGAAAAGCGGTATATAAATACTGTTGTTGTTGGTGGTGGTGGTGCTGGGAAAGCCTGAGGACAGGATAGTTTCCAGAGTATGCATCTGGCCCACTGGCTTTATGTTTGACACCTCTGTTCTAGGGTCTTTAAAACGTCTGGGAACCATTGGTCCTGACTCATAGAATGGCAGCCAAAGAGAATTCTTCTTGCATTCCCCTTCCTTGTTTTTTGTTTTGACTGTTTCTTAACTCTTGCCTATGAGAGAATTGTGTTTAGCTGAAAAGTAATACTTGTGAGCTCATGTGATCTACTTTTATCTCAGACAAAGTTAAAGCATCCTCATTATCCATCAATGGCAAGAGTGAGTTTACAACTAGCAGTCCAGTTTCTCTTCCAAACGTATCTACGAACCAAGAAAAAACTCAGGTAGTGTTTCATTTGAAGTAGCTTTCTGAGGAAGCATATGTTGCATATTGCCATTTTGCTGATATTGCTGCATTTTCTCTGTTTTTAAGGGTTGATACAGAAGAATGGATTGCAACCATTGATGCATTAGTATCTAAAAGTTTTGATGCTTGTCAATGGTTGGTTGAATATTTAGTTGGAGCAGAAGGACGAGAACTCATAAAGTAAGTGTCAGCATAAGTGGCTACTAGATGAGGACCTATCAAGTGCTATTAACACCAGTTGTAACAATTTGAATGTAATTGTTCCTTTAACACTCTATATTTTTAATTTATTTAAGCACTCCATTTTGCATATCAAATTTGATTGATTGATTTATCAGAGGCATGTTTCCAAACATATCTCTGCCACTTCTTTGACTGTTGGGTTTAATGATGACTGACTGCTTTTGAAGTCTTTAATATACGAGATAAGAATCTAGTTGAAGTGCTCTTAAGGCAGCTTCGGTTTCATACAGTTCTTAACTATTAAAACAGCCATTTGCAAATCAATAAAATGCTTGTTGTACTTTTGCAGCTAACTGCTTGTAATTTGTTTAGATAGCAGATATACTTTCCTCAGGACATTAGGAAATACAGTATGAATTAGTATCTTTTTCCTGTTTCACTTTCCAGTGTGTAAACACTTCCCACCGGAAGTGATGTCATAACCAGAAGTAACATCATCAAGTAGGAAAATTTTTAACATTCCTAGGCAGAATCCTACCCACACTTACCCAGGAGCAAGTCCCATTTACTATCATTGTTAAAAGAATATGCATAGTAGCTTGTTAAAAGTACAGGTCTGTAACATTTCCCCAAATGCAGTTACATTCTATGGTAGCATCAAGTCTAATATATTAAAAGCGGTATATAAATACTGTTAATAATAATATTAAAATGAATGGGGACCCACCTGAAATTGCCTAGCAACTCACCTAGTGGGTCCCGACTCACAGTTTGAGAAACACTGCTCAATAGGAGAGCAAATCTTCTGTGTTTAGTTGTCAAAATAACAGATACCTTAGTATGATACTGGAGTTGATGCAAAAATGTAGGAAAGGATTGAGATTCTGAGCTAATCATGGAAAGCTTTTTGGATTTATTTACTGGCAGGAGTCTTAAATAGAACACACCACATGAATATAAAATCTTTTATTCACTAAGAGGTGTGTGTGCAGGCGCACATGCCTGCTCCAAATGACAGGCTCCACTACACTGAATGACTTTCAAATGAAAAGCCTATCTACATTGCTTCAGGCAGTCAATTATTACTTTCTTTTCAATCTAAGTATTTTGTTATGGTATTAAATCCAGAAGATTTGAAGAAGTTCTGTCAGACACATGTAGATCTCATTTACATGCTATGAGACAGCTTCAGCTTGGATGTTATGAACTAGTACCCCATTGTTTATCTTTTTGTTTAGTTGAATACTTGACCTTTTCTGTTTTGTGTGTTAAGTGATCCATGAAAAGCAGGATTACTCTTTGGCTGCAGTCCTATACACATTGACCTGGGAATAAGTCCCTCCCAACTCAGTGGAACTCACTTCTTAGTAGACACTAAATATTGTACTGTTTGTAACTTTGCGTGATGTGTTTCAAAAAAAAAATCAGGAATGAAAAGTATATTACAAAAAAGTGACTATATCAGCAACTTTCAAAGACCTGTGAATATTGGCTTTCACAATAATTAAAAAAAAACTAGAGACTGGACACTTAATCTACAACCTATAAGAAATGGGTGCTAACATTATCAGTGCAATCATCTTCAGCTTTACTTTGTGTGTTCATTTTAGGACTGCTCTGTTAGAATGCAGTGTAAGAGAGGTGCGAGTTGCTGTAGCCACCATCCTTGAAAAAACCCTAGACAGTGCCTTGTTTTATCAGGATAAGGTTAGTAATATGTAATTATAGTGAACTAAATGGACTGTGGTATCATACTTCTGAAAATAGTGTATTGCTGTCTTTATAAATGATACATTATTTCTTTTTCTTCTATTTCATCTTCTTAGTTCTTTCATTTGTTCATCTCTTATAACTGTCAGTTTTGACTCTTGAATTCGGGGCTGTGTGTATACTATGGTCTATCACTATGCTTCAAGAACTTCTGTTTTTGTATTTTTTTAAAGGAAATTTCTAACCCTTTCGGGCTGCAGATAGAATCTCAGGAATCAGCAGAGGGTGTGGCTCAGAGGCATAATTAGGGCGGAGCCTGGGGCACCTGCTCAGGATGCTACACTGGGGAGGCATGACTGCCCTCAGACTCAGCCTTAGTTAGAGAAGGCTCTGACAGCTTTGCACTATCTGTTCCTTCTTCTGTGGAGGCTCCGCTTAAGAGGGGCCTCCACAGGAGAAGGAACAAGATGTGTGAAACCTCTGCAGTGAGCACCATCCTTCAGGGAGAACCCAGAAGTGACTGCCTTGTGCTATCCCTGGAAGAGGAGGTAGCACTGGCAGCTTCACATCCCCTGATACTTCTCCTGTGGAAGCTCTTTTTAGGAGCTGCTGCAGCAAGCACCCCTCATTCAGGGAGAACCTGGAAGTGATGTCATGTGACATGTCACATGACATCAATGCCTTTGGCCTGGAGCAGCACAATCCCATTCCTAATTCGAAGTGCTTTTATATTACTTGTTGGATTATATAACTATGCCGATATGTGATTTTTTTTTTTAAAAAACTTGCACTTATTACAGTTGTATTCCAGGAGCATTTTTAATTCAGTGTTCCTACCACCATTCTTGCCTTGCATAGTGATATCTGCAAAGATATAGAAATTTTCTTACAGGGTTGCTTTAAGTATTACAGCAAGATAATACATGTGAAACACCTTCAAAACTTGACAAGAGCTATACAGATGAATACACACACACATTATTATTATTATTATTATTATTATTATTATTATTATTATTATTATTATTATTATATAATGTTTGCCTAAGATTTCCTATTTTTGAGGTATTTATTCTGTGCGTCAGGGCTCCCTAGGGAGACGTGGCTAGCCCCCAGGGCCTTCTTGTAGCATCTTGGGGAGAGAGGTGGCCACAGCAGCTCAGCTCAGCTGCATGTGCTGCCTCCCTACTTGCTGCTTTTCTGTGGTTGTGAAGGTGGGTGGGCAGTGTGAGGTGGGGAGGGTGCGTGAAACATGGTGGGGGGAGGGAGAGAAGGCTGGCTGGGCAGTGGCTGAGGTGCTGCATTTCATCAGCACAGGGCGAGCTCCTAGCAGGCTTCAAACTGGGAGGCAAGCCTGACCTAGAGAGAACAGAGTAGTGCTTTCCTCCGCTTGGGAAGGAGGGAGCCCAGCCTGCTCTTTGTGGGGGGGAGGTGTCCAAATGCCACAGCCTGCATTCCTCCATCTTGCCTGGGGGGAATAGGAGTGGCATCTGCATGTTGGGGTGTATGTGTGTGAGCATTCCCCCATCTACTTTGAGGGTGAGTTGTAATCTTGCTTGGTGTGGCTGCAATCCTATCCACATTTTCCTGGGAGTAAGCCCCATTGACTCAAATGGGACTTACTTCTGAGTAGACCTACATAGGCTTGGGGTTCTGTGTCAGCTTAACCAAGGATCTTCACCTTTCTCTTTTTCCTCCCCCTTCAAAAAAGAAAAAAAAGCCACTCTTGATCAGTCTAGCTTTGTCTCCAAAAATTGCTTAAAAAATAAAAATACCCATTCCTTTTCAGCCATCCCCCTTTTCCTTCCTGCCTCCTTTGGGGGGGGAGGGTGCTTCCCATGTTGGCTGCTATTATAAGACAAAAGGCACAATCCTAACCAGGTCTACTCAGAAGTAAGTCCTATTGTGTTCAGTGGGACTTACTCCCAGGAAAGTGAGGTTAGGATTGCAGCCAAACAGTCTCTGGGTCTCTGTTTCACATCAGTTTGCAATTAGCAGATACACACAAAACATTCTTCCCCTCCCCTAGCAAATTCATCACTTCTCTTTCTCCCCTCCTCCCTTTCCAAATCCCTCTAGGTGTGCTGCTAACAAACTCAGGGCACAATCCTAACCAGGTCTACTCAGAAGTAAGTCCTATTGTGTTCAATGGGGCTTACTCTCAGGTAAGTGTGGTTAGGATTGCAGCCTCAGAGTGCTGGCAGCTGTTTTTTATTTCTAGTGTATAATTATAAATACCTTCACCCCCATTTTGGGGGTAACTGAGGTGAGGTGATGTAATGGGGAGCCATGGCCAATGGCTACAAGGATCAGGGGAGCCACAAGCTGGAGAAGTTCGAAAACCACTGTCCTATTTAATTCACAGGGACAGGAGCCTTCTCCCTGGCACATTGCAGTGTTATGCTGTCTAATTTTACATCGGGGAGATACAGTGCCCTGAGTGTGTAAGCTCGGGTGTGTAGCTGCAACTCTCTGGACATTGAATCTCTCACATATGGTTTTAACTTGCAAATGGTTTGACGATCTGCGTTCACAGTTGCCCAGGCCATTTTTGTCTTCCATACGTGGGTGGGGGGATTTTGTACTACATCAGTTGCTGTTAGGAAATGATGAGGCATGTACATGCCAGGTTGCAAAATTTCTTTATTCAGTTTTGAGGAGGCATGGTATAAGTAAGTATGGGCAGTGTATTGGTTGGGCACATGGGCTGTTTTAGGTATGGTTTAAATGTATTGTTCTATGTTATATTTTATTTTATGCCAATAAAGGTTCCTGAATCTGAATCTAGAAATTTTCTCTTTCTACTTGTCTTTATTTTCATTGTTAAATGTGCTGTAATTGAAGCTGCCATCCTAAGCTTGTTCAAGATTTTCTTATGTCTATGTTTTTGGCAGTTGAAAAGTCTTCATCATTTAGCAGAAGTGCTGCTTGGTCTGTTGGACAAAGATGTTCCTGAGAACTGTAAAAACTGTGCTCAGTACTTCTTCTTATTCAACACTTTTGTACAAAAGGTAAACCCATGCAATTTGTTGTTCCACGTCTTCTATTTAATTATATAAGCCCTGGGACAGAATGTCTCAACATTTGTCTTCCACCATACCACTTCACATGGTCCACCTACTGGAAGTACCAGCGGAAATAACTGGCAATCATGTCATCGCCAGTTACTTCAGGATTGGGAGGCCAGACACAATGCAACAAACACTGGTAGGGTGGACAGGAGAACTTTGTCACGCTCATGAAAAGTGTACACTAGAGCTCTGCCAGCCAAGCTGAGCCTCCTACGGCTGCCTGCCATGTTGCATTGCTGGTATTGCTGCTGGTGGCAGGGGTCTGGGTGTCCTGCATATGCCTCTGAACACCACCTCAAGTACCACCAGTAGTATGGGTACCACTGGTTTAGATCACTGTCCTAGGACAAAGTATACTGCTGAAAATGTTGTCACTATCACAAGTGATGTGAAAATGCTTAATTGGGGGAAAAGACAGAATAAAAATAACTTTAATAAAGGGGTAAAGAAAAACTAGAACGATATCGCTATTATTCATAATGTTCTTTCTGTTGACTTTTGACTATTGCTTAAGCCAATATTACACATTCAGTACATTTCTTAAACCAGTCACTAAGATGCCTTGGTGTGTGTTTTGCTTTTCAATTTTCCACTAATAGTCAACAGGAGCTGAGAAAAAGATCAAGCTATAAATCACAGTGCAGTCCCTGTGACATGACAGCTAAATTTAATCTAAAATGTTTTTAGGAAGCGGTTTTCAGGAAAATGTCTGAAGCAGAATAATGAAGCATAGTCTTTAAAAATGCAAATCTAAAAAGGGTTTTGTATGTGTAAAGAGATGTGACCTTTTACTGTGCTTGTCTTTTTGCAGCAGGGTATACGAGCTTGTGATCTCCTTCTTCAGCATTCTGCCTTGAGGCATATGATCAACTTTCTTCTTGGACCCAACCGGCAGAATAACCAGGTAACAAGATGTGCTTAACATCCAGTCATTATTTGTAGTAGTAGTAGTAGTAGTAGTAGTAGTAGTAGTAAATCTATTTGTTCATGTGCTCTGTCATAAGAACAGTCTTTGGGATTTTAAATGACCTTGCAACCACCCACCCCCTACACTTGCTGTTACCACTGCCACTAGTGCTTGTGAGTACAAGCGCTCTTAGAGAAACAGCAGAGAAAACATGGTCCCTTGCAGCAGGAAGCTAAGAAAAGGGGCAGACCCTCTGCTTCCACTTTCCTGGGATCCAGATCTAAACAGACAGTCATTTTTAAGGCAAAAGGTAATCAGAGCCATGTATGATGACTGGTAGTCCCAACTCTCAAGCCTACAGATGCATTTGGCTCTGCATAATTTCACAGAGGGCAGGTCTGACCTTTCTACATGCACTGCTTGACTTTTTCCCTTGATTACATCTTGGAAACAGATCTGGCTCCTTTGTAGATGATGTCAGATAATTACCTGAATAGAAAGAGAAGTGGCTTCTTCAACATAATCTAGTGTATTGTGCAACGTGGCCTAGATATCACTCCACCATAACCGTTGGTCTACTTACCTGCTTCTGAAAACCTCAGAAGGCTAGTAATGCTTTGAGGCTGCCTCACCTGCTGCTTGGTACTCACCTGAACACAATTGCTACTTGTCCTGGGCAAGGAAGCATGTTTATGAATGTGTATTACTTGTTACCCAAGCATTTTATCTACTTTTAAAAAACAAAATCTGAGTATACTCCTTGAATTCTGCCATAGTGCCTATCTGAACCAGCGTTTAGTGATTCAGCTGGCTTTTTGTATGAAGAGGCTGATTACACAGGCCTACAAAATTAAGGGTCAGAAAGTTTTTCCCGAACTTTATGGTGGTTTGATATGAATTTGGGGTGCTGATTCCAAAAATGGCATCCGTTTTGCCCTATCACGTCTAGTTTTGGCGATATAGTATAGCCTCATTAGTGAATGGTTCAAGCAGCTTCTTCATGAGGAAGCCATGGTGTAGGCTTCTTCATGAAGAAGCTGCTTGAACCATTCACTAAAGAGGCTATGCTGTGTCTCCAAAACTAGACATGATAGGGCAAAACTGGTGCCATTTTTTTGAATCGGCACCCCAAATATACCCAGGAATTGGTGTAATATTTAAGGAAGCAAAATGTGTGTTGGCCTGTGTTATTAGGTTTACTGAAGCACCTTCTGTTTTTAACCTTCTCTGCCCAAACAGAATCGCAGGTGGAGTTCAGCACAAGCACGTGAATTTGGATTTCTCCATAATACTGTTGCACTGTTGGTTTTGCACTCTGATGTCTCATCACAAAGGAATGTGGGTAAGTACTATTGTTTTGCCTGTTATAGTGTATCTTTATCTGAATTACAGGTTAAGCCTCATTATTGGGTTCCTCTCCAAGCACTCACATGAATGGCAAAAGAGCGCTATAGCAAATCAATTTAAAAAACAAAGTTTCTTTGCTCCAGTGATTGAAAAACAGCCTTGATGACCTTTGTGATTTAAGTCATTAAGAAGACAATCCATCTGCTTCACTCAGTCCTTCCCTTCACCAATGCAAACTGATCACCTTTCTTTCACTGCTGGGGGGAAGGGAGGGGTCGCCTGGAGAGAGAAGAATTGATGGATTGTTAGCCAGCTGCCCCCCCCCTCTCTCTCTCTCATTAAGGAGGCTGTTGTTAAAGGACTGTTCGGTTTTTCAAATTGATTTTAAAGGGATGCATTTTTCCCCTTCTCCAGGGATCAGTACATTCCTTCTCATTTGCAGGGGCCGTTCGTGTTGAGTCAAATCCGTGTATAAAAAATCCATGTATAAATAGGCTGGACCTGTATTTGTGTATTTCTTCTTCTGAAATAGTATATCTTTACTGTTAGATATGAATGTGCAGCAATTTACTCATTAGTGCTTGGTTCTTGGTTTCAGTGACTGTTTCCTCTTAGTGTATGAAATTTTCTGGACACTATGCATTGCATGTTTTTGTGGTTTGTTTGTTTTTTAGCTCCTGGTCTGTTCGTTCCACATTCACCCCTTAGCATTACCACTTCAGGGTCACTCCTGGCCCTCCATGAAGAAGTAGAAGCTTTACTATTCCTGCCTGAGGGGAAGCCTTATTTAATGGAGGTAAGCTGCTGGTATGGGTCTGCAATTTTCCTACAAAAGATAGTTGTAATAAGAGTTTTAAAATGAGATTGTAAGAGAATTAATCTTATGTTGCAAGTCATGAAGGTGCTGTGAGCCAGAGGAAGGGATACTAAATAAGGGCACTGTGAAATGGCCATCTAGTAGAGTTTATAGGGTAGGAAGGGCAATCTTGTACAGTATTCATGTAAAATGTTTTAAAATATTTATGACAAACTATGGATTTTTTTTTAAAGAAAAGCTACATCTAATTTTGTCTTTCATCATTAGGTGATGCATGCTTTGAGGGAACTAACTGGGTCACTGTTGGTCCTCATTGAGATGGTAGTGTACTGCTGCTTTTGTAATGAGCACTTTTCCTTTACCATGCTACATCTTATCAAGGTAAGAAACCACTCAAAGTAAACTTTCAGAGAATAGTCTGTTTTGCACACAGCACCTGAGACATTGATTTAAATTGTTAAAGATTTATGTGTGTTTTCAGTGTTACTGTGTAGTACAGAATCTTGCTTTCGATTCTGTCGGCAAATGCTGGTTCCACAGAATTGAAGGGTCAATTCATACTTGAGTTTACTCTGGTGATCACTAGAACTCATGAAAAGGGAAGTTGATTAACCAGAGCTTTTGCATTTGCCTGCCATGCGTTTACAAACACCAGACTCTAGTGTCTATACAGCAGGCACATTTGATTTCATATTTGGAATGGATTATTTCCTAGCTTTCATGATTTGTAACAGAGAACTGGCAAAACTGTCCAGTTCCCTTATAAAGTCTGAGATGCCAAAAAGCCATTTTGTGTCTATTTTTCAGGAGGTAGGAGATCTTCACTCTGTATTTTTCCTAGCCCTTACTTAAATTTCCTTCTCCCTTTCTTGCTCAATTTCCCCCTTTTATTTGCATTGTTCTGGCTATCTGTTCTCTACCTTCCTCTTCCACAAAATCACAAATGAAAACTATCAGAATTAGCTGCAAAAACTTGTATAGATGTGATTTTTTTAGTTTCTGGGCTTTTATATTGAACAGTACTGCAGTAATTCAGAGGGTTTTTAAAATGCAAAATAATTGTCCTAGAATGCATATTTATCTATGTATTTTCACCTGCTTGAATATGTCTGATTTACAGAATCAGCTAGAGGCTGCTCCACCCCATGAACTGAAGAACACCTTCCAACTTCTTCATGAAATACTGGTAAGTGACATGACCTTAATGCCCCACAATCTTTCAGTTTTTTGCTTTCACCTTAACCCATATATTTGAGAATAAATGGATGCCCAAAAATTAAAAAACAAAAACAAAACTTAGCTCTAATTTAGGATATAATTTGCAGTCTTTCTAAATATGAGATAGGCAAACACTTGTTGTACAATGTGTTATTCAAGGCATTCTATGCCTTATGGAAAATAGCATAGAGCAGTTGTTCCCAAACTGTGGATCTGGTCATAAGCCGATTTTTTCGCTGGATCGTGAAGGCCTGGAACGTACTGCCCACTGCTGCTCTTGTAGCCGCTTGAGCCTCTGCTTGGCTGTCTTCAGCCTACTCTAGGCTTTGTTGCATGTGTTTTCATCACTCTGGCCAGCACAAGGCCTGGGACTCACCACTGGCTGCCATTTTTGCTAATGACTGGCAAAAGCACAATACAAGGCCTAAAGTAAACTGAAGACAGTCAAGCAGAGGCTTCAGCAGTGATAAGAGCAACCGCTGGCGGTGACTCCTGGGCCTTGCTGGCTGCAATATGTGGGTCGCAATAGATTGTCATGTTAAAAATTGAATTGCAGTGCTAAAAGATTTGGGAAGCACTGGCATTTAGCATCAACAGTTCTTGTATACAGGAGTTGGATAGTAGGTAAACGTGATGTAATTAACCTGAGCAGAAATTGTAAACTGAATCAAGATATTACATGGAGTATTGCAATAAGACAACTTACTTTGGTTTCAACAAATATAGAAATGACTGCCACAGAGTCTGTACTGAGTTTTAGCCCAAATCAACATGATTTCCAAAAATCTTATTTGCATCTCTTCAGCAGTGAGTTGCTAACATCTGCAGAATTAGACTCTAGAGCCATAACAGACATGGTGTTACTATAATCAAACTCTTCTGTTACTCTTCACAGGTTATTGAAGATCCTTTACAAATAGAGCGGGTTAAGTTTGCATTTGAGACGGAAAATGGATTGCTAGGTGAGTAAAGCTGCTGTGAAGAATTAGCAACTGGAGTTCAGATAATCATTAGGTAGTTGCATGTGTGGAAGGAGACTTTATTGTCCACCAGTCTAGTTTCCTCTCCATTTCAAAGTAATTATCAGAAAACAGGAATTTCAAAAGTACCTATCTGGTAAAAAGCAGGTTTCTATTGCTAGTCTTTAGATACATTCAAAAGTTAATGAATTAAACATTGTTTCTAATTCTTTATTACTGAGTAGCTGTCTTTTTCATTGTGGTGACATTTGGATTCATATTGAATTTGAAGTACTTCTTATCATTTGGGTTATTGCAACCTTAGTTGGATGCTAATGGCACTGGAGAATAGAGTACTGTAGGATCGGTAATTGATGAGGTTACGTTACTAGCCAATTTATCATCATTTAAAATGACTATTTAAAATTCTAGTAATAGTCACACCATTTATTGCATTCTTTAATCTCAAAAAATTGAGGGGGCTAACTTTTTCCTTTTTTTAGTTAAGCAAGATATGAATCATAAACTCAATTCAGACATGTCAAGCTTTGATTAAGGAAGCTTAAGAATAGTTTGACAAATGGTAATTATTAGGACCCTTAAGACCCTTTCTTTACTTCAACAGCTCTGATGCACCATAGTAACCATGTGGACAGCAGTCGCTGCTATCAGTGTGTCAAATTCTTAGTCACTCTTGCTCAGAAGTAAGTGAAACAGTCGGAAGAAGTTGGTGAGCATATTACCAGTCTGCCAACACTCTTTATCCTTTATTTTTTTTTCCAGGACATAATTAGAGCTTGGGTGGATCCACTGAACAACCACCAAGTTATAATGAATCTCCGAACATTTCTTTGCTTTCATGTACCATAGAGAACTCACTAATGTATTCTTTATTTTGCATTCTCCAAGCCAGTTTAACTTTTTTTTTTTTGCTACTCCATTTTCAATTAGAATGGAACCAAAGGCGATTAGTTGGACCAGCGATCCACGGAAGGAAGTAGTAACATAGGTTGTTACAGAGAATGAGGAAGTAATACACAGTGGAGCAGATTTGAGCATATGCGGGTGCCGAGCATGTGCAGATGTGACTGAAAACCATTTCTGGTTCATGTCAGTGACTTTCAGAAGCATCCAGGAAGTATTCTGAGACATGAGGAGGTCACATATGACCTCCCAGACATGACCTGAAGTCATCAACATAAACTGGAAGTGGCTTCCAGTCCCATCTGGTAAGCCTTCTGAGGAGGCTGGGAGGTCTGCATGACCTCCAGAGGTACAACATTGTACCTTCAGTTACACACAGCAGCCTGGAGAACATTGTAAAAGGCAGCTAATCTGGAGTCTGAAAACAGCAGCTCATGTGCATAAAGGTCTCATCCTGTTACTGTAATTTAATAAGAAACCACTGCGTATGACCAAAAAAACTGCTCCTATGCAACCGGTCATTGAAGCTCTTATAGACGGAAAACATTTTTTCCAGTTTGTAAGTTGCATTCAGGATCTACAATATGTAGCCTTAATTCGTTGAAATGTTTGGCTTGTTTTTTTCAGTGTACTTTCTTGTGTTGGCAGCACAGCAAAAATAGGAGCATCCCTCAAACAGCAGAAAAGCAAGGAGGAAGACCGGACGCTTCCTCCTTCTTCATTACAGCTTTTATTGGTACCCCATAAGCAGACAGATACTTGTTTGTGTACCCAGGTGGTCGAGAGAGTCTGAAAATAGAGTGCAGTCCTTGAATATTAGACCAGATACATTATTTTAACTCTTGGTGATAAATTTGCTTTTAATTTCAAAGGTGCTCTGCTGCTAAAGATTATTTCAAGGAGAATTCACATCATTGGAGTTGGGCTGTACAGTGGCTTCAAATAAAGGTAACGTGATAGCATTCAGGCCCTTGATACTGTTTTTACAGAATAGAAAAGTTTCTTCACATTACTGCAGTGCAGGCTAGTGTAAATCAGACCCATCCATGGATCATATTTATTTATATAGCACTTGCAGGTAAAAAAATTAAAGAATAGGCCTTGCCTTCAGGCTCACAGTCTAACTATAGGATAAAGAAGAAAGGGCCTGGAGTCTGCTTTAAACAGCCTCACTAAATGACTGTCTTGTGGGGAAAGAGGGAGGCTGGTCAAGTAACTCCTCATCCAGATCCATGTACAATACAGTCAAATCCAAAATGAATTGCTGCGTTCTGGGTGTTTTTGCCTTTCAGCATTAAGAGCATAGGAAGTATCCCATGATGGTTATCTTGCTTTCCTTATTGCTGAAAATTAAGATTTAATAGCAGATCTACTTGTTTTTTAAGTCTCTTTCCATACAGATTTTCACAATAGTGGCACTTTTGAAATAGCAGTACCACTTTAGTATGAAAGGATTAAGGAATGTTTCATAACTTTGATAGTGACATGGGTAGTGAGAATGTATTAAAGTCAGGGTGTCTTCTTGAAAGCCTGTAGCCTTGACCCTAGGCTGTGCTGCTATACAGTTTCCATTAATGGATACTTTTGCACTTCTCTAGATGTCTGAACACTACTGGGCTCCACAAAGTAATGTATCCAATGAAACGTCAACCGCCAAAACCTTTCAGCGCACTATTTCTGCACAGGTACAAGCTGAATTGGATGCTTTCTGCACAGAACCTTCTTGTCTTTGGATGGTACCAATGTAATTAAAAAGTGAATTGCTTTGCAGGAACTCTGTTCTTGAATGCAGAGCTCTACCCACCAACTGCTGTATAGTATGGGCTAATACTTATTTTCCAGAACAGCCAATTTGAGGCACAAATGCTTCAGATGACATGTACGTACAAAAATATCATTGTCTCAATTTTCGTCAAATTGAACTAGCTCAAATAGCTAAGTTAAGACATTTCAGGTAGCCCATTACTTGAACAGTGAGACTGGGCTGAAAAGTTCCATAACGCTTTTTCCCTAGGTTGTTAAATTCTGTACTGTGCCACATCTGTTTAAATCAGATTTGAATTTTAAATGTTCATATCAAATTTTAGACAAACTAGACATTTGAGCTGTACAGGTTTGATCTACATAATTCATCCAATGTAGAATATCATTTGTTTTAAACTGCTATATATTGTGCTACTCTGTAAGCACAAGTACTGTAACTTGAATAAAACATTTTGATGTTGGCCAGTTAGATTACCTTGAACAACAGAACTTGTGCATAGCCACACAAGTTTCTGGATCAGCTGTGATGTAGTTCCTTTTCTCCAGATGGGAGGTGTATTTGCACAAGGAGTGTGTACTGCATGTTTGAGGCCAGGTTCTTGCATTATCCCCCTATATACTGCCACAAACACACCTACAGTGGTGGTCCATACAAAAACCATAACTTTTAAGTTTTTAAAGAAACATTACATGGATTTGGGCTGTTCACAGGATGTGCTCCACTTCTTAGGCAGCTGCTGATGTTGCCCTGGGATGCTTCATGTGATCAACCCCATTGGTAAGATGTTTACAACTGATACAGCTCCTATACAGGAGCACCATCACAGGGAAGCATTTTCAGCAGTGCTTAGGTGGGCAGGGTATAATGTTTGAACCAGCCCCAAGTAATACCCAGGGCCACTGAGGGTTGGCATTGGGCCTGGGGCAAGATGCCTGATTGAGCCCTACCCTTCCTAAACTTTCCCACAAACCACGTGTTTCTACATTTTTGAAACAAGTTCTTAATTGACAGATTTAACTTAGCATGAGCAATTTTGAAACTAAATGAAAACATTTATCAGAATAAGACGAGTTCCTTACTTTGAGTATTGCTACTGCATTTCTTTTCTTCTACCTCAGCAAAGTCCTCCTTATTTGTTTTTTCTTGTAATAATGCACAGGCATCCAAGGACTGGCTGTCATTACCACCCTCATTATTATGTGATGGTTTTGAAACAAAGCCCAGGTGAAATAAACTTGCCTGGCCCTTTTACTTTTCATTTTTTTGTCTTTCTGCTCCAGACTTATATTTGTACTCCATAATGCTAATACCATCTTCAAACAATACTAAAACACATGTTCTAGATACACACTGAACTAGAAGGAGGGGTGGAGCTGTCTATTGGGGGGGAATTCTGAGAACTGAACTGGGTGGCCTAATATTGGGGCCTAGTAGTTCTGGAGAAGACCTGGGCTGCATTTCAACTACATTTTCATCCATTGTATTCTGGGGGGGGGGGGGCTACAGTTAAGGAATCTGGGAGTAGTTAGAGCTACTCTTTAACAAACTACAGTCTCCAGAATGCATTGGGGGAATAGAAGTGCATTAAAGCTGTAGTGGAAACGCAGCCCTGGACCTAAATTTATTTTGTAATTTGTTTTGTACAATATAGTTTTGTTATGGCAAGGTCCTCCTGGAAGCCCAGGCCCAAGGGATTTTGTCCCCACTTCCTCTCCTCAGGCCTGGTAATACCAGTTTATAGATTCTGCAGAGGGAGCTCAGAAATTTGGGTCTTAAATCCTGTACTCTTCCTTAGGACACACTAGCATATGCCACAGCCTTGCTGAATGAAAAAGATCAATCGGGAAGCAGCAATGGATCTGAAAGTAGTCCAGCCAATGAGAATGGAGGCAGGCATCTACAACAGGTAAATAACATGGTCGTTAATAATCAATCATATACACATTGAGAAAAATTACTTTCCTTGTGGAAAAAGTAAAAGACAATTGGAGGAAAATGCATTGATTGTGTCTAAATGGGCAAGATGCTGAACTGCTACGTATACTTTGTATCTTCCTGTACAACAGTCTTGATTTGAATTCTGTTTCCTGTCTTTGTCCTGGGTGTCCTGATGCTGAACATTTTAAATTTTTTTCTCTGTAAACAGCTTTGTGAACATTTTTGTTGCAAAGCATTACACAAATATTTATAATAACAATAAATTTTCCAAACATGGCAACTTATACAGAGGGGCATTTTCCATACATGACACTAAATTCTGATTCAGGAAGCTGTGAGGGGACTGTCCACTTGCATTGCAGCCCTTCAGAGTCACTTTCAAGTGGAAAGTTGTTCATGCCTGTGATTCCCTATGCAGTTCTATTGGTTTGAGCTTGCAGTTCCTGCTTAGAACAGATACGAGAAATCTGAATATTTGTGAGCCAAGTAAGACTTGGCCTTGCCTTATTGTCTGTCTTTCCCTTGTGAACCAGATGAAAGCACTCCAAGCCTAACTACAACTGCAGTGTCTTTGTTTTTATTTTAAGACTTTATTTGTCGCTGACCAGAATACAGATTTGTTAACACTGAAATGGCATTACTTGCATATTTCAGTCTCATAACATCTTCGCAGGCACATTTGATGCCAGGTTATCCAGTGGTGCATCAGTTTGTAAATAACATTGATCGATTGGACTGCTTTTACTCCCAAACAATGAGGTTCACCTCCCAGTACTTAAAATACCCATACCTAGTGGAAGTTTGAGTTCTGCCAGCGGCTTCTAGAAGACATTGTGACGTACTGTAGTGGTCTGATTCATGGCATTGAGTCACTTTTCCTCCTGGGAATTGGGCTGGTGATAACTTGCATGCAAAATAATTCCTGAAAAGTTCTAAATGTCAACCACTGAACTGTGTACTACTGGAAGAATAATACGTCATGTCCTAATTCTTGTGTATTTGAAAGGGCTCAGTGTCTCCCATGATGATTGGTGAACCTAAAAGTGACCTTGATGATGTGGACCCTTAGTGGTTAGCTGCAAACTGAAGAACAACTGGTGTACTGAACATCTGGAGCCTTTCTGACATTTGCTAGAAGCCCTTTGCTTTCACCTTTAGAGGAATCTGAAGGCTTTGAAAGAATCAGTGGCCATGCTACTTCTTAAAGAGTTCAAGTATTTTTCAGCTACGAAGTTGAAGCATAAGGCTGTGAAGGACTCCCAGCATCCTCAGCGGTTCTTGTGGAATGCTAGTCCAGGCATGGGTTTAAAAAATCTTGCAAAGATTTTACCAATTTAAGGAAATCCAGTGGTTGAAATTTTTATTATGTGAACCATTAATGAGTGAATGTAAAACTATTGCTTTTCTGTGATGCTGCAAAAAACTTTTGGTTTTTATACAGAAGAAGAAAATCAGACTGCCTTTATGTATGGAGGGCAAATTTTTAATCTTTCTGAAAATACTGAATAGGAGTATTCCAAATTATGTAAAAATGTGTGACTTACACTTGGCATTGTAAAATATTAGTTAAGAATCAGTTTACACAAGGACCTCTGTATTTAATATGTCTCCCAAGTAATTTGTATAGCGCTTTACAGAAAGGGTTGTTAAGATAACCCTTTTGTGTAAGGATGGTTATTCCTTATGGAATGGTTTTGGTACATGGAAGTCTGGAATTGGTAACTTTTTTTCTGATGTCGTAAGTAAATGGGTGAGAGCAATAAAAGAGCTTTGTTTATTCCAAGAATACACTTATGTATTGTGGCATCAACGGATCTTTTAAAAAATAAGTTTAACAAAAAAGCACTTTAAGACAGAATTTTATTGCTGTTTGCCTCCTTAAATCATCATTCTAACATTTGGAGACATATTGAATAAATTGTAGTCTTAATGATGTGATCTGCAATCATTTGCTTATACTTTTGAAATTGAGAGAGTTGGAATTGGCTGTATATGATTCCTTGAGTGGTGTGGGGACATGTGAATTTTTAAAAAAAATTAACATGGCTAAAGTCAGTTGGCTTTGTTTTGCTTGACCAGGCCGCATTTAAAACACATGTTTATTCACTCCTTAGTAACTGGAAACCAACTGAATTACATGGGAAAGGTTTTGTTTTCCCATGTGAGGTGCAATTAAGTGATCTCTCTAGCAGCTCTGGATACTAGCTTCTTCTGTGCCAATTTTGAGTTTCTTCTTTTCACTGCTTTTTGCCTTTTGTTCATGAATTTTGCCTTAATTTAAACAAAATGCACCATGCACATGAATTGAGGGGAAATCATAGAGTGCCTGGGTTACCTTCATTGACTTGCCAAGTCAAAGGCACAACCAGCCAAAAAGTGCCTCTCTTTTCTTTTCACTTTTATGTACTGTTGCAAAACCTGATCTGGCCATATAGCTGTCATCACGCTTGTTCACTAGTAATGAATACAAGTCATTTCACTATTGAAGGAAACAGCCATACATCTTTCTCTTGGAATTATCTGCTATGTGTGAATCAAAGGAAGCTGTATTAATAACACTGCATATGTAAGCCAATGACATTTCTATTGAATTCCTTCTTTCAGAACAATGTCTTCATAGAAATGCAGCAGAGTTTGACTGTTTTATTTAAAAGCCTCCAAATAACTTGCTGGAAAATTTTAAATGAGATGTTTTAAAAATTTGAATATTTTTGGTGCCCTACCCTATCCTTTGTTTCATCTGATCTTAACTTTTCTAAGCAAGTATACAGAGGTGATATTAGAGGGAAAGTATCACTCAAATTAGTCCAGAGCAATTAATATAAGTTTCCATTATTTCCTATGGAAAATATGGTCTCTTACCACAGGGTGAAACAGAGCATTGCTTGCAAAATCACAAGTTGGTATGTCTCACCACCATGTATTAAACCTTTGCAGGCTGTTTCCTAATCCTCTTCATGCTTGTACAAAGTTGATGGTTATAGTTTTCAAGTATGATACTTGGTCAATTATTTGATTTCCAGATGCTGTCACCTGAATCTGCTGGAGAATATTTTTTTTAAAAAAAGTTAATTCAACAAATCTAGTTTGCTGTGTAAATTGTGACATGTTTCTATGTTGTGATCACTTTTACTGCCAAATTTTTTGGATGAAAAATGGATTTTATACATATTAACAGAATGTTCTGTAGGTTGTAGCAGCCACAGTTCAACTATATGCTCTCATTGTGTATGGATTTGTCCAACTTATTTCTAAGGGCACTGGAAAAGAAAAGGCAGTTTTCATGGGAAAATCCTGGTCAATGGAATAAAGTTTATTCCTCTCACCAAAACCAAGCTGTGTACAAGCACAAGTTGTAATTTTGTTCTTCTACTTTATGCAGTAAACTTCCCTTATATTCATATAGGACAAATCTAGGAATTTGTAATTTCAGTACATTGTCTCCCTCCCATATGCCTATTCCCACCCAGCCAATTAACATATACCAAGGCTAGCTAAAGAGTAGAATGCCTTAGGAGCTGATGTGGCTGAATGCCAGAGCTTGCAGTAAGGGGCTACCTATACATAGAGATGCATATGCACCCTCTCACCCCACTCTTCATCCCAGACACATTAAGAAGTTCCTTGCTTAATATAAGCATCATCTACAAGAAAAGGTGTTCACATTGGTTAGGAGACCGACCTTTTCCCTGTGTTTGTCTTGACTCTTTGTGTTAATTAAAAGGGAGCTGAATGCTCCTGTAACTACTACTAACTTCTTCTAATTGTTGGAACAAGGGAATCATAAACATGCATTAATCACTATGACACTAGTAAACTGGTTTTTTCATTGGAGACTGAAGATTTTTTGATAACAAATTTTAGGTAGTCCTCACCTCCTGCACTTGGTAACTAATCTAGTTGTACTTAAATATTCTGCCTAACATTTGTTCAAGTGCAGTGTTCCCCATATAGTTTGATACAATACACAAATGTTATGCTTCCCAAGGAAGGTTAAAAACTTTATTTCAAAAAAAAAAATGGCATTATAAAATAGGCTTTGTAAAACAGAATAAATAGGCTTCAAATACAAATGTAAAATCCACAGTACTAAGAGTTCTCTAAGCATTTATGAATTACAGTAAGTAGGTCTATATATGTGTTGATCCAATAACAAAACATACAGAGTCTTACAGGCTGTCTACATCAGTCATGATTTTTACTATTTGAAGGAGAAAAGACTATTTTAACCTAGTAATTGAACATACATACACAGATTAAGATTTGATTATGCAAGCAGTTAGCAAACTTGAATAAGACTTGAAAGAGAAGGAATTGTATGCTATGTTAACCTACCTTTAAGAAAAAGCAGTGGCTTAAGAACACACTTTAATGACAACTACTAAGTGGTTTATCAGTTAACCAAATTATTTGGCCTAAGGTTCTGGTGGTGTGGTACTTGTTTTGGCTTCACCAGATCTCAAATGTGGTTAAAGGCCAATAGTGCTTTGGTCTCCCGAGTCTCTCAAGTGCTTTGAAAAGCTTTGGGTACTTTCAATAAAGATACTCTGCATCAACTCAGTAGGATTCTTGGAGCCGATATATACTCACTGGCTCTAAATGAACAGTTGCCTCCACCTCACTGGTGAAAACTGCTTGTCTGGTGTGGTTGATCACTAATGGCAGCACTGCTTGCTCCAAACCATGGAAGCAAACTGCCCTGTTTCATCCTGATACCCAAATTTCTGGTCAGTAGCATGAATGTAGCTGACATTGATTTTCTTGCCAGTGTATCCTTATAGGGATAAGAACTGAATTTGGCCATCTCGGCTAGAAAAATACAGAGGGAAATATCCTCGAACTCTCCTTAAGAGCAGAGTAGGACACCATCCCTTGTAGACATAACTTATCTAGGTTAAAAGACAGCATCATAGAAGCCTGCTGGCCACAACCCACTCTATATTCAATACAGAAAATCTGCAAGGATGGCTGTCTTCAAAATGGGATCTGTAAGGCACTTTGGAAACAGGTGAATAATCATATAAGCTGTGTATTGTATCTCTCCAGCCATTTAAGCCACTCCTATGATTCTAACTAATCTATGATAGGATATTTGCAATCTCTATACATTTATTCAGAACATGATAAAATATTCAGGCATTGGAGTTTTATAAATGTGATACTGGTGACTAGACAGCCCCCCATAATGGTTCTACTACTATTTTTTTTAGTTTCAGTAGTAGTCCTGAAGTCTAATCTTGGTGGTCTTATTGGTTTATAGAGGCGATCTTGTCAAAGTAACTTCATGGAGTGGGGGATGCTTACAAAACAGATTCCAGGTGAGACTTTTCTGAGAGCTGCCAAAGTATTGCTACTTTGCCCAATAGCTAAGGAAAGCATAATCCTTGAATTTTTTTAAAAGACCTAAACTTATAGTGGTTCCCCAACTATAGTCAGGATTATACAATAGCATTTCATTAGGTGTCTGTGTTAGAATTTTAACTGAAGCATTTTTTAGTTGCTTCCAGTCTACATAGAAGGCAGTTCCTGGTTGCAGTATAGGAGTTAGAAAGGGGTTAAGGCTAGGCTACATTAGCCCCAAAATATATATTTCTTCCTGGTTTACCCCTTCTTTATCTATCATGCTAAAGTACTTGTTGAAAACTTAATCTCAAACAAAATCTTGGAGGCAGAAATCTTTAGCCACAGAACACCCTGAATCCCTTGTACAGTCTTTTTGATAAAACAAGCCATTCAGCATGATTCAAGCTATAGTTTTAGAATTTGAATAGATATTGAAGACTCTGAGAGCTGATGGAAACCCGTAACTTGTAAAAGGCTAGACAGAAGGGCAGTTGCTAGAATTGGTCCTGACAAGGCTGTATTGTCCAAAGCTATGTGGCATACACAGCCTAACTGAACCATTGCCAAAGACTGAATATGGTGGAGGAGGACTGTATCTTATACCAATGTGGCACTTGAAACAGGTGTGTTTACAACACACCAAGTATGTACACTGTAGTGTAATCCTTCCTGGAAAGAATACTTTCTACAGGCAAAATTGGGAGAATGGACAACTCACCAATGTGATGTTACAGGGTGATTCTTAGTGGGTTCATGTTATGACTTTGAAACAGGCCCTGGGGTTGTAGAAGCAGATGCTTGTCACTTATAATTAGAACTCTGTTTCTCATTCTCCAGCAGTCTCTTTCTACAGCAAATGGCAACAGCTGCTGCTCCTTTGCTGCCTGGGCTGCTTGTCACAACACAGGTGTTGTCCACAGCATATGCACCAAGTGTGTTGTGGGCAGGAGATTGAGCATTACATCCCGTCAGAGTCCAGCCATCATCACAAGTCACCGTTGCCTGAGAAGAAGGGAATGAAGTTATTCAGTGTTATAAGGAGTCTCAAAGGTTACCTGCTTTCTTAAATAAGATCAAATGTCCTCCCTTGATGCATCTTAAGCTCCAACCCCCCCCCCCCCCCAAATACCTACATTATGCAGTCTTTTAACTTGGGCTGCATTAAATCCCCTTGTCCCAATAAATGTCATCTCTCCTTTTGAATCCCTAGTACACGTTGTCTTGAAATATTGATCGTAATCCCGTGGGGGCAGAGAGAGGCTATCCTTTATCTACCTATAAAACTTGTACATTGAGGGTTGTCATAATGAGTCCAGCTAAAGCTGCAGTTTTCAACTGCTGTGCTGTGGCACACTAGTGTGCCATGAGGCTGCCTCAGGTGTGCCGTGGGGCCAAGGAGTCGGGAAGCAGCAGCTACTCGCACGGGAGAAACAACTGCTCAGAGCCTCGCACGGCAGCAGGAGGAAAAGGGGCAGCCGCGAAGGGGCTTGGACGCTCCTGCTGTTGCTGGTGCCTGCCCCATGCGCTGATTGGGCAGGCAGCTAGAGAAGCCTGGAAGAGCTCCCAGTGGGTGCGAATATGGAGGGAGTGAGGGTGAGAGCGAGACTGATGGTGGAAGCAGGTAGGAGCCAGAAGCAGCTGGCTGGCAAGGATCCTGGAGAGACCCTTTTCCTTGCCTGCAATGCCCCAAAGTGACCCTCCCTGTTGCCTCCCCTGGCAAGGCTTTGGCAGGAAGGGCACTGGGCCACAACCCTATCCACACTTACTTAGGAGTAAGCCCCATTGATTATAATGGGGCTTCTGAGTAGACATACAGAGGCTTGGTTGGTCGCACTCTTTCTTGAATAAATGAGCAGACAAGTGATGCTTTTCTTCCCCCCCAACCCACCTCCTCCCCTCCTGCACACACATCCCCCCATCATAATTGCAGTTAACCCCTCCCCTTCCCCCAGTGAATCCTGCACTTGTTTCAAACACATCTCCTCACTGTCCCTCCAGTATGCTCAGTCTCATCTCTTTGCCAACACCTCCTGCCATATCAGACCATATCAACTGATAACAGTTTGAACAGACCTGCTTCAAAACCTTTCCAGAAACCACATACACCTCCCTCTCCAAGCTTCTTGGGAATTTCTTTCATTGTCATGTAATGATCTGAGGCTGCAATCCTTACCACACTTTCCTGAAAGTAAGCTCCATTGAACAAAATAGGACTTACTTCTGAGTAGACCTGGTTAGGATTGTGCCCTTGGTTATATTAATTAAATTGTAACATAATAATGTAATTAAAAACCAGTAGTGTGCCTTGACAACTTTAGTGCCTTGTCAGTGTGCCATGAGGTGAAAAAGGTTGAAAATGGCTGAGCTAAAGGGATGACACCCACATACCTTTGCTGTGTCTTTCATAGAAGAAGATTCCTGCACTTTACATTCAATGCTGGGGGCATGGCAGCAGGAAGCATGCACTGTGGCATCTGCCTGGCCTACGCATTGGTCATGGCTGCTGTTGGTCCTCAGCACTGGCCTGATGTTGTCACTGAAATCTCCAGTCAGAGCATGGGAGCTGCAACCTGACAATTCATAGCACATTATGGCATACGCTTTGTGGTATTAACAAAATCCATTCATACCCCATCAGTATGTACATGTGAAGGTCATCATATAGGGAGAAGTTTTTTAAAAGCTACTCAGCTTCATGGTACTGATTTTTTAAAAGCTGTGTTGGCTTAATCTAGATGGGGGTGTAACCCCAGGTTATCTAATCCCCTTGTCCTGCTCTGGCCAAGGCAATCTCTGTTGTTCTTGATGAGACAAAACAACTGTATGGGAGAAGCCTTGTAGGCAGCTGGTGAAAGGCTACTTTATGGGAAGACAAGTGTACACTGTATGAATTCTGTATGAATGTGTGTTTTACACAGTGTTCAGATTCTGTCATTCCTTGACTAGAAGCACTAATTTTTAAAAATACATATTGAAGTAGCATAGGCAACTGTCAAAAAAGGTTATCCAGCTTAGACAAATTTAGAAAAGATGCATAAAACTATTGCACAGGGCCCCCAAATGACAGATGGGAATGTATATTTCAAGATATGCATCACAACAATAGGTGAGAAGGCATATAGCCTATCACCAATGTGCAGTGCAGATGAGAACTGGGTGGATTAGATGCACCTCATGCTGTAGACGCACATAGCACCCTAGACGTTCACACACTGCTATATATACACAGATTCTGATCATCCAATGTATCTACGGGAGCCTTCTATGCGCAGAGCCTCCTTACTAAAGCAGGCTCATGGTATCCAGAACATAACCCCTATACAGTAATAACAGTATGCAGTAATAACATATTGACCTCAATTACTGCCATCTGAGGTCTGATAACATACCTGTCAAAACATGGCTGTCCTTAGGGCAAGTGACACTTTGCATTGGTGTACCCTCTATGCTCAGTGAATGGGTGTTAACTTGACAGCCAGCTTTGGGCCAAATGCAACATCTGGCTACAGCATAGACACCTTGGCCCCCAATCCTATTATGAGCCACACACTCCTTTCTGCCGCCACGATCCTGTTAGTGAGAAAGCACAGCAGAAAGTATAGCCAGAACTGCCCCAAAAGTTCAGTATCCCATGCTGCTGAACAGCCTGCTTCTGTATAAAACAAAATGGATAGCATCACCACCAGAGCAGCACCTCAATGTGTTCCCCTCGCCGCTTTCCATTCTTGGAGAAGCTTGAGCAGCTGAACATTTCTTCATCGCTGTTGCAGTGAGCAACAGCTAATGCCCTGTGCGTAGACCCAGACAAGGAAGACCACACGGAACGACAGTACAGTTGCTCATCTGAAAGAGAGTGCCAACAATCATCACTTATGATCTCAATCATGATCTTCTGTCATGATTATGTCAGGTTCAAATCCCCCCTCTGCCACGAAGCTTCCTGGGTGACCTTGGGCCAGTCACTTTCTCTCTGCCTCACCTACCTCACAGGGTTGTTGTGAGGACAAAAGGAGGGGAGCAGCTGTGTACACTGCCCTGGGTTATTTGGAGGAAGGGTGGTATAAAAATGTGAAAAATAAATAAATAAATCTGAGGGGATACAATCACCACTAAATTTTTGCTAAGTTTTGCCAAAGCTAAGTAGGGTCAATGTCTGGATGGGTGACTGCTTAGGAACTTCATACCAGCTTGAATTCCATGATGAGAGGTAAGTGGGATGTTTGTGTGAATCAACAGAATAATTTGTGCCTAGCAGTAGCCTGTTTGGGACTGTCTCTCTTTGGGACAGTCTCTCTCTTCAGCTAGCCAGTATTCCATTTTCAACCACCTAGAGCAGGGCTCTCCAGATTCCAACCTGCAGGCCAGATCCAGTGCCCTGCAGAATCTCTTCCCCCATGTGAACATTCCATGGGGGAGCCTCTTGCTTGCACTGCAGAGTGCCCCCAACCTTCACGCTTGCTCTGCACTTGGAGGGTCTTTCACCCCAGCTCGCTTTGCGCTTGGATTTCCAGGCATGCGCAGCTGACCGGTGCAAAGGTCAGGCAAAGAGAGGCCCCTGGAAGGAATGATAAGTGCTGTCCACACTGGGGACCAGTTTACTGGCATGCAGCCGTTTTCACTTTGGAGACACCTGACCTAGAGAACTCCTACTTTTAAGTTATCCATCCCAGGAAGAAACCAAATTGTTTAAGAACCTAGAAAAGTTGAATTGCATAGTAATGGGTAGTCTAAGGATCGGCAACCTTCTATGACACAGGGCCAGAACCTTGGCAATGACTTCCAGGCGTTTAGCAAACCTTTGGGTTGCCAAGCACAGTGCTGGGTGGAGCTCGGCTTGGGCAGCAAAGTCTCCTGCCAAATTCGCCACATGCCAGACAGCCAATGGCAACGCCACCTGCCCAGTCTTGCAGAGTCCTGGTGCCACTGCCACCGCTGCTTCCCAGGGGAAAGTGTCACCTGTTGCTCCACTGCAGGCTGGAGACTATAGACTAGAAGACTTCAGATGGTGGGCTGAATCCAGCCCACAGACCATAAGATTGCCAACACCTGCTGCAGTCTTTTGGCATGGGGTGCACTTGTCTATTACCTAACTGGTGGCTTATGTCAACCTATTAAACTTTTCTAAAAGCATAAAGCCAATTATCATTGGTTAGTATTATAATACCGTTGTACAAATCGATGGTAAGGCCACACCTGGAGTATTGTGTCCAGTTCTGGTTGCCGCATCTCAAAAAAGACATAGTGGAAATGGAAAAGGTGCAAAAGAGAGCGACTAAGATGATTACGGGGCTGGGGCACCTTCCTTATGAGGAAAGGCTACGGCGTTTGGGCCTCTTCAGCCTAGAAAAGAGACGCTTGAGGGGGGACATGATTGAGACATACAAAATTATGCAGGGGATGGACAGAGTGGATAGGGAGATGCTCTTTACACTTACATAATACCAGAACCAGGGGACATCCACTAAAATTGAGTGTTGGGCGGGTTAGGACAGACAAAAGAAAATATTTCTTTACTCAGCGCGTGGTCGGTCTGTGGAACTCCTTGCCACAGGATGTGGTGCTGGCGTCTAGCCTAGACGCCTTTAAAAGGGGATTGGACAAGTTTCTGGAGGAAAAATCCATTATGGGGTACAAGCCATGATGTGTATGCGCAACCTCCTGATTTTAGGAATGGGTTAAGTCAGAATGCCAGATGTAGGGGAGGGCACCAGGATGAGGTCTCTTGTTATCTGGTGTGCTCCCTGGGGCATTTGGTGGGCCGCTGTGAGATACAGGAAGCTGGACTAGATGGGCCTATGGCCTGATCCAGTGGGGCTGTTCTTATGTTCTTATGTTCTTATCATCAGATAATAAGAGTCTTTCACCTGCTACAAGTTTGGAGGGCAGACCAGCTACTCTGTTGGGGGTTAACAGCCTCTGGCCTTCAGGAAACCAAGCCTCATTGATCAGGTTTTTGATGGAAAAGTGGATTAGCCTCTGTCTCAGCTCAGAGATGGACAGGTCAGAGTTGGTGTTCAGGATCATGGCTGCAATACCTACGAAAACACAAATACATACTTTGTAATATCAGGATATGGCTACACATGTTTGTAGTGCTCTCTCTATATAGAGAGAAGGGGGAGAGAAAGAGAATGTTGACTTTTTTTAACGTTTGCTCCAGTCACTTCAATGGAAGCAATAGTCTCCATAGGGAGCCAACACCTCCACTGCTATGAATGGAGCAGCAACAAGAATCGCTTTACATTCCGCAATCTCCTTTCTTGCTTTTACTCCCACTAGGAATTTAGAATAAAAATTCTTCTGCCATCTGGGACTACTTCCCTCTAGAATACCCTGGTGCCTAATTTGAGAAGTTATTTCTGCATAAGAACCGCCTCCCCACTCTCAAGCTGCACCCTCTGTCATGTAAAGAGCTACGCTTCACAGCCACAAGAGGCCCCCTTCAGGATGTATGTAACAGTTTAATAAGGAGACGCATTGGCAGTTAACTCTTAACCACGCTTAGCCTGGAGCATGCTTCACCACAAGGCATATCGTTATCAGACCATAACATGCTCCGTGTCACTCCCAGCTGTTTCATCATAAGGAATATAGCTGTATTTGCATGAAGCCACCAAATGAGGCTGAAGCAAAAGAAAAAGGAATTAAAAATAATTCTACCGAATTATTATAAAGGAAGCATACACAAAAAGGATTCTGTAGCATAAAGGTCAGGAAGCCATTTCACACGGAGGTGCTATGCCATGATAAGTAGGGACAACTGCTCCCAGACATGGAGCATGTGATGTGGCCCAGGGCTGTGGAACAACTTCACTTCATCTCACATCACAATTTTATTTCATACTTTCTCTTGGAAAATGGTTTTCTCTTGGTGATCCTGCTAACACTTAAGGAGGGGGCTGCAGCTCAGTGGCAGGGCACACGTAGCCAGGTCCATGAAATCAGCTAAACTGCAAGCAGCTGTGCGTCCTGGAAACAATGCTGCCACTCCCATTTCAAGGCGAGATGTAGCTTGATTTTAGAGGGGAAACAGAGCCTGGAGACAGAGAATGAGTATGTGATTCACATACTCACATCCCATGTGATTGACTAAGTATGCATTTACTGCTCAACCATACTCTGAGTAAATGTATGACTTTATGGGTAAACCAAGCTGGACTGGAGGTTGTTTCAAATCAGCACGCCCTCATTTCAGAACCCTAGCCTAGACTCCGCACCCCAATTTCTGCCAACAAGCCCTTACCCTGAGCGTGCCTGTCTCTCCCACTAGCTGCCTTTCACCTTTCTACCTAAAGGTACTGTGAATGGAATAGGCCCAGGCTCGGTTTTATAGATTTCTGCAGGTCCATGCCAGCACAAAGATGCACATCCTACATTGAGCTGGATCCTGCAACCTGTCATTCCTTCCCTGGATGATCCATTCCCGTCTTTCTAAGTGACACATGCAGTTAACAGGAGAAACTACAGGACCAGGCCTTATAGCCATTTGGAGATATCCCATCATCCTCACAGTACTAGTTCAAACAGGCAACTTCTTCAATATCAACACTGCAAAACAAGAGCAAGAGCAGTTTCCTACAAAGCCACATGGACAACTTTTTTGTGCATACCAGATGATCAGGTGGGTGATCCCCAGCTTGTCTTTTTGCTACCCAGAATGTTTAGCAGAATGGAGCAGTCAAAACGCAGATTGGGTAGGCAGCCAACAACAGAAGCAGATTTACTAAACAAATCACACAAAGAAACCCCCACAAGGCAGCAGTATGTCAAACAGCTTCCGTGTTGACAGCCATATTGTGTGAAGTGCCCATAAGAGATGTGCAGATGTTTCTGTAACACAGCCAAGTCCTGAATCATAGGGGCTGCTACAAAGTGCAGTGTAACAGTCAATGTTTGGCTCTTGTAAATGTGAGGGGGTTACTTTGAACAAGGTGGCAAACACTTCTCTTTCACCAGTGAGGATCTGAGGTTCAAAACAAGCGACTCAAAGACCTATATAGGAAGCCTACGCTGCTGGGGGCTTCTCCTGTGCAAATCCCACTGAAATAAGTGGATGCTGAGCGAGAGAAGATCTATGTGCTTAAAAGTGGAGCTCGAAAATTTCACCTGCTACATGGGCAGCTGCTTGGGATGTCCCACTTTGTGCAGTGAAGCAGGTACTACAGTCACTGGAGGCACCAACAATATCATCTCCTGGGGCAAACACATCTATGCAGCGGCCAAAGTTGGTTCCCAGGGTTCCCATGGACGCAGGCTGATCCTGGACATTGGTGGCTCCAACTGTAATAACCTAGAACAACACAACACTCCAACAGTGAACAAACAGAAAGCCTCTTACATTTAAACAAAGTAAGCATAAGGTGAGATGTTGATGGGAACATTTGTTTCATGAAGACAAATCTGAAAGGAACAAGTTCTAGCAAGTATTTTGTATAGCTTCTCTCTTCAAATAGAAATTCTCCAGGATGTGTCCCAGATACCATAATTAGCCTTTAGCTTTAAACATTAGCATTTAGCTTCAGATATTCCACTTCATCTGAGGCCGTGCAGACACTTGACATAAGAAGCATTCTTCACTTAGTGCGAATGAAAATATTGTGTGACCTGGCCAATCATCATCACCATCATCACCAGTATTTGTATACCACTTCTCGGTTATTGGCTTACTCCTTTGACTTTAAACCAAGGAAGTTCACATAGGCAGGATTTCTCTAAACCCCCAAGGAGGTTTTTTACAATAACAAAGAAGTTCTAATCTTTTAAGAACAAATAACATTCCAGATGGATCTTTCACAGTCTGGTATTCATTCTGGCCACAGTTGCTTCCCATGCTGACTGACGAACAGCTGCTTCTCTCACCGAAAGGCAGCTGGAATAGCTCAGCTTGTAAGTCGCTTTGCAAGGTCTTGTCGCACACGGACGCTTCTGGTGACCCTGAACTGGCGTACTTCGGATGTTATCTTTGGGCTTAATGGCAGCTCTATCCTCTAGGCCAGACGTCCTGCCCATGGCAGTTTTGAAGGCATAAAAGCAAGGTTCATGCTCAAGGGTAGAGATTTCCTCACCTCCCGTGGAAACTGAATCAATTTCCAGGAACCAGCCTTCAGATGCGTGAGGATGAGCATTCAACCAGGAGCAGAGGTCTCCACCACTGTTTATTGCCCTGGAATGCTGAACAACCATCTAACACTGGGCTGACTTACCCATATGTATACATCACACCATTTCTTTACACTTGATGGCAGGCAATTCAAATGCATGACTTGAGTCTTGGTGAAAAGCATCATGTTTGAGGTGATATACATTGGTAAGCCAAGCTGGGTGGGTGACCCATATAATTTCTGGACTACTTTATCTTGGCCTTTAGAACTACAGCTCAGGTACTAGGACCAAGTCAATGAACACATGAAACCTGAACATACCTCTGGTTCTGATGCTGGTGAATACAGGCAGGCATCTTCTTTGTAATTGCCTGCTGCAGCAATTATCGCTACTCCCATCTTCACCATCAGGCGACAGGCTGCATTCAGGATGCGGCTATAGCCACCAGCCAAGGGTAGCAAAATGACCAAAGGACTGTAAGGTTGTGCATTCAGGGTCTTTTTAATGAACTCCAGTCCTGTGGTGCAAAGACAAACCACCAAGTAGGTTCAACTCAAAAGAGGCCTTTTATTATTTTACTAATAATCACAGTCCACCAGGTATTTGTATTGGGGATTTGGAGTGCTCATTAGTTGGAACTCTACCCAAGAGTTTAAGAACAGGTGAGATATTGTCCTATAATTTTCAGTGTTCCTAGTAGCATGGTTCATTCCAATTGTTCAACTGTTATCTTATCTATACCTAAGCTGGCCAGATATTTTAAGGGCTTTGGGGATTGCACTAAGTGATTGACACTCCTAATGACAATAGGGGTGGTTTGTTGTTTTCTTTCCCCAAAGGTGCTACATTTCCATTTCCAGGTTTTCACATTTTGTGACCTTTTTCCAATGGTTTCTCCTCCATTCAATTATCTCCTGGAATGACCACATAAATAGCATCACTCGTTTCTTCTCAACCACAGTTGTTGTTAAGAATTTTTTTTAACGAAGAAGTTCTCAAAACAGTTTGCTTGTATAGCAAGAGAAATAAAAAGATGGTTACACGTCTTAATAAAAGTTGTGGTGTTTTTTAAGGAATTACATGAAATAGAGGGACTTTCTACACAAAATGTTTTCCCTTCTGAGTACGAAAAACTAAGCTGAAGGCTTATACCCCCAGGCTTCATATCTTAAAGCCATCCTGAGGACCACAAATATGTAGGCATGTATAAAATGATAAAAAGCAGAAGTTAATTTCTTGGAGAACTGATACTGTGCATGAACCCTTTGGAAAAGCCTGCTTTAAACGATATGGTAAACAATGGATCCTGTAGACCAGTGCATGGGCAAATGACTAGTTCTGTCAGAGAATCAATGCATGGGGCACCCCAGAGAAACAGTCCATTGTTGATGTTGTGCTGAGGCATTGTGAACCATCCAAAATGTCTTACTATGGCCCAATGCTGCTAAAACAGCAACTGCTGTCATCAGGTGCAACTCAACACCATCTTGCAAAGCCATTAGCAACAACAACACAAAAAGTGGTTGGAGAGAAAGCACAAAGTGGGTAAGACTGGAGTCAACTAACGTCCAAGGTCTTTCAGCCACTAGGTCTACTACAAACCACCACCCTTCCTTTTTTGTTAGTGGTCTTATCTTGTAGTAGTTGGTAGCTACTAAATAGGATTTAGTTATCATGGATATTTGAAGCTTTGTCCCTCTGGCTTGCTGCGGTACAAAAAGGTCATTCATGTAGCATGGAAGGGAAATTTGAAGATTAGAGTCTCTATGTGCAAAGCCTGTCTACACAATCGAACCACCAACCCCTCTTCTTCAGATTGGTAGCAGAGCTATATTAGATACTCATGTACAGGAGGAAGACCACATTCAGGAGCTCACCACCACTGTTGCTAAGACTTTTGGAACCAACAAGGAATTTTATACCCCAGATCTAACCCAGTCTAGAGCTTAGCCTGGGTTAGATCTGGTGTATAAAATTATACTGCCTTGCCACAGGGCACAGAAATGCTTCTATGACTTGAAAGCATAAGGTCCAAAACAACCGTCAGGATACTGCAAAAGGAACACTCAGGTACCATGGCTCAACATTTCAAAAGAACTCAACTATTGCAGATCTGGTATCTATATATAGATACATGTATAAGAACTAGGCCAAAACCAATTCCACTGCAGCTTACAGGAATCTTTTAGCTTCTTTCCCCAGGTGGTAGATCAACAAAACCAAGACTCTTGCTGGACTGACACATATTGTACTCCAGTTTAGCAACAGTTGCTGTCACTCACCTATCAGAGTGCCACTCACAGTGCCTTTCCCCTGGCAGTTGAGCACTCGGAGGCTGCGTACATTGGCTCCTTTGGCCACACCAGCATCTCTCCCACTCACCACTCCAGCCATGTGGGTCCCGTGACTGTCACACTTGCTGGCCTGCCAGAAAGCATAACTACAGCACATCATTTCTTCCGCCTTCCATCTCCCACCCGCAAACAGACACCAAAACAATTCATAAGAGTTGATGCCAGAATGTCCACCTCTTCCCACCACTTCATGAAGTTCAGATCCAAGACGGGGGGTGTCATTAAGCCATTTCTGCCCAATGTTGCATATATGCAACAGGGACCAAACGTTTACACCCATGGGTCACACAAAAATGGGTTAACCACAACTAAGCTGACAAGAGTGATGAATCCATTGGATCTGTAGAGTACTTTCTATGCTGAAACATGCTGCAGAATTGACAATTCTCAGTCAATAAAAATCTAAATATTCCCAATATAAAGAGTATAGACTAATTTGTATTCATCATTGATTACATCACTTTTTTCCAATATTGCCAACTTGTAAACTCATGCAATTTCTAAACTATGTTTCTAAATGTCATCCAAAGGTTCCATTATTCACCCATTATAAGCAAAAGCACCATTTTTCTCATCTCTCAAAGAGCTGAGCATGCACACGTTCCTCCCCCGCTCTCTTTGTTGTACACACATAAGAACAGCCCCACCGGATCAGGCCATAGGCCCATCTAGTCCAGCTTCCTGTATGGCTCACTAAATGGCTCACCAAAGTGGCTCACCAAATGACCCAGGCTGCACACAAGACAACAAGAGACCTGCATTCTGGTGCCATTCCTTGCATCTCGTGTTCTGAGGTGAACCACTTCTAAAATCAGGAGGTTACACATATACATCATAGCTTGTAACCCGTGATGGACTTTTCCTTCATAAATTTGTCCAATTCCCTTTTAAAGGCATCTAGGCTAGATACCATCACCACATCTTGTGGCAAGGAGTTCCACAGACTAACTACATACTGAGTAAAGAAATGTTTTCTTTTGTCTGTCCTAACTCTCCCAACACTCAATTTTAGTGGATGTCCCCCAGTTCTGGTGTTATGTAAAATATACACAGATATGCACAGAATGTTCAAATGGAATTAACAGGCAAATTGAAGAAGTACTCAACTAAGGCTGAAATCCTAACCACACTTAATTTGGAGTAAGCTTCATTGATTATAATGGGATTTACTTCTGAGTAGACACAACTAGGATTGGGCTTTAAGGCACAATCCTATGCATACCCCATTGAACAATAGGAGTTACTTCTGAGTAAACATGCATAGGGAATGCTTATGAACTGTCCTAGTGGTTATAACTGTAATTAGCATTGCATAAATAAGGAATGCCAGAATTCTCTTGAATCTGTGCATTAGGAATGATTGTCACTACAGATTTAAAAAAAACAAATGAATTTCTACAGATCTGCTTTTTAACCAAGAGCAGCTTCGCATTTTAAGAAGCACCATTTCCGTATTATCCACAAATGCTATGAGAACCACAACTCACATCAGTGAGGGGGAAGGGCAATTCCATTAAGACCCATCTAATGACAATTCTAACAAATATGAAGGAAAAGCAGCATGACAGGAGTAGCCCTGACATTTATCTGCTCCCTTTTCATGGTGGGTGGCCATTTTTGCACCCAGGCTGTCCCACAATGTTGCTGCGTCCCAGGAAACATGGGTAATAAAACTAGCTGCTGCAAGCAAATTGTCAGTGAATTTCCCTAAAGAAGCTGGCTCAAAAATTTAAAGTTTCTTTGTCATTATTAAGTAGGGCTTTAATAGTATCACTTATAAAGGTGGAATGTGACATCGAAATTATTGATGCTTGTGAACACACAGTTGACGTACCTGTCGGTGAAAGCGAGTGCCATCCTCCTCTGGAATATTCTCAAAATCAGTCACAAATACTCTACCCTCTATCTCTCGGTGGTTACTCTGGACACCAGTATCTAGCAGGTAAACCTCAACCAGGTCACCCCTATCTAAAGAGAGACAACCAGTCAGTGATGCTGTGTATACATGTGGCTCTTACTGCAACATCAAAGAGTTTTCATCATCCCAGTACACCTGCCAGTATATGAGGATGTTTGTCTTGCAAGAGCAACTTGCAAATTGGAGCACTTTCCTACTGAACAACGCTTTGGCAAAATAAAGGCAGTTTTGTAGTGATTCCCAAAAGTATCTCCTGGAAAAGACCTCAATTGATTACTCCATTTTAATTATTTTGATGTGGGCACTCACAGAAGGCAGTAGATATGTTCTCTCTCTCTCTCACTCTGTGTGTATGTGTGCATGTGCAGCGAAAAAGCCATCAGCACTCTTGGTCTTCTCGACTAGCAACCTGTGGATCTGGGACCCACCAGTGAGTCATGACCCAATTTTTGGTGGTTCGTGAAACTGACAGAGCAGATCAGGCTATGTGCATCAAGGGTTAAACAAGCTGCTACTTGGGAGGCGGGAGTATTGCTGTGCAATCACCATTATAGCCACACCCCTTGGCATTTCTAAATCAGGCCTCAGCCTCTTGTTTAGAGCCTCTAAAAAGTTGAAGAACTACTGTTCTAGACTACCAACCCATGAACAGGTGTGGATTTGAGTAGGATAGACCTAGAATCCTATTTTCCTTAAGAACTGGCCATCTGTGTCCTTTATGGCCTTCTAGTGAGGGTTTTGTTTTTTTTAAAGAACTTTTTGGAAGGAAACATTGCAAGATCTATGCTTTAGCTGCAGGTCCAGGTAACCATAAAGGCAAACGAGACAACCAAATATAGTATCAAATATCAGAGGTGTCTGCCTATGTAAATACAAAGGACACAGTCTACTGCTAGGCTAAAAGCCAGGCTTGAAGAAACCTTTAAAGCTCAAATGTACTGGGACTCAGCTTGATGCAGCTTATTAAAATGACTGTTGGTATCTATTGTTCTTCACCCTCTTCATCTGCCTGTCAAAGGTGCACAGCAATCCTGCCTTGGCCTTGGGCATAGGATTTTGTTCCTGAGCCTGTGACGGTCCAGCACTTCATGAACAAACATGCCAATGTAAAATGGAGAAAGAATGCTCACTGGGAGGACTGTATTCATTTGATCCGTGCTGCACAGGGACGATCCGTTCAAGGTTCCAGGGAATGCTCTGAGCAAACACATAGGAGTCCTCTTCTATGTAATCCACATGTGGGAGCCTCAAAGCCTGCTCAAAGAAAGCAAGAGAATGAGAACCTTACAACATGGCAAATCCCAAATCCGTCGGAACATGCTAATGCCAAATTCATCCCTTCTCATGTTGGTCCCCATAATCCCCTCTGAATTTATCCTGACCTGCTCACCACTTTGCTCTCACTTATTCTCCTTTTCTGTGTTTGTGTGTTGCTTACCACCCTCTTGCCCGATTCATATGTTGTTTGTGGCAATGTTTCACTGTCACAAGCACAATATCATAATGGAAGCTTTAGATCAGGGGTGCTCAATAAGTCGATCCCAATCTAACAGTCGATCGCCAGGCAAAATGAGTCGATCGCAGGCTTCTCTCCCATCCACGCATTCCTGGGAGTGAGCCCCACCCTGGGAGTGAGCTCCTGTCCATGCATCCCTGGGAGTGAGCCCTGTTGACTCTCCTGGGGATGACTTACCTTTCCCCTGTTTTTGCACTGGTATGTATGGAGATCTGCCCTCCCCAACTTCCATCTGTTGGTTCTGTGTGCAAGGGGTTTTGCACTGGTCTTGCTGTGATGTCTATATAGAGATCTTTCCTCCCCCACACCTTTCCCCTGTTTTTGTACTGGTCTGTATAGAGATCTGCTCCCCCCCCCCACTTGTATTGGAATCAAGGAAGATCTGGTGAGGAGGTAGATGTGGTGTCAGCAGTGGCCCCTTTAAGGGTAAGGCCTGGGCATCCAGCAGAGTGTGCTGCACAGCTGCAGCCACTTGAAGGCAATAGGGCCCTCAGGGATATAAGAGCACCTGAGGCAGGAAGGGCTCCACTTATTTATGTGAGTCAGCCTTTTCCTACATGAAGATCTTTAAGTCCAAGTACCGGTCCACCATGGCTGATGAACATTTGGAAGTGTGCTTGAAGCTGGCTGTCAGCAGCTACTGTCTGGGCTATGCATCCTTGGCTGATTCACTTCAGTGCGAGTCATCAAAGTAAACTCAAGTAATTACAAAAAATGTTTATAGTTAATTACGTTGTGTTGTGCAATATTGGCTCATGCGGTTATGCAAGGTACACAAACATACATTGTACACATAAATGTTATATGTTATGATGGCGCAAACATTGTAAAAAAACTCTGGTAGATCTCCGGGCCTTGCTGGGTTTCAAAGTACAGTGGTACCTTGCATAACGAATGCCCCGCGCAGCGAAAAACCCGCAGAACGAAAGAGTTGTGCGAAGTTTGGTAACTTGCACAACGAATTTTTATGACTTATGCTTCGCATAACGATTTTTTTTTATTGTCCTGGTTTGTTTTAAATCGCACAACCGTTAATACCCAGAATGCATTGTGCCTGGAGGTTTAAAAAGCCTCCCCAATGCAGCCTGGGCTCACTTCTCCACGTGCAGTTCCAGGGTTGACTTCCAGGAGCAACTGTGGCCTGTGCTGTGGGCGAACCCTGTCTTTGGTCAACTGTTCTGAGCAGTTCTGAGCAGTTCACCAACTCCTTGGGGAACCTACTACCAGCAGTTAAGGTAAGTTTCTTTGAACTTTTCATAACTTTTGGGAAGTGGTGGCCAGCATTTGAGGTATGTTTTGGGGGGCCAGCTGGCCAGTTGGCCAGTTTTGGCCTGCTGTTTTGGGGAGGTTAGGGGAGTTTTTCCAGCAGTTTGGGGAATCTGTGGAACTCATTTGCAACCATTTTTCCAGACCAGAATTTAAGGAGCTTCTTCACAGGGACATCTCAAGCAGTGGAAAGGTAGGGAGCGTAGCTTCACCATCTGCATTTGTTCTCCTGTGTTGGGGGGGAGGGGCTGTTATGCCACTTTTTTGTCCCGGGCAGGTTTGGCCAGGGGTGGGAAGGTGTGCGTAAAGCAGATGTGAAGCACTGCCTTTTGTTTTTGCGAATGTAGCAACTGCTGACATGGGTCCCAAGAAGGCTGCTCCTGCAGAGGCCGGGAAGAGGACAAAGATGACGCTAGAAATGAAGAAGGAGATCATCCAGAAGCACGACGGAGGCATGCAAGTGACAGACCTCGCCAGGGAGTACGGGAGGAATCCATCCACCATCGGGACCATCCTGAAGATGAGGGAGAAGATCCTTGCGACAGATGCAGCCAAGGGAGTCACCAGGATCGTGAAGAACCGGCCAGCTGTTCTGGAGGAGGTGGAGAAGTTGCTGCTCATCTGGATGGAAGAGAAGCAGCGTGCAGGGTACACAGTGACTGAGGCTGTCATTTGTGAGAAGGCCAAGGCCTTGCACGCAGACCTCGTACAGCAAGAGCCAGGAACCTCAGCCGAGCCAGAAGTCTTCAAGGCAAGCAGAGGGTGGTTTGAAAGATTCAAAACCAGATCTGGAATCCACAGCATGGTCAGGCATGGAGAGGCTGCCAGTTCCGATGTTCCTGAGGCTACGCAGGAGCAGGCCTCTTTGGAAGAGGAAGAATCGTCAAGTGAGGAACAGCTGTCCTCCACGGAACTGAAGGACATCTGCCAACAGTGGAAAAACGTGCAGACTTATGCACAGCGGCACCACCCAGACAAGGCTCTGGCACATGACCTTGCGAACATGTTTGATACAAGGATCATGTCCTCTTTCAGAGGGGTGCTGAAAAGGCGGCTGAAGCAGCAGATCATGGAGAGGTTCTTCATGAAGAAGCAAAGAGTGGAAGAGGAACCTGCTGCTTCTACCAGTGGTGCCCAGTTGCCTTCTTCCTCCTCCTCCTCCTCCTAGAAGCCTTGAAGTCAAGCCTTGAAGCCTTCTCCCAGTTGTCCAAGTTGTTAAGTTAAGTTAAGTTAAAGCAGTGATGCTGAGACTTGGGGGACAGAGGGGTCTGTCTCCAGGTTGTCTTTGGCTAACTGTAAACTGCTTCTCTCCTAGCTAGCCAGCCTGAGACCGTTCCCAGTTTGCCAGTGTCCCTGCCTACTCTACTGCGCCTTCTCCCAGTTGACCAGCGTTCGTGCCATCCCCACAGAGACCCTCCGCAGCTCTGGGAACGTAAAAGACTGCTGCTGTGATGTGGAGACAGTTCTGTCTGCCTCCAGTTTCCTGACTTAAAAGACTGGTCCTGTAGGTTGAGACACTTCAGCCTCACTTGGTCACCTTAAAATGTTTGTGTACAAGTGTCCCCTAGAGCCTTAGAGAGTCCTTTGGTGATTTTAAAAAGTTTCTGTATTGGTTTCTGTATGATGTCCCTGTTTACATGCCTTAAAAATGTACTTTCTGAAGAGTTTTGCACAGTCCAAGGACTGTTTGTGACTGTTTCTGTTCAGTTTCAGTGTTGAGCCTCAATTCAGATGGTCCTGCCTCATGTTTGCTGATTTTTAAGTGTTTTTCTGTCATGTTTAAAAAGTTGAAGTTTTGTGCTTGAAATTTTTGAAATCCTCTGTACAGTATGTATGCCTTTAAAGAGCACTTAATAAACACTTAGTAAACCAAATTTGACTTTGTTCTGACTTTTCTTGCCCATAGGAACGCATTAATTTCAATGCATTCCTATAGGAAAACGCGATTCGCACAACGAAAAATTCGCATAACGAAAGGACTCGTGGAACGGATTAATTTCGTTATGCGAGGCACCACTGTAGCTCTCGAGACAAAAAAGTGTGAGCACCCCTGCTTTAGATGCACTTCTTCGCACTAGTTCAAAATTGAATGTGAGTGATCAAAATAGTCTAGTGGGCTGTGTCAAACTCTGGAGCACTTTCGAGCACACCACAATATTCACTTTGATGTGAAAACATTTGCTTTGTAGGCCTGATGGCTTTCCTTTAAAAGCAGCACATCAAGGCAGTGCATTGTCTCTAGCTCACAAACAATGCTCTTGCACAAGTTGTCTGATCAGCACAAGTTTGTGTAATTGACAGGCTGAAGCACAGGTGGCCCTGTATGCGAGTAGGAACTAATTAAACAAACACTGTGTTTTCCCAGCAAGTCTTGCACCACTTTGAATTGCCAAACATTTGTTTTTTTGGAAACTTGTTAACTGTTTGGACAGAACCAGCTATTATCAGCACAACTTAAAAGATCCCTTAAAATAACCAGTACTTACATGCATGTGTGTGTGGCCATATCAAAAAAGCAAATGCCATCATAATACCTCCCAATCACTTCCACAGAACTAAATGATACTTTTCTGCTAAAAATGTTCAGTTTTTAAAGATGACATGGTTCATAAAATTAAATTTCCTGCCTAATGCAGGGGGCTGGACTAGATGACCTATTAGGCCCCTTCCAACTCTTTGATTCTATGAATTAGGAATATAAACAGACAAAATGCCAGTCTAATGAAGCTGTTTCTAAGTTGTAATTAATTTTCTCAGGTGACTGTTTCTTAAAACAAGAGTCTCTGTGTATATTAATATATTTGTGAGCACCATCTCAGGATCTGCCATCACAAGTCTCACAACAATGATGCAAAAAGTTGCTCCATTATTCTGCGGGCTGGGCATGCAAGCATAAACAGCCACAGGCATCACACAGACACCATTTGCCTGCGGAACACCCTGTCCTCAACTGCAGGTAGGTTAGCGGGGGGGGGGGAGTTGGGGTTTGGGAGAGGATCAGGGAGGAGCAGGACAGGGAGCAATCCAGGCTGGAAAAAAGGGGAGAGGACAGCCTTGCACACCAATATCCTTTTCCCCCTTCATAGCCAGGACCTGCCCTGAATCTCCTTGGAGTTATGCCAGTTAAATAGCTGGCATAGGGCCGAGGAGACCTACTGGCAGACAGGCAGCCTATGGGGAGGTAAGTAAGGAAAATCTTTATGTACCTCTCCCAGGCAGTCTGGTCATCACTTCCTTATAGCATGCAGCACGCACTCCAGCAGTGGTACTGCATGCTATGGACTGGTGGGGGATAGGACTGTGGCCAAGGTAACTATGAGGACCAAATTCAGAAAGGCTGGCTATTTCTAGATGTTAATTATTGTTGAGATGGTTTGAGCTTCTTTCTATTAATTCTTTGAATACAACAATAAACTAAAACTCTTGCTGGGTCACTGCATTTTATGCTATTTATTTTTCTAACCACTCTTAGATGAGAGGCAGGTTAAAAAAACCTGGCACTTACCATGTGCAGCACATCACTGCTCATCTTCACAACAAAGCCCTGGAACAGTTCCTCAAAGATATGCAGGATTTTGGTCAGGTAGCCATGCTTAGCTGCTCTGGCTTGCAGGCGCTTGGCAGTTCGTGCTGTTTGGGTCTTAAGGGTGTCCTCTTTCAGTACGACAATATAGTGCCCAGGCAAGCGCCATGCGTCCTATGTTGAAACAAGCATAAACAAAGAGGGGATGGGAACAATTCAACACCATCTTACCGAATTTCCCCACTGGCAGCATATACTGATCTGTATGGGGCTCTGATACCCTTATAATTGGGAACAAGACAAAACCTTTAGATTTTAGAAATGGGCTGTCAGGGGAGGGCACTAGGATGCAGGTCTCTTGTTATCTAGTGTGCTCCCTGGGGCATTTGGTGGGCTGCTGTGAGATACAGGAAGTTGGACTAGATGGGCCTATGGCCTGATCCAGTGGGGCTGTTCTTATCTTCTTACCTTATACCCTTGCCCATCCACAGAGTGTTAATTTTGGTACGCGCATGACCTCAGACATACTCCTCTCCCTGCCTTTTGTGGCTTATGCTAGACTAGGATGGCAACCAAGCAATGCCACTTTGGAGGGGTGATGGGGAGGAGAGAGACCTTTCTTCCACTTGCACTCTCAAAGCCACCAAGGGAGGGGAGGTGCTTAACCTCTTTCCTGCTGATTGTTTTTTCCCCCCCACTCATAATATCCATCTCCACCAACCAAACCCAAGCTATTCTTGTGTGATTTTTCTTGTGCACATATCTGGAACAACAGCAACTGTTACCCTGCGCATGCCAGATCTCATCTGATCTCGGAAGCTAAGCAAGGTCAGGCCTGGTTAGTACTTGGATGGAAGACCGCCGGGGAATCCTGGGTGCTGTAGGCTTATACCATAGTCTTTCGAGACTGAAGGTTGCCAACCATTTTTATCTGGAACACTTTATGGGGAAGAAACAACTGGGGAGGCAACTCTGAATGGCAAAAACACCAACAAAAGACAAACTGAGGCACATACAAACAATTCCTCCTCTCAAAATGTGCTTTTCCTTCAAGGGGGGAGTGTTGATAAGCATCTATGTGTAACATGTACTTTGCACTTTAGCAATGACTCTCTACCTATATGTGACAGCAGTGTAAAAGAGAGATAAACTAAGAATTTTGAAAAACAAATATTGTGAAATCCCAACATGAAGAATTCTCTTTCAGCAAACTCTCAAGGTCAAACTAGACATGACATGGGACAGGAGGACTCAGATGTCTCAATAACATTTCTTAAAAGCAGCTGTGTATCCTCTCCCGCTTTGGATTAGGACCATGGTGAGGAGGCTGTTCACTCTGTGCCATTTCCTTGATTTAAATCCCCCTGAAGCTACTACCAAACAGCCTCAGAGAAGAAAAAGGGCAGGTCTTTTTCTTCAGGTATCTTCAGGGAGTATTAGTAGCTATAGACCAAACTAGATGGCAAGTGGGAGACCTGTGATCAGATCTTCCGGTATGTTTCAAAGACTGAGTTGTTAATAACCCCTTATGTCATTCTTTTTTAAAAAAGCAAAAGACACCACAAACAAATACAATGGGAGGTTAAGAGCCCAACTTCGAAGGAACCGGCACACGATATGCCTGGCAATCTTGATGCTGCTTGCTTGCCATTTTCAGCTAACAGCCATTTGATTTATTGACCATACTGCCTAATGGCAGCTGTTCACACTTGTCCTGATCCAGCACTGTACAGCACATCCAGAAGGTGCTAGACCATCATTATCTGTTAGCCTGAGCTGTCAACACATGTGGACTGTGGGGATCAGATGCACCGTATGAATGCATCCAATCAAAATAAGCGAGACCCAGAAGTGCCCTAAAGGCAACACAGGATAATATAATACGGATTGCCTTGTGAATAACTCCAACTCCTTGCCTTTCTTGACTGCTCCCTGGATGTCAGATCTTTAAATTCTCATGAAAAGTAAAGTTGGGAATTTTTCAGCTGATTGTTTCATTCAGAAGAACAAAATACGTAGGTAGCCCTTTAGCAGACAAGTGTGGCCCAAACAGAGACAAAATGCTACAGGTGTAGGCTTGCAGCAAAGTGTCTGGGAAATAATATCGTATGATTTGTCCACGTGACAATGGTTTGACTGATGTCAGGCCAAATTTCCCAACAGGAAGCAATACTTGAGCTCGCCTCCTCACGCAGCCTGCACATAAAACGGTGAGTGTCCTTGATTCCAAAGAATCTCCAGAACAGCCTTACAGTTCACTAGAGCAGCCATTTTCAACCACTGTGGTGTGGCACGTGGGTGTGCCGCAAATGGTTCGCAATGTGCTGCTGGAGTTGGGGGAGGAGTCATACTTAAGTAGGGCCATTGGAGGATGTGAGCCCCCCCACCAGCAGTATGATGTGCCTTGTCAATTGTTTAAAAAACTGCGGGTGCACCTTGACAATTTTAGTACCTTGTCAGTGTGCCCTGAGATAAAAAGGGTTGAAAATCACTTCTCTAGAGCAGTGCTTCTCAACCACGGGTACCACCATACTACCAGTGGTAATTGACGTGGTGTCTGGTGGTACTTGCAGGACTCCTGCCACCCGGCAGCAAGAATGCAACCCGACAAACAGTTCCAAAAGGCTCCAAAGCAAGCTTTTCCACGCTTAAAAAAAGCTCTCCCGTCCACCCTGAGCCTCTTACTGGTGTCTGTTGAGTTGCATCTGGTCTCCTAGCCCAGAATTAACTGGCAATCATGTCATCATCAGTTACTTTTGGTGGTACTTCAAATAGGTGGACCATGTGAAGTGTATGGTGGAGGACATTGAAAATCACTACTCTGGAGCATAAGTTCCCTGTACCAAATGGATACAAATTCAGAAAACAAACGCAATACGTCCACAGGTACTTTAAAGGAACAAAACCATCTGACACTTTGCCACCTGGTCATCAAGAGGAAGCCAGCACCAAATCTGACATTTCAAGTCCACAGATGCATCCTGACAGCGCACTTTGTACCTGCGCTCCACCACCTGTTGTGCAGGATGTCATGCAGGATGTGGCAGCAGGCATCCCAAGGTGTGGGCAGACACCAAGGGGAAATCCACTATGCAAGGGGGGGCAGGAGGAAAACCACAGGATGTGATCATCAGGGCTTCATTTGTGCCAGGATTTCCCCACCAGAACCAGTTTTGACCAACAGGGGCCTGTTCTGGAACAAGGGGGTCCAAGGAAGAGAGGGAGGATCCTCAGGCCTCCTAGGAGGGTATGCAGAGATCTCACGCCCCCTGTGCTATGGGGCAGAGACCAGAAGCGTCTCTCTCCTTGACAAACAGACTGCTGCACACCCCCAACTAGTGCAACGGGGCCACTAGGGGCCACTGCCGTTTAGGCAAAATTAGGGCGGGTGGCCACACGATCTGCATCTCTCAGCTCCAAGTTCCCAAGCCAGTCCCAGGCCGCGACTTCTGCGGGGACGCCACTCCGGCTGCTCCCATTCAGCGCCGCTGAAGAAGCAGAGATCCCGGGACCCACCCGCTCGCAGTCCCGCCCCGCTTCTCTGCCACGCCCCGCGGCCAGTCCATTCAGCCAGGCGACTTAAAGCGTAAGATGGCAATCCTGTGCACCCTTTCCTGGGAGGAAGCCCCACGGAAGGCAACGGGACTTCCTTCTGAGTAGACACGCCTAGGATAGGACTCTGGGGCTGCAATCCGATGCGCCCTTTCCTGGGAGGAAGCCCCGTTGACTATCATGGGACTGACTGCTGAGTAGACATGCCGAGGATTGGGCTGTGAGGCTTCAATCCTATGCACTCTTTCCTGGGAGGAAGCCCCACTGAAGGCAATGGGATTTCCTTCTGAGAAGACCTGCCTAGGCTTGGGCTGTGAGGCTGCCATCCTAGGCACGCTTTCCTGGGAGTGAGCCCCATTGACTATCATGGGACTGAGACTGCAGTCGTGTGCACGCTTTCCTGGGAGTAAGTCCCATTGGCTATAGTTGGACTTCCTTCTGAGCAGACATGCCTAGGCTCGGGCTCTGGTCCGGCTCGCCCGTCCAGCCACCGGGAAAGACACCCATCCCCCCCCCCGGGCGCGCGCTTTAGCCACTGGGCTTCACTCCCTGCCGGGTCCTGCTGCGGTCACCTTCCTGCTCCTGCGGAAAGCGGCGGCGGGTCCGCTGCGGGGCTTCCCGAATTCGGCCGGATCCTCCTCCTCGACGGCGAAGGAGGCGATCAGGTCGTCTTCGTCCAGCTCGTGGGGGCTGCTGGCGGCAGCCGGAGCCAGGCAGGCGAGCGCCCCGAGCAGCAGCAGCAGCAGCGCAGCGCGCCCGCGGCTGCCCATCATCCTGCCCGGCCGGGCTTGGAACCCGCAGCCCAGCCTCGAAGCCGGCGCGCGGGCTCTGGAAGCGCGCGGGCTGCAGGGAAGGCAGGCGAGCGGCTGCAGCTCCACGCTGCCGAGGATTAGCAGGGCGTAATCGCATCCCCGAGCGCGCCGCGCTCCCACACACACACACACAGCCCGCCTTCACATCTTCGGCAGCTCCTCCAAATCTTTGGGGCGTGGATGTGCCGATCACGCCACTGTTATCCCATCGGACCATCCTGTCTCGTTAAACATTAATTGGAGTTTCTCCTCATCCCTGCAGATCAAGTCTCGGCCCCTTTTCCACGCACCGGGCGTCATGTTACACTGAGGAGCCAGGCATTCCTCTCCACTGCTTGGCCAAGGCAAATGGCAACAACACCTTCCAAGAGGGGAACAAGTCACTTCTCCAAGCCAAGCCAAGGAGAGAGCGGGAAGACCCAGCTGCAAAACCCTCCTCAGCCATGAAGCTTCCTGGGTGACCTGGGCCCAGTCACTTTCTCTCAGCCTCACCTACCTCACAGGGTTGTTGTGAAGACAAGAGGAGGGGAGCAGCTGCATACACCGCCCTGAGCTCTTTGGAGGAAGGGCGGTATAAATAAAAAATAAAACCATATTCCTTTTTTCTTAATTTGAGTATTTTTTCTGTAATTTGCTTGTGTGTTTATGGGTGCAATCCTAACCTACTTTCCAGCACCGGCAAAAGGGCAGTGCAGCTCCAAGGTAAGGGAATAAGCGTTGCCTGACTTTGAGGAGGCCTCCGTGAGTGTCGCCCAACTGCAGGATGCAGCACACATCCCATTGGCACAGCTATGCCAGCTCTGGAAAGTGGGTTAGGATTTGGGATCTGTTCCTTAATCACATATTCCCTTGTGTTTATAATTATAGCTACATGTATTGGTCCTTTCTAATTTAAAAAAAATTGTATTATTCCTGTCCAAGAGAATAAAAGAAACACAACATACACACTATGGTGTTTGGAATACCTGAGCACACAGCAGCGTAGTCCATATCCCCCTGGAGCAGCCATTTTCAACCTTTTTCATCTCACAGCACGCTGACAAGGTACTAAAATTGCCAAGGCACACCATCGGTTTTTTGACAAGTCGCACCACACTGACAGCAGGGGCTCCCAGTCCCCAATGGCACTGCTAACAAATGATCTTCCTCCAAACCCCTGTGGCACACCTGCAGACCATCCACAGCACACCCGTGTGTCAACAGTGGTTGAAAATGTCTGCCCTAGAGTCCTGGAGCGAAGCACTGTACTAGGAACTCAGATGTAAGCATTCAGGTTCACAAAAGGGGAGAGGTAGATTTTATAAATCAGCACGTTTGCCTAGAAGTTGGTACAATGAAACCTAACAAGAGCAATGTGGTTCTCCTGATTGCTAAGGTGAGCAATCTGTTTAAGGAGTCTCTCCCAGAGCAACAAAGTTGCTACCTGGTGCTTTGACTGCTAGCCTCATCATCTCAAGGACATTCTAGAAGACACTTCTGATCAAAGATCCACTGCAAACTCCCTTAGTGTGTTGCATTTTGGGCTTTTGGAACTAGGTAGAATAGCTGGGAAGAAAAAGTGTCAAATATGGCTGGGTGTGTCTTATCGTTTGACAAAGCAAATACTATGCAAAGTGCCTGAGAAGCTTTTTTAAAGTACTGTGTGCTTTTTCATTAGGCATGGTGTGATTGAACAGGCAGGAACAGGCAGGTCAGCTGGCCTGCCCCGTATCCAGCGCAGTGTTGGGACTGCCTGCGGCTCAGCCCAGAGCAAGGGGAATTAATTCCCCTTACCCTGGGGAACGAAGCAGCAGCCCCAAAGGGTCTACTCAGATCTGTGCCATCTAAAGAGGTGGCACAGATCCGAGTAGCCCAGCGCTGTACCAAGTTGCCTGGGAGTGGAGTTAGGCTCTGGCACAAGGGCCGGATCCTGGCTCCACCCCCCTGGGCCAAGCCCAACCTCAAGCCTTCCTACCACCTTCCCTGTCCAGAAAGCCCCTGTTCCGCCGCTGCACCTCAAATTACCATAGCACACCTTTGGACCATTTGCAGCACATCAATGTGCCATGGCACAGCGGTTGAAAATCACTGTCTTAGAGGGAAAAACATAATTTGACATTCTGACAGTTTCAGTTCTATTTCTGTTCCCCACCCAAATCAGATTCTGCCTTAAATGAGATCAGTAATGCGGTGGATGAAAGATGAAACAATCTAAACTAGATAGATAGATAGATAGATAGATAGATAGATAGATAGATAGATAGATAGATAGATAGATAGATAGATAGATAGATAGATAGATAGATTTCTGAATCCAGCAGCTCTACTGATAATGGGTGTTACCTATCAGATGTACCTTACAGTATACCCATATTTCAAGGGCACCATTATTAATTTTTTAGATTGTGAGCTCTTTTGGGACAGGGAGTCGTTTAATTATTTGAATTGTCTGTAAACCACTTTGTGAACATCAGTACAGTATAAATACTATTAATAATTATTACTCATTTATTTCTGGGCTGATTTCAGGGTGCTTGTTCTTGCCTTTAAAGACCAGGATCCTGGATACCTAAGGAGTGTCAGCTCCCATATGTACCTCTCCGATCACTGAGGTCCATTAATGAATCTCTCTGGTGAGTGATGCCCCCTTTGGAAGACAGGTTCTTATCCAATAATTAGCAAAGCCTGCTCTCTGACTAGCCTGCATTCATGGAATCTGCTGCCACTTGAGATTTTCCAGATTCGACAGCCTGGGACATTTCAATAGACTCTTTTCTCCTTATGCAGGTTTTTGATATCAAAGTGTGAGGGAAGTCCTTAGTTCGATTGGTACTACTCTCCCTGCTGTTTAGATAATGTTGCTGATTTTGTTTGCATTTTTCTTTGAGAGTTTCAAGGTGTTTTTTTTTTTTTTTCTACTTTGAGAACTCATTTGAGTTTAAAAGTAGATTAAAAATCCTGGATAACATAAGAGCAGCCCACTGGATCAGCCTATAGGCCCATCTAGTCCAGCTTCCTGTATCTCACAGTGGCCCACCAAATGCCCCAGGGAGCACACAAGACAACAAGAGACCAGCATCCTGGTGCCCTCCCTTGCATCTGGTATTCTAAAGCAGGAAGTTACACATACACATCAATTGGCTTGTAACCCGTGATGGACTTTTCCCCCAGAAATTTGTCCAGTCCCCTTTTAAAGGCATCTAGGCCAGATGCCATAACTCACAAGAGCTTTATTGCTTCACTCGCTGTGACTCCACAGCCTGGTAAACACACATGCATCCACATTGGTGATCATAGACTAGACTAGAGGCTGGTTTGAGCATGTGTGTTCATCACTTGATGACTGTACGGTTAGAGAATGCCTTACATTTGTGAAGGAGCCATCACAGATACATGTGTGAAGGAGCCATCACAGATACAGAGAGAACATACCTTCAGCTCCAAAACAAAATACGGCTCAGTGCATACATTCAGCTGCCTGTCATGCAGTATACAGTTATTAGGTACAACCAACAGTCATACTTACATATGTGAATCATCCTTAAGGACTTGTAGCTGAATCCGTGAACTGTCGATAATTGTGTTCAAGATAATGTGAGCTGAAATGAATGTCATGTCTATGGTATTATATTACGGCTCATTCACACATGCGCGGCATCCCTTGATATGGACTTCATCAAATGAGGAGGAACCACATGAGAGAAACAGGGGCACCTTTTTGGCTTGTGAAGGAAAATGCAGCCATATATTGCAAGAGAAACAGAATGGAAACATCAAGAAGAATTCAGTTGCAGATATCATGTAGAGTTGTAACACAACTGAATAAGGTTGTTATACAAGTTGGCTTTGGAATTCGCACCACAAATCCTGACGTGCGGCAGCTTACTTGTCTTTTCTCAAACAATTTTACTTTTAGATGGGCGCTGGGCCAATGCACAATAATGGAGTCCTTTGGGATTATGTCATCCACATGCACTTATCTACATCACATCTACAGTACCTGGCACCTTATACCAGGAACCAGTTTGGTTCTTCCTGTTTCTCTTGAGGGGGTGCAGCTCAGGGCTGTTAGCAGTAAGGAGGAGTTTCTCAGCAATAAATGGGGCACAGAGCTCCATAACTTTAGCCCACCTGCCATCCCAGGCCTAGAGGTTCACCTATAAGGCTGCCCTCTGAAGGTTACACTATAATGACTGGGAGCAAAAGTATTCAAAGCAGCATCTGAAAAAAATGAATCGGCAACTTGTAAATTCAGTACCTCTCCCAGTTCCCAGGGCAGAGTGGGGAAGTAGGTAGCATGACGCTTTCCACTGGCTTGGCAAAGACCATTCAGCATTTAGCTTCTCTTCCCCAGAATTGTCCACTTATTATGTAACTTGGACATTTTAATATTGGAATTGGCTTGTTTTCCCTTTTTATATCACATTCCCTTTTATATCACACAAATTCAATTGTAGCTGTGTGTTGGTTTCTCTGTGGCTAGAAAATTTTAGCTACAATGACATCCGCAACAATACTAATTGAAATTGCTCTGTCATATGAACAGGAGCCTTTTCCGATTTCAACTGGGCTGTGAGACTGAAGGGTCTCCAAAATGTGTTCCCCCCAAATGGCTGTACCCTTGGTGAGCAAAAATGATCCTAACTCTCAACTGTTTTCATCAGAAAGAATGAAAAACAGAATCAAGAATATTTTCATGATGCTATTATATTGTGAACAGGACTTCTCCAAAGGATGTTATCATGAAACTCTTGGCAAGGATTTCTGTGTACTGGAGAAGACTGACAAGAAGCACCAGGATGGAAGGCCTTGGTTGTGATGTGGCTCATTCCTGAGATGTTTTGTGCTTTGTGTTTAATCCTGTTCAACCTTTTCTTCCCCTAACAAAACCATAATATGTTCTCATGGCCTGTATTTGTGGGTGGCTTCTGTGAGTCTGCATGTTGATCAGTCTCCCTTAGGGCCCCTTCATGGGACTTGCCCCAGATGGATTTGCCCTGGAAAAGGGAAGGCTCACTGCCTTTGAAAACTAAAAGAGAAAAAGGAAAAACACTTGGCATGTAAAATGGTCAGAACACTGATTTGGGAACTGGGGAAAGAGTGGAGTTGCTTTGATGCCATTTACCACTTTTTAATTTAAAGGGGGAAGATGAGCAATTTGGCACTTAAGTTGTAATAGCAGAGCATTTGCTCAGGCTTTAAAGATTTAAAAATGCAATAGCTTGGTGAGCTGTTCTAAGTAGTCTAGGCCTGGGGGAGGAAATGTGTCTCTTTTCACTAGCATCATCATTTGGCACATTCCAATCAAAGGAGAAAACAGGAGGGACTCGCCAAGAAGTGATGCTCAAAATAATGCTTAAAGGGGGGGGGGGGAGAATATACAGGAGAATGCCAGTTTTCTCAGGCTTCCTTTTTTAGGGGCAAAGATATTTCTGTTTTACTCATGATTCATTTGAGACAACAGATTTTGAATGAATCATTACCGTGAGTGGATCAGAAATCTCAAAGAAGGTGATACACCAAAATGCACTGGATGTGCATGCACTGCGTGTATTTTATTCCCAGATGAATTTAGTCAGGGTATCATTTTGAGGTTTGGCCTCTTGTTTTGTTTTGACTTCTACTATTCAACTGAGGCTGAAACACCTTTGATTGAACCGGGCAACTGAACTGGGCAATCATCACTTGGACTTAGATATGGAGAGTGCATCCCTGTTGGGTTGGTTGAACCTTTCAGTGGTCTGTGATAACCATGGTAACCTTCTGGCCCTTCTGGCAGGGATGGGAGAAATGGGGTAATGGACGCCTCTGACACCAGGACTGTGACTCACAACATCCCCCACCAGAAGTGCCTGACCCGGAAGTAATTGTGGTGCCATGATGACGTCACTGTCAAATTACTTCTGTGTTACGATGTGCTCAAAGTGGTTGGCTGTGAGCCACTCTGAGCGGCCGATGACTTTTTTCACCTTATTTCACTCGAAAAGCAGGGAAAACACAAAAAAGTCATCAGTCGCTCAGAGTGGCTCACAGTCACTCTGAGTGCTACTACAAGTGCAGCAGGAACTGGTTGTCCTAAAGGAACGGGCTGCCTAGTTTACAAAATCCTGAAGAGAACCAGACTTGATCTAGATGTGTACAAGCAGAAAACTTTTAGTAAATATTTGTTTAGCATCACAAGCACAGAAGGAGAAGCTGGCCTCATCCTGCATTTCATTTGAAATCAGGTTATGTACTGAAAGATGAGGGAGCAAATAATAGTTTTTCTGCCAACCACTGTGCCGCTCATGGTCAATTTCACACTCACTGCAGTTGGCATGATGCTGCCTCCCTGCAAGTTTGGCACCTTCTATGTGTACTAAAGGCAAGCTGGAAAGCCAAGGAGCCTGGCAGTTGATGGAATCCTGGAACTCTCATGAGATGTTCCAGTTTTTCATTATGGGGAGCTGAAGCTGATGGCCATCATCAGGCATAAAACATAGCTGAGAGCAGACTCTTGGAAGTAAAATGCTGAGAACAGACCAGTATCTCACTCAATGCACCCTGAGCAGCTATGATGTTTTAGTGCTTATGTGCACCCATGGCTTGATTGGGGACACTAACAAAGACAGAGTTGCAGGAGTTAATGAGCTGCCTGTTCTCATCTCATTGCATGACAGGAAAGAAATTTTGTCTGGGTGTTGAACAGCAAGACTCTTCTTGCCAAAATAAGAGAAAGACCAACAGTTTTGAAACAAATTAAAATTCAACATCCTGCTTTCCTTTCCCCCACAAGATAAATGCTCCTACTAATAAGAAAATGAAAATGCTTTGGTTCCTCAAAGATTAGTGTGTTATGGCATAAGGCCATAAGCATTTATGGTAAGCAAGAGCTCCATCAGATGCACCAACTACAGGTGGTTGGTATTTAACTCAGTGGACAGAGATCCATCAGACAATGAACCAAGTTGATACTTTCCAAGAAGCCATGTTGGTGTATATCAGCAAAAACACCAAAGAATTTTGTGGCAACATAAAAGCTAAAAAATGTGCTGTTGCCTTTCCTTGCATAGGCAAGAATTTCCTTTGTCAGATGTATCAGTTAATAGATTACTACTAAATATGCCTAAATCCAGTGCATCCCTTGGGACAAACCCCAAAAAGATATCTGTGTCTTGCAGTGGATCAAACAGTCTCTGTCATGGGAAGAGACTTCATAGCCAAGAGTCTACTTGATGCAAACAAAGTTGATAGTTGATGGGCAAAACACATCTACAGTACCCAAGCCAACCAGTGGTTGGAGAATCAAAGTATGGCAAGATTACCAGATGCAAAAGAGAAAAGGACTTTAACAGTTGTTTAGGAGGAAATTTGGTAGGTACGGTTTGGGTGTGTAAAGGTTTATCTAAAAAGAGGAGTCCCTGCAAGCATCCCCACCATGTTCTTGTCACACATATCCAAAGGCCACAATGGGGCAGGAGGTGTGATCAAGTAGATGAGCTGTCACCCTTGCCTGAAGAAGCTATGCAGGATCATACCTTGGAGGGGAGACCAGAAGCCAATTACAAGCTACTATAACCCTATGTGGGAGAACGGAGTCACTGACGAGCCACATCAGTGAGAGAGCGGGAGGAGGTGTGGAGATGTCTGCTAGCTAGAATGGATAACAGCTTGATAACCTACCTGACTTGATTTGTAGTTGCCTGCAGAAGCTCGAAGACATGAGAGCTGTGAAGGCAGAAGGATAACCACACTATGAAGGGAAACATCTGGCGAATGAAGGGTTCTATACAAATAGAATAATATCTTTAAAAACACCATTTGAAAAATGGGGTTTATTCCAGCCTTGTAGTGTGAACCACCTTGGATCTATGAGAAAGGCTGTATACAAATACTGTAATAAATAAATGGACATTTTTTACCATGTGTGTGGTCAAGGGAGCAATAAGAGCACCTTGGCAATCTCAGCTAATGCCATCCTGAAGCTCTGCCCCTCCCCTGTGGACTATGATGCTTACTGTTCCCCCAACCCCAGATTTGTCTCCCCAGGGAAGACATAGGATTCAAGTCTGCCATTAATGTAAGGTCTTAACACCAGAATTTATCTGGAAATCCAACTGTGATGTAAGAAAGCAGTCACAGAGGGGACCTGATCAGGCTAAGGACTGCAGATGAGTTAATACTTTTCCCCTCCAAAATTTTCCTGCTGAAATTCCCACCCATACGCCATTTGCTCCCGAAGCAGGAATTTGCTGAAGGGGCTCTTTGGTGAAATTTCAGGCAGATTGTTAAGAGTTGGCATCCTTCAGTCTCAGAAGACTATGATATTGTGCTCTGAATGGTGGTTAGTGTCCTCTCCAGTGTGCGAAGCCTGGGTAAAGTAGATATGGAGGATAGACTGTTACCATGCAGCAAATCCCCCCTCTCCACATCGCTGAAATGTTCAGTGGAAAGGCAGAAGCCAATATGGTTGGTTCCAGCGGCGTCGCAGGAGTTGCCAGAACGTGACTGTATACAGCCGCAAACTGCCTCGGGGACTCCGGCTCCGAATTTTACCTCGAGGTTGACTCCTGAAGCCTTTTCCATAATTGGATATAGTCAAAAGGCAGTGGAGGTTTGGGATCAGAGTTTTCCTTCTCTCAGATGAACTGCCTTACCAGGCTAACGAGTCCCATCTACCCGGTGGCTGTTTAGTCACCTCTTATGACAAGTACAGCCAAACTTGAGAGCCTCCCAGGGGGAGGGCAGATTGTGAAAACCTCCAAAAGGATGTCTTCAAACTGAGTGAATAGGCAACAGCATGGCAGATGAGATTAAAGAATTACATGCAAAGTGATGAGACAAACAAAATCTTAACTTTGCAATACGTAATTGATCATCCGCTAACAGAATCTGAACTAGCTGTCACTTGCAGAAAAAGAGCTGTTCGAGGGCTGGTAGACAGCACAATGAAAATGTCAACTCAGTGTGCTGTGGCACTGAGAAAAATAATGTAAGTGCTGGGAATTATTGGGAAAGGGATTGAAAATAAAGCTGCATGTATCATAATATTATCATATAAATCTGTAGCTCAACTGATCATCTGGATAATAAGCCAATTTGCAATGCATTAGAAACCATCCCCAGTGGTGCATGACTATAGGTTTTGCCAGCAGAGGTCAGACTGCCACAAGTTTACCAGCTGCAGAATCCTTTATTGGATCCCAGGTGATCAAAAACAATATGTAATGTGCATTATGTGTAAAAGTAGAAGGCTACTTTCCCAGGCTGGCTTCATCTCTGAATAAGAACACTTCTTATAGGGATTGGAGATCCCATTTTGTTGCAGGTCCCTTTGTGATAACCATCCATTCATCAGAGGCTTTAGTAGGTCATCATCTAATTCTTCAGATTCCAAGAGTGGAATTGTTATCAGCATGCAACTGAAAGCAATTAACAGAATGTTAGCAATCAACCTTCTACCTTAATTTTAAAGGAGCCTGTTTCATATACAGTATTACAAACTACACAGGGAAGAGATATTTCATTATTGCACTGCTTTTTTTCCATATGTTTTATATATTTGGGGGAGGTGTATTTTAAAGATAAATTGCTAATTTAATTTAATGTTAATGTTAATTTAAAACATGATTGCGGTTTATGAAATGATGAATGATGCGAAGAGAAAGGAAAAAGGTATATCTCATCAGAATTGGGAATCATCCAATGAAGCTGATTGGCAGCAGGTTCAAGTATGACAAAAGGAAGTTCTTCATCACACAACACATAATTAATGTATGAAATTCACTGTCACAGTAAGTGGTGACAATTACTAGCACAGGTTGTTACCTTAGACAATTACCTTAGACACGTTAGTTGAAAATAGGTTTCCATCTTTGTGGAAAATAGTGGCTATTTGCCATAAGGGTTAACTCGACCCTCCATAGCTGGAGTCAGAATATCTTTAAGCATCAGTGACTGGGGCCAAACTGAAGGTCAGACATGGATAGAATCAAAATGTTGGAATAGATCAGATGGGAACTGAAACCACAAGGCAATTCCTATGTGCCTGTGTTCAAAGATTTGAAATACCATGCATGTCTATTCAGGAGTAAGCCCCATTATGTTCAATGGGGCTTAATCCTGGGAAAATGCGTATAGGATTGCAGCCTAAGGGAAATAATTTAGCTGATTAAAGTGAGTGTGAGGCCCAAAGTACTACACGCAGATACATGTATCAGTAATCTGATTGTCCATTTTGTACTAGAAAAGTTGCTTTGAGTCAGTCGGGTGCCCACAAATGACAGGTAGGAGGGAGCCAACCTTTTCCCTGCCTCTTTGGAAGGCTTTTCCCCCAGTGTGATTTAAAGCCCACACTGCAGGGGGAAATTTTCATTTAGGGTGATTGGGAGTCAAGAACAAGCAGGCAGGGAATGGGCTAGGCACTTTTCTCCCCACCATCTCTCTCCTGATTGCTCCCACCAGAAATGTTTGCCAGTTCCATACGGATTATGTGGCTCCCATAACATGCATTTGCATGTAACATGTTGCTTAGCTGGTAGTGAAGCAAAAGTTGACTAATATGTCTGCCCTTTCAGAATGCATGTTTGAGTATCATGCAGGGATGGGCACTCAATTTGTACTGACTTGATTCAAGTCGCCCAAAAACGTTTTTTTTTGGATGACTCATGTCGACTCGAGTCGTGGATGTTGCTGACCCCAACTCAACTCGTGACTCAGGGCCACTGACTCTAAAAAAAACCGGGATATGAAATGACACAAGTTCCTATCTCGAGTCCCTAACTTGTGTGCGTGCTTGTGTGAGTGTGTTCTTGCTTCCTTTTTTCGCCATTTCTGCTTCATGCCGAAAGATCTAGTGGGCGATCTGGAAGCCTGCATTCACAAGGACAGCAGCAGCAGGGTAGGTTGGTTCCAGGAGGCAAGCTGGTTGAGGGGAGGAGGAAGGCTTAAGTTTTTGTTTGGGTTTGGTTTTTATTGGTTGCATGAGACTCGTTTCTCGAAATGATTCATGACTTGACTTGAAAGACTCTGAAGTTCTTGCAGGTCAAGTCACAATGACTGTGCACTATGACAGTTGAGTCAAGTCACAGGGTCGTTGACTTGGGACTCGAGCACATCCCTCATATCATGCTACACTCACTTCCTGTACTCTTTGTGGATAGCTCTTTGTGGATAGGCAAGTGAGTTCTGCTTCAGTGTGAAATGCTGCAATAGCCGATTCCTACATCTTCCTGCATTCTTGGGGCACACGATGCAGAGGCTTTGTAAGATGGGCATATTTCCTGTGCTCCAAATTTGGTAAGATATTGCTCATTTTTACTTCCCTGGCAGTGCCACGAGGCCCACAAGCAGTCCACAGGTAAACCAGGGCTTGTTACTGGAGCATATTCCATCCCAACTAAGCACACCATACCTACCCACAGAGAAAATTTTGCAGTTCCTGAGAAGCTCAGGAGTTGTTCTTTCTTTGAAATATCCCAGATTTTAATTTCCTCTCAGGGGAGTTATTACTGGAAACACTGCAAAACCTTTTGGCTCCCTCACCTCAAGGTTATTTACTAGGACTCTGGTTATTGCCTCAGCCTTTTCTATGAACAGGCACCCAATGCTTGAAGATGTCTGTTTGCATTTTTTAATTTCATGCAGGAATGTCTCCCTTCCTACAATATTTAACCCCAACTGTTATTCTGAGCTTGAGCTAGTTAGTCAAAAGCAACCTTTTCTAAGAGGCACATGGCTTTATGGAAGTGTTCACTCTGCGTAGGTGATGTCTATGAAGCTGTTTTCTCTAGTCAGGCCACTGGTTTACACATTGCGGAGGGCTCTCCAAGGTTTCAGACTGAGGTCTTTCCTAGCCCTATCTGCTTGGCTTAGCATAAGTGATGATAAGGCAGACATACTCCCCACATGACCCACTTCTCATTCAATCTCAGGTGTTTCATGGGGAGACTGAGGCATGCCATGGCAACCAGACTCAGCTTCTCCCCGGGGAGTTAGGGTCATTGCTAGTTGGCAACCTTCAGTCTCGAAAGACGTCATTGCTACCATTGGTAATAATAGCAAAAATGCAAGTGACAAGATAGTTGAGTGATTCATAAGGCCTTATCTCAAGAATGAGCAATACTATTCAGAGAGACTAACCTATCCATGGACACATCATCTTGTCCTTGAGGAAAAGTAATCACACGTGAAAAGTGAAAAGGCCTTTTCACTCTTTCAAGTGAAAAGGCCTGTGTTCAGAAAAACAGCAAAGCAGTGTGAACAGGTGAACTCGTTTTTCTCTTGTGTACAGGGATAACTTTCTTTGTGTACAATGTTTAGGAAACACTCACTCTTCCTCTTTCTTTACTTACCCACATCCGAGAAGTGCCCTTCACAAATATATTCTTCTTCCTGACATTGGGTTCACCTCCCCATGTTCATTTCTCTGTGTGTGAGCAGAAGAGCAATGTTTGCATGGAAACAATTGCTGCTGTTACTAGCGCTCTATGAGCAAATACCAAGTGTGATGTTGCTCTGTTTTGCTGAAACAAAACAGGCTTCCAGGGCTAGCCAACACAATTTGGTTGATTTTGTCCAGTTGGGTCCCTTGCCTGTGTTATGGCCCCTGTGTTATGACAGGGAGCAGGCTGCCTGAAGCCACAGCTGACACCTCACATGATGATAAACCTCCATCCAGAGCCTGGTGCAGCAAGTGGAGGTCTCACAGGACTTCTGTCCACCACTGCTTCCAATTGGCCCCAAATTGGGCCACTCTGGAAGCAGCAGGCGTTTGGCTCAGACTGCTTGCGGCCACTCGTTCCAGGTAAGTGGGGAGCCCTGCAAAGACTGTGTAGCAAGGGGTGGCCACAAGGACTGTGCAGAATTGAGCCCCACACCTCCTAAGGCCAGCCCTCCCAGCTTCAGATCAGATGCAAGAAATGAATGTGATGGAACAGTCAGTGCGTAAGAGATATAGGAAAAGATATGCGGATAAGCCAGCATCTCTCTATCTAATATAGTGTTGCTTTTTTCAGTCTCCCATTATCTTGATGTTTACATTTGTGGCCTGACTTTTCATGAAAGAGCCCAAGATGCTGCTGATGTTGATGATAGTGCATCAATGTGGAGAAAGTGAGAAGACAGATCTTTGCCCCTAGGAGCTTACAATTCTAGATATTAACTCAAGGGAGAAAACAAAGGAAGGGAAAGGAACTAGAGGTAAACAGAGGAAGTTTATGTGGCCAGTCCAGCCAGGAAGCAACCTGATGCAGCTTGCATTAGGGTGGGTGATGGGAGGAACAGCAGATTCAGGATGCCTTTCATCTCCAGTTTGCCACTGTCTTCCTCCAGCCCACCACAGGCCCAAGCCACATTGTCCTGCTCCCTGCTCACTATACATGAGTGGATTATCCCCTCCCTCCCTGCACTCCATCTTCACACATGGTTTAAAGCAGGGATCTCCAAACTTTTTGGCCAGAGGGCCACATGAAATATCTGGTGCAGTGCTGAGGGCCAGAAAAAAATTTAAATATAAAATTTAAATAAATAAATTAGAGATGGAACTTAGATGAATGAATAAATGAATGAGTGGGCTCATTCACTCAGCCTCTCTGGCCCTCAGAACACCCTCCAGATGCAATCAGAGCACAACTCTGGTCATGTTCAGTCAAGTGGGACAGAGGCTTTCAGGGTACAAGAGGCTGGCCGTGGGCCAGATAGAGGCTTGCTGTGGGCCGCATCTGACCCCTGGGCTAGGGTTTGGAGACCCTTGTTTTAAAGGAAGTATGTCACTTTATGCTGTAAATGCTGCACGAGGAAGGAGCATTTCACTACCATCTCCACTTGCTGTGTTCTCACACAGTGTTTAATGTTTAGAGCAGGGGTGTCAAACATGAGGCCCGGGGGCCGGATACAGCCCGCAGAAGCTTTTCATCTGGCCCTCAGCTGCTGAGCAGTGCTGAGGTGTTACTGCTATAAGGACAGCCCACATGAAAATTGAGCTCTCCCATATCTTGAAATATGATCAAATATGATGTATTTTCCCTTCTGTCATATGCAGCTATTGGGTTCCTAAGTGAGAAAAAGTGCTTATTTTTGCTTATGATCTGTTTAATGACATCACTTCTGGCCCTCAGCAGGCACCATGAATGCTGTTCAGCCCTTGGTATGAAACAAGTTTGACACCCCTGGTTTAGAGGAATGAGTTTCCTTTAAACCCCATGTAAAGATGGAATGCAGTGACAAGGTAAGGAGCTTTGCTTTTTCACGAGGAGCCAAAGCTTTCCCTTTAGTTTACTGGCCGGAAGTGCAGTATGTAGGATCCCCTCTCTTTATTGTGAGTGGCAGCAGTGCAGATTGGAAATCCACATAACAGATCCCAACAAATAATCTTAACCATTGGTGAATGTGTGAAATTAGAACATTCACAAGTGGATGTGCAGCTTCCATACAGAACTTCTAAGCCAGGGTGGCTAGGACTGCTGCATTTGTGAATTGCACACCGAACTGTAAAAGACATTTTGGGGACATGACCTGAACTTTGCTATTTGGTATAAACAAGACCTTTAAGACGTTATGCTGTTTACATGGTATAAAGTCAGATTGCCTCTGTCAATGCCGTTCACGCCATGAACAGCTTGACTGCCCATGATGAAAAACAACGCCTGCAGCGGGCAGCAAATTGGGGGGAGGGGCAGCAATGAACAAACAGAAGTGCTGTTGCCTGACCAGTCTTTTTATTTTGATGGGTGCAGGAACGCATGTGTGTTTGGATGGAATCTTGCCTCCTCCTTGGGAAATTCCAGGGGCACCCAGCTTGCACAGCACATTTGACCCTGGGGAGAAAAGCCACCTCCTAGAAGCTTCCTGGTTTGGTGCAAACAAGTTGTTAGCAATACAAAAGAAGGATCCCCACTCCTAGTTGACCTCACAACAATTCCTGGCCAAGGAGCCATGCCATGTGATCAAATTCCTCTCAGAGGTCCTGCCCAAAACACCTGGAAAAGCACTTGAACACCATCAGGATGAGCACAAGCACAATTACAAAAGGCCATCTTACTAGGAACAGCATACATACTATGACGATATTTGTAATGAAACAAAATAAAAGCAAAAAATAGCTGCCTATCCTAGTTCCTTAGGAAGGACTCAATAGGTGGATATACACACAGTCAAAAACATGACTGTGTGCAAATGGATGATGATGATAATCATGATAGTTCTCTACACATCCAGTTGTAACAAATGTTCCCTTTATTTGTCCTTATGGATAGATGTCTTATGGCTCCAAAGGCCAGGAAATGTAAGCTTTACTGTGACATTTCTGTGCATACCCAAATGTAGAAATAATGTTCACTATTAGTCCTGTGAATTGATATTCTGGAGGGTGGGACTTATTATGGATAATTAATCCAGAAAAAAATATTGTGTGGGATGAATGAAAACACTCAAGTTGCCTGGAAGTAAGGATTACTGAAATGGATGAGATTTGCTTCCGAGTAATTGTGTTTGGAACTAAGGTATGGGCATAACTTATAAAACAAACCCTATTGGCCCAATGTTCAGATGGCCTAGTTAAGAGTAAAATAATTCCAGGCCCTTTGCCACACATTGTCAATTTCATCCAGTCAGTACCCCAGGCTGCTTGGGAGCTTGGCTTCTGCTCCTTGCAGAAGAAGCAAACTGACAAGACAAGCAGTTGGCAAGCTTCTGAAACCCACATAAATCACTCCAGATTTTCCACTGCAGCAAGCTGACCTCCAGTGTCCACAAGGCATGAATCAGAGCAGAAAGGAGGACCTCAAAAGCAAAGGTCCTGAGGGCCCACCATCTGCCTACTGTTTGGCTGCAGCTCACGCACATCCACTGCTCAATCAAGATCACGCCAGCCAACGAAGCCTGAGTGATGAGCTGTCTGGACAGCCACAAAGAAGTGCTGTTGAATAGATATGCAATGTCGATGCAAAAATAATTTTAAAGTGCCGTGGTCTGAGAGCTGATTTTGTAAAAGTTTAGTTATATCATCATCATCAGTAATGCTGAAGCATGGGTAGAGGAGGGGACATATACTGTGGGGCATATAAGACACATTTCACATATGTACACTACCACACACCAGTGTCCTTTCTTAGTGGATGCTGAATGTTCTAATAATGTTTACTTTTAAAACAAGATGATATTTTATTGCAGGATTGGGAGGGTAGTATAACCATGTACCTCTTGACTTTAGCCTTATCATCAACAATCATTGTCCCCATTGCTGAAATGAAGCAGGATCCACCCTCATCCAAAATGCCTCTCCATCACTTAATTTAAAATAGAAACAAGACCTATGATTGGAATCTCACCTGTCGGAATTAGAATCACAGCAGTTTATAACTGGCCACAAGGAGATAGCAAGATAGGTGTCTGAAAGACTCGGAGCACACTGAGCAGAACCACTACCAGAAGGCTCAGAGCCACTTCATGCATAATGAAGAAGATGATGAACATAGATGATGTTCAAGTGGCACATGGATCCACAGTCCACTCTTCCAGGTATTATGCCAAGGAAGAACTCATGCAAAGATGTGCGTGCATTCAAAATTTGAGTATGGCTCTGTAATGGAAGATCAGGATCATCAGGTGGATGATGTGGTGTTGACAGTGATCCCATGTTTTGACAGCTGTTTGACAGCTCTGGGAAGGGCAGGGCTGGCTCCACAGCTGTAATCAATCAAGGCCAATGGAGACTCTGATGGACACCTGAGCTTCATTTGACCTTGATGAGACTTTGAATGGACTGAAGAGATGGCTCAGCTGAGCCTAACTTGGACTTCTCACAGCTGAGCTGAATTTGGATTTAACAAGGGGCTGCAGGATAAAAGGTAGCTTCAGAAGGAGCAAAGGGCTGGCTAAGCAGGACGCTGACCCAGCCGGATGCTGACCAAGAGGGCTACCTGACCCAGACCTACAGGAAGAGAGGACTGCCAGGACTCTGCTGGAGGAGACACTCTGCTGGAGAGAACACTGCTGGAGAGGAGGAACTCTACTGCAGAATACTGGACTGGGAAGACTGGACTGTGTTTTGGAGATGGGATTGGACTTGGACTGGAGGCTTTGGACCTTTAACCACGGAGTTAAGTGGAGTTTTGGGGAGGGAAAGCCTCTGGACAAGAGGACTTGCAGGGAGTGTATGTGTTTGTAGCAATAAATTCTTGTCAATTGCTATAGGTAAGAAGTTCTGTGTTCATTCCCTTGCACACTGCAGCTGTTGTTCCCGGAAAAGGAGGGTGTTAATTAGCCAAAAAGCAGGCATTAAAAGGGAGTTGGGATATTTAGACGGGACAAATTGCCGTGGTCGGCAGGAGTTGAGAATTTGGCAGAACAAATTGGTACCAGGAGTGGAGTTTGAAGCCTGAGGCAATTAATACTAAGGGACACAGGTGTGTGCAAAGGAATAAACTCCTTTTGGGTTTGGGATATGGAGCCCCTAATAAAGGACATGTACACTTCTGCTGTGTTTTGGAATGCATGGAGTGTGCTGGGAATGATATGGACATTAATAATGGCACTTGTCCATATCTGGAAGTTTGGTAAGTTTGTTTTTTCCTATTTGAGGAAACTCTGGGTGCCAGGTGGGGATTGTTTAGCGGAGATGTAGTATCTAAAATGGGAATTGCATAGGCTGAATTGATTAATCTGTTGTTTAAAGGAACAGAATTCAGCTTATGCTGAAGCCTTGGCAAATGCCCAAAAGCAGATAAGGGTAGCGGACTGTCTTAATGAGGCTCTCTTAGCCTGGTTGGCAGAGCTCAAGGAAAAACCTAATGCAGAGGTAAGGGAGGAGCGCAAGCATCCTAACTGGTATGCAGGCCTCTTACAGGCTGATAGTAGCACTGGTCTGGACGCTAGTATGAAAGCTCCAGCCAGACAAGAGAAAGGTGAAGGGGCACAGCCTGTAGTTCAGGCACACCCCCTTGTAACAAAAAAGGGAAGAGGACTAGGGCAACTGGAGGATATGCCCAGTGAAGGTACCCTGAAGCCTAAAGCCCGGAATGGTAAGGAAGGGACGGGTACCCCCAGGGCGGGGAGAGGGTGCCTGCAGGAAAGACCCTGGATAAGAAACCTCTGCATGCACCTGGACAGAAGGTCCCCAGGTAGAAGATCTGGGCAGACCTGATAGATAGAGGGGTGCCCAGGGAAAAGATAGATGGGCTCCCTACTCCAGAGTTGTATAAACTCTGGGAAGAAGGGAAAGGGAAGAGGAAGGCCCAGGCGAGGCAAACCATGCCCACCAATACTGGTGTAGGGTCAGATATGGAAGATGAGACCCCATTAACCCCTCTGGAGGAGGATTGCATTAACTTGGGGATTGATTTTGGGCCCCACCGAGGAAGATGTGCAGCAGGGGCTACTCACCCTAGTAAGGCACATGAAGACCCAAGGGTGGGAAATTACTCCTGCAAAGATTCAGGGACTGGCTCAACAAAGTCCAGTTCCTAGGGGTGGTATGGTCTGGATCTGTGAGGCACATTCCAGACAGAGTGCTGAAAATTACACAGGTGATGCTCCACTTGTGAGTTTTTTCTTGCAGGACTGAAAGGAAAGGAGAAAGAGAAGAATGGCGATGGACCAAAACAAGAGGAATCACTGGAACACCAAGGGGTGGATTGTAATGGAAGATCAGAAGATCATCAGGTGGATGATGGGGTGTTGACAGTGATCCCATGTTTTGACAGCTGTTTGACAGCTCTGGGAAGGGCAGGGCTGGCTCCACAGCTGTAATCAATCAAGGCCAATGGAGACTCTGATGGACACCTGAGCTTCATTTGACCTTGATGAGACTTTGAATGGACTGAAGAGATGGCTCAGCTGAGCCTAACTTGGACTTCTCACAGCTGAGCTGAATTTGGATTTAACAAGGGGCTGCAGGATAAAAGGTAGCTTCAGAAGGAGCAAAGGGCTGGCCAAGCAGGATGCTGACCCAGCCGGACGCTGACCAAGAGGGCTACCTGACCCAGACCTACAGGAAGAGAGGACTGCCAGGACCCTGCTGGAGGAGACACTCTGCTGGAGAGAACACTGCTGGAGAGGAGGAACTCTACTGCAGAATACTGGACTGGGAAGACTGGACTGTGTTTTGGAGATGGGATTGGACTTGGACTGGAGGCTTTGGACCTTTAACCATGGAGTTAAGTGGAGTTTTGGGGAGGGAAAGCCTCTGGACAAGAGGACTTGCAGGGAGTGTATGTGTTTGTAGCAATAAATTCTTGTCAATTGCTATAGATAAGAAGTTCTGTGTTCATTCCCTTGCACACTGCAGCTGTTGTTCCCGGAAAAGGAGGGTGTTAATTAACCAAAAAGCAGGCATTAAAAGGGAGTTGGGATATTTGGACGGGACAAATTGCCGTGGTTGGCAGGAGTTGAGAATTTGGCAGAACAGGCTCTCCCATATGTCACTCCAGGGATAGTTTCTTCTTCATATGATAGCTAGCTAGATGAAAAGATAAGCAGTCCTCAAACAAACATGAATTCCTAAATGCTTTGAGCTCTGGATAGCTCAAAGACTCTCTTTTTCCATATGTACCTTCCCATATGCTCCAGTCTTCATGGCTCAATGTGGTGTGGTGGGCATCCATCAGGATCACGGCCTTCACAGTATTGGCACTGACCTTGTGGAACATCCTCCCAACAGTGGCTTTGTTGGCTTCCACACTTTCAGGAAATACATAAAAACCTGTCTTATCTAGTCTGTTTTTGGAGAGAAGGGATGATGTCTGGCACTGGATGGTAATAGGTGGGTGATATTATTGTGTTTCTCTATTATGGATTTGGGTAAGTTTTTGAAATTAGTTTCAGTTGTTGGGCAGTCCAATCCTATCCTCCCCAGCAGCACCAGGTACAGCAATGCCAAAATGGCTACCAGTGCCAGTGGTACCAGGAAGGCCAATGGAGATCTCAGAGGAAGGGGATTCTTGTCCCCTTACCCCAAGTAAAGCCCGGCCCCCACAATGGAGCTACTCGAGTCTGCGCCAACTATTTTGCTGGGCTGGTGCAAACTTGAGGAACTCTGTGTCAGACTTTGCAGCCTGAATAGGAGGCCTCCGCCAGTCCCAGCCCTCTCCTGAGCTGGTCACTCCCCTGTTCCACTGTCCCGCTGCCCCGGAACATCTCTCTCCCACCCCAAAAAGCAGCACATCTGCTTGGCAGTGCTACTTACTGACTGTGGCTCCTGTACAGCATCCTCCCAGCATTGAGACCCAGTGCCAGCACTCCTTCCTCACTGGGTGTCACAAAAGTGTCTGAAGGCATATTTGCAACACCCAGAGGCAGCAGTATGCATGTACCACTGGCAATATAGACCATTGTATTGGCCCCAAATAGCCTTATTTTGTTTGATTGTAAGCCATCTTGAATTGCTCCAGGCAAGAAAGATGGGGTAAAAATGTATTCAAATTCATTTAAAAGAAATAAGGAAGAAAGTCCTCCTCACCTGCCAGCTAAAAAGTGATACAAAATGACGCACACAATTAATTCTGTGTTTGTGAAAAAAATGTATTTTAAATAACATCTCCCTCCCACATTGCCAGTCATTGCAGCTGGTTAATTCTGCTCTTATTAATGATGCATGAACATTCTTGTGTGAAAACAGTTAACTCTCCATGAAACAAACTTTCATAGACTAGGACATTGGTTCCCAAACTAGGGGTCACAACCTGAATGAGAGTCACATGGATGTTCCTGAGGGTTGCAAGTAGGTCTTTTTTATTTTTATTTTTATTAACTTGTACCAACTCTGTACGTCACCAGGCTGATTGAAAAACTGCAACTAGGGTCAACAAGGTTTGGGAGACACTGAACTGCAGTATATTTCAAAGAAGAGGTAGCCCCTCTTACGCTTAAAATGACCAACATGTATCTATGGTCACATCAGGCCCACACACCTTATGACTTACCTGTGTAAATGCAACCCACTGTGTAAATGCAACCTGTGTAAATGCATTGTGGCTTGTTAGGTGCTTGGTAAGGAGAGAGAACAACAAAGTAGTAACAAAAGAGAAGGCCTCAAAGTTGCACCAGAAACAATATATTTAGGCCAGGGGTTCCCAATCTGTATGTCTCAATGTCCTGGACCCACCACCCAGCAGTGAGACCACAGTGAGTACCTAAAAATAGCTGTAAGGAGGCAGAGCTGCTGTGCATGAAAACCACTTACTTGAAAAAGCTTGCCCATCTGCCCTGGCCTCCTTACCTCCGTTTTTAGGCTCCATTCAGCCTTGCAACCTGGAAGTAAGTGGCCAGTGATGTCATTGTGCGATGCATTTTACATCATCACCGTTTATTTTCAGGTTCCAGTGCTGGGGAAGGGCATCACCAGCTGGATAAGTTCAGGAAGTGCTGATTTACCCAATGTGTTTTGAGACATGACTCTTCTTCAGAGCTGCTGGTTAACCAAGGAAGTCTTCTGTACTGTGTTAGAGATGAATAACCCATCTGAAGTACTCGGAGTCAGTACAGAAGGCTGTAAACCAGTGCCTCTGAAGAAGAGCAGTAAGACTTGGAATATGTCACATGCTTGGCTACTCTCCTCCCAACCCTAACCCCCATGCTTTCAGACCCAAGTTGCAAAAGCAGAAGGTTTGTTTTGAAAGTGTTTTTAGTAGCTCTGGAAGGCTTGGTTGGCCACAAGTCATGCAGGCTTGCCATATGTGTGCTTGAATGTGCATTCTTAGTAAGTGCTCTTCTTCAGAGTGTTATATTCTCCAGATGAAGATTCATGTTTTTTTAAATGCAGTGTGTCTCTTTGGGGCAAGACATACATACAGCGAGCACTGTGGGACTTCACACACAGACACACTGTTTTTCTTGGACTGTGAAGTGCACAGTCCCCTGTTTTCTCCTCAGTCTTCTGCTCTCATCCCATTTCTTATTGCTTCTCAGACAACATCACTCCCTTTAGACTCACAGAGAGAAGGGAAAAAAATAGTTTTTCAGAGACCCCTCTCTTCCCACCTCGCTGGTCTAAAAATGAGACTTGGCTATTGTTGAACCAATGACCTGAGCTCTATTGTCCCACACCTATTCCACACATTGAATCTGCCTAGATTTGGACTCCCATGAGACTGTTGGATACATTAGACTCATCTCAACCTGCCATGTTCCCTTTTCTTAAGGCTTAGTCTTTTGGTTCAAAGACAGGATCAACAGATGTGAGTTGTTCAGGCCCCTCTTTTATCCCGTAATACATGTCGTCCTCATCCTCATTTTGTTTGACTCTGGGTTCCAATGGTCTAGGCCCCAAATCTGTAGCCAATTCATCATCTCTTGCTGTGGCAGGAATGGAGCAATTGCTCTGGTTTGGTGCTGTTTTTTCATTGCTCTGATCCTGACCTTCCCCGATCAGGGAATCAATCAAGGCAAAATCATCATAGGAAGGAAGTTTGAATCTGAGCCGACTTTCTGTTGGAGGCACAAACTGTGGGGCATCCTTGAACTTCTGTAAACATTGGCTGTTGGAAGTAGATTCCACTGATGAAATGTCCACCTCCTCATGGAAAGAAGCAAGTGGTGCCTGGATGCCAAATCTCTCAGATTGGCTGGAATTAAAAATAAAAATAAAAAGGACTTAGAAGACTTATTCAAGGACAGAATTTTCAAGGCCAATTGCTGAGCTGTTTTGTGTTTCAACTGGGAAGTTTACAGTAAATCAAGGAGAGGAGAAGATCAACTTTCACCAGAAAAATCTTGATTCTGGAATGACTAATTTTATATTTAGCAAATTAGTTTCTAAGGCTAGACCAAAACATTGTGTTAGTCGAATACCAACATTTTCATTAGCTGACACAGCAATGAGAGGTGAGAGTTTAATAACCAGAGGGCAGAACATCACCGACAGAGCAATCCTAGGTATGCCTCCTCAGAAGTAAACCTTATTAAGTTCAATGAGACTTACTCCCAGGAAAGTGCCTATAGGAATGCAGCCTCAGTCATGTGACCATATCATATCCAATTAAATGGATGAAAAGCTAGTGCACTTCATACATTTAACTCAGCTGACAGCCACAGGATAGACTTTGACATTTCATATCTTCACTTCCACTAGGATGTCAGGCAACATTTCAACTTTAAGTTGAATTTTATTCCCATATTGGCCATGGGCCATAACAGAAATGTGTAATGATGTAGGCAGAAACCATAACATTAAAAATCATTTCAGTGGGTAAGAGTTAAGTCAAATAATTGACTTGTGTTGATGGCATACACTTATCTACTCAATTAAAGACATTTTGATTAATTGAAAGGTTGCCCAATTAAACAGGCAACAGATGTATGTACTGCATGTATAATATTGGCATAAGGGGCATCACTCCTTATCACTTTTTCACATTAGGGTTAATGGGAGATTTTCTCCTGGGGCACTTAGCAACTGCAAGGAGGAACTATCTGGACCATGCCAGCGACATCTTTATCCAAAAGGAAATCTAATTTTAAAACACAGCAGACTTTTGTCTTCAGCAGTCACTAAAGATGAAATCTACACCATATATGGAAGACCCTATGCCACATTTTTGTTCTCTAAATTAATCCTCATTTTGTCTGATGAAAACTACCGTAAAACCTCAAATCTTGTGCATCTTGTGCATCTATCTTGACTGGAACTGAACCAATACAACAGAGCACTTAAGCCTTTACTAGATCATTGGCCGCCCATCCAGAGCCAGTGGAGGGCAGGAGGGGGAAGGCAGAACAGAGGCAGCAAGGGGACAAAACTGGGTGGAGAGAAAGGAGAAATGGGGCAGGGAGGCTGAGGGAGGTGGTGGATCTGGTGGCAATGGTGCATGCTGGATCCTATCCCTTCTGGCAGCAGCCTCTCTGCCCCCTTTCTCTTCTCATACTCTTGCCAACAAAATTGCTGGTGCAGGTCTGAGAAGACAGGGAAAGAATAGGATTGGGCTCTAAGGCTGTAAGGGCCACGTTTGCATAAAGCACATTTGTGAGTCCTTTGCTCTGCCACTCCACAGTCACCTGAACCATGGGGTGGTACAGGGGTAGGTGAGGGCATGGGGAAGCCAGTGAGGAGGTGTTCTGGGGCAGGGAGAGGTGGGGGAGGGCAGGGAGAGGGCAGGGAGGAGGCGTGGCAGGGGAGGGAGTAGGGCAGGAGGAGGGCAGGACCATTGGAGCTGTGCTCCACCAGATCCTGAGCTCCATGTTGGGCTGTGCGACCCAACACCGAACCCTTTGATTCTTTGGCAGCTCCAGAGCTGCCTTAGAATTTAGTAGCCCCATTGCAGGGCTACTTCCCTTTTCCAGAGGAGCTGCCTGCAGCATCCCTGTTGCACACAGGACACCACAGCAGCCGTTTCAGCTCTGCAGCAGTCCGGGCAGAACGGGCAGCTCAGGATTGGCCTGTAAATCAGAAGTATCTAAACCACATGCTGTGGGTCAATTTGGATGTTCCACCTGTCTGCATGAGTAGGCAGAATGGAACCTTGCACCAGATGGGGGTGCAATGTGTGCACACTTGCTTTTAATCATGTGGCAAGCAGGTGGGTGACAGTATCATACAAATCAGCCCTATGTCTCTGGTTCGAAAGCTAGGTTTTTTTTCATTAATATTTTCAGTAATTAGTTATTCACAAAAATCTTGAAAATGAAGGAAGAAATCCCATCTTTCTCTTATAGTTCATCCCACCACAGTTCTATCTCCTCTTTCCTTCATTTGTGATGCAGTAGCAACTCTAAGGTGATCACTCTAATGAGACTTTATTGTTCTCATTTTCTCATTTATTGTTCTCTAATTTAATGAGAACTCTAATTTCTCATGCCAGTTTACAATCTCTTTGCTATACTTGTGGCCTGCAAGTCATTTACAGTGAGATGTGCATGATCAGTTTTTTAAAAATAAAGTGGTGGATAGTTTCCTACAACTGTGAAATCTCTTATGATTTAAACTCATATGTAATCACGGTTTCCTGAAAAGTCTGTACACACCAGCAGTTGTGACTGGGAAGTCTTTTTGTATAAAGCATGCTACCTTGTGGAAGGCCATGGTTCACCAGTTACAATTAGTTTCAGAGATATACAGGTAGTCCCCAACTTACAACCTGGTCTGTTGCAGACATTTGTTCTGAAGCTGGAACCAACGTAAGTCAGAACAGTGCTATTGCACTTGCAATGGATGGACTATGCCTACTCAAAAATATCAACGCTGCTGTCTTTAAGACAGGATGTCCATAACTCAGACATCTGAAAGCTGGGGACTACCTGTATCCGTTAGTTGTATTGCTGTGATGGGGGATAAACAATAGTATTCAGAATTGCCTATTTAGCCACAAAAAAATCAACTGGCCACTCTGTTGTGACCTGGTGAACTGGCTTCTAATTGGTCCTCTCATCCCCTTGGCTATGAGTTTCTGGAAATTTCCAGAGGCTAACAGACATGACTAAGGGGAAAGACCATAAGTACTAGGTAGTGTGCTAGGTGAATACCTGGTCAAATTCTCCCTAACCGTTCTTCTTAATGAACCTGAGGGAACACCAAGCATTTTCCTGCACCAGATTTAATGTTACTCCCTCCCAAGACTCTTTGGGAAGATATTACAGGATTCCATTCTCTGATAGGTGGTGCCCTTGTAACTCAGTTGCTGTGAAGACCTCAGCCCATATCTGCTTTTATTGTGTAATCCTTTTGTTAGTGGACCAGAAGTTCCAGACTTCAGACTTCAGTGAACTGTTTGTATAATTAACGCCTCCCTGGGTTGATTAGATTTGATTTGACCTGGGCAAATTGAACAAGTTTCTTACCAATAGAGCCTTGTGGCTTCTGTCTGAGATACTGGATCCTTGTAGGTCTCTCCATCACTCTCCAGATCCCTGTGGACGTCGACTTTGGCCTCTATAACAGGCTGGATGCATCCACCTGCCCTGGCAGATGGGATTAGGGCAGACTGAACTCCCAGGGACTCTGCAGTACCGACTACCTTCATTTGGATCTGTTCATAAGATGGCAGACTTTTCTCATAGGCATCTGCTTCTTTCTGGTTTGTGTAAGGTGTCTGAAAACTATGAGAAGGGGGACATCATCTCAGCAAGGTTGTTATCTTTTCCTTATTAGCAGGGAACAGGAAAGGGAACATTTGCTAATTAGGAAACCTGGGCAACTTCAGAGCACCTGGCACTTAACTAATCAGCTTGCCTTCAGCTGCAATTTAGGAGTTGGATTGCTTTGCACAGTCTGGGGCAGGAATGTAGCTGCCAGGAGAACTTGATCCCTTACCTGCTCTCCATTCCCACCTGGCTACTTGAGGGAAGGTCCCCGATTGGACATAGAAAGCTGCCTGCCTTACTGTGTCAAATCACTGGTCCACCTGACCCAGCAGCTTTCTGAGGCCTCAGGTCTCTTTCACAGCCCTAAGATCCTTTAACAGGACTGACATAAGCGATTGAACATATTCTATGCATAGAAGATAAGTGATCTGTCACAACAGTAGGACCCTTTCCCTTTGTACAGAAATTTCTCCACTAAGGGAGACCCTTAGTGGGTTGAGGGAGAAGAAGATGATGAATGGATCTAACTGAGGGTGGGAGCTACAAGACTGCTTCCAGATATTTTAGGGTTCAGCACAAGCCCTGAACTAAGAATTCATCTCATTTCTCATCTGGAGTCCAAAATATTACTGAAGCCACAAACAATACTGGGAATGACACAAGCATTAGCACCAGACTGAAGCCAAACCAGAGTAACACCAAGGGACTCTATCCATCATTATTCTATTATCTCTGTCCCCAGTTAAATTGAAGTCAACTCAAGACAGATCAACATTTTTCCATCACCTCCGTTTTCCCCCTAACCTGAGCTATCCACAATCTAGCTCCCATTATTAAATGAAAAAAAAAATTCAATTTCATATTTTGAACCCATTGCATCAAACCCAGTACTCCTACCCCAATAGCACAGAAGCTTATACCAGGCTTCAAAAAAGAAAGGAAAAAAGAAAGAAATGCTTTTGAAGTACCCTATATTGTTTTTGAAGTTGTTGCTTGTCTCCTGGTTTATTTGTTTCAAATAGATGGAATATTTTTGCATTTCACTGTCTTCTGCCAGTCTTTCCAGACATTGACCTTGTCCCCCAAGGAGCAACAATTACACCATGTGCTGCTTAGCATTCTAATTAAAAACTTGATTGCAAACTGTTGAGTGGAAGTTTACAGGCTCCAGTTCTTTAGACATACCTGCTCTTCTCAGGAATTGCATTTTCTACATTCGAAGCATCAGGAGACTCCTTTACAAGGAACTTCTCAGATTCTGTGTCAACAGAAATAACTCTGATCTGTGGGAAAAGTGGGCACATTAGGAGAGTGGCTTCACAAACAAAGGGGGAAAGTTTCTATGCTGGCAGGTATCATCCATTTTGTTTCTTTCTTTAGATATAACGAGATGACTGATTAATATGTGCATAGCTGCATACATTACAAACTTTCAATTTAACCTGCTTTGAAGTATCCATGGAGCAGGATACATCTCCAGCATAATCACATCAGAAGGCAGGTAGTAGAGCTTTGAACCACACCTGTGGTTCTTATTGGGTCTCTGTTCATCTCACAATCTTACCCAAGTTTAAAGCACTCAAAAGCACAGTACGTAGATCTTCTTAATCAGGTCTATGTTTGCCATACAGGGCATGTTGTGAAGCCTTGTTGTCACTGAGCTCCATTCAAAACCATCCACAATTCCCAAAAGATTATGTGCTACTACTAATCTCTACCCTGAAAGTTTAAGCTTTTGTAAGTATCATTATCCTTGAGGCGGCTATAAGGAAATTAACGTATAATGTAATTAATCTGTTGAGCAGAACCTGAATCTTCTATCTGGCAAATAAACACCTTTGCCTTTATACTAATTAACAACCTCCATAAAAAGAATGGAAAACATAAAGCTCCTGCAAGAGTTTTCCAGGATACTCTTCAGGTGCCTGAATCATGAACAAAAATATACCAGTGCTGAAGGCACATTAATTAATTTTCAGCCTTGCTCCCTACCTTTGGATAACATTGGCACATGCTCCAAGTGATCCCCACTGCAATGATCAAGATCCCCAGGGTACAGAAGGTGATGTAGACCTGCGGCTTCTCCACACTCATGATGAACATTCCGATCATGACCAAGAAGAAGCCCAGGATGATGAATCCGTAGCGGAAGGATTTGTCGTCGGCCATTGAAATTCACTCCTCCCAGGGAGAACAACAGAAAACAAGTTCTTTTCTGGGCACTGACTGCAATTCATGGAAGAAGGCTGAAATGGGAACAAAAATCCAAAGAGGCTGTCTCAGCCCTTCACCTGCCCCTGACCCACGCAGTAGTCCTCACAGGAGTCAGCTGCGCCTTCTGACTGGTCCTGCTCAGGTCTGAGCCAGCCAGTTTTGAAAATGGGTTTGTAATGAATGCAAACAAGATCCTTCCATTCACACTTGAGTAACACTGCCCATGGTACACAGTACTATAACCTTCCCCCTAGGCATAGGCAGGGCAAAACCTGGGAAGGCTGTACCAAGGAGGTGTGGTGGAGAGGAGAGAGAGAGATTCATTTGAGGGCCTTTCTGGAGTCAGAATCCAGCTGCCAGGTTTCAGAGGCTGACTGGTGAATCAGGGAGATAAGCAGAGCCCACAGCTAGCCAAGATGGCACTTTCTGCTCTGTGTTTCAGGCATTTACACAGACCTGAAGGTGAATCTCTCTCTCTCTCTCTCTCTCTCTCTCTCTCTCTCTCTCACACACACACACACACACACACACACACACACACACACACACACACACACACACACACACACACACACACGTAGTCCCCTATCTGTATTGCCAGATGATAAAGCAATCATCCCTGGGTGCCGACTGGAACTAACAAACATTGGCAGTGTCTTCAGGTCCTGGAAAACAATATTTGTTTAAAAAGGCAAAGAGTAGGAACACTTTGCAGGCTCACTTGTTTAAAAATGTGTAAAAATGTGCAACTGCAGTCAGTTACCACAATGTAGGGCTTTTTCTCCTCACCTTAATGGCCTGTGTCCCCACCCTTCACCCTCATGAAAGAAAGTTAGTAACGTCCACCATGGAACTATGATGATGATGATGATGATGATGAACAGTATTATAGTTCACAAAGCAGTTTGCAGAGAAAATCCAATAACTAATGGTAATCCACCATCACATTCTAATCATAGTCAAGGTACATTCTTATATAGTTACAGATTATATTTCAACATACTTTGCAGCGCAATCCTGTACCTGTCTTTGGGGAAGCAAACATCAAACTGAGTATGCTCTTCGGAAGTGTGTTTAGGATTGTGGCTTTATGCTGGCATACTAAACGTATTGTCAAGAGAGTAGGTCCCAATGAACTGAGTAAAAATAGCTTTAGAGTAAACATGGATAGGACTGCACTGTTAATCATTTAACTAACTTTAGTAGTCTGGTAAAGCGTGGCAATGGGGCAATTTTCCACCATTCTTCCAAAATATGCGTTAGGGAGCATTCTCAAAATCCTATGTCAGCCTGTAAGTTTCCTTTGAGAGTAACTGACCTGAAGGATTTTCATCACCAATCCATTCTTAAAATGTTCTTTGGATAAACCAACCCTCTTCACTCATCTCTTGCATCTTCTTTGGTTTGGTTTTCATGCAGTCATTCAGCTGTTTTTCAGCTGTCACATATTTCTCAACTGTGGCTCAGAAATATTGTCTGTCTGTGCGCATGTGTGCTCTTTTGCAAGGATTGATATATTGATACGAATCTCCCAGATTGCTTGGTTTGTGGCCTTTTTCTCTTCAAGCCGTGGATAATATCTCCATTTTTTTCTTCCTTAAAATCCTTGAAGAGCTGTGCAAGCAAAAGCTTTAGGAGTAGGTTGCCATCTAGTGGTTGTCTCACAAAAGAACCCCAGCAACGACACAGCTGTTGCAGGAGAAATTAAAAAAAAAAGAGTTGTAGATTATGAATGCTTTAGGAATGGACACTATTCACAAATCTATGTGTTCATAAATTTTAAACATTCTCTCCTCACAAAAACTTGTTTTCTCATCTTTTCTGTTTTTCAAAGGCAACCTACATCAATTGCAGACTTGGCTCTGGTGCCGTCCCGGCACAAAGGACCACAAAATGCCACTCCCCTGCCCAAAAAAGTCACTTCCAGTTTTTGCAGAAAACTGGCATTTTGAAAGCCTCAGAAGACCTTCTGGGGACCGGGGAAGCTATGGGCAATCTCCCCTGCCCTTAAAAGACCTAAGGCTTTGAAAACAGGCCCAAAAGAGTGCCTCTCATAGGGTGCCGCCCAGGGCATTTGCCCCCCTGACTCCCCAGCTATGCCAGTGATCTACATCCTAGCAACTTTTTGTTGAACATTCTCACACAAGCATATCCACCTGGGCTGCCATGATAGAAGAACATCACCAGACTCAGCCAGGCTGTAGACATAAAGTTCATATTGAGAGTGTGTTGATAATGTTAATTACTATCAGTACAATCCCATCTCCAACAAGAGTATCTCTTGAGAGACAACCAGTCCCAGAGTATATGCGAGTCTTGAATTTCCAGTAAGGCATCAAGGGCCATCGTTAGTAGCTATCAACACGATCTCTTTTTGAACACAGGTACTCAATAGATGCTGAAGATGCAAGAGTATTTTAAAAACTCCTACTTTGACAGATTTAAAAACTCCTGCTATGGCAAGAGGAAAGCAGCCAGTTCAATGGTCGTGAATCAGCATATTCCTATAACCTCTGAATACATGTAATTCTATGATACATGTACATGTAGCTCATGTGATACATGAGCTGACCTCCCCTTAAACTGTGACTTAGTATGAATTACTTTCCCATGACTTGGAGGAGAAAAAAAGACAGAACTCTGTTACTTCAGTATTATCAGTCCCTACAATCTACAGAGCCTTTCAGGCAGTGGTCATGGGTTCATGTTTCTGAGGTTCCTGCTTCCCACAGTGGCAGAACAGATGCTCCGGAAGCCCACAAGCAAGGTATCAAAACAATATCCTTTCTCCAGTGTCTCCACAGTAATTCTGTGGTATTACTGTTACTTATGACTGCCTTCAACATTCAGGTTTCACCCTGCCATAGAAGCATGGAGCCCTCCAATCAATAGCTCTGCCTCTGTCATACAACTTCTGAGGCCAGGCATACATGAATATCCACTGTGTCACTGGACACCTTTGTCTGTTTGCAGGGTTCTAATACATGTATTTAGGATTAGGCTCCTAGTTTATTTTTATTTATTATTGAATTTATATACCACCTTTCCTTCACCTCAGAGTACTCTTTTGGATATTGCTCAAGACAGTTTACATAGGCAGGCTTCCTAGACCCAATAAGGGTCTTTACAATGTTGGTCTACTTCAGCTGTTATCCTCCAGCTGATATCCTTCAATGGTGTAGTCAACTTCCTCTTAGCTGCAGGAACACTCTGAGCTTTCCACAGGCAAGCCACACAAATCATGCTCGCAGATTTTCCAGATTTTTCCAGCTGTATCCTTCTTGTCACTTAGTGGCATATACGGAAGGGTGCAAGGGGGACAAATACCCCAGACACTGCATTTGGGGGCGACACTTAGACCATCTCCCCCCCCCCCCCGGTACACCTAAAACCATGCCAAGAGTGGCTGCAGAAGCACAGCCACTGTCAGCACAATTCTACAGCACTCTGAAGGTTGTGCCTTTCCCTCCTCTTTCTTTAAAGGGCAGGAGAGAGGAGCACCCTCTGATCAGTGGCGCTCCTGCAGCCACTCTCTCAAGGAGGAGAGAGAGGTGACCCTTGAAGTGACAGGAAGCAGTGCACACCTCCTCCAATTTTGGAGGAGACACCTGCCACTTCTGGATCTCATGGAGTCTTTCATGCCACTTCTGCAGCGTGAAAGGCTCCATCAGAGTGTTTTGACGCCACTGGAAGCAACGCCCAGGACAAAGGTGGGCACTGCTTCCAGAAGGTGGGTGGTGCTCACTTCCTGGCTGCCGCTTCCAGCAGCACCAAAACGCTCCAATTGAGCCTTTCGCACCATTTAGAAGCAGTGTGAAAGGTTCCATCAGAGTCTGGGCTGCGCCCTCCCTTTCCCCTTCGTTTCAAACCGGGAACAGAGGAAGCAGCCATGGGGAAGTAACTGCAGAGACGATGACGTCACTGCAGTAACTTCTGAGTCAGGGGTGGGGGCAGCAAAGACAGAGGTGGCCCTTGATGAGGAAAAGTCCAGAACTGCTTCTGTTGTCACTGACACTCTCAGAATTCCAAACCGCTCTCCCACCATAGCAAGCAACAGCTCATCAGTGACTCCTTTCTGCCACTGAGGGTCACAACAGCTTATCAGTTCTGGCCTCTCCTCCAGAAACGACCAGGGCCTATGCCTGCTTAACTTCCAGTTGTCTTTAGGCAGCTCTTCCTCCAGACCAGGGGTGTCCAAATTTCTTGACAGGAGGGCCACATCATCTCTCTGACAATGTATCGGGGACAGGGAAAAAAAGAATTAATTCACAGTAAAAAATTTACATAAATTTGCATAAATGAATATATTAGAGATGGAACTTATATGAATGAGTGAAAGTCTCATGATCACTCAAGGCCCGTAAAAGGCCTTGTGCAAAACAAAACTGGCCTTTCCTTTGCTGCTGCTGCTTCACAGGCATGAAACAGCAAGCAGTGAAGGAAGCCCTCGGCTTACAGCTCTCATGAGAGGTCTAGCCTTTGGCCCTTGTACTGAGTGCAGTTGCATTGGACCAGCATAGGCTCCACCAAGTCTCCGGGAAGCCAGAAGCTCATTGGTGACTGGGGGCTTCCCGTGGGCTGGATTGGGGGTCCCTGAGGACCACAAATGGCACCCGGGTTGGGATTTGGGCACCCTGCTCCAGACCATACCTTCTCATTCTGAGTCACATTTTCATTCGGAGAAATCACCTCCTGCTCTCATGCATAGACCCCTCACACACAAAAAATGAATTTAATACAAAGTCATGTTGCTGGGTAGATAATCAGGTTGTTAAGATTTTGAGGATTTGGTTAACTCTTCAAATGGCGGGGAGGGGGGGGAAGCAGTTGTCAATCCCAGCCCTAGATGCTTTTTTATTTTCCTTCTTCAAGTTGTTTGGAAATGCAGACAACTTGGATATTTGGAAGTTTTTTTGTCCTTTTGTACTGCCTTCCAGGGGTACATTATATTATGCATGCTTCCTAATATGATCCCACTTTTAGACATGGAGGCGGGGAACTACGCTTCTGAAAAATGCACATTTGGGCATATGGTAGTCATATGCTGAAAGACATTCACCTAAATCTGTTCCAAACTTTGGCTGAGTCACTTTAAGGGCAAAGGAATAACAGGCCTTGTCTTCTGTTTCCTGGTAAGGTTAATCCTCTGTTTTAAAAGCAAGCAAAGTCTTATCTAAGCCATCCAGTGAACTTTTGCTTCTGCAAAATATGTGTGCAACCCAGCAAAATGGAATGCAGGAAACTGGTGAACCCAAGAATTGGTTGCACACTGGACGCATGAACCACACAAGGGATCTGGTGTTTGCTTGGCAATGTCATCGGTTACACAGTGAGTAAAACAGAAAATGAAAATTGGCTTTGGTCCTGATGTTGTAATTATTCCCCATTTGAATGAGGATTTTCCTGCGCCAGGATTTCTTTTGAGAGAATGGCTATCCACTTTGTACTCCCTTGCAGGAAAGAAGAATGGGGGATGTTGTCTTTACAAGAATCGTCAAAGCCAGCTATTTCCATCCAGGAGGGAAGAGTAATTATTACTCAGCATCCTAGACCTATCCTCACTGTCCCTTTAACGCAGTTTTCCCCTGTGATGTCTGCAAACTGTGTGGATTTTCATGGTAATTTTGTAAGATGTAACACTGAAGCACCACTGAGGAATCACAAATCCTAAAGTGTTAGGAGAGCTTTTGACAGTAATTACAGCAATAAATCAGGAGTAAAGTGCTACGGAAAATGTATCCAGAGAGTCTAGAGTTGTTTGCAGAAGCCCCTTGAGAAATTTCACTAGTCATATTGAAAGTCTTGTTTGCTTCTTTTGAAATAATCAAAAGCTGGTAAAAGCTGAGATTTTAAAAAAAGATTTGTGTGTGTGTGTGTTTCAGCAGATCAGCAAGCAGATTTTATCTCTGAGGCACTAATGTAATTTCAGTGCCAACTTTTGGATGCACTGGAAGTCGTAAATCAGATGAACTCAAGTGATTTACCTTCCTTCAGATATTTTGGGTAGGGTTGTCAGCTTTTTTTATTGGCTTTGCTCCTCTACCTTTAAAAAGCAGAACTGTACAGAAATCAAGCCAGTTTTTGTTTTTTTTTCCTGGCACTGAGATAAAAAAAATGATGGGGAAAGCAAGCTTCATTCACTTGTTTGTTCTTTGTTTTGTGTGACTGATTGCTATCAAAGGCTCAAACTAGGGCTACGAAGAAATTGGCAACCTTACTTCCATGCATGCTGTGGTTTTGCTCTGAACATAGAAGGGAGGCGGATTGACACAAAAAAAATTGCATGGAGAAAGATGAGACCAAAAATCATTTTAAGGAGATAATCTAATATTCTGTGAGGTTAATTTCAGAGCAGAATGTTTCTCTTTAACCAATAAAAGGGTGTAACCCTGCTAAAAATACCCAGGATTTAATTGCATTCTTGAATCTGCCAGATCTATTGTCTAACACCCACATAACCTATTCTTTCGTTGGAAGGAAGAATTGATCGAACATGTGACAGCAGATACCACTGTGCTCACAATTCTGCTGCCTCTCCTTGAGCTCCCAGAAAACAAATGTGAGAATCTCAGGTGTGAAGTTTGCAGAAGCTTTGATTGGCAAAGACACCTGTTAAGGAACATTAGCATATGCACCCACCCAGCTTCACTAAGGGCACAAGCCCTACCAGGTCTACTCAGAAGTAAATCCTATTTTGTTCAATGGGGCTTACTCTCAAGAACGTGTGGTTAGGATTGCAGCCTAAATATGAACATAAGAACATAAGAACAGCCCCACTGGATCAGGCCATAGGCCCATCTAGTCCAGCTTCCTGTATCTCACAGCAGCCCACCAAATGCCCCAGGGAGCACACCAGATAACAAGAGACCTCATCCTGGTGCTCTCCCCTACATCTGGCATTCTGACTTAACCCATTCCTAAAATCCTAAAAATGATTTTAGTAATGTATTCTAAGTGATCACTAATTAATTAACTGATTGCATTGCTCGATACAATTCATCTTCTGGGACATTCATCACATATTTCCATTGTGGATTTTGATGTTCGGTGCCAGTCTCTGCAGAGCAACCTATTTCTGGATAGACTTGCCAAGCCAACTTTTTTAATGCTTCTATTCCTACAGCTTTAACAGTGGCCCAAAACTACACAGAAACTAAGGAGCCAAAACTTTTTCCTGATATGGAGATAATGTGGAAGCTGTGAGTGCTTAATTATTGTTCGTCCAACTGCCGTTAAAGCGAGGCTCACCACATTTACTTTAGATCTAAGAACCAGTGCAGAAATTTAGGAGCCAGATAAATTTTTCAGCACACATATAAAGTCTTCCATCATGGCAGGTACTCTAGCAGTGCTTTCAGGATTTTCTTCTTGTGTGTTGGCATCCTTCAGTCTCAGAAGACTATGGTGTCATGCTCTGAATGGTAGTTCTGGAACAGAGTGTCCTCTCCAGTGCGCGAAGCCTGGGTAAAGTAGGTATGGAGGATAGGCTGTTACCCATGCAGCAAATCCCCCCTCTCCACGTCACTGAAATGGTCCAATGGAAAGGCAGAGGCCAATACGGTTGGTTCCAGCGGCGTCGCAGGAGTTGCCAGAACGTGACTGTGTTCAGCCATGAACTGCCTCAGGGACTCTGATTTTCTTCTTATGGCAAAAATAAAGATAAAAATCTCATATGGCACGGTGAGTGGTATTAATTCAATTCTACATTTGAACAAGCATGGCGAAGAAATTTATGGGTATTTATGTGATACAAAATAGCATATTCTGATATACAGCACATTTGTTATTTCACCCTGATGCTACTGCTTTGTGTTTTTTAATCTTCTGGCCTGTTGCTGCATGTTTCACTTTTATAGTATTCACAAATAAAAATTAATACCTCATCACACAGATGAACACACCCATGCGATTCTAAAGCTTCAGTCACCATGCCTGGACTATCTACATGTTTACACAGATTTTCAGTTCAATATGCAAGCCAACTGCTGTGTCCTTTGCTTTGCACCATGTTGAGTGACATACTTCAGCTCTTCACATTTTACTCTCACAATAACCTGGAAAGAAGTGAGTATAAATTGTCCAAAAAATACTAGGCACCACAGTGGAATTTCTAGGCGCCATGGTGACCAGATTTGTTGATTAATTTGGATCTAGGACTCTGTTTTTGTGTGTGTTTTTTTAAAGGCCCAGTTTTAAAGGCACAGGAGCAGTGAAGAGTTGTCAACCCTGCTAGCACAGCTGAATGTACACCACAACCAAAATCCTGAAGTTCACACATGAATAGATCTGCATTCCATCCAGGGTTTTTGTTTCACCCTCTTTAGCAATTTCCCACCTCTAAACTAAACTTTAATTCCAAAACACTGTGGAAACAAAAATACTCATCTCACAGGTACACACATATAAATTCTTCCAACATGCATGTAAAATGATTGTTCAAAGGTATATAATGATTGGGTAATCTCTGTTGCTTCACATATTTACATTTTAATAATGTAATATTATTCAATTATATTTATATGATCCCACTCTTGTGCCTTGAACGGCTTTTCAGTGAGCAGAAACTAGCTGGCGGAGCATGGGGTTGAACATTATTGTAACTTACTGCTGGCCAAATGGCTGTTGAGTCAAAAAGTTAGCAATTCTATTTTACATCCAATGGTATATCAAAACGAGCGGCAGGCAGTGGGAATTGTACACACTGTCATATTAGAAGACTGCATGGTATGAATAGCTTTGTCAGGCTGGGTACATCATGCTTATGTATAGACTCATGGGCATATAGGAATTTCTAGGAGATAAATCAAGACTGTTCTTTAATTCTAGGAACAAGGAGATACTGTCCTCCAGTTTACAGTAACAGTAAGTACAGTACAGTAACCTGTACTGTAAATAAAGTACAGGTGTGCGCCACTTAACAATGGGGATACATTCTCCTATCCCCACTGTTATGCAATTAGGTCATTAAGTGAACATTCCATCCAATCTATTGCCTTTGTTGTGTAAACAGACACTCCCTGCTAGACACTAACTGGCTGCACAGGCTACTGGAGATAGATTGCCTCTTCTTTGCATTAAGAGCCTCTCTGTTGTGTAAAAAGACATTCTGCTACAGGCTATGGGATACGCGATTGCCTCCTTAATATGATCTTTATTGTGCTTTGAGCACCGTCATATATGTGATCTGTTGTTAAGCAAACGGTTGTTAAGTGGCGCATGCCTGTATAGTAGAAGTCTTGGAACTGTTTGTTTTTTTAAATTAGTGTATGTGTCTTCTTGGTTTCTAACAATGCTTCTGATTTGATAGTTTGTATTATTGCTACATTTCAAACAATAATTCAATTTTAAAAAATAAATAAATAAAGATCACCGTATCTTTTTGTTATGTGTACAAATCTTGAGTAGCCATGACTGGCAGGTCATGACATGCATACTTGCAACCAAAATAGATATGTACATTATAAACATATATTATCCTTTGTTTTTTCTCCTCCTACATCTGTGGGCCTCTCTCTAGATAAAATGACACATATGAATTGGTACTTGAGTCATCAGAAAATGGTGACACATACAAGTTTGACATGTTTTTATGGACAGAAGTTGTGAGCCCTTAACAGCTGCATAAGAAGTAATCTACAGGTGTAGCTTTTTTCCTCTATGAAGTTGCAGGATTGGAAAACATTTTCACCTGTTGATTTGTCTGTTAGCTTTTAAAGACGCACTCAGTCCTGCTTAATAATATTTTTTAAGCCAATCCTACAAAAAGACAAACTCCACAGTTCAATAGTTTACAATATTTATTAGCAGAAGACTTGAGCAATTTGATTTTTTCCTTTTCCCCTGTTCTGATTTTAGGAATACTGTGAAGTTTACAGTTGAAATCAAGTACTGTCACTGAATTAACAGGCTGATTTCCCAATCATTACTGAACAAGAAGAACACAGGATGTTCTTAGGGCCAGTTAACATAACAAAACCAGCACACTCAGATATAAATAGAGTCCAGTAAGTCTGATATGTAGTGATGCATCCTATGATTAATTTACCTTCCACCAGCCTCCCAAGTCAAGCCACATTGACTGGGCCACTCCAAAGCTACTCAAAGTGGTGAAACCAGCAATACACTAAATGTGAATTAAGTTGAGACCAAAGCATGCTGTAGAATGGCCAGAGGGGTGCTTCACCATAGGGCCAAATTCAGCCTTGGATCCCTTCCATCCACATTTCACAACATGCCAATTTGTTCATTTGAACTGATCCTCAACCAAACTGACTTGCCCTGACTATTGATTTCTGTAATGGAAGATCAGAAGATCATCAGGTGGAAGATGTGGTGTTGACAGTGATCCCATGTTTTGACAGCTGTTTGATAGCTCTGGGAAGGGCAGGGCTGGCTCCACAGCTGAAATAAATCAAGGCCAATGGAGACCTGGTTGGACACCTGAGCTTCATTTGACCTTGATGGGGCTTTGAATGAGCTAAGGAGGTAGCTCACAGCTGAGCTGCATTTGCACTTAATGGGACACAAAGGATAAAAAGCAGCTCCAGAAGGACCAAAGGAGCCGGGAGAGCTGGATGCGGGACGCTGACCCAGAGGGAGAGCCGGACCCTGACTCAGACCCAGACCGAGACCCTACCTGACCCAGAGGGAACCAGACCAAGAGGGCTACCTGACCCAGACCTACAGGAGAAGGGGACTGCCAGGACTCTGCTGGAGGACACAGAAGACTGGGAAGACTGGACTGTGCTTAGGAGACCGGATTGGACTTGAATTGGAGGCTTCAGACCTTTACCCACTGAGTTAAGTGGAATTTTGGGGAGGGAAAGTCTCTGGACAAGAGGACTTGCAGGGAGTGTCTGTGTTCATAGCAATAAATTTGGGTAGTTGCTATAGATAAGGAGTTCTGTGTTCATTCCTCTGCACACCACAGCGGTTGTTCTAGAGATAAAGAGGGTGTTAATTAGCCAAAAGCGGGCATTAGAAGGGAGTTGAGAAAATTAGGACAGGACAATTTCCATTTATCTTCCAGCCTTTAAGGTTCTGAATTAACTCATCCTATTTACTGCAGTCTGAACTGATGTTGTTTGCAACCATCTTTGCCTGAAGTGAGAATGTGTTGCTGAAGAGCTTGTCTTTTGTTTTTCTCCTCCATTTCCCTCACCTTAAAGGTACTTCTGTGTGTCAGCTGTTTCTTTCTTCCATTCAATTTCTTAGTAGTTATTTGTACTTTGATGAGAAGCAGCAAGCAGACATCTTATGCTTTCGGTTCTTTACAACCATCTCCTTGTTGGTCTCTCTTCTGAAAATGATCCACCAAGGACAACACATTTTTAAAGTCTTTCTATTTTTTTTGCCTCTGCTTCCAATTGTATAATATTCCATTAAGCACATCACCTTTTATGACCAAAAGATGTACTTATTCAACTAAATATAAATGATATATTGTGACATGAAGAATGTTATGAGGCTCAAAACCTGCAACAAACATTTTGTGTTAGCTGGCGGGCCAGGCTCCAGCCCTCATTGTAGCAACATGGCTTCCCATCAGAAGAGCAAGAGACACTCAAAGCAACATCAATTTGTTATACAGCACATGAAGGTCAGAATCATAAATAGATTCATATCACCACTGCTCTATTGCTAACAGAGCCAGTGTACATGGCTGTGAAAAAAGCTGCAGCCTGCATTGAATAATATTTTGTTGGCATCCTTCAGTCTCGAAAGACTATGGTGTCACGCTCTGAATGGTGGTTCTGGAACAGAGTGTCCTCTCCAGTGCGTGAAGCCTGGGTAAAGTAGGTATGGAGGATAGGCTGTTACCCATGCAGCAAATCCCCCCCTCTCCACGTCGCTGAAATGGTCCAATGGAAAGGCAGAGGCCAATACGGTTGGTTCCAGCAGCGTCGCAGGAGTTGCCAGAATGTGACTGTGTTCAGCCATGAACTGCCTCAGGGACTCCGGCTCAGCATTTTGCCTCGAGGTTGACTCCTGAAGCCTTTTCCACAACTGGATGTAGCCACAAGGCAGTGGAGGTTTGGGATCAGAGTTTTCCTTCTCTCAGATGAGCTGCCTTCCCAGGCTGACGAGTCCCATCGACCCAGTGGCTGTTTAGTCGCCTCTTACGACAAGTACAGCCAAACGGAGGGCCTATTCTTATCCCCAGCCCCCAGGGGAAATTGAATAATAATGATAATAATAATTATTATTGCTAATAATAATTAGCATCTTTATGGTGTTTTCAAGAGTCAAAGCACTTCATATGTATTATCTGGATGTAATTCCTACAACACCCATGTAGGTATTACTATCCCCATATTGCAGCAGGGGAATTGACGCCAAGAATAAGCATATGCAACAAGACCACCTGGTGAGACTGGCCCTGTTTCCTAAATGACTGCACATAGGAACATAAAAGAGTACAGACAGCCAAGGGCCCATCTAGGCCCACCAGATGCCTCTTCGAACACACAAGACACCATGATACTTGTATCCTGTTGCCACTCCCCTGCATCTGGCATTCAGAGCTAGGCAACCTCTAAAACCTGGGGGTGCATATAATCATCAAGGATTTTACCCTGTATTGGTATTTTCCTCCATAAACCTGTCCAATCCTCTTTTAAAGACATTTAGGCCAAGTGCCATCACAACATCCTGTGGCAAGGAGTTCCACAGAAGAGTAGTGTAGAGCAATGCAAAATAGTAAGTATTGCAGGCTTCTGAACGCAAGCGTAAGCAGCCACTCCTTTCCTAATCTCTCTCTGAGCCATTCAAGCAATAACAATTTCAACTTGCTAATTTCAGCTTCCACCTTGCTGTGTTTTGCTGACAGGGGTTCATATGTATATAACTGCCTATTTACTGAGTCAGACCATTGGCCAGAATATCTAACAGGCAGCTGCTCTCCAAGATCAAAGAATGATAAAGTTGGAAACGACTTTGGGGATCATCTAGTTCAACCCCCTGCTCAGTGGGGGTAACTCACACAGAGGCCTTTTCCAGGTCTGCTCTTGAGAGCATTCCACCTACAGATGTCAGCAATTAAACCCAGAACTTTCTGCATGTTGAACGTTTGCTTTACCACTGAGCTATGGCTTTATAAGTACTGTATGTGCTTTTGAAGGCTTTGTGGCACTAAGAAATTCAGCTGGTGAATCTTCTCAGCACAAAGATGCAATTGGGAAACACCTATTGAGTTTCAACAACTCATGCAGCTGGTACACGTGAAGATATTTAGAGCCAAATCCTATCCAACTTTCCAGCCCTGGTGTAGCCATGCCAGTGGGAGGTGCACTGCATCCTGGGAAGCTAGTTACAGAGGCCTCCACAAGGTAAGGGAATGTTTGTTCCCTTGCCTCAGGGCTGCATTGTCATTGCACAGGCATTGGAAAGTTGCCCTTAGACTCCCCAAAAGATAACAATAGCTCTATGTATCTATATTTCCACATTGACTAAAGTGATCAAACCATTGATAAAAAGAGGTTAGTTAATAATATGAAATTGATACGTGCAAGGATTACTGGAAACATTTGTGACATTGATCAGAAGTCTTTTCACTGAAAATACATTTTTGGTTATAGATGTGAAAAATAAAAAGGAAAGTAATGGGTGGAAATTAGCTGAACAAAGATTAAAAAAAAGCTGAGATTTTAAAAGAAAAAGGGAGATTGGTGGTATTCAGAGATTGATTTTGGAAGGGATGAAGTCCTTAGCTGTGTTACTATACCTCATTTTCACATGGGCAGCTATTTGCCTAATATTGCTCTCATCTGACAGTCTCCCAAGTGACCCTGCAATCCAAGGAAATGTTAGTTCTGAACGGTTCCCTTTTACGTGGTCCTGGAGATTTATGTGGGCACAATTTGAGAAGAATAACTTCTTCTGTGAACATGAAGTGGTAAAGTCATTGCCTGAGGACTTTCATCACCTCAGAATAAACATGTTACTCAGTCCTCATACACCCCCATAATAAACCAGAAAAAGTGAAACACCCTAAGAAAGTAAGCTGTTCATTCTCGTCTCCCTGGTCCTCAGAGAATCCAAATACAGGCACGTTCTTGGCAGTTTCACTGGTCTTATTTTCATCATTGCGCTTTCATGGGAGGTAGTCCTCTTTTTTGCACAATTTAAAGGTGAATCTATCCCAAACAGCAGGCCTTTGAACCTGGATGTGTTCCTGCTCCCTGCTAATGAAATCTCTCTTTCCCCCCCCCCCCCCCAAATGGTGCCTCTGTTTGCTTTCACAAGATATCAGTTCTCTTCCAGGCAAAAGAAATCCCTAACACTTTGTGTGATGGACAGTTGGGAAGGTTTTCAGCAAGAACTGTTTAATTTGCACCTGTACACTTTGTATGCCTTATACAGAGTTACAGACAACATATCAAGCTTTTTGTTCTTATTTCTGGAGGATACTTTCTCTTATTGACTAAGGAACTTAGATCAAGAATCCAGCAACCAATAATCCTTGGTTGATGTGAACTGGCATAGGTCCATGAAAACCAGAAGAGCACGTTTGCAAAATCCCTTTCAAGTGATTTCTCTCTCCCTCTCTCAATATTCTCTCACTTTTCAGTCTGAGGTATTGGTTTGATTGTCAGTCTATTGTTTCCCAGTCATGAGGCCTTTGACCTTTGTCTGCAGCATGATATTTGTCTTCAACAGCTGTAGAATATGTGAAAGGAGGAGGAAGTCTACCCTTCCTTTTGTGTCACAATCACAATCACCTAGAAGGGCAGTTTTGCATTACAGCAACACATCAACCCTTGCCCATAAAAAGATCCTCTTCATCTGCTTGGCATGTAACACACAACCTCTCTTTACAGAAAATTAAACAGCAGGAATGTCCATATTTTACTTAGTGTTTGGATGTGCCGTGAATTTTTTTTTTTCCCCAAAGTAGAAATTCCAAATCCTAGGCATCTCAAATATAGTAACCTTTGCTCATTTTTTCACTCTATGACATGCTCTCATCTAGATTCTGTGGGTCAATTTGATTGCTAAGATGATTCAGGGCTATGGGATTCTGCCTCAGTCTGGAATGATTTCAGTTTAGGATTAGAGGACTTGCAGGTTTCTTTCAGACCTCTGAGTCTAAACGATCAGGTCCTGCCAGGCCCTCTCAGAAGCTCAGAGAAGTCTGGGCCACTTCTAGCTTTTGAAGTTCCTTGGCATAATAAAAATTTTAAAATGAGAGTGTGTGTCACTTTTTGGTCTGATTGGCATGTGAAAAAAATTGAGGCCAGGCCAAATGGCCCTTCTGCCCTCCCATTGGCCCTAGGCCCTCTTGTCTGCCTCCCTACCCTCTGATTGACCCTATAAATTGACACACCTCCTATAAAAACTGGGTCCTAATGAAGGTTCAGGGGATAATTATATAAAGTTCTCTGCCATCTGCTCCAGTAGAATTATTGGCAGTTTATGGTTGTCAGTTTTTTGCCCAAAAGGGTCATAGCAAAGCACACCTGGCTGAAGTTTGAATTATCCACACACTTTAGAAGTTTCTCCAAAGCACTTGGGTACATGAGGCTTACTGCACATATATTAGCCACACACTAAAAAGCAATGTTGAGACAGATCTCGGATCATTTGGCAGCAATTCTTAGAAAAGACAATACAGTAGTTTGTATCATAAGAGCTATTTACTCCTCTCTACTCCAGCTTGCCATAATTAATTAAGAAAAAGACAGGGACTGATGGCATTCAACAGCTATCTAGGGATTCCCAAGCAGGCTGAGTGCATCCCTAGATCAACCATCACATGAGCTAATACTCTCATAGCTAGGTGGTGGTGTGTTACAAACAATGCTTGCTTCATCCCATGATGAGGATGGCTCTAGCCGTGGTAGGATATTCCGGAACAAAATGCTATCCGAGGAACTGCGCCTACAGCTGCCATGCTGTATGTCGTTTTCATCCACCACTTGATACAAGGGTAGCCTGTTTTCCTTCACACTGTGAGGCTGTATGTTGTTTAGAGCATTTTCAGCAGGCTGGCAATTCAAGGCTTCTTCATAGGTGGGAATGGTACTAGCTTCCCAAGTGCTGAAACAAAACCAAAGCAAAAACCAAAATCACATTTCCTTTATTATTGAAAACAGTATTTGGTTATAACATTAAAGTTTACAAAGATATGCACAAGTGAGGTTCATTAATTATAGTGAAATTGGGTGGGGGTCCAATATGAAAGGCCCCACGTCCCTTTTCTGGTGTTCACCAGATATTTTTATATGTGATATATTGAAAGCGCCTCTGAGCCTCTCATACACTATTCATATACATAAGTAAAAAGTTAATGAGGAGTAGAAGTCCTAAGAAGATAACCATTTTGAGTTGAATGCTCCCGTGAGTGCAATGCTAATGTAAGGCTCTGCCAGCGCAGGGTGCGCTGCATTGGCCTAGAGTGCGATACAAAGCACATTTGTGACTACTAATGATCCAGCAGCACTGGCAGGAGGGCATTCCAGAAGCAGGAAGGGGTGGAACAGGGGGTGGGACAGGCCCACGGGGGAGGGGTCTCCACCATATCCTAACCCCCTTCCCAGGTCTGATGGCTTTACAGTGATATTGCTGGCACAGATCCAAGAAGCCCCACTGGGCAGGCTGAGGCTTTACCTAACATAAGCGGATGAATGTCCCTTACCCCAAGTAGATCTCCAGGCTCCTCCTAACCTGCACAGGATAGAGTGCAGGCCATATGGCCCAGCTGTGCAAGCTCAGCTTACGACTGGGTTGCTTGTGTGTGACATTAGAACTACAGAGGCAGGAATGCAAAAACCAATTTAGGCATGATGTCTGAAAGCACCCTAAGATCATGTCCCCACAACAGTAACCTCTGCTCCCAGTTTGGCACTTGTGTAGCATCTGTGCAAAGACATGATCTTTGTGTGCTATGACAGTATTAAGAGTACCCAGTATGCAACTTCAGTGTATTCTCACTGGCTCACATGCGTTGCACAAACCACCATTCATCTGCTGCTGTTACATTTTTCCATTGTACTTTGCTGAGCAAACATGCTTTGTGTACAGGTAAAACTTTCACATAACCTTTGATCATCTCACTTCCTCTTTTTCAAGGGGAAATGTTTTGAAAGGTGGGAAAGCAACAATCTACTGGAGTCACAGATTTCACATTGAAAGAGGCTAGCCTCAGAAAATCCTCTATCTGAATAAAAATGAGCAAATGAAAAGTCACATTGTATGCAGGTTTCTTCATTATATCATAGTTTCAAGTATCATACTGAACTGAGTAAGAGTCACACACACAAGAACTAGAAAACTTGATGATAGGACCAGAAAAAAATATTTTACTTTCTTGGGTACGAGATGCAAATTTTAAAGAGCCCTTATGATACTTTTCAGTGCCAGTTGTGGCTAGGGTTTAAAAAAAAAATCAAATTTGCTTTAGATTTTTATATGCTTTAGGTAGTGAGTGGTACCTTGGTCTATGGTTTTCTCTTTAACCTATACACCAGTGGTTCCTAAACTGTGAGCTGCAGGGAGCCACGGAAACCATGCGAAAAACCTCTAGCCTATACAGTGTATAGGAATGTAACCTTAATGGGGAGCCATGATCAATGGCCTAGTAGGTCAAGGAAGTCATGAATCAAAAAGGTTTGGGAACCACTGCTATACATCATTGTATGCTACTCTTTAGGTGAAAAGCTTCATTGTAAGTGGTTGCCTGGCTTCTTGTTTGAGATCCATGCTGCTTTATAACTTGGGTTCCCATTCCATAGAGATTCTCCCTACTTACACCAAGCCACATGGGCAGGCACAGCTGTTGTTTCCACACCATCTGATCCAGTCTCACATAATTCTGCCTCTCCTGTTGCCACTGTTGCCTCCTGTCCCTCAAATAATATCTCTTACAGGCCCATCCCTGAGTGACTGAAAGGGGAGAGGGAGGAGCAGAACCAGGCCAAACTCAGAAGCCTCCTGCCTCATTCTCTTATTCCCAGCTCTGGTTGTCCTGGACACAGCTTCTTTGCTTCACCTGGGTCCTGTTTAAAATGACCCCAAAGAGCAGAACGACATGTGGACAGAGCAAGGAGGCTACAGCCAAAGCTGGAAGAAAAAGGGGTGGGAGGCTCCATCTCTCTTTCTCCCGGCTCATTTGGTTGCTTTCTTAAGCAGCTGGGGATGGGACGTGAGAGCGGAGGCCAGGGCCATGGTCGTGGCTGGGTTCACAATCCCTTTTCCATTTTCTCCCTTCTTCTCTCTGCTTTTTCCTGGCATTCTTCCCACTTGCTTGAGCAAGTGGGAAGGAGATCAAAGGACAGACTGGAGCACCTCCAGCAGTGACAGGACAGAGGGAGGAGTGAGAAGATGCAGGGTGTGGGGTCTCTCTCTCCTCTCCTCATTTCACTGCCCCCTTGAACTTGCCACTCAACACAAGATCTTCAGGTCGCACAGTAGCATAGCTAGAGGGGTGCAAAACACTAAGTTTTGCATGGCGCCTCACCACAGCGTGCAAGTGACCCCTCCATCTCTCCTCCGGAGCAAATGTGTTATGGCTCCCAAACTTTTTAGCACCAGAACCCACTTTTTTAAAACGATACTCTATTGGGACCCACCTAGGTTTACAGACTTTAGAAAAATGAGATCTAGAAATAAATATTTTATATATTTATAAGTAATAATAAGCAGAAAAAAGACCTTCAGATTTTCTCTCTCTGTATTTACACATGCTTGCAAACTGCAGGAGCTCGGCTCCTTGCAGAGCAGTTAGCAGCTATCTTGCAAACTGTAGGAGCTGAGCTCTTTGCAGGGTAATTAGAAGCTATAGTATCTGATTTTTCAATAGCCTCAGGGCTTGAGGCAATTCGTTATCTAATCTTTCCATCATCCTTTGGTGATGATGATGACCAGTCATGATGATGATGATGATGATGATGATGACAGTCTGGGAACCGCTGCTGCAGTGGCCTGGAATGGCTCCAAAGTGAAGGGGCCACTTGCACACTGCGGTGAGGCACCATGTTTTGCACCCCCTCTAGCTATGCTACTGAGATCACTTCATCTATGAGCTAGCCATGATCAAGGCAATGTTACCCTGGACAGTCTCTGGATCAGTTATTTTCAACCTTCTTCATCTCATGGCACATTGACAAGGCGCTAAAATTGTCAAGGCACACCATTAGTTTTTTCACAACTGACAAGGCACACTGCGCTGCTGTCAGGGGGCTCACATCTCCAATGGCTCTGCTAATAAATGGCCTTCCCCCATACTCCATTGGCACACCTGTGAACCATTCGTGGCACAACAATGTGCCACAGCACAGTGATTGAAAATTGCTGCCTTAGAGTGCCAGGATGAAAGTGAAGAAGGTGTGTGTGTTGTACCAGACTGCTGCTTGAGTAACAGCACAGTCCAATGCATGTCTACTCAGAAGTAAATTCCACTGTGTTCAATGAGGTTTACAATGAGGTACATGTGCACAGGATTTCAGTCTAACTTGCCTTTTAAACAAGAACAGAAGCCTCACCCTCACTCTCTAGTAAGTCAAAGCACTTGACCACTACTTGAGAAATGTGTTCAACCACTTAAATGCCCAGCTCTACAGTAAGCATCAATCTATCACCATCAAGTATCATGGGCACTCGCTAACCTGCAGGTCCGTTTTTCAAGCGGCTCAACAGTGGAATAATGAAGGTCCCTGGAAAAATGATACTGATAGCGCCGAGAAACTATTCCAGCATTCGCCGACCACAGGAGGCCAAAAAGGAGAAGGAGCCCACCAATTCCACAGCAGAAGAAGCTGATGGACCTGAGAACAGCATTCGAGGAGGAGGAAGAACTTGTCACTGGTTTGGCTTCTCCACGAAGTACAACGCTTGCATCACTGCTGGGTGTAGCCCCCATCTCGCCATCACTCCACCAAGCAAAACACAGCGTCCCCGTCACCAGCAGGAGAGCTCCAGTGATGGTCACTCCATGGCGCAAGGAAGCGGTTGCCATTCTGAAGACAGAAGCCCGCAGGTCATCAACTATTTTCCAAGGAACTGGGTCTGATCCCCTATGTGAAGAAACAGGATGCAGAGATAACTTTGTAAACAGAACCTCAGGTTAAAGGTGAAGGCTGAGCTAGTGGAATCTGTGAGCAAATGTGAGCATTGCATAGGTCTTACTGCTGATCGGCTGTGTTGCAGGAGAGACAGAGCAGAGTTTTGTCTGTCACAATAATATACACTGACTACCCAAAGACGGCAGGTCTGTGGAAGTTTGATCCTGCAAGACTACAAATGGGTGGTTCAGAAGACATCATGCAGTTCTGACTGAACAACAGGTGACCACTTTCCACTGGATATACTTTTAACTACGCATCAAAAGTCAGCAGCTTTGAGACTGGTCACAGAGGCTGAGAGGAACAAAACAAAAGGAGCAGACAGCCAGCAAGAGAAGTTGAGTGTTGATTGTGGTAACTGCAGGCATAGCCATAACTAGGGCGAAACCTGAGAGGCACCTGCCCCAGAAGCTAAGCCAAGGTGGCCACATGACTGCCCCTCAGGCTCCACCCCAGTTACAGAGGAGATGCTGGTGGTTTTACATCTTCTGTTCCTTCTCTTCTATTCCTTGAGGCTACCCTTCAAGGAGACGGAACAAGAGTGTGAAACCACTATAGCGAGCTGTCCTTCCTCCAGAGAGAACCGGAAGTGATGTACATGATGTCATTATGTCAGTGTACCTGGTGCCAGGGCAGTGTGCTATGCCTCTGATTGCTGGGATTTAAGAGGTAGCACTACCAGGAAGATGAGGCAGAAACACCAAGAGAGGAACTTGTGGCTGATAGTTACTGAAGGTTGAAGGAGGAAGCTTAAGGAAGTCTTAACAGAAGCCGTTTCTGAAGAGCCAGGAGCTGACTACTCAGCAGCATCTTCAAGTGGCAATTCAGCAGAAGCATCCAGAGACTTTTGGTGTGAGGACCTAAGGGAAGACTTCAGGAAGGAGCTTCCAGAGTCCTAAACTGTGGAGTCAGCTTGCGTTCCAGAGAAGGCCTCTAGTGTGTGAATGTGACTGGGGTGGAGATCAGTTACATGGGAACTGAACTAGCTACAGGGGTCTAGTCACTCTTGAGAGCTAATACTAGAGTAACCTCACAAGCAACAGAACCTTGAAACATATAAAATGGCCTGCTTATTATTTTTATAAACAAAGTTTGTTTTTTTGGTTCAGTTAAATATTCGGTTGTACAATCACTCCTAGGTCTACACCTTACCAGGTCACCAGGGAAAAGGTTTTTAGAAGATGGCAGCAGAGGGTGTGCACAGCGGTGGGAAAAAAGAGGTGAGGTTTTTGTGGAAGTCCTGTTACTATAAAAAAAAGAACTTGCATGAAATAAAAGTGCGCAGAATTTTAGAATCCCCTCTGGGTGTTATTTTGAAGAAATGTGTGAGGGTGTTAACAGGAAGAATGGCTGGTGAATTCTGTCTGACCTGGCTGTTTAACCCATCTCTGTCATCCACCCTTCCTCTCTTCTCACGTCATACTCTGGTTCACGCTGAGGAAAGGCAAAAGGAAAACATGAACAGATACGAACAGCTTGTAGTGTGGAAACCACCCCAAAACTTGAATTCACAAGCAGGAACTCAATGTTCACTGTATGGTGTTTAAAGCACACGTGTTGTATTTCTGCTACCAAACTACCAAAGTGTCATTTGGCAATAGACGGTACAATTGTTAAACAACCCTGAACAGTGTACAAACTCAAGCCCACTGCTGAGATACCCCATTTGCACACTGGGTTCTCTATTTGCAACACACAGGGGAAGTCATTACTCCTATGTCTTTGAAGTCACGGGTTACCAGTGCCAGCAATGAAGTCTAGTTTTGGGACTGGATATTGTACAAAGTGTAGCCGCAGTTGTGTGGCATACCATGATTGTTGTAACCGCACTGCTGAGCTGATAACCATACAAAAATGTTTTGTATGAATCAGGCATTAATCATAATACACATGATCTCAAGTGAAATGAAAGGGCAAAATGAAATGGAAGAAAACTATTCCAAAAATGGGATTATTTTGCAGCTATCTGCAAGAAAATTCCATTCCGCTACTGAGGAAACGCCTCTCAGATCTCATTTGGAAGCTGTTATTATGATTATTTATTAAAAACCTATCACAACTAGGTGATGCACAAAATTATTTAAAAAACTTCAACCTCCCTGAAGGTTTACAACCTAATAACACTGCATAGAAAAGAGAGGGGGAAAGACATGCTGGTTTATTCTTTAATAGCAAACAGTCATGTGTGTTCATTTATTCCCAAATACATAATCTAAAATCTGATGCACAGAGAAAAACAGAATTAATTTGGCATCTTCAAGGTAAGTGAAATGGCACATTTCATATTGCACCTTATGAACTGGGCTAGCTGGATGGAAAGTTGAATTATGATACAGTGAAAGAAACCCTGTACAATCTTATCCATGTTTAATGAAGGGTTGTGATAAAATCAGATTTATTAAAGTTGCAGACAGGCTGGATGATTTCTAAAGTTAATGAACCGAGGGCAGCTTTCAGCTGTAGGTATGTGGTGACACAGATCCTTGGTTTCAGTAAACATCTAGCAGCCCAGTAGTCACAACTAACAGGTGCCCCCAAACATCCAGAAGCAGGTTTCTCTTTATTTACCCCTCATCTATAGTGTGCTCAAGTCTAAGTACCAGCAGTGAAGACCTTCCAAATCCCCAAGACTGATGAGGGGGGAGAAAAAGGGTAGGAGAGCTGTTGCTAACTGCTAGGCACTATATCCTTTTGGCCCCCTCTTCCCTCCTCTATCACAGCACCCCTGGCCTTTGCCTTGATGAGGTCATTCAAGTTGGCAAAAAGGGAGAGGGAAAGATTAGGATGTCTGGCAAGGATCAAACCCCACTGAGTCTTCCCTGGCGTTTGATCCTTGCCTGGACAAGAGGACAGAGCCTCTACACTTCAAGTTCCAAAGTTCCAAATAAGGGACTTCAAGGGCTCAAAACCTGGACAGCACGGCCCCTCCTATGGCCCAGACCTGGCGCTGACAGTTTGTGTACATCTCTGAGTGGGGAAGTGGGAGGCCCCAGAAGATGGGAGACTCACAGAAGATATTCTCCTGCGTTTCTGCTTTTTATTATACCTCAGCAGCCAAAAGAAGGGATAACAGAAACAGGTCATCAGAGTTCCCCATGTTTCTAAGGAGATTCGAACCTCAGAAATAGACCTAAATCAAAACCTCAAATATTCAGACGTGCTACAAATATAGAGAGAGACTGAACTGTGATTCCCCATTATGTCTTGGTCCAAAGACTAACCCTACTGCAACTAACATGCACTAATTTCAAAAGACCATGCTCACCTGGGTACATGAAATGTGGGTGCACCAAACCTTCTCAAATCCACTTGAAGGATTGGCATCGCACAGGCGCCTAAGCCACAGCACACTGCCTGTATTAATAATACTAATTAATTAGCCTCACACAGACAGTTGACTGCAATAAACTAGGCTGCAGGATCAGGTTCCTTGCAGATCAGACTTTTCCTAGAATGCCTCTGAGTGGACACCTGCGTTTGCCAGGTTAATTATTTCAAAACCGAGAGTCACATCTTAATTGTTTGATTAACTAAAGTGCTCCAAAAGCTGCTTTCCATTCAGCTCTTCCCTCCAAGTAAAGAGCGTTAAATGCATTATTTCATCCAAAAGATGGAAAAGGGGGTGCAACATGACAGTTCTCCATCACACAGTGGCCCCTGGCAACACATGACCCAGGGCTGAGTGCCGACAGTAGGGTTAGCAGCTGCCAAGAGGGACTTATTTGAAAGCTTCATTTCCTTCCTCCCCCGCCTTTAGCTGGTGTATGCTAGAATATATCCCCTTCAAAATTCAGCTTTGTCATGAATTACTTAGGTGGCCTTAGGCAAGCCCTTATGCCCATTATGCAGATGGGAAAGTTGCTTCAGTTTCCACATCTGCTTAATGGGCATAGTCTCCTACCTTGCAAGGCTGTTGACAGTACTGCTGAGACAGCACATGTCAGTGATGGCCATCCTTTGGGGCAAACGTGTGACAACTCAAGGAAGCATATTGATAGTGCCCCTTTAGTGCAGATCTGCATAAAGAGAGAAACTATACCTTGGAGTACTTTTGCCTATAATCTACTGTGCTGGTGAGCAGCAGGCAACCAGGAAAACCCCAGGAGAGGCAGGCAGGAGTACAGGACTAACTCTCTGCCATAGACAAGCCACCAGGGCCTCCTTCTCCTGCCTGGGAGAGCCACAAATCCCTGTTGTTTGTGTCACTGGTTGCACCCATGCTTTATGTCAGGGGTGTCCAAAGTTTTTGGCAGGAGGGCCACATTGTCTCTCTGACACTGTGTCAGGGGCCAGGGAAAAAAAGGAATTAATTTACATTTCAAATTTGAATAAATTTACATATGTTTACATAAATGAATATATTAAAGATGAACTTATATGAATGAATGAAGGTCTTGCAATAGCTCAAGGCCTATAAAAGGCCTTGCACAAAGCAAGGCTGGCCTTTCCTTTGCTGCCGCTGAATCACAGATTCACAGATTCACTGAATCACAGATGTGAAACAGCAAGCAGTGGAGGGAGCCCTCATTCCACAGCTCACACTGAGAGCAGTTGCATCAGGCCAGTGTGGGCTCCAACAAATCACTGGAGAACCAGAGGCTCATTGGAGATTGGGAGCTCCCTGAGGGCTGCATTGAGAGGCCTTGAGGGCCGCAAGTGGCCCCAGGGCTGGGGTTTGGGCACTCCTGTTTTATGTGAAGCCCATGGAACAAATTAAAGCGGCTATATAAATGGCAAGTATCATCTAGAATTCCCTTCCTGAGTAGTAGTACCAGAGAAGGATTCTCAAGGAGCGGGTTGAGAACCATGACAAGGGAACTGTACAACTTTGCAGTGCCTCATATTAGGGTGATCTAAAGGCCATGCAAAGGCAAGGTCAGGAGTGATGTATGCAGGAATCTGTCCTTGCAGACAGGAAGACTGGAGATAATAAACCCAACACCCAGAGCAAGAACCTGAGAGTTTTCTCTGCAATTCAGCTGAGACCAGTTTGCTATTTTCTGCATTTGAGGCAAGGCAGTGAACACTTTCCAGTTCAGCCTTCTAGGATGATTTTTGTGGGGGAGGTTAACAGCTTAACGCAAATTTTATCGCTTACAAAATAATAAGAGAGATTGACAGTTTTTGTAGAATAAAGTCCCTTCTCTCTCTCTCTCTCTCTCTCTCTCCCTCTCCCTCCACATAAAAGCTCCAGCTGAAGCAGCGACATTTCCAGAGTCCCCAGCCCACGCTGCCAGGAAAGAAGGCAGCCTTGGTTGGGTGGGCGGGGGGGGGGGGGGAGAAGAATAGTAGATCCCCACACCAATGGTTGCTAGATCAAAATTTCAAAACCATGGATCTTATCTCAACTCTTTGTGGTTGAAAGGGAAACCTGCACCGAGTAAAGGGCTGAAGAAGTGGAAATATGTGAAAAGACATGAAAGGGGGAAAAGTTGGACTACTGAAAGGGAGAATGTCAGTAAGGAAAAGGAGGGCATCCTTCCAAAGGAACAGAAGTTTCTTTCACAACAGAAATGCTTAACAGCCCAATCCTAACTAAACCCCCTTGTGGCAATGCAGCTGTGCCAGGGGAATTTAGGCTGCTGGAGGTCTCCTCAGGGTAAGGGGACATTTGCCTCCTTGCTCCAAGGTAAGCCCCCACAGCTGCAATGGTTCAACCTGGACCTGTGCCAGTGATACTGCTGGTGCAAGTTTGCATTGACCTCTGTCAAAGCAGGTTAGGATAGGACCATAAGAACATGTGTGAGAGATGAATAACACAATCCTATTCACATTTATTCAAAAGTAAATTCTACTGTGTGCAGTGAGGCTTGCTCCTAGGGAAGTGTGTATCAGCCCATAAGAATTTTCAGAAGGAAACTCTCAAGCAAGTTTTCTGACTTCCTTTCAAAAATTCATGTACGTATATGTTTTTCACCTTCATTTTCTTTTCCAATATTATCTGTTACAGGTAATATTGTTACAGGTTATAGGCTTAAAAATATATATATATATTGTTGTATGCTACCCTTCCTCCAAGGAAGTCAAAGTCGCATTTGTGGAGGTTATCACACTTTATCACAAAATCCTTGTGAGATAATACTGAATTAATGCCCCAAGGTCACATAGAGGTTCATGGCTGGATGAGTAGGGATTTAAATCTAGGTCTTCCCCAATCCAAGTTCAACATTGTTGTCTATAGCATGCCAGATCCACTTAACACTCAATTTAGGAAATATAGGAGAAACAAAGTACAAATACACTGAATTTTGGTAAGTTCTTACATGTTTCACTCTTAAAAATAATGAGCATGACTTAAGATATAGTATCTTCAAAAGTCACTCTCAACAGTGAATTTCCAAAATGTGATTTAAAAAAAAGGTTCCAAATTAAATGCTCAAAATTAAATGCATTTAAACTCTTAAATGCTACTGCATTAAAAATGTAGCTGGTATTTTATTTCCGTTCTTGTATGTATTATTGTGAAAATCTGGGTCAAAGGACTGCGCTGCCCGAGACTCTCAGTCTCTCAGTACCATCTCAGTAAGCTCTCTCAGTTGCCACTACTCATGTAGTGGGTGAGGTGTAGGATCTCTGCAAGAACTCAAGGACTGATAGTATCCATGAATTGTGGCAGCAGGTCAACTGAGGCAGCAGTGCATGTGGCTTCGTAGCAATGTCAGGACCTGATCCACCACTCAAGTTGTTCAGGACCTTGCAAAGATCTTGCCAGCCCCCTTCTCCCACCTCAGCTTCTCTGTTTTTCAGTCAGACTGTCCTATAAACTGATTTAAAATATATCTTTTGATTTAGATTAGCTATGTAATCTTCATTAACAGCCCAATCCTAACCACTGCCAGCGGAACATGCACATGGATAGTGGTAAGGATGGGCAAATCCAGCACAACTTGACTCAAGTCTAGTCATGGGTCTCCACCCCCCCCACGACTCAAGTCGAAAACGAATCCTAATGGGAGCACTTTCCGAGTTGCCCAGAGCATTTTCGCAACTCGGAAAGTCTTGAGTCACAAGTCTTTTTGATACATGTGTCGGGCATGGAAAAACAGGGCTGCTGCTGGGCTATGTGTGTCGGAGTTCTCTTTAAACACTCCCCTGCTGCCCCATCCCATCTGTAAACAGGGCAGGAGGAGATGGGACGGACTGCAAGAAAGCGGGAACAGAAGCGGAAAGGGGATGAAGGGTCAAGCGCAGCAGCTGCAAGGCTTACCAGTATGACCCAGTACAATGAACACTGGAGAGGCCTCCCATTACCAGCACCAGTAAGTTGCCAGTGGGGAGAGTAGCAGTAGGAGTAACAGGGCAGGGAGGGAGTGATTACCAATGGCACTTGCATGTGCCAGTAGTCTAGCCCTGTTGCTTCCCAGAACCCAATCCTATGGTACCCAGCACTGGTGGTACACTTGTACCACTGATGCTGGGTGTGGTGAAAGTGCCATAAAGCTCTTTCCCTCAGCACCAGCAGGACCCAGCACTGGAACAGCCAGGAGCAACTATTGCCACTAGTCAGTAGCAAGGCTTTTGGGGGCAGGGGGGAGGTGGGGAGGGGAGGGGCGGGGGCGGAACTGGGCAGAGGGAGAGCAGAGGGGGCAGGATTGGACCAGGGAGAGGGGCAGAGATGGGGGCACAGTCTGCCACTGAATCCTTTGCTCCCTCCCTGTCCAGGAAGTCCTACACAGGGTTCCTCAGTTTTGTGCCTGCTCAGTGGCAAGCACAGCTCCATGGCGACCTATTTGGGCCACAGCACCATTACCCACAGTAAGGGAGCAAATACTTCTTTCCCCCGAGGAGTCTCCGGCAGCTGTCCTGGCCCCACTGGATACAGGGGTGGCCATTTTTGCACCACTGTTCCTCTGGATGCCAAGGCAGCACAGGATTGATCTGCCTATTTGAACAAGGCAGTGATATGGCAAGTCAGCATCACTTCGTGGGTGCTCCTGGAACACATTTATGATCGCAAAGGGGACTACTGGCCCCCTATGCATACTGCCAGTTCTTGCTAACCACTTAGCCAGGTGCCTGTTTGTATGAAGAATTACAGCAATGTGGATTGACCCTTATATCTTAGCAGCCAACTCAATTCAAAAAGGGCAATCTTCACATAGGACTCTGCACATGCTGTTTCTGTTGACAGATTGCCACATGGAGGCAACACCTCCAGATGCATGCTGGATTCAAACTGTTCATGGAGGACCAACGTATGGACAGCACCATCAGCAATGACCACCTCCAGGCAACCTCTAGTGATTGGTACAGACAAAGCTGCCAGTGATGACCATCTGTTGGCTAATTCATTCACACAGATTCCATTCCCAGCATATAGCATTGCAACTGCACCCACTGCTGCACACAGACCCTGAAGGATCAGAGGCCATCTTGTTTAAGACTGGACACAGATCAATTTAAATCCAAGCATGTTCCTTATCTTGGTTGTGGAGTAAGCCCAAGGATGCTTGGTGGCTTCTAAACAAAAATTCAGATACATAATCCTCTTTTCCAAGTATCCCTTTGGACCAATGCTTTTTTAAAAAATCAGGGGTGCCCAAACCCCAGCTTATTTGCGACCCTCGGGGACCCCCAATCCACAGAGAGCCCTCAGTCTCCAATGAGCATCTGGCTCTCTGGAGACTTGCTGGAGCCCATGCTGATGCAACAAAACTACTCTCAGTGCGACGGCCGACTGTTTGACCTCTTGCACAAGCTGAGGGACGAGGGCTCCCTTCGCTGCTTGCTGTTTCATGTCTGTGATGCAACAGCAACAGCAAAGGAAAGGCCAGCCTTGCTTTGAGCAAGGCCTTTTATAGACCTTGAGCTATTGCAAGACCTTGAGCTATTGCTTCATTCATTCATCTAAGTTCCATTCTAATATATTCATTTATGTGAATTTATTCAAATTTTAAATGAAAATTAATTTTTTCTCAGCCCCAACACAGTGTCTGAGATATTATGTGGCCCTCCTACCCAAACATTTGGACACCCCAGTTTTAAATGGATGAAAACATCCCATCAGGCATTCGTTTCATGCAGTGGTTCTCAAACTCTCTGGGAGAGTTTGAGAGCCACTAAGTTCTTACGTGGGCAGGAGGGGGGAGGCAGCAGGGGTGGGGGAAGGCAGCGGCACGATCCCCAGGATCGCGCCGCTCAGGGGGGCTGCAGGGGCTTGGGTACACATGGATCCCCTGCTGTTGCGCTGGGCTCCCTGGAGCCCCGAGCAGTGCGATCCTGGAGATCACGTTACTGCTTCCTCCCTGCCTCCAGGCTTTCCCCGCCCCCTTAAGGGGGCAGGAGCCAGGGCTTGAAGGCTGGGGCATTGCGACACCCCAGTTTGAAAAGCCCTGGTCATGTTTAACACAGCCCACACATTTTGAACAGGAGGGGGCATCTATATATAGACAGAGTGGGACACACACACATATCTGGGAGCCCCTAAATATAGTTTCCACCTTCCCCTTAGTCTTCATTACTTGTCATTCTTTGATTCCTTCGCCGCTTTTATGAGATTGTCTGATTGAAACCACAACTGCCCTTTCTCCTACAGAGACATTTTCGATTAATTATCATCTACTCATTCTGGGTATTGCCCAATTGTCATTCCTCCAAGTCACATCATTACTCAGGTGAGGAGGTGTTACTTCTGGCACATGGTTTCTTTTCTTTTCTTTTTTTTTTAATAAGGAACAGGCTTGGGGTTTTGCTTTCTTTTGTTAAGGTTCACATATTCTGTACAGCCATAAGCTGTGGGGGGGGGGGGGGAGGCGGGAACGCAAGATAAGATTGTCACAGCAGGTCCACTTTGCTGGCTGTCCTGCACAAATCAAAACAGAAAATATCATAAGAACATAAGAAGAGCCCTGCTGGATCAGGCCCAGGGCCCATCTAGTCCAGCTTCCTGTATCTCACAGTGGCCCACCAGATGCCCCAGGGGGCACACACAAGACCGCAAGGTACTTGCATCTAGCCTTCTATTTACGCTCACCTCCCCCCCCCCCCAAGACTCCAGAGTGCCATTGGGTTGAACTGGTGCTATCCCAATAGATCACACAAGCAGTACACTTCAAGCAGTTGAACACTGTACACTGTACACTCCCTGTACACACTGTACACTTCAAGCAGTTGTGTTCCAGCTCTGTGCAAGGAAGTTGCAGGTCTGGCCTGCAAGATGTTTCATGCTACAGTGAGGCTGGGAGCTGGAAGCGCTGTGGGGAAAGGGGAGTCGCTGGAAGATCTGAACGTGCCTTGCCACCCTGCAATTGCGGGGCTGTCAGTTTCCCGGGAGGCTCGTGTGAACCAGTCACCCAACACAATGGAGCGGCATAGGGTGCGTGCTGCAGCTGTCCCCTCGTCTTCATGACTCACTCCCCACCCCCCGAGGAATTCAACGGGGAGTGCTTGGATCCGTGCCCAGGGGGACGAAACCGGTGTCAGTCCCCCGAAAGGAGCAGGCTCGTGTGGACACGATCCAGGCGCTCCAACCCAGCGCGCTCGGAGGCTCCTGCGTCCCGCACATGGCCGTCACCCCCCGGCCAGCTCTCTCTCCCGGTCCACTCAGCGCTATTAGCAACCGCAGGTTGGCGGGGAGGAGGTGCGAATCCGGAGTGAGTCCGGAGCCGTGGAAAGAAGAAGGTTCCAGCCAGTTGTCCCGCCTCTCCCCATCCATCCCCCAACCCTTGCAACAGTCCTCCTCCCCAAGCCAAACTGGGCGGCAGGGGTCCAAGCGGGGACCGCTCCACGGATGAGCTGACGAGCAGGAGGGACCTGGCCCGATGATCAACGCTCCGCCTGGGACGCGGAACTCCAGCAGAGAGTGTCTCGCCCGGGCGTTGCACGAGCAACTCTGCCCCCTGACTCTGCCTACAAGCCTATCCGCACTTTCCTGGGAGTAAGCCCCATTGACTAGAATGCGACTGACTTCTGAGGAGGCATGCAAAGGCTTGGGCTCTGCCTACAAGCCTATCCACACTTTCCTGGGAGTAAGCCCCATTGACTAGAATGGGACTGACTTCTGAGGAGGCATGCAAAGGCTTGGGCTCTGCCTACAAGCCTATCCACACTTTCCTGGGAGTAAGCCCCATTGACTAGAATGCGACTGACTTCTGAGGAGGCATGCAAAGGCTTGGGCTCTGCCTACAAGCCTATCCACACTTTCCTGGGAGTAAGCCCCATTGACTAGAATGGGACTGTCTTCTGAGGAGGCATGCATAGGCTTGGGCTTTAGGGCTGCAGTCCAATCCATACTTTCCTGGGAGTAAGCCCCATTGACTCTAATGGGACTGACTTCTGAAGAGGTCTTGCATGGGATTGCTCTCCCCCCCCCCCCCTTGCGAGACAGGGACGAGATCGGGACCCTTCTATACTTACCCGCGCTCCGCTTCAAGGCTTCCCCATCTACTACCTGGACGCGGACATCCAGGAGAGAGGCGACCGGGACACTCTCCGCAAGCCGCAGAAGCGGAAACCACAGGACCAGCCGCTCCGCTTGCCCAGGAATGCCACACTTGCGAGCACCAGTCCCGGCGAGCCGAGCCAGTCCCAGCGGCTAACTTTGGGCACGGCAAGCAGCGCCCTCCGGCGGAGAAGGGAAGGGATTTCCCTGGGATGGGAAAATGCAAGAGGATGGAGAAACCCCCCAGAGAGAGTCACTCACTGCTGTCTTGACGATGCTTCAACTTGGGCCCCAATCGTGTATCCCTTTCTGGCAAGTCCCTCCTACTCAGCAAGTAAGGAGAGGGAGATTAAAAAACCAACCAACAAGCCCCAAGTGCTGCTGATTTGACTTTGAACATTTAATCCCCAGGAGTGACCCAGTGGTCTCATCAAGCCCTCTAATGCAGTGTTTTTCAGCCAGTGGTACGGGTACCACCAGGAGTACTTGAGGTGGTGTCTGGTGGTACACACTGAACTCTTGGACACCTACCGTGCGGCAGCAAGACCAGGAACATGTTCAGTTCAGAACAACCAGCAGCAGTAGGAGGTTCTGCTTGGCAAGCAGAGCTCCAAAGCATGCTTTTCCACACTCAAAAACAAGCCCTCCCATCGACCCTGAGCCTCTTACTGGGGTTTGTTGGGCCGCATCTGACCTCCCAACCAGAAGTAACTGGCGATACTGTTATCGCCGGTTACTGCTGGTGGTCCTTCGAATAGGAGGTCCATGTGAAGTGGTATGTAAGGGACAAATTGCTCTAATGTCCAGTGCCAATAGTGTCCAATACTGACGTTCTAATCTAGAAAGTGTGCCTGTCTCTTTAAGAAAAGGGCTCACAATATCTCTGGTACCTGATTACAGCCATTCCTCTCTAGACTACACCAGCTATTTTCAATCTTTTTCAACTCATGGCACACTGAGAAGGCACTAAAATTGTCAAGGCACACCATCAGTTCTTTAACAACTGACAAAGCATACCGCACTGCTGGCCAGGTGCTTACATTCCCCAATGGCCTACTAAGATATGACCCTCCCTTAAACCCATGGCACCCCTGTGGAAAATTCACTGCACATCAATGTGCCACAGCACAGTGGTTGAAAATTGCTGCTCTGGACTTGGGAATCCCATCCTATTCCTGAAACAAGTGCCATTATTGGAGGAGCATATTCACATATTCAGAGTAAAACCGAATCCTGGGAATTAGGCCGGCACATCCGTGAGTCTGACAGAAGCAGTCACCTTAGGCAGGAGATTGGTGAGGAATGGCCATCTCTGTCCATCTGTTTGGCTCCATTGCACCTCCTTCTCCTTCTGCTCTCTGGATTGGAAAAGGAAGAGGCAATATGGAAGAGTGGAGAGTGCTGAGCTAGGCCATTGGAGAGTAGGAGCAGAGGCTGGCACTTCAACAGATAAGGCAGGCAGCATTCAGTTAATTCAGGGTGTTTCCGTCTTGGGCCAGCCCTGCTGGGAATTATAGTTCAATGAGGAAAACCAGAAAGCTCAGTGCCTACAGTAGACTATGATTCTCAGGATTCTTCAGGGAAGCCACACCTGTTAAAACTAGTATAATCCCAACACAAGTTTGTAATGTACATAAGCTCAGCAATTGTTGATGTTCTGCAACTGGCTGCTTGAATAATTGGGATCTGGTTCACTTTTTCTACTAGCACTTCTGTTGCTGTGTGTGGGTTGTGGCTGCCCAAATGCTACAAGCAGACACTGGATAGTATCCATGAGGTGAAGAAAAATGCATGTATTCTCCCTCCTACCCTTTCTCCATCCATTGTGAGCACTCTTGAAATTTTTTCCTTTTTTCTTCTTTACCAAATGAGCGCTCCAGTGGAACACAGTATCAGCAGTGGAGAACTCACCCAGCAGTTACATTCTGTCTGATTTCCACATTGACACAAGAGGCTGTCTAAACATCCTTTTGTAATCAATGTGCATGTGTGCGCCCCTCAAGCAAATCAGGCATCTTTCAGAGCTCTCTATCAAAGCAAAGACAATGATTAGCTTTGTACAACTAGAAGCCTGGAATGAGCTGAGGGCAACAAAATCATGAGATGCTGAGATCTTAAAAAATAACTTTGTTTCCGTTTTCTTCTTAAATCTGAGAATAGCACTTGGCCTTGCACACCCCTTCTTTCATGAGCCATCGGAAGAAACCAGTGATACAGCACATGTGTTATTATGTGGATGGTGATGGTCCCTGGTTTGATCCATATCAAAAGATCCTAGGTAGAAGGTCTAGGATAAGAACTTTTCCTTAAAACCTTGGAGAACTGCTGCCAATCAGAGAAGATCACACTAGACCAGGGGTGCCCAAACCCCGGCCCGGGGGCCACTCGCGGCCCTCAGGGACTCACAATCTGGCCCGCAGGGAGCCCCCAGTCTCCAATGAGCATCTGGCCCTCCGGAGCCCTTGCTGGCCTGACACAACTGCTCTCAGTGTGAAGATGACTGTTTGACCTCTCACATGAGCTGTGGGACAAGGGTTCCCTCCACTGCTTGCTGTTTCACATCTGTGATGCAGCAGTGGCAGTGAAGGAAAGGCTAGCCTTGCTTTGTGCAAGTATTTTTATAGGCCTTGAGCTATTGCAAGACCTTCATTCATTTATACAAGTTCCATCTCTAATATATTCATTTATGTAAATTTATTCAAATTGGAAATGTAAATTAATTCGGCCCCCAACACAGTGTCAGAGAGATGATGTGGCCCTCCTGCCAAAAAGTTTGGACACCCCTGCACTAGACAGACTAATGGCTGACTGCACCAGCTTCATAAATTACAGGACAGGATTTACAAGAGCAGTCTCCTTAAAGAGAGAGTATTGCCCATTTTTTATGCTTTTTCCAATACAGTACACGATTTACAAAGGTTGAGAAGATGAGAGGCAAGGATGCTCACCAACAGTTTTAGCTTTCAAGCCCCACCCAGACTAGCCACCCTGAAACCACTTTGATAACAGCCTCCAAACAAACTCTTTTCCACTTTTGTTCAAACTCACACTGCAAAAACTGTTTTAGGCAGGTGAAGTGAGACATACATTGCTTGGGTTAGTCACTAGCTCTCAAGCACATTAAATCGGGAACATGCTGTCTAGCATCAAATGTCAGGATTCCATAAGAATACCTAGAGAGAAACCTGATTCATTTTGCCTAATCAAGGATTATGCTCATAACAGTGGTGGACAACCCATTCATAACTAAACTTTCCCGCCAGCCTTCCCACTGGTGCTCCTAACTTGTGCTCTGTCTCAACATGCTTTATGGGACATTTGCTACAGTCTGTGCCCGTGCCAGCAGAGCACATGCTCTGCAGGTACAGGGACCAGATAAGACTGGGCTGTTAAAAAAAGTTGTAACAGATCTCAAGGGCTCTGCTTCCTGAAAGTCATAGCCTTCCTCTTTAATCTCCACTGCAGCAAAAAGCTCTATTTTGGGAGGTTTTGTGTGACAGGCATTATCTCAGGACTTGCAATGATAAATGGAGCAGAGACAAAAATACTGTACCTTTTTTCCCCCCTCCTCCCTTTCTTTCAGCTCTAATTTACACTCAGTTTTTTTCACAGGCATCAGACATCTCATGTACATCTGATCGCAACCAGGAAAATGTTCGTTGACTGCCATTGGAAAGTTGACTTCGTGAGAAAAGAGTTGCGTAGACAACAAACAAGGTGTTTGTAGTCACATATCTGATTTGTTTGTGAATGTTCTATTTCTCTCTGGTAGAGATGGAACACACTAGCTAGTCAGTATATGCAACTTAATGACTCTTGGGATTCAAGCTACCTAAAGTTTCTATATACCTAGCATAATATCCTGACTATCAAGATTCAGGTACTCCTTTTTAAACCTTGACATGTGGTGTGTGTGTGTGTGTGTGTGTGTGAGAGAGAGAGAGAGAGAGAGAGAGAGAGAGAGAGAGAGAGAACGGAGCTTTTATAGTTTATCATCTTGGGGCCTTGCCTTCACTGTACTTTTTATCCAGATCACGCCCCCATCCATGTGACATTGTAAGTAAGACAAAAGTCAACTGCCTATCAATGAAAGGTGCTTTTAATTTTAAAATGTCACACAAGGGGGCATGACTGAGACCAAAACACAGTGGGAGAAAACTACTAACACACCAGTTCTGAAGCTGGTGGCTCCACCAGGTGCAGTGACACCAAAACTGTTAGCACTGTATCCAGCAGCACCATCGAGGCTGCTGGAGGTCTCTTCAGGGGAAGGGAGCTTTCATCCCCTTCTCCCAGGGAAAGCCCCAAGCCCTGCAATGAGTCTTCTCAAGGGCTCCACAGGTCCCACCCCCCCTGCCCTCGTTCCTCCCTCCACCCATCCTCCCCCCACCATGTTCCACCCTCTACCCACTTCCCCCTTGTCCTGAAACTACTTACTGTTGGCTGGCATTGCTGGAGCACCAGCCAGCCCTCCACACAGCATTGAGGCTCAGTGCCAACTGGTGCTGGCCCAGCGCCAATGGCCTCTCCATGTGCTGTGGACATGCCTTACAGAATGTTTGCGACACCTAACTTCAGCACTGGAGCTCAGCACTGGCACTGAGGATGTCTAGGATTGGGCCCTAAGGCTCCCTACTGCTATTGTTTCACCCCATTTTGGACACACACACACACACACACACACACACACACACACACACACACACACACACACACACACCTATTTATACTAAAGCCTAAGTCCCATTTAGGGAAAGCTTTATGATTAAGTGCACGTGTAACTGGACCCTTAGCAAATCAATGAAAGATTTGCATTATTCTAGTGGATTTGGGGGTTTCTAACTGTATCGCTTTAAAAAGGAAAACACAGCAGAGGTGTGGATCAGCATTTTCTCACGGCTACACTGTACATCACAGAAATTAGGTATAAGGCAAGCTACTCAGTTGAAGGGGTTGTTTAAGGTTGACAAACATAGAAACATATGACTGCCTTATAGAGAGAGACAGACCACTGGTACATTTAGCTCAATGTTGCCAATACTGACAGCAGCTCTCCAAGTTGCAGACAAGGATCTTTCCCAGCCCTACCTGGAGATGCCAACAACTGAACTGGGAATGCAAAGAGGCTTCTCTATCATTGACCTACAGGCCCCTGCAGTCACAGACCCATGAGTGCATTATATGCATTGTCCATCCAAAAATGCAGAGGGCTCAGCCAACAAGGGCATCCTCTCCTGCATTTCCATGCTCCTTAACCAGCATTTGCAGTTGTTTGCAATTCCTGCACATTCCACTACTTCCCTGCTCCCTAAAGAGAAGATATCCTAAGAAATACTAAGAAAATAGCAATTGTGCCATTAAAACAGCTTTTCAGGCTTCCAAGTGGAGAGAAAGGTTGTGAAGGTCTGACTCACTTGCCACTGAAAGCTCTTACTACAAGGTCCCCAGGAAAGAAAGGCAGAAAAGGCAGGGAGTTGAGGACCTTAGATTTAAATGCACTAGCATATCTGGGAGGGGTCAAGGGGGACAAATACTCCAGGGTATCATGCCAGCAGCGGCACCACTGCCATCCACCCCTCCCCCGGAAAATCTGGACCCCACCCCCACTGAGGCCTTCCAAGGCTTGCCAAAGCCTCAGGTCCAGGGTGACTGCCTCTCGGTGCAGCCGGTGGAGGGTGAGTCTGGATTTTCAGGGAGGGTGGCATTTTGCAGTCCTGGCCTCAGGCGACATGGGGGCCAGGATTACCACTATGTAAACATAAAACTATGCAGGAAAAGCACTCACACAGAGCCAAGAAGCAAGCAAGGCTCTGTGTGTTGCAACCGGCAGCAAGCAGGATAACAAAAGCATTTGGGAGACTGTAGGTCATGGAGCCAATGAGACAGTGAAGTCAGAGGGGATAGAATGAAGGAACTAACTTTGGAAAGTGGGTTGAACTCATTAGTCAGCTTCTTCACATTCAGACCTCCAGCCTCTATGTCTAACAATGCAATCGTAATTATGTCATTTTATTTTTATTTCCAGTGATGGTGAGTGGCTGCTAATCACAGACTCCTTTAAAATATTAAATGTGCATGATGAAAATAATAAGAGGAAACAAGGGAAAACCATTCAAGGGTAGGAAGGAAAAAAATGAGTAAGAGAGAGAAAAAGAACAGAAGGTGGGATTTCACAGTTTGATCCTTGTAATCCTTTTTATCTGACACAGTTTTTGCCACAACTCCATCTGTTTTAAATTACCACCCTGATGGGAAGATTAGCAGTGTGCACTTAGTAGGTAGTCTAGATACAGGGAGTCAATTTGTCCGTTCTTAATTGCCTTACCGAAAGGGGACACAATCCATTGGGGATTGTGGGGCAGATTTGTGGGACAGATTTGTGGCTGCCATTGTTCCATGTAAGTACTGTAACTGCTTAGCAGTCAGAAACACTGGCCAGCCAGCGCTTTAGTGAAGATACTAAGATATAAGCTAGCTAATAGTTCTCAACAACTTTGTGGTGGTACTGAATGGGAATCTCCACTGGGGCTCACATCTACTTGTGAGGAGGAGCCAAGGCATCAGGTGATTGACACAGCCATAAGCGGTATCATTTGTGAACATTTGTTCACAAATTTGTTGTGAGAGTGGGATTTGAGGTTGCAGTTGAAAGCCTGACTGCAAGACAATGCTCTGCCTAGAAAGAACAAATGCCAGTGACCCAAGAAACTCCTTGAGTGGAAGCCTCCATCACGAGCCCCCCACACCCTCAAGTACATCTACCTGAGAGGAGAGGTTCACTTACAATTTCTCTCCTCCTCCATCTCTAGCAGCCCAATCCTAGCCAAATTTCCAGTGCGGATGCAGCTGCAATGCAGTCCCAAGGTAAAGGGACAAATATTGCTTTACCTTGAGGAGGCCTCTGTGACTGTCCTCCCCAACTTCAGGATGCAGCGCAGGATCTGATCTGGCAAAAACTGCATTGGAAGCCAAGAGGCAGGGCTGGCAGTTCTTAGAACACATATGTAGACAATCATTTGCAGGAGCATGTTACCTACCTACTCTATCCAATGCTCAAATCTGCACATAAAGCAAATCTTACAAAGATTCCATAAGCCTCCAGGGCTCTCTCCTCCAAAGGAAGCTTGAACCCAGGATGTGCTGCAGTTCCTGGAACTTCTCATAGCTCAGAGGAGTAGGGCACATGTGACATTCAGCAATTGCAAGCTGCAGCCCCACAGTCCTGCCATAAGCCCAACTCCTAGTGACTGTCCACTCATGAAGACTATAGACATCTGAATGGTTGCAATTGCTGCAGAAGGAACCCAGCCTCTTTCCAGCGATAGATCTGGAGAATTTTCCAAAATTCTGACAATCCCAGTTTTTACAGTATGAATCTGGTACAATCTTGAAAACTGGGAAGGCAGATGGAAGGGGGAAGAACCGAGTTGTGCTTTCAGAGGTCTATGCATAGAATTTTTGCCACTGTTTCCAGCCTGTTGTATTTCACTGTTTGTTTCAGCAGCAGTGGTGCTTTATGGCAGAATGGTTCTGCTATGCAAAATAAGACCCAAGTTGCAAATAATATTTATTCATTTATGAAATTTTTATTTTGCCCTACAGAAGCCATAGTATGACTCACAGCAACAACAATTATTATTACTTTGGTTTATATCCCCTACTATACTAATGGGATCAGAGCAACTTATATATATAAATATATATAAATGTTAGGTCAGTGTTTCCTTTCTCTCCTTCAGGAGGCACTTGGTGTTTCTATGGCCATTATGGGGGGGTTGTGGGGGTCCAAGCCTAATGAACCACCAGCAGGTAGAGTTTGCTGGTGGTCCTTCATTTATATGCACCCCTGGCATCTTTTCTTTCGGGACCAGGGATGGGTGGATGACTCTGGTGCCCAGTCACCCTGGGAGACATTTAAAAATGTCTGCTTCAGTTACAGCCAGGAAATGGTCTATATAAGTATAATAAAATCCTTCTCTCACTGATGTTTTTTTCTGTCCTGAGATACTACACACACTGCTTTCAGATACTTCTTTATCATCTCAAGGACACATGAATGAGCTAAACTGAAAGAGAAGCTAAGGACTTGCAACCCAATCTTATCCACATTGTCCTGGGAGTAAGTCCCATTGACTCTGATGGGACTTACTTCTGAGTAGGCATGCATATGATTGGGCTGTTCTTTTTTTGTTGCAGCAGTCTAAGTATTTGCACTGGATCTTCCATTTAGGGTTTATGGGGGGGCAGAAATAACAAATAGTTGTTAGGCTGCAATCCTATATGCACACTTACCTGTGTATACATTCCATTAAGTTCCATTAAATTGAAAGAAAGTTCCATTAAATTCAATGGTGCTTACTTCTGCCTAGACATGCATAAGCTTGTATGGCTAAGCATGTTGACTCAAAAGTAAGCCCCTCTGACTTCAGTGGGATTTACTCCCAGGACAGTGTATACAGGAGTGCAGCCTAAGTTAAGCAGTGCTGTGCCTAAGATTGCTTCCTACTGTATCCTCAACACAATAAGGTCCACATTCCTTCACATAAGCAAACCTCCCTGACCTCATTGTGGAATGAGATTGCTATCAAGCCATAAACACCCTCTTCTTAGAAGTAGCAACAAAAGAGTGATTCTGATTCAAACTGTCCCCTGGTGCGTAGGTTCTACATGCGGTGGGGTATGTGGCAGGGGCCTGGGCATCTGTGTGCCCCATCACACAGCATGTAAAAGAAAGTCACATCTGTTTGTTTGTTCTATATACTGTTTGTTCTATATACTGACCATGAAATATGTCCACCGCAGTCATGCAGGTGAGGACACATGCCCATAAACATACAGGAATGAGCCTCATTTAATTTATAATACTTGCCACTCAGTGAGAGAATGTGTGCAAATCTTCAGCTTAGTCCTGTGCCTTCTTTCAGTAAGGACTATGCAAAAGGGGACTCTGTGAAAATGGCCTGAAAAGCCTTTCCAGGCAGTTCTAGATGCAACAAAACCTTAACTGTTATTGGTTGCTGGGTGACTCAGATGCATTTCCAGAAACTAGTCCAGGAAACTAGTCCAGTAGATCCACATTAATTACAGGTTAGATGCGGGGTTCCACCTCCCATCTCTAGTTGTAGAATGTGGAGGTGTCTGCCACAGACATGTAAACAACATTAATTAATTATTTTCCTAAGCTTGGAACCGCCACTGTCCAAGGGAATGTAAGATGTGGGATGGAGAAAATAGAAGCAGTTATGCGGGTTGTGTCACACTCTCCTCCTGCAATCTGGAAGGTTCTCACACCAAGTAAGATTGTGAAATATTGTGCTCATGGACTTCCTTGGTTTTGAAGGTTAGCAATACAAAACAATACATGACAGCTGGTAACAGAGTGCCCCAGCACATTATTTACAGAACTCAATGCACTCCTGAGAGTTAGAGGAAGAATTGAACTGAGTAATGTTTAAATAAGTCAACGGCATTACGGCTGGTCTGAGCAGCGCGTTCCTACCCTCTCCACCCCCACTGGTACAGCTGCACTAAAAGCAGATGTGCTATATCCAGCATGGGGGGGGGGGGAGGTGGCAGATTGGAAGGCTTTAGAAGGGAAATGGGATTTAAATCCCCTTACCAATACATAAGCCTCCCAATCCACAATGGGTCTCTTCAGAACTGCACTAGCTATTTCACTAGCACAAGTCTAAGGAGAGAAAGGGTGTACAGAGACAGGAAAAATGGGGAATAGGACGCAGTGCGCACCATCACTGCAGATCCACATCCTGCTGCAACATCCCTGCTGCATTACACCCTCTCTGCCAAGTTTTGACTCCTCTCTGCCCCGCTCTACCCTCCCCGTCCCCTTCCACCCCTCCACCACCTTACCTGTGTCCATGGGCAGCTGCCACTCAGCAGCTGCAGGAAAGCTCTGGCCTTTCTGTTGGTGCACCGCCTCCCTGCACTGCCACAAAGTACTTTATGGCGCTTTTGCAGCAGTCAGTGTTCCACTGGTGCTTATAGCCCAGAGGATTAGGCTGTTAATCTCGCAGTTAGAACAAAGACCTAATTCCAGATATGTCCTGCTTCCAGGACACAGTGGACTAGCCTTTCTTCTTTCACCTCTTCTGTTTCTTCTGTGGTGTACTGAATTTGAACATGTACCTGTCCAAAATTAAGAAGCTGACGGAACATACCAAGATCCAGGTCTACAGAGCTTTCGTCCTGAGTACACTTCTGTACTGCAGCGAGTCATGGACTCTTCGCTCACAACAGGAGAGGAAACTGAACGCTTTCCACATGCGCTGCCTCCGACGCATTCTCGGCATCACCTGGCAGGACAAAGTTCCAAACAACACAGTCCTGGAACGTGCTGAAATCCCTAGCATGTATGCGCTGCTGAAACAGAGACGCCTGCATTGGCTCGGCCATGTCGTGAGAATGGATGATGGCCGGATCCCATCCCCAGAAAGGATCTTCTCTATGAAGAACTTGTGCAAGGAAAGCGCCCTACAGGTAGACCACAGCTGCAATACAAGGACATCTGCAAGAGGGATCTGAAGGCCTTAGGAGTGGACCTCAACAGGTGGGAAACCTTGGCCTCTGAGCAGCCCGCTTGGAGGCAGGCTGTGCAGCATGGTCTTTCCCAGTTTGAAGAGACACTTGGCCAACAGAGTGAGGCAAAGAGGCAAAGAAGGAAGGCCCACAGCCAGGGAGACAGACCAGGGACAGACTGTACTTGCTCCCAGTGTGGAAGGGATTGTCACTCCCAAATCGGCCTTTTCAACCACACTAGATGCTGTTCCAGAACGACCATTCAGAGCACGATACCATAGTCTCTCAAGACTGAAGGTTGCCAACAACCTGTTCAAAAAAACAAAAACAGAAAACCAGAGAAGTAGCACTAATAGCAGCCCATAGTATGTTACCACTGCATTGCTGTAGCATTGGTTCTCTTTATTCATAGATTTTCTCTGTTGATAAATGAGATGTTTTAAGCACAGGGAAAATACAGAAAGACAACAGATTGATGGTCATTGAGCCCCCCTCCCAGTAAACAGAGGTTGAATGAAGTGCAACTGTCCCAGACTAAAAACCGCATCTGAAAGTGCCGTTGAACTAAAAACTGAGGAATCCTTCCCTCTCAGACACAGAGTTTAGAAATATTCATCACACCGTACACATATATTTCAGAGCTGCTTTCTGAGGCAACAGAGACACAATTTGGCTGCTTGGCTTTGTGGCAGAATGGGGGCTGGGGGTGACTGGCTGGCAGGCAGGGGATGCTTTGTGGCAGAATGGGGTGAGGAAGAGGATGCTTGGTGGCAGAATGGGGTCTGGGGTGGGGTGAGGTAGCAGAGTGAGGGAGAAGCCTCAGCTTTTTAAAAAACAGGATTCAGGTCACTTCCTGGAGCCACATTTGGAGTTCGGCCCTCAGTAGGTGCCCTGAATCCAGTGTGGCCCTGTATTGGAATTGCGGAAGATATTACCGAGGAGATAGGGTGCGGTGTCCACAGTGCCCCTTGCTCTGAGTAAATGCAGGATTAAAGCCCAGGTGGTAGCTGGAGGTGTGCTGCACAGCTGCAGCCACTAGAGCATAAGGAGATCCCTCAGGTATATAGGGAGCACCTGAGGCAGAAAGGGTTAGGTGGGTTTTGAAGGAGTGCAGGTTGGAGAGGAGACTGACTTGGTTTATGGAATTGGGAATCAGACTGTGGATTGTGACTGGACTTTGGCTTTGGACTTTGATTTGGATACCCTGATGGATTGGACTGACCTACCTGGAACCTGACTTTGGACTGTAACTTGGCTTATTGGCATCTCTGATTGGACTGGTTTACAAGGCCCAGTGGATTGGGATTTGGCAAAACAGGCCCCCAGGATGAAATGAGTTTGACACTCCTGGTCTAGAATAACATTATTAAAAGAGATGGCACAATGTGATCTGCCTGATACTCTTTATCTTATCTGCATACCTTTCCTATGTGTTAGTATAAACACTAAGCAGCTGTGGCGCCTCTCTACAAAACTAAGGCTTTTGTCCTTTTATTAAAGAGGGTTTTAAAAGCTTTACTAAAAACAAGCAACTTTGGTTCCCTATGGCCTGTTTCTGATGACTACTATGTCCTACAACTACTACGTGGGTTACAATCTGGGGCAAGGACTGCTTTGTCTTAATTCTGTCTATGTGTGCTTTTTACTCTAAAAGCACAAGAGTATAGTTACAGAGTTTTCCTGATAGATACAGGTGTGTTTTAACTTTTGCCAAGTCTCCAGCCATTGCCTGGTACTGTTATCTTTTGGCCTTCCACACCTGTTGCTTTAACATAAACATTGTGGGGCCCAGTTTGCAAAGCCAAGGTTTTCTGGAACACAGCAAAGCAGCTTTTGGTTCCTTTTAGAGCAGCCTATAATTATTTGCTTTTGTGACCACTGTGGCCTTTACATATGGGTTACAGTTTGGGGGCAAGGGCTACCATGTGTTAATGCCATCAATTATATGATGCACTCCCATTTCAGAGGTGTTAAAATGTGCATCTAAGGATCCATGACATATGGGGCTTGTAGGTGTCTTTGGGCATAATCCTAACCAGGTCTACTCAGAAGTAAGTCCTATTTTGGACTTACTCTCAATGGGGCTTACTCTCAGGAAAGTGTGGTTAGGATTGCAGCCTTCCTTCCTCAACTCCTGTAAAGCACATTGTTGTTTACAAGAAAATACAGAATTGCAGTCATTCCTCCAGTGATGAACATTTGCTTCACAAACATCAAATGTACACCCTGCTGCTCTGATCCCATGCCTTTCTGCATACACAATAACTTATTGTTTGAATGCTGCATCATAGTGTAATCTTTTTGTAGACATTTTGAGTGGCAATCTCAACATGTGTAGTGATGACAATAAGAACACCTATGTCCAAGTTTTGTGCATGCATAGGCAATGTCAACTATGTAGCATTTCTGTGTGGCTGCCATTGATTGTAAGATGCATCCCCATTTCAGAGATGTTAAAATGCGGAAAAAAATGTGCATCTTAGAACTGATGACATATGGTATAGTGAGACCCTGTGCTTCTAGCATCCACTTGCACCATGACCGCCTCACTGAAGGACTGCACATAAGTGCATAAATCCTCATGCACCATGAGTTCCCTTCAGATACTATACCAGAATTAGATTTTTCTTTAAAGTGCTCCACATGTATAAGTGCTTGTAGTAGTGGCTGAAAAGCCTTCCTGATTGCACTCAAAGTAGTAGAGAGGCATTTACAAACAAAAACAAAATGCTACTTTATATTCTGCATGGATGCAAAATGAATTTTGTCCATGGATGCCTTCATTTCCTTTTAGAAACCAAATACGAGTTGCAAGCAGTCACCTCTTTTTCCTCATGCAACAAAAGGAACCACTCCTTGGGTAAAAGAAATACACTGATAGAAAGTGCTTGGGTTGAGCCATTTAATATTGACAGTGCAGTTGTTTTAAAAAGCGTGCATTTGTCAAATTGCACCACATGTCTGATTTTGGATGGTATAAGTACAGTAATCACCAGCAGTGAAAAGATGATTGCAAATGTGTATGGGATTACATTGGGAGAGCATCAGTATAGCAAGTGTGTAGGTGTCTGTACTTGTTGGATCTGTGCACTTTCATTAGCAGAATCTTCCTTGAAAATTAAGTATAGAAATGCAGCTGATGTCTGCTTGATTAACTCTGCATTGTTACAGGAAGCAGCAGTGACTCAGGCAGTCGCTGGATTGTCCCAGTGGCCTTTATTAACAGGAGTGATCCGCTCTCTGAAAAAGAGAAAAGAGCACACCAGCAAAGTCATGCATTTTGTCCTGCTTCCTCCAAGGAGCTCACAGCCGCAGTTTAGCCTCTCACCAAGCCTAAGCTAGACAGAGAGGCTTGCTCAACACCCTCTAGTAGGCTGAACACAGGTTAGAACTTGCTTAAGCCACAGTTGGCAGATTTACCAGGAAAAGATGTCCACTGGAAGGAAAGCAAGGTGAAGTAACACCTCACATTTGTGTAAAGGATGAACGGTAAGAAGAACCATCCTTGCTGTTCTCCTTCGGCTAGTCACTTCATAGCAAAATTTTTATGTTACAGAAAATGTGATTCCTGCAAGCACCCCTAAGTAAATTCCAACTGTGGCTCTCTAGGCAGCTTTGCAATCCTTAAAACACAACAAAGACACATGCTTTCTACGAATATTGAAATAAAAAGGGCTTGACTGCATCCTATTCCTTCCTTATGCAGTATGGTTACAAAATTGGCTTGGTGTGTTTCTGAAGGGTTGAGAGAACTTTGCTATTCTGAAGGATGCTGCTGCTTGCCTTGTAGATTCCAATTACAATGGGGTGAGTGAAACATCTTCAGCAAATGCCATCCCATCCCTCTCTGTGGGTCCCTGCCTCTCAAACAGCATTGTGCACCCATTGCTTCATGAGACTCTTCTTAGTCTACACCAGGCATGGGCAAACTTTCAACTTGAAGGATCCTGGACCTTTAACAATTGTATAGAAGAGGAAATTTCATCAGGTGCAGCTTGTCATCTCACAGATGTTGAAATTCTCTCTTACACAATCGTTAAAGGTCCAGGATCCCTAAAGTTGAAATTTTGCCCACCCCTGATCTAGACCAGCGGTTTTCAACCAGTGTGCCACAGCACATTGGTGTGCTGTGAAAGGTCCACAGGTGTGCTGTGGGAGTTTAGAGCAGTGCACTGAATGTCACTGAAAAACCCTTCCTGCTTCTGCAGCTCTGTTTCTAGGGTAACTATCTTTACTTACAAATTGTCTGTGCCTCTACAGAAAGTCACCCTAGAAACAGAATTGCAGAACCCGGAAGAGCCTCCCAGAAGTCAGAAATGACATCACAAGAGGTGAAGACCATAGAGAAGATCATAGAAGTCAGTGTGCTGTGAAAAGAAAAACATTGAAAATTGTTGGTCTAGAACAGTGGCTCCCAACCTGGGGGTACCAACCCAGGGGTACATGCCAGGACCTTTAGAGGTACTTGCAAAAGAACTGAATAATGGCAGGAAAAGACAGGTCTGTATTGGAATGCCTTATGGGGCTGGCAAGGCAGAAAGGAACGCAGCTAGCTGGCTGCAAAAGCCCTACCAACCTAGTTTTTGGTCATCAATTTGTGTATTATCACATATGGATCAGTAGTTGAAAACATATAAATTTGAAATAACAGCAATTATATTAATTATAAATATTTTGCTAATATGAGGGGTACAATTATGGAAATGGGCTGCTAAGGGGCACGCAAGTGAATAAATGTTGGGAACCACTGGTCTGGAAGACCCTGAAAAGAAACCTCCAAATACTAGTAAAAAAGCAAGCTGCATTCCAGACGTGGTGTGCAACCTAAAAACTTGCCTAATCCTATCTTGCGCTGGAACAGGCAGGCCAGGAGGCCTGCGCTGCATCCAGCACAAGGTAGGTGCCCAAAGTGGCTCAGCTGGAGGTAAGGGGAAACTGTTCCCCTTCTTTCTGGGTAAGCCACTGCAGCCCCCATAGGTCTCCTTGGTCTTGCGCCACCTCCGGAGATGGCAAAGTCTGAGGAGAGTGGAGCAGCTTGCAGCCGCTCCACACTGCTCAGGAATGGGGGCTGGGATTCGGCATAACTGCCGGGTCCCAGCCCTGCCTCAGGATTGTGCCCTTAGCCAAACATTTTACTTTGCTTGTAGACGTTTGAGGGGATTTTTAAAAACCAATGGTCTGCCTTGTACATTTGTAAGGTTTTACTTACTGTAAGCACTTGTCCCTCTCCAGGTTACTAAGGTAACGCTGTGTTTCACTCATGTAAAGTGAGCCGTATCTGATCTTCTTTGGGTATTTCTCGTGCTTTGTGGTATCATAGCGTCCAACTCCAACTGGGTTCTGTTAACAGAAGAGTAGACAAGCAGCAGCTTGGGACATTATGAAAAGTGTGGACAAGCAGATCCCTGGATTTGTCCACCTCTGAGCTTTCATTGGGGAGATGCACAGACTTAAGGTATGCCTAAAGCTGTATGCGTCCCTTATGTGCAGGCTTGCTGCAGCAGTGCCAAAGGTGCTGCTTCAGCAACTGCTGCTATTCCTCCTCGTATCTGAATCTGCTCAGTGTTTCTGGAGTGAAGCTCTTTGTGAATTTTCACAATTAGCTTGGTACCCTTTATCACTTATGATCAGAATCATCAGCCACACCTTTATGAGATTTATAAACAAATGGAAGATTCTCTGGCTTTGTGATTTCAAAGTCTGATGGTTTGCATTATCATAATACTTTACGCTACTCTGCCCTGCTGCTTTAAGAGGGCCAGAAGTTTTTCTTTCAAAGAACATCAGTATTCTTGCAGTCTCTCACACAAGTTTGCCTCTGTTTCCTGCCCAAACCTGGACACTGTGCCTCTTGTATTTAACATAAAGTTTAAATAGTGTATATAATAGTTGATCTATGTATTTATTGAATCAGTACTGTACAATCCTTCAGCTTGAGTTTCACCAGACAGGAATGTAGCAGTTTCATCTAAAATGTGGTGACAGGGAAAATTGCTATTAAAATTGCAGCTACCTTTTTGTTAGGATGGAGTAAATGTTCTTCTACTAATACAGGTACAGCAGAAATCTGTCATCTTAAAGTGACAGCTGGAGATTTGACTACTCATTTGAATCAAGACCTCTGGTGATGCCTCTCTTTATGGATTGTGCGTGTGGTTTTTTACACACACACACAGAGTGTATGTGTGGCCAGTGAACTGCACTACAAGATTAACTCCCCTGTTGCAATAAACTTTCAAACCAGCTGCAGGCAAGTTCACTGCTCCAGCAACATGATCAGTGAAACTTAATCAGAGAAGTTCCCCATCAATTTACAAAAGAGCCTTCATTCTTGACCTCTTTTAACTTCTTTGCTCTCCAGCATCAAGGGGAAAAAACCTGCCTGGGAGTCCGTACCTGTTCCCTAAGCAGAAGTGAACTCTTTCAAATGAAAGCTTTCCCTGACTGAGTTCTTCCAGCTTTGTTCTGGTTCACCACAGGAACCCAGAAAAGATGAATATAGATGATACAAGAGAGGGCATGAGGAGGAGGAAAAGTGCCAGAACCACTCCTTTGGCACATCATTTTAAAGGTGTTTAAGCCTATCAGCAAAAGAAATGTGACAGTATAGAACCTCATAGGAACTCTTCAGTCCACACAGAGTAAGGTGCATTTGAGCCCAGCTGAAGACAAAGGATTGAAGTGAGCACTGTGCAGGCTGATGCTATCCATGTTTACTGATAAATGTCAGACTTCCAGGTAAGCACACGTATCATTGTGATCTGACTCTACTGTATAGTAGCCAAAGAACAGTACAGTATAAGAAAACTGGATACAGTGTCAGGTGCAAGATGGCAGAGCTGAGGCACGGTGACCCCAGATTGTAACCCAAAAGTAAAGGCCACTGGAGCAACACATAAGCATAGTGGAAAAAAGTCTGCTTAGAAAGAATCATTTTGCAAATCTGAAGCACAGAAAATAGTAAAAGCTGCTTGATTTTATTAAAGGCAATAAGCTGACTGAGGCTGGAACTTTGGAGCTTCAAAGGCTGTGTTACACACTTTGGAATTTAGTTTAGATAACAGTATCAGGCAATGGCTGGAGATGTAAGCCTTGGCAGAAGTTAAACACACCTGTGTCCCCCAGAAAACTCTGTAACTATACTTTCATGCTGTTAGAGCAAAAGCATACATATGGAGACCAAGTAATCTTTGATACCAAACCAAAGTATGTACCCAAAGTAAAAGCTCACAATAGTTATATACAATTAAGACCAAGAAGTCAAATTGTTTGATTTTAGTGAAACTGTTAAAGGAAGTTTAAAGGTCTTTGCTTCGCAGAGGTTTGCAGAGGGCCCCACAGTGTTTTACTAAAACCAAGAGAAGAAATGCAGAAGAGATAAGTGGCTCATGCAAGGCCATCCTAATTAGGATGAGACTGAAGGGGATGTATGCCAAGAAATGGGTCTGAAGTTCTGCCAAAAATGAGGTCTTCACACCTGTGTTTAAGTGTTTTTGTGTTCTCTTTTAATGAGGCTAGTGAGAGGACTTGTCAGTTAATTTCTAATTGGAATGATACATGTGAGTAAGGGTCAGCACTGGGTCAATACTGGATAAAATGATATTATAGCAACACCTGCTGGTTCTTGAAAACTGTAATTCAATATGTTTAATTGCTTAATTTTACCTTTTATGGGAACTGTAACCTGAAACAAGCCTATCAGGTGTCTCTAAAGTTATCTATAGCCTATTAAGAGGTAGCCCCATCTATGATGTCAAACTTCAGCCAATGATTTCAGATTTTCAAACAAAGGAAACAGAATGGTATAAAGGGTCCAGTTAACATTGGGAAATTGCTCTCATGCTTTGAGACATTAGTCCCAAGAGATGCCCATTGCTTGCAATGAAATAAAGTCAGCAAATGATCACCCTTGAGTACTGAGTCTTGCTTTCTTGAACCCTGCAACAGAGCCAGTGCAATGCTTGCATCCATGCTATAGGGGTCAGTTTGTGCGTGCTCCATGTAGAAAATAATTTGGAAAAATCATAGCATTCATATCTTAAAAATTAAGCAAGAGTTCAGTGTAGTCATGGCATTTGATTATTGTTCAGTAATTAAAATTCTAGTGAGCTCTGTTTAAACTGTAAATATGTACAGTTGTGGATTGACTGCAGGAGGTATTCCTCCAAAAGGGACTGTTGCAATGAGGTCTCACAGTGAAATTTGTGATATAGTGAGTCAAATGGAGAAATACTTAAATCCATAAGTACTGATACAACTATAGCACACACAGGCACACATCTATAAGCCATACCAGGTCAGTGAAAACTGCTTCCATATAGCACTGTTCATCAGAGTCACAAAACTCAAATTGCATGGACAGTTTCCAAGCTGTACCAATGGGGTTCATGGGGTAAGGAGACTTCAAATGGCATGCCCCTGATGTCAAAGGTTATCTCATGGCAGTTTTCAAAAAAGTGACATGTGGCGGGTGGACCATTTGCATTGGTTGCAGTCATCTCTGCTTCAGTATCGTCCAGGCTAGATACCTGTCACGCATTATACATGAGAATGCCTTTGCAAAAACGTTTGCAAACAACAGCTGGTAGTGCCTGACAAAATCTCTCCTCTTATGCCTCGTAATGGCTGTGAACAATTATTTTAGACCTGTTTCAGTGTCTTCTTGAAGGGCGTGCTATATTTTGTTGTGACAGCTATTGGCTGGTCTTATTGTTTTATATCCTGCTTTTGTGCTCCTTTTATTTTGGTGGTTTTGTACTCTTTTGGGGGGGGGGGTCAGAAGTCTTTTTTTTTTTTTTTTTTTTTAGCTACCTGGAGGCCAACTGATAAGGTGGAATAAAAATGCTAAAAATTAATAATTAACCCCAACACCACACTCCAGAGTCCTCTTTAATCAGTTTTGACTGTGAAATGAAAGGCATGACGGGTCTGATCTCAAATTAACTGTGTTGTCTTTAACTGGTCTGCACAGATGAAGCAAACATGAAATTTAACATTTAGTTTACGAAATGTAGGTTCTCCCTTCTCTCTTTTTAGGCCACCTTTCTCCCAAAGAGCTCAGGGTAATAGGAAGATAAGGGGAAACCATGCATAGCAACCTGTTAAGTCTATGTGAAGAGAGAGAACTGGTCCAGTCACCCAGGAAATTTTGTGGCTGAGTGAGGAGGATTCAACCTGATCCCCCTGATCTAAAATCCACTTCCAACTGCAACTCTGTGAATATAATTCATAAAAGTAGTACAAAAGTATGCTTAAAAGGGAAGAGAAAAAAGAGAAATATTGTTGGGTGCCACTCTTGTCTTTCTACTTACACTACTTCCAAAAAAGAGCTGGTTTGCTTTTCTGTCAAATCTTTTCGCTCCTATCCAGAATGGTGGTTGATTTTCATATTCCTTTCTCTGAATAGGCTTTATGTTATATGAGCCTGGTGCTGCTCTGAACTGGAACAAATCAATAAGGAATTACTTTCAGTAACTGAGGAGGAGGAATAATAATTACTATGATTTTGTAATGACACCAAAATTATGGAGTGCCCTCCCACAAGAGATTTGGCTGGCCAAATAGCAACAGGTGAGTGGTGTAGATCTTTTAGAACATATGGGAGATGTTTGTTGAAATCTATATTGTATTCATTATAGTAGATTAGCTAACATAATCTCACAATATGGATTAAACTCTGCCCGAACCCAGTTTGACCCTGGTTATATTATTTGTTGCTTTCATATCTACCAATCCTAAATCTATCTAAAATTGACTGAGAATACCACCAGAGATGAGCTGGGACACCCCATGCTCAACTGTACAAACACCCAATTTGTGTTTTGTGCTTTTAAACAGCAACATGTACAGTGCAATTCTATAAATGCCAACTTAGAAGTAAGTCTAATTGAATTTAATGGAACTCACTCCCAGGAAAGTGTTTATAAGACTGCTACCTTAGGGAGGAAAATGTAATTTTTGGTCCTCTAGTACTATCCCAGCCTCATCACAGTGTCTCAGAAAACCAGCATTTGACTAGCTACTGGAGAACAGCAGAGTTTCACCTACATTTTCATGTGGACACTGGCCAACAGTGGTCCAGAAAATCCGTTCAGTTGGGCAGCCAGGATTCCGAGGGAGGGTGCTGAAAACACCATGTCTCTTTTTGTCCTTTGTCTCCAGTTCATCCAGGAAGCTTTTAATGTTGGAACTGCCCAATTCAGTGGATTTTTTCTAGCAACCAATAATGGAAGAAATATTTGCTTTGTGAAAAATGTTTGTAGTAAATATGTGGGGTTTCAACAGTAATTGAACAGGTCACTTATAACTATTCCTGTTTGTCTACCCTCATACAACATACCCCAAACCCTAAAACCTCCAGGGTCATCTGAACTAGAATTGAATTGGGTCCAAAGATGTTACTTCAAATAACCAGCTAGCCTTGGGACTAGCATTGCTATATATAGTACATTTTTTCTGTGCTTCTCGGGCTACAAATCCCCCCACTCAGGAAAAGGGATTACTTCTCTGTCAGGATTAATATTGCTAAGAAACGATCCCTAAAGTTCACATGGCCTCCTAAGTGGTCAGTCACTTGCATCTTTTAACTTGTTCTCCTGCTGCCATATGGGAACAAATGGTCCACATTTCAGGGTTGTTATAAGGATGGTTGACATAACTATGCAAAGTACTTTGAACACTTTCAAAAAGTGGCATCATCATAAAAATTGTGATGCAACTAAGGTTGCAGTTATCAGTCTGTCCGAGTCCTTGTCAGATGTTATGAAACTGCAGAATCTCCATGGGTTCGCAAAGTCCAGAAGTGTGCCAGCAAGCCCTGTCTGTGCCACTGATATGCTCTGCAGTGGCCCCACCAGCCTGCCATGTTTACAAAACAATCTGGAGTAACATCAGCGGTTGGGCAGGTGGGACTACAGAGCACATTGGTGGCAGGCGCAGAGTTTACCACCATGCTCCTAGACATCATAAAGCTATGGAGATTTCATAATATCTAAAGAAGACTCTGGTCTGGAATAATTCTGTTAACATTAGTCAACTATTATAGCTGCCAAGAAGTTGCTTCCGTTGGAAACTATGACTATCTGTGAACTTCCAGGTGCTATCAAGTGAAATACGTTTGCAGCCTGTTAGCATCTGCTCCCTAATGAGTCCACTGGGCCCTTCAGTGCTGAATATTTATCTCACCTTGGTTTGGACTGTTAGAAACATTAAAAACAACATTGCAGTGTGTACATTTGGACTCTTACAAACACTCTTTTAAAACAAGCAATTTACAGACTTTTGCACCTCGAGAGTGTGTTCCTTTCTCCCCAAAGAAGATCTCAAAGGTTGTGAGCAAAAATGTAAAATAGGAAGTTGTTTGTTTTTGTTTTGAGAATAAAGTATCTCATTTTTTTTAACCGCTCCCCCAAACTCTTATTGAGTTCCATTATTACAAAAAGTGGGGATTTAAAAGGGGTGGGGGAGGAAGGACTTGCTGAGCTTCTGAAAGCTAGCAAGTCAAACTGGGGGCTTGCAACGCTGCACTGTCTGAATTACTTCCCAGCACCATGATGCTCTGGAAAGCTCTTGCAAGCAAAGATGAGCATACATCCACTGCATAATGTCCAGAAATCATAGGCTTTGTCCTGTCTCCTGTAAAGGTTTCATACGGGCCTCTCGTGCTGACGACTCGTTTCAGCATCTCGTTCATGCTGTCTTTCATGTTGTAGGTACCTGGTCCCAAACCGCTTCCCTAAAATCAATTGGGAATAAACAAAGGATAAGGGCTACACACTTTAAGCAAGGTTACAATCTGTTGTGTTGAGCAGGAGAGACCATGACTCAGTGGCAGAGCAGAAGGTCTCATGTTCAATCCCTGGCACCTCCAGGGATGGCTTGTCTGAAATCCTGGTGAACCACTGCCAATCAGAATGGACAATACAGGCCTGCCCCCATATCTCTGGGGGATCTGTTCCAGGGAACCCCTGTGGACATGGAAACCGTGGATACAGGAGACACCTGTATTAATACCACTGTTTCTTGCTTTAAACAGGGCACTATAAGCATTCAAGCTTATAGCAAGAAGAGAGCAGGCTGCTGGCAGCCTGAATGCCTGATGAAAATATGCTAAACAGATAGCATAGCATTAGGTCTATTTTCATCAGGGATTCAGGCTGCCAGCAACTTGTTCTCTTTGCACTACAAGCTTGAATGCATATAGCACCCTGTTTAAAGCAAGAAACACCAGTAAGCCTTTAAAGAACATTAATGGTCACACAGACCCTCCCCAATCCACAGATAACTGAAACTGTGGTGTGCCCCAAGGATCTGTCCTGGGACCAGTGCTTTTCAACCTCTTCATAAATGACCTGGAGAGAGGGGTGGGCAGTGAGGTTGCAAAGTTTGTGGACGACACCAAACTTTTCCGATTGGTGAAGACCAGAAGTGATTGTGAGGAGCTCCAGAAGGATCTCTCCAGACTGGCAGAATGGGCAGCAAAATGGCAGATGCACTTCAATGTCAGTAAGTGTAAAGTCATGCACATTGGGGCAAAAAATCAAAACTTTAGATATAGGCTGATGGGTTCTGAGCTGTCTGTGACAGATCAGGAGAGAGATCTTGGGGTGGTGGTGGACAGGTCGATGAAAGTGTCGACCCAATGTGCGGCGGCAGTGAAGAAGGCCAATTCTATGCTTGGGATCATTAGGAAGGGTATTGAGAACAAAACGGCTAGTATTATAATGCCGTTGTACAAACCTATGGCAAGGCCACACCTGGAGTATTGTGTCCAGTTCTGGTCGCCGCATCTCAAAAAAGACATAGTGGAAATGGAAAAGGTGCAAAAGAGAGCGACTAAGATGATTACGGGGCTGGGGCACCTTCCTTATGAGGAAAGGCTACAGCGTTTGGGCCTCTTCAGCCTAGAAAAGAGACGCCTGAGGGGGAACATGATTGAGACATACAAAATTATTCAGGGGATGGACAGAGTGGATACGGAGATGCTCTTTACACTCTCACATAACACCAGAACCAGGGGACATCCACTAAAATTGAGTGTTGGGCGGGTTAGGACAGACAAAAGAAAATATTTCTTTACTCAGCATGTGGTCGGTCTGTGGAACTCCTTGCCACAGGATGTGGTGATGGCGTCTAGCCTGGATGCCTTTAAAAGGGGATTGGACAAGTTTCTGGAGGAAAAATCTATTATGGGGTACAAGCCATGATGTGTATGCGCAACCTCCTGATTTTAGAAATGGGCTATGTCAGAATACCAGATGCAAGGGAGGGCACCAGGATGAGGTCTCTTGTTATCTGGTGTGCTCCCTGGGGCATTTGGTGGGCCGCTGTGAGATACAGGAAGCTGGACTAGATGGGCCTATGGCCTGAGCCAGTGGGGCTGTTCTTATGTTCTTATGAAACAGCAGATACTGGATCTGCTGATATGGGGGCCCACCTGACCTGAGCTAGATAGGCTATACTCTTGATTCAGTATGAACTTCATGTGGTCCTGATATTGCTGTAGTTGTACACAACCACTAGTGGTCCTGAATAGGGGATGTGCAGTTCCATCTGCATCACAACAAGAGGCAATCAGATGAGTATTGGAGCACAGATGCAAAATTATAGCCATCTGCAGTATATTAGCTGCACAAATAGAAAACTGCATCCATGGTGCCACTCAAAGTCAGCTCGGGTTCATTACTATTTTTTTTTGCATGCATCTCATAGTGGTTACCATCTGTCTCCCTGCAGCATCTGGATGCAGCAACTACCTGCTGGATGCTTGCTTTTCTGTAGTGAACTAGCTTGGTCAAGTGGCTGCTGCATGGCTTACAGCTTGCTAGAGACAGCAGTTACCTCTTGGTACAGCACTGTAGGGGTAAAAACCCTGAAACCCCTGATGAACACAAAACAGCATGGCTGAACACAATGGGGTGAAAGCAGCCCAGTTCTGTTTTTCAGTGGTCCTACCTGACTGGCCCTGCCTTTCTCAGTAAGTGGAGGCACACTTGTTATGAAATAACTTGGGGGCATGTGGCACAAAAGAGTAGACAGACTAGATAGGCTATACCCAGAGTGATGTATCAATTTGCATGTCGATTTGTATGAGACCAAGGTTCAAATCCTTGCGCTCAGTGTGAAGCCTGCTATGTGACCTTGGGCTAGACATAATCTCTGGGTACCACTTCCCAAGATCGTTGTGAAGATAAAATTTGAGTTTCCTCAAGCTCATTGGAGGAATGGCAGGATAAATAATAGCCCCCAATCAGGCTTATGATGGAATTGCCCACAATGCTTCTTTGCTTTCCCAATGCAATGTGCTGGCAGCAGAAGTTTTCCCTGCAAGTAGCCTCGAAGCATACAAGTGTTCCCAGGACCTGCACATAGGGAATCTCATTCAAATGAAGAAGAGGAGAAAGGCACTAATAAAACAAAACCACCCAAAGTACTTGGTTTAGTTATTATTGCCATAAATCTAGAAAAGGTTGAGATGGCATGGCCCCAAGGACTCATTCAGTGACTTAGCTCTTCCCTTCTATGGGATTCATAATTACCAAACAGGAAGGCCACAGGGATAAAGAGCAGCTGAGTGAAGAATTAAGAGCTCAAGCTTGCCATGTTGGGAAAGTTGAAGCATTTTGCAGTTTTACTGTCCATTATTCCAAGTGCAGTCACACAGCGTTTTTCCTGCAGGGCATAAGGGTTCCCATAGGTTCCTGGGCCAGGGTAGCATTCCTAGAAGAGAAAGGAGAATCAGTAAGAGAAAGAAAACACTGGGTAGACAATACTGCAACACAACAATGGTCCTCAGGTGGACCAGAGTGGGGCTGGAGTCCACTGGACTAGAGTGGGGCTGTAGAGTGGGTCCCTCGTTCAGGGGTATCAAACGTGTTTCATACAGTGGACCAAATAATATTCACTGCACCTGCTGAGGGCCAGTAGTGACATCATTAAGCAGGAAGTGGTGTCATTAAGCAGATGGTGGCTAGAAATACACACTTTTTTCTCACGTAGGAATTCTTTAGTTACAAATGGCAGAAGAGGAAAGCTGCAAATCTCGATCATATTTTCAAGATACGGGAGAGCTCAATTATCACACAACACCCTTTCATTAGCACCACTCCTGCCAATGCATCATTTTGCAGTTCAGGTGCTCTGTGAAGTGATGCCTCAGCAGAAGCGACACTGCTGAAAGGGCAGTCCACATGATACATGAATACCAATGGCAGCGTCTCCCTCTCAGCCCTCTTGGTCTGCTCCTTCCCCTGTAGCATTCCTTGTCTTCTGAGGCCTCCCTCCCTCCCAGAGTCTCGGCAAAAATGGTGCTGCTGAAAGGGTGGAGCTGTGAGAGCCCAGTTTTCACATGGGCCAAATAAAGAGCTTATGTGGGCCATATCTGGCACGCAGGCCTTATCCCTGCAGCCATGCCCTAGTTTTAGGCAGGCCCTCACTTGGTCAGCAACACTGACCAAGTGAGGGCTTCTACAGACAGGGCAGCTGTGTCTGTTCATTGAATGGTGGTGCGGAACATCTCTAGGTCTTATTCCCTGATATCCTTCAGATATTAGCAAGTGAATCTAGGTTTGGCAATGGGAGGCACACTAATGCAATTATGGATAATGCTTCACTTATACTATTTCTGCTTGTCATATTGCTTTTAAAGACACAGTGGCTGTGTCAGAGAAAAGCAGACAACCCTAGGAACTTGCTGTTCTCAGCCACTGCTACCAAACCGGTTCTTCTCTCCAGCAAAGAAAACAGCTCAGGTATTTGCAGGTTAGTATTGTTGGCATCCTTCAGTCTCGGAAGACTATGGTATTGCGCTCTGAATGGTGGTTCTGGAACAGAGTGTCCTCTCCAGTGCGCGAAGCCTGGGTAAAGTAGGTATGGAGGATAGGCTGTTACCCATGCAGCAAATCCCCCCTCTCCACTGAAATGGTCCAATGAAATGGTCCAATGAAATGGTCGCTGAAATGGTCCAATGGAAAGGCAGAAGCCAATACGGTTGGTTCCAGCAACGTTGCAGGAGTTGCCAGAACGTGACTGTGTTCAGCCATGAACTGCCTCAGGGACTCCGGCTCCGGATTTTGCCTCGAGGTTGACTCCTGAAGCCTTTTCCATAACTGGATGTAGCCACAAGGCAGTGGAGGTTTGGGATCAGAGTTTTCCTTCTCTCAGATGAGCTGCCTTTTCAGGCTGACGAGTCCCATCTACCCGGTGGCTGTTTAGTCGCTTCTTACGACAAGTACAGCCAAACTGAGGGCCTATTCTTATCCCCAGCCCCCAGGGGACAGGTTAGTAAAGACTCAGGAATCTTCAGGTATTGTGAGAAAGTACCCTTTAAGTCCTGAGCTGCCTTCAGTTGCTATGATGATAAAACTGGAAAGCCTGTCATGGGGGACATTTTGATACAGAGCAAGTGGAAAACAACTGGGGTTTCCATTTGGAATGAAGAAACACTTTTGGGACACAGTGTCACTGTAGGCATTTGGAGGGCTGGCTGTCTTTTCAGCAGTGTTAATTAAGATGCCTTTTGCCTTCTAGTCCACTGTGAGTCACCCTTGCTTCACAGAAAGTGGTGCTGATCTAGTGGATTTTTTTTATACCAGTTCTAAACCACAGAGAGCAGCCAATGTATCTGTGTTTTCCCTTCCCAAATTCAGATGAAATAAAAGGAATATTGATATAAATTAGAAAACTTCTTTAAAAAAAACCCACACAGAATCACTCAACTCTTTCCATTGAAGGTATTATCTGACAAGTAGGGATTTCAGATTTCTTTATGGGTTGCTAAAGCAGTGTGATATGATAGGAACAGAGGAAGAGGTGCCCACAAATTACAGTACAGAGCACATGATTATAACACAAATCCAATATCACCCCTTTCACTCACTGCAACCTACTGATGTGTTACTAGACAAAATGGTGGTGGTTTAGTCACTTTATGGTTAGAAGTGAACCATGGTTGCCAGATCTTGACCCACATGAGAGCCCCCTGTACAGTGATGGAGAGATACCATCCAACACCAAGTAGTGTTTGGCTTGCATGTTCTTAGGCTAAAGCGCCCCAAAGGCACCTTACAGGAGTCATTAGTTTAATTGGCTTCATAGAATTATTAGTTTAATTGGCTTTCATAAAACATCTCCTTTGTTTGAACAATTTTAGGCACAATGTCAGAGGAAATGTAGCAAGAGTTGATCAAGAAGGTAGCTTTCAACAAAGTAGTGCAATATACCAACGTAATAGTTCTAATTAGAAAACACTGTGCAGGTTCAGATGAAACTTTATGCCCCATATTCACTCCACTCCCTTCCTTAATCATGGGACAGAAGAGCAATTCACCTGAAACATCCCTCTACATATGATTAAGAAAACTGATCTGGACTCCCTAGGAAGTGAGAGAAGGGGTAGAAAACTCATTCAGTAGGATCACACATGTCTTATTGCATGGGGTTGGTTTAGGGATAAGGTATCATCCAAACTCTGGCCTGTTGCTCTTCACCTAAGACCCCAAATTACTGTCAGTTGTTTATAACCATAAGACTTCGGGCATAAGCCTAAGCAGGTCTGCTCAGACGTAAGTCCTATTGTGTTCAATGGGACTTACTCCCAGGAAAGTGAGGTTAGGATTGCAGCTGTAGGTTTTAATTATGAATATATAGCCAAGTTCCACAATAAGAAGGAGGCTGGAATGCATAACTTGTCTTTAAATGTTTTTCAAGGGAGTTGTTTCTGCGAGGAGAGATTCAGTACCTACCCTGATACGGTCTTTAAACCTCACTTCTCCGGTATCAATTATTCCTTTAGTACTACGTGGATGCCTTTCCTGGAGTTCCAGAAAACTTTTGTACTCGTAAGTTCCAGGACCCAGGTTTTCTTTCTTGGAGAAGCAAAGAACAGATGCAAGTAGGGTGATGAAAGTGCATGGTGACTTTTTAATAGCCCTCCAATAGCAGAGGTGGATGCAACCATAACTAGAGTTGCCACCAAATTATCCCTAGTGCAAAATTTGAGGCAAATAGAGGGGTTCTTGCTTGCACAAAATATCTCACAAGTTTTGAAGGAGGCTAAAAGGGTGTCAGTAAGACGAGCTACATTCTCAGAGAAAGGGTTAGCCAATTTCTAGCATTCCCTCATGAGTCCTTTTGTCCACCCTCTCATGTTGCAGAATGGGTCAGCCAAGAGATCTGGAGGAGAAGCGCAACAAGAGCAGTTGTGGCTTCATTGCAATGGTAGTTCCTGACTGTTGGCCTACCAGGGCATGTGCTCAAGACCCATGACCCCAACAATCCACCCCACCTCATAATTGGCTGGTGCAGGACTTGCAGCAGCCTAGAAGTTGACTTAGGAAAATCTAGAGTCAACAACTAGGATGATACAATTTCCGTAACACGCAGTAGGAATCTACCAGGAGCTTTAAAGGGTTCCTGAGAGCAATTAGATCTGGGAAGAGAGGAGGAAGTGTTTGCGTTGTTACTTCCTCCTTCCTTCCCTTCCAGAGGACAATGATCCAACAAGCTCCAACATGGGGGACCACTGCCTGGAATTAAGCCCAAGTTGGAATGAGGATAAGAAACTACTCTTCCCTGACATCAGCCCCAGCATTCAGTAAACTGAGAGTAGAAGGCTGAGCCTGCAGGAACCAGCCAATTAGATGGGGTTATGCAGAGAGGAAGTGCACGTGCATGTACTAAGGGCTCAAGAAGGCCTTGCACACTCTGGTGCCAGCTCTACTTTTGTGGGGCTTCTAGAGATGCAAATGATTATCGGGTTATAAGCTGATACAGTTTTACTGGTTATCAAATCCAAGTCCTAAGCATACTTAATTGAAACCAAGGATCATGCTATGTGTTATGCTAAAGCAAGGACTTAATTCCACCTGAATTTGCAGACAAAAAATCATTCTCTGTTTGAACAATTATCTTCAATACATTGCCCAAATCAAGGCATTCTGGCATGTGGGCTCATATCCTCAAGTGAATCTATGCTGAACAGGTAAATAGTTGCAGCTCGTTATTCAACTAACATGAAGCAAAGAGACTGAAGCTGAGCACCTACCAGAGTTTTTTTCTTCTTGCATATATCCTTAAAGTTGAAATGTGGCATTTGAGAGAGTCTTGTTGATTCCTGGGCCTTTGCCCAGCTGGAGGTTGAAAGTCTTTTTTGCAAGGCGATGGCACTGAAACTTCCATAGTCAAGACTATAGGTGCCTGGTCCTAACTTTCGGTACTAAAGGAAGCATAGGGTATTATTATTATTATTATTATTATTATTATTATTATTATTATTATTATTATTATTATTATTATTGCATAAGTACAATTCCTTTGAAAAATCCCCATACTCTCTAAGAGAACATGGCTAGGGTTAGATTAGACCTGGTATGCTACAGAGCAGAGGCCCAGCTCAATAGGAGTTCCTTCAGCATTATTGTTATCTGAAAGTGCTTTGGTAGGAAATCTTGCCTATTCTGCTTTCCCTGTTTGATTTCTTTAATATTCCATGATATGGTCACCACTGCCTTATGATAAGAGGAAAGTAGTGGCCATCTTCCTATGCTGTTTGGAAATGTAAAACACAAGTAACTTGTGTAAGCAGAAGAACAGAGCAGAGTGGCCGTGAACTCCTATGTTCTGGTGTGGAATCCTTGGGACATTAGTGGGATCTTTTGGAAAACTTGGGTGAGTAAGAACCAAAGGGGAATGATAATATATGTGCCTGAAGTATGGGGTTCTGATTGTTAACATCTTGGACCTAAACTAGGGCTATCTCAAAATTGGGGGGGGGGGAGTGCACTTTGGTGCTAAAGAGGAAAGGGGGGAAGTGATAGCTTTACTGGTGGTGACAGCAGTATCACTCTTCCCTGCAGCTATTTTTTTTTTTTTAACTAGAGGATCCCATGTTCTGGAGGTCATCTTCAGGTGGCCATGGGATGAAGAACAACCACTGCTGCTGCAAAACAAGCAGCAAAGAAACACAAAACAAGTAAGGCTGTTCTACTTCCACCCATCCCTAATTCAAACCAAAAAGCTCTCATGAGGCCTCTTGGCTAATTCCATGCTCTTTGAGTAGTAAAAGACTTCAGGTGCAGTTGTGATTTCATCTGCGCTGTTCAAATCTCTCTTCTACTTTACAACAGTTTCAGAGAGAGGTTGTATTTCCCAAAACCTTTTGACACTTCAGATGTATTCCCAAACATGACATAACTTTCAAATTGTGTACATTTTGTATATGATGTCTTCCTTCTACTGTACAAAGACAAGGACATCATCATAAGTGTATCTTGATCATGCCCGAGCTTAGCAAGAAATGGAAGCCATTCTAGGCAAGACATCTGTGACTTGGTTCATAATACTGTTGACTTGTGAGGTTAACTGGTTACAGGAGCAGTCTACTCATGTGGACAATGTGGCATCATAACCCTGAACCACAAGAGATTGTCCCTTCCTTTCTGTGAATTGGAAAACTGCAGATATTAAAAAAGGAGGGCTGGCTGGTAAACTTATATGAAGTTCAAACATATATATGGGGTTTTAGTCAAAGAAAGTCATAACTAAGCACAATGGAAATCAGTGAAACAAGTTAGAGCCTTGGCTTCGAGCTGCTGTGCACTGCTGCAAACGTGCCATAAGGCACGTTTGTGAGCCTCACTGCTGGGCTACCGCCTGTGTTAGCCCAGTGCCAGCCGGTGTTGGCTAGCGCTGGCCTAGCACAGGACAGGCACCTATTCTCCGCTGGTTGGTGGTCTCACGGACTGCCAAGCCGCGGTAAGTGGGGGCGGGGAAGGGGTGGGGAGGAGGCATTCCAGGGAGGGGGGAGGCGTGGGGAGGGTGGCGAGAGGGCGGACAGGGAGGCGTGACGGGGAGGTAGGGGGTGGGGAGAGGGCAGGCGAGAGGTGTGCCAGGGGGAGGGATAGGAGAGGCAGGAGGCGGGTCTGGTGGAGCTCCGCTACACTGGGTCCTGTCCATTTGTGGAGGTCTCGGCGCCCGACACGAACGGCTTTACCACCAACCTTTACCGCCAACCCATTGCAGGGCTGCTTCCCTTACCTGGGAGAAGGGGACAAAAGTCCCCTTCCCCCGAGGTGCTGCCTGAGTAGCCTCAGGCGCACAGGATTTGGCGGCGCCCCGGGCAGCTCAGGATTGGGCTGTTAGGCTACAATCCTATCCACACTTTCCTGGGAGTAAGCCCCATTGACTAGAATGAGAGTTACTTCTAAGTAGACGTGCATAGGATTGGGCTCTTAGTCATTTCTAATGTAAGTCCTGTTAATTTCAGTGGGACTCAATCCATAACAAAATGTTTTGGATACAACCTATGGTGCATTGTGACTATGAGCTCCGTTTTCTTGTTCAACCACATTTTTTATTTTTCCTTCATTTACATTTTTTCAAGAATAAATTTATAAAATGAGAGGGGGAAAGATATGAGATCTATGCAGATAATAAATCATGATGCCATCACCTGAGCAACGGCCCATTGTATAAGGAGAAGCAAGTGTGTGCCACTCCATTCCTGCCCACCTGGCAAGCCATTCTTGCCTGAGCATGTGGAGACTGAACATCCAAGCCAGCCTGATAGCAGGTGATTGCAACACTGCTTGATGCTCTACCCTCATGTGGTTGTACAGACAGGTACATTTGGTGAGTGGGGACAGTGTGATGTATGCCCCCTCCTTCGTGTGAGATGAGCTGCGATCCGATCAGATCACCCAAATTATCCCCATGAGAAATTAGTTTCAAATTTTCACACATCCTTCCCATATAGTAAATGTTAATGGATACTCATGGGATCTTCCCCATTCAACCACCTATATAGTACATCTGATGAATACTTTGGTTTTGCGTTTATATGAGTTGCACAGACTCACCAAGTCTGACAAAACAACTTTGGAGTAAGGTGCCTGCAGGTAGGTACTAGGCCTCTTGACATCTGGATAAATTGCTGACACATCAAACCTAGCAGAAGAATACGAAGTCAAGGTGTTAAAGAAATTTGTACAGAAATGAACTGAACCTTATAAAATGGCTACCATCAATTGCTGCTTCATTGTTTGGAATAAATATAGAGTCGCTTCACACTTTAGATAAACCTGTTTGTGAACCTGTGTTTCAGAGCTCAGTCTCCCGTAGAATTCTGACACAGGATATACTATGTGTATGTCAGCATTTGGGAGTTTACTCTCACTTATGCCACATTGCATCTACCAAACTAAACTTTCTTGCTCTTCTTTCTGTTGAAGTTATTGTTACTTGTGTCAGATGCATAATGGTTTTTTAAAATCTCTTTAAAAAACATGTATTGTGAAATGGCTTCTTAAAGGCAATATGTTACCAGATTTCAGAAAGGTAGACACTTTAAGCCATTTCCATTCAATGTTGCACATACGCAACAGGGATCAAACATTTACACCTGTGGGCTGGGCAGAAATGGGTTTTTTAAAAAGTCATGATAATGGACAGTGCTGGCTTCAGGTCTAAGAGCTCCAAGTGTCTTTGCTGCGCCCCTGCTACATGCATGCCACAAAAGTCTGGTTGGTGGGGTGCCTCCCATGTCCGTCTGGATAAGAAATGGTATTATTGTTTCCTGTTCGGCCAACCATCATGTCCACAAATGGGAGCTTGCCCAAGAGATCCCTGCGAAGATAGACTTTCTAGGATAGAGCTCCCATTTCTGGATGGGAGGCAGAGGGAGTGACTCAGCTAAGAGAGGTTTTCTGCTGCTACAGGAGTCTGATGGCCCAAGGCAAACTGGGTGCTCCTGATGCCAGCCTTGATTATAGACATCGCACAGTAGAAGGCTAATTCCTTAATAGCATAACAGTTATGTTGCCAGCTAGAATTAACCAGATGTAGCCTTTCTAACTTCATTTAAAAATAATGGCTCGAAGCACATGATCTATTCAGTCATAGCACTGTAAGACTAGAAAGAATCTGATGGTCAGTAGGAAGTAAAGAATAAAAGAAAAATCAAAAAGATCACAGGATGAAAAGAATCCAAAGATCATCCAAACAAAGATTCTCTTCAAAGGTGGATCCCTCCAATTACATATTCACGTTCCACTCCCAACAGAGTAATCTGTTTATTTTTTATTATACAAGCAAAGAGAACGGATGGCATTTAATGTTAGCCAGGTTGGGCACTGACTGAAGATGCACACCCATCAGAGGTCTCTCCAGGTGGACCAACCCCTGAATCCGGGGGAGGGGAGGAGAAGCATTGGGGGTTAACCAGATTGACCACCTAGCCAGGCCAGGCCTTAAATCAGCACCAGTAGCAGTGGTAGCACCCAGTGCACCATCAGGGGACGCCAGAGGGTCTAGGGTTCTCACTAACCTGGTTATAGCACTGCCTGAATAGCCTCAGTATTGATGGGAGTGGTAGCCCCCCATGCACCATGAAGGGGTGAGGAGGCCACTACAGGCCCCCAACAGCTAAGAGAACTCTAGGACTGGCAGAGAAAGACCAAACAAGGTGCTCAAGGAAAATGGGGAGGGGGAGAATATGCTGAAGAAAACTTTGAAAAAACATTGCATGTTTCTTACATAGACATTCTATGTAATAGAGAGGAACAATTCAAACTACATGTACCTGAATAATCATGTGTGATTACTGCTCATGTACTGATTTCACTGCTTGTCTTGTGCTGGAAAGTCATAATTGGTTGTGGCTATCCAGTACATGCATATATAACAAAACAGATACATGCATAACAATCATATGCAATGTGGGCCCGGCCACCCACCCCCAACCCTCAACTTACTGCTCTAGATGGGTCCAAGGGGGGATGGGGTGCAGCAGGTTGGCCCATGGAGGGGCCTTAGCAAGCTCCCAGACAGGGCTGGGGGGCCCCAGAAGTCCCTGGCAACACACAGGGCCTCTAGAGCAGTGATTTTCAACCTTTTCCATCTCATGGTACACTGACAAGGCATTAAAATGGTCAAGGCACACCACCAGGCTTTTGACAATTGATAAGGCACTCCAGGGGTTTGAGTGCCCCGCTAGCCAGGGTGCTTGTTTCCAGCAGATCGGGACATTACAGCAGACTTTTTCCTACATTCATGTACTACTCATTCATGTAGAAAACATCACATTTGAAGTGGCTGCTAATTGAGACAAATGGGAAAAGAGGGCCTTAGGTCAATAGAAGAAAGCTGCCCTTGTCTATATATGGGAAAATATGTAAGTTTTTAATAGGTTATGCTAGAAAATTGCAAACTTAATTGTAATGGTTTGGGGGGGGGGTCAGTCGAGTCAAGAACCTCTATTGGCATTAAAACAATAATGAACAAGACATACAATCTACAGCAAGGTTCTACTCACACATAAAATTCAAGTTGGTGGAACACGTGAGGATGTTTTCCTTATGACAGCTAACAAAGGGGGGGTCAATCCATGGTTAGGCATGTGCAGATATAACTGGTATGTGTGAACTAAAGTGTCTTCTACTTGATGGTGAAGAGATACACTTTCTGCAAATAGCAGCCCAGTCCTAACCAAATTTCCAGCACTGAAATTGTTGTGCAATGCAGTTGTGAGGTACAGGAACAAATATTTTGAGGAGGTCTCCATGACTGCCCCCCACCAGAGGATGCAGCACATGCCCCATTGGCACAGCTGCATCAGTGCTGGAAAATTAGGGTTTGGCTATTTGGCTGCTCCTGTGATGTCTGTAGTGTGATTGTGTGTGCAAGAATATGTTTGCATTAGGTGTGTGATCAGGGTGTGACCATCACTTTGAAGTTTGAACCAACATGAGCATAAGAATCTGACCTCTGTGTGTGACTTGTACTTTCATGACTGTGTGTGGCAATCCACACAACCTCCTTCTGACTTCAGCTGGTGAACAAACAGCAGTTTAATTTTTAAAATACCAAGTGCTCTGATTACTCCAACAGTCCTCGAAACTGTGCCGTCTGGTTTTAATGCCCTTGTACAAAATTCCAGATATCTGGAAGTGGGCAGTAGTTACCCTGATGTGAAAATCACTCTGTATATGCTCAGAGGCACTCTGTCTTTCTTATTTCACATATCCCGGGATTAATCTTTGATAAACCGAGGCACCAATTATGCCCTGTGGGTAATAATAATAATTTTTTAAAATTTATGCATTCTCTAAAACGTTCTGAAGTTGCCTTTACCTTGTTGATTGAATCCCAAAAGGGTGCCCCTCGAAACCCTTTGTTTCCATTCTCCATCCTCCAGTGCCTTGCTTGAGCAGGGGAAGAGCCACCTTCCAGCTGGTTGCTGCTGCTGAGAAAAGCTCTGGAATGTCAGTGCCATGACAACCTGGGACGCTTCTATTACTGTGTGCCTGGAAGGGGCGGGTCTCAAGGGCAGCTTGTGAGGTGTGCAAAGCTTTGTCCATGGAGCAGGCAGCTGCCCTGCCTTGAGGTCTAACTCTGGTTATGGGGATAAAGGCAATGGTTGTAATTTAGGGCTCTCACTCTTTTGACTGGGCCATTTCTGCTGATCCAACTAATCCCCGCTCTGCCATTTGAAAAACCATCCAAGTTCAGCCCTGAGGCCCACACCAGACACGCAGAGATTCTGAAGGAAATTCATTCCATGAGTGTCAACCCACGTGAGATTTGCAGCCACACGTTCACTCCAGTCTGGGAGTTTATTCACTGAAAAAGCTGCTCTGGTCCTTCCTCCGGTGGTGTCAGTCATCCTTTGGCAGACTTCCTGGTGCTCCATGTTTCAAAGCAGCACTTGCCAGTTGAAAGGGGTGGGAGCTTCTCCCTGAGGACATGCCATTCTGAGGGCAGTAAACTTTCTGGTCCTACAAGTCCTGCAGGGGGTGCAGTGCAGCAGGGTATTTTAGTATTATTATATTATGCATATGGAGAATTCCCCCCCCCTTTGCCAAACCCAACAGTTAAGGATAAAACGTCCTAAAATATCACATTGTCCGTTTCCTAACCTCTGTTCCAGGACTTCATGGGGTTGCTCAGACATTCACCTGAAATCTGAGTAGCCCCATAGGGCAGGCTAGGATTTTCCCTTACCCCGAGGAAACCTCCAGTCTGCTCCTGACGAGTGCTGGGTACAGCAGAGGTCATGTAGCCCCACTGCACCAGCACTAGTCTGGATTGGACTGTTAATTCTGCCCAAGCATTGAGGTTAATTTCAGAAGCTCTGTTGTTCTGAGTCTCTCTGCTATCAGAGATGCAATGGGTGGGCATGAGGAACAAAGCCTTCCCTGATAGCACAGTTTGGGGAACACCTTCCCAGGTGAGGTCCCCCAGTCTCCATCACTGCAGTTTCATGTTGTTACACAATGTTGATGCATGGGAACATCTTATATAGCAGGGCAGAGTTATGGAGTACAGCACTTCTAGAATGTTGGTGAGGAGGGGAGTCTGTGATAGACCAGAGTCCAAGCTGTGAGAGACAGTTAGGAGTGTCCGTTAGGGAGAAGACTAGTCGGTACGATGAAGGAGAAATCAGAGGCTGTGGGAAGACAGATTCTGCAGTTTTTAAAAGCCTTGGGATTTATAAATACAGTTATTATTAAGATGTTATGAGGATCATGGGTTAATACGTATCCAGTTTCTACTTGATCTTCACTGCCCAAGCTTCAACGCGGACCAATAAGGTGAATTGATTAGTCTTGCCTATGATTCATTGACCAAAGGCCACCCCTGATCCAGAAGACTGGCTGCAGAGCAATAAGCATTCTGTTTTGCTCCTCCTCTCTTTCCAAACATCCTGTGAATAGACTGCAGTAACCAGAAATACAGGTAAAGAAAGAGGCGGAGGATTTGGAAATGCAAACATCCTGACAGGGAAGAGCAAAAAAGAAGAAAAAAAACAGGAAAGGTAACACACTAGGGAAAGTAGCTGCCTGTGGGACTGTGGCAGTTCATCTTTCCAGTGGAAAAATGGAAGAAACGGAGGTGGACATTGATACTCTGGTGGACGAAATGGATTATATTCCTGGCCACTTTCACCTAGATATGAACTTGAATTTTGAATCCTCTTCACCTCTGAATTTCCAAGGGAGAGACGTGAAGCTGAAACGAGAAAGCCTATCCTATGAGCTTGAATTTGAAACGGGCTCCCAGCAGTTTGCCATCAGGAACCTTCTCGGGGTCTTTTCCTTCTACCTGGAGGAAGTGGAGCAAGCCAAGGAGATTTTCCTTCATGTCTCTCAGGAGGCACCTGAGAACCTGAATGCTTGGGCAAACCTGGCCTACGTTTATGACCAGCTGAACAATGAGCGCGAAGAGGCCTGCTGCACGGAAAAACTTTCCCACTTAATGGGCTTGGAGTCAGGAGATGATCCACAAGGGGATTCTCAACTCAGAGCCGCCCGCTGCCTGGCTGAGCAGGGCTATGCTTATGCCTTTGATGTTGGGCTGGTGAATGAAGATGAGAAACTGGAAAAACTGATGGCCGGTCTTGCTCTCTATGCTAAGGCACTTGCTTATGGGAAGCAGGTGAGTAGGCAAGCATTGTTGGTGGTGTCATTCACTGTTCAACAGGGAAGGAATTAGGGTGCTGTCAAATATATTTGTTGCATACCCAGACAGTTTGACAACACAGACTCATTTTCCCTCAGGTTATACCACTTGCCTGCCATCTCCCAGGAGGAGTTTTAGAAAAGAGAGAGCCAACTTCCATACAAAGAAATGACCAACTACACCTTACTTGAAGGAAGTGGTTTGGAGTAGCATGTTTGTGTTCAGGAAAGAGCACCCAGATTGGGCCCTCTGTGATTTGGGATCACAGTGTGGAGAAAGATGACTTTAGTCCTCCTATCCCATTAGATCCCCACCCATGTCACATTCCCAATCTGGAAAAGTCACTGAGCCCTGAGGGGGGAAAAAAAAGATTCCCAGTGATGTCAAAGTGTGGATGCGAAGGGATGCTTGCATGAGAGAAGGGAAAATATCAACAACTGAAGGACTGAAGATGGCAACTTTGATAGACATTCCTGGCTGGTCCTGGGTGATCTGGAGCCAGGAGCAAGTTACTGCAGCACATTGGTGTACTGTGGGAGCTTGGGGAAGGGTCATGTATTAGTAGGACCATTGGGGATGCGAGTCACTCACCAGCAATGTGATGTGCCTTGTCAATTGTCAAAAAAGCTGGTGATACGCCCTGAAAATTTTAGTGCCTTGTCAGTGTGCGATGAGATGAAAAAGGTTGAAAATCACTGACCTAGTGGGACAACCTGGCCACTGACACCCATACCATTTTATTTCTTTAGCCTGAAGTTATCTCCCTCTGAATTTAATTTGTTCAATTAAACAATTCCCAAGGTGACATCCAACACATAAAGGTACAAAAACAACCCTGCAACCTTTAGTACTCCAGCTGATGGCAAATGGTGCTTCCCTCGCTACTGCAGTCTCAAGGCAACTGGCAGGTAGAGCAAGGTGTTATTTTCCTATAGGGTGGGGAGAAAGCAAACCCTCTGTAGCTGCAGGCTGGCCCTCCCTCTGTCATGATGTTCTTCCTGGGAGGCAAGAAAAACATCCCCCTCCCCCCAAGCGGCATATTGTTTATCTGGCTATTGGCAGAGGTCAGAGTGATCCTCTCCATTCCTGTACTCCAGGACAGATGGTAATAGGGAGCAGAGTTCATTCTCACAAGGAAAAGATCTCTGCAGGTCAAAGTGCCAGTTAACACCCCAGTGTCTGCAGCTGGTGTGCTAAGCTGCAGAAAGCCCTCAGGGAATCGAGTCAGGCCAGGAGAAAGCCCTTGCCATGAAAGAACCAACACCCACTTTAAAAACACCCGTTGCCTGGCATCTAATCCTGCAGAAATGGTGTGAGAAAAGTTCACAAACTCAAGCAACAAAATGGATACTATTTTTTAATGATTTTTTTTTTAAGAGAGAGGCGAGATGACTGTAGTCTGTGTAACACACATTAGTCCTCATACTTCTGAGGACCTAACAGGAATCCTAACCCCATTATGTTTTTAAAAGCCCCCTAACTAATGTGTAGCGTCAGACCTGGCCAAGCTAAAGTGGTGCCCAGGCAATGCCCGCATTTTGTCAATCTGTTTGTTTTTTTTAAGCTCAAGCCCCTGCACGCCACTGCTGCGTGCACCTCCTCCACCCACCATGACTTCAAAGCTGAATGGGAGAGTTTGGGAGTTCCACACCCAAGATCCTCCCTGCCTGCAGAGTGAAGGTGTGGAGAGGGAGAAGAGGAGCAGAGGCAGGCAATGGGGAAGAGGTTCACAGCAGCCATCCCTACCTCCTCCTCTAGCTCCACCATTATTTTTCTTCAGCATGGTGCTGGAGGAGAAGGGAGCCCCCTCTTTTTGCTTGATTTAAAAAGAGAGCAAGCGAGAAGAAGGTGGTTTGGTGGTCAGGTGGGGCAGATAATGGGTCAGGGAAAGCAGTAGGTGTGGAGCACCCCTGTCAGTTCTCTGCCTGCCCCAGCCACCACTTAATATGAGTGCTTATATATGATCTGACCTGACATAATGTCAACACAAGTGGAGTCGCATAGTGTTTCCCGTAAAACACAATTAAATGGGATGGTTGAATTAAGCTATCATGTTCTTGTGATCCCACCTTGTGATTACCTAGGCAGCTAAAACAGTAAACTGTTACCCTGTACATGCCCGATCTCGTCTGATCTCGGAAGCTAAGCAGGGTCAGGCCTGGTTAGTACTTGGATGGGAGACCGCCTGGGAATACTGGATGCTGTAGGCGTATACCATAGTCTTTCGAGACTGAAGGTTGCCAACCATTAACCAAAACAGTAAATGAGGGTAATGACAACAACACAGAGACAATATAATTGGATTTCAAATTTGCTTTATTTTATTTTCTTTTATTTTCTGAACATTTTCTTTTATTTTCTGAACATATTCAACAATAACAATGTTCAGTAAAAACAAATATAGAAAATGCTTCAGACCTGTAGCACGATCCTATGCATGTTTACTTGAAGTAAGTCCCACTATGTTCAATTGGGCTTACTTCCAGTAAAGTTTGCATAGGATTGTAGCCTTAGGATGCAATCCTACACATACTTACCTGGGAGTAAGTCACAATGAACACATTTGTACTTACTTCTGAGTAGACATGCATAGGACTGTACTGTCCAAAAATAGGCATTGTTTCCCAGAAATGCCCCACAAATCTAGCATGTCTCAGTTTGCTTGTTTGGTTCAAGGCTTCATGGTGGGCCCAGATCTTATCCGCTGCTGTTTCTGCTTCTGTATAGCCATGAAATAGTCTTACAGACATATCACTAGGCTGCAAACTAGAATCTCTCCAAAGTCCTCCTGAGATGAGCTTCAGGCCTTCTCAATTCTCCAAAGAATGGCACCCTTTTTCCTTATATTGGGGTAACCCATGCTCCCTCATGGCCTGAAGGTTCTGAGATTTCCAGCCTGTAAAAGAGTGGGACTTCCAAATAAAGAAATCAGATGAATAGGCTCTACAGTGACCAACAGGCAGATAGGATGGCATGCATGCAAATCTTCCTCCACCCATGGTGGCTTCCTGGGACAGCACATTAAGATGGCAATAGCAGCTGCCCACAACTGCCATACTATTAAACTTAAGTATGGACTTTAAGTATTAAACTTAAATATTGGGTTTTAAGCCAATTGAAGCAACTGCCCCAAATTGGGCCTCACACCTAAGGGTAATCTAGTCTTGTCAAATACACACAAGAACCCATTGCAACACACACCTAACACCACATTGCAGGTTTTATAGAGAACAGCAATGATTTTAATCTACACATTTTGTTTGTTTACTTGTAGGCTTACATATATGCATTTTATAACTTTTGATAGAATAGAGATATTTCAGCATGGTTTGTTTAATTGCATGCCACATGAAATTATGCATCGATTGATATACAACATGATGGTATCCACTGAAAATTCTAAGAGTTAAAAATTTTTGGCCAGTAATGGTCACCCTGTGCATGTCACCCGGTGTCGTCGTCGTCGTCCCCCGCACTCCCAGAGACGCCACTGACACAAGACAGAACAAAGCAGAGTTGTTGCAGTCCTCTTGCAATCCTTGTGTTTCAGGTGCCGTAACTCATAGATTGAGGTCTGGAGGAATGGGGATGGGTAGGAAGGATTGACGATGGGGGTGGTATGAACTGCAGAAGTGGCTGGGGAAAGCTGGAAAAGTAGGGAGGAGGGGTGGGGGGAAATAAAAGCAGAGGAGAGGAGAAAGTGTGCCAGCTTGGGGGGATTTTGGGAGAGCTGGAAGGGTCTTAATGGTTTCAACATCTGAACCTCTGAAGCAGCTTTATGTTGATTCAGACTATTGGTTATTCTAGCAGTCTCATCTCCCCTGACTGGCAAAGGTGGCTGATCAGGGACTTGGGCAGAGTGCTTTCCCAGCCTCTCTTCCTGCAGTCCTTTTGGCTCGGAATGCCTGAGGCAGAGAGTGCACATGTTCTGCCTAAGCTATGGTCTCTCCTCCTGCACCAATCCTGGCAACCCTGCCATGCACCAACTCCTAAATTGTTTCCCGTTTTCAGAATAGATACTTTGAAACATTCCCATCTTCTGGTTTAGGCTGTCTAAATCAAGGTGCCTCCTGCTGCATGCCCGGTGGAGAATTCCCTTGTAGGAACAAACTAAAGGCAGGTGGCTGACCTGGAACACTGTTGACAAAAGCCCAGTGTTTGCACTGAGGGCCTGGGTTGTATTTATCTTTAAATTTCACCTGTGCTGAATCTAAACTTCTTATCAAGGAGAAAAAAGAAGCACTAAAAACACACAAAGTTTGTTTTGGAAATAATCACTGGAGACATGTGAAAATGTTAGTCTTCAAGCTGGTCAGCTTAGATCTCTGAACTTTTCATACAGAGAGAACACTTGTTAAACAAATCAGTCAAATACTGCAGAATGCTTTTCGATCCTTCTTTAAAAAATTGTGTCTGGTCTGGATGATAATTTTTCCCTGGTAGTACATTCAGAGAGATTGCTGAACGCTGTGATGGGTAAAATGTTTCTGCCTTGATTTTATCCATGTTTACTCAGCAGTAAATCCCCAAGATTTCAATGGGTCTTACTGCCAAGTACGTGTGCATAGGAATGTCGTCTTTACTTTGTCAATGTGTGGAAATCAGCTCAAGTAGTTTTGCCTGCTTTCAGGTCTGCTCCAAATGTTCAATAGCCTGGAGATAGTTGCCTTTCCATACCATTTCATTTTTCAGACAAAGGTGTATTTGTGAAACAACACAAAACAGTAGCAGTAACCATGTACAGAAGGAGGACACAAACTTCTCTGTGTGTGCATTTCTTGGAGGTGATGCACAAACAGGAGAATATGCAAACAGTTGCAACCCAGCAATCAGCAACTTTCAGCAGGTTCAGTTTTACTCAGTTAAATTTACCCCATGTGAAAATAATAACTTCAGAAATACTTTCCAGTTAAATAAAGATCATGGCGAAGGGAATATGCCTCCATTAAAGATAAAGGTTCACCCCCCCCCCCTCGTGTTAAGCCTAGTCTCTCTGTTTCTAAGCTGAAGGGCCAGCATGGTCTATAGACAGTTTCCGTGGTCATGTGGCCGGCACGACTAAATGCCTAAGTGCACGGAACGCCATTACCTTCCCACCAAGGTGATACCTATTTATCTACTCACATTTTTACATGCTTTTGACCTGCTAAGTTGGCAGGAGCTGGGACAAACAACAGGAGCTCACCCGGCAACGTGGATTCGAACTGCCAACCTTGTGGTCAACAGGCTCATCAATTCAGCAGTTTAACCCACTGAGCCACTGCATCCCATATGCCTCCATTAGCCTGACCCAATTAAGCCCGGAAGGGAAGGCCAAAATACATCTAATTTTACCTTGCTATAAAGAAGAATATACATGCCTTTATAGAAGCAATATGATTAATTCCATATGGACAAGCTCTACTGTATATTACTTTTTTCAAGGACTGTGTTCAGGTTCAAGACTTTCCAGAGCCTGCAGCTGCCCCCTTTTCCTGACAACGGCCCAGTTGCCACCTCTGATGCTCCCCCTGCTGTTGCTCTCTGGATTCTCCTCTCCTTCACACTTCCTCTTTCACGTCATTTTTTTCAAAACCAGGAAGTAGGGGGAGAAGGGTCAGCAGTAGCATAGCTAGAGGGGGGCAAAATGGTAAGTACTGTAAGTGCCCTCCCACTTGCCATAGGAGCCATTCCAGGCAGCAGTGGCAATGCTCAGGCACTTGCCAAACCAAACACCTAGAATGGCGCTGACCGTGAGTGGGAGGAGCCACTTACACAGTGCGCTGCAGAACCTGCAATAACCCTTTTGCCCCCCTCTAGCTACACTACTGAGGAGCAGTGGAGGGAGGCTGGTGGCTGCCCCATCTGTTGAGGCAACTGCCTCATTTGGCCATTTGGACAAGCTGATGCTGACTACAGTCCGATACCTCTGTTTCATGACATTGAATGAAATATGGTTCAAGGATGATGTCATCATCACTGACCATAACATGAACACATGCTTGACAGGTTCATGGATGGAGATGCTGTATCAGCACAGGTATTGGCAGGAATGCAAAAGTACTTTTCTCCTAACTTCTCTCTCAATTTCAGATTTCTTTGGAGGAGAAAAGAAGCTGGTACTTCACTATGGCCACACTGCACATCAGGTGAGGCAGGGATCTGGGGGATGAAAGATAACCTTCAGACCTCCTCCCAAAGAAATAGAAAACATTGGCAGAGGAACATCTAGAACTTTTTCTGGTGAAATTCACTTAGTTTTCTTGCTTCTTTGCAAACTAGCACGTGAGTTTATTTGATGGTTTATGTCAGGGCAACCAAACTACAGCTCATGAGCCACAAGCAGCTTTTTAATATATAATGTGCTGCTCACAGAAATATGTTGGCTGAGCTCCTTTTTGCATCACAATTAATAAAAGGTAAATACAATTTTTTAATGCTTTATAATTATTTACTGGGTATAAACTATGGGTCCACTGGATTAAAACATATAGTTAATGTTCATGGTCAGTAAATACATTTAAGAATTTAAAAGCTTCTTTAATATTGTGGCTCTCAAACATCTCTCTTGCAGTTCTCAGCCATCTAATTTTATCATATGTGGCTCTTACGATAAGCAAGTATGGCCACCCCTGGTTTATAGGTACAGGAACTCCTGAAATACAGCCAGATAAATGATCTATTCAAACTTCTCATGGACATACTCAGATAATGCATGTGAAAATCTGAGCATTCATTAATGTAATGTTTATATTTAGCGTATAGATTTGGAGCCTCACCCCTGATTCATCACTGTTTAATCTTCACTTGGCAGCAGAGTGATGTCATGAATCTGTCAAACCTGTGTATGATCAGAAGACCTTTCAGGTCCCCATGTCCCAACATCAGCTGAGACTGAAAGCAGGGGTGTATAGGTTCCTAGAGGGGAGATCATGGAGAAATAATCTGACACTATCCCTGCTAGGGGATTTGGGGATTGGTGGGATGGAGAGTGGAGGCCGCAGAGGGGCCTGTTCTTCCCCTGCCACTTTTCGCTTGCAACCTCTTCCCAAGTTGTCTTTCTGCTAGGAGTAATCCCTATTAGGGGAAAAGTGACTGGGGGGTTATAGATGAAATGGAAAGAGAGAACACAGAATGGCTGCTGTTCATACAGTCTTAAACTGTCCTCAGGAACATCAATGTACGTACCTAGCTACAACCACTGTTAATCTGTAGCTAGTGCAATTATTCACAGCCAGTGTGCCTGGCTACAGGCTCCCCAGGCAGAGCTGTCCCTGGATTTCATCCACAGGATTTTCAAGGGTTGACTTTGAACATGAAGCCAGCTAGAATTACTATTCACATGAAAAAGACAGCTACACCTGGATACATTGTACCTGGATACAGCATAATATGTGAATAGCCTTAGGACAAAGCTGTCTTCTGCTCCAAAAATTCCTCAGCACTAGCTACAGTGTCTTTTGAAATATATTCTGACTTTCCCTTTGTTTGAAACGCAGCACCAAATGGGAAGCAAATGTTCACTGTCAGGTATTTTCCAAAGCATTCTGTTAGAACAGAACTAATTAGTCATACAGTTCTGTATATCGTGGTTAATACTATCTGTTGAGAACAATTGGGAATTTGGTAATATTCCCTTACTAAATTGTATAGAAATTTGGACATGGACCCTTAGGAACAAAGAGGTTGCTTTCATTTACTTTCACTTTCCATTTTATTTGCTAGCAATTATTCCTGGCTGAAGGCAGGGGATGTTCTGCTGTAGTTCTAAAACAGTTTTCAATTCTTTTTGTACTGGGTGCTTATAGAATCTCTCCAATTAGAACAAAAACGTGTTGTTAATTTTGTTATGTATTAGCATGTACTTCCCCCGGGGGCTGGGGGATAAGAATAGGCCCTCAGTTTGGCTGTACTTGTTGTAAGAGGCGACTAAACAGCCATCAGGTAGATAGGACTCGTCAGCCTGGGAAGGCAGCTCATCTCAGAGAAGGAAAACTCTGATCCCAAACCTCCACTGCCTTGTGGCTACATCCAGTTATGGAAAAGGCTTCAGGAGTCAACCTCAAGGCAAAATCCAGAGCCAGAGTCCCTGAGGCAGTTCATGGCTGAACACAGTCACATTCTGGCAACTCCTGTGACACTGCTGGAACCAACCGTATTGGCTTCTGCCTTTCCATTGGACCATTTCAGCGATGTGGAGAGGGCGAATTTGTTGCATGAGTAATAGTCTATCCTCCATACCTACTTTACCCAGGCTTCGCGCACTGGAGAGGACACTCTGTTCCAGAACCGCCATTCAGAGCGCGATACCATAGTCTTCCGAGACTGAAGGATGCCAACAACTAGCATGTACTTAAATGTATCCATTACTTTGGTTAAAGATGTATTGCTAAATAATGTTATCTAAGCTCAAAGTCTTCGATGAGCCAATCTGAGAGATTCAATTTCATTTTTATGATTTGTGGCATATCTCATAACCTTACCCATGCTTGGCGAAATGAAATAGGTTGTGAGTTTAGGGCAGCAATCCTATGCACACTTTCACAAGTGCATTAATGGCTGTATTTATAGAGAAATATAGAGAAGTAACCCTGAACCAAGTGGCACTGCTTAAGTGGTGGTTCAGTTATATTCAGCAGGAGAAGAGCTACGGCCCCTTTCTGTTCCAGTCTAGCGTGTCTTTTTCAATGGCTGTTCGCTGGTGTCAGTTTTTATGTCTTTGTTTTTTGCCTCAAAAAAAAAAAACTGAGCCTTTTGGGGGACAAGGAATCATCTTTTCATTTATTTCAATATGTGAACTGCTTTGCGAACTTGTTGTTGATATTTTAAGCATTATAAATAATAATAGCACTTATCTTCTTTGCTTTAGATTGGATGGGATGTGGATGAACAAGGACAATGACAAAGAAAGAAGATTGCCAGCCTTCAACAGAGCCCTAGTGTTGCTTCAACAAGTCCTCAAATCCTCTAGTCTGCATTATAGAGGTAAGAGAAATCTTTTATACATTCTGGCAACTCCTGTGACACTGCTGGAGCCAACCATATTGGCTTCTGCCTTTCCATTGCGCCGCGTAACATGTCAGTCAACAGCCAACCACATATACAATAGTGGAGCTCCCTAACTGTGGTCATGACAACACCAGTGGGTCGCAACCCAATTTTTGGTGGGTTGCAGCAGGAGAGCTGTGGTGCCGCAAGGCTTTCTGCTGCACTACCAGCTGCTACATAGTATTAGGCAGTACTGCTAGCTGCCACAAGGCATGGAGAACATAGCCTTGTCATTAAGCGACACATACTTGTATTGGGCAAAGTGCTTCATGCCTAATTCATGTTACTATTATTATGTTCATAGGCAAGCTTTCAGCACAGCAGTTTTTCATGGCTGACATTCAAAAGAGCTATTTGCAACTTTGTTGCTCAAATTTCCATAGCCAATGAGGCAAGCGTCTATTCAAGTTTCAAAAGTGACTGGCTTCAGCAGTAAACCTAGGGGACACTGATGAAAAGCCCTGGATGCATGAACTTCCCTTACAGGGATGTATGTAAACAGCCCCTTGCAATCTTTTCCCTCATCACTGCCCTTAACTATCTTGAACTATTTAGGGTGCAATCCTAACCCCTTGTGTCAGTGCTTTCCAGCACTGACATAAGGGCAATGCAGCTCTGAGGTCAGGGAACAAACATTCCCTGACTTTGAGGAGGCCTCTGTGAGTGACACCCAACTGCAGGATGCAGCACACATCCCACTGGCACCGCTAAGCCAGTGCTGGAAAGCACTGACATAAGGGGTTAGGATTATGTAACCACAAGTGCTCCAAGACATGTGTGCGAATGATTTACATGTTCTCTAAGATACACTTGTTAAAAGATGGTTGGTCATGGTGCATTAACCTGCCAACTTGCTACCAGAGGGAGTCAGAACCTCATTTGTAGCTGAAACAAATACTTAGGGCGCAATCCTGAGGCGCCCTTGGGCAGGCGCAAGTCCCTTGCACCAGCCCAGGAGGGTTCCAAATGTGCCGTAAAGCACGTTTGTGCCTCCATGTGAGTAGGCTAGGCCGGTGCAGGGACGCACATCGGCCCGCAGAGGCTGAATCCAGCCTCTGCCCCAACTCTGCTGGGGGGGTCTTGAGTCGGCTGAGCTCGGCCAATGCAAGGCACTGGGGTGGACGGGGCGGAGGTGAGGAGGCGGTGGGAGGGAGGCGTTCTAGGGTGGGGGGAAGGCGGGCAGAGGGCGGTCCCGGGGGCAAGCAGGTGGGAAGCAGGGCTGGGACCTGGCTGTTATGCTGGATCCCAACCCCCATTCCCAAGCAGCGCTTTGGGAGGTGGTGCAAATCTGAGGAGACCCATTGGGGCTACAGTGGCTTACCCAGGAGTAAGGGGAAGAGTTTCCCCTTACCTCTGGCTGAGCCACTTGGGACACTTTCTTGCACTGGATACAGTGCAGGCCTGGCCTGCCTATTCCAGTGCAAGATAGGATTGCGCTGTTAGTTTATTGAGGAGATTGTTTTCAGTAATAGGGGAAAGGGGGGAAACCATGAAAAGCAACACAGTAACATTAACTTAAATGAGTGTGGTTGGCAAAATTGGTGCCACTCTCCAAGCTAGAAGGAAGAGGAGCACAGTGTCTGTGGAGGATTAATAAGGTGACATATGATCTGTCATATGCCAATGACATATGTCAAGTGTTGGATTTCCCAAGATTCCAAAAGTATAGTGGGTATAATGAGGTATCATGGGCTCTAGAACAAGCAGGAGAAAGCTTACAGAAACATTTCTGTATGGACAAGTAGAGAAATGGAGAGAAGGGTTGGCTGAGTTATGATGACAGAACTGTGACTTGGTTGCCCTGAGGGCCCTGTTGGCTCTCTGGAGAACAGTCATCTAACACAGAATCATAGTTCAGAGAATTGTACTCCCAGCTGTCTTGTACTCTTGACTGGTACTACAAGTCTCCAAAAGAGGACTAAAATACCAGACCAAGGGATGTTTATAGAAGGGCCTTGGAATCCTGGCTGCATAGTTCAAGAGGACAGACTTAAGACTGATCTTCAGGCTCATGCTCTAACTGGTTGAAGGTAGAAGGGAAAGAAAAGAAAGGGGCTGCAAGATAAAGATTCCACCACATGTGGACTGTTACGTAGTTTAGAGAATGAGAGCCTAATCCTGAGGTCTGCGGCACGGCTCCGCACGGCACGTTTGTAGGGCTCACTGCCGGGCTCCCGCCGGAGCTAGCCCAGTGCCAGCCGGCATGATTTGCTTCAGGAACTGCCTTTGTCCAAAGTTTGACTCAGCTGTGGCCGCATTTCCATGGCAGACCAAGCCAGAGGAAAAGCAGACAGGAAACGTCTGGCTGTGCAGCAACAGGTGGGACTGCAATGCGTTCATGAATGAATAATTTGGATTTTATTTTGAGCCTGATGAAGCAGGTAGAAAGCTGTTTCTAAGACATCTTCTAGAGCAGGGGAGTCCTCCTTGGCAGGAGGGCCACATCATCTCTTTGACACTGTGTCTGGGGCCGGGGAAAAGAAGAGTTAATTTACATTCCAAATTTGAATAAATTTACATAAATGAATACATTAGAGATGGAACTTATGTGAATGAATGAAGGTCTTGCAATAGCTCAGGGCCTATAAAAGGCCTTGCACAAAGCAAGGCCGGCCTTTCCTTTGCTGTCACTGCTGCATCACAAATGTGAAACAACAAGCAGTGGAGGGAGCCCTCGTCCCACAGCTCACATGAGAGGTCTAACAGTTGGCCGTCACATTGAGAGAAGTTGTGTCGGGCCAGTGTGGGCTCCAGCAAGTCTCTGGAGGGCCAGAACTCATTGGAGACGGAGGGCTCCCAGCTGGCCAGATTGGGAGTCCTCGAGGGCCGCAAGTGGCCCCAGGGCCGGGGTTTGGGCACTCCTGTTCTAGAGCCAACTGAATTTTATCCTCATTTTCTTTTAGCATTGGCCTGGTGCTATCTTGGCATATTGCTAGAAAGGAAAGATTCCTTCTCAACTCCTCCCACGGGTATAGATGACTGTGGTTACTCTGGGACTGATCCTCTTGATTGCTTTGGAAAGGTAAATGTATGTACATCATTGTTCAAATGTAGAGGAATTGGCTGCTGTTAAGTTTATCAGCTGCTCCGGAGTACCTTTCCTATTTTTGTTCCTGTCACATGCTCATACACCCACTTACTCCTTTTCTTCTCTCTAAAGCCTGTCCTGGGCACTGAGCCTGTTGATTAACAGAGGAGGTGGAAATTCACCAGTGAAAAAATGTCTTATGGATTTTTTAAAAATGTGTTTTTCAGGCAATTGAAATGGCTAGGGATAACCCACCTGTTCTAAACCGGCTAACCAAAATCTTCCTCTTCCTCGGCAAGCAAAAGATGGCAATGGCAGTCTGCAACATGGCCTTAGATGTGCTGCCAGACCCAGTGCTTAACTGGCAAGCATACTGCATGCGCGCGAAGGTATGCCAACTCTGAGACACCTTTCAAAGAATTTGTAGCAGGCAAGTGCCATTTGAGAGGCCAACTCATTCTGTGGTGATTTTTCCAAGGAGCAGGATTTAGTAATTTTTGACCCACCCCCTGCTTTTTGGTGAGCTGTTCAAGTCACTGTCTGTCTTTGCTACATCCGTGTCTTTGCTGCAGCGACTCCTTACACAGCTAGAGATACACACCTGAATCAAACAGCCTCTTCCTGGGACTTGTCCTCAGGGCTGGCCCATTCGTGAAGCAGTTGATGTGGCTTGCACTGAGTGGCAAGGGGAGTGGCAGATTTGGGATGCCCTTCATCCCAAGTCTGCCACACCACCTCCTTCCAGCCTCCCACAGATGGAGCTGCACTGATCTGCTTCCTTGTCTTGCTCCTTCCTGATCTGTTCCTCGTTCTTTTCTAAAAGCAGGAAATACGGGACATCCTGTTTTATTTAAAGGAACTGTTTAAGGAAGGGGTGAAGTTCTGCATTTCCTGTTTTTAGAAATGAACCATGCAAGGAAGGAGGGCAGTAAAGAGATAAGAGGCTTTTTTTTTCTGGAGAGAGGGTGCATGTGCACTTGTAAAAGCAAATGCATTGGAGGCGACAGCAGCAGGTATGGGGTGACATCGGGCAGTGGACCCAACTGGTCTGACCTTGCTTGGCTTCATGAAGGTATTTTTAGGTGCCATATAGAGCTGCCTTCTACTGAGACTCACATCGTGAGTCCACTTAGCTCAGTACTGTCTACTTTGACTAGAGTTGTTCTCTGGGGTTTCAGGAAGCAGAGGTTTCTCCCAACCCTATGACCTGAGGTCCTTCAACTAGAGGTGCCAGGGACTGAAGAATAATAATACAGACAAATGCATGCATGAAAAAAAGGATCAGATGAACACGCTCTCCTTATCTTTAGATGCTAATCAAGCTGTATTTGCGTGATCTGGAACGTGTAAAGATGGGCATGGGAGGAGTGCCGGACCAGAAAAACCTTTCAGATGCTAAAACGGATCTTGAGAGCGTCCTGAAGGTACATCCATGCCTGAAGACATACCTCGACCTTGGTCAGGTGAGTGCAAGCATCCCTATTCTCCCAAGCTGCCTTATTTAATTTTTCATGAATACAGGTATAAATATTTTAAATAAATATATAGAACACTGAAATCGAGAGCCAGCTCATGGCACTGAGGCTCAGTGGATTACTGAAGCAGAAGGAACAGTTGCACCTGAGTAGGCTATTGGAGAAATGTAATAAGATTCAAAATGACCAAACTCTAGCCATTTTGAACCACAAATAGCTGGGAGCCCACTTGTGCATATGGATCTTGGCAAGGTGGGCAATATGAGGTCTGCAGGCACTACGTAGTCCACCACAGCTCCCCCCCCCCAACAGCATACATAGCCCCACCCTGCAACTATGGGGTACCTCACCAATGGGCCATTTGTTTGCAATTTGAAGGAAAAGACAGGGAAGGCTTGCTGGACTGAATGTAGCCTTTGGGTCATTTGTTCACCATATTTATATAACAATTTTCAACAAAACATTTCACAAAGTTTGCATAGATAAATAAACACAGATTTTTAACCTGTTCCCTTACAGTAACATTTCAAAGTACTATTGATGACCTCTACAAATCTCTGCATAGCTGGGGAATTGCATATTTCAAGGAACATCTTTCTCCACATGAGCATGCCCCTTTTTTGAAATCTTCTAAGGAAATCTTGTTTCAGATAACTTCTGCTCATTTGTTAAAATCAGCTAGGACAGTGGTTCCCAAAGTTCTACACAGACTTTGAGAACCCTGTAAGTCTTTGTGTGGTGGGGGGGAGGGCAGCAACACAATCCCCTCTGCAGCCCTCCCTGAGGCTTCAAAGTTTAGAAAAAAAGGGGGGGAACCCACTTCCAATTTTTGTCCCAAACAGGAAGTGGTTTTTTTTCCTTTTATCAAAATTTTGAAGCCTCAGGGAGGTCTTCAGAGGGGGTTGCAGGTTCCCCACACTCTCTGGAGAGCCATATCCACCCCCAGCTAAGTGAAAACCTCCTTCCTGCCTTGCAGCGGCGTGATCGTAGCAATTGTGTTGCTGCCTTAAAGGGCATGAAGCAGGGCCTTCTTTGTAACGCTTAAGGTGCCACAGTGTACTCACAGGGACACCGTAGGGTGTCCCGAGTAGCCTCTCCTTCTGGCTTTCCTGGGTGCTGCCATCTTGGACTGTGCAAAATCTCATGTGATCCAAGATAACAGCATCAAAATCCTGTGAGATTTGGGTATTGCCATCTTGGATCTTGCAAGATTTCACGTGATCCAAGATGGCAGCACCTGGCTAAGCTGGGAAGAAGAGGCTGCAGGGGCACTGTGACCTGGGTGCATTTGGGGACCACTGCTGTAAACTGTTAGGAGAAGTGTACAACCAACTTCATTAAAAATGTATATTTTAAAGTGATTAATTCTGACAGTGGTTTTAATAATGACATTCTGTCTTCCAAATGTTTGAGTCACCTTGATTCTTTCGATAAAGTCCATGGTACTATAGTATTTGCATTCTGATTGCAATTGTGTCCTGATCAAATGTGTCCCAGTCATTGGTGCCCCTGGACATTCGCATCTTTTTTTTTGCATTCCGGTCATTTGCATCTCCCTGTAACTGCGCAACAAACCCCATGTTATATAGCCGAAGCCTCTTATCCCAATACTAACCCTATCATTGTATTTTAAAAAATTAAAAAGTACATCTAATATAAATATATTGGGACATAAATGCCTGGGATGCCAATAGCACGGACACAAATGTCCAATACTGGGACGTATTTGACTGGGATGCAGTCCTGTTCTGTCATTAAAGGCAGCACGTTGAGAGTGTGTGTGCTTCCATCTTCTCCTAGGTTTACTATTACATGGGTGTAGATGCCATACAGGAGCTTTTCCTAGTGGACGAAAGTGCCCTGAACAATGCGCTCTCATTTTTTGCTAAAGCCATGGAATTAGACCTGGGCAACGTCTTGCCTGAAATCCATCTGCTGAGGGGAAAATGCCTTCGGATAAAAAACGAAGAACTGAATGCCATTGAATGCTTCAAACAGGCAATAGAGCTGGATGATGTGGGTTCCACGTACACTGAGAGCTTCCGCTGTTTAATGGAGATGCTGCTGACCTTGTTTGGTCAGAAGCGGATGAACACGGAAAGGCTGATGCAGGAAGTAGAGCTCTGGGTGAAGAAAGCAGAGGAGAAATACCCAAAGCAGCGGGTGCGGCAGGAACTTCGGCTGGTCTGTCGCCATCACACCGCCGAGGTGCTTGAACTCTCCAAAGCCATGGTGGCCAAAGGGAAGACTGAGCTGGTCAAGTTGGTCTTGGAGACCATGAGGAGTGACTTGAACAAACCCAAATTGAATGGGCGCTCATTCTCCTTTTGAGCAGCTGATTTTCAGACCATGACACAAAAGACCTACAATTTAACCTACAAAACAGTTTCTGTACTTTTAGGACAGTAACAGAGACTGCTTTGTGAAGAAGATCTTTACAATAAAATGTTGGTAGGTGTTCCAGAAGTCATAAGTATTACTCGATCTGCTATACTAGCAGTTCCCATAATCCTCGGGAGTTTGGGAACTCCTTGGGAGTTTGGATACTGGGGTAAGTTGTGGCAGGGGAGGGGCAAAGGCAGTGATGCAATCCCCAGGATCATTCTGCTTCCAGGGCTGATTGGGTTTTTTTTTATACCTTTCTTGCAGTTAGCGCTGGCATCCTCAGGGCTCCCCAAACCTCTGTCTAAAAAAAGTGATTGTAAACCACTTCCGGTTTGCGATCTTGAAACCAGATGTGGTTTCCGATCGCTTTTTCTAGAGGCTTGGGAAGCCTTGAAGAGGGCTCCACAGAGTTCCCTACACCCCTGGAGGCTGGCACTAGCTGCAGGTAAGGTAACCCACCCCAGTCAGTCCCGGCAGTAGCATAATCCCCAGGATCAAGTAGCTGCCTTTCCCCTTCCGATGCTCCAGTTTGAGAACCTCAATGCTATACCCATTGAAGAACTAAAGCATGTGTCTTATTCAGAAATATTGCTTCTTTTTTATTTTAATAATACATTCAGAACTATGGATGCTTAATTCTTCTAAAGAAAGATATTAAACATCTCAGAGTTGAAATAACAAAATGTTTGTCTTGTGTACCTGTACATAATGCATAGCAGCAGGGCAGCCATAAATCAGGAAATAACATTACATGCTTCTGGGAGAAGGTAAAAAGCTTCATGATTTGTGGTTCATTGACTCTTGCATTTGTTTTACTTGTCTTTCTATTGCTAGGCCATTTTTTCCACCATAAAGTGTTTAAAGCGTTGAACAAAAAAATATCAAGTAAAAACTTAATGCAATTTTAAAAATTTATAATTCCAATGAAACAAAAGTAGTAGATAAGAAAGCTACAAAGAAGCTTTCCTGCACCAAATTATTGCAGGCCAAATGCATGCTGAAATAAAAATATCTTTACAGTGCAGTGAAGGCTCACGATGTGAGGTAAGCATGGACTGCCAGTGAGAGGGAGTTCCACATTTTTGGTGCCATCACTGAAAAGGCCCTGTCATGTGTCACACCAATTGTGCATGCAGGAAAGCTGTGACACAGAGCAGGGCCCCAGCTGAAGATCTTAAAGAGTGAGGAGAAGTTGGCCTTTAAGATGCCCTGGACCCAAACCACATGAAGCCTACCTCCAGTTACTTCTCCATATGAGAAGTTCACCATCAACTGAAAGACAAGCAGCCCACTCCTAAGCTTCCTGGCACCGCAGGCTATAGCAGTGCCAGAATGGCCCCTGCTGTATCCTGTGGGACCAAGAAAGCAACTGGAGATCTCAGGGAAAGGGGACAGAGCTGCGAAGCACCATGGCGCAGAGTTGAGAAGCCACATGTCGGGCTTACGAGCCCAACACAGAGCATGGGATCCAGTGAAGGAGGCCTCCGCTGGTCCCTCCCCCCTCCCAGGCCAATCCCTCTTCCGTTCTGACCTCCTTTGGCCCACCCCCTCCCCTGGAACACACACAACCGGGTGTGTACAACCTCTCTGGGGCTCTGAAGATACTCCTGAATAGAGGGAAGCACAGCAGGGGGCCCTTCTGCATTCATGGTTAACTGAAACCGTGGATATGGGGGCCCTCGGATGAGGTGTAAGCCTCCAGTTGAAGTTACATTAATGTACTGCCCTTTGTGTATATTTTCACTTTCTATCTGAAGCATACAGTTGCAAAGCTGGTATGGAACAGAGGTCATCCAGTTCCATTTCCTCTGTGCTGAAGCAGGTTTGTCACATGCTACAACTGCCCCATTTTTCAGGGAGAGACATTTTTACTTTCCTTTCCTGTGTCTGGTAAACCATTATTCTTGTTTTGTCTGTTGGAGAGATTTTGGGGTGCCTTATTTAAATGTTTTGCACTGTTCTGGGTTGCTGTTCTGCACTTTAGAGGCACCTTCCTGGGATCTACAGAATGCGGAGACCAGCTGAACTGTGGTGTTAATGTGGGTTGAACATTAACAGTTGAATGTGGGTTAATGTTCCTCTTTAAGGACGGAGGTGCACTGCAAAATCTTGTTGTGAGTCCTCACGTGTATGTTGCAAAATATGACTGAATCACAGCTTTTGTAAGCTCCCTCAACTAGACTGTGAAATTATATATGCTATTAAATGTTCATACTTCTTTTAAAAATGTAAATGGTTACGTACACATCCTTTTCTGGAAATGAGAGCTGGACAAGCCGCTGCAGAGTCAATGAATGAATAGCCAGGGAAGAAAAACTCTGAGTGATGTCTATATGTGGGAGGGGTGGGGGCTCAGGCCTGATCCTTCTGAGGAGACTAGACACCCAGTCCTATCCAACTTTCTAGCACTAATGCAGCTATGCCAATGGGATTTGTGCTACATCTTGCAGTGGAGGAGCTATCATAGAGGTCTCCTCAAGGTAACAGAAGCGTTGTTTCCTTACCTGTTGTGGCTACATGGGGGCTGGAAAGTTGGATAGGATTGGACCCTAGAGCAGTTACAAGTACACAGAAGGGCCCCAACTTTCAAGTGTGACATAGTCCCATGTTGTTCTCTGTGGGATTTTTCATTCTTAGGAAGCCCCAACAGATTATCCTGTAGTATCCAGATTATAGTTGGGCTCCAGCAATGAGCAGCTTTTCCCTGGGAGGTTTACAAATGCATGTTTTCCAGTGAAAGAAGCACCCAGAATAACTAGGAGATAACTTTTCAAACTTAGGCAAAAACAGCTGAGTGCTAGCCTTGAAAAGTCTACCAACTGTATTTACATGGACTAGAAGGAGATTGACCAGAAAGAATACTGTGGGTGTCACCCCCACCTGTTCCTAGATAACATCTCAGCATTCTTTCCAACCAAGGAAAGAGCCATGTGGTAGTAGGTGAGAATGGTGGCACACAGCAGCAGTTGCGAAGGGGTGGCAAAGGTAAGTAGGCAGGTGGAATGGAGCAGCTAGTTGAGCCTAGTCTTTATGAAGGGAGAGGTGAGAAGAAGAGACTAGTGAACGGCCTTCAGCAGCCTTTACAACCTCTAATGAAACCCTTCTGACAATGCCACTCTGTTCCCAGCAGTGACATAGCTAAGGGGGTGCAAGGGGTAGCAGTTGCACCAGGCATCAAGTTTTAGGGGGGCGACAAGCTGAGCTTGACACTAGTGACCAAAATTGTGAAAATCTTGGTATGTATGTATAATACCATCATGTTATATATCATTGGAAAGGTAATTTAATGCAGAATGCAATGAAATAAACCTCATTGGAATATCTGTATTCTATCAAAAGTTATGGCCAACTAACCAGAAAATGAAAGCACAACTGCCTTATGGAAAAAAAGTGGATTTTCTTAACTCAAAACTGACCTATGAGACTGATGGTTCTGAGAGCCAATGACAAGTTATTATGTTATTGACATGTTGCAATGACGTGTTATTATAATACAGCATGGAACCAATAAGGTATTAATATGAGTCAGCTTTCATTTCCATGTATCTTAATACAGTTACCCCTGCTAACTGGGTAAAGATGCAGTTCTTCAAGCGGTGCTCTTCTTATATTTAGCAAGGGGAGAATAACTGTCCCTCTTCACCCCAGCACAGTCTCTAACCAATCAGGGGCACAATTTTTTTTTATTTACTTAATTAAAATTGATTTTGTCTTGGGAGGGGGCTACAAATCTTTTTTGACTGCAGGTAGCAGACAGATGCCTTAGCTGTGCCACTGGCTGGGGGGGAGATGGCAGAGCAAGTGGGTGGTGGGCTGCTGGGGGAAGGAGGCGGTTTTCTCCCCAATTTTTACTTTTTAAAAAAGCCCGAGGTGACGTCACTTCTGGTTGTGACATCACTTCCCAGGCATCATTTTGAGCTTGGGACCGGGCTACACAATCATTAGCTATGCTACTGGTTCCCAGGTGCTTTGCCTCTGAGGGATTACACTGATTCACTATGACTTCCTGTTTCTCAGTCACAATTTGAACTCACCACAAGGATCAACTCTTTGCATGCTCATGTTTGTCTGAAAATACACATTCCCAGCCAGGCAGATATGGTTACAATACAGTTGGAATCAAATAGAAAAAGTCTTATGTTCAGTAACCAATTTAATCAGCCCTTTCCTTCTGTTTCTGGAGATGCAGTTAGACCCCCAAAAAAAAAATTATTAGGTCATTTTTCCAACTGCTAGCCTATTTGGGGTTCAATGAAAAATGAAAAATTCCTTAATTATCCATTGTGTTGTATTAGATGGCTGTGTTGCTTAGACAAAAATAACTACAAAGTGGACATTTGGTTGCATGAGTAAAAGTGATAAACTCCTGCTCTTCAATTCAATGTCAAACACATGCTTGGTTTATAAAAAATAGAAATTGTGTAACATTAATTTGCAATCCAAGGTTTACTATACTCACTAATTTCTCCAAAATATTACTGGAAACATTAAATGAACAACATTATAGTAGGCTGGGAAGGCCTCAGGAATGACAAAATGGCCATACTCAGTATTTTCAAATTATTATTATTATTATTAACAGTATTTATATACCGCTTTTCAACGGAAAGTTCACAAAGCAGTTTACAGAGAAAATCAAACAAACAACTAATGGCTCCTTGTCCCAAAAGGACTCATAATGTAAAAGGATGCAAAAGAACACCAGCAGACAGCCACTAGAAAAGACAGTGCTGGGGTGAGGCGTGCCAGTTACTCTCCCCCCCCCTGCTAAATAAAAGAAGAGTACCCACTTAAAAAGTGGCTGCTACCCAGTTAGCAGGGGTTTGAGAGACTGTTCTGAAATGTTTGGATTTTTTGCTTAGAAGGATCCTAGAAACTGGAAAAGCAGGTCAGTGTCAAAATCAGAAAGATGATTTGGTAAGAAACCTAGAGGAGAGTACACCAGATGTGTAGAACTCAGTAGCAGTATCACCCTGTGGAGAAGCAAGAGGGAAGTGCTCTGAACAAGCTACTTGCAAACAAATCTTCTGTTCACACCCACTGTGCAGACCTACATAAGAACAGCCCCACTAGATCAGGCCATAGGCCCATCTATGATACAGCTCACTGTATCTCACAGTGGCCCACCAAATGCCCCAATGACCTGATCCCTTTAGAATCAAGGGGGAAAGTGATGGGATACTCAATGCAGTACAATAGATGCTCTTAAAAGCTGCAGCCTCCATTCTTCCATCAGAAAGATTCTGGTTGACAAAACAGCCTTTGAAGGAAGAATCAGCCTGCTCAATGTCCCTGAGAGATTAGAGCCGATTTAATAGCTGAAGGAGATGGCCAGAGACTTTTTGGCAGCTCATACCGAAAATCCACATCCCACAGTGGTAAAAATCTAATTAGTTTGATGACACTGTGCTCCCCTCTAATTGTACCCTAAAATCTGCTGTGTGAAGGGCATTCTGTGGACATACTCTGTCTTTCAAATACAGTGACCCCGTCCAAAGAGCACTTGGCTCTTTATTATCTGCACTTGGCTGACAAGGTCCTGGTTGCCCATGGGCTCCAGACTTCAGGAGGTGGGTTATAAGGGAGCCCTGGTTCAGAAAGTTTGAAACACTGTGTTCAAAAATGTATTGAACCCACAGCATAGCTTTATAGACTTGTGGGAAGACTGAAATCATCTCAAATCCCAGCCCCTAATGAGAATATACTTGGCTGTTTAATAGACTCTGCTAGGCTAAAAGGAGAGCTTATCAGCTAGAAACACAGATAAAGGCAGCCCCTATCACAGCAGTCCTTTCTGCTTTGAAATTGAAATTTGAGCTACCAACTGAGTGACCTGAAATTGACTTTCTTGCTGAGCTAAGGACAGCTACCCTTATATGTGCTGGAGTGACCATGTTTGCCAATGAGTGCATTTAACCCTGGCTTTGCTGGAAAGCCAATAAATGAGCTACCATGTTTGCTGGTTGAGGGGAACAGGATTCTGAGAACCAGGTATTCACAATTGGGTTGATCTTGGGATAGCGGGGGAACCCAAAGTATGATTTACCAGATCACAGGACAACATTATTTTAGTTAGTGTTTAAAAAATTGATTCTGGAATTAGCAGCTATAATTAGAATTAAAAAGCCAGTAGTTTGTGTCCCTTACATTTGGCAAAACCAGCATGCTATTTGACACTGCATTGCTTTCTTAAAACCCAAATACAATTGTTAGAAACACAAATATTAGTGGAAAACAGATGGTAGCAGTCTCAGGAAACTAGTATTGATTCCTCCTGTGTACTTTTAGTCCAGTTCCTCGCCTCAGAATCTTTCAAGAATTAATTGGGGTTTTCCTTCAGAAATGAAGTATAGTCAGAGTTGTTCGGGGCAGTAGCCCAGATGTGGTGGTGATGTAATGCTGTCCCATAGAAGTCTAGCAATTGACTGTGAACAGATGTGGGCATCTACCAGAGGGAATCAGGCCACTTACACAAAAGCAGAACCTTGGACAGCTGCAAAACAAAAAATAAAAAATCCTTGAACTTTTTAATTTTTAATGATAGACCTTCATCTATCAAGTGAAAAAAACTCACAAAGTGACCAACAACAATAATGACAATGCAATAAGCAACCTCCAAGAAATAAGAAAACAATTATGCCGTAAGAAAACATAAAATGATGCTGGGGATTGTATCGCTGCCTTTGCCCCTCCCCTGCCACAAAGTTTAGACCCATTTAAAAACAGGAAAAGCAGTGCCTTTAATGAAATCAAGTTGGTGACTATGGATGGATCTTTTATATGGAAGTATCCCTCCTTCGAGACGCTCATAAGTCATCGACACAAACTTAGGTGGATGAGGCACCAGGAAGGGCTCACACTGAGTACTCCAACAGGGTGTGTGCTGGGCTTTCTAGATCAGTGATAGACAATCTATGGCCTGCTGGCTGGATTCATCCTGCCACCAGAAATCATCCAGCTTGTAGTCCCAAAAAGATCTACCCAGCCTACAGTGATCCTAAAAAGAATTCAAGTTTGTAATTCTGTCTCTGTAAGGCTGTAGCTTCCTTTGAGCATCATTCTATATCTGGGCATGTGTCCCTCCATGCCATGCTCATCTCTTTTTTCTTAGTTCTATGGCTAATCAGGAGGTTTGTGCATGTGTATCAAATGTGCATGTGTTCTTACTATTGATGGACCCAATGTCTGGCTCCCATGTGGAAGAAGATTGCCAACCCCTGCTCTACTGTGAGCACTGACAGCAATATTTAGGGTTGCCCAAATTAACAGCCCAGTCCTAAACTGGTTCCTGCCGGTTGGATACACACACGCATGGTCACAAATGTGCCATAAGCACATTGCGACCATACAGAAGCCAGTGCTGCCAGTGGAGAGGCCTGCACTGGCAGGCCTTACCCAGCAGTGGAGCTTGACACTAGGGTAAGTCCAACATTGGGAGGCAGGGGAGGGTGGAACAGGGGTTGGGAAGGGGTGTTTCGAGGCAGAGGGAGGGCAGAGAGGAGGGTGATTCAGACCCAGTAGCAGGGCAGGGAGGAGGAGACCTCTGCCTCATCCTAACCACAGTCCTGAACCTGAAAGCCCTGAACGGGGGCGGGGGGGGTGTTACTTGGTTTTGAATAGTGATTGAACTGCCGCAGCTCCAGGTAGACCCATAGAGGCTGCTGGGGCTCAACACAGGGTAAGGGAACAAATGTTCCTTTACCTCAAGGAGACCTCCGGCTGCCTCTCTGTCCATGTGGGATACAGCAGCCAGCAGCAGTTTCAGCACTGCAGTGTCATACCACAGGCAGCCCAGTTAGGACTGGGCTGTAGATGTCATTCGCATGGTTTTCTGTACTGAATATACCCATAGTGTCTGAAAACCTGAATCTCACCTGACTGCAGAGAAGGTTCCCAACTATAGAGTGCATTTTAGGAGATTAATATAGTCAATCATTCCCAATCAACAGTGTCCATGGGATATTGGCTGCCCATGTACACGTAGATATTCATCTTCACAACACACACACACACACACACACCACCTTTCCTCCCCATAGTCTAAATGACCATCCTGTCAAGAAAACACAGGTGGCAGACAAGAGACACAGAGCTGTTCTGTAGCAGGATCTGCAACAGAATGAAAATGCAGCATTTGCATTCCATTGCCGAATAAGTCAGACAAGGGTGAATTAGGAGTTCCTACATATAGAACTTCATTGCGAAGTGGTCGCAAACTACCTTTAGCCCCAGCCTGAGAATATTTTAAATAAATATTTTTATTAGAAATTTTCTTTCCCACAACTTTCCCTTCCCACAAGGAAGGCACTAGTGGCCGCTTACAAAAAACAGCATTTAAAACAGTTGAAAACACAAAGCACAAGACAGTCATAACAATAATGCAAGTCTGTTGCTCTCAGGCAACTATAAAAACCAAGAATTCGACAACTCTCATGTCTGGTTCCTATCAGAACTCTTCACATGTCATACCAACAGTTCATATTTCATTCTATGTACTGTAGCTCAGTGTTTCTCACACTGTGGGTCAGGACCCACTAAATGTGCAACGAGCCAATTTCAGATATGACCCCCCCCCATTCATTTCAATGTGTACAGTAATTTTTAATAATGCTGCCATGGTATGTGACTGCATTTGGGGAAATGTTACAGATCTGTACTTTTAACAAGCTACTATGAATATACTTTAACAGTGATAGTCAAAGTGGGTTACTCCCCTGTTGTGTGGGTGAGTGTGGATAGGATTGCAGCCTTTGGGATGTTTGGGTAAAAAATTTTTAAACAGTTTAGGCATGGGGGGGGGGGGTTAGGAGGGTTCTTCTTTATTTTAAATACATTTTTGAACTTATATTTATTGTAAACTTTTAATTTACTTACTTAATTTAGTTTGAGCATATGGGTGGTGTTAAAAATTTTCCTGCTTGATGATGTCACTTCTGATCATGACATCATTTCTGGCGGGTCTCAACAGATTTGTCATTATAACAAGTGGGTCCTGGTGCTAAAAGTTTTGAGAAGCACTGCTGTAGCTGAAAAGTCTGGGGGGGGGGGGCACTGACATGATGGTTTCATTGCAACACAAGGGACTGTGTATAGGAAATTCCAGTGCATTTATAACCTGGACAGGTTGTAATTCAACAGGTACAGCCTATGCCATCATCACTGCATTATTTCCATCTATTAACTTGCTGCTTGTAATGAGGCCTTTGAAAGCAGAGAAGTTCCAGGCAGGAAGAAGAAATCTTCCAACCAGTCTATGTATTTGTGTGTGTTTTACATGGATCCCACCATAGGCGTGTCTGTGTCTACCAGCTGCAATTGGGAACCGGAAGTCTTGTAGAGGAGCATTATGATTCTTGCCTCTTTGAAGGTTCTGCCGTGCTGAATATGTCACGTGAGTCCGCCTAATGTATCCGGGATGGAGGAACTGAATAACTATAGAGATAGAAAAGGGTAGAGTGACAAAGAGTGTGCTTTGCCTTTTAAGCATCGAAAGTCACCACTGATCAGTCTCTACTGGGCATCGTGAACTTAATTTTAAAAATATATAGATTTTCTACACTAAATAAGACCTCTGTTGGAAAAATCAGGGACCACCCTATTTTCCCTGCCAGCTTTCTGTTGTGGGTGGACGTGCTGCTGCTACCCCAATAAATCCTGTTAACCCCAGTGACCCTATTAAATCCTGACTTGAATTGTACGGTTAAATATCCCCTTCAGCACAAGGCAACCCCGAATGTATGGAAAAATGTTTCCAGTGTGAACCCGGGAGTATCCCATAGAGGAGAGATGAGTTACTCTGGGCGTTTGCAAAGTTCTTAACTCTATAGCCCCGGTGTAGTTCTGGAATGCCCAGGGAAGTAATTCTGCGCATGCGTGCTTGCCATCTGGTTGCCTGCATGGCCCCTGTAGAGCTGGTTGCAAAGAGGTGACAAGTCTCAGTGTGGGGTCATAGCAGTGCTGCTGCTGGAGAGTCTGGTAGGTTTGCAGGTCTTGCTTCCTGGGGAGGAAAACTGTGTCCATAAAGTCAGTGGTGTCTTCAGTGATCCCAGCTGGGTTCTTTTCTCATGAGGCTGCATTTACAGAGCAGGGAGCTGTAGCACTGGGGACTTCTGTGCCCAGCTCTGGCTGTATCCTCAGTGTCCCTCTAAGCCTTCAGTGTCTTGCATCAGGTCCTCAGCCACATCTGCTGTCCCTGATGAGTAATTAATGGTCCACGTTATGCACTAGCTATGAATGTGCATGAGCATAACAGTCATTGGTCTTTAGTGGTAGCCCTTAGTCCTTTTAGCACACCATACATGCCCATAGAACAGTGGCTCCCAAACCTTTTAGCATTGGGACCCACGACACTCTATTGCTGCAATTTTCAACCAGTGTGCCTTGGCACATTGGTGTGCCACAAATGGTCTGCAGGTGTGCCATGGGAGTTTGGGGGGTGTCATTGATTAGTAGGGCCTTTGGGGGATATGAGCCTCCCACTGGCAGTATGGTGTGCCTCAACAACTGTAAAAAAACAACTGTTGGTGTACCTTGACAATTTTAGTGCCAAATCAGTGTGTCGTGAAATGAAGAACACTGCCATAGTATAATCTTTGCACCTGTTTATTAAGTGAAATGATGCCTTATGTTGTCTCTCCACCTGCAGATTTGAAAAAGGGGAGTCTGGAAATGGATGGATTCGTAAAAAGATGGAAAATAGTACTTTCTGGTCTGGCAAATTGTGTTGGTGGTTGTCAGAAGGAGCGATGGGGTTGCAGGTGGTACCATGATCTTCCTGTGAAACAGAAGTACCGCTTGTTATCCCAGCACTTTCAGACTATGAATCTGCGGGAGGACAGTTTGGCATCGCAGGAGAGCAAGCCTGGGGAACTGACATGTAAAAGTCAGAGACTGATGCTACAAGCAGGATTGATCTGTCCTGCCAGCCCTGGCTGCTATCACTATATGCCCTACACTGTCCGAGCAATGGAGAAGCTCATCAAGGTGATAGACCGAGAAATGCAGGCCATTGGAGGCCAGAAAATGAATATGCCCACGTTATGCTCAGCAGACCTCTGGAGAGCCAGTGGAAGGTGGGAACTGATGGACAAAGAGCTCTTGCAACTGGCAGACAGGCACAGCCAAGAATATTGTCTAGGACCAACCCATGAAGAGGCAGTCACAGACCTCATAGCTTCTCAGGGTTGCTTGTCCTACAAACAGCTCCCTCTCTTGCTCTACCAGGTAACAAGAAAGTTTCGAGATGAGCCCAAACCACGCTTTGGGTTGCTGCGTGCCCGGGAGTTCTATATGAAGGACATGTACACTTTTGATGCCTCCAAAGAAGCTGCCCTCCACACCTATGCCCAAGTGTGCAGTGCTTACTGTAACATTTTCAACAGCTTGGGCCTTCGGTTTGTGAAAGTCCAAGCGACCACAGGGAGCATCGGGGGCACAATGTCTCATGAATTCCAGCTACCTGCGACCGTTGGTGAAGACCGCCTAATGACATGTGCAAACTGTGACTTTTCAGCCAACATGGAAACAATAAACTCAGATGATATGCATTGCCCAGTTTGCAAAGGAAAACTAGTCGAGAGCAAAGGAATTGAAGTTGGCCACACCTTTTTCTTGGGCACCAAATACTCCTCTGTTTTTAATGCAACTGTCCACACTTCTCAGAACAAGCCCATTCCTGCTGAAATGGGCTGCTATGGGCTGGGTGTGTCTCGGATCCTGGCAGCCTCCATTGAGGTGCTTTCAACAGAGGATGCCATTCGCTGGCCAAGCCTCATTGCACCTTACCAAGTCTGCCTCATTCCACCAAAGAAAGGTAGCAAGGAGGACAAAGGAGCAGTGCTCTTGGAGAATTTATATGACAGCATTGTAGAAGCAGTGCCTCAGGTTAAAGAGGAGGTAGTGCTGGATGACCGAACCCAGCTCACCATTGGTAAAAGGCTAAAAGATGCCAAAAGACTTGGCTACCCCTGTGTTATCATTGGTGGGAAGAAAATGTTAGATGAGCCTCCTATCTTTGAAGTCTGGAATCAAATCACTGGTGAGGTTTTGTTCCTTACCAAAGAAGCCATAATTAACTTGCTAAGCAAAGTGCAAATTCCCTAAATATTGGACCTTTTTTCTTTTCCATACTGAAGTATTTTGTCTTTTTTTAAAAAACATGGATTATGGGAAAAGGTTGGATTTTTATTTTAAATTTGTATTTTCTAGCCACAATTTAAAATATAGGAGATCATGGTGCTATGTCTTTCCCCAGGCCCCACATGCTTCAATGTTGAGTTCTGGGGGCAACTTCTGTGCGATGGAGTTGTCCAGCACGTGGAATACCCCCAGTGCTAAAGTCAATTGGTTACCTTCTAGTTATGCAAAATAATAAGTGTCCTACCTGACAGTTCTTTTGTGAGGTAGCAGAATAATGTCAACAGTGATCAGGATGAAAAGTACTTTCTGGTGTAACTTTGCTCATGGATGCAACCCATATTTTACATTCAAGTATTCCATGACTGACATAAAAATGAAATTAAAACTGAACATAGAAAATGAAGGAGTGCTAGATTTTCACATGTGCTGTTTCTGTGTATGAGAGGTTAGCTTGGTTAACTAGATCCATGAAGGTAGTCTGAATCTCCTCTGATTTGTTCCTGTGTAAATTCAAAGGCATTGTTCACCTGTGTACTAATGATGTGTCTTAATTATACCATCCAGAAACCACCTGACATGATTTGAAATAGGTGTTGCCTTAAGAATATTGCGTATAGTTGATACATTTCAATTTAAAAAAATTGTTCCTGTTAAGAGACCCTCAAAGCTGTGTTTTTGACCAAACTCAGTTTCTTTCCTGCTGACCATTCCTTCCTGGGCCTTGGAGTTTGTGAACCAGATTCCAAACAGCATGGAAGGAAGGGGTTAATAACCCATTTGGGTTGTTCTCTTATCAGTGTTCTGAATAAGCCAAAGAAATCGCCTATTAGTTTGAAATCCTGACACCTTTGTTACCAGAAAGATAATCATTGTTCTGTCTCCTTTTTTGAGATCATGTCTTGTAATCTGCATCTTTTGACATTCATAAGTACCTTGCTTCATTAAAGTGTAAACAATTAAGTTTTCATATCAGTGTGTTTTAATACCCACCAACTCCTGAATGTTTTGTCCCCTGTCCCCGTGTGACAAAACAGTTATGAGTTTCCACTGGCTAAGAGAGTGTCCTAAAAATCGGGAAGTCTCCTGTTTGAGTCTCACTTCTGCAAAGAACTCACTAGGTGACCGCAGTCAAACCATTTGCTCACACCCTCAGCTCCACCCCAACTACAGTATGATGACATTGACCTACTTGCCTGGTTATTGTAAGACTTGCAACAAGATAATGAAGAAAGAGCTCTGCTGGATTAGCCCATGAGCAGATTTGGCTTCAGTTCATTTAGTTTTGAACAGCATCTTTTTTTAAAATCTTGCAAAACAGCTGTGAACCTGAGCTTCAAGTTCCTCACAGACGACACTTCCAGCTGCTGGCTTTTTCCAGCAGCTTTTGTGAATAGATGGCTAGCTGGCTGGGTGTTGATCCTTTTCCTTACAGCTGTTATTGCTATAACTACTCCAACAACACTAGGCTCACTTTCTTGGGAGGAAGTCCTATGTAATTCAGTGGAACTCCTTTCCAGGTAAATATGCCTTAAGATCAGTGTATGAGCAACAGCAGCCATCACAAAAAAGCAGCACCTCCAAGCCATCATCAAAGCCTTCTTTGGCTTCATTTTTGAGTTTGCAGTGACCTTTGCTGTGGAAGCTTGCAGATTTCTGAAACCACTCTTTAGGAATCTGTCTCCTTTTTTTATGTGATAAAGAACAAAAGGATTCCATATATGAATCTTTAGACCTGAAACAGTACTGTTGGGTCACTCTTCCCTCCCACCTAGCTGCTATAGTATATAGATCAAGAGAAAAATAACCCTCATTCCCCCTCCCCATTTTATGCACTCTTCTCTATCTACTCACCTCTCTAGTAAAGGTGGAAAGCAGCCACCTTTCAAAGCTTGGGTCACCAAAAGTTTCACCTGTTTTGGAACATAAGAGAAAGGGATGGAATTTGCAACACTGGAGCCAAGAAGTATTTAAACAGCCAATGCTTTTTAATCTGATCTCTAATCTCCTTTCCCATCAATACATACACAGCTAACTGAAGGAATAACTGGGAAACAAATAGGAATGATTCCCTATGTGGAATTTGTAACATGTTGTTTGTGATACAGGGCAGGACCAAAGAAGGGGCCAAACCTGAGCTAGGAAGGGATCCCAGGATGAAGGAAGTCTACTTCAGCCTAGTTTATTAGGAGTATCCATAGAGTGCCAGCAACTAGTATCTTAGTAACTACATTCAGGTATCATTGTACTCAGAGTCTTGGGTTCCATATGACAAGCAACGGTGTCATGAATATAATGAATGATGACACAAACATCATTGTGACATTTGTTAGAGGACCCTTTCCTCCATCAGAAAAAAATGGATGTGAAACCAGACACTCTGAAGTAACTCTGAACTTTCACCAACAAGTAAGCAAGTGCAGTTATTTCTTTCCCTAAAGTAACCCATGGTCTGTCTGTGGTTGAGTCCTTCTTCTCAGCCTCAGATCTAGTTCTTTATCTACAAGCTGTGCAGCATTATTTGGGCAAGAAGACATGACACAGTACTATAAATTGTATGTATCGCACACCTATAAGATTTGTTGTCTAATGAGTCCGTGTCCTCTTATCTAGAACAGCGTGGTGGTGTATCTGAATGTGTATCTGAAAGTTCAAATGCCCACTCAGCTAGCTTCCTCCCTAGGGGCCTTGGCCATATCATTAATGCTCAATCTAACCCGCTTCACAGGGTCCTTGGGAGCCTAAATTGCTATGGGGAGAAAGATACAAATGCAACATATTCTCTCCTTGGTTTATGGATTAGCTAATTCTGTGCAAACTATTTTTTTACTGCCATATGTACAGATGTAACTACCATACAAGACTTACAGTTATGCCCCACCCCTTCTCAACATATCACTGCCTAAACTCCTCTCACCTTTACACTATGTTCCTTTTAGCACACAGGGAACTTTCCTAGAGCAGACTGAGCTCTCTTGAATTTAACATTTGAACTGGTTAGGTTTCCTTCAAGACTGAATCCTAGTGCTTGGGTAGGAACAGGAACATCAAGGGTGTTCCAAGCTGGGTACTGCCCAAGGACCCACATGCATTAGAAGGCCTAACTGATCAGATCAACCACTGCATCCTCACTATTAGTGGATGCACCATCAGAGAGTAGGTGGAGTGTGATGGGGACCCCAGGGAAGGCTCTGCCCCAGAACCCCCAGTGGCCTGGCATCAGCACTGCATAGGAGCACAACTGTGCTCTGAAAAGGTTTGGGGAGACTTTGGGCCTGCATTTTGGGCCCTCTAGGTTGTCACAAAGGCACAAGACTCCATTCCCTACCCTATCCATTCCATTTTCAGTGAGAATGAGGTGGGTAGGAGTGGGTATGACAGACAGGCTAGGTTGGTTGGGAAACCTATTGGTGCTAGGCCTGAGTGAGAACTAGGTCTAGTGCAGTTTGGACATTTTTGCTTGGGTGAATTGGTCTGTGATGGATGATTTTGTTGCTTCTGTGGTGGTCTGGATCTTCACAAGAAGGGAGGGACACAACGTTGTTTTTTGTACAAGGAAGAAAGGAAGAGGGGATTGGTACTTTTGTCAATAAGGCTATGAATGGCGGGAAGGGTTGGACAAGCCATTCTAGGAGAAAGAGGTTAAGGGCACAGTCCTACCAAACTTCCCAGTGCTGCTGCAGCCATACCAATGGGGTGTGTGCTGCATTCTGCAGTGGGGGGGGGGAGGCAGTCACAGAGGCCTCCTCAAGGTAAGGGAATGTTGTTACATCATTTGAATTTGTCAAAAGTATATACCTGCATATATGGCTCCAGCTCCAGACTACTCCAGCTCCAGACTACTGGCTCCAGCTCTGTTCCGAGATACAGATAGCAGCTGACACGGGCAACATCAAGGGGATGTATGATGGTATCAAGCAGGCCCTAGGTCCAACACAGAAGAAAATTGCCCCTCTGAAGTCTGCCACAGGCGAGGTCATCCAGGATCGGGCGCAGCAGATGGAACGCTGGGTGCAGCACTACTCTGAGCTATATTCCAGAGAAAATGTAGTCACCGAAGAAGCACTGAACAACATTGAGTGCCTGCCTGTGCTGGAAGAGCTTGACAGTGAACCAACCCTAGAAGAACTTCACGTGGCCCTGGACTCCCTTGCCTTTGGCAAGGCACCTGGAAAAGACAGCATCCCTGCTGAAGTCCTAAAATGCTGCAAAGAGATCATCGTCACTGAGCTGCATGAAATCCTCTGTCTCTGCTGGAGAGAAGGTGGAGTACCTCAAGACATGAGGGATGCAAACATCATCACGCTGTACAAGAACAAAGGTGACAGGGGTGACTGCAACAACTACCGCGGCATCTCTCTCCTTAGCGTTGTAGGAAAGCTGTTTGCCCGAGTTGTACTAAAGAGGCTCCAGGTACTTGCAGAGAGCGTCTATCCAGAATCGCAGTGTGGATTCCGAGCCAACAGGTCCACCACTGATATGGTATTCTCCCTTAGACAACTGCAGGAGAAATGCAGGGAACAACGACAGCCACTCTTTATAGCCTTCATAGATCTCACAAAGGCTTTCGACCTGGTCAGCAGAGACGGCCTCTTCAAGATTCTCCCCAAGATTGGATGTCCACCCAGGCTCCTCAGCATCATCAGATCTTTCCACAAGGACATGAAGGGCACTGTTGTCTTCGATGGCTCCACATCAGACCCTTTTGACATCCGAAGCGGAGTGAAGCAGGGCTGTGTTCTTGCACCAACCTTGTTTGGGATTTTCTTCGCTGTCCTGCTGAAGCAGGCCTTTGGAACTGCAACAGAAGGCATCTATCTCCGGACCAGATCAGACGGAAAGCTCTTCAACCTCTCCAGACTGAGAGCAAAATCCAAAGTCCAGCTGAAATGTCTGCGTGACTTCCTCTTTGCCGACGATGCAGCTGTCACTACCCACTCTGCCAAAGATCTCCAGCAGCTCATGGATCGTTTTAGCAAGGCCTGCCAAGATTTTGGACTGACAATTAGCCTGAAGAAAACACAGGTCATGGTTCAGGATGTGGACTCACCTCCCTGCATTACAATCTCTGAGCATGAACTGGAGGTTGTCCATGACTTTGTGTACCTTGGCTCAACGATCTCCGACACACATTCTCTCGATACCGAGCTAAACAAGCGCATCGGTAAAGCAGCTACCACGTTTTCCAGACTCACAAAGAGAGTCTGGTCCAACAAGAAGCTGACGGAACATACCAAGATCCAGGTCTACAGAGCTTGCGTCCTGAGTACACTTCTGTACTGCAGCGAGTCATGGACTCTTCGCTCACAACAGGAGAGGAAACTGAGCGCTTTCCACATGCGCTGCCTCCGACGCATCCTCGGTATCACCTGGCAGGACAAAGTTCCAAACAACACAGTCCTGGAACGTGCTGGAATCCCTAGCATGTATTCACTGCTGAAACAGAGACGCCTGCGTTGGCTTGGTCATGTCGTGAGAATGGATGATGGCCGGATCCCAAAGGATCTCCTCTATGGAGAACTCGTGCAAGGAAAGCGCCCTACAGGTAGACCACAGCTGCGATACAAGGACATCTGCAAGAGGGATCTGAAGGCCTTAGGGATGGACCTCAACAAGTGGGAAACCCTGGCGTCTGAGCGGCCCGCTTGGAGGCAGGCTGTGCAGCATGGCCTTTCCCAGTTTGAAGAGACACTTTGCCAACAGTCTGAGGCTAAGAGGCAAAGAAGGAAGGCCCATAGCCAGGGAGACAGACCAGGGACAGACTGCACTTGCTCCCGGTGTGGAAGGGATTGTCACTCCCGGATTGGCCTTTTCAGCCACACTAGACGCTGTGCCAGAACCACCTTTCAGAGCGCGATACCATAGTCTTTCGAGACTGAAGGTTGCCAATACAATACCTGCATACACAGCAAGTCCAGACTTAAAGTTGTCGATAGGTTCTTGGAAACTGCAACTTTACGCAAAACAACTTACAATGAAACCAATTCTACTGCAGGCTAATTGATATATGTAAACAAGAGTTAAGTTCCTACAGCATATTTCTGGGCACAAAAACATCACCAAACTTCTAAATAAAGACCCAAAACACTTCTAATATGGAACACTGAAATAAATGTAAGCTTTCAAGGCCAAAGAAAACACACCCAGACATGAGGAGAACATGCAAATTCTACACAACTTTAAAACAAAGCAACATAACAAAATGACTTTAACTGTGGATGCTCTCTCTCTTCCCCACCCACCCACGGACAAATACTGTTCTGCTGTTTGCAATTCTGTGCCTGCGTGTGTAAGTGGCATTAGGCACCTTGGTCTTTTTGTTACAAAGGGAAAGGAAGTTTTTAATAATAAATAAATATTTTGGGACTACTATCTATGTTTCCCAATCATTTCTTCTCGAAATATGAATGCGTCATTAAAAAGGATGTGGAGAAAGAGACCTAATCATCTCTTGCACTCTCTTTTCTAAAGAGAATTAGGAAAACTACCCTTAGTACCACACTGTTTGAGTAAGGGGGACAATATCACGCGAAGAATGAAAAAAAAAAAACCACCACCCTACATTCCAGTTTTCAAATGCACAAATAATTTTCCCGTATTGTCTTTTGTGAGGGCAATTGTGGGATGTATTTGATTTACTTGTAACATATAACTGCAAGGCAAAATATCTGAAGTTCACCAGTGAAACTATTCTGATGTAATAAATTCCTGACTTTAATTCAGGAACATAGCCCAGGTATATAAAGTGAACATCCACCTTCAAGATTTTGAACAGCTGTGCCTGCGGTTCAAGTTATGGGTCAAGATTCTCCAAAAGAAATTTGCTATACATTGTGAACGAACCAGAGGAGGATACCGTAAAGCCTTTCCCAGCTGATGAAGAATCAGGTACTCTGTTGATGGTTTAAGAATCCTCGCTTGTGAACCAAAAGATGGAAGAAAACAAAAAGAGTCAGGCCACTGGAATAGGAGAGCCATCCAAAGACCAAACTGAACAGCATCCTCTGATAAGAAAGGAAGTGGTGTTCAAGAGTCCTCATGACAAACCGTTGAAGCATCTTGGTATACAACTCAAAGGTGAAAAATGTGTTCAAGAGCTTGGGAAACAAAGTGGGACCTAGGTCAAGAACAGTTTATAGAATCATGGAGTTGGAAGGTACCCACTAGATCTTTGAGTCCAACTCCCTCCCAGTGCAGGCTCTCCATGGTTACAACAGCCCTAATAGATTGACTGACAAAGATAACTAAAATAATGATCATTTAGATCCCTTCTGCTAGCCTGATATACCAGCCAGTGCTAAGGAGGCACTTCATACTGGCTAATTAAATTGGTTCTAGGTGTTTGACATGGTTGAACCATTCAGTCTCAAGCCTCACAGAACCCATGTGATGTAGAGAAGTATCTGACCTGCATAGGTCAGAAATCTGAAATGAGAAAGAAAGTTCAAACTGGAACAAATTTCAACCCACCAAAATTCCAAGGGTCTTTTGGTCAGGTGAAGTTAGAGGATGTCTCTACATATACAAGTAAGGGGCACTTCCTGACAGCTTTAACTGATGCTGTGGTCAGCTAGGAATTGTCACCTTGACAGGTCCCCTTTGAGTTTGTGAGAAAATAGAGTCTCACGCTAACTGCTCAGGATTCGAAATTAGAAGGTCCAATAGAGGAGGAACTAGGGATTTATTTTTTTTAACAAAAACTTTAGGAAGCCTTAGTTAACTTCCCTACTGTAACTGTATTGGGACAGGCAGCACACATTTTCATAACCACAGCACCTTTTTTTTCTAGCTCCATTTACCTTTTATTTTATCAACAGCAGTAAGATCTAAGACACATGAAAAAAAGGAGTCCGAAACAGAATTAAGGAGACAGAGTGTGTTACTCAGCGCTGAAAAACTGGCCCTGAACCTGGTAGGAACATGTTCATGTTACTCTGCAAGTTTTACCATTGTCCTTCCATACATTTTGCACCAATACAGAGCATGTTTGCAAGTTTCTATCTACACCTTTTGCTGACTCTTAACACCAGCATTCGTGCATATTCATACTCTCCAATTCACTTGAGGGGGAGAAAAAAGTCTAAGCATCCACCATTACTGGTGACTTTAAAACTGGGCTTGGAAACTTGAGAAATCAATGAGTCTGTCTGTTTTCCTCCCTTGTGTGTAGCTATGCACAAGTCCTAGGAGGCTCCTACTCTTGCGGTACAACCCTATGCATGTCTTCTCAGAAGCAAGTCCCATTGTGTTCAATGGGGCTTACTCCCAGGTAACCACAGCTTAACTATATTCATCCCAAGTGCCTTCCTTAATATGAGATTACCAGAGCTGGCTCAAGACCTGCCAGTGCCCAAGACACTGTGCCACACACAATTCCTCTTTTCTGGCACCAGATAACACCTAGTGCCACCATACCAAGTACCAACTCCCAGTGTGGGGCTAGTGGGTGCCTCACCTACTGTGAGGTTGAAAGCTGTGAGGTTGTGATAAATAGGAATGACTGTGAGCAAATGCAGAAAGGTGTTATTGATGGGGAAATCAGAATGCCCCAGTAAGAACAGTATCCCCCCCCCCCCCCCCAAAAAAAAAAAACCAGGCATGTGCAAATCTCTGACTCTCTTTCCATTCTGGTTCCTCAACCGAATGGGCTGGCTTCTCATTTTTGCAAAATAGAACAAAAAAAATTGCACCCTATTTATGACAATGGAGTTCTTAGAAATTGGGATTCCTTTTTTCCAGTTAATCTACAGAAGTGTCAACCTTTTTCTTCTCACAGCACACTGAGAAAGTGCCAAAATTTTCTGGGCACACGATCAGTTTTTTGTCAATTGGCAAGGTATGCTGTCCTGCCTGTGAGAAGCCCACATCTCCAATGGCCATTATTAATAAATTACCCTCCCCCAAACTCCTATGGCATACCTGCGGACCATTCGCAGCACACTAATGTACCATGGCGCAGTGGTTGAATATAGGTGGTCTACACATTCTGTAACCATGGAGACTGATTTCTGAATATTGTGCTGCAAAACTAGAGGAAAGGAAGTTGATTGTGAGTGATTGGGACTCTCAGTAATTTAAGAGAGGATTGGGAAATGTGGAAACCAAACTGTGTTGTTGATATCATGTTCCAACTTTTTGAAAAATTCCTTTCACTGCCTTACACTAAAGAAATTTTTGCACACTGGAATAACAACATAAAAACAGCCCTACTGGATCAGGCCATAGGGCCATCTAGTGCCGCTTCCTGTATCTCACAGCGGCCCACCAAATGCCCCAAGGAGCACACCAGATAACAAGGGACCTGCATTGTGGTGCCCTCCCTTGCATCTGACATAGCCCATTTCTAGAATCAGGAGGTTGCACATACACATCATGGCTTGTAACCCGTAATGGATTTTTCCTCCAGAAAATTGTCCAATCCCCTTTTAAAGGCGTCCAGGCCAGATGCCGTCACCACATTCTGTGGCAAGGAGTTCCACAGACCAACCACACACTGAGTAAAGAAATATTTTCTTTTGTCTGTCCTAACTCTTCCAACACTCAATTGTCGTGGATGTCCTCTGGTTCTGGTGTTATGTGAGAGTGAAAACAGCATCTCTCTATCCATTTTATCCTTCCCATGCATAATTTTGTTTGTCTCAATCATATCCCCCCTCAGGCATCTCTTTTCTAGTCTGAAGAGGCCCAAATGCCATAGCCTTTCCTCATAAAGGAAGGTGCCTCAGCCCAGTAATCATCTTAGTCGCTCTCTTTTGCACCTTTTCCATTTCCACTATGTCCTTTTTGATATGTGGTGACCAGAACTGGACGCAATACTCCAGGCGTGGCCTTACCATCAATTTGTACAACAGCATTATATATTAGCCGTTTTGTTCTTAATACCTTTTCTAATGATCCCAAGCATAGAATTGGCCTTCTTCACTGCCGCTGCACTTTGGGTTGACATTTTCATCGAGCTGTCCACCTCCACCCCAAGATCTCCCTCCTGATCTGTCACAGACAGCTCAGAACCCATTAGCCTATATGTGCAGTTTTGATTTTTTTTTTCCCCAATGTGCATAACTTTACACTTACTTACATTGAAACAAATCTGCCATTTTGCTGCCCATTCTGCCAGTTTGGAGATATCCTTCTGGAGCTCCTCACAATCACATCTGGTCTTCACCACTCAGAAAAGTTTGGTGTCTTCTGCAAACTTTGCCACCTCACTGCTCAACCATGTCTCCAGGTCATTTATGAAGAGGTTGAAAACACTGGTCCCAAGCTCAAAGTCCAGTTCACTCAAATGAAGTGTTTTCAAATTCTGAAACCCGTGGTGTATTAAAGCAGGGAACACCAGGCAATCAGATGAATACATATGGTCATCCTCCCATCACCCTACTGTGCTGTTGCCTTGCTTTCATGTATTATAATGTAACTGACTTTGAGCCAATATAGTGAGACAATATAGTGATGTGAAAATAGCATAAGCCTTTTTCTCCATCTCTTGCTAGTATAAGAGAGATCTGCAGGAATCCTCCCTGAGTGAGAATGATGAAGAAAATGATTATGTGAGTTCACAGCTAGAGGGGGCCAATCTCTTGATGGTGAGTCAGATGTAAGGACCACGAGTTCCCCACTGTGCAAGGCAGAGGGCTTGATGGAGACAAACAATGATGAAGCATATCTGAAATCACTTGGTGACAGCCCAGTCCTGTTCATGGCTCTTCAGACTTTTGTCCCACTAGATCTTGGAGCTAAGGACCAAATCAGGGCCAGGGGTTCAGGGAGTTGCAAACTGCCTTCCATGAGCTCCCTCTCTCCTGGGGTGGAATGGTTGGGGTGGGAGAGGCAAATTTGGAGTGGCTCCACAACTGATGCTCAAAGGCTATGAGCAGAGAGGTGGTTTCAGAGATCAGCAATGGATCCTTCAGGGCAGCTGCCCAATGAGGACAATTCTTATGTTAATCATTGTTAATTTGCATGCACAGTTAAGGGCCATATCCTGTCCAAATTTCCAGAGCTGATGCAGCTGCAGTGCAGCCCCAAGGTAAAGGAACAAATGTTCCCTTATCTTGAGGCAGCCTCTGTGACTACCCACCACCACCACAGGATGCAGTGCATGCCCCATCAGCACTGGAAAGTTGGATAAGATTGGGCAGCGTTCACACAAGTGGCCTGCTCCCATGGGTAGTGCAATGTGGAAGGAGAGAAGAAGTGGCCACTAGTGTGGCATTTGTATGTGCAAGTCAGACACTGCCCAAAGACATACACCAGCCATGCTGACCTAAGGGAATGCACAGGGGTGCTATGGGGGGCCCAGTGAATAAAGATTTTGGGCACTGGTATGATTAAGACCCCATTTATTTGCATATTTACACCTTGCATTCACAGAAAGATATTTTGGACTTGCCACTGGATCACATAGACGCAGACACTACTGCTTTGTGCCTTCAGGGGATGCATCTTGTTGAAGAGCTCAGGTATTCTGAGTCTACATTCTACACCCATTTCTGAAATTATGTGGCCCTGGAGTCTTCCCAAATACCTCAGCTCACTTATGTGTCCTTCTCCCAAATAAGATGGGGAGGGCAGAAGGACAAAAAGTAAATGGAACTTCCAGCTCCACTTGGTTGCTGTCTCTGAAGGTTGGTCAGTCGGTCCTTCCCTCAGTTTCCCCAAGAGGAAAGAGGGTTAAATCACTCTAGTCCTCTTCCTCCCTGTAGGATAGCTTCACAAAGTCTACATTTCCTTCCGTGTATCACAGAGCTTTTTCACAGAGGAATAGGACAAAGGTGATTAAACCCCTTTCCCTCTCCAGGAACTGAGGAAAAGACTATTCAACTCACCTCCAGAGACAGCAACCAAGTACTTCCCTCCTCATCAACATATTAATGGGTAGTCATTTGTCCCTCCCCTACTCCTAACTGTACTAAGTCTACCACTCTTCTGATGATTCTCCTTACTGCTTCTTAGGACCCAATCCTATCCTTCCCCTGTATGCCACTGGTGCAGCCTCACTGAAAAGGCACACACTCTTCAGCTGGAGAGCAGATCAGGAGGCATCTGAGGGGAAAACGAATTTAAATCCCCTTAGGTCTCCTCACCAGCTCTATAGTTGGTGCAAGTCTGAGAAGAGAAAGAGAATGGGAGGCTGCAAAAAGGGAGGTTGGCTCAGGCACATGCCATCACTGTGGGATCCACGCCCAGTCAGCCTCCCTACACCTTGTTCCTTCCCCACAGCTTCCTTACCTGCTCCACCAGATCCAGGCAGATCTGACAACATCCCAGGAGCACTGCCACTTCTTGAGGCAGTGCTCCCAAAATGGCCACCATTGAAGCGCTGTAAAGTATCCAAGCTGGGTAAGCAGGTACAAGCCACTGCAGACCTGGACAAAGGTGATATAGAAATAGAAAAGATTATTAGAAATGAGCAACCATGTCTGAGGTATTAGTTGAAACTAAATGCTTAGAAAAGATAGGCTTGTTTGAGCTCAGTTGATGCAGAAGGAAAACTTGAGCATTACTATACATTAGAATAGTCCAATTGTCTATCTTATTTTATTTTGTTGCATCAATGTCCACTCGTAGCATATTTGTGTGTGTGTCCTGCAGTTTTTTAGCCAGGATGCAGCGGTTCTGAACCCATATCAAAGTCATGGTCTTGAAGTGGTCTTCATGCAAGTCCCTTGTCTTGTAGAATTGCATGAAGTCTCTGCTTGCATGGTTGGTGCCTACCACACCTTGCTGTGCATTCTAGTACCAATAACCTCATAAAGCATCTGTTACAACAGATATTGCTTCCTTTCCTTCCCCATTACTGAATGATTGGAAGGTGTGATCCATGGCTGCTTCCATAGAGAAAATGACAAAACTCTGAATGTTTTCTGTTTCTCTCCCATTCGCCATTATTGCTACCCCTCGCTCTCAGCAAAGTGAAGCCACGACTCTGGATTACAGAGAAGCTGCTTAAGATCTGTATTGCCAGCATCTTTGCCTTGCCACCACTTGACATCTTAAAAAAACAGAGTGGGGACAACATCAGTGCAGAGGTATTTCTCTATCACAGGAAGAATAAGTGCATGCATATTGCCTTGCCAATTTTTTAAAAAAATCTCTAGTTTTGTTCTTTAAAGTAAAATCACTTTTTGTAAGAATGCTGTGATAGCATTAAAAGTTCCACCCCATCCCCATAAACATTCAGTTCAGAGTGACTATGAATTTCAAAGAATATTGAATATAAAGACAGATTCTGGGTAGCATCACTCGTCTGTTTCAGGAAGTCGGCTTGCTATGAACAATACCAAATGACATTGAATGTTGCAACTATAACAAATGTTAAACTAGATTCAGGTTGCAGTCCTATCTGCACTTTCCTGGAAATGAGTTCCATTGAACACAATGAGATTTATTTCTGAGTAGACATATATAGGATTGTACTGTGAGACCTCTTTCTATTTCCACTGTCTCATACAAAGAATGTGCCAATTAATGCATCTGCATTGACTTCAGAAATGTTAGCAACTGTGAAACATTGGGACATGAGAAAGATACTGTACCAACATTGCAAGCATGAGAAGAAAAAAAATACATTACTATGCAATTACTATGCCTTACTAATAATGGCAAAATTAACAACATATATGAGGGTAAAAGGGGGTAAAGTAGCGTTGCATTAATGAAAAATTGGACTTTATTAGACACTGGCAAAATTAAGCACATATTTTTGATAACATATATCACATATATATTCAATATTCTTTGAAATGTGTCATCTCTCTGAATTGAGTTACATAGTTCACACTATCATGAAAATTGTGAGTTTATTATCAGCTTATTATACTTTTGCTATTATGTACTTTGTAAACAACTACCTCCATAATAGGACACAATACATTGAGTCAATTTGTTGTGCAGCTCCCATGAATGTGAATAGGAAAGACCTGAACCTTGTTCAGTCCTGAACCTTGGAATTTGTTATAAACATAGACGGCTCATATTACATGAGTAATAATATAATTATATAATGTTATACTCTTTGTTTTACCTTTTCAGGCTCTGTATCGCCAGAATGTGGAGGCTCTGGAAGAAATGCTAAGACATCTGCTATCAGAAAGACCCAACACAACCCAACTGCTTATACTGTTAGATGTTAGCAATTGTGATCTATGTGTGGCTAAAGGAATTTGTAAAAAAAATATACACTTGTATTCTCTTCTCCTGAGAAGGGTCCAATGCCTAGGTTTATGGAGGAGACAGATATAGCAGTAAAGTGGTAAATGCTATTCCAGGGATTAGAAAAGCTTAATTCAATTAAAGCCATTTTTCAAAAGATATTAATTTATCAAATCCTAAGATGCATTGGCACATCCAGATCGCATAGCCTGTGCTGAATCCAAAAGCTTAGGTGGCAGCTGGAGGTCACCTCAGGGAAAGGGTATAACTTTTCCCTTACCCAGAGTAAAGCCACTGCCTCCCCTACAAGGTGCAGACCCAGAAGCCCACGTAGGACTGCCCGGGCTGGGGACAAGGGTTAGGATATGGCATACACCACTGATCCTGCTCCCCTCTCAGGCCCAATCCGCCTCCTGTTCTGCCCTCCCCTGCCCCCATCACCCCTCCTCACCTCCATTCCACCCTTTCACCACCTTCTCCCAGCCTACGCACCACCCACTCAGTGCTGGCTGGGCCTCCATGCATGGGTCTGTGTGCCAAACCAGCTGGCTTCAGAGTAGGCAAAATGTGCCTTATGGCACATTTGAGGCACTCGGAGCCGGCACAGAGATGGCTCCACTGGCTCACAGCATGGTATTTTCAATGGTGGCTAAGCAAGGTGCTACATGACCCACCTTGTAGGTCCTGACCCACAGTTTGAGAAATGCTGCACTATATCATCTTGCCTCTGATGTTCTTTCTCAATCATACAGTCATACCCTAGAAATCTAGTCAGGGAGACAAGGGGGTGGTTTTTGTAGGTAAGAATCCGGAAACATGCACTTTATCTTAGTTTGTCCCAATCGTCTCTATAGCACATGGCACCCTGGATGACATCAGGACTAGAGCATGAACGGGCAAGAGCAGTGAGCTCTTATGTATTCCTGTTAGAATGTGCAGCCACAAATCCTTCATTTTGTGTGAGTAACAGCTTATTTGTTGTGGCTTGGCAATAAGTGTTGAGAGGATAAGATGCAAAACGGTAAACATTCTCCAAGACTCAAAGTTCATATTTTCATATTGTATCATCAATTGCATCTTAAGCCTCTCTTGTGGACAGAAGTGAGTGAATGCCACAAAACTATAAAGCAGGCCCATATAGTGTGTACCATAGGAAGCTATGGAAACATTTGACACATATACAATGGATTTCCTACCTTTGTGCTGTTAAACAATTATAATTTCCTTCCACTAGATTCCATTATTCATCCCATCTAGTGGCTGAATGTGGTATAGCGTCTATATCAATGCATTCTGGGGCAACAGTGGAGGAGCAAGAAATCCAGAAGTGGGTCTTTAAAGCTATTTTTCCACTGACTTGGTATCCACTGATTTTTTTTTTTTATCCTCAGGGAGTTCCGGAACAGGCCTGAATGCCTGTATGCCTCATCTTACCAGATGAGCAACCAAGGGCTGTTTGCTTTGCTGGGCTAACAAGTTTGGGGTTCCGGCTTTATTGGGATCAGATGCTTACTTCCTGTTTCACTTTTGTTCCATTCCCAAGCACAAAGGAAAGATGAGCGAATGTAGCTCTCGATAACCAGAGGCAAAAAAAGTGAGGCTTTTCATAATGTCCACATTATTTTTTACAAATATTATGGCTTTATTATGATCTGATCTTAACTATCAAACCGCCACAAACAGGGTGACCAGATACAATGGAGGACAGAGTGCCTATACCTTTAACCATTGTATAGAAGAGGGAATTTGGGCAGGTGCAGCTTTTTAAACCCTTCCATGTTGAGCTGCACCTGCTAAAATTCCCTCTTCTATTCAATGGTTAAAGGTACAGGCACTCTGCCCTCCACTGTATCTGGTCACCCTGGCCACAAAGATCCAGCTAGCCACCTAAGGAGCCACTGTGCTTTTCCCTCTATGGATGCTATAGATCGACATGGGTCAGCATCTAGACCCACCAGAAGAAATCAGTTCAGTTCCAGGCAGCATTCAGCATTTTCAATATCTCCATTCAGATATCTGATGATGATGAGTTTCCTAACTTGGGGCTTTTGATTGGTCAGCTGTGCCTGCGCATCTATGACCCAGATACAGCAATTGGCAACCGGGCAATGGAAGGCATTTATATCCTATACTACCTTATGCTACGCCAACAGGGTAAGAGATCACTCAAAACTCTAGTATCCAAACTGATGATCGGAGAATTGCTCTAATTAGAGCACATCATTGATTCAACAGTATTCTGCAGCTGTCAAGGAAAAGGAGCAGCAGGCAAAATGGGCACAGGTTCTAGCAGTTAGTGATTGTTTTCCTCTCCTTACTAGTTAGGCTGGGGTTACTGGGAAATGAATTATTTTCCCACTGCCACCTCCCAGGGCTAGGTAGCCCAAGCAGAAATAGCTTGTCTTGGGAAAGCTCCTCTCCCAGGTTAACAAAAAGAGCCCCCAAATTCTGAGGGGTCGCCCTTGAAGCCAAACAATATTGGAAATTACTTAAGATTAGTTTGGTAAATGTGACAACCCATTTCTTGACCCAACTGCATTTAGATCAGGTCTGTAGAGGGGTAAAAAAACAAAAGTTTATTAAAGGGTTCAAGGAATCAAGCAGTAAAAAGGGAGGGAGTTTGCAAAAAGATTTTTAAAAATGTGAGGAAATTGGGAGAGTGGTTGGCATTGACAGGAAGATTAAAATGTCTATGATAAATACCCTACGTGATTACCTATACTGGTTCACTCATGCCGCCCCACAGCTATGGTCCTTTCATTCAGAATGTGGCAAGGTGAATGGGCCTGTCTCCCATAAAGCAGCAGTTGCTTTCAATGACAGACTGGGGCAACACACACAAATGCCTTTCTGCAAACTAAAGAAAGAAAACACCCCTAGAGATGATGATCTTACAGGTCCACCTGATTGGATGTTTTACAATCACCCAATTAGTTTCTCATTGCCAATTCTATCAGGAGAGCTAGTCAGGGTCTATGACTGAAACAGGACCCAGACAATGAAGACAAGCTATCCACACACTGACGTGACTGCCCCATTCTGCCAAGTAGCTTCACTGCAATGATTTCTCAAGCCTTGCTAAGCCTTCTGCAATGGTGACGATCTCCAAGTGACTCCATGAAATCTTTTTCCTTTGCAGCCTTCCATCATGGCTTCTCTTGAGAAACCAGCAGGAGGAAATATGGCATATCAATATCAGATAATGCCATTAGCTTGTTCCCCTTGAAACATGTTTCTTCTTTCCCACTGAAAAAGAAGCATTGAATGTTGTGCTGATATTGCAACCTCTGTCACCTTTGTTCTGCAGAAGGTGATGTCTAGTGTAGTCACATAGTGGAACCTAGGTAAAGTGAATCCCTGGTGGGGAAGACATTCATGTCCTATGCTAGAGCCAAGTGCCAAGACATGGGTGGCCACCATCTCAATTGGGAAAGGGGACCCCTGTACTGCTGTCCATTGCTGCTGTGAGAACTAATGAGAAATTTGGGATAGAAGTGGGATACAAGGAAAAGAAGGAAGTGAGTATTAAAAACAAATCCTTTGGGTTTTTTATCACTAGGCAATGAAATGAAAACAGAATTCCTGAATGCAGAGCAGTGTGAAGTTTACAGGGTGACATTGGGTGCCTATTTGCCTCCCAGCCCCGGGGAAAATATCACTCATATTATTAAGGTAAATCTTCAGCGTTGGGTTGTGATGCAGCACAAAGAATCTGCAAATTATAGTTTATTGCATATTTGATTGTTTCTTTTTTACTTAGTTCTGATAGAAGAATACATTTAATGTAATTATAATTACGATGAGTTCAAAGTAATATCTGGAACAGGTAATGATTTCTATCACATGTAGATTGTAGTTCATTCAGGCCACTGTGCTATGCATGCTTGGGAGGAGTAAGTCCCAGCTGAATCAGCAGGATTTATTTCTCAATAAACACAAATAGGATCATGCTGATAGACGAATGCTTGTCTCCTTTCAAGTTTTCCTTCAGACAACCAAATGTGGAAAGCCTAAAGTCATAGTCCTATATATATTACAGCAGCCATTTTCAACCACTGTGCCGTGGCACACTGGTGTGCCACGAATGGTCCCCAGGTGTGCCGTGGGAATTTGGGAGAGGGTCATTTATCAATAGGACCATTGGGTGATGTGAGCACCCATTGACAGCACAGTGTGCCTTGTCAATTGTCAAAAAGCTGATGGTTTGCCTTGACCATTTTAGTGCCTTGCCAGTGTGCCATGAGATGAAAAAGGTTGAAAATCACTGCTCTACAGTCTTGCAAATTGGGGTGCTCCATCTTTCACTGCAAGCTCAAGTCCTACTGCACAGTGGCCACCTGGACAGTCTTTTCAGATTCCCTCTCCAGGAAGCTTCTCCCAGCATTGTATTGTCTTTGTGCAAAGTCCTGTCTATAACTACCTTTGCTCTGGAAGCAGAACTTTGTCATCATTACTGCTGAACTAAGACATCCATGCTGCATGTTTGGAGGTCTCACCCTCCATTTTATGTCACTTTTCAATCTTTGACGCAGTGCAGGGTGCTGTGTGTTTTGGTGGTCTCTTACACTGCAGAGACTCCATTTTGTGGCATTTTCTTCTCCACTGAAAGCTCCTATGCTGTCCACTTTGGGAAAGTTTTGTTCAACTCTGGAAAGCCTCTTGCTTTTGTAACCACCCTCACCCTTGAAGGAACTATTTTTTCTGTGAAGCAAAGGGGCACCTTTTTGCTGCGTTTTCCCTTTTCCTTGGAACCAGCCTTCCTGCAGAGAAGGCTCATCCGCTGGTCTGTCCAGCAGGTTAAGGATCGGTACTCTCTCTCTCCTCTCTTCCTTTGATTCTTATAACAACTCTCCCTCCCTTCTAAAAACCTGAATTCTCTGGAGTGTTTAAAGCCTCCCACTAATATTCTCCTTCTTGCTGGCTGGGCCATCACTAGCTGAGGAGCCAACTCATTGCAGCTGCTGCCTGACTTATGCTCTCACTCCTCTTGTCTTTAATTTAACTCCACAATGGGACTATATCTAAATATCTTTTTCACCCTTAACTACTTAAAGTCCTATGTAACTGATCATTGAAGCAAAGCAAGCATGCCTTTTTCCTTGTATTTCTATAGTCATAAACGCTGCCTTTTTTGGAAGCTCAGCCTTGTGGTTAGTTTGTTCCTCTATCGGATAGAGCAGCCATTTACAACCAGTGGAATTTGGGAGAGGATCATTTATTACTAACACCATTGGGGGATGTGAGCCCCCCCTCCAAACAGCACAGTATGCCTTGTCAATTGTCCAAAAACCAACAGTGTGCCTGATTTGTCAGTGTGCATATGAAAAAGGTTGAAAATCACTGGAATAGAGGATTTTTCTGCCAATTTAAGAGTCTATCTGCATAAACAATCCCAAAACCGCCAGGCACTTATTGATTTGACCTCTCATTCTATTAGTCTTGCCAGTTCCCCCAATTTCAGTTCAATTCTGGGCCAGTCAGATTCGAACCCAAGATTGTGCATGTGTTCATGTGTCGGAAGAGACACATTCGCACGTGCATAAACAGTGCTGGCAACTGGCTGCTTGCATCCTTCCTGCCTGCAAAATTCCTTCAGACTGAGAGTACAAGCCAATGGAACTGCCCTTATGATCCTTCTCTCAATGGAGTTCCTACTTAACTTGGTACAAGATGCTGTTCTGTGTTGTTTTCTCGTAGGAATTTGAGCCGTATCTCACATCAAGGCAGATGACACAGCTGTTATTGACTGCAGTCGGCTGCCTAAAGCAATCCAATAAGAACAGCACTGTGGCATCACATACCATCACACATGTAATCCTGGAGCAGTACAAGCACAAGTTACAAGCGCAGGTAGGAGGCCTTTGGAGTGGGGGAGGGAGGAAAGGAACAAACCCTTGACTGCTGCCCTGGGTGTTTTGCTTTGTTTTTGAGAGTTGCTATGACGTTTATCACCTGCAAACATACTGTCTGAAAGTGGTAAATGAATCTTGGTGAAGGGCCATCTGTCTTCTCACTGTGATGCTACCAGCTGGGCTATGGCAGCACTCACAGGATGTTTTCCAATGTCAGTACCTGATTATTGATTTCCTGACTCCGGCTGCCTGCACCAGTCTTTGGAAGCCCCAAACTCACCAGAAGAGGCAATTTTCATTTATTCTCAGTTTTGGAATGTAAATCTCCATTTATAAAATATACACCCAGAAACCTTTTGCAGTTGCAACAAAGGATAACAGAGCATAAATAGGTTTTCTCTCATTGTCATCTGTGGTGATTGCAATGGTCTAGGAAGGGACCAACAATTTAAACAAACATTTCTATTCTGGTTTGCATCTTGCAGTGCAATCCCTCTCCCATGCATTCCTTACCTCCACCTGGATATTTCACTTAAATTAAGTTGCTGCTGCTACTTTTGCTTCTTCTAGATACCAGAGATTGTGGATAAGATTTATCTGCAGCTTGGCTCCACCTATCGATTTCAAGGCAGACAAATAATGCTCAAGGTTGTGTCTGTTCTGGCTCAAACATACATGAAAGACGTTTGTGATGCCCTCCTACAGTGTCCTCTTCCGATTGACAGGTACATTGTTCCATGATTCTTGGGATGCTAAAAACTTAGTCCCAATGGTTCAGTCTTGTCTGTTTAGGCACCCTGGAGAATCCATTAAGGCTACCATTCTCTCTCATCAGCACTACATGATACTACATGATACAGGAAAAAGCACTACTTTTTCCTAGTTTCTCCATTGTAAAATTTTGAATGTTGCCTTTCAGCCAAGAAGGTTGCCAAGGTGGCTCACATCCACAACAAAAACTCAAAACCTGGAGAATTTCAGCTGAAAAACATTTTTTTAAAGGCAGTGAGAAACTAAAAATACATAAGGTAGCAAACAACAACAGATCACATCTATTAATCACAAACAACCCACTGTAGCAAAAACAGAGCTATCAGACAAGATGAAGAGCCATCTTAAACAGATGTGGCTTCAGATGGCAGCAAAAGCAATATACAGAGGAGGCAAGATAGATCTTATGGGGCACAGAGAAGGCCCTTCCCCCACATACATGCCAACCACAGGTCAGAAGGTGGTGCAACACATAACAGAGCCTCTCTGGGTGGTAGACATATGGGGAGAGGCAGGCCTTTTGGTAGCTTGGGCCTAAGTCATGATCCCTAACATAACAAACCAACAGGTCACCATGTTGGTCCACTAGAAAATATTCAAATGCAACAGTAATATAATGGCTTAACAAGGACTGACTGAAATATCACCAAGCAGAGAGTGGGTTTTGAATTCAGCAGAATTCTAGTATAATCTGGATGTTATCTCTGAAGGCTTCATTAACAAAGTATGATGGGGGGCTGGGGGCATATGTCTTGACATAGTCCTGAATGCATAACTTGAAATGTCTTTCCCTTCACTTGCCTTGCCCTAACCTTGCAGGTATTCCACTGAGATGTGGCATGTGTTGACCAAAACATTCTCCGATGATGAACTCATTACCCTTGTGCACATACTGTTGAAGAAGCTACAAATGAACCCCAAGGTCACCAGCAACTATATCACACCTCTGACTGTAAGAAATTATTCAAACCTGGCCAGTTGAAGACCTTGACCCTGTGCTGCCCTGGGGCACAGGCTCACAATATGCCGCACCCCCAGGGGGATACTTAACTCCACTACGGAGCCTTACATGACACTCCTCAGTGCTCCGAAAGCCTTCTGAGACCTCCAGAGTGCCTTTAACAGTACTTCAAGTTTTTGGACAAAAACTGGAAGTACTATTAAAGGTGCTCCAGAGGCCTCAGAAGGTTTTCAGAGTGCCGAAGTGCCGCAGCATGGAACTTCGCCTGCCCCTGGAACTGCTCCTGAGGACGAGTGGAGGTAGTGCCGTGGTGGACACAGTGGTGCCATCCCAACAGAGCCAACTGCTGCAATGCCTTTGGCTTTTGCCCCCCTTGCCCCCCAAATCCACCTCTGAACCTGGCTCTCCTTCCCAACAGAGAGAAGGAAGAAAGTTCCAGAATTTCTCCCGGAACCCCTTCTATAGGAGCTACTTCAAATGAGCCAAGATCTCTTGCAGTAAATAGTACACAACCTGTGTGTAGATTGTTGTGTCCGATGATGATTGCACAGATGTGTATTTTGCTGTATGTAATGATGTGGGGGAAACTGGAATTGCTCTGCTTCTTCCTAGTACATGTACAAACTGGCTGTTTCAGATGTCATGGTAACCAGCATTGCTTGCCACAGAGCCAGCCCACTGATTATATCAACAATGCAGCTCACATTATGCAGTGGGTTATGGGAAGCATCAAACTTAGATTCAGCGTGCCTTCTTTCACTGAACTTGCTGCCATCTCCCTCCAGCCTGCTATGGATAGAGCTGCTTCAATATGCTTTCTGCTTGCTAACAGCAGCCTGAAAGGAACCTGAAATGCAGATACAGCAGGAAGGCTAACAGCATGTCCCAACTTTCTGATTCATTTAAGGGACCATATGAAGAAGGAGCAAGGTGAGGGAGTAGGGGACTTGATTGCTGCCCTCTGCGGTTTTTTTGGTGGGAGCAGTGGCTGCTGCCCCTCCCCTACTTGGACATAAGGCGGTGGGGAGAGGAGAGGTGCACCACACCACAGGATAGTCCCTTGCTCCCTCCTAGCTGAGTGGATGAGGGCAAGGAGATGGCGGCGGCAGCAGCCCTGTGACAGCAAATTTTCTGTGCCCCAGATGTCACCTGCCCTCATACAGCCTGCATGCGCAAAACAGGATCTGTTGCAGTTTGAGGATAAAATATGGATTGTACAGAACCAGATTGGATACAATGGCAAACTATGCTTTACTGTGAATTGGAGTTGGAAGCTTGTGATTGCAGCACCTGAGAGGAGGGAGGGAGTTTATGCACCTGATGTTTATGACTGCTGGTGCATATAACATTAAACCATGAGTTAGCAATATCTCAACAGCCCCTATGTATGTGGCATACAGGTGTATGTGTGATCGTCATTGCAGAAGTAAGTGTTGTATGCTGTTTCCTATAGAAAGTGTCATGTTTGAAGCAATCTGCAGACAGCATGTAGCCATAGAAAAGGTTGTTTGTGTTGCATCTGGGACTCTGTAAAGGTGCAGTTCTTAAGCATATTTATGTCCCATTGGGCAATTAATTATTCAAATCAGACGGAGCTGCCTATGTTTCTGCTGTGTCAGTTCACCTTCATTCAGACCTCCATAATCATATACCTGTTAATTAGACTTTCAATCTAGAGCACGGGTGTCCAGAGTTTATGTGTCCAGGAGGGCCACATCATCTCTCTGACACTGTGTTGGGGGCCAGAGGAAAAAAGAATTAATTTACATTTAAAATTTGAATAAATTTAAATTTAAATTTAATTAAATTTAAATTTGAATAAATTTAAAATTTTGAATAAATTTGAATAAATGTACGAATAAATCGTACATGAATTTATTAGAGATGGAACTTATATGAATGAATGAAGGTCTTGCAATAGCTCAAGGCCTATAAAAGGCCTGGCACAAAGCAAGGCTGGCCTTTCCTTTGTTGCTGCTACTGCATCACAGATGTGAAACAGCAAGCAGTGGAGGAAGCTCTCATCCCACAGCTCACGCGAGAGGTCAAACATTGTCCTTACACCGAAAGCAGTTGTGTCGGGCCAGTGCAGGCTCCAGCAAGTCTCCAGAGGGCCAGATGCTCATTGGAGACGGGGGGGCTCCCTGAGGGCCACATTGAGAGGCCTTGAGGGCCGCATGTGGTCCCAGGGCTGGGATTTGGGCACCCCTGATCTAGAGCAACGTACATGTACATTTATAATAGCCAATTAGGTATATAAAAGCAGCATAGACCATTGTTCTGTCCTGCCAGTAAAAAAGTCTTTACATCCCTCAATGAATGAGGGAAGGAAAGCAGAGAAGGAAAAAGATTAGTAATAATTACGGAAATTACACCCCCTGCAGCGAAATGAGAACAGCAGAGATAAGATCCTACTGAGTTGTCTCTTTCCCACTCCCAGGTATCCTGTGCTTTCTGCAAGTTGTTTTCTGTGCCCAGATGTGCAGACGTGGCTCTCTTCATCTACCCCCGGGTGTTGATGACACTGCTTGTTCAGTTGCACTATAACATCAGGCACGAAATGATATCGACACTGGTTTCTGAGGAGGAATGTGAGCCTGTGCGGTAAATATAAGAGAAGCACCGTTGTAATGGGAGGGGCCAAACACCTCAGTGAGCGTATGGTGTGCTCCATTGCTGTTACATAACTGGTGGGAATGAGTGGATTAGATGGTGGGGGTTTGTTTTCTGTCCCTTCAAGTGCTATCTCCTATGAGTGCAATTCAGTAGCAGGATTCAATATGTATATGGCATTTAAATAGTGTTCAAAGTGCTTCACAAATACAGTAAAATTTCAACAGCATCCAGTTGTATAGCACTCCCAATAACCTGGCATCAAAATGGTACCAACATCAGCTCTCCCGTCTCTTCCCCAGTTTACAAGGCATCCTGGTGAGAATATTGCATGTTGCCTTTCGTCCCTGCATTCTGACCTTCTTGACCACCTCTAGTCCAGGCTCCTTGGCCAGCGAGAGACTGCAGCGGTTGCTGGCTGCGCTTGCAGTCAGTGCTTACCCAGCTGGCTTGGCTCCAGGTGTGCATCCCAGCAGGGTGGTTGCTGTGCTTTAAGTACAGTGCCAGCAGCAGGTCGAAGCACAGTGCCTGAAGCTTGGCAATTGCTCCAAGCTGCTGCAGCCACCTGAGCAATGCTGATGGCACTTTAGCCTGGAACAGGCCTTCTGATAGTCCAATGTATTCCAAAGGTGCCCAAATATTGGAAGTTTACTACATCATCTCAGTAATTCTTGCATCAGCCCACGTAAAGGAGATTAGTATTATTTCACCCTAGGGAGAAAAAAGGTGACTGAGTCTGGAAGAATAGCAGAGGCTGGTTCAGAGGGAATGAATGGTTGAAGCGATATTTGAATTGCATAGTTTCTACAGGGCTACAAAGTCAGATTATTGATCCACCTAGCTCAGTTTAGTCTACTGTACCTGAGAGCAGCTCTCCAGGGCTTCCAAGGTGTCTTCCCCCATCTCTATCTGGAGATGTTGAAGACTGAACCAAGGATTTTCTGTATGCAAATCATGTGCTCTTCAGCTCAGCTTCTTATACTCTTAAAAACACTATGCTACACCCATTCCCTGATGTGTCTTGTTCTATGTTTGGAATTCAGCTATTATTTGAAGACACTGAAGACCCTTTTCCTAGCTGTGAAAGGCTATGCTGAGTTTTGTTTTATTGAGACAGATGGGGAAAAGCTCACCAGCTGCAAAGATCACCATCGAGGAGTAGGCCGTCTTGCCAGGTGAGACGTAAAATGTCATCACAGCCCACCAATTAAACTTCCAAAGCTCAGAGGAAACTGCCATCAGTAACAGCTTCCATCTATGATGTTTCTCCTAACCAGATCCATGTTGGAAAACAATAGTTATGACCTTCTGAGGATCTTGTACCTCCTCGTTCCCTTCCTGGAGCGAGGCGATGAAGAGCACCAGATCACAGCACTGGCTTTCTTTGTTGAAGTAAGACCTTACACGGCAACTCCAGTGTTGTGAAACTATGGGAGACTTTTGGGGAATGTTAAGTGGCCAAAGGCAAAAGACCATCATGGCAGAGCTTCTGCTTTGCATGCAGAAGTTCCCAGGTTCAATCCCTGGTATTTCCAATTAGAACTTGGAAAACCCCCTGTCTGAAACTCTCGAAATTACCATAGAGAATATTAACCCAGATGGACCAATGGTCTAACTCAGTAGAAAACAGCTGCATAACCAGTCAAGTGTTGGGGAAAGTTCCTATGTGAACCTGTTGCATTTTGTACAGAGGTTTTACTGGAGGGGAATAAGCCAGTTTAGACCAACTAAAGTAGATTAGACTTGTACCTCCTCATCTGAAGGGAAGCTCAATCCTATTTCATTACATAATAGACAAGGAATGCAATTCAAAGTACCAACAGCCCAATTATACCTAAGCCCCCACACCCAAGAATTCCCTGTGGGATGCAGCGTAGCCCATGCTAGCACCACTGTATAGGGATTTAGGTAGGATTGGGCTGACAGAGAAGGAACAATGTTTTTAAAACAAACGATTAGCTGAATCCTGCCTTCAGCATACTTTCTGCCAAACACAGTTTCATTCATAGATCATGAAACAAATTACATGTTTTATGGAAGGTCTGCTATGCTGTCAGACTTGGTCCACAGTTCGTAACTGGGTATCAAATGCTGGCTAATGAATATTTTCTTGTAGATGTTTATCCACAGAACTAACTGGTAATTGTTTGTCCACCAGTTTCACAATGGGCAAGGGAACAACCCCCTACAGGCAGGGGTTGGACTAGATGACCTTGTAGACCCCTTCCAACTCCAACCCCTTCCAACTATTATTCATTGCCTTCTAGCTTCTTGCTATGCCAGAGGCTAAGAGACTTCCAGAGAAGTATTCCTTAAATCGTCTGAAGCAAGGACTATCTAATGAAAATGCGGTTATCCGGGCATTGTGCACCAAAGGACTAGTTAAAATGGCAGACTGGCCAGGGAAGGTAAACCGCAATCATGTTATTCCACAAAAGCCATTGGAAGTGCTTCAAAACATTGATGGAGGATTTAATCAGATTCCAGTGGAGCTATTAGATCCCATTCTTGCAGAGCAGATCCAGAATCTCTTTACCAAGCATTGATTTTATTGTTTACCATTTACTTTAGAGCTGGCACCAGACTGCTGAGGAAAAGGCCTGCACTGGGTCCCCCATAGCATCCCTCCACAGGCCCCCAATGGCACACTGGGTGCTATCGTTGTCATCAGTACTGACATTTGATCGACCTGGTGAAGCCCTGCTGGCATTAGGCCCTTAGCAAATTCCCTGCTTGGGGAACTTCTGACACCACCTCTGATTTATTTTCAATATGCTTCCACATCTTGCACAAGCATTTTCCATATGAACATAAACAGAGGCGAGAGATGGGGAACAAAGTGCAGCAGCATATATATACCCAACTTCTGTTGTTTATCCTGGACAATAAGACTAGGACATCAGGGCTGTTGGAAAACACTGGAAATCAATATGGTTTGTTGGAGAAAGTGAGTGCAAGTGCTTTTCCTGGAGCTTCACATTCTCCCACTACAACATTATGTTGTGTCTAATTTACTGTTTCCAGTTTACACTTAAAGTCAGAATAATTTATCTGTAATTTGTTATATTAATTGCATTAATGGGACTTAACTTACCCTTTTCTGTGCAGGACATCAAGGTTTTATTGCCCAAGATGACAAAAGGCCTCTCTGGCATGGATGGGCAACTGTTTGTAGAGACCGTTGTTGAAATTGAGAAGATTCTTACCAGCCCAGAAGGAGCAAATTGCATTTGCGACATCAGCCATTCTCTTCAGGATCTCTTTGGTGATGTAAGGCAACAGTGCACGTGAGACAGGTTGGGAAAATGATGCTGGTTGAATTTTGTTGCCAGCCAGGAAACAGTGCTATCATTTCACAAAAGTGACTTTCTCTGGATTCCTGTTAATAAAGAGAGCCAGCATGGTGTAATGGCTTGAGCACTGAACTTAACACCCAACAGTCCCAGGTTCAAATTCCCAGCTTGCCACAAAGGAAATTCAGTAACCTTGGGTCCATTACTGACTCAGCCTAACTAACCCACTTCACAGGGGTGAAGTAAGTAACACAGGGGTGAACTAACTAACTTCACGGGGGGGGGGGAAATAGGATGGAAGAACCACAGATGCCATCCTGAGGAGAAAGGGAGGGTAAAAATCTAATAATTGTCTCTCTCATATTAATTAGAGAAGATGTTGATGCAGAAAAGCCAAACGATTCCCACCCCCACCCCTGCCAAAAATATTACAATAAACCTATAATTGACCATTTGCTGTCCTTTAGTGGCATTGGCAAATCTGCCACTTATGATCTGCGTCTTCATCCTGCCTATCATAAGATGTTAGAATTGGAACAGACTTTGGAGATCATCTAGTCCAGCTTGCTCAATGCAGGGAACTACTACAGCAGCCCTAACAAGTGGCTGTTCTAATGGAGGACAGAGAAGTACTTCCTCATGTTATGAATGAGAAAATGGTCCAAGCTAGTCAGTTCCTTTTCATCATTATGCACTTTAGGGTCAAACTATATGGATGGGCTAACACACTTTTAGGTTTCCAGTTGGAAGCACCTTTATTTTCTCAAAAGAAAAAATGCAGTCATAAGAGGACCCAGTCCTGACTGGCATTGCAGCACACAGGGGGAAGGAGGTTCATTCTTTCCCCATGTGCCAGGTTCTTGCTGAAAATTGTCCCCACATGTACTGATTGTTTTTGCCCCCAGAGTAGTTACTTGCTGTAGTGACACATACCTGCTTCAGAAGCATAAAGCAGCTTCACAGAAGCAATGTGCAGCGTGCACCCATGGCATTGAGGCCTGTGTCTAGTTCGTTGGGGAGGAAAAACAGAGGCACTTCTGGATAGAGGCACACCTCTTAACAGTGTGCGTGAAGACCTGTCTAGTTTGGCTCTTACTCTCTCCAGAAACAGTCTCACTGGCTTTCTTTGTTTTGATGCTTCCAGGAGAAAGAAAGTGTGCGTGGTTCCGCTATCTTTCTTTTTGGGAGAATGGTGAAGCTAAGCAAGAAAAGCAACGCAGCCACTATGAAAAGCCAAACACTCAACAGTCTGGTGCCATTACTTCTTCATCTGCAGGAGGAAAACTCTGACATCACCAAAGTACGTTTCTACTGACTGTCACTTTTCCATTTCCAGTGAGCCATCAAGAAAAGATATATATCCCAATCAGTTCCTTCCAGCAAAAGTTGTCATACCACTTTTTTTTCTCTGCCTGTAACACACCCACATTGAATGGATTTGGCCATCGTCTGCTGACTGGGCAAAGAAACACCTTTTAAAGTTGTGACTCTTCATTCAGCAGGGGGAGAGCAACTGTTTCTATTCACCCCCGCCTGATGTCTTTTTCCAGTGACTGTTTGCTGGTGTCACCCTTGAGTCTTTTGTTAGTGAGCCCCTTTAGCAGGAGCGACCTAGCCATGAGGCAAGCCAAAGCACTAGTTCTGAGCAAGAGAGTGGGGGAGACAGCAAGCTGTTGGAAGATGGCCATAGCAGGACTGGAGGAGGAGGTAGCCATCACTGCAACCTTGTTCCCAACTGGGAGACAGGCGACAGTGGCTGCCATTACCACTCCGCTGCTTCCTATCCTCCCCAACCACTTAAGAACATAAGACTTTTGAACTGGGTGGCTGGGGAGGCTGATGGGACCTGAGAATTTCCATTCCCAGGATCCTCTCTGCTCAGCCAGTTTAGAAGAAGAGGTGGGAGGAGAGGAGGTGGTGATGATGACAGTGTGTATTGCTGCATACGAGAGAGAACAAAAAAGCGGGCAGCAGGATATTGGTGTTGCTTTGAGCACCAGCCTGCATCAAGTTGGGCCTCCCTTCCAGGCAAGGAACCATCTTCTGTCTTGCTGTGTAAACGACTTTGAGAACTTGTGTTGTGGATTATAAATATTCTTATTTTTCATAACCATATTTTAAAACTAGATACCAGATACTGATATTCTCTTGTGAATAACGCACACTTGGTATAATCCCAACTTGACTTACAGAATTGTAAATGCACCTTAGATGAATGTGTTAACTTCCTGGGATGGAAACTGCCAAAGCAAGTTGTCAGCGATAAAGCCTGGTATGAGCATGAAGACGTTCTGGATGAAACCTGCAAGTACCTGGTACGTTATGTACATGATCTTTTCATATTCTCTTAGGTAGAGAATAACAGAGAGATATAAAACAAGCAGGATGTGGCAAAGGTTACCAACCTGAAAAAATTTTTTAATTACCATTGCTTATATGCAATAATTTTTTTAAAAAAATGTACGTTTTAAGCCACAACAGGGTAAGAGGAAGGACAAGCTGGTATGACTTTAAAAGATCAAAGCGGCAAATCTAATGATGAGGGGGGGAAAATCTTTTTTCGTTATCACTCCATAGGCCAATGGTTCCTAAACTTACCACGGTCAAGGTACCTTGCAGTAACAGAGTCCTGTCACGGACGCGCCAGCACCTGAGTCTCCCGGGTGCTGTCTTTTTAATTATGCAAGACCTTGTGCATAAATTTGCTATTTGTGAGATCCGTCAGCATAAACCCTGAATAGTGTTGGGCTGCTAGTCACTGATCTATGATGGATTAAGTAGAACTTCCTTAATGTAGGTTTTCATACTGTTTTTCACCTTCATTAATTATTTGTACTGGACATGCAAAAGCCATAGGGATAGGGATGATGCTGTCGTTTATGTATTGCTTTTCTTCGATTTGAAAGCATACATGATCTGAGGCTGCAGTCCTGTACACCAGAGGTTCCCAAACCTACAGTTGGGCACCTTGCAGTCTTCTCACAGTGTCACCATCACTGTACTCTCCTGGGCACCACCATTTTGAATTATGCAAGATCTCATGTGACTTAAGATGGCAGCGCCCAGGAGAGCTGGTAAGAAGAGACCACTGGGGATATTCCGTGGCACCCATGTAAGTTCGCCTAAGCACCCTTGGGTGCCTTGACGCACAGTTTGGGAACCACTGCTATACACACTCTCCTGGGAGTAAGTATAATTAGTCAATGGAGCTTACTTCTAAGTAGACATGCATAGGCTTGAGTTTTCAGTCCTACAACAGTCTTTTAAAGTAAACTACTACTACTACCATGCCAACATTATAATGTAGGACTAGATTACTTAACCCTCCTAGTAAGTTTATGACTGAGGTGTGATGTGAGCCAGAGATGACCTAGGTCACCTGACTGGGAGTCCAATTCTAACCAACTTTCCAGTGCTGATTCAGTCACAATGCAGCTCCAAACATTCCCTGACCTTGAGGAGGCCAAAGTTTGTTAGGATTGGACTGTAAGGCTGCAATCCTATGCACATTTCCTGGGAATAAGTTCCATTGAACCGAATTGAACTTTCTTCTGAATAGACATGCATAGGACTTGCTGTCATTCTCTTAATAGCCTTACAAATTTAACATCTGTGAGAGTTGCTCAATTTACTTTTAGTCTTTGTTGACACCAATTATCCATTTCCTGAGTTTCCAGGTGAAGAAACATGAGGGAAATCTCCAGAGATTCTTGTACCAGGGCCTTTTCTATGTTGAGAGCAAGCTTCTTCCTGTAAAACGGGCTTCCATCATGTTCCTTGGTAAGCAAAAAAATAATTTCAATTTAGTCTCCCCCCCCCCATTTACGTATGCTTTTTAAGCAGAATTAAGCTGTGTTCTATTGACTTGATGTTTTGATCTTTGTGCATTTTCATGTTGGAGGTAATTAAAAATAATTCAAAGAACAACAGTCAGCAGAAATGCATTGCTAGGATCTGCTCATAAGGGAGTCTCCAGCTTATAGTGTTCAAAACATGCATACCCACTCTGAAGCTAGCTTTTTAATTGGAGTGGCTTCTGCTCACTTAGATCAAGAGGAAGATTTTAAAGCACATCTGATCCAAGACCTCCTGACAACTAAGGTGCCAGGCCAAATGCTGTCCCCTTTACCTAATGTTGTGCCAGCCTCTGCTCCTCCCACTCTTCAGCGTTCTAGCTCAGCAGGCTCCTCCCCTCCACATTTCTTTTTCCTCTCTGTCCTCTTCCTTTTCCAATCCAGGGAGTGGAAGGAGGAGGAGAAGGAACAACAGAGACAAGTTGGGCATATATGGGCAGCCCAAACCAATCTGCTGCCTGAGGGATGGCCTCAGGGATGGGCCAGTCCTGTTGTCAAAATTGGAATCAGGCCCTTTTTACCAAGCAACCATTCAACCCAGGCTAGCTTGTTAGAGGAAAGCTTTCAGGCACCAGTCATAAACATGCTTTTTTGGAAGTGCCATTGAAATCAGTGGGTTTACTTTCAAGTATGTACGCTTGAAGTATGAAGTACACAAGTATGATCCCTATATAAGTTGCTAATAGAAGAAAATTAATTGTTTGTGTGATGCATTTAGGTCTCCTAATACAACATATGAATGGCAAAGCACAAAAGGTGGACCTCATTTTAATAGTTCATGGTAAGTACAGAAAAGAGAGAAATTTTTAAATCCTTGCAGTTCTGTGTGCTGGATCTTCAGTGTAATCTAAGCACTAGATAATGAGAAAGAATAGAAAGGAACAGCAACAAGATTTGCTTGCAGTGCAATCCTAAACATGTTTCCTGAGAAGTAAGTCCTACTGAGTTCAATGGAACAGGCAGCCCAATCCTGAAGCCTGCGCTGAGTCTCAGTGCAGCCTCGAAGCGTGGTGAATGTGCTGTAACACATGTTTGCGGCACTCAGCAAGGAGTGAGTGCTGGCACTGGGCCAGCGCCAGTCGTTTCTGAGCCTCAGAGCCACAAAGAGGACACCATGTCACAGACCAAGGAAAGGGAGACTACTGGGTGGCAGGGTGGCTTTCTGGGGCGGGGGAGAGCCAGGCTAGGGCATGGGGAGGGCAGAACTGGGTGGGAAGAGGATTGGGTCCACAAGTGGGGTGGAGATAGCAGCAGCATCTGCCGCCGCATCCTGAACACCCCCGTTGAGCCAGGTGGCCAGACACAGACTTCTTCAACTCTGTGCCTGTTAAAACATGGGCACAAAGCTGAGGGGATCCATTGCCACCAGCTGCTGTCTGCCTGGAGAAAGGGAGCAAATGCTCCCTTCCTTTGAGGAGACCCCGGCGGTAGCCATGGCACCCACAGGATCTGGCTGTCATCATTTTGGCGCCACTGAACCCTGAGTGCTGCCAGCTTCAGGATTGGGCCCTTAATACCTGAGGATTGCAGTCTTAGATACCCTGTTCCTACCTGTATAGTTTGCATAAATATTTTTAATATTTTCATTTTCTGTTGTGTTCCTTGGTTCCATTAAAACTTGTATCGTATGACATGGTTTTAGGAAAATGAGCTATAATGAGGAAGCGTCATCTGGCATGGCCACAGCTGCACTGCAATTCATGAAACTGGCTGTGATGAGGAAAATATTGGCTTCTGCAATATTATGGAGAATTCACAGGTCCTTTTTAAATAACACATTTGACCCTTACAGGTGCTGAGGAAAAAACATTTAGATCTGCCAATATATTGATAAGTTAAGGATAAGTTAAGGATATATTGATAAGTTAAATATTAAGAAATTTTTTTTTCATTCGGGTCTCCCGTCCCCACACAGAACTGAGTTCTCCCACATAAATCTCTTCGGTGTTTCCTTCATCTCTCAGCACACTAGTCCCTGCTAATAAGACCTTTTTCCTCCAGTCAAGTTTTATAGATAAAGGGCCCAATCCTATCCAATTTTCCAGCACTGATGCAGGTGTGCCAGTGAGACACTGCATGCTGTGGTGAGGGGGCCAGTCATGGAATATAAGGTAATGTTTGTTCTCTTACCTCAGGGCTGCATTGCGGCTGCATCAGCACTGGAAAGTTGGATAGGATTGGAGCCCAAATGAGATATTAAAAAAGTACATTTGTTCAGGTCAATAATATTGGAATTTGGATTTTTATTTTGGGGTCACATTTGTTTTTTAAATATTCCTCGCCATCACCCCTTTCCCCGGATAATGTTTTAGTTGAGTGTGATAGGAGTTTTAATATTAGTGAGTGTGCTGATCAAAGCCCTCTTCAGTGTTAATTATCCCCCTTCATTCTCAGCTCTTGAAGGCCTGATCCATGACAAGGAGGAAACCATATGCGTCGCTGCAGCTCACGCCCACGAACGTGTCTCTGTGGTTCTTTCCAAACAGATAGATGGACCAAATGACAGCAGCATAAGAACAGCTGGGGACACTAATGCAAAATCAGCCAGGATTTCCAGGTCCCCGAGTACCATTGCTGTCCGTGACAGCAGCTCCTCCCATTTCTTTGGCATCCTTGGCATCTGGAGATCAGCTGTTGGAAAATAATACCTGGCTAGAGGAGGGGAGAGGAGTCTGGCATATGCTTCTTCATCAAAACAAAAATGAAAGAAGCCTACAGAAGGAATTGATTTACCAACTGCCGAAAGCAATAAAAAGCACTGGTTCCCTACAGAAGCCAGCCTCCGAGGCATTTGCTTGCTAAGTATCAAAAAGGGGTTTTGTCTGCCAGAGAGCAAAGCACACTCCAGCCACCTTGCATAGGATACTCCCTTGTGAGATTCCCACATTATAGGGGTATTGTTTTGCTGTTGGGGAGAGGGGACCTGGTGTGCTACTGCTTCCCTCCCCTTTCCTCACATCTTTTCCCTTCTTAAGCCATTTCTGCCCATATATGCAACAGGGATCAAATGTGTATGCCTGTGGGCTGGGCAGAAATGGGTTTTAAATTGGACTTGGCATATACAGAAATGCAGGAGATTAGGAGAGTACACTTCCAAAGATTTGTTTAATTTAAAGATGAAATAGAATTAAAGAAATAATGGAATATGCACATAGGCTCATAAATTGGATTTTTCTGGCAAGCCAGTGCAAGGACTCTGAAAAGGTTCACAAATGGGAATAGCATAGCTGGGGCAGGCAGAAGGGAGGAGAAAGACTTGTGCAGCTCTTCTTGCCCACAGTCAGCACATTCAGAGCCCAATCCTACGCATGTCTGCTCAGAAGTATGCCCCATCATAGCCAATGGGGTTTACTCCCAAGGAAGTGTGTTTAGGATTGCAGCCTCAGTAATCAAGAGGGACCCATGACATTCATGCAACCACATTCCATAGCAATGGTGCCACCTTTAGGCCTGAACTGGGCTAGATGGCTCGCAGATGAGCATGTGAACTAGTCAACTGAGAAACATTGTGCTGCAGATGCAAGCTTATCATGCAAGCCCTGTCTTTGGTTTGATCCGTGATGGCCCACTCCTGCATGGAATTCAGGACTTGAACGTGAAACACGCCTGTCGTGCGAACCTGAGCATAGTGATGAGTGCCTCTTTCCGAACAAATGTGTGTCATTTCCTGGGCAAGTAAACAGGGCTGAGCGATTACAGGCTGCAATTCTATCCACACTTACCTGGGAGAATGCCGGAGGGCACCATCTCTTGTTGTCTTGTGTGTTCCCTAAGGCATCTGGTAGGCCACTGTGAGATATAGGAAGCTGGACTAGATGGGCCTATGGCCTGATCCAGCTGGGCTCTGGTTAGTCTGTGGAACTCAATGCTACAGGATGAGGTGATGGTATCTGTCCTGGATGCCTTTAAAAGGGGACTGGACAAATTTCTGGAGGAAAAGTCTATCATGGGTTACAAGCCATAATGTGCATGTACAATCTCCTGGTTTGAGAAGCAGGCTACCTCTGAATGCCAGGTGCCAGGGAGTAGCATCAGGATGCAGATCTCTTGTTGTCTCGTGTGCTTCCTGGGGCATTTGGTGGGCCACTGTGAGATGCAAGACGCTGGATTAGATGGGCCTTTAACTTGATATCCAGCAGGGCTCTTACGTTCTTATGGGAGTAAGCCCCATTGACTATAAAGGAACTTACTTCAGAGTAGATATGCAGAGAATTGGACTCTAAGGGGACTGTTTGCCAACCTTATTTGGAAAGGGTAAAGCGGGGAGGGGGGAGCAGGCTTCTCCACGGGGAAATCCAGGCTGTGAGCTTGTGCATACAGAATTCACACGTGCAATGAAGAAATACTCATCTTGGCAGAGGGCAGGCCGGGGAAGCGTGTTGGTGTCGGACCTGGCAAGCCGGGGAGGCAAAGGGGAGAGCTGGAAAGCAGCGCCGCAGACCCAGATGATGCGAGAGGGCACCGGCCAAAGGGCTGGGGCGGGAGCATCCTTTAGGCGCGCTCGAGTCCGCCTCCGCGCTGCTCCTCCTCGCTGTCGGGGCCTCCTCCGGAAGGGCGGAGCGAGCAAGCCTGGCAGATGATGGCGGAGGAGGCTGCGGAGGAGCACGAGGGGGACCTGGATGCTTTCCTGGACAAATTCCGCGGCCCGCAGCGCTACGAGGGCGCCTTCGGCCCGGACACCTGGGAGCAGGTGCGTCTCGGGAGCCGCTTCCTGCCCCGCGGCTCCCCTGCGGGAGAGCGGCAGGAGCCACCTGCACCCGGCACGGAGGGCAAGGCGATCCTGCCCTGCGCAAGCGCGGGTGGCATCGCAGGGGGTCGAGGCGGAGATGTGGCCATCCTGAACTCGCGATCTGGTGGACGATCCCTCTTTTTCCAGCCCCATCTTCCTCCCAGGGGGTCTCGTCCTACCCCCTGTAATCTAGCAGCAGGTTGGGTAGATCAGGCGAAAGGTGATACCCGACCCATCCTCCTGCAGGAAGTTTGCTGCCTGCTGGGGGATTTGAACCCAAGTCTTCCTGCTCTTAAATTCAACACACTAGCCCAGTGTTTCTCGTACCACCGGTGATACTCGAGGACGTGTCTGGAGGTACTTGTGGGACCCCCCAAACACCTGGCAGCAGACCAGCAATGCAAGGCAACAGGCAGCAGGAGGAGGCTTGGCTCCGTGGGCATAGCCCCAGCAGGCACTTTTGGCAACCTCCCATCTGCCTGAGCCCCTTACTGGTGTTGTGTTGCATCTGGCCTTCCAATCCGACATAATAATAATAATAATAATAATAATAATAATAATAATAATAATAATAATAATAATAATAATAATAATAATAATAACAGGTATTTATATACCGCCTTTCTTGGTCTTTATTCAAGGCGGTTTACATAGGCAGGCTTTTATTAAATCCCTATTAAATAGGGATTTTTACAATTTCAAAGAAGGTTCTTTCTTTCAAGAACGACTACATTCAGGTGTTTCATTCCGATCTGGCTTCACATTCTGGCCTCCATCCTCCCACGCTCAGAGCAGATGGAATTGCTCTGCTTCAGCTTGTCAGCTGCTCCAAGGTCGCACGGTGCTGGTGGCCTCGAACTGGCGACCTTGTGGATGTTATCTTCAGGCAGACGGAGGCTCTACCCTCTAGACCAGACCTCCTGCCCATGAAGTGGAGATTACATCATTCCCGGTTAATTCCGGTGGTACTTCCATGCAAAGTGGTACAGCAGGGACGGACGTCAAGAAACACAGCACTAGCCATTTCGAACCACACTGGGTCTCAGGGTAGTCTTAGGCTTATTATCTAGCAAACCCCCATGCACCTGGGATTCAGAAGCAAAATTAGAGAACATGCCTGATTTGTGCTTTGGCACACCGTATGTTGGGAATGAAACTTTGCGCCACGAACGTGTGATTGCACAAATTTAATTTTGTTGTTTGACATTAGTATGCAGTGTCCAGGTTGCTGATGTGTGCTGAATACGCCCCAAGACCTGGGCTTTTCTGCCCACTATACCTGTTATTGTCGGCACAATGACTACTGCCTGTTGCCACCTGATAGTGTGTAACGTATGCTGACATTCTAATTACTGGAAGTGCTGGAAGAATGAAGGGGTGTGTTGTGACAAACTGCAAAGCCTTTTCCATATGTGTGCTTATTGGACTGTGATTAATGTACATTTTGATTTGAATATATTAAAAATTATTTGAGAGGTCCTGCTGCCAGGCATCATGACAGTGGCTCTCTTATTTGGTTTGCTTATGATAAGAATGCAGACAGGTTGGTCACAGGGATAGTTTCACACACAGTCTTTGATATTCCTAGAAAGCTTGTCGGAATGGAACTGAAGGCAAATAGATGGAAAGGAGAGTGTTGTTGGGTAATGAATTGGTTTCTAAGGGGGAGGGTTAAAGAGACTGTAATGTACACAATAAATCCTTTCAGTTTAGAGTAAGTAATCTTAAAATATCTGCCACCCCTTGGTTGCTTATCACAAATATTGGCTTTGATCAGAAATTTCACTTCCCAAGTAACTTGCAAGAAGCTATCATTTCCCCAAATATCTTATATTGCTAGGGCTTTATGTGTTGATCTCTCACCTTTTCTTTTAATTTTTTTGTAGTTATTATGTTCTGTTCTTATTCACTTTGTGCAGAATTTTAGTCAAAGTCACTTATAAATCTATTAAATCAAGAAATAATTCTAAACTTTTTTTTTCATCCGTCATCATTTGGGCTGCCTGCATTTGTTGACAGGAGTTTGACAAGATTCCGATGTTCATGAAGACAGCTCCTTCAGAAATAGATTCTGAGCAGCATCCTGATCTGGCATGCCTTCAATCTATCATATTTGATGAAGAACAAATTCCAGAAGGTACCTTTTATGATCTTGGCTTACATGTTACTGTTTAAATGTAACAATGAATGAAGTTTGCAATGGTGGTCAACACTTTCTCTAGCAATGTAAAGATGGCCATTGGTAGCCTACTATGGATAACTTGGCAGTTTATTGCGTAGTCACCCAATGACTGCCTTTGCTTAGGATATGTCCACATGTTTTCTTTTATCAGCACAAGCAACAACCTACAAGAACGAGGGCAATGATTACTTCAAGGAAAAGGATTATAAGAAAGCTGTGATATCTTACACAGAAGGGCTGAAGAAGAAGTGTAGTGACCAAGACTTGAACGCCATGCTTCTTACAAACAGAGCTGCCGCACAGTTTTATTTGGGTAACAGACCATAAAGGTTAAATTCTGTATACCAAAAGAGATATCAGGATGTAAGGCTTTCCATTGCTCATGTGTTTCATATATAGTAGCATTAACTACATATGCCTACATTTGAAAAGATGCCTGTTAAAAAGATGTTCAACCATTCAACCATTTCTATCATAACTATCCAAAGACTAATCAATAGATTTTCACACTAGATCTTTGTCTGCAAAGTAATTGCAGTAAGGGGGGGCTTCCTTGTGAGAGTGGTCAAGATGATTATTATATACAATTATAAATATTATAGTTGACATGAAGTTCATAGTTTTTCATAGATTTTAAAACAAATTTTATAATTAAAACTTATTAAATATTATAATTAATCAGTGTTGATTCATTAATAATCTGCTCCAACCCCTTATGCCAGCAGTTCTGAAACTCTCCGGGAGCTTCTGAAAGTGACTCCAATCAGAGCTCACTGCTGCAGAGGGTAGGCTCACCTAGGGGGCTGTGAGCCTCCAGGAGCCTCCTGGAAGCTGCACAATCCTCCCAGGTACATTAAAATGCTCCTGGGTGCCCACAGCACTGTGATCACTGCAGCACCTTCAGGGCATCCATTTCTGGGTCAGTTCCCTTAAGGGGAAAGTGGCCCTTTTATGCTTCAGTGCTGGATTGCAACCCACCAGTTTGACCACCACTGCCTTACACTATCAGATTAAAACCATCCTTAAAAGATTAATTCATAGAGCAGGGATGGTCACCTTCTCTTCTTCCAGGGAGCATTTTATTCTCCAGATAGTGTTCTAAGGGCTAGAAGTGTATTATACCACACAGGCAAGTGGGCAGACTCTATAATAAAAGTTGACATCCATCAGCAGAAAAAAATATTCAAGTTATAGAATTTACACAGTCAGGCATAATGTTGCATGGAAATATTACATAACATGCAGAGGGAAAATGTAATAGTAAAGTATAGATTAACTCTCTTCTACTTTGAATACATTTTTATTTCCTTTAGAGGTGAAATAGCTTTTACCATACCTTTATTAATATGTAATAGGAGTAACAGGGCTAGAGAAAATTGACCCAGGAGCCACCGACTGCTTGTCCGTGACAGAAGTAAACACCACCAACATCTCCTATTGGTAAAAGTGTTGTTCCACATACAGATGCACTAGATCAGGGGTGTCAAACTTGTTTCATACATAGTTAGCATTTAGGGCTCCAACTGAGAGCCGGAAGTGACGTCATTAAGCTGCTAATGGCCAGAAATCAGACCCTGTTCTCATATAGAAACTCATTAACTGCAAATTACAGAAGAGAAAGTACGTATATCTTGATCATATTTCAAAATGTGGGGAAGCCCAATACTCATGTGGGCTGCCATTTCAGCTGTAACACCTCAGCAACTGAGAAGCTTTCAGGGGCCGCATCCAGCCCGCAGGCCTTATGTTTGACACCGCTGCACTAGATGTTAACACAGGGAAGGAATAGACTAAGGTGAATATCCTGCATTCTGGGGGTGGTACACCTGAGGTATGCAGGAACACTAGTTTAAAAAACATATATACATGCACAGAACCTTCTAAAAACACATGAGCATCAAGGACTGTGCATGTGTTCTCCACTCATGTTTTTGGAATTGCATCTCATGTATATCATATTATTGTCACTTTTTATTGCCCTTACAGTTGGATCTGTATTGTTGCATTTAAAATTATTTACCTGCCTTGCTGCACTGTGGTCCAGTCTTTATTTTATTTATTTATTTGTTTGTTTGTTTATTTATTTATTTATTTAAGAGATGTTATACCTTAACTTCCTACTAGTGGTCCCTAAGGCAGCTTGCATCTACAATTAAAATAATGAAATACAAAATTAAGGCGACAATAATCCTACCCTAGAGTCTCCCTGCACAGGCAACACTTTTAAAATCTAATGTAATTATCCAAATTTTACAAAGATGTGTTGTGTTTAGGCAACTGTCGCTCGGCTCTCAATGATGCCATCGCAGCAAGGAAGCTGAAACCCGATCACCTCAAAGCAATAGTAAGAGGTAAGACACTCTACCATTATTTCAGAACCAGTGGTAGCATTGGAACAGTGGCTTCCACATAACTAAGGAAGCTCTGGTGGCACTCTGTAATAACAACAGCAATAAATTTTTTGTTATACTTTGTTTAGCAGATAGATTGTTTAGCAGAAACATAAACTTTCAAAACGTCATGTAATATTTACTTAAGCCATATCTGTCCAGTGTTGCATATACGCAACAGGGACCAAATGTGTACACCTGTGAACCGGGTAAAAATGGGTTTTTAATACAACTTAAAGGGTGTGTTGTACCTACTTCTGGTAAACAGAAGGCAAGGGTGGAATGAAGTTATTGGCAGTAGGTCATGGCAAAAGTGACAGTAGAGTTCAGGCCTCTGTGACTCTCCCGGGTCAACCTGCCCACCCCCTGTCCCACCCCTTCCCATTCCACCCACCCAGTTCAACTCCCTTCTTGCCCTCTGTACCAGGTTTATCTGCTCTGGCAGATCTCTTTTGCTCTGCCAGCATTTGTGGGAAGGCTGGAGTCTGCTGGTGTGCCGGCTGCCTAAGCTATCACAAAGTGCTTTACAGCACTTTTGCAGCAGCCAGCACTGTAAGATTGGGCCATCCCCTACTTACATACCAGTTAGGTTCCAGAGGTCTGAATGTAAGTTGGAATGTATGTCACTTGAAATCCAGCTTTTGGCAGCCCAGTGTCATGCTTGCATGGAAGCACCGCCAACAGACTTACAGCACATGTGCTAAAGCACCGAGGCAGCCATCCATAAGTCAGGGAGCCAGTGTATTTAGCATCTGAAATGCTTAAGTGCTTGTGGCCATTGTCTTTTTGAAGGTATGAAGCCTACTGAAGCATATCAGTGTTTGTTGCTGACACAAGCATAAAGACTGTTAATCTTCCACTTTTGAAGGAGCATTGTGCCACCTGGAACTCAAACACTTTCGTGAAGCCCTCACTTGGTGTGAAGAGGGACTGAAAATAGATCCCACAGAAAAGAAACTTCTGGAAACAAGGATCAAAGCAGACAGACTCAAGGTTAGGCGGAAAAAGGGAATCCCAGTAAGAACTACAGTAGACTGAAGCTGAAGGTGTGCTAATCTCTCCTCTGCATTGTGACATAGTTTTGTCTGTCTTGCAGCGTACTGAAGAGAGGGATTTGAGAAAAGCCAAATTACAGGAGAAGAAGGAATTGTCTCAGAAGGAGGCCTTACTCAAAGCTATCAGGGTAGCTCTTTCTGTAATAATAATAATAATTGAAAATGGTGGGCCTTGAAGTACATAAGAAATATTTTAGTTCCTTGCTGCAAGCTAATTTTTTTTCTTGTCTTTTTTAAATATAGGATCGCAATATCAAATTGTCTTTAGCATCATCTGAGGATGACAGCAAAATAGCAACAGATTTGGGCGAGATGTCTTTAGAAGGATTTAGCTCAGGGAACATTACTGGTGCCAAGGTCTCTCTAGATGAAAATGGTAGCCTTACCTGGCCAGTGCTGTTCCTGTATCCTGAGCATGGGCAAACAGACTTCATTGCTGCTTTTCATGAAGAATCCAGGTTAATTCTTTTTTTAATCATTGTATTAAACACAAATTAATCACTTAGAGGCGAGGAAGCTGTAAGCCTGATTCACATTCAATATTATCTTTCATCATAGTGATAGCCTATATATATGAGATATTATTATTATTATTATTATTATTAACTTTATTTCTACCCCGCCTTTCTCCCTTCTGCAAAGTCCTTTCTGTGGAGGGACTCAGTGTTCAAGGGAACAAAGAGATAGTGTTCATCTATCTGAGGGAAACAGGATGTGACATTTTTATGCCTTCTCCAGGCCTCAGAATGCCTTAAAACAGGGCTGCCCAAACCCCGGCCCCCGGGCCACTTGCGGCCCACAGAGGGCCCCAATCCAGCCCCCCAGGGAGCCCCCATCTCTAATGGGCACTCAGCCCGCTGGAGCCCTCCTCGTTGCCCAGACGCAATTGCTCTTTGCAGCGACAGCAAGGAAAATGCTAAGAGCAGGAGCCCCACCCATCCACAAGTCTCCCATTAGGTTGGGGAGGCTGCAGCTGAGTGCAGGCTTCTGATGGGGATGAGAAGTCTTGGGTCCGTTTGTGCTGCTTGAGTTGGCTTGGGGGGGCAGGCACTGAGGAGGGAGAGAAAACGGAGTCTTTTTGTGCTGCTTGCATGTGCTGGGCACTACAAAGGAGAAATTGCGGGATGTTTGAATGCTGCTGGAGAGCTTGTCTACTCAGCAGTAAATCCCATCAGACTCAGTGGGTTTCACTCCCAGGAAAGTGTGAATCCGATTGGACTGTGAGTGTGCTTGGGGTCAGGGGCTGGCACTTCAGGGGAGAAGTCCCAGGGATGTTTGAATGCAACTAGATAGCATGTCTACTCGGCAGTAAGTCCCATAGAGTCAGTGGGGCTTACTCCCAAGAAAGTGTGGATCCAAATGAGCTGTGTGTGCTTGGTGTTGGAGATGGATGCTGCAGGAAAGAAAATGTGGGAATGTTTGAATGCAGCTGGAGAGCATGTCTACTCAGCAGTAAGTCATAAGAACCTAAGAACAGCCCCACTGGATCAGGCCATAGGCCCATCTAGTCCAGCTTCCTGTATCTCACAGCGGCCCACCAAATGTCCCAGGGAGCACACCAGATAACAAGAGACCTCATTCTGGTGCCCTCCCTTGCATCTGGCATTCTGACATAACCCATTTCTAAAATCAGGAGGTTGCGCATACACATCATGGCTTGTACCCCGTAATGGATTTTTCTTCCAGAAACTTGTCCAATCCCCCTTTAAAGGCGTCCAGGCTAAACGCCATCACCACATCCTGTGGCAAGGAGTTCCACAGACCAACCACACGCTGAGTAAAGAAATATTTTCTTTTGTCTGTTCTAACTCTCCCAACACTCAATTTTAGTGGATGTCCCCTGGTTCTGGTGTTATGTGAGAGTGTAAAGAGCATCTCCCTATCCACTCTGTCCATCCCCTGCATAATTTTGTATGTCTCAATCATGTCCCCCCCCAGACGTCTCTTTTCTAGGCTGAAGAGGCCCAAACGCCGTAGCCTTTCCTCATAAGGAAGGTGCCCCAGCCCCGTAATCATCTTAGTCGCTCTCTTTTGCACCTTTTCCATTTCCACTATGTCTTTTTTGAGATGAGGCGACCAGAACTGGACACAATACTCCAGGTGTGGTCTTATCATAGATTTGTACAACGGCAGTATAATATTAGCCGTTTTGTTCTCAATACCGTTCCTAATGATCCCAAGCATAGAATTGGCTTTCTTCACTGCTGTCGCACATTGGGTCGACACTTTCATCAACCTGTCCGCCACCACCCCAAGATCTCTCTCCTGATCTGTCACAGACAGCTCAAAACCCATCAGCCTATATCTAAAGTTTTGATTTTTTGCCCCAGTGTGCATGACTTTACACTTACTGACATTGAAGCGCATCTGCCATTTTGCTGCCCATTCTGCCAGTCTGGAGAGATCCTTCTGGAGCTCCTCACAATCACTTCTGGTCTTCACCACTTGGAAAAGTTTGGTGTCGTCTGCAAACTTTGCCACCTCACTGCTCAACCCTGTCTCCAGGTCATTTATGAAGAGGTTGAAGAGCACCGGTCCCAGGACAGATCCTTGAGGCACACCACTTTTCGCTTCTCTCCGTTGTGAAAATTGCCCATTGACACCCACTCTCTGTTTCCTGGCCTTCAACCAGTTCTCAATCCATGAGAGGACCTGTCCTCTAATTCCCTGACTGTGGAGTTTTTTCAGTAGCCTTTGGTGAGGGACCTTGTCGAATGCCTTCTGAAAGTCCAGTTATGTAATATCCACGGGTTCTCCCACATCCACATGCCTGTTGACCTTTTCAAAGAATTCTATAAGGTTCATGAGGCAAGACTTACCCTTACAGAAGCCATGCTGATTCTCCCTCAGCAAGGCCTGTTCATCTATGTGTTTTGAGATCCTATCTTTGATGAGGCATTCCACCATCTTACCCGGTATAGATGTTAGGCTGACCAGCCTAGAGTTTCCCAGGTCCCCCCTCTTTCCCTTTTTAAAGATAGGCATGACATTTGCTATCCTCTGGCACCCTGGCCGTTTTGAGGGACAAGTTGCATATCTTAGTCAAGAGATCTGCAACTTCATTCTTCAATTCCTTAATAACTCTTGGGTGGATGCCATCAGGGCCCGGTGACTTATTGATCTTTAATTTATCAATGAGGTCTGAAACATCTTCTCTTTTAACCTCTATCTGACTTAACTCCTCGGTCAGGAGGGGCCGTTCGGGCAGCGGTATCTGTCCGAGGTCTTCTGCCATGAAGACAGATGCAAAGAACTCATTTAAATTCTCTGCCATCTCTAAGTCTCCATTTATCTCCCCTTCCCCTCCCTCACCATCCAGAGGGCCAACCACTTCTCTGGCGGGTTTCCTGCTTCTAACATATTTGAAGAAGCTTTTATTATTCCCCTTAATGTTGCTGGCCTCATAGTCTCGCTTGGCCTCCCATATCACCTTCTTACATTTTTTTTGCCACAGTTTATGTTCCTTTTTATTCTCCTCATTAGGGAAAGACTTCCATTTACAGAAGGAAGCTTCCTTGCCCTTCAAAGCCTCTCTAACTTGGCTCGTTAGCCATGTTAGTCCCATAGAGTCAGTGGGGCTTACTCCCAGGAAAGTGTGTGCTCCGTGTTGGAGGCTGGGGCTGCAGGGAAGAACTCATGGGATGTTTGAATGGGGAGGAAACCTACTGCTTTTGCTTGTTGGGGTTGCTGGCAGAGAGCGAGGAAGGTAGAGGTCCGTTTGTGAATGGGGAAATGCACACAGCTCTCTGCCTGCTTCTAAGTTTGTTTGGTGCTGGGTGCAGGCTGGGGGAGGGACTGGGAGAGAGAGACAGGCAGCTCCCTTCTCTGTATGAATGAGGAGAAACGAACTCCTGTCCTGAATGGGTGCCCACCAGCTCCCTGACTGACTGTGTTCCTTTGCTGCTGCTTGTTGCCAGGATTGTGGGGGGGGGGGTGAGAGTGAGAGTAAAAACATGCTCCTGCATGTGGGGGGGGGGAGAAGCCCACTCTGACTCCTCTTAAGTTTTGTTCTGTACTTTTCCCAGGGAAGAGGTGTGTTTATATGTGTCAGAAATTATTTTAACAACACCCCTTTTCTGGATCTCATGTGTATTACAAAAAAGCTCAGTAAAATGCATTCATTCATATAAGTGCCATCTCTAATATATTCATTTATGTAAATTTACTCAAAATTGAAACGTAAATTTCCCCCGGCCCCCGACACAGTGTCAGAGAGATGATGTGGCCCTCCTGCCAAAAAGTTTGGACACCCCTGCCTTAAAAGATCTAAAAACATCACTTCTGGTTTCGGTTGGGAAACTGGAAGTCACATTCTTTCGGCTCTACAAGCCATTCTGAAGCCCGCAGGGGCAGCGGGTGGACATGCACTGCCTCTGCGGGCTTCAGAAAGTCCTCTGGAAGGTCCCCTTCAGAGGGCCTAAGGGGCCGATTACAGATTTGGTTATCTGTGAATTTCTGCATCCGCAGTGAGTCGGAGAATGGGTGATACTGAGGCCCCACCTGTACTGTGGTTTTGACATTTTTCCTAATGGCCCAATACAGCAGTCTGTGCTTGTTGTAAATACCATTTTGGTTAGCACCTTTGCATAAAGTTACATTGAATAAAGCAGTGGTTCCCAAAAATAGTGACTCTCAACCCAGTTTTTGGTGGGTCAGAAAACTGTCAAACTGATAACTGACAAGAAAAACGTATTGAGCCCTATGAAAACTGAAAGGAGCAGCACATGTGCATTTACTTGCAAGTAGGCTAACATGCCTTAGCACTTATCAAAAGCCAGGCTAAGGGGAACACAAGACCACTAGAATGGTCCCGATACAATAAACGTGGAGCTCAATAAATGTTCTGAAAGGCGGTTCGCCCCGTCCCAGTAGTAGTAAAAAGGACAAATACAGAGGCTTGAGCAACTGGAATGGAGAAACCTTTTTGTTTTGTTCTTTTTAAATCTCCTAAAGCTAGGTGGGTCTCCATAGAATGTCATTTTTAAAAATGGATCCTGGTACTAAAAAGTTTGGAAACCACTGGACTAAAATTTTACAAAGCATTGTCTCTCTCAAATTCAACTCCAGTCACTGCTGAAGCGGAGGTGTTGTGCACTATTACCAATGTGAACATGATGTTATTGTGTTTCAGATTTATTGACCATTTAATGGTCATGTTTGAAGAATTGCCTCCTTGGGATATAGAAAAAAAATATTTTCCCAGTGAACTAGAGGTAGGAAACTACACCTGTTATTTGTCTGTCTTGTTACTGAAAAGCAAATAATCTAAAAAGTAAACTTGTTAATAGTCCAATCCTATCCCCCACCATCTTCCACCACGCAGCTACACTTTTGGAGTGTACTCTGCATTCTGTGGTTGTGGGGGTGATCAGATGGCCAGAAAGTGGAATGTTTTGCTTACCTCCCCAGGAGGCTGACTGATCATCTGAGGGGCTCCTCAGATGCACCCATTATTTTGCTGGTTTAAGTCCAAGGAGAAGAAGGGAGCAGGAAGGGTTGAAAAATCAGGGATAGGATCCAGCATGCACCTTTGCCACTAAAATCCATCCCACTCCTGCTCACTTCCTGCCAACTGTTCTCGCACCTACCCTGAACCACCTTACTTGGGCTGGCAAAGCATCTGGGAGAGCCTGGCACATGCGTGTAGAACCACTGGCCATTTCACCCAGTGGCTCCCTCGTGCATGACAGCGGCATGACATTTGCACTGTCACAGGGCCATTTATGACAGCAGATGAATAGCTCCACTGCCATAAATGGCCCCTTGGAGCCTTAAAGGCAGTGATGCTGGCTTTTGTTCACAGGTCTGATCTGTTTATTTTCTGCATTAAATTGCACAGCTTTATTACGAGGATGAAGAAAGAGCAGAGATTTACCAAATGGACACACAAGCCACATTATTGGAAGCTCTACAACAGCGAAGGTAAGATGCTGAACAGGGGGCTACATGTTGCTCATGGTTCACAAAAAGAGAAGTTGGTAATGCTGGAAGAACAGTATTTAGGAGTCACAGAGCTCCTGTCTAATATTTTAATCATTGCCACTCCATAGAACCTGCTGCTATATTAGAGGGCCTCTGCAGCCATCTTAGATACATCTTCATTAAAAAATAAGGGGAGTGCATACGTGGAACAAAACAGCCTTGTGCTGCAAATCAGTTACTAAATGTAAATAAAAAAAGCTTTGCTGCAATTTTATCTTGTGAACTTGTGAAATGTTACAAATCTCTGCAGCGGGTAGGGCGAGGCATCTGTTCTTGCTGAGCTGGCTTGTTCATTTCAACGCCGCAAGAAAACGAGTGACTTTTAATTATGTCTTTGCAGGTACTTTGTGAAAACAGGGACTCCTACCTTTTTGGTTTTGGTAAAACTTTCTCCTTTCTCTAAAAACTACTTTTTGAGGAAGAAGGTTCACCGGCTCTAGTGCTGAGCATGAATTTTAAAAATAAGGAAACAGACAAGAACATGCCAAAAGGGACATGCCAAGCCCTCTTCAGATCCATCAAATGAGAAGACTGGAGAATTTTTAATATATGTATTTTCCTACCACAATCAATAGATGATGTTATGGCCTGGTCTTATCACTCCCCAAGGAAAAAAGGAAAGATATGGTGTTTTCAACAACATTCACTGCTGACATTTATGTTTCCTCCTACATTACAAAAGGGCAGTCCAGTCCTAAGCATTCCAGTGTCTACTGGAGCAGCTACTGCCATTTCCAACAGATGCCAGGAATCCGCCAAGTCTCCCATTCATCCCCTTCCCCAGGGGAAAGCCCTAAGCCCTGCAATGGGGCTTCTCAAGTCTGCACCAGCTATTTTGCTGGTGCAGACTTCAGAGACTCCAGTCTGACATGGAGTTCAGGATCTGACAGAGCAAAGCTCCACCAGTCCCACCCACCCCCATAGGCCGCACTGCTGCCTGGTAGTCTCACCCCAGATGGTGGGGCGCCCAACTGGTGTGGGCCCAGTGCCAGCACTCCTCCTACTCACTGGGTGCTGTAAGCAGGTCCTACTACTCACCGGGTGCTGTAAACATGCTTTACAGCACCCAGTGCCAGTACTAGGGCTCAACACCAGTGCTGGGTAAGTATAGGATTGGGCCCTAAGTTGGGTAATTATCAGCAGTGGCCTTATTCACGTGTCTTAAAGAAATGGAACAAAACTGACCAAACATGATACAGAACAGCTGGGGCGGTGAACTATAACAACAACAAAAAGTACCAGTTTATGCTTGTGCCAACTTGAACTTCAGACCAAGAATGTTGTTCATTCTCAAAGCACCCAAGTGGAGATAAGATCAGGGCTTCAACCTGCAGAGCAGCTGGGTCTTGTAAATACAAGTGAGCATATAAATGCCATAAATTCAAGTACTTTGGGATCTCAAGGAACACCCATCATATTTTCCTGCAGAACCACAGCTGAACAATTCTGTTACAAAGGAAACAAATAGGAGGTCCTCCTGCTCAACAGTGCAGCAGATTCATGCAGATCAACAGATTTTCTTTCTGCTGCTGGCAGCGGGGATTAAAGCACAGCTGTTTATTCACAGCTGTTTATTCACAGGGTTATTCACTACTGTCTTGTACCTTTCAACAAAGGAATGTGGAGCACATTGTTCATAGCTTTGGGAGCTTTACTGTTTTTTTGCTGTGATAAAATCAACTTAACCTAGCAAAAATAAACATTTGTTTAAAGAGGAGGTAGTCAAACACAGCCTTTTTCAAAGGAGCCCTGGGGCTCCCGAGATCCTTTTCATGCGCACACCATAAGATCATCGGCGTCTGCCAAGTTTGCTCTTTTGTCTCTCCCACCTGCCCTGTTTGTGGCTCTCCTCCATCATTCCCCTCCTGTTCTGGCCCTTCACCAGTATTCAGCATTGGGCTCAGCCTGGACTAGTCTGTGCACACGCTAGCATTCTATGGGTCCCCAAGACTCTGCACATGTGCCAGCAGGGCTCCCCAAGACTCCTTTTCTGAGTGCAAAGGGCTCCAAAGCCTGGAACCTGTTCTCTGAAACTGAGAATAGCTGTTCTAACACACACAAAATTCAGTTTCTGAAAGTACATTTCTCACTACCCAACATGATCTACAGTACTTTTTTCCTCCTACTCTACCCACAGCTGGTAATGAGACACCTTGCAAAGCAGTATGCTTCTGGGGTAAATATGATGCATGCATCTGCACAGAGTTCACCAATGCCATCACTCCGTATTTCTATATACTTTTTAATTATTTTTGAAGTGTTACGTAAAAGATTCTCCTCCCTGATCAGTCTGCTTTGATAATCATTTTTGCAGTCTCCACTGAGTTTCTCCTACTACAGCATGGAGACTTTCAATCAATTACTCTAGAGACAGCTTGGTCATGGGATCTCTTAGTCAGTCCTTCTGGTGGAATGCAAATCTAGACAAGGGACTGTCAAACTGCATTCTCAAAGGTCTCTGTTCTCTAGACTGGGTTCTAGAAATGTATTTTGCCACACAAAGCAATCCCATGCCAAGTGGTAGGATCCCTAGTAAGCACCATGTAGCTTTGCCATTGTCCAGCACATAACCTCTGTGCCATGGATCACACACAAAATCCAAACAGAGATGTAACAAAGTGGTGTATTTTTTGGTAACAGTTTGATAATTTTCTCTTCTCCTTACAATGTGAAACTAACCAAACTTCATACTGCATCTCACTGAAAATTTGGTAGGGCTACAAGAGGTCAGGTAAAACTGCTTTAGAGGCTGTAACTTGCATATGGAGCTCCAGTTTACCATTCCTAATCTAGATGATCTGGTTAGTTATAATAGTTACTATGCATGACTTGGTACAAATTACATGCATTTGTTGTACACAAGCCTCACCAAAAGCAGAGATGGGTGGGAGAGTAGAGCACTATCTGAACAGTTTTAGCCAATGTTCATCTTCAGGAGAAGGGAGGGACCTAGCCATCTTGCATTTGAAATACTGACCACCTGTTTCAATACAGTAAATAAACTGATTTGTTACTGCAGCTGGATTTAACGTCTACTTCCTTTGTCTATTGCTAAGTGCCTGTAAAGTAAGACTTTAATTTAGTCTATCTTAACAGATTCCTGCTGTGGTAGAAACACATTCACCTTTTGGTTAAGCAGTTTTCCTCTTCTGAAGACACTATAAAATGTTTGATAGATTTTTCCCTCGCATACCAAATATGGTTAGCTTGTCCTGTACCAGATTGTCACGGGTGCCCTGAACAGCTGAGCTACATTTATCTTACAAGTTTCACTTTTGTTCCCCTTGCAAGATCAAGAGAGGTAAAAAACAAATGAAGTGATCCACCCAGTATGATATTTCCATACAGGATTTCCTCTCCAGGATCTGTGCATCAGTCTTCAGTATTTTCTTAAGTAATTTAAAAAAGTAAAGAGGGACTGATACTTGAGTTAAGTTCTTTGGTGGCATGACATTGCTCACAGCCGATAAGTCTGGAAAGTGCTCTTGAGCACAGAACATGGATGAAACTGCTGTAATCCATAACTTCACAATTCATAACATGTATCCACACAAAGTCTGAGCTATTGCTTAGGTTATTTACCCATTGATTACAGTGCTGAAAGATGAGCAGCCATGTAGTAGAGACTCAAACCATTGCATGCAATACAGCACAGATTGCAGAGGGAGGAGAAGGTCTGGTATATGCTCAGTTTGCTAGTCAGCTCCCTGTAGTTTGAGTCCAGTGTATGCAGTTGTATAAGAGACTTGTCTGAGAACCACCCGACATCCTCTCCCAAGCCATAGCTTTGTTCAATGAGGTGCATTTCGGCCATAATATCTGAAGTCACTTGCCCAAACCACTGAGCATTTAGAGCAGCAGCTGTGACACAAATGAAGAAAACTGTAATCTGGAAAGGAAAAACAGTTGTGACCTTACATTGCTGGTCAGTCTAAATCAGTATCTTTCAGTACAGTATCTGGACTGCATAAGGAGCCTAGCTACACTCTTCGCTCAAGAACCCTATTTAGCATAATAGCTGTCCAAGCATTTGAACCAAATGGAAAGTCGTCATGGTCCCAGAATTACAAAGGGGCCGCAAAATGGAGACGAATGACCCTGCCATTGTACTTTCAGACAAAGTTAATCTTGATTATATTTCATAATAAGGTTCTCATTTTAAAGCCAAGCGAGCAACCAAATCCTGACATAAACACCCCAGGCTGTCATTACACCTTTGCCAGTTTCAGGATTGTAAACCCCAATACCAGTGGTGGTATAAACAAAGGTCCATTCAAAGCCCTTCACAGAGGAGGGACAGACTGCCTATAGCAGGATTAGATGGCTTTGTACCTAAACGAATCTTTCTCAAGCACACACACCCCATTGAAAAGGAAATCTACCTGCATGGTTTCTTCCTCATTGAGAAACTCACTAGGATGGCATGTAGCAAATATGGTCAGATTGATAAAAGCACAAGCAGAGCCAATTTGGAAGTAATAGGGGAACAGGCAACTCTGAATGAACCCAAATGTGTGTTGTGAGAGATTGCTGCCCATCACAAAACCTGCAGGAAAAAAAAAGAAACAGTGCAAAGGAATTATTAATGGTTATTTTAAAATTACAATGTATCCCCATCATCTTACGCATACAAAAAAAAAAACCATGTTCAAAATACTTATCTCATAAAACGAACTCTTTGCAAGTTCTCTTCTTATTGCAAACACTGGAATTCCCTGGCTTGTTTAACTACATACTACACAAAATATTTATGTACTTGTACTCCATATATGTTGAATGTCTCCCAAACCATTCTAGTAAATGAAACTATTGTACTGGAAATACTGTACTGGTGGTGGTGGTGAAGGATCCAACCTACTGGATATAAAGGTGACCCAGATCTGCATGCCCCAGAAAGTTGAAAGGAAAACCAGGTGAAGTGCTTTCACTATGGTTGAAGGATCAGCATCTGTGGGCATTGTACATCAAGTCAAAGATGGTCACTCAAGGGGTCCTTGGCCCAACTTCAACCTGGAAAACTAGCTCGCTCTCCAATTTCACCTGTTCAGAGACATACAAAAAAGCACAGGTATGAATGAATGTCAGTAGACCTTTATTGGCATAAAAAAGCACAGGTAATTATTTAATGAATTTTTATCCCGTCTTTTTTTATAGTTTTTACGAACAACACCAAACATTACACAACACAAACTGTCTGGATCTCTCCAGACTGGCAGAATGGACAGCAAAATGGCAGATGCGCTTCAATGTCAGTAAGTGTAAAGTCATGCACATTGGGGCAAAAAATCAAAACTTTAGATATAGGCTGATGGGTTCTGAGCTGTCTGTGACAGATCAGGAGGGAGATCTTGGGGTGGTGGTGGACAGGTAGATGAAAGTGTCGACCCAATGTGCGGCGGCAGTGAAGAAGGCCAATTCTATGCTTGGGATCATTAGGAAGGGTATTGAGAACAAAACGGCTAATATTATAATGCCGTTGTACAAATCGATGGTAAGACCACACCTGGAGTATTGTGTCCAGTTCTGGTCGCTGCATCTCAAAAAAGACATAGTGGAAATGGAAAAGGTGCAAAAGAGAACAACTAAGATGATTATGGGGCTGGGGCACCTTTCTTATGAGGAAAGGCTACGGCGTTTGGGCCTCTTCAGCCTAGAAAAGAGACGCTTCAGGGGGGAACATGATTGAGACATACAAAATTATGCAGGGGATGGACAGAGTGGATAGGGAGATGCTCTTTACACTCTCACATAACACCAGAACCAGGGGACATCCACTAAAATTGAGTGTTGGGAGAGTTAGAACAGACAAAAGAATATATTTCTTTACTCAGCGTGTGGTCGGTCTGTGGAACTCCTTGCCACAGGATGTGGTGATGGCGTCTAGCCTGGACGCCTTTAAAAGGGGATTGGACAAGTTTCTGGAGGAAAAATCCATTATGGGGTACAAGCCATGATGTGTATGCGCAACCTCCTGATTTTAGAAATGGGTTATGTCAGAATGCCAGATGCAAGGGAGGGCACTAGGATGAGGTCTCTTGTTATCTGGTGTGCTCCCTGGGGCATTTGGTGGGCCACTGTAAGATACAGGAAGCTGGACTAGATGGGCCTATGGCCTGATCCAGTGGGGCTGTTCTTATGTAAACCCACAGCATAAAAACCCCAAAGACATCAGCAATATCTTCAATTTCTATCAATATTTTAGCTACAAGTGACCTCCGGTACAGTGAAGAAGACTGTGATTGCCATCTGTTTTCAACCTGACACACTTTTCTGTGAGGTATTTGTGTTTCTGAAGGAGCTGCAAATCCCTTCCTGGATGCTGTGAAGGAATTAAATTAAAATGGATTGTCTAATAGCACTGAAAGTTTAAATTCAGGGCTCCCAGGAAAATGCATTCACAATCATCTGTGAACACAACACCTATAACCTTCCTTTCTGAGTGGGCTGATAAAAAGCTGCTTAGATCCATTTGCCATATGCTAACATAAAGCAGGTTCAAGTTTTAGAGGCCAAAGGCAACATCTGGAACCATTAATGTCAATGAAAGTTTTAACTGGGGATTACAGTGGGATATGGAGTGCGTACTTAGTACTTATGCACACACTATTGCAGCATTTATCCCAGGATCTTCAAATTACAACAGAAGAAAGTGGCTTTATTACCTCAGGTAGTGGCTACCTCAGGAAGACCATTACTGGAGGTCTTTTAGTCAGTGTGTAGGTTGAAGGAAGTAGGCATGTATCAATTTAGAGACAAATATAACTGCTACGCTATTCTGTACAGGAACTACAGACCATTTCACATGCCTCAAAATTCCCCTCAGAAATGCACTTGGCGCATATGCACTGGTAATTGTGGAGTTTCAGTCTGGGCCACAAGACAAGTATGTTAATTCTTACAGAACCTTTCATGCAGGCATTTTGCAATATATCATGTGGCCCCAAAGGGCAAAGTATAATAATACTTAAAATAGCCTGACAAAAATGAGGAGGTTGGAGAATATTTTTTTTGGGGGGGGGGGGGAACAGGACAGTATCTTTCCAACCTCTTAGCCCTTGCCTTGCCTTGCCCCTATACTATGTATTTTATCATGTTTATTTTTGTGAGATGAAAATAAAGCTGCAATACAGGAAGTATTAAACCAGGTAAAACTTTTTTTTTTAACATCAACATATTTAAATGCTGAGAATGCTGTGGCAGATTGAGTGAACTTCTCCCCCTCCCATCCAATGTGGGGATGCCACCTCACTCAGATCTCCTGCAATCAAATACTGAATGTTATCTCACAAGTAACTGAAGCAAACCTGAGGCTTGGTCAATTAACTACTGTATATCACCAAACTTTTTGGATGAGAATTATGAAGAGTTGCAGATAGCTGCCAAGGAAAGGTTTAACAAAAGCAAAGACTGTACTAGCCTACTGCAGGAAATTGCCAGCAGTTTCAACAATTAAGGAGTGGCCGAACAATGTATTAGTAAAGGCAGAAAATGACAGGACAATGGATAAAATGCACAAAAGATACAGCTCTAAATTCCCAGCCTCTCTGGAAGAATAATGGACTTTTTTCATGAAATTACGAGTTCTAATACACTATTGAAAAGCATTTTTTTCCAGTAATGTCTTCAGTTACTTGAAGCACTGTAAAACTGTTTTAATAAGAGATAACTCCAAGAGATAACTCCATCCCATTCCATTCAAGTTCCTTCAAATATTGAACAATTCTAACACCAACACCTTATGGTCAATGTATCAAAACCAACTGACAGCCAAAACCAAACCAACTTTCCAGTGCCAATGCAGCCACAATGCAATTCTGAGGAAAGGGAACAAATGTTCCCTTACCTTGAGGAGGCCTCCATGACTGCCCCTCTACTATAGGATGCAATGCACACCCTATTGGCATGGCTGCATCAGCACTGGAAAGTTGGATAGGACTGGGCCCTTGGTAAACACATGCAGCTGCTGTTTTGTGATGGTAGGTTCTTGTGGATGGACAGGTGGAAGGTGTGCAAGATCACATTATACACCTGGCCCCACCATCCTCAACAGCCATTTTGTGCATTGCACCCACCACCCCTTCCCAGAATTCCTGTAATGCCCACAAGATCTACAAGGCTGGGGACCCCTGATGTATACAATGGAAGATGCACATCTAAAAACAACAATCCTAAGTGAGCAATTTTGAAGCAGTGCAACACAGAAACTCACACAAGCACACTTTCCTCACACCTTGGCCCTGCAACACAAAAGCAAGCGAAGAAGCTGGAAGGAGACAATCTGAAGCAGACAAGCAAAGCTTTCCCTCAGGGTTCGTCATAACATATATCAACAGCAAATGTCATTGTTTGACATTAGGAGTACATAAACAAGAGTGCATCTTCTTTGAATAAAATAATCCTGAATAAACTACCACACCTTATTTCTACACATTTTACTCCACTGGAGCTGGAAAGTTGGTTAGGAATAGGCTGTGAATGATTGATTGCAAGGGTTTTCAATCTGCTTTAGCCCATAAAAATATGGGCCACAATGGTTCTCAACCTTTTAGCACCAGGACCCACTTTTTAGAATGAGAATCCATCAGGACCCACTGGAAATTATGTCATGACTGGAAGTGATATTATCAAGCAGGAAACTTTTTAACAATCCTAGGGCCCAATCCTATCCACCTTTCCAGCACTGGTGCAGCTGCAGTGCAGTCCCAAGATAAGGGAACAAATGTTTCCATACCTTGAGGAGGCCTCTGTGATTGCCTTCCCCTTCCCACCTCAAGATACAGTGCATGCCCCATTGGCATGGCTGCACTGGAAAATTGGATAGGATTGGGCCTCTAGGCTGCAATCCTACCCACACTTACTAAGGAGTAAGTTCCATTGACTATCATTGTTAAAAGCATATACATAGCAGCCTGTTAAAGTACAGATGTTTAACATGTCCCCAAATGCAGTCGCACACCATCAAGTCTAATATATTAAAAATAAAACATTGACATGAACAGGGACCCACCTAGTGGATCCCTCCTGACCCACAGTTTGAGAAACACTGGCCTAAAAGTACAGGAAACTATTTCCACCACCCTTCAATTTCCCTTAACAGATGTACAGGAGCTGTGTTGAGAGAACAGCAGGGACTTGCGACCAAGTGGTGCAAACAAGGTTCAGCTCCGTTTTAGCAGCGACTTCCTAATTAAGGTCACGCTAACTTCACCCCACCAGGAACATCTTCTTGCAGTTGGAATCTCAAGTGCTACACTCAGATCCCACAAAACACGTGGATCTACTAACAAAGCTGTGAAGAGAGGAGAAGAGGCAGCCAAGTGAGTTCACCTGAAGCAGGATCTGCGGAAAGCCAGGCACACTCCAAAGCGGGAGGCGGACCAGTCAAGTCCACAGAGGTAGCTGGAAAGGTTCTTCTGCGAACTGGCTGCAAGAGATGCGGGGAGAATCCCCCTCGAGGTGGGAATGCGGAGTCCACAGGGAGGAAGGGACTGGCCGGGACACCCTCGTGGCGCTGGAGCAGCCGAGACCCACAGGGCGGAGGGAGGCGTGTCGCCTGCGGCTCCCTGGCTGACTGCGCCTGGAGCTGCAAGGACTACTCGGCTCGGCCCCGCGCCCAGCGATCCCGATCCAGGGGCTCAGCTACCAGCCCTCCGCGGTGCACGGCGCCACAGCCGACACTCCACCCAGCCCCTCCTCGGCCCAGCGGGGCAGGACGGCTGAGACCCGGCGGCTGAGCCGAGATCGCGCCTGCTGCTGCTGCTGCTGCTGCCGCCTCCGCCCTGCTGGCTGGAGGCGCAACTCCTGTCCACTTGGCCGTCCCGTCGCATCGCCTGGAGGCCCCTTGGCCTCGCCGCACCCCAAGGCGGGGCCAGGAAAGCCTCCGCCTCCGGAGGGAGCTGCCGCTTCGGCCCCCCTTTTCCAGCCCGAGGGGCGTCTTCGTCCCGGCTAGGAGTTGGCTGCTGCTCGCTGCAGAGTTGGGCTACGATCCTAGCCACACTTGACTATAATGGGACTTACTTCTGAGTAGACATGCTTAGGCTTGGGGTCTGAGGCTACACTCCTATCCACACTTTCCTGTGAGTAAGCCCCATTACTTCTGAGTAGACATGCATAGGATTGGGCCTTAAGCCTGAAGGCCTGCAGCTGCTCAACTGGAGTCCAGCCTTCCTGGCTTGGGCTGGTAAAGACGACACAGGTCAACCACTGGGGAACCTGCTGGCTTGGTTGAGAGAAGCAGCAACAGCACCGAATCCTTGAACACTTTCTAGAGTTGATGCACCCCCTTCATGCTTCCCTTTCAGGTGGGAAGAAGTCCAGATACACAGCCCCTTAGCATCTGCCACAAAAAATTGGAGGACTTATCAGTGTCCTTTAAGCTATTTCTGCCCAATGTTGCATACTGGGACCAACAGGGACCAAATGCATACACCTGTGGACTGGACAAAAATTAAGGGATCTTTCTTTATATTCCTTTCATTTCAAGCAGCTGGACACAACGCAACTACATGTTACTGTAATCCTGCATGCAAATACCTATTTAAGCCATTTCTTCCCAACACTGCACATACACAATAGGGATCCATTTCTGCCCAGACCTGTGGGTTGGGCAGAAATTGGTTAATAGCATTCCCAAACTGTGGGAACCAGTGGCTGCTGATTGCACAGTGGACATCACCAGCAGTCTCACAGTGTTTCTCAACCAGTGGTTCCCGTATCACTGGTGGTACTTGAACTGGTTTCCAGTGGTACGCGCAGGACCCCCAGACCCCCACCACCTGGCAGCGAGGCCAGCAATCCAACATGACAAATAGCAGTAGAGTTTTGGCTTGGCAGGCAGAGCTCCAGCATGCACTTTTTGCATGCTTGAAAAAGCCCTTCCATCCATGCTGAGCCTCTTACCGGTGTTTGTCACATTACATCTGGCCTCCCAATCCAGAAGTAACTGGTGATGACAACATCACCAGTTACTTCCAGTGGTACTTCCAATAGGTGGAAGTGGTATGAGGGGAGACATTGAGAAACACTGGCCTAACTCCTTTTCTCTGATTCCTACTAGCAGTGGTTTTCCATATCTGTTGGCAACCTTCAGTCTCGAAAGACTATGGTATCGCGCTCTGAATGGTGGTTCTGGAACAGCGTCTAGTGTGGCTGAAAAGGCCGATTCGGGAGTGACAATCCCTTCCACACTGGGAGCAAGTGCAGTCTGTCCCTGGCCTGTCTCCCTGGCTATGGGCCTTCCTTCTTTGCCTCTTTGCCTCAGACTGCTGGCAAAGTGTCTCTTCAAACTGGGAAAGGCCATGCTGCACAGCCTGCCTCCAAGCGGGCCACTCAGAGGCCAGGGTTTCCCACTTGTTGAGGTCCACTCCTAAGGCCTTCAGATCCCTCTTGCAGATGTCCTTGTATCGCAGCTGTGGTCTACCTGTAGGGCACTTTCCTTGCACGAGTTCTCCATAGAGGAGATCCTTTGGGATCTGGCCATCATCAACCGGCCATCCGGTTTTCCATATCTCTGATTATAATGGTGCTTGTCCCTCCCTTCTGCTGCCACTCTTTTGACCATGATCTATAATTTAGCCTCTTTTATATCCCCATGATAGCCTTCACTGGACTTCCAGGCCCAGATTAAATGTCTCCTTTTCTCCACCTCCAGGGCCTAGGAGAGGGCAGTAAAGGAGGTAATTTGTACCTGGGCGTAGGGTCAGAAAGGGGGCCCAGGAGCCAAAGGAGGGGGCTCAGAAATTTCCATGGATCTTCCATTTTCCAATCTCACCCAGACTCACTGCCCACATGGGATGCTGGGGGCATTACCGTGGGTACATGGCAGCAACTGCTGCCACAAGCCATATACACCAGGTCCAGGAATGCATACGTTTCTTAACATTGTCGCATCTGGGAGGAAACTGACCTGCTCCACTGCACCTCCTTTCCCTATCATAGCATTATAATCTGTGGCAAAGGAAGGAAGGAAGGAAGGAAGCATACAAGATAAAGAGAGGTGGAGTGTAGAATGGCATGGCCAAACTAGCTGTGACAAAGTTCCATGCTTGGTGCATCTGAGGTGTTTTCCTTTTTCAAAAACAGTGAGGGGGAGGCTGGGGTAAATTGCCCATTGAGGGAACCATCCACAGTCATTAACAACTTAACATTATGATTCTTTGGTTAGGTCATTCTTTGGTTAACTTTCTTTGGTTAAGTCATTGATCACTCATTCACAGGGATCAAGCCAGTGAAACTCACAAGAGTGTGTAGGCAATGTCTGGTGAGATATTGAAAGACAAAGATGGTGCTGAGCAGAAGTTTCAGTGGTTGACCATGCGGATGTCCTGAGATTTATTTCCAAGTGAGCATGGATAGAACTGGGCTGCTTGGCAGGATCCATGCACACTGACGGGAATTAAGGGCCCAGTCCTATCCAATTTCCCAGTGCTGATGCAGCCGTGCCAACACAGCATATACAGCATAATGTGGTTGGGAGGAGTCATGGAGGCCTCCTCAAGGTAAGGGAACATTTGTTCTCTTACCTCGGGGCTGCATTGCAGCTACACCAGCACTGGAAAGTTGGATAGCACTGGGCCCTAAGTCTCATTAAACTTGTCTTGTAAAGGTACAGTACAGATGGCTAGAATGGGACGAACATTCCTTAGGTACCCACAGAGTGGACCTGCACAGAGATTTCATCCATCTGACCTTAACCTATAGATCCAGTCATTTTCAGGGGCGCTTCTTCAAGTTCCCCCACCTTCACAGGTAAGTTACGTGATGACCAGAGGTTAGGCTATCTCGGTCATGACACAGGCTCCCCAAGCATATCTGAAATGTCTTCCTGTGGGAGGCTAACTTGGCACTAAACTAGTTGTTTTTCCAGCACCTGGCAAAGATCTTTTTATTTGCTCAGATCTTTCTACATGTTGAATTTAATTGCTGAGTCTTTTTACCCTGCCTTGAATGGTTTTATTAAGTATTTATTGTTTTTGAGGGTGGTTGTTAGCACTAGGCACTAGGGCTCAGCTCTGATGCAAGGTAAGTATAGGATTGGGCTCTAGGACTGGAAGAACCAAGATTCACATTCTCACTCAGCCGTGAATCTCATTGGATGATCTTGGGCCAATCAGCTCCTCTCAGCCTAACCTACCTCACAAGGTTGTTGTGAGGATAAAAGAGGTGGAAACACAATGTACTACTCTCTGAGCTCCTTGGAGGGAGGATGGTATTGAAATATGATAAATAACAACCCTGTTTTTTTGGGTGCTCCTGAGTATTAAAGCCAGAAAAATATGAAATGAAATATTGTTCTCAAGAAATGCCAGAACGACCCACAGGCATCTAGCTAGGTCTGACATGTAGGGCTACAGTGTGTGATGCTAACAAATCCAGATATGCATGATTTTTCTGTTCTCCAATAACTGGAGAAAACTGTTATACAAACTAGAGGACAGATTAATTCATTGACCAAAACCTATGCTGTACTTAGTCTTGTGAATAAGCTTTTAGTGAGCCTGACAAAGCCTACTGTAAACGAGAAGTCACTCAAACAGCTTTTTGCAGTATATCGCCCAGCAGGTGGCAGTAGAAGGGAGGTTTTGAAGGGAACTGGGACTTCAGTATTCCGGCACATGGTGGCCTTGAAAATTAATTTAAAATGAACTTGCTTGGGAGCCACCTCCCCAGTCCATCAATCCTGGGTCAGAGTATTTTCATTCATTTTGACTGTGTGAAATGATGACTTTCCTTCCCACTTGCAGATACACTTGTGGTATGTAAATCAGTGGAATAGTCTTTTGGGGTGGCAGCTTAGAGAAAGAGATCCTACATCTGGTTTCCACACATGTACGCACACATTTATGAATGCTTTTATGCATGATCATTGTCGTGACACCAACATTTGTAAGCCAGACAGGTGGGGCTGTAGCTCAGAGGAAAAGGACACAATTTAAATTGTAGAGAGTCTCCCTCCCTCACCCAGTTTGAAACGCTGGAGAGCTGCCACCAGCTAGATGAGTTAGATGGACCAATGGTCCAGTTTAGTATAAGGCAGCTTCCCAAGTTCATATATTTAATAGGGTCCAATTATTGTCTCAGGAATAGTTATTAATTTAATCCCCAAACTATGAGCTGCTGCTTGATGATTATTTTTTAAATGGGTATCTTGCCTTAGCTAGTCCAAAAGACCACCCAAAGCAGCTAACAAATTTCACTAATCCAGCAAGGTGCTAGTTCTGTGCACCCTCTGCAACTGGTTCCCACCATAAATGAAATAGGTGCATCACTGGAGAGCATGGCAGTGAGACCAACTCTTCTTTCTTCCAAAACAGCTGTACGAGGAGCTGACTCCTATCACCACGGATCGGCTCTGGCAGGTACGACTAGCACCGCAGAACCACAAAACTGAATGGTCTCCTGACTGTCCGATGAAAGTGCTTGTTTTCATCCTGTGATAAGCTATGCGGGAAAACAGCATGTACCATAGACTGCAAAACCCAATCTGGACGCATGACAGAACAACAAGCAAACCACTCGGACTTGTGGCCCATGCAGAGCAGATTGTTTGATCATGTGAACTGACCCTGATGTACACTCCTATGCTGCATCCATATAGTCTCAAAAACAGAAGTGCCCCAGACAAAGCTATTGATCAGGATGGTTTCTGGGGCAGCTAGAAGCAGTGCAGTTGAGATACTGCTGCCTCTGGGTTACAGCTGTGGTTCAGCAGTGGTAGCCAGTCAGGACTTGTTGACAGGAAATACTGGGATATAACAACTCTCTGAAAATAACTTCCTCTGTGTCCATGTGTGTGGCTGCAATCTGGAGCAGCCTGAATGTGGTTGCCATGGTTTTCATGAGGTGAGTATGAGGGCACCCAGAGGATTTGGTCCAGTATATATACTATAAATCCAACCCTGTCCTGGGATATGCACAGCAAGCACAGTGCTTAAGGGCTTTAGTGGGATTTACAGAGGCACGTCTCGGGTCTCCTATATGTACAGTGGGATGAGTTGAATTGTTATGAGATCCTGAACCTCCGCTTCTCCTAGCGGGTCTGTGGTTAATGCTGCAATTTTAACAGAGGCTTTTCAGATGAGTATCTCCTCCTAATCTAGTAGGGGCAGGAAAGCTTAGAAGTGAGAGTGTCAGTATTATTCTGAATTTGTTAATTTAAAACCAGCAGGCATCTTTCTTTGGGCTCTGCTACAAGACAGCTTTTGGTGGTGCAGTTTTGGAAAGGGGGAGCCCATCCTTGAATAACTCTAGAACATCTGCCTGCACAAGCACGGCATCCATATCGGAAATTCTTGGTGTGGGGAAATATTTGGGGGTGTGTGTGTTTTCCTTTCTTATATTAAGACGGACTTTGGCCTCAAAATACTGCTGTGCCTATACAGGACAGTCAGGGAAAGGTATGGCATTCTCCCTCTGTGTGCAAATTAAACTGAAGGAACCCTAATAAAATTATTTCAAATAGGGCTCCTTTCTCCCTTTCGATGACTACTCCAGATTGTAAGCTTGCCAATCTAGCAAGGGGATGAGTAATTATCTGAAAGGAAAATCCTGCCAGGAACAGAGGGACTATTAAAAGGATTTCTTAAAGGTACTGGCAGGCCATCAGAACAAAACAAGACCATAAAGGATTGTTTGGGGGGGGGGGGGAGTACCAGATTGTTTAAAAGAACTGTCTGCAAAAGAGTGAAATATTAGCAGAAAACCGCTCCAGGGTAGCATGGTATTACATGAAACTTGTACAAGACTCAGCTCAATTATTAAAGTGAACACTCCACAAATGATTAACAAACCCACTCAAGATGACAGCAGATTGTTGGGAAGGAAGCTTCCTCAGAGCGTCCCTGGGTTTCTAAAAGGAGACTCCTACATGAAAGAAGAACATTGTATTAAGATCACTATATTTTTAACCTCTCATTTCAGCAGTGCAAGGTTCCGACTGGAATCTAACTATTCAAAATTCCCCTTCCACTGTTATTCTCGCCTTTGTTTTGGAAGGAAGCTGCAATTTTCTACACATAGTTGACAAGGAACTGGTGTGCTTAAAGAGCATTGCAGTTTCCAGCATGACATGCTCTTCCATTGGAGGAAAAGCAGTTGCGGTTGCTGTGATCTGCACTTTGGCAGCGATTTCTGCTTGCATAGCTCTCGCAGTGGCTTTGACGGTGACCAGGAACTCCCCTCAAGGTACGTTGCCAGAGCTTCTTGGAATCAGAGTTGCAGGGCCAGGGTATGACTGCAGTGTTCACATCACTGTTGAACTTGCATGGTTCAGATTCATATACTTGATTGTATTTCTTCTGTGGGGTTGCACAACATGCAAAAGTGGTCCATGCTACATATTTTACCTGAATAATCCATGTGGCACAAGAGACAACCACTGGAAAAAGGAAGAATGTAAGAAAATGCATTGCATAGCATGCACCGTGATATTTGCCACAGACTGTCTTTCTAACTAGTAACTGCATCACTGACCCCAACAACAAGTCTGTAAATTGCTTTCTTGGATGGATCAACTTAAACCATTTCTGCCCAGCCCTCAGGTGTACACATTTTATCTCTGTTGCATATATGCAACGTTGAGCAAAAATGGCTTAAGGTCGACGAAAGGACTAGGCAAGCTTTGTTTCACTATACTGTATCCAACAGGAAGTTCTCCAAGGATGAGTTCTGTGAAAGTGTGATGTTTGCATTCTTCTATGCCTGGAGTGGTCAAACTCACTCAACACAAGAGCCATGTACGATAAACCTGAGATGCTCGTGAGCTGCAAGAGAGATGTTAGCCTCATGCCTCGTGTAAGAGGCATGTAAATTCTTAAATATATTTGCTCACCATGAACATTAAACTTACATATTAATTCAGTGTACTCTCAGTTTATACCCAGTAAATAATGATAAAGCTTGAAAATTTCTTACTCGCTTTTTATATTAATTGTAATGCAAAAAGAAGCTCAGCCAACATATTTCCAAGTGAAACACATTATATGCCAAAGAGCTGCATGTGGCTCAAAAGCTATTTTGGCCACCCCTGTTCAATACCAATTGGTCCAATAAGGTGAGGGGGGGGATCACACTATGTCTTCATTCTAATGAGGACATTCCTGGGGCTGGTTCCATGATGTGAAAAATTAGTCAGCGCAGATGATGGTGGAAATTCACTGCTTCTTTCCATTGCCTGTCCCTTGCTGGATGAATGGGCTCCCCTTTTCTTCATCCCTCATCTATCTGCTACTTTCATGGATTCCCCCATCATTTCCCCTTCTGTAGCCAGCCTACTCCTGCAAAACATCTGGGCTCAGTGATGACACCATCACTGAACAGAATAGCCAGAAATCCCATCCTGCTGCTGCTGTCTGGGGCATCTCCAAAGCCTGAGGTTCACTGGCTCTCAGCTGCTTGAAGCAGGTGGCTCACTAGCTCTTAGCTGCTTCCTTTGAAACTTTTTTCAAAGGTCTTTAGTCATGAAGAAACACCAGGCTCAGCAGGAGGCAAACTGAGTCACTTGCCAAGGGGCATATGTTAATGTCATCTTGACCATTGTTTTTCCCAAAGGCTACCAGAGAGTCAGTATGCAGTTTATGTTATATTAAGGCTACAATTTATGAAAATTTAATAGGGAATAAATCCTGCTGAACACCATGGGATTTAATATGAGTAAACATGCACAGGCTACCACTTCCATATGGACACAAGATGGGATTTTTGTGACTGCAGAACCTCAGCTGCAGTGCACCTTCCCAAGAGAGGACCACCTGTCCACTTCAGTAGTCATGTTTTCACAAGGAGCAAAAACGTGACTTTTAAAGAAGTTTGGAGGGGAGTGATTAATTTGCTGTTCTTGTTTGTTTGCTTGGCTTTGTTCTCAGGTGGACTATGATTTGTTATTGTTAAAATTGTTTTGTCCTTTTGTTTTAGTAATGCATTGTCCTAGCAACCCAGAGGGTTGTCTGCCAGAAAGGCAAGATATCAAGGTCTACATTAGCAAATAAATAAAATGCTCTGTATTCCTGCAACATGGCACATCTAACAGGGCCCAAATACTAGTAGGGAGTTGCGTTACTTTTTTCGTTTTTGAAGCCCTTTCTTTTTTGTTGTTGTTTCCCACCACCTTACAATTTCATATTTGGATCTTGATCTTTCAGATATACCTAGGCCAACTATTGATGCAGGTGGAGATATGTTGGATTATCTGCTACATCTGAGGAAAATAGACAGAAAAGATGGATTATTGGTCAGCTGGTATCATGCTGCAAACAAAAAGAATGAGATGGAAGAAGCCTTAAAGAGTAAGATGTGGTTCTCCCCCCCCCCTTCCTGTTTGGATGTATATAGCTAGAAGCAGAGGAATAGGGTAGAAAATAAGTGTTCAAAACAGAAATTGCCTCCATTCTGAGTGGCACCAGAGTCCCCTAGGCCTAGGGGCACTAGCAGGTTTAGCCCTCCCCCAAACTTGCATACAGCTTAAGGAAATCTAAAGTCACCACATTTCTAAATTTTCCTAAGAGAAATTTCAAGCTGCTGCAACTTCCACAACACCTGATGAGAGGGAGACGTCATCTGGCCAGAACCTGATGGAAATCATGGGTCCCTGGTATGTGCTCACATACGTCAACCCTGACCTACATTGGGTGCTGAGGGCTGTATTTGTACTAAGCTTAAAAAAAACCCAAAACAAATTCTGCACCAAAACATTCAGGTTTCTGTAGCCTGAATAATTTGCACAAGACTTTGTTCATATTTTCTCATTTTGCTTAATTTATTGGTGCACAGCTTTCCTCAGTTTCCGTTTGCCAGTCACAAAGAAGGGACAGCACAGCTATGAAGACTGCTTCCCTAATGAAAGTCCTTGTGAACCTCTTCTCTACCCCATCTAACCCAGTCTACTTTTGAGAATGCACCAACCAACTTCTCCACTCCTGGGAACACAACAAAAAATCAGGAGAAAGAGTACCTGCTCATCTGGGGCTTTCTTCCTCTCTGTTCTGCCTGTGTGGTGATTGGTGCTTCTCAGTAGTGATAATCTGTTAACCAGTGGACTGTTAGGGGAAGGGGAAATGCCCATACCCTATGTAACCACCTCCATATCCATCTGTTCATATGCGCAATAGGGGAGATTCATCATCCCTATGGGGAATATGCTTTTACTCCACATCTCTCTTCCTGGATGAAGCAGGACTGCACCCCTCTAACCTCTCTCTGCAGCCATAAGGACTAGAAACTCATGGGCCAATCCTTTAGGCCTTTTGCAACAGTAGAACCAGTGTCTATTGTTGCAAAAGGCCCTGCAACAGCAGAAACATCGTGGTTTAGTCATGTGTGATGGAGCTGCTGAAGGGCCAGCAGCAACAGGCATCTGCCAGACTCAGTTAGATTGCCCACCAGTGCCAGTAAGTTGTTGGTGGCAGGTAGTCTGGGCCAGAGATCGGTAATAACAAGGTGTTTTGGAGGAGGAACCAGGGACGCTGGTCAGGGAGGGGTGGATCCAACAGCAGTCACACATGCCGGATTCTATCCCTGTAAATCCTCACCTGAACACCTCCTGGCTCTCCTTAGAATTACACCAGCTCCACATCTGACATGGGTCCAAGGAGACCCATCAGTGGCCAGAAGGCCTGCATAGAGGTAAATAAGAAAGTTCTTTACTTATCTCCAGGTTGCCTTCTGTTTACCCCCACCCCATAACATGCAGCACAGCCCCATCAGCAGTGCTGCTTGCAGCTGCTGTGGCACAGTGAAGAATGTGCCACATTCTTAGTTCTTTAACAGTGTGATCCTATGCACGTCTACTCAGAAGTAAATCCTATTGCTTTCAGTGGAACTTACTCCCAGTAAAGTGTGCATAGGATTACAAACTTGGAACACAGAAAACAGATGCATTATTTCATGCTACAGGACCAGGTAAAATCTGGCCTTGTACCGTTTTAAGATGCTACACCAGCAGTTTGTGGGGGAGGGCGGGGCGGTGTAGGCTCCTTAAGGGGGAAGTGATCAAGGTTCCCTGGCTGGTATCCCAATTTGGGAACCTCTGTGCTACACCTTTGATATGTGGGTTGAAGAGACATGCAACTGCTAATGGGAATACAATCTATCAATTGACCTTAAATGACAGAAAGGCACATGCAGTTTATGTATCACTTTATCCAGTTGAGGATGAAGTTATTTCCTATCTAAAAGATAAGTTGAAGGGGCTAATTCTGGATTTAAAAGTTTCTAAAAATATATGTTTCTTCCAATAAATAAGAGATTGCATCATCACTGTGATGGAAAAGTTCTGCTACAGTTCAATATATTAAGTGAATCATTCTTTACAGTTAATCAAGGCACAAAAATCTGAAACGATAAGGGAAAAGGATGGCTCACACTGTAGTGATAAGAATGAGCGATTGATTCTCCTTGCACGAGATAAGACAGCTCCGTCAACATAGAACACTATGTTTTGTCTGAAGGGGCTTATCACCCTGTGATAATGAAACCAGAGGAGTGAACAGAAAGCTTTGGATTGATGCGGAACTCTTTAACCTACATATCGGCTTTAGCGGCCTTCTCAGATACATCAGACTTATCTGAGAAATCAAGCTTTTCATTAGGGGCATTTGGGATCCCTCCAGATGAGGACGTGGGAAAGAGAGGTTTCCACTGAGATGTCTATCAGCTGGCAAGGTGACAAAGTTGTCCAGTGTAGAAAGGAATCCAGAGAAACTTGCAGACTGAACATCAAACTGCTGCCCAGATTAATACTGTCAGTCCGATTTGAATACAGGTGGAGCCCCTATTTGCAAAATTTTTAGTTGCAAATCTGACTCAACGAGGGTTTCCAGGACCTGCGTGGAGCCAGACTTGGGCCCCACCTGAGCCCTCTGGAGGCAACTGGAGCCACACGCAGCCTCCATGATCCTCAGAAAAGCCTCTGGAGGTCTTAGAGAGGCACTTCCGGTTTTTGGCTGTGTTCCAGTCACCTACGGAGGAGTGGCCTCTGAGGCTTTCAGGGGCCTTTCGGAGGCCTGTAGAGGCCATGTGCAGCCCTCCGTGCAGTGTGGAGGCCTCCAGGGCCCGTGGAGGTTGCATATGGATTCCATGGACCTCAGAAGAGCCTCCAGAGCTCTGGTCTCTGAGGCTTTCAGAGGCCTGTGGAGGCTGTGCACAGCCTCAGAAAGGCCTCCAGAGGTCCTAGAAGGGCACTTCCAATTTTTGCCCGAAAACTGGAAGTGCCCTTTTAGGACCTCTGGAGGCTGAGGCCCTTGGAGGCTGGTCGTAGCCTCCATGGGCCTCAGAACAGCTCTAGACGTGACTGGAGCAAGGCTTCAGTCGTGTTTGGAGCTTGGTGGAGCCCGAATTTCGCGTGACTTGGTTTCACACAAAATTTGGTATTTGCATGGGTTCCAGGAACAGAACCTTCACGAATAATGAGGCTCTACCTGTATATTGAATTTTTTTTATACAGCACTTCTCTCTATCTAGCCAGTGAACTCAATCAGTTTATCTTTGTCCATGGAGCACAGTTCGCTTATTATCTAAAACCCATATTGGTCAAGGAAGGGAGGAACTTTCCCCTTCCAGTAATTTCAGGGGTTTAATTGGCAAAGCATTATTTTTGCTTTGATTCAGTACCAGCAATGTTCAGCACTATGCAATTATACAAAATATGCAGGTTAGAGAACAGACTGTGTAGGGTGTGCCGACCCAGAAGACAGACAGGATGTGAATGGATGCTCAGAACACCATACACATGTGGAGGGAGATGCTTTGCTTCAGTGATTTGAGAATTAGCAGTGCCCACAGCTGGGTAAGAGTTAAAATGGCTGTCTGGGTAACCTTACTAGAAAGTGGAGTTGGCTTTGGTCACTGAAAGATGATGAAAACCCCTCTTAGTTTTGCCCAAAGACATCCACTGCCTTCAGGAGTGATGCCAGGGTCAGCCAGATTGGGCACTGACCTGAAGCCCACGACCGTCAAAGGGCCCGCCTGACCAGACCAACCTCTGAACTCTCAGTACCAGTGATTGTGGTAGCACTCAATGCATCATCAGGATGCCATCAGGGACTCAGTCTTTGCCCTGGGAGCCCAGCAAACTAACACCAACACTGACTGCCTAACATGGCCAAGAACAGATTCTGTCACTGAAATCTGACTCCAGGGCTGCCGCACCCCTGCTCCCAATAAGGATAGGCTGCCTGTGTTACTGTTTAGAAAGAGAAACGTAGGGCCCATTCACAGATGAAGCAGGGTGAAATGTTGCTTGGGGTGCACTTGGGTGGAGGCACCAGGCTACTCACCTGCTCTACTCTGAGGCCAACAGCAGCAGCTTTCAGCGGGAGGGTCAGCCACACTCAATATGATCAAGATCTGCCAGGTGCCTGGGAGCCATGTAGGAAAAGGAAGCAGCAGTAGCAGTCAAATAATGGGGTGGTTCTCAAGACTCTTTTAGGTAAAATATAGTACAATTCTTCAGCCACAGCCACCTGTGCCTGGGAACCTAGTGGGAAGAGGCAGTGGCTGGAGAAACACCCCATTCCCTAGAGCAGGGGTGTCCAAAGTTTTTGGCAAGAGGGCCACATCAGTTCTCTGACACTGTGTCGGGGGCCCGGGAAAAAAAAGAATTAATTTACATTTAAAATGTGAATAAATTTACATAAGTTTATATAAATGAATATATTAAAGATGAACTTATGAATGAATGAAGGTCTTGCAATAGCTCAATGCCTATAAAAGGCCTTGTACAAAGCAAGGCTGGCCTTTCCTTTGCTGCCGCTGCTGTGTCACAGGTGTGAAAGAGCAAGCAGTGAAGGGAGCTCTCATCCCACAGCTCACACGAGAGGTCAAACAGTCGCCCTCAAGCTGAGAGAAGTTGCGTTGGGCCAGTGCAGGCTTCAACAAATCTCCAGAGGGCCAGAGGCTCATTGGAGACTGGAGGCTCCCTGAGGACCGCATTGAGAGGCCTCGAGGGCCGGAAGTGCCCCCCGGGCCGGGGCTTGGGCACCCCTGCCCTAGAGCACCCCCACTCCATCTTCTCTTTCTGTTCCTCAGCAGCCAATCAACTAACTCTCAAGCCTCTTTTGGCTGGAAATTCATCTGATTCTCCAGCCTACCACTTCCAGCAGAACCACGTCTAGGGACCCAGTGGGAAGGGGTGGAATAGCTCCTTGATGGGGGAAGGGAGTGGGAGTGCATCAACATTGCTCGTGCAGCCCCAGCCACTTCAGGAGGGCCAGCCTGGATAGAGGGTATTCTATTGAAACACTCTTCTCCCTTGGTGCTTCTGGTTTCATGGGATTCTTCCGAAGGAATACCTTTTTGTGATGCCAGCTCACTGGTTCCATGTGCTGAGTGACAATTGTTATGAACAATTCAAGGCAGGTATGTAATCATGGATTCCTTTGCTTTTGTAAAAGAGGGCTTGCTTACCATGTGTCCATTATGCTGTAATTACTAGGTTTTTGAAAAAACTGAAAAGAATCAGAGCAAATGCTTCCCAGTCCCTCCTCCCCAGAGCTACCCCCTGCAAATCCATGCTTGAGGGTTGGGGAACCAGATGCTGCTCGGGGGCCAGTATAGTAAGGCAAATTGACAAAAATCACACCCCTGCAGCCCTTTTGCATGAACAAGTTCTGTTAATGTAAGATCAGCTTTGACCATAAACGCCATTCTGGAAAGCTGGAGCTGGGATGGGGTAAGATTCAGCAAGCTCTGAAGTCCCGTTTCTAAATATTCACAGTTCAATTGTGAACCAGCTAAGTGCTGTAGTCTAAGTCAGCACATAACAAACTTGTCACTATATGCACAGAGACGCCACACTAGGCCTCCCTTGCTATAAATTCACAGATTGTATTATGAACAGGTGATGCTATGGTTATGGAATCTGATGTCACTGTTGAAGCATACAACACACCCAATGAGACAGACAAACCCATCATGGCCCATCCACCAGACATCTACAGTGATAATTCTCTTCAGGAATGGCTGGACGCTGTGCTTAAGTCATCTGATAAAGGTAAATTGGGGGTGATCAAAAGCAAAAAGTGCGTATCAAGTGGGGAGAATTTATATACAGGGTGAACCAAAAGTAGGTGGACAAAAAATGATAACATTTATTTTGAGATTATATATACAGTTATGTTTACTAATACAATTAAATATAATTAAATATAACACAAATGCCATAGTTATAATGAACACCATCGTTATAGTATAACCCTAACACAAGCCCTATTCCACCTACTGCCCACCTACTTTTGCTTCACCCTGTCTATTGTTTTATTTTCTGTCCTAATCCTCAGCATTGGTAACAACATATTCTTATGTCAGATTATCTGCACAACATTCCTGTGAGATCTATTCAGCTGAGATCAAATGAGGCTACTCAGAGAGCTTCATAACCAAAAGCTGCGTCCTTCAGGAAAAGCACTTTGTGTAGACATTAGTACGTTCACACCATATTGCATGCAAATAGCTGCATGTAGGCATGATTGGCCATCTACATGCCTTTGTACATCTGAGACGCTACAAGTTCAGCATTTGCATACTTCCAGGAAGTATGCTCGTAATGCATAAAGAGGCTCTGAGCAGCCTCCTGGTATTCTGCTCCCTGATGGAAAATTAATGACTTGGACAAGGGAAGTAGAAGGAAGAACTTCAGTGGGAAAGGCAGACTAAGGAGGAACGGCTTGAGTTCAAGTCTGGAACGGTGAGGAGGATGTTCTTAGGTCACAAATCTCTGGCTGCTGCTCAGCAGAAGAAAAGTTTCTAATCCTCAGAACATATGGGATAGAACAGTCCCTTCTCATGGGGATAAAGCTAGTCTTTTCCTCTCCAAGCAGCAGCATCTGAAGTACTTAGGGTTGCTTAGGAAAAGAGAAAATCTATTGTTCCACTATGAAAAAGGAAAAAAAAATAGGCAAGAATTTTGAAACAAAGAGGGTAATACAACCCCCAAACAAATCTAAATGACTCAGGGCCCAATCCTATCCAATTTTCCAGTGCTGGTGCTACTGTGTCAATGGGGTGTGCGCTGCATCCTATGGTGGGGAGGCAGTCACAGAGGCCTCCTCAAGGTAAGGGAAAATTTATTCCCTTACCTTGGGGCTGCATTGAGTCTGTTGAAAAGTTGGATAGGATTGGGCCCAAAAGTTGGATAGGATTTTGGACAGCTTCCTGGCTAATCATGGTCCCTGAAGTGGCTTGCTGTGTGTGTGATATAGTGTGGCATTAATGTACGCCATTGATGGCAGGACAGTACACGGCTGGTGAGTAGCACTAACTTATTTCACAAGATTTCCTTCCTTTCCCCACACAGCCATCAAACTGGATTTCAAAAGCATCAAGGCCGTTGGCCCCTCTCTGGATATCTTGGTTAAAACATCCTCTCAAGTCAACATTGATAGGCCTGTATGGCTCAACGCAGATATTTTGAAAGGCCCGAATGTGCCAATTCATACAGCTGTTAATGCAAGCCTGTGAGTAAAACAAACTTTTCTTATTTCTGTATTGGGACACATTTTACGTTTCTTGTTTCTCAAGACACCACTTTTGCCACAGCAAGATAACATGATATCTTATGAAAAATCATTCTCTTGACTAGCAAAGACAAAGGCCATAATAATAAGCTGAATGTCGTGTTTACAACCGATTGGTAGGCTCTTCCATAACAAGATCCTCAATCCTAATCTAGGATATAATTATACCAAGGAACTGATTTAAAGGGCAGATGCAATGATAAGATATGCACTTCTCTCATGCTTTAACAAGGTTAATGATTCAAGGCAATGCAAGCACCAAGATTCTGGAGTTATGGGAAAGAACCCTGCAACTGGCCCCCTATGGCACCTTGCCTCATCCACCCCCTTAGGGTACATTGGATGTTACCTTTACCAGAGTTCAGGAGTCACTTTGACCAGGCCTGTCTCCAACACCATCTCTGTTCACCAGGTCCTCTATCATGTCAGCTCCACCTGTGGCAGGGCAGGGGAGTAAGTCTCAGTTGCATGTGCACCTCCAAGGGTGATCACAGTATACACACAAATTGTCTGCCACAAAATGGTGAATGGATAACCCGGGTGTGTGTGTGTGGGCACACACACATACTTCATGCTTAATCTCCAATAGTGCCTATACAACTGGGGTAGCAGTGAACTAATGTAGTGCAATGGGCACACCCCCCAAATACCTGGCAAGTCATCAGTTACAGGGAAACATCTGGAACAACAACCCCATCCACCATAGTAATGGCCTGCTTGCTGCATATTGTTTGTGTCTGGGGCAGCGCCATTTTGGATTAATACCTGGCCAACATTTCCTTGTGAACAGGCTCCAAATCATCTCATGTTAGCTATTCTTCTGCTAACACAGAGCTTCACTGAGCCAATTTTGCAGTGACTGAGAACACACCATCCTTGATCGATGCCAAGTGTCTACTTGATTGTGTCAGATGACCAAGTTGGCCTGTGCCTGGAGACCTGCTATTAATCACAGCTCAGCCAAGGAGGTTTTTCTTCTACATTTCAGACACTATCATGCAGGTTAGTAGCATCTCTGTGCACACACAGGCAGACTGTAGCATATAATAGAAACTCTCTCTCACACACACACACTCACACTCTAAGTACAGCCCTTGGGATAAGGATAGGGAGCCCAGATTCTGCTCCAGTGCAATCCACTGAAGTGGATTTATAAGCTGAACTCCTACCCAGACACAGTATGAGTCTATGCCAGTGTGGGGGAGAATGATTTGTTTTGAGATGTCTGCTGCTGTAGCTGTCTTATTTATTGTCCTTAGATTCCTGTCGCTCATCCAGCAGAAGTTTCCAAACTGCACTGTCTCCCCAGGATGGACAGCTCTCTATTCACCTCTCTTCCCAAACACCACCTATACCCAGAGAATGGTTGAAGAAATGCACAGCCTTGTGGGAAAGCTGCCCCAGCAAGTCACCTTCCCTGTAAGAGCTGTCATGGCAAGACCAGGCTGGCCTCATTTGAGCTGGCTTCTGAATCAGTCCAAGAGGTAAGAGATTTGACAGCACACAGTTCCTCAAAAGCAGAAACAGAAGGCACCGTAAACCTTGCAAACTAGGTTTATTCAGACATTAAAGATTAAAAAACAAATCTAGCTAAATTTTTCTGCTGAACTTTTTAGCTTCGTCTCAGACTCTAATCCAGAGGTGTCAAACTCGTTTCATACAGAGGGCCGAAGTTAGCATTCAGGGCTCTAGCTGAGGGCCGGAAGTGATGTCATTAAGCAGAAAGAGAGATCATTAAGCAGCTAATGGTCAGAAATCAGACCCTGTTCTCATATAGAAACTCATTAACTACAAATGACAGAAGGGAAAGTATGCAAATCTTGATCATATTTCAAGATTTGGGAAAGCCCAGTTTCATGTGGGCTGCCATTCCAGCTCTAACACCTCAGCAGCTGAGGGCAGGATAAAAAGCTTCTAGGGGCTGCATCTGGCCCCCCCCCGGGTCTTATGTTTTACACCCCTGTTCTAATCAGCTGCTAAATGTCTCTCCTTCCTAGGTACAGTCTGACACTGTGGCAAGGGAAGAGCGATCCAGTTACAGTGGAAGATCTTCTCTATATCCGAGATCACAGCCATCCTGAACAAATCTATTATGACATTTACGAGCCAGTTTTATCTCAGTTCAAAGATGCAGCATGTGAGTATCAAACTCAAACTTTACCTTGAGACACATCAACCAATACAGAGGAAAAATCAACAGGGAGGTAATTAAATATTTGTGCTTCTTACTATGTACAGTGAGCATAAGAACCCCATCTTTCAGGCAACCGGTTCCAGAGGTTTACACACTGGTGAGTCAGATCCCAAGTGACAGATAGGAAAGTTTTACAAAAGTCAGTTCTTTGGTTTCAAACAAGTAATTCTTTTGTCTATAAAAGCTATTGAGGTATTTTCCTTTATGAAATACAAACAAGTATTTCAGAGTGCCATAGCGCCAGGAGTGAAGGAGACTGGATCCAAGTCCTGCTTTCTATTATAAATACAACACTTTACCAGATGAAAGAATTAAGGATTTTCATTTAATCCTGTCAGGGAGTGTACTGGGAGAAGTTAGGCAGACCTAGGGAAGTAGCCTGAAACCCAGTCCAGGGGCTGGATTTGGGGTTTGGACGAACCCATCCACCCCAGGAGCAGACCTTACCATTCTGCACCGCATATAGTCCACCTCAATCAGGGACAGGGACAATCTGGGAGTCACATCTGCCCAGACATCTTGTCTCATGGCCTTTTGGGATGCCGGACAGCAGACGTGACTATCCATGGCGTCCCTGTACCCGTATCGAAAAGTACTACATGCGGCACCTGGGCGGAATGGTAAGACGTGGTCTGAATGGGAACCACATTTCCGTTCCACAGTGGTGGAGAGTTTGGCCACCACTGACCTAGTTTAGTGCTCCTGCACCATTTCCTGCTCTCTAACTTTCCCTTTTTACCAGGTCAGCAGCTGAAGGGATCAGTAAACTAGTAGCACTATCCACTGCTGCCATATCAGAGTAAAGGGGATGCTTGACCAAATTGGATACAGTAACTAGTAACACCTGCAGAGGGAGCTAAGAAGCTACATGAGAGCAAAGCAGACAACTCCCCCCCCCCCCCGGCCTAGTGAAACCAGTGAAGTTTGCTGGTTGGCTTGGAGTGAAAAGTGCAAATAAAACAAATTTAACACCCCAGATGTGTCTAGGTACACACACAGTCCCTATTGCTAGCAACTTACATTGTCACAGGAATTCCAGTCCCTGCACTTACTGGAGAAAAAGTGGATCTGCCTTCCACAAAGCAACACTCAGTTTCACAGCAGACCTGGCAGAAGCAATACAGGCATTTCTGTGCTTGATCTTAAGTAACCTAGATGGCATGATGTCGTGGTTGCTTGATCGGAGGAGTAGAACCCACTTGGCTACTCCTTCCCACCCCTGTTCCTAGACAGACAGGTTTGTCTGCTGAATTGATAAGTGCATGCCAGTTTCAGTAGGTTTGGCCACTGCAGATATGAAGGAAAACTGAAAAGCACAACATATCGGTCTGAGGTCGTGGCATTTCAAACAAAGACTGCTGCAGGAACATGCCCTAGCAGCTTTTAGGCAACTGAACTTGCACAGAAGTTTTTTGGGGGGTGGGGGGTAGTGACAAATATTAAGAGAACATAGGATAATTGTTTTCATCAGAAATTGCATTCTTGAGAAATTCCGAGAACAGTATCATTTCCTTTCAACATAGCAGACAAAGAGAAATCCCTGAATAGCTGTGTCATAGCAGAGCCTCTGATTGGGCTATGCTACTGCCCTTCAGCTCAGTGCTGTCCCAGAGACTTCTTCCTAGTGGTAGTACAGTCCAGAACATGGTTGCTTTCCCTTGACAACCAGGCTGCCCGCTTAGCACATGGACCTCAAGTTCAGAACATTTCTTCAGTCTGAATTGTTCACTCTTAGTTATTCATTCACAGTGCAACAGAAAAAAACATCCACTGTTATTACCAGTGAAGAGACTATTTGCAGCTTTATGCAGTGGTGTAGAACATGAAAGCAAGCTGATTTTTCTGTCTTCATCTCTCTAGTTAGTTCTACAAGAAAAATTTGCCACCAACCAGACTCTTCATAGACTAATCTGGGTGACGCAGCTATGTCTACAGGGGAATACTATCAGTTTATGGGCTGTACTCCAGCCATCCCATTTGGTGGCAAATGTGACTGGCCAGTGTTGTTCAAGTGTTCAATCGGAAGGCAAACATGACTGTCAAACTTGGGAGAGAAGAATTATCCTTCACATTTTGTACGTTCATCTTGTCAAGACCCAATGATCATCAGTAGAGCTGATACGGATAGAATTTCTTCTTTTAAAACAGATTTTTTTTTTAGTCATTTAAAAATAAACAAGGCTCTCCACAGCTGTGCTTTGTGATAAAATGTATGGGTGCTGCACAAAAATTCTTTGTCGGGGAAAAATCAAATCAGATTACCTGAATAAAATTTTGCAAATCAAAAACCTCCATATTTGTTTATTCTGCGTAATTTATTCAGTTTATAGTATTGACTACTCCATTGCTTAACTACAACAAATTATTACTAGCCCACCCTATTTTCTTAGAATTGGCCACAATGTGTCTTGTTCCTGGAGCTAAAATGCACATGAAGCAAAAAATCAAAGTTTTGCATAAAGGCTAAAGGGTTCTGAGCTGTCCGAGAGGGAACAGGCAAGGGATCTTGGGGTGGTGGTGGACAGCTTGATGAAAGTGTCGACCCAGTGTGCAGCAGCGGTTAAGAAGGCCAATTCTATGCTTGGGATCATTGTACAAATCAATGATAAGGCCACACCTGGAGTACAGCATCCAGTTCTGGTTGCCACATCTCAAAAAAGACATAGCGGAAATGGAAAAGGTGCAAAAGAGCCACTAAAATGATTACTGGGCCGGGACACCTCCCTTATGACAAAATACTAGAGTTTGGGCCTTTTTGGCCTAGAAAAGAGGCGCCTGAGGGAGAACCTGATTGAGACATACAAAATTATACATGGGAAGGATATAGATAGAGTGATGCTCTTTACACTCTCACATAACACCAGAACCAGGGGACAGCCACTAAAATTGAGAGTAAGGAGAGTAAGGACAAAAAAAAGAAAATATTTATTTACTCAGCATGAAGTCAGTCTGTGGAACTCCTTGCCACAGGATGTGATGATGGCATCTGGCCTAGATGCCTTTAAAAGGGAATTGGACAAATTTCTGGAGGAAAAGTCTATCATGGGTTCTATCATGAGTCTGTCAAGTCAAGCCATGTGTATGTGCAACCTCCTGATTTTAGAAATGGGCTACGTCGGAATGCCAAATGCAGGGAAGGGCACCAGAATGCAAAACTCTTGTTGTCTTGTGTGCACCCTGGGGCATTTGGTGGGCCACTGTGAGATACAGGAAGCTGGACCAGATGGGCCTATGGCCTGATCCAGCAGGGCTGGTCTTATAAAGGGTAGAAACTTTCTTTAGAGTGTGTGTTTCTATTCTAGATCCCCTTTTCCAAACCTTGCATAACATTAGTGCAGTTGCATATATCCTACAATATCACTGTGGTGATCTTGTAGATTCCTGACAGGGCCTCCACCCCGAGATGCCCAATGCCAACTAATCCAGTCATTCGTCTGCTGCCCTCAATCCCCAACTTTCAACAAGTTCTGAGAGGAGTTGAACAGTGTTCCTAGTTCAAGTACTGTTTACCCTTCAGCAATCTGATGTTCCATCAGAACCTAGGCCAAATTGTAATAGAGAGGGAAGCTCTTCAGAAATACTGGGTTTATTTACAAAGGGCTCTACTGCAAGAATCTTTCAAATAATTCAGCAATGGGATTCAGCAATGATACAATTCAGTGATTTTAGTTCAGTGATCCAGCTCAGGGTTTCAACTTCAACCTTCCATACTGAATGGCTAGGAGTTTGCCCTTATACACAATTAGCTGCTTAACTCCTCCTTCTTTCAGTTGGCCATTTGAAAGGGAATTTCAAAATCAAACTACTCTTCCCACATGTTGTTTCTTTAAACTTAAATGGTTTTTGAGGGAAGACTGTAGTTTGAATCCTAACAGACTTCACATAAAAAAGAAACAGCTCATGCAAAGAAATTGTGCATTTCAAACAAGTTGATGTTGGCCAAGATCAGTGCCTTCAAGCCTTTCTAGAACCAGAACACACCATTAATCTTGGCCTTTACTGATGTGTGATTATTGACACTTGAATGACAATGTCAACCCATATACAACTTAGTACCATTCTTATCAACTTTGGATGTAGGGCATATAAACGAATCCTTACCGAAGTAAACAGTCTCACTGGCATACCAAGAATGTTATGTCTACTATCAGAACCTGGGAACATGGATATCGATCAGGCTCTAGGAACATGGGTATGAATTTACTTCTCTGGAGCATGAACATTGGAGGAAGATGTGAATTTGTACCATCATGAGTGAGATAAGTTATCGTCTCCATGGAGCAAGAGAGCAAATTCCTCCTAATAAATGCAAACTTGAGGTCTTTTAAAATATGCTTTTATTACTATTTCAATAAAGTCCCACAGCTCTAATCAACAATGTGTTCAAAGCCAGAGCTGAAAATGTAGTGCAAAGTCATACAAGAAAAGACCAACCTAACAATACAATCAGACACTCCATCCACAACCAGCTGAAGATCAAAGCAGAGAAGGAAATTTCTTTCAATGGTTCAGAAGGCCGAGTCTGAATGATATTTACAAGAAAAGAACAGTTCCTTTGTGGTAAAATCATGTAGTCTTTCAGACATGGACTGATCAAAGACAATTAAAAAAAAGGTACATTCATAAAGAATGTTTAAAATGGTAGAATGTCTCACATGTGACATGATTTGATACCTGGCTGTGTTTCGTGTTAAGTGTGCACTAGATCAAGGAAGCCCAGTTTCAAAGGGTTTGTGAGCAATGATGCAGTTTAATGCCCCAAGTGCCCACCAACCCCTATATAATAGTCCATAATATCTTCTAACAAGATTTACACTCCCTTGATAAAAGGATCCCGAAAATGTCATTGCTGCTGACTCAATGTGAAACGTTTTTCCTGCCTGTACAGTTTAAGCTACCGATATTTAGTGCAAGTGTAATCCCTGCTCAAACATCTTAGTGCACAGGGCAAGGCAAGAAAAGTGACAAGCAAAAAAGGAGTCCATTGTCAAGTTTGCCTTCACAACAGGTTTTCCTAGGAATCAAATACAGGACTTCAACAGAAGCCAAATCAGATGCAATTAAGGACATGCAAAATTCAGGACAAAGCTGTGTGCACTGCTTACTTAGTAAGTGCATACGCTGTCACCACTAGAAGTCTGACCATTACATTAACCCATTTAGAAATTCTTGTTCTTTGACCATACACCAGGCCAGCAAAATGGATTTCTTCTTCAAGCTTGGACTTGGTAGTTGATGGTAGTAAAAAAAACAAATCTGTTTTTCACATTCTCACAAAGCAAGGATCAATCACTTCAAGTTTACACCCATGTTAATTATCAGATTGTGTCTGTATCAGGAGACAAATTATCAGGAGATAAACTATCAGGAGACAAACTACACAGCGAAAGATTCTGAAGCCTGACAGAATCATCATCTTTGTTCTTCAGGAGAAATTGTTCACAAGCCAAAAAGGTGGAATGGAAGCTCGAGGACAAGCCAGCAATATACGCTGTAATATAGGTTAAGACAGCTGGAGTGGCCTGGTAGTAATAAGACACCTGGGGAGAAAAAATCCATCACATTTGATCAATTTTCTGGGTAAGCGCCAGTCTGCTGATCCTGCCCCCCGAATAAGAATATCAATTCTTCTCCCAATACATTGGACAACTGCAATGCCAGAGAACTCTCTATGAGCTCATAAAAGACAATCATCTAACAGGAGGAGGAGGGGATTCCAGCACAACAGAATCTACCATTAGGGAGGCTGAGGCAGCTTGCTTCAGGTAGCAGATTTTGGAGGTACCATTAAAAGGCAAGAAGTTGTCAATTACATATCATAATAATGCATAAGTATGGAAGAATGACATCATATTTTCTGCCTAAAGCACTAAAGTGTCTTGGATCACTACTGCTCCCGCTAAGCTGCATGGCCATGCAGCTAAAGTCAGACCCCCGCACATTTTCCTTTACAGTGCTCAATAGCTGTGAAGAGCTGGGTGATGATGATGATGTCGTCATCATCCAGTGTTCCAGAGCTGCCCTGCATAGCCAAGGTGGACTCCATGCTATCCCTGCCATTTTTAGTGATCACCTCTGGATGTTACAAATGTCCCACAGAAGCAACTCTCAAATCTGATTCAAGTATTACACCAAGAATGGGTTGCTGCCAAGGAGGCAAACCACAGTGGTGTGTGCCTTTCCATTGTGAAGCATTACTTTTAAAGTTTGAATCCATTTTAATCTACAAAACCCTAGTGCCAGAAAAACCTTGAAACTAGAAATACTGGCTCACACAGCCATTTTCACATAGCTGATTTCTCCAAACTTAACACTCCCAAACAGGCAGTACATGTGGTACTGCACAGTACATGTGACTGGATAGAGAAAACTGTTGCATGAACTAGAGTTGCACAGATATATACTCTGAACAGTTTCCATAACAATACCAGTTCCAGGAAGCACTCTCCCAATTGTGGGAATCACTTCTGACTGTATCTGTGCATCATTAGATGTCACAATAACTATTCTTCATGGGATTATTCCCAAATATACTTCTGCACAGTCCTGTAAAGTACAGTATTTGCCAGGAAAATGCCCATTTTGGAGATGAGTGGTCTGGAAAGGACCACAAGGAGTATATGCTCCAACCCAGTGTACCATAAAAGAATCCATCAGTCAGGTACACGCAAGTAACATGAGTCAGGATGTGCCACTCCTAACGTTTTTAAAGCACAAGGCAAATTTGGTGAACTGAGACCATGAACAGATGGGGAGCCTCAAGGCTTTTTACAAGAGAAAGGAACTCATATTAAGCATTGCCTGGAGAGCTGAAGAAGAAGGACTGCTAGCTAGAACAAGTTGTGATGTAAAATAGAGTATGTTGCAACTGGCTCAGTTACAAAATGTTCTTTAGGCTCACAGGGACTTTCTTCCTCATGCCTCTTTCCCTCAAAAGTGTCAATTTTCCAATTCCCTGCTTTAACTATAGCTTGCCACAATATCCAGATCAGACTAATGTATGATTTGCACTAAGCCCTAAACCATTATTTGTAAACTCCCATGGTTCAGGATAACACTTGCTATAGTTTGCTCAGTTTGCACATCACAGCAAGCTAGCATTTGAGCAGTTTGGAATTCATGAGCCAGATCAAAGGAACACATAAGCCTATGGCAGGTTCCCAGTCTTCTAACCCAGTGTTTCTCAAACTGTGGGACCATTAGGTGGATTGCAAGCCGATTTCAGGTGGGTCCCCATTCATTTCAATATTTCATTTTTAATATATTAGACTTGATGACATCACTTCCAATGGGCCCCAACAGATTGTCATTATAATAAGTAGGTCCCAGTGCTAAAAAGTTGGAGAACCACTGCTATAACCCATAGCTTGAAGGACTGTGTGAATTGTGGCACTGTTGTGCCGTGCTCCTAGAAGTCTAGATGCTTACCTTGGTGAGCTCATCCTTCTCTTTCCAAAGACAGAAACCAGAACATAAGGTCTCCCCTCGTGTGTACTCTGGGTCTGCTGGATGTGTTGGCAGAGTGACTGATCTGAATGCTACAACATATGGATCACTGGGGAAAAAAAATTTAGTTAGGGGAAAGCGAAATGAACTCCCCCCTACTCTAACATTAACTGTGAACACAAGAACAAACCAGTGTTCACTCAGTATATCATATAGGTTGAAACTGCTCTGGATCACACAACACTAGTTCTTGAGCAACATTTTAAAATGACCTTAATCCTCAAAATGTCCAGAAAAACCAGTTAAGCTCTGACATAACTTTTAAGAATATGTATACACCATACTTAAGGCAGAGTTGATGTCCCAACAAATAGAACAGGGAAGACACAGTTGCCAACATACCCTTTGCTGCAAGGTTTTCTTCGTGATACCAGGATGACAAAGTCCTGAGGCTTGTTTTCATCACTGATAGTCTGGCTAATTACACGGTAGATCATATCGTCTTTGTCAACTTGCTGGACAAGCTCAGCATTCCTGTAAAGAGGATAATATTTTTTTGTAAAGGCAAAAACCCAAGAAAAACAGACATTGTTTAACGTAGCTTCCCATAAACAGATAAAGTGCTCAAAATCCGGAAGTAGATCTGAGTGTATTTGTAATTGAACAACTTTGGTTCGGTAGTATAAAAGCTAGAGAACAACAAGAATTGACTAGATAACACTTGGAAAATTCCTTTTGAGGAAGGCAAGGAAAGAAGAGGCCTCTTAAGAGAAGCACTAGAACAGTGGTCCATCTAGCTCAGTGTCCTAGTCAGGTATGCTTCAATTGTGAGTGCAAAAAAGCCACAGCATAGGTACTGATTGTGGAATCCAATTTCCAGAGAATCACAGCTTTTAGGTTTGGGACTGGCTAAGATTACTTGTGCAAGTGGCATTTTAAACCATTTTGAAAATTTGAATAAAATTTAAGATAAAAAAACAAAACAGCCTTTTGGTTCTGAAGTTTATTGATTGAAAGGCTGTAGGCAAGAAGATCCCTTATACTGCAAAGTAAGGAACTAGTGATACCATCCCCAGAAAAGAGCAATTGTACTTACACATAATGTTGATCCCATTCATGCCTTCGCTGCAGGTCCGAGAGCAGCAGGAAGGCCTGCATTGTGTCAATGCAGACAGTCATCTCTATTCGGATAGACAGGAACTTGTCTTCCTCTAGTGTGTACATCCTGACCTTAGATAACGCAGACAGAGAGGTAGTTAAGCCAAAGGAGACACTCTCGATACAGATTCTCTTGATCTCAGTTCAATGCAAGTGTAGCAGAAGTGATTTCAGTATATACAAGATGGTGAACAAGAGACAATGCTTGCAAGCACAAAGACCTCTTCTGAAACAGCAAGGAAACCTGTCTACCTGCTAGAAGCTTCATGCTGGCACTGAAAGAGCATTTCTCTGACATTCAAGCAGTATAATGCGTGCAGTTGCACAAGCAGCTAACTTCCAAACTATCCTCAAAAGCCAGTTGACTTCTGGGGAAAAGAGCAGAAGTTTGTCAGCTGCAGTCAGGGTGCTTTTACCAGAAAGTCTTTGGAAGCTGGAGCTGGGTATACGTTTAGGTTTAAGGGAGAGAACCAGGAGTTCAAGAAAAGCTATCGGTTCAGGTCTAAAGAGACAGTGTTTTTATCCTGGGAGAACAAGGCCCTTCTTTCCTCTCTCAACACATTATATATGCTAGCTGTACCAAGCAATCTCTCTGATCCCAGATAATAGGTGGAGTTAAAGATCAACCTACTGCTGAGAACAGTGCTGGCCCAAGACCTCCTGATACTGCATGCCAAAACCCTTACCCAATGATGTGCCAGCCTCTGCTCCTCTCACTCTCCTATGGCCTAACTCAGAACTTCCCTCTTCTACACATTTCCACTTTCTCTTCGTCTTCCTCTTCCTTTTCCAATCCAGGGAGCAGAAGGAGAAAGAGGAGCAGTGGAAGCAAGTAGGCCAACAGAGATGAGCACCCCACACCAATCTGTTGGCCGCGACAACCACTTCAGTTGGCCTCATGGATGGGCTGGCCCTGGCTTAGGGAGAGTGAAGAATATCTTTTCATATTGTGTGAGATGGCCAACTTCATCAAGGAGAAGAAACAAGCACTTGCCTAAAATGACAGGAGCATTACACCCGCGAGTGGTAGGCAGGGAAGGGACTTTTGGCACGCCCCCCTCTCGGTTATCACAGGTGCTTTCTAAGAGACGTCAGTGAGAACAGCACAAATGCTATCCACACCACATATTACAGCTTTGCTTAAGGTAAGAATTCTCTTTTCCCAGCAACTCAAGACCAAACCAAATGTGAACTCAACACACAGGACTAGTGTGTCCAATTTTTAATCATGACAGTTGTGTCCCACCCACCTTGATCTAGATCAGGACTGTGGTGGAGAGAGCAAAGGGTTTAGTCTTCCCATGATTATTTAGCAAATACACAAAGGGCCAAACAGTTTCAAGTTCTATCTTGTGCTGCCCTCTATTAAGCAGCACAGTGCTTAGAAACAACAGTCACCTTCACTGGGAGTACATTAATCTAGATTGTGCAGCCACATCTACAGGAAAAGGCTGATGGAGAGAAAGCCTGGACCCTTGGCTGCTTGCTCAGCATTCCAGGCCAAACAGGGTTGCTGTGCTGTTCAAGGATGGGATTAGTTACCTTGTCTGTTTCAAAGGCAAGCACCCAGTTTGCTTTAGCTACTAAAGTCTTCAGTGCAGTAACATTGTTGTAACTCAGGTAAACCTGCAATAGAACACACAATAAATATGCAGTGATCGATCTTAATTTTCTTTCTGAATTTCATTTGCGATGCCTTTTGGCTAAGAACAAGTGCAGTATCTGTTCTTTATTAAAATTGTAAACCTGCAGGTAAGGCCTGTTGTGAACTCTTATGTACTTTAAAGTACGTACCTCCTGAATGCCCAGAGCCCACAGCTTGTGGATGACCTCTTCCATCTGGCCATACCTTCTCCATCCCCCTTTGCCACAAGGTCTGCCATCTACCATTGCGTGTTCCTGCCAGAATGTGCAGAACTCCATTCCAAACTAATGGGACAGGGAATCCTGTAAATCAAGTCTGGATTGCCTACTCTTGGATCTATATAATTTGCTTGTTGAAGAATATGGGATTTTAAAGAGTATGTCATCTTCCATTTTGAAAACAAAACTCTCCCTAAGAAATCTCTCTCTCTTTCACTTAAACAACTCTGCTAGTTCTTTGATGGTTTCTGGGCCAAATTCAAAGTGCTGGTTTTGACCTTTAAAGCCCTGGGACCAGTTGAAGGACAGCCTAAGTCATAGTCAGAAACTTTGCCCCAGATGCTATCCCTTTTCTAAGCAAGACAGAGAAGGCTAATACAGACAAGGCCTTCTCACTGGTGGCACTCCTGTCTGGGCAACTCATTCCCAGGGAGGCAGGAATTGCATCTTGTTTGCAGGAGGTATGATGATCTTCCTTTTCAGAAAGGCCTTTGAAGATGGCAAAGGTGTTCCTGGAGGAGGGCAAAACAGTAAGTGTCCTCAGGTACCCAGATGCCCATGTAAAGTGGCTCCTCCCCCTCTGCCTCTGAGCTGTTTGAGAAGTAAGAGCAAAGCTGAGGAGATGCCTCTGCTTTTGTAGCCATGACTGGCTTGGAAGTGGAGGGGGAGGAGTCATTTTACACTGGCATCCAAGTGCCTGAAGTTACTTACTGTTTTGTCCCCACCCAGGAAAGCCTCTGGGAAAAAGGGGAACATTTATATGCTACAGACCACTACTTACCCCTCCCCTCCAATACTACTCACACTGTTCATATTGTCAGCAAAAAGAATTTCTAACATGTTTATGTATTGCTATCTTATGATTGACCTATAGGGTCTATGTTTCTTGTTAGTATTATATCTTATGTTTTGATTTTTACAGTTTTTTTGCAGGCAGAAACTGCAAAAAAGTAAAAAAATAAATCAGGGATTCAGCAAATCAAATCCCTTAAATTTCAATCTAGATTTGCCCATTTTGTCTCATTGTGGAAAGGTTCTGTTTGCACAGTGACAGCTACATATTCATTTCTATATCCAGTATTCCAAGGTACAAGTAAATAAATCAAGCCTGGCTGAATATGCACTCCAGATGCCCATGTGCTACAACACCAAGGCCAGCTGCTTGCATTCTGGCAGTACAATTTCCATTTCAACAGAAGCACACAAAATTCTATCATCATCATCAGCATTTCTAGCTACTTCCCACAAGAGGGCCCTTGTCCTTCAAGACATCCGTAACACAGAGAAGCTCTACAGTCTATGTATTCCCACACCGCTGTGGGCAACAGTGTGGCCAGTAATCTTCATCTAGATGTTGCAAGAATGTTTGTTTAAAGCCCCAAACGGTCAGGCATCAGGAGGAGGTGCAGATATTTGGACCACTGCAGCACTGGAAGAGGGAGACTTTGGATTTTAAAAACTCAAAATAAAGAATAACAGTCTCTCTGTTCCAGAACGGAGCTTTCAAAGAAGCTATTATAAATGTAAACTATACCAAACAAATAGCTATATGAGAAACCATCCCTAAAAAAGTGAATGATCACGTAAAGGCCTGCTGAAGCTAAGAGAGCCACTGGTGGTGGTGAAGAATCAGCAAAGGGCAGGGTAGGTAGGTGGGGTGTATATGCATTTCCTGGGGTGGGGAGTTCCTGAATGCCACCACAGAGAAGGCCCTGTTCCTCATTCACACTAACTGTGCTTCTGTTAGTGACAAGCCACACAGAAGTCTCCCCAGCTGACTTCCGTAGATGGGCAGGATCATACAGGAGAACATGGTACTGCATTTCTTGCTAAACTTTTCATGGACCCCCAAAAAGCCCCTTTAACAGGCAAAAGTTATTAACTTGTAGGACACCAAGTTCAAACTATTTTACCTTGTTACTTTGGTCCCAAGGCACAGACAAAGGAACTTCCGTTTGCTTGCAAGAAGTGACGTACTTTCTGTAACACACACAAAGAGTGCATTTGTTACTGTAACTGACTGTCAAAAGACAAATTTTGAGAAGCTCCTCTTAAGTATACTTAAATGTAGACCCATTTTTAATATTTGGTAATATTGGTAATACTCCCAGGAACCATCTGCAAGTAAAAAGGTATATTATGTTTGTATGTATTTAAAGTTAGCTATCCAAGAAGGCTATATGCAAATGCCAACAATGGAAGACACCAAAAACCCTTCAGATTGAAGGAGATGGCACATGGTCAACGATGAAATACTGCCTGGGAAATCCGCATACCGGTAGTTTTCACACTCAAGGTACAATATTAAAGTCAAAAGGTTGGCTTGTGACAACAGGATGACCATTACAGAAAAAAGGTTAAATTGAACCTGTTTGGGAGAGCATTTGAAAGAAGACTTCCCAAGAAGTCAGCCAAGGGAAAATGGAATGTCACATGACCAAAGAGATCAAGAACTTTAGATTGTGCCCTTCTATACTTAGGAAACTGGTTTACTATAAACTGGAAAAAGTATTATACAGGTTGAGACTAATTGTTCGCATGGGTTCTGTTCCAAGCACACATTTGGATGGCAAAAAAACTCAGTATAGCAAATCAATTTAAAAAACAAAGTATCTTTGCTCCAGTGATTTAAAAACAGCCTTGCTGACCTTTGTGATGTAAGATAAGAGTCATTAACAAGACAATCCAGTAATCAGTCCTCCTTCAAGAGCTTACAAAGAGCTGAGAACTTACACTCAGCCCCTCCTTTCACCAATGCAAAGGGATCACCTTTCTTTCAAGTGCTCAGGGGGAAGGGAGGGGTCCACTGGGGAGAGAAGCATTGATAGATTGTCAGCCAACTGCCCCCCTCTCATTAAGGAGGCTATTGTTAAAAGGACTGTTCAGTTTTTTAAATTGATTTTAAAGGGGTGCATTTTCCCCTTCTCCAGAGATCAGCACATTCCTTCTCATTTGCAGGAGCCATTTCTGTTGAGTCAAATCCGTGCATTAAAAATCCATGTATAAATAGGCTGGACCTGTATACCTAGGAGTTTGGACACCAAGGTGAACACTGTAGGTCCTTCAGAATAGGAATCTTTTTTTCTAATTTTTTCAGTAACCTTTTTTACTCCCTAACATTTAAAGGGAGTAAGAACAGGCCTAAATCTCTAACATAAGCTTGCTTTTTGTCTTGAAGAGGCTGAGAGAACCAGAGGAAGCCCATAATTGCCATTGGAATCAGTTTAGGATACCAGAAGGACAACACAACACATTTTCTTCCAAGCATAGGGCACAACACATTCAAAATTAACCATCAAGGTATGGTTTTATTAGCTATATCCCTTCTTCCACCTGCATTTTGGCACAATGCATCTTGGTTCCTCAGGTACTCTGCTGAACTACACATGAAAGAGTATGACAGGCAGACACCTGGAAAAAACTGTGTCAAGACAAGAGGAGTCCCACAACAAAATGTTGTAGAAAAGTGGTTCTCACACATTTAGCACTGGAACCCACTTCTTAGAATGAGAATCTGTCGAGACCCACTGGAAGTGATGTCATGACCAGAAGTGACATCATCAAGCAGGAAAATTTTTCACAATCCTACTCACACTTACCCAGGAATAAGCCCATTTACTATAATTGTTAAAAGAATATACATAGTATCTTGTTAAAAGTAAAGGTCTAACATTTCCCCAAATGCAGTCACATACCATGGTAGTATCAAGTCTACTGTATACTAAAAATAAAATATTGAAATGAATGGGAACCCACCTGAAATTGACTTATGACCATCTAGTGGGTCCCGACTCACAGTTTGAGAAACACTGTTGTAGAATGTAATCACATCTTCATGGGTGTCCCCTTTGAGGGAAAGGACCATGATTCAGTGGTAGAGCACATAGTTTGCATTGAATGGTCCCAGGTTGAAACTCTGGCATCTCCAGATAGGGAAGAGAAAAATTCTTGCCTGAAATACTAGAGATTTGTCCCTAGACTAAGTTTACAATACTGATGGACCATTGTTCTGATTTACTGTTAAGAAGCTTCCTATGACTCAATGTAGGTTACCTCAGAATATACATGCCCTCAATCAGGCCAAACCAAAGAAGCAAAGCATTTGGGGGCTTTTTTGCCTTCATGTTTGTTTGTTTTTTATCTGATTGACACAAGAGCTTGCTATCTATTCCTTCCAGCAATTTAAGGCCATGTTCAGACAGGAGCTGCCATATGCAAATAGTTTAGAGAAGGGGTGCCCAAACCCCGGCCCAGGGGCCACTTGCGGCCCTCGGGGACTCCAAATCTGGCTCACAGGGAGCCCCCAGTCTCCAATGAGCCTCTGACCTTCTGGAAACTTGCTGGAGCCCATGTTGGCCCGACGCAACTGCTCTCAGCATGTGGGCAACTGTTCTACCTCTCACGTGAGCTGTGGGATGAGAGCTCCCTCCACTGCTTGCTGTTTCACGTCTGTGATGCTGCAGCAGCAAAGGAAAGGGCAGTCTTGCTTTGTGCAAGGTCTTTTATAGGCCCTGAGCTATTGCAAGACCTTCATTCATTCATATAAGTTCCATCTCTAATTATATTCATTTATATAAGTTATTCAAATTTGAAATGTAATTCTTTTTTTCCCAGCCTGATACAGTGTGAGAGACATGATGTGGCCCTCTTGTCAAAAAGGTTTGGACACCCCTGGTTTAGAGGCTTGATTTAAGGACTAAAGGCAAAATTAATGGGTAGTTACCCAAGTCAGCCTTGATATAGTACATTGTTGTTCTGGGTCCAATACTAGCCCTGACCTCAAGCAGCAGAAAATAGCTTTGTGCCAACAGCCAGGCGCAGTCATAAGATGCTCTTTGCTCAGTCATATCACTCCTATACAACCTCATTCTCAGAATCCAAGATAAAGAAGTGTAGAGAGTAAGAAATTTGACTGATAACAACTGATCCATGACCTTCAGAATGACAGAGCCATGGTGATGGAGTCCAAGGTACCCAATAGCACAGCTCAGCCTGACCTCAAGCCATATGACTAGAACAATTTTAAACAGAGAAGCTTAAGAAAAGGCCAGACAGGATAGTGTTCACAGGTAGGTGGAAGAAGAAGATCCAGGCAGACACCACAGTTTCAGAGGACTGAAGTCCGTATTTCTTTCTGCTCCACAACAAAAGGCATCCGTATATTAGAGAAGGGACTCCATGTTGTTCTGGCTCAAGAACAGGTGCTAAGGCATGTCATGTGTCATTTAGATCAGGCAAGTCAACATAAGGTTCAGTGGGCTGGATGCAGCCTTCAGAAGCTCTTTATCTGACCTGTGTGATATTCTCCCAGCACGACCCTCAGCTGTTCTCAGTTGCAAAGTGACACATTGGCCAAAGTGGCCCTTTTGAGAAAGCCCAAGCATGTGTGCCACCCTTTCAGTAGTGTTGAGGTGTCACTGCTTAAGGGGCAGCCCATGTGATAACTGGGCTCTGCCAGAGCTATCCTTTAAGCAGTGCTGCTTCTGCCGAGGTGTTACTTTTTATAGCATATATGTGCATATACTTTCTGTACTAGAGCCCTCAAAGGCAACTTTGTAGTATATTCTACACTGTTCAGTCACTACAAAACTGTCTGCAATAGAAGAAGGGTAACAGGAAGCTCCATTGCCTTCACTTAGTCACCCCTAGCTAGGACGTCAGACCAATTCATAAAATGTGACTAGAGAGATACTATGACTCTTTGGTCACTCATTAGCAGCAAACTAGGGTTAAAACTATGGGCGGGGGAGAACAGAGACCACATTTATGCCTCAACTTCCAGATGTGTGAAAATTGCACAAGCAATTGTTATGCTACCAAGGCTTCAAATGTATTTAGAATCACGGTAAAGTAGTCATTTGTGTTCATGTTTTTTTTTCATATGTAGAGGTTCTCCATATGTAGAAGCTATTGTCATATTGGCCTTGGAAGGTCAATGTCTGGACCTGAGAGAAAAAGGTGAAAATGGGTGTGCACATCTCTCCTATCAGTACAATTTGATCGCTTCACAAATAGGGAAGATTCGCTCACATTTCTGAATCATCACTAATAACTTAGCAGCCCAAGTGTTGCACATTGACCTTGTGTGGAACAAATCTGTGCGATTCTGGAATCATTTTAGGAGAAAGATCGAACTGCAAGAATCCCATGTGACAAAATTTGAGGCATTTTGGAAGGTTAGTAGCAGTGATACAAAAGTGCAAATAATTCCCAAATCTGCTGTCTCCAAAGTTCTCACACCTGAAGTCCACATCAGTTCTAATCTTATTCCAAGATAGAAAGAATTCCAACCTTAATTTAAAAAAAGTTTCCCCATCCCTCCCCCACCTCTTCTGCCAGGTACAGACAAGTAGAGACACAACAGCATTTATATATTTCCAGTTCTCTGAAGAATATGGCAGCAAAAATAAAGAAAAATGTTGGCTATTTGACACTCTTAAGGTATCTACATGTAAGAAGAAAAATACAAGAATGAAGATGAGGCCAAAGACAAACACAAACCAATAGACACAGAGAGATCTACCTGGTACTACTTACAGAGTTCTGGGAATTTCTCCATCAACATTCAACCTCAGTAATCCACATTCTCTGTCCTTCCCCCACAGAACTGTATTTCACTCTAACGCTTTGCAAATAGCACTCTTGCTTCTCTAGACATTTAAGATATTCCTCCCCTCTGACCATTAGGATAAGTGAAGTGTAGATTATTTTATTGCTCAGAACGCTACACTCCCCTGCTAGGATGATGTAGCTGTGGCTTACAAGAAGGCCCATAAGAGTGACAGGTACAAATGACTCGGTAACACAGCTGTCAGAGAAGGGCGGTGGGGAGAGAGACTTTTGAGCAGGAAAAAAGCTGTGAACCCCTAAGTTACCACATTCTATTTAATCTGGCATGCTTATGATGCTCACAGCATACATTGTTCTTCATTCTTTCTCAAGTCTGCCTTTTCACACTGCTCTCGAGAGAACGCATTGATCTAGCATTAATGCCCCCAAAACTGTGGCCTTAAGGATAACACAGGAAGCCGCTGTCTGTGTTCTGTAATAAATTATGAATTAGAAACAACCAAACCACAAGGCTAAAAATACACTATGAGGTTTTCGTGACATAACAGGAGGCATGCTAGAAGGGGCTCTGATGTCACCACAAGGCAGAAATGGAAGCAGAACAAAACAGAGACCTGAAGAGCGTTTGTTTTATAAATAGAATACAGAAACAGAGTGTTGGGGAGAGGACAGAAATCAGATATTTCTTTTATCTTCTACACCATCTTTGCTGTTTGCAGGTCTCTTGTTTTTTCTCTTTCTCCCATGCAACCTTTCCTATATGTCTCCATAGTTTTCCATCTTTCTTGTGAGTTTATCCAAATATTATAGTCTAGCCAGTATCCAGTCAATCTGTCGTCATGTTTTTCCCTCTCCCACTTTCAGTATATTTTGTGTGAAACTTAGAGAGTTCTGGGAATTTCTCCATCAACATTCAACCTCAGTAATCCACATTCTCTGTCCTTCCCCCACAGAACTGTATTTCACTCTGCTGATCTCTTGCTGATCTCTTGACTAAGGTATGCAACTTGTCCCTCAAAAAGGCCACAGTGCCAGAAGATTGGAGGATAGCAGATGTCAAGCCTATCTTTAAAAAGGGAAAGAGGAGGGACCTGGGAAACTCTAGGCTGGTCAGCCTAACATCTATACCTGGTAAGATGGTGGAATGCCTCATCAAAGATAGGATCTCAAGACACATAGACGAACAGGCCTTGCTGAGGGAGAGTCAGCATGGCTTCCGTAAGGGTAAGTCTTGCCTCACAAACCTTATAGAATTCTTTGAAAAGGTCAACAGGCATGTGGATGTGGGAGAACCCATGGACATTATATATCTGGACTTTCAGAAGGCGTTCGACACGGTCCCTCACCAAAGGCTACTAAAAAAACTCCACAGTCAGGGAATTAGAGGACAGGTCCTCTCGTGGATTGAGAACTGGTTGGAGGCCAGGAAACAGAGAGTGGGTGTCAATGGGCAATTTTCACAATGGAGAGAAGTGAAAAGCGGTGTGCCCCAAGGATCTGTCCTGGGACCAGTGCTCTTCAGCCTCTTCATAAATGACCTGGAGACAGGGTTGAGCAGTGAGGTGGCAAAGTTTGCAGACGACACCAAACTTTTCCGAGTGGTGAAGACCAGAAGTGATTGTGAGGAGCTCCAGAAGGATCTCTCCAGACTAGCAGAATGGGCAGCAAAATGGCAGATGCGCTTCAATGTCAGTAAGTGTAAAGTCATGCACAATGGGGAGAAAAATCAAAACTTCACATATTGGCTGATGGGTTCTGAGCTGTCTGTGACAGATCAGGAGAGAGATCTTGGAGCGCTGGTGGACAGGTTGATGAAAAGCGTCGACTCAATGTGCGGCGGCAGTAAAGAAGGCCAATTCTATGCTTGGGATCATTAGAAAAGGTATTGAGAACAAAACGGCTAATATTATACTGCCGTTGTACAAATCTATGGTAAGGCCACACCTGGTGTATTGTGTTCAGTTCTGGTCACAGCATCTCAAAAAAGACATAGTGGAAATGGAAAAGGTGCAAAAGAGAGCGGCTAAGATGATTATGGGTATGGGGTACCTTCATTATGAGGAAAGGCTACGGAGTTTGGGCCTCTTCAGCCTAGAAAAGAGGCGCCTGAGGGGGGACATGATTGAGACATACAAAATTATGCAGGGAATGGACAGAGTGGATAGAGAGATGCTCTTTACACTCTCACATAACACCAGAACCAGGGGACATCCGCTAAAATTGAGTGTTGGGAGAGTTAGGACAGACAAAAGAAAATATTTCTTTACTCAGCGTGTGGTTGGTCTGTGGAACTCCTTGGATGTGAACAGGATGTGGTGATGGTGTCTGGCCTGGACGCCTTTAAAAGGGGATTGGACACGTTTCTGGAGGAAAAATCCATTACGGGTTACAAGCCATGATGTGCATGTACAACCTCCTGATTTTAGAACAGGGCTATGTCAGAATGCCAGATGCAAGGGAGGGCGCCATAATGGGGTCTCTTGTTATCTGGTGTGCTCCCTGGGGCATTTGGTGGGCCACTGTGAGATACAGGAAGCTGGACTAGATGGGCCTATGGCCTGATCCAGTGGGGCTGTTCTTATGTTAGAGACTGGCAGAGATGTAGCTAAGGATTCCATTTTTATTTTAGAGCAAATCTGTAGCCTTACCACTGCGGAAATCCATTTGCAAACATGCAGGCAGTGCACACAAAAAGCACCACTGAGTCTATCTGCCTTGCATGACCAGATATCCTATTGCTGATTTCCAGTCAGGTGATCCATTCATCCTGCCACTCACCTGTTCCAAAAGTTTAATACCAGTCCATCTACTACGTCAAAGTTCAGCTTCAGTGTACTTTTCAGCATGTGTAAAATATGCATGCCTTGCTACTGAAGAAGTGGGGACACTTGTGTACACTGTCCTGAACTCCTTGGAAGAAAGGCAGGATACAAACTATTACCACTTATCTCCATATGTCGGAATTTAAGATTAGATTTTTCACAGCTCAGTCCTAACTCACTCCCTGTGTAGTGAAGCAGTGGTGTCATAGGGGAGCTTTTGGCATATTGAGGCCTCCTTAGGGTAAGGGAACAATATTTTTTCTTTCCCCTTTCCTACTTATGAACATAATTGTATCCCAGGAATAAGCCACTAGAAAAACACAGCCACGTGGTCATCATTGGAATGCTATATTCCCCATATCATTCATTTACATAGACAGGATGGAGGAGGTGGTGAGAAGTTGATGCACGGAGACTGCCAGAGCAACAACATTGTTTTTACTTACCTATCCAGTCGAATTTTTTTCCGAGCGCTAGCTTCTTTGAATCTTCTCTCGCCATCCTATCAGAGAAGGAAGTTGGGATGTAGCTTACATTTTAAGTCGCATAAATCACAAAGAAAAAACAAAACCTCAACTAAGAGACCAGCCAGATATGAGGTTTTAACTTAAAAGGAGTTCAGGTTCACATAGCTCAATTTGGAATAAAATCTATAGGACAGAAAACAGTGATAATTTAACATTATCTGAAGCATACATCTCTTTCTCTCACCCACACTCACACAGGAGAACACAACATGGTAGCGGTTCTCAAACTCCGAGTTTGAGAACCAAGGTAAGTTGTTGCAGGGGAGGGGGAAGGCAACAATGCAGGATCCCCCTGGATTGCGCTGTTCCAAGGGATAAAGAGGGGTTCCCACTTACTACAGCCAGCGCCAGCCCCCTGGGGGATCTGCGCTGCCTGTAGACCCCACTGCAGAGCTTCCCAAGCCTCCAGATGTTTGGAGGCTTGGGGACCTCTGAGGCGGGGTCTGCAGGCTCGCTGGACTCCCCCAGAAGGCTGGCGCTGGGTTTTTATAAGTGGAAATCCCCCACCCTTGTCCCTAGCAACAGCTCAATCCTGGGGATCACGTTACTGCTTTCCCCCATTCTCTGCCTCATAAGAGACATGGCTACACACGCTGATGGATCACAACCCACCAGTTTGAGATCCCCTGCAATTTAGGAATTGGGAGCAGCTTCCATCCACTTTTCTACATTCATTTCCAAACCACAACACCTCTGAAGACATCTTTTCATTTATAAAAATGAGCCAGGAATATGTGCAGGCATTTCATGACTGGTTTGGGCTGAAGAAACTGGAACTCGATGAATATGACTTATATCCAAGTCTACTACCATCCTCTGCTGCAGAAAATTAAGGCTGCTGGACTGCAATTCTCTGTCCAGCATGCAATTATGCCTTTTAAATAAAGAATTCTATACTGCTGTGCATTCCACTAACCCCCAGAGACCTCCCTTACTTCCAAATTCAGATGAATCTAGTTTTCAGAACAGACTTAGAGAAAGTCAGTTTTGCATGGTAAATATGCTTCGGTCTGTACTTGAGTTAAATTGGCAACTCTGGGTCATTCCACTCAAAATTGTTATCCAGCACTTTCTATACCATGTGCCACCATTTGTTTCTTACCCCGGATTCTGGTTTCAGCACTGGAAGTGTGCGTGGCTGACCCTCTGCATCGAGGACTACAAAGGTCATGAAGGCACTATTGATGTGTCTTCGGCTGACTTCCATTTCATGTCGATAGGCCTCGACACACACTCCAACCTCCATGCTGGAATGATGAACAAGATTTTTTTAGCTGTAGCATTGCTTGATGGACAGACAGACATTGTGACAAACAGACTAATCAAAAGGAGAGTCTCTGCTTCTTATTCACTCTGCTTCTTATAGAACTGTAACTACAGGCTGAGACTAATTATTCCTTCCAAGTACTCACTTGGATGGCAAAAACTATAGCAAATCAATTTAAAAAACGACGTTTCTTTGCTCCAGTAATTTAAAAACAGCCTTGCTGACCTTTCTGATGTTAAGATAGAGTCACTAAGATGACAATCCAACAATCAGTCTCTCTCAAGATGCCTAGAAATGCTTCATTCTGACCCCTCCCTTCACCAATGCAAAGTATCTTTCTATCAAGTGCTCATGGGGACGGGAAGGGTCACTTGCCCTGGAGAGAGAAGGATTGATGCATTGTCAGCCAGCTTCCCTCTCCCTCATAAGGAGGCTATTGTTAAAGGACTGTTCAGTTTTTCAAACCGATTTTAAAGGGGTGCATTTTTCCCCTTCTCCAGGGATCAGCACATTCCTTCTCATTTGCAGGGGCCATTCGTGTTGAGTCAAATCCGTGTATAAAAAATCTGTGTATAAATAGGCTGGACCTGTATCTGAATTCATTTTCAAAAGCAGTTTAAGGAACACAAGCTGGCTGTATTCACAGAACAGAGCTGAGCTCTGTCTTTTCTCTCCATTTGATTAAGTCCGTCACAGTAATGGTTTTGCAAGTCACCGGGGATGTCTTGTAAATAATCAATTTTTAACTACTCTGGCACTCCTGCAAAAGTACGCAAAGCAGTGTTTAGAGAACAAACCAAAGTTACCTATTTGATAATTTGGCATTTGTCCTGGTGTAGTGGAAAATTGTTTAATTTAGGCAACAAAGGCAAAATTTCTACCAATTTCTGTACCAAACCTATTAACCCATTTTTGCCCAGTTCACAGGGGTACACATTTGGTCCCTGCTGCGCCTATGCAACGTGGGGCAGAAATGGCTTAATTCCTAGAAGAGTATAGAAAGACGTACCTGTTCTTGAAAGCATTGTTGACAATGGCCTTAAACAGGAGGCGATCACCAACTTGAGATGGTCCCCGGAAATGGAACATTTCAATTGTCTTCAGGGTGGGGTGCGCATGGCATAATCGGCTAGAGAAGACAAAGAACAGAGTATACTCAGAGATTTAGACAATACTGACTGATACAATATGCACCACTGTCATGCAGAACACAACAGCTCCAATCAGACAGACTCTGATGTCCCAGGAGAGAAGCAGTGGACAATTTGCATTGCTCACAATCCAACACATATTGACTTGGAATGACAAGAGTCAGACTTAAGAACTCCTCAGCTTGGAAGATACTAAAGTCCATAGGGTTTTCTTGGCAAGAATATGGGAGTGGGTTGCCATTTCCTTGCCGAAGAATAGATGCTTTTGAATTATGGTGTTGGAGAAGACTTTTGAGAGTCCCCTGGACTGCAAGGAGATCAAATCAGTCGATCCTAAAGGAAATCAACCCTGACTGTTCATTGCTGAAGCTTAAATACGAAGCTCGTACATCATCTCATGAGAAGGGAGGACTCTTTAGAAAAGACTCTGATGCTGGGAAAAATTGAAGGCAAAAGGAGAAGGGGATTGCAGAGGACGAGATGGTTAGATAGTGTCACAGAGGCAATGAACATGAATTTGGACAAACTCCAACAATTAGTGGTAGACAGGGGGGCCTGGCGTGCTGTGGTCCATCGGGTCATGAAGAGTCAGACACAACAACAACAGCTTGGCTGCTGTAAGGAAAGTCCATCAGTGAGCAGAGAGACAACTTCTACCAATGAAGGAGCAAGGCAAGATTGTGAAGCACACGACTCTACCTTTCACCTCTCTTTTCCACAAACTTACAATTTCAATCTGCCGAATATCCAGAATGAATGAAGACAATACCTTCAGGCTAAAGCCGCGGTTTCCAAAGTGTACATCATGAAGCACTTGCTGGGGCGCCATGGGTTGCCTGCTTCCCTGGCAGGGAGACCAAGGTGTGAACTTCCAAAAAGCAGCAGGAGGATCAGAGGGAGAAGTGGGCAGAGCTGCAAAGCATTAAAATAGTGCACTAGGGAAAGCCCACCTGCCTGTCGTGACTCTTATTGCTGTTTGGAAGATTGCAACAACCTCGGAAATCAGAAGTGAGTGCCTGATGACGTTATTCGTGTCACTGTTACTCGCCTTTGGTGGCAATGAATGCCCTCTAGGAAAGACCAACGCCCCTTACTTTCACTTCATGGATCTATACTATACATAGGCATAGTCTGAGGGAGCCACAAGACTTCATTACTGGGGTTTCATCTTTGCAAAGTGTTAAGGGAAAAAATTAAAGAGCCAAGCAGGCTGAGCAATAATTAAAGCTAAAGCAAAAGCATAGTATATCAAGAGTTAAATCCCAAGAAGGTGATTCTTTAACAATGCAACTGCTACAGGAGAGAATTGGAAGGCTATGAGACTATAGCCACCTTAAAAAACTAAACTTAGTAAGCTTGAAAGGCATATCACTAGTATATAGCTTGAAAGCTAAAAGGACATAAGTGCAGATTTAACTAAGCAGCAGAACAAATTGTAGCTGTAATCCCTGAGAGACCAGAGACTGAGAAGGTTAAATTTAAAGCATAGATTAAGCTTGGCTAAGTCTACACCTTTAGCATCAAACCTTGTCTACTCTCCCAAGCTAAAAGGGAGTCAGACTTCTGTATTCCTAAAACAGCCCATGTAATCATTTAACCTTGCAACTAGTTAAAAATCAGGTCATTCTTGCTATGTCATCTAGAACGGCAAGCTAGCCACATGCACTGCCAGACCCTCTTATCCTTTGGCTATCACAGGAATGAGAGTGGGGAGCTAGGGTCAGTTTGCAAGGGAACCACAGATCTGTGTACAGAAGAAACCAGCTATGCTGAAGCACTGAGGAAGAAGGTAAAGAGCCAGCTGAATTACTCATCTTGCAAATTCAGCAATAGGGTGGAAACCAGGACAGTATCTTCCCCCCACTTTCCAGTTTAAACACATACACAAATAAAAATAAAAGAGATTCTAAGAGAAACACAGTTATGGAGACAAGGAGATCAAAAACATAGGGCTAGTCAGCAAGTTTGAGCCGGTCTAAGTGTTGAGCCGGACAGGGGGATGGTGGCGACGTGATCAGAAAGATTGCACCACCAGCAGGGACTCAAGGGCTTGGGTCTTTACTCACCCCTTCGTGCTGTGACATACAGAGGGTGTGGGGAGCCCTGCAGAACCCATACCTCAAAACATGGAAGAAATGTGATCTTGACCCACTTCCAGTTTTGTGACCCCCAACCCAGAAGTGGGTTGCAATCGCATTTCTTTAATGTTTTGAGGTATGGGGAGTCCTGAAGAGGGCTCCGAGGATGGATGCCTCACCCCCTGGATGCCACAGCAGACTGGGTGAGAAAAGAGCAAGTCCCTGGGTCCCAGCTGGCAATGTGATCGCATCACTGCCATCCCCCCCTACTGTCCCTTATAGGGGCAAAGGCAGAACTTCTCAGGCTGGGGCGTTGCGACCCCCCAAGTTTGAGAGCCTCTGATTTAGAGAGATGATAAGGATATGTTGACTGTTGGTTGGCTGGCTTACTTGGGGCAAATATATTGCAGTAAGGTAAAGAGCACAAGTCAGTTGTGGTGCACAATGGGAAATAAGGTTCTAGAGAAACCATTCAGGTCAGTGGTTCTCAAACATTTAGCAGGACCCCACTTTTGAGAATGAGAATCTGTCAGGATTCACCAGAAGTGATGTCATGACTGGAAGTGACATCATCAAGCAGGAAAATTTTTAACAATCCTGGGCTGCAATCCTACCCATACTTACCCAGGAGTAAGTTCTATTGACTATCGTTGTTAAAAGCATATACATAGTAGCCTGTTAAAAGTACAGATCTGTAACATGTCCCCAAATGCAGTCAAACACCATGGCAGCATCAAGACTAATATATTAAAAATAAAAAATTGAAATGAATGGGGACCCACTTGAAATTGGCTCGCGACCCACCCAGTGGGTCCCAACCCACAGTTTGAGAAACCTGTTTTAGGTTCTTAGGTAGGACAGAGGTCCTGCACTTCAATACAGTAACATTATAATGTTACCATAATGCACAGAAAAATAAAGCAGAAGTATAAAGTTGGGGAAGTGATTTTAAGAGCAAGAGAGCTATGCAAATGAGGAATGGTAAACTGACCTGTTGGTGGCTCATATCTTCCCTGTCTACCATTCCACCCATGTTATGTTGGGTGAGGAAACCAGAGGGAGGAAAGTGGTTTGCACCACTCACTCTTAACAGAAGTCCCCTTCTTAACAGGATATCCCAGCTATATACTCAACCAAGAGGCTGTATTTAAGAAAGACTGTTCTGCCACCATCATGTTTAATCTGGCCCCAGACAGAAAAATATCAAGGTAATAACCCACCTTGCTGCTATTGTGGCCACATTTTCCATCCAGGCCATGATCTGCCCTCCAAATGTGTTCCCCTGATGGTTGGCATGTGGGGGCAGAATTAGTTCCACACTCTCCACTCTGGTCTTTTCTGCAGGTACCACAGTGTTGCAGTCTCTGTTCTCGTGCTCTGTTGGGAAAGACAGACGCATGTGCATTAGAGAGGCATCTGGAAAGGAACTATCTTCTCACGACTGATGAAGAACTTAGGGACATGAGCTACTGCTCTCAAAGCCTAACTCATACGACCCATTCCTTCATCCTCTTTCCAGTTTGCTGGGACCCATAGCCTGGTAGGAAAGAGTATAAGCAACGCTGCAGGTTGACCATCAGGTATAGGAAACACACATTGGTTCCTGTTGAACACTAAATGCAACCCAGAAAGCCAAAGACCCCCACAGTTTGTGGTATAAAGCGGAATGGGTCTAAATTTAACAATCTGGTAAGTAGACAGGCACTAGGAATTTGGGCATGGAGGACCCTGAGCATCACTTGAGCAGCATCATGCTTCAAGGACTCTGTTGTACTAACTTGCTACATGATGGCCAACCTGCCGCTTTCTTCTTCTTTGGGTGCTAGACATGCTAGGGCTCATCGCGTCTTTTCTCCAAGCAACCCGCTTATAATTTGCTCTTGGTTCATTTCACCCCATCAGTAGTAAAAGTACTTGTTTCTTTGATGGGGTTTCATTAACAGAAGCACTAACAATTACAATAAGACAGGCTTTGTAAAACTACCTGACTGAGAGGGCAATCCTAACCAGATTTCTAGCACTGAGGCAAGGGCAATGCAGCTCCAAGCTAAAGAAACCAACATTCCCTCATCTTGAGGAGGCCTCTGTGACTGTTACCCAACTGCAGGATGCATCACATGCTCCACTGGCACAGCTACGTCAGTGCTAGAAAACTGGTTAGGATTAGAGTCTGAGGGCCCAATCCTATCTAACTTTCCAGCACCAGTGTAGCAGCAATGCAACCCTGAGGTAAAGGAACAAATGTTCCCATACCTTGAGGAGGCCTCCATGACTGCCCCTCTACCATAGGATGCAGTGCACACCCTATTGGCATGGCTGCTCCAGCACTGGAAAATTGGATAGGATTTGGTCCTAAGTTACTCCAATATAGATCATTTCATACAGGGATCGCAAATGGGGGCTTCAGACCACAGCTGACCATTCCTTTGCGGAGACTGTGACCCCTTACAGATTCTGAAGAACATCAGTGGGCACCGCCACAGAAGACTGCCACGCATGGAACTCTCTCAGGTCATGGCAATGAGCACACATGTTACATCTATACAGCCACTCTGCTGTAGCTAAACTGGACTAGCTCTGGTCATTTTTATTTTCCCATAAGAATTCCCCATGCATGTCATCTTGCGTTCCACGATAGAAGAAAAATTGTGATATAAATTTAAGAGCCTCTGTGTGTATATTGATATAAATACAATAACAAATATATTGCACTGAGCATCCAGCTAATGCTAGAAATGCTATTATTCTAATTGCTGGAACAACATAGGTAGAGTCTGGTCAGACCGTCAGAGCACCTCTCCTCCCTCGCTTAGGCACATCTTTCTGCTTTAACCCATTTTTGCCCAGCCTAAAGGTGTACACATTTGTTCCCTGTTGTGTATATGAAGTGTTGAGCAGAAATGGTTTAATTGGTTTAATTAGTGTAATGAGTAATGGTTTGGACCAGGGCCTAGGAGAGAGGGGTAAAAGGGATCATTTGTGCCCATGGTCAGAAAGGGGGCCCAGGAGCCAAAGGAGGGGGCCCAGAAATTTCCTGGGATCTTACATTTTCCAATCTCACCCAGACTCACTGTCTGGGTGCTGGGGGCATTACCATGGGCACATGACAGCGACTATAGCCACAAGACATACACACCAGGTCCAGGAATGTATACATTCCTTAACAGTGTCTAGGAGGAAACAGGCCTGATACAGTAGCTCTTTGGCTTGTGGAATCTTTTACCATGAAGGAGTGCAGAGGAGCTCAGTGACACAGCTGCGGGACTGCAGCTGCTACAGAAGCAAGTTTTGGTCTGCACAGGACACTTTCCATTCTAGTGTGAGCCTAGATGATGATACCAATCTCCTGCAATGGTTTTCAATATTTGAAAGATTTTAGAGAGACTTAGGAGTGTGTTTGGTTTTCCATAATACTGTATCTAGCTACCAATGCTGGGCAGGCAGGTAGACCTGAGCTCTGCATTGGGAAGACTGGTAGACCTGGGCTCCAAAGACCATTCTAGCTGCTGCTACTTTCCCCCTGCCTATTTTACCCCAATTCTGGCCACCCTCCACTCTGCTTCACCCCCTCCTTCTTTAGGAAGGGGCCCAAAAGAAACTTTGTACCCCCAATAAAATTCCTATCAGAGGCCCTGGTTTGGACAGTCCATCTCCTCACATGAGGCAGCAGAGTGGCGTACCAGGAGAGGGTGGGATGTGCATGCCCCCATTTCTCATATAATACATGTAGTGCTGTACTCACACAAAACATGAATTCTTAATTACAGATGGATGTTATGTGCTCCTGATGTCCAGATATAGGGCTAGGTTCTACTCAGTGTTCTACATACTGCTCATTATTCCTGTTCATGAATACACTTTGCTATTTCCAACCCTGGCTAGACTGGTGTACCTCCAGCAATGGCATCACTAGGGTTCGTGTCACCCAGTGCGGGAGGCCAGCATGTCATTCCCATAATGGACCCCCTCCCATGCAGGTGGGGTAATGCCCAGACGGTGGGCATGGTGATGCACCATTGCCCCACCCCACTGGCTTTTTTTGCTACAACTGTTGATAGAATAGAGATATTTCAATGGGATTTGTTTCATTGCAGTCTGCATAAAATTACACATCGAATGACATATAACATGGTGGTATTATTTGAAAATACCAGGATTTTAGAAATTTTGGCCAGTATGTCAAAATTTGCATGTATGCACAGCCGTGCATGACACCAGGTGCTGCCCACACCCACCCACCCCCAGCAATGCCACTGGTATCCAGCAACCTCTGCCCTTACAAAAAGAACCAGAAAAGAGCCTGTGGGTTACTCTACCAGGCTGCACAGGGCTGTTTGTGACCAGGCCTTTGATTGTATCTGTGTGGGCCAATCGCATTCGGCGGCGTTCAGCAGCAATGCTGTACTCAGTCTTTTCTTCTTCTGTTTGAGGCACCAGGGGCTTTAACCTGATCTAAGTAAGGGAAAAAAGACAGCATATAATATACCATTAGGGCTGACCTTCTGCTGGTTTTAACAGTATCCTCACCTGACCTTTCCTCATCCTGGTCTCATGGGAAATAGCTCCAAGATGGAATTGAATACCTGGCCAATGCTTAATGTAAGAACTTCAGAGCTTATTTGCATCATCATCATCATCATCCTAAATGTTCTCCAGTCACATTTTACTCACTCTACGATTTTTGTGTAATTACTCTGTAGTTTGGTCTCTGCCCTGACCACACAGTTCAAACACAAATATAGTAAATAAGCTGTTCACTTTTACAGGTGACAGGGTTAGTGAATGGGAATGGCTTCCTGCTTCTCACTATTGCGCCTTTGTCCTTCAAAGGTTCTCTGATAGGCGTGCTCTGGTCAAATTTGTATGAATATATAGAACGAAAAATGATCTGAATTAACCTTTACTTTCAAAAGCATCACAACAAGATGGCAGCAACATGTCCAAGGACTTCATAGACACACAAAGACATTTCCTGATAGAAGAGGAAACTGCTTCCTTGTGCTCTTTTTCTTTTCTTTTTTTTTAAAGGGGGGAGTCTCCCTGTAGTCTGCAAATATGCTTTAAATTTATATAGCCAACCATGAAGCATATGACAATATCCTTACAGCAGTATTCTCCAAACTGTGGGTCTCAAAGCCTCGGGGGGGGGGGCGCAGCAACTTTTCAAAGCCTGTGCAAGAGAGGACTGATCCAATCCAATAATGGTGCTGCATTATCAAAACTGAGTTCTCAATATACTGCACAGCCTCTTTTTGCTCTCTTGCCCCACAACTCTTAAGGCCAGCCCTGCTTAGGCAGCTACTTCACAGGGTTTTTTGTGAAAACACAAAAGGTAGGGGGAAACTGGGTGGGTGGGGGCGAATAGATCTGGTCTCAGGAGGGGGGCAAGATTGGCAGCGTGTCCCCAGTCTCATTATTTTAGGAGCTGACCAAAAGGTTGACAACCACTGCTTTACTGCATAATAGTATGCTTGATGTCAACCATACATTCTTGCTTCAATACTGTGATATCATCCCATCCCCGGAACCCAGCTATTGTGGCACAGAGACACCATTGATCAACTGGGAGGGAGTACTCTGGCCAGCTGAGCTGCCAGGGCTAACTACTGAAAAACTGCAATAAGCCCTTTCCAGTCGTGCACTATGTCATTGGCTCTCCTGCTGGAGCAGATCAGTCAGTGGGAGACGTGGAAAGGGGTGGAGGTGGCAGAATGGGACAAAACTGGACAGGGAAGGAATGTAACAGAGGACGGGAAGGCTGTAGGAGGAGATGGATTAAGCAGTGATGGCATGCACTGGATCCTATCCCTCTTTCCTGCAGCCTTCCTGCCCTCCTTTTCTTTTCAGACTTACACTAGTGAAATCGCTAGTGCCAGGTCCAAGCAGACTCACTGTGGATGAGCTTAGAGAGATGCAAGGGGATTTCAAGCCCCTTTCACCTCTGAAGTCTCTTGATCTGCTGGATACAGTGTGGCTATTTTTGCCTGGCTGAACCTGAATCCAACTGTCCTTAAGTTGTGAAAAGAATTACCATAGATACTTGACTATAAGGCGATAAATTTGTGCCCGGAAATGGTGGGAGAATCGGCCCCCTCGTCTTATCTGCACAGTCATGCAGACAGACTGAGGCAGCAAGGGCGCCATTTGCACCCTGCCTGGGTCAGGGAGAGACTCTGCAGGAGGAGGGGCAGCAGCGCCTCCCGGGGTCTTCTGTGGGGTTGTGGGATTCCTGGCAGCCTCTCTTCCACCCGGCTGGTCCCCCCACTACGCAAGTTGCTGGAGAAGCCCTGGAGGAGGCAGGGCGGTGGGGGGACAGACTGCTGGCCTGGCACTCCCCCGTGCCCACTCAGAGCTGCTGCACGCACTCACTTAAGTCCTGCCTCCCGCAAAGGCAGGGAGCGGAATGGGGGGGCGTCCTGGCTGCCGCCACAGCTGTCACCGGACCAATGGAGGGCAGGGAGCATGTAGGGAGCATCCTGTGCTGCCTGCTCCCCGCCAGATGCTCCCTGGTGCGGGGGCAGCATGCCTCCCTCCGTGCCTGCCACAGACGCAGCTGTGCACTAGGGAGTGGGAGTGCAGGTCGCTCCCTGCCCTCCATCATTCTGGTGACGGCGGTGGCAGCCAGGACGCCCCTGCTCCGCTCCCTGCCTCCACAGGAGGCAGAACTTAACAGCTCTGAGTGGGCATGGGGGAGCACCGGGCCAGCAGTCTGTCCCCCCACCGCCCTGCCTCCCCCAGGGCTTCTCCGGCTCCTTATGCAATGGGGGGGACCAGCAAGAGGTGAGGCTGCCAGGAATCCTACAACCCCACACAAGACCCCAAGAGGCGCTGCTGCCCCTCCTTCTGAAGAGGGTCTACATCTGAGTAAATCAGGTGCTGCTTTCCAGTTTCTTCCACTCCCCTTCCCTCCCCCAGATCTGACTCCCCGCTTGATGAAATGAAACCCCATGTGCATCTAAATCTCCCCACTGTGCAGGGTCTTCCCTGGGCAAGAGGTGTTCTTTCCAGTCCTTTCACTCCCATGTGTTTTTATCAAAGAAGAATATCTGTAATGTGTAATGTTTTTAATAAATTAGAGACTTTAGTTTAGTATAGTTTTTAAGTAACAATTACTGGAAGGTTATTTTTCAGGATCTGGCCTCAGGTAAAAACAGACAAAACCATAGTCAGATACCTCCCTAAGTTTAACCCCGGACTTATCCAAGGGTCATAGAAGGTTCCATGATTTTTTGCTCAAAACCTGCCCTTGACTTATCTGTGAGGTCGACTTATGGACAGGCGCGGTGCTTCGAGATCAGTATGCTGCCAATTGCATCAAATCATATTTATGTTGTCCTTTACCCACTTGGACATTAACACATTTATTCAGTTCATCTGTTGCAAAATTCTAGACCAGCTTGGGAGTCATGCATGAGTTAAGGTATTTTCTTTGTACAATATACAAAGCTCAGCATCTCAAAATTAAACATCAGTAAAGCTGCACTAAACACACTTCACAAAACTGAAAGAACTATGATAAAGGTTATGTTTATGAATATATATTAAGGACTATGGTAAACAGCCAGAAAAGCGCACTCAACAAGAGTCTATGTACTCTTCAAAAAGGCAGTAGAGTAAACCTTAAGAGAAATGCTTAAGGGGCAAGGAGTGGAAAAACCACCAACAATGCCATTTCTTCCCAATATCCAAGAAGTTACATGTAGAACTCTCCAAGATCCATGCCTACCTTAGCATTTGACTTTCCTTGCGCAACAAATGTTGCATATGCCTTGCACACATTCCATTGCTCTCCATTGCACAGATCCTCGTAGCTGACCTGTACACCAACCTAGAAACAAATCAGGCGGGGGGGGGGGGGGAGAGATACAGAATAAAAAGGCAAACACACCAGAAGCATCTCCATGCAAAAAAAACAAATAAAATAAAAGGGACATCTGGAAGAATCAGATTTGAGGCACCTGAAGGAGTTTCATTTATACAGTCACTTTCCATGTTGCTCTAATCTGGCAATTCATACCTCTGAATATTTAAAGGAGAACAGGCTGTGTGGTTATTCCCATGTACTGCTGCTCTCCTAAGAAAATGAAATCACAAAAGTTTGTTCTCCAGGGTAGCTAAATGAAAACCAGACATCCCTGGGATCAAACAGTTCCCATCCCCCTCAAGGAAGCCAGGGTACAAACAGAAGGAATGGAAATCAGCAGGGCCAGACATGTTCTGTGCCTGATACAATGTAGTCTTGGGCTTCTGTGCAGATGTCTCATGAGAGAGAGTTCTATCTTAGGACCACAGGAAGCTGCCTGACCAGAAGTATGAGTATTGCTCCATCTTCTAGTGCAGTGATGCCAGCAGACTGGCAGCAGGGCTCCAAGGTTTCAAAGAGGAATTTTTCCCTGCCATAGCAGAGATGTCAAGGATTGAACCTAGAACCTCCTACATCACTGAAATTCCTACGCTTCCCTATTTGCTCTGGCAAAAACTGCAATGGAAGCAAAAGGAAGAGCTGGCAGCTGATATGTTTAGAAGATACACATAGCTGATGTTGCTTGAAGGGACATGCAACTTTATCATTTGCTTGGCATCTGCAGGGAGGTAAAAGTGACACCACTTCTAGGAAATTATGGTTAGTTCAGTTTTCACATTTATTTTAGGTTAGGGTATGGGGGAATTCATGCTTTGCTTTGAATTATCTTGATTCTTTTATTGGCTGTTTAAACTGTTTTTATCTTCCATGTTACATTAGTGATCTCGTGATTATGATTTTATGGCTCATGCCAGCCAAAGGTCTTTTTTTTTTTTTGCTAGAAAACATGGAATACATTTTGAATAAGCAGAATACTAGGCAAGCAAGACAAATTACCACCCTGTCCTCTACAGTAAGTTCCCCCTTGCACCAAAGTGAGGGGCCTTAAAATGCCACAAAGGATGGAACTGTAAGAAAATGTGAAGTAACCTGAAACAGGAATGTACAGTAATTCCTCTCCCCTTAAGCACCGGCTTTGTTGAAAAGGCTTTGTTGATGGGGCAAGGTTTCTGGGTTATATACTGCTTCTGCCAAACTACACCTAGCCCCTTTCTTCTTCCTTCTTCCTTAAACTTTCACCTCACTTCTTGCCAAAAACTAAGCATAACTATGTTGTCTACATGCCAAAAAAAGAGCAGAAATTGAATGCATCTAGTACAGTACTTAGGAGAGTGACAGTATTTGTGCAAAGCACGTTCCCTCCAATAGCCACTTAAACACAAATACAAAATACATCCCAAACTCCCCTTAGATGATATGCTGAAGCATACAAACCTCCATGCTGGAGTTAAATGCTCGGTTCACTTTTGCTTTGATGTTGACAACCTGCCCAACACTAGGGATATAGGGGGGAAAAAGAGATAAACATATTAAAGTGTGACTGGTGGAAAATATCCTATGGCTCCCATATAGTTCTACTTGACTAGCAGGTACTCCTCTACAGTACTGTGTAAAGTAGGGGTGTCAAACTCATTTTAAGTAGTGGGCCAAATAATATTCCTGGTGCCTGCTGAGGGCCAGAAGTGACATCGTTAAGCAGGAAGCAATGCCATTATGCAGCTGATGGCCAGAAATAAGCACTGTTCTCACAGAGAAACTCATTAGCTGCACATGACAGAAGAGAAAATGTGCAACTCTTGTTCAGAATGTCAAGATATGAGAGCACCCAATTACGCTGGGAGAACCCAATTATAATGGGGGACCAGATAAATTTTTCTGGGGGCCGCATTTGGCCCATGGGCCTTATGTTTGACACCCCTGATGTAAAGGATTCAACTTGGGGTTCATTCTGTACAGCTTGCTGCTCAATTGATTTCTACTGGCAATCTGAAAGTCATATAGTGAAATTCCTGAGGCCTCCAAACCAGGTCACTTGGACAGTTCATGGAAGGTTTAGAAGGTAACTTTTGGTAGACCCAGACAAGATTTATGCGATGAAAATGATTTTTCCCCTTCAGGTCTCAAATGGGAGTCTTAGCAGACCCAGACCTTATGTAGTTTTCTGGTTCATCAGAAAGGACACAGAGATAAGATTTCACCCTTGGTTAAATACACATTTAATCCTAGCCACCACTCAATAAAAAGAAAGGGGATGGCTAGACACCACATGTAGTCGCTGAGAAAGGTATCTGCCTGGTTCAGAGATGCTCAGCTTTAATGCAAGCTCTTAATACAAATATAGCTCAGAACCCCAATTGAGGGGAAACTATCAATAAGAAGGGACCACACAAGAGGATTAAGATGTAACTGAATATTTCACTTCGTCACATGCTGATAGACTTTCCATAAGCCGCCACCAGGTTGGCCCAGCACAAAAACCAAATTTCATACTGCAACTATTCAAACATACCACAGGACAACTAAAAGACTCGCAAAAAATGAAGCCACCCACACCAGCCCCTTGCTACGTGGATGTTGGGCGTGAATGGCATAAAACCAGGCTTAAAGTGACCCCACATCAGAATCCTGCTTAGGGTACAAAATATTTTATTTCCAAAGTGATAATACAATGACTGAGATGTGCCTTCAAGGCCATCAACCCCTATTTGAAGCAGGAAAATCCTCTCTAAACCTTCAAAAACATGCCTGCCAAGCCTCTACCAGAATACCTCCAGTGCAGAACTCACAGAGTCCCTCAGAATTCAGCTCCATTGCCAGACTACTCTTAGCATTAAGATATTCCCTCACCCCAATATTCAAACTGAAATATCTCCTCCTACAGCTTAGACCCATTACATCCAGCCCTAATCTCTGGAGCAGCGGAGAACAAGTTTTTGCCTTTTTCCATGCCACAGCCCTTCAGGATATCTGAAGCACGCTATCAAGTTCCCGTTCAGCCATTTCCAAACTACACATATTGAGTTCCTTCAACCTTTCCTTTTATGACTTGTTTTCCATACTCCCAATGATGTCAACTATCTAGTGCTAGGTCCAAAAAGTGGGACACAAATTAAATACTACTGAGAACACCATACCACTAGCTAGACATTAGCTGCCACAGTGTACATCAGATCTTTTACAAAGCATGTGTCTCAAGACAGAGATCTACCAGATCTTGTAGCAGAACTACCTTTCTCCTAACCTTAACATACTCTAGCATGCACAGAAAATAGATGCCAAATAAAGATTCACCTGCTAACCCATTTTCCTTAGCATACTTCTTTCCTTTCATAATCACTGATGTTGTAGTCAAGAATTATATGCAGACAAGCTAATTTTGTAATGAAGGCACCAGGCAAGTACAAAGGTACACAAATAAGATCAAGGATTAAATGTGTTTCTCTGTCAGATTCCTTAGGTCTTTGTGACTAGGGCGAAAAGAACCCTTATTCCATTTCAAACTATGCTTTGAAGCAAAATGACTTGGAATAACAGAAATAAACTGTTCAAGACCTGAAGAGCCTCTTGGATTGGTTCCTTCCAGGCAAGAGTTGTCAATTGTCAACTGGACAGAACAAAGGAGAACCAGAATAGAAAACTGGCAATGAGAAAACAGCTCAGGTTCTTGACAGGCTAAGCAGACCACCTGTTTACTGAGAACATGCACTGCAGGTCTTAGTAAATGAGTTAAGTGTGCAGCAGACATCAACACACTTGTGCTTAGTAAGGAGAGTCAAAATTCATAATCTCAGGCAATCGCTTAAGAATTCCACCCCGCATCATTCAAAGCAAGACCTTCCTCACACTGCATGAGAATCTGCAAAAAAGTCTACTCAGAAGTGAGTCCTACTGGTTGAATGGGCTTACTCTCAGGCAAGTGTGCATAGATACAGCCATGATCCACAACACACTTTACTTTCTACCAAATATCACAACAAGCATACATATGCCCAAAATCCCCTTTTGTCTAATTTACACTAATTGCAGGGTTGGGAGGAGGATTTCCTTGACAGAGGTGGTATTTGGTGACCATGTCTAGATTTCCCATGCATGACCAGAGTATTGCTAATGCCAACATCTCTGTATAGAGCTGCAAGTCTGTGTTGTATTATCACTTGACAGTCAGGGAATGCATGACTAAATGAAGCACAATTATTAGAAAGCTGCACAGAGCTAGATTTTTTTCTGGATGATCAGATCCCATTACGTTGTGTTTTTTTTAGTTGCCCATTTACTTTGCCTTTAGCAGTCTAAATGGCAGCCAAGAAATTTCAATTCCAGCACTTCTGAAAACTACTCTTCATTCTGGTGCCTTACATGACTTCAAACTGCTCCCCTTTTTTCTTTTGTTTTTCATAAAGACAATTCTTTATTTGGAGTTAGATTCTACCCTCTTAAGAACTATCAGGTCCCAAAACCTTCCTAATGCACCCGCCTAACTCTTTTTTTAAAACCACCACACAAAAAAGATCTCTGCTCTGTTAATTCATAGTTTACTATGTTAATTCTGTTATCTGAATTCTGTTATAGAATTCAGAATTCTGTTATAGAATTCTGATAATTCTATGATCTGTTAATTCATAGAGGAAAAACTGAAAAACTCACAACAGATGAGCCCTTCACCTGGCAACTGCTTGTTTTCTAGAAGCCAGAACAGCAGATAGACCAAGCAAACCTTCATTTTTCACAAAATTTCACAGTCCCATGTGAACACACACACCTGAGTTATTTGTCTAGAATCTAAACCTAAAGAAAATTTGTGAGCTACAGAAAGTGAATATTCAAAGGGTTGAATATTCAAATTTTCTCTGTGCAAAGGAAAGCAGACTAGTCATTACACTATGAACACTGTGTCAGTTAGGTTAATTAAACACTAGAATCTCAGGGTATCAGTGGATTAGCAGATCACCAGTCTAGTCTATTGCTGTAAACAGTTTTATCACAAAGGCTCATACCAGGTTTCGTTCTTCCCTTCCCAAGGAAACTTTATATGCAGCAGTCTAATACAAAAGCAGGAGGGGGGAACAAAATGTGGGTGAAAAGAAGGCACCCATCACAATATAAAGAGACATTTATAGAGGTGACAATCTGATCACTAGAATGAAACCGTTTCATAGGATCTAAATCAGGGGCGTCAAACTCGTTTCATACAGTGGGCAAATAACATTCATGACACTGTCAGTTGCGAAGCAAGAAAAGAGTGCTTATTTCTGGTCACAACCTGATTAATGACATCACTTTCTGCTTAATGACATCACTTCTGGCCTTCCAGAAGCAGAAAGTGATATCATTCATCAGGTCATGACCAGAAATAGGCACTTTTTTCTTACTTAGCAACTGACAAGAGAAATTACAAGAGCACATATACAAATCATGATCATATTTTCAAGATATGGAAGGGCCCAATTATCATGTGGGCTGCCCTTTCAGCAGTGACACCTCAACACAGCTCAGCAGCTGATGGTGGTGCTGGGAGAGCCCAAGGGATGGAAAAAGAGCTTCCAAGGCCCACCAGCCCTGTCTGATACCCCTGGTCCAAATAATATGTTACATTGGATCTCCAAATGCTAAAAGTCTAAACTAAGCAAACAAAACTGGAATTTTTGTATTATTAGATGCTTGTTGCAATAATGTATTTGGGAGCCCTAGAGAAAAGGCAGAGTGGGCAGAAAAAAGCTTAGAGTAGGCAGAGAAAATACAAGTAGGTGGTATCAATATTTTCTGTTAATATTATAATAAACATACAAATGCTTTATTTTGTATTATATTTTGTACTAGAAACAAGTCACTGAATTAATAAAGAAAGCTTGATTTCGTTAAACTAGTCCAGTATAGCAACTGAATAGTTTTTTGTTTTTTTTAAACACTGAAGTCAATTTCTTGGCTAATTCATTTGTTACCCATATATCATAAGCATTTCCTTGCCAGAACAGACCAGAGGTCTAGTATGCCATTTTCTGTACAGGCCAGCCAGACTCCCCTTCATAGCTCACTCCTACTGAATCTTCCATCCATTCTGAGCATCAAACTAGACAAGATAACCACACCATTTTAGAAAAATCTCCCACAATTATAGGTGCACACCACAATCCTGGCCAAGACGGCCTCTCATGACTGCCATCGATGCCTATGGGGACTTCCAAACCTGAGGCAGCAGCGACCAGTGTTATTCATTTGTTTAATAAGGCAATTGAATTAAGAGCCACTTGATCCCAAGAGCCAATTGATAACAATAAGCCAATTGAATAATAGGCCAATTAAGAGCCACAAGATCCCACTTGACTTCACAAGTATTATTTTGATGCAGCCCTTACAACAACCCTGTAAGGAAGCGGTTTTCAAACTCTCTAGGGGAGTTTGAACAGCTCTAAGTCCTTATGGGGGTAGGGGGGAGAGGCAGCAGGGCGAGGGGAAGGCCGAAGCTGAAGTGAAAGTGGAGTGATTGTGCTCCACTTGCAGTTTTGCGGAGGCAGGACACGATCACTCCACTCTCGCTTTCTCAGCTTCAGGGAGCCCTGCAGACAGTCGTGCAGGGCTCCCCGCAAACCAGGGAGCCTGCAAGAGGCTCTGGTAAGTACAGCCAAGCCCCTGCAGCCCCCCCTCCCGAGTGAGGAGATCCTGGGGATCACATCACTGCCTCCTCACTACCCCTGCACCTTAAGGGGGCAGAGGCCAGGGCCCTCTGGCTAGGGCGTTTTGACACCTCAGTTTGAAAACTCCTGCTGTAAGGTATGTGCACACCATCATACTGCAGCTGTAGCCAAGTGGAGTGGCTTTGCTTACGTCGCCTATTAAGTTCACTGAAAAAGGGAGATTAAAAGCCAGGGAAGACCTGATTCACAGCTCAGTCTTAGCCACTACACTAGACAACTACTCTTGGTCATTTTTGTTAGAGCCAAAGACCTGATCCAGAAACAATTCCTACAAATAGACACTTTGCTCGTCTTAGATGATGCAAGTTTATATGCTTCTGATCTCAATTCAAACTTTATTTCTCTTCCAGCACCATGCAGGTTACTATCATACAATAAGGGAATTCTAGTTCTAGTTTCCCATTTTAATGAAACTATATGCTGCCATCTACACTATGAACGTGGGATAGCCAACTCCCTCATAAGCATGAATAGCCCTTTTAGCAATGCTCAAGTACTAACCATGCAGATATCTTGATCCCAGAGTATACATTGCCACTGTCATTACCAATTATATCATATGACAGCCCTTTTCTTTCACCGGCAACCACAGACTTGATTGTGGATGCAAACACATCTCCAAAGAAAGTAGTACATAGTTTTTCTAGAGATGTGTCAAGCCTGTCTCCTCCAGTGTACTAGGATTTTCTGAAAACCTGCCTGAGCCATACACTGGGAAGCTCCACAGTTATTTCTATAAAATTGTACTCCATCACTGCAAGAGGACATGGTACTTGCTGCTTCTGTGTCAAGAACCAATATCCCAGGAGCCCAGAGTACAACATCCCCAGGAAGATTTCTGCAAGGGATCCTTTTCTGACAGCAGGGGGCCTCCCCTCTCCAGAGCATACAACAGTTTGTTGAAATACCACATTCAGTGGCCTATCCCACAGCACAAAGTAGGTTTGAGCTTAGTGGCACAGCAGTCTAAGGCAAAACTAAGCCATGCACATGACTAACGGATCCAGCCAGTTGAAAGACTCAAGGTGCTCAAACGAACCATAAATACAAAAGGCAAAATTCTAAGTTCATCGCATATTCCAATAGCTTTTTCACAAGAGCAGGATGCCAGCCCAGGCCACTCATTAGAAGACTGTCTTCCATTTTTGCATACTAATAGAAATAGGTACATTTTGTTCTTATACCTCACTTTTAAATTAATATCAAAGCACTTAAAATAATTTTGAAGCTTACACACACATCCCAAGAAAATAAAACGGGTGTCAACAGTCCAAAAAAAAAAAAAAGGTGAAATTTTAAACATCAGAATTAAAAACCTTCCGTATGAAGGACTTCTTGTTCATTACTCTAAAGATGGACAGAGAAGAAACCTGTCCAATCTTTCTACAGAGGATGTTCCACCACAATGGCATTTATATACAGGTTGTGCATCCCTTATTTGAAGTGCTTGGGACCAGAAGCATTTTGGATATTTAATTTTTACATATTTTGGAATACTTGTATAAAATATAAAGCTTCCATGGGCTGCATCCGGCCCCCCCCAGGCCTTATGTTTGACACTACAGGTTGATGCCCAAATTATAGATTACAAGGCTACAATGGCAGCAGTGTCCCCCCAGCCCAAGTAGCAGCTTGTTTAATCCTTGATGCACATAGCCTAATCCACCCTGACAACTTCGCAAACCACCAAAAATTGGGTCACAATCCACTGATGAGTCCTGGACCCACAATTTGAGTACCGCAATTCTAGAGGGACCCACACATTACTACATCAGAGCTGTGTACGTGAACCCTGGCTCATTTCTAAACAAAGAGGTACCAGGGCCCAAGCCTTTTGAAAATATTTTGTTCCCAAATACAAACCAGGAAGCTTTCAATTCAGCCAGGCATGCAGGGGAGAAGGAAACACACATCTCCCACCCCCACACACACCCACACTGTTCCCTATTCAACAAGCCACAATTTACTGTATCACCTAACTGAGCGACTGAAACTGAACAGTCTAGATCAGGGTGGTCCAACACATGGTCTAAGGAAGCCTTACCACAGACACCACCTGCTCCTTGCTTTAGTGACTTTTCTGATGTCCTGCCACACCATTCCAGCTTTTCCTTTGAAGAAGCAGGAACAGAGCGGCACAGAGATCGAAAAGCCCTGCCTCACCCACCACAACCTCCGCCCCTTGCCGACGGAGCCTGCTGAGTGACTTCAGCAGCTCAGAACCCTAAATTGGCTGCAACATCATGTCACTGTCAATTACTTCTGCATCTGTGCACTTATGGGGAGCACCAGGGTCATGTGGCCTTCTGGCTGATAGAAGATGGACTATGTGGTCTAGATCCTAATATTTACACTGGATCTTTGATTAGAACACACACCCCATACTTTGTGATGCTGCTTTGCCAAAAGATAGCTCGAAAATGCTATCTTGACAATTAGGTAAAAGCCATCAGTCCTCCACAATATTTTTACTGGCTTCCTTAGTTGAACTGGTAAAACTACCCAGATACAAGGGGCTAATATGGCAGAGATCTCTATTTCAGCATTTGCTTAATGTGCTTGGCAAAAAAGTCCACTTTATACAGGTTACTGGGTTTTAAGTAAGAAAGTAAGGCAGTTACCTAATTGTGTGCTCAAAATAGATATCATCCACCGAAGCTGTGACGCAGGGGCAGCCAGCATGCCTCTCAGCTGAAAAGGCAAACAGACTGCATTAGTTATGTACATCATTGTGCCAAACAGGGATCTTTCTGTTAACAGTAATTACAGTTGCAGGCACAGAATGGAAACTGGAAACCTTCATTGCAAAACCTGCACCGCACTAACTACATAAAGCTACGAAGGCCAATGCTTTGGCCTGCTATGTTAAGAACACTATGGAAGTGCAGGGCTGGAAAAAATCCCCTGACAGTCACCCAATTGTCTAAACCAGGGGTGCCCAAACCCCAGCCCTGGGGCCACATGCAGCCCTCGAGGACTCTCAATGTGGCCCTCAGGGAGCCCCCAGTCTACAATGAGCCTCTGGCCCTCTGGAGATTTGTTGGAGCCCACACTGGCCTGTCGCAACTGCTCTCAGTGTGAGGGTGACTGTTCGACCTCTCTCATGAGCTATGGGATGAGGGCTCCCTCCACTGCTTGTTGTTTCACATCTGTGATGCAGTAGCAGCAGCAAAGGAAAGGCCAGCCTTACTTTGTGCCAGGCCTTTTACAGACCTTGAGCTATTGCAAGACCTTCATTCATTCATATAAGTTCATCTTTAATATATTCACTTATGTAAACTTATGGAAATTTATTCAAATTTTAAATGTAAATTAATTATTTTTTTCCCGGCCCCCCAACAAAGTGTCAGAGAGATGATGTGGCCCTCCTGCCAAAACCTTTGGACACCCCTAAACCAAGAGCTACTGCCAGAACACTGGAATGTGAAAGATTCAGTTCTCCGCAAGCCTGGTTCTTCAAAAGACAACACGGACTCCTTGGCGTTATTTTTGGCAAATATTTTTCTGCATCCAAAGAATATGCATCTCTGAATATCTAGTACAATGATTTTCTCTTTATCCGCATTGGCGTTCTCAATTTACAAGTCCTTATTTCAGAAGTTGTCCTTTCACTTCCAGCTAGTCGCCCAATTACAGTAGATACTACACAATTATTTTCCTTTATGCTTAAGATCATGGATTGTTATGAACACAGGTCTGTAGACCCTCCCTGATTTAATAGACAGTTTAATCAACTACAGCCTTCAATAATTAATCAGTAGGAGCAAGTTTTAATCAGTGATGAAACTGTTAATTGGTGGGGCTGGAACTTAAAGGTAGACTTTTTTGCTAGCTTATTTTGGTTCTGGTGCTATTACTATCATAGGGAATAAAGAAAAGGCACTAACCCGTTTAGGCTGCATGGCACATTTTAGAACCATGGAAAAAAACAATTTTTTTAAATTCCCCCCCCCCCCCATAATGTAGTTGAGATTTTTGTTGTTAACAAATCAGAGATGGACCTGTTCGGAAGTATAGGTTTTATGTCTAGCCATGTCATCATATTTAAAAAGGGGATCAGAAGTTAATGTTTTGGTGAGCCCCCGCAACTGGCAGTTGGCTCATTCATTACACCCCTCAAACTGAAATAATAATAATAGTAATAATAATAACAACAACAATAATAACAGGTATTTATATACCGCCTTTCTTGGTCTTTATTCAAGACTTTATTCAAGGCGGTTTACATAGGCAGGTTTTTATTTAAATCCCTTATTAAATAGGGATTTTTACAATTTGAAAGAAGGTTCTTTCTTTCAAGAACCACTACATTCAAGGTGTTTCGTTCCGATCTGGCTTCACGTTCTGGCCTCCATCCTCCCACGCTCAGAGCAGATGGAATGGCTCGGCTTCAGCTTGTCAGCTGCTTCAAGGATCCAGCAGATATGCAGGATCCTAGCCCCAGTTCCTGAGCAGCGGGGAGTGGCTGCAAGCTGCTCCGTTCTCCTTGGACTTATGCCACCTCCTAAGGTGATGCAAGTCCGAAGAGACCCATTGGGGCTGTTGTGGCTTACCTGGGGGTAAGGGGAAGAGTTTCCCCTTACCTCCAGCTGAGCCACTTTGGGCCCCCATCTTGCACTGGATACAGCACAGGCCTCCTAGGCTGCCTGTGCCAGCACAAGATAGTATTGCACTGTAAATGAATCAGAAGTAGAATCAGTGGTCAAAATGACAACCAGAATTTGCCAAGTGTTCTCATCTTTGTTCTTGCAAGCTAATTCACAAAGTACTTTCTTTAGCTAAGTAGCAAGGTGATGAAAAGTGGCCTGTATCCTGGCTATGTGTTTTGCCCCGATTCCCAGGGTGTGACTGTCAAATCACTGTAATTTGCAGCTAATTCTGAATATCATTAGCATTTGCTCCTTTCCAGAGGGAGCTCCTGACTGTGTGTATGCTATAGGAATAAAGGATTTACCCAGTAACAGAAAAATCCTATTTGAATAGAGGTGATGCAAAGGACTTACCTCCTATTTGAGCTACCTGGGAACTCCTCTTCCCCCACACTTCTTCTTGTGATTAGGAATAGCAACTTCCCTGCCTGAACTTCCTGAAGCTAGTAAAGAAACCTCAGTCTCCACACCCCAGCAAGGCATCTTCACAGTTTATTTTACTCTACTAGCTGCAAGAGGAAAGGCATCCCTTGGGAGCTGTGACCCATTCGGTGATACTGTGACAGTTTCTATGATTGAACAGTAACTGAAACTTATCCCCCTCCCAACACCTCATTTAGGGTGCTGCTGTTACTTCATTTCATCATATCCCATGCTTGCACCCCCACCACTGTTGCCACAGGATACACTCCTGTGCACACCTCCTTCCAAGTACTCCCCATCAAAGACAGTTGAACTCCTGATTGTGTCTGCATAGGGATTTACTGTGCAGAATTGGACCTCCTCTTGCCAGAACTCAGATTTTTTAATCCCTCACCAGTCCAAAGCATGGGCTCCAAAGTGCTGCTTCAGAATTCTTCTAAAAGTCATGTTTCCCTGATGTTAGTGTGCTGTGCTGTCTTGAGAGAAAAGCCCCCCCCCCCCAATGCTGCAGAAGTGCAAAGTGTGGTGGTGTCTGTGCTAAATTCAGTTACCCTCCCACATACAGTACAGAGAAAGCAGTGTTCAGGTTTGTGTGCATCTGTGATCCGTCTTTGAAATATCCTACCTCCCACTCAGCCCCTTCCCCTTTGTGATCTAATGCTGGCATGCAGGAAAGGTGAGGGGAGACAAATATTGGTTTATGAATCTGTAATCTGCAGTCTCCTTTTTCAATATTATGTCCTGTAGGTGCACAAATGCACCAGTACAGAAAATAGCTCTATGATCTAGTGACACAAAACAAGCCATTTTGTTTCAAGAATATGGAAACACCTGGAACTTCTTCTGAAGGCATATACCTGCCCTCTGAAGTCTCCCCAACCATGATTTCAAAAGCAAACAAGAATTTTTTTTAGTTTTAGGGGCTCAGTGGGTTAAAGATTATCTTTCATTCGGAATCTATATAGTCAGTTTTGTTTATTACACTGAAAATCCTCTCACACTTCTTCCAATGTCTCACTAAATTGGTGATATGAAAATATGTTAGGCAATTAGTTCCTCTATTAGACTTCAGAAAGGCAGATGAATTTATTCCAGACCTATTTTTTCTTTGATGGTCCAGAGATCCCTATACCCTAGCCAGGTTAGTTGAGAAGCTGTTATAGGGGTGACAAAAGGACGATGCTTTAGAGCTAATGGACAAATTAACAAGTTACCAGGCTTCACATGACCACCCACATCACAAGATGGGGTTCACATGAAAATATGAAAACCTCAAATTAATTTTAAAGTAATATGGCTGAACTTCTACCCAAGTATATGCAATCATTATAGCCTCCTTACTAGAGGAGTATTCCTCCTTGATGCATTTTTGTTTATTGTAATTTTACATTTTATAAGCTACATTTTATATAAATTTACCTAGGCAGAGTCAAAAAGTTACAGGCCTGTCACCTTAACTTTTCCTAGGCAGACCGTTAGAGAGTATTAAAGCTAGAATTGTTACATATAAAAGGAAAAAAGCTCTTTAAAAAGCTAAAAAATTAGCTTTTGCAAATGAAACCAAGAGTGACAACACAAAGGGAAACTCCACTAGACTAGACTGTATACTTGGACATCCAAGAAGCTTTTGTCAAAGTCCTTCATCAATGGGTCTTGAGTAAACTTAGCCTTTATGAAATAAGAGGACAGGTCATCATATGAATCACTAACCAGTTAAAGAATTTTTTTCACAATTAAAATAAAGATGGCGGTGATGGTGCCTAAAGTTCTGTACTGGAAACACGCCCAGTTTTTCAAGAACTTTCTAAAATGAGATCAGCAGTGAGGGAATCAAGTTGTGTTTGCAGGCAACATAAATTATAAGGCTATGAAACATCCCAACACCGTTGTTTCTAAACCTTTTAGCACTGGGACCCACTTTTTAGGATGACACTCTATTGCAGTGATTTTCAACCTTTTTCGTCTCATGGCACACTGACAAGGTACTAAAGTTGTCAAGGCACACCATCAGTCTTTTGACAATTGACAAGGTATACTGTACTGCCGGCAGGGGGCTCACATCCCCCAATGACCCTACTAATAAATGACCCTACCCCAACCTCCCACGGTACACCTACAGCCCATTTGTGGCACACCAGTGTGCCACAGCACAGTGGTTGAAAATGGCTGCTCTATTGGGACCCCCTTACTTTACAAGCCTTTACAAGACCAATTCACACACCCCCTCCCCCAAGTAGCATCTTGTTCAACTCTTGATGCACCCGTAGCCTAATTTGCCTCATCAGTTTTGCGAACCACCAAAAAGTGGGTCATGACCCACTGGTGACTCCTGACCCACAGTTTGTAAACCATTGTCCTAACAGAATGTAAAACTCTAGTCAAGTATCTCCAAATTAGATGGATGGGCAATAAAAGAAATTCAGTGCCAGACAAAGCATATTGAGGGTAAACCACTAATTCCATATATACACCAGTTGTATCTGAATTAGCAGTGACTAACTAGGAAAGATGGTAGATTTCTCAACAGAAATTGGGCTTGCCTATGTTGGGAACATTAAGTGGAAAAAAAAGACTGAAAATAAAAACAGCCAGTATCAAAGTCTTTATATACATTTGTAGTGTGGCTACATGTAGAATACTGTGTATAAAACATGGCATTATTGTGCTTGATTTTTATATTTTGATAGCTGCCTTTGACATTGTTAAAATAAGGAAAGACATAAATAGTCACGATGAATACAGTCCTGGTCAGATCATCTCAGAAAGAGTATCAAAGCTAATAAAAGTACAGAAAGGGCAACCAAAATCATCACAGGAATGGAACACCTCCTGTACAAGGAAAGACTAAAGTATTAGAGGATGTTTAGTTTGGGGATGGAAGAGAGAAGGAGCATGATAGAAAGGTCCATTATTTTTGTGGTATGTGGAGAGAGATGTTTCTGCCTGGTTCATAATTCTAGAATGCAGGAGGCATCTGTTGAAATCCCCTTGAAAGTTTTCATGATGGACAAAAAGGAAGCAGTCTTTTCTCACAGCATGTTTCCCTTACAGATGAGGTGAAGGTCACTAGCTAAAAGGGCTTTTAAAAAGTTAAGCAAATTCATGAAGGAGGGCACCATCAACAGCTAAATGAAGCCTGCAAGTCTCTCACTAAGTAGAAGATGCTGGGAGAATCAAGAAAGGTTGTTGCTTTCATATCCTGCCTATAATGGGGGCATCTCACAGGCTACAATTGGAAACAGGATAGAGGACTAGATGGACCAAGGTTCTGATCTGAGCCAGGACCAGCTCACCCACAAAGGTGACTGAATGGGCCACTTCAGGGCAGCAAGATGTGTACTGTTCAGCCACAACTGATCCTCCTTCCATCACTCTCCGAACTGAAAAAGGACACAAGAGGAAATGGGGAGGAGAAGTGAATGGTGGACTAGAGAGGAACCACGCCATTCCTGCAATTATTTCTAGTGAAAGAATCAGGTGGCAGCTCCAAGTGCCTCCCACTCCTTTCACTCAGGAAAAAAACAAGCAAAAAACTGGGCAGCAGTTCAGAACAGTGCCCAATTTTTCCACTCATTTTCACTCAGGGCAGTGAATGGTGGCACAACAGTGCCCATACAGGCATGCCGTCCAAGGGAACTTCTCCCTCCTGACCCCCCTTGTCCCCCTAACCCTCCCTAGAAATGCCAGAGGGGATGGCATTTGGCACTGCACCTCAGGCACCAGGAGGTCTTGGTCAGAAATAAATGTTCTTATGGATTGTGCAGACTTTTCCGTTCCCAACTTTAAGATTTTACAAAAGTTCCCACTGGGCAGGTTCAAGTAGAATAAAGCTCTTCTCAAAACGGCAAATACAGAAGCTCTCAGTAGTTCCAGGGGCAGTCCAAATCCTAAGAAAAATAGACTTGCTTTCCTAGGCACCAAAAACTGTTTTTGCTAGTGACCAATTGCTTTTGGTCACTAGCAATTGGCTCAGCTCCTCTGCTTGTTCCCCCAGCTTGCCTTGAAGTATCTAAACATACTGGCCTGCCCCATACACTCTGGAGATGTAGGTCCTTCCCGATCTCTTCTCGACACATGTTTATGATTCACTTTGTGAAGGGGTGAAAGAAGGTGTAGACACCCTCCCAAAGTGTGATTTCTCACATCATATCATTGGTGTCACAAACCCCTCTACCACTTCTGAACTGGCAACTAGAATAGGAAAGAGATGTATTCTTTTGAGGGCAGACTGCAGCTTGCTGATCCCTAGGCTAGGATTTTACTCTCAAGTTGCGTGAGTAAGAGACAGGAAGCCAGTGCATGGCAGCTGCCCTGTACAATCCTCTCTTCCCACTTCCAACTCCCGTTTACTTATTCTCTGTGAACTAAGAATGATTTTTATTTTATGGCAGGCAGGGCCTCCAAGAGGAATTTTATCTGGGGGTAAAAAGCAGTGGCATAGCTAGAGGGGCTGCAAAGCACTACGTTTCGCAGGAGCCTCAGCCCAGCATGCAAGGAGCCCCTCCCTTCAGAGCCATTCCAGACAGTGAGAGCAAAACGGAGGCGTACACCTTCTTGCATGCTGCTCCCTGTGAAACTTAGTGCTTTGCACCCCCTGTAGTTACGCCACTGGTACAGAGTTTCTTTTTGGACCCCTGCCCAAAGGGGGAGTGGAGAGGGGGGAAACAGAGTCACTGATAATTGAGCTTGATCAACGGCTTGATGAATTTGCTCCTTGGAGTCCAGCGCCAAAGCAAGAGCAAAATGAGGCGCAGAGAGAGATCCAGCTCTAGGGGAGGGCTGTACCAGTTCCAGGGGAACTTGCTCGGTCCACCTTAAGAGCCGGCAGCGACCCAGCCGAGGCCACCCGCAGGCACGACAGAGCGAAGGCTGCCAAGGCGTCCCTCCCTGCGCCCTGGGCAGACAGCGGCTTGGCTTACCAGAGAGGCAGGCGGCCGTGTCGATCCACTTCAGGAGCTGCCCGATGCTGAGCTCGCCGCGGTAGTTGGTGTGGCAGGGCAGCACCAGCTGGCTCATCTGGACCTCGGTGGCGTTCCGGTGACTCTCCATGCCTCCTCGCAGCGGGGGTCCTCCCTCCTCCGGGGGCGCGCAGGAGCTCGCTGCAGCCGAGGGGCTCTGCGGTGGGGAGGGAGAGAACAAAGCACCGAGTCACGAGGGATGCCAGGCTGCCACCGGCCCCCACTCCCTGTGAGCCCTGGGGCCCTGCAAGGAGAGCCTAAACCCCCCCCGCCTGTCCCCCCCCACTGGGCGCTTGCTCTAAGTTCCAGCACATGGCAGTGCACTGAAGCCCCCCCTTTCCCCCACACAGACCCTTTGCAGCTCAACACCCTCGAACAAGAAATCTGGAAAGATCACATGGGGGGGCAGGCAGTCTGAAAATGGACTTTTTAGGCTCCCCTGCAACTTCTCCCTCCTCCACTAGACAATTTTGGGAATTTAAACCCATTCGTTCAAATGTTTCCAAACACCTCGTAGCAACTTCGGCGTATCATTGCCATTTGTCAGCTGTGTAGAGTGGTTAAAAAAATGATCCCACCATTGACAAATCCCCCAGCAGAGGCACTTCAGGTTAAAGGCCATCTATATCACCTTTCGTAAGATAAGCCTCACACAGTCACACACACATGACCCGCAGTCACAAGACCTATAAGGTGACATTCCCCAAAAGCTAAACCAAAATGCACCCCACGCTGCCAACTGACAGGCAAAGCATATATGTGTATGCCAGGAACAGCAGTACAGAATAACCTGAATGGTGATGCTATCCCTTCAGCCAACATTAACCCAGCTCCCAAGAGAGTCCAGCATCAAGGCTAATCTTAATTCAGGCAAAGTCTGGTCTGAACTGGACACATTCCTCTGGAATGTTTAGGCAGTACAACAGCCTCTTCTGCTGCCCTCCAGTGGAAACACTGAACTTAATTGCCTGCTTATCCACAATGCTTAGGAAGATTGAACAGGAACTGTTTGGAAAATTTGGCAAAGTTAATGGAGAGATTTTCTGGATTCTAACATGGAGGAGAAAGTTAGGCAACAGCTACAGAAATATTAAATACACAAACTAGTAACTCTCCCAGCCAAAGTAGGACATTATTAATGCTATCCAACTTTTCACGGGATAATCTTTTCATTCATCCAACTCAAGGATTCTTCTCAAAGTATAGGAGATGCAAAAAGAAGGTAGCCAGAGTAAGGATGAAAGTACTTTCTCCCTGCATTTCAGGGGAGATGGTTGTTGACTCTTACAATGTGTGTAGAGTAGATTCTCTGCCCTTGTTGCAAATCTCAGGAGTCTAATATTCTGTCCACCACTATGCTCTGGGAGGAGATATCCTTGCTGATCTTCACATATTTTGTGTGCTCTTTGGTTAACCAAACTAGGCAAGTATGCACTTTTGTGTACAAACTACACAAACAGAATGCACCCTCTCTCCTCCCCCACAACACACTTCTGGATGCAATTAATTTGGGGGACGAACTGTGTTCCTAGTTGCCAATTACATCAAACTGTCAAAGTACGTACATGCATGCGATACTTGTGCAACTACATTCTACAATCTGAATATATTGTAGAACAGTATATATTGAACAGTAATGAGAGTGTGTCACCTTAGTACTTTAATCTTGCAAAAATGAATGAGATATTCCTAAAACTACTGCATGCCTGGAAGGAAGATTTAACTTCCTGATTTTAGAAACTGGCTATGTCAGATGCAAGGGAGGGCACCAGGATTCAGGTCTCTTGTTATCTGGTGTGCTCCCTGGGGCATTTGGTGGGCCGCTGTGAGATACAGGAAGCTGGACTAGATGGGCCTATGGCCTGATCCAGCGGGGCTGTTCTTATGTTACACATTTTTAAATGTGCATTTTTTTAAATGTGCAAAATTACCTTAAGGCTTTTCTTGATACTATCAAGCATCTGTAGAACAGGGAACAAGGGGGAGAAAAGAAAGGTGCAAGGGCGCTCTTTGCAACCTGCCCTACCTCATTCCATTTGTCCTGACATTCCTCATTCCATTTGCCTCATTACCAGTTGTCAAGTAGGAGCAGAAGAAGTACAATCTCTTACTTTGAGCAAAATTTGAGACAGCTTTCTTGGTTTTCCAATACCGGTATTAAATACACAAGCAAAAAAGACTGAATCCATAATATGGAAGTAACTGAAGAGACGTTCATTTTTCTTCCAGAACACATTTACGTCGCACTTTATTTAAATGACTCATGATACCTTGCTTTTCCTAAGATGATCAAAGTGGCTTACAATATTCAAAACAAAATTGTAAATTGTATTTTGTTTTGCTGTCAGTATTTTTTAATTTTCTAAAAAGAATACATAAAACAAAAACTTGCCAAAAACATTAATGCATATAACAAGCACAGTAGGTAAATAGCAGCAAATAATATGACATACAAAGCATACAGTTTTATTTGTGCTGGATTTTTTTTTTAATTGGAGTCATCAGCAGCAGTCCCACTACAATATTGCCCAATTTAAACCTCCCCCACCCTCTCCAGAAGTGAGAAATAGTGAAATAGTGCCTTGAGTCCTCACCCGAACCTCTCCAGATGACATCATCCTTAATGCAGAAGGGAGTTCTACATTAAAGATGCCACCACAGGCGTTTCTAGCTGCCATCTGTCCCACTACTATCAAGGATGGCACATAAAAAGTAGCCCCCCCCCCAAAAAAAAAAATCATAGGGAATGGGTCAGAATGAATGGGAGCTATCTTGGTCCCAAGCTGATCATAGCACAAAAGGTCAAAACCGGCACATTGAATTGGGCTTGGAATCAAATGGGTAGCCAATGAAGCTGCAGGAACAGTAGCCCAAGAAAGTTAAACCACCATGCTCCAGCTACCACACATGCTGTCATATTTTGCACCAATGGCAAATTTTGAACAGTCTTCAACACTCAGCTTCACATAGTGTGCTACAGTAGTCCAATCACACTGTCACCAAGGCATGGACCATCTTGGCCAGATCCAAGCAACTCAGGTACAGCTACAGCAAGCACACCAGCCAAAGCGAGGCAAAAGCTCCCTGGCCACAGCTGCCACCTTGCCATCCAGGAGCAGCAGCAGTTCAGAACACCAAAGCCTGGTACTTGTTTGTTCAGAAGGAAAGCAGCCCCATTCAGAACAGGGAAAATACCTGCATCAGTTTTCCTGAGCAGGAGGATGCATGTTAAAGAAGTGCTTAACATGGATGTGCTTTTATCCTAAATTCAATAGCCAGATAAAGTTGGATTGGGATTAACCTGCCAATGCCACAATCATAACCTGGATTGGGACCATTATTTGCAGCAGACACTACAGTCTGTTAATACTAGTGGGCGTTTTTCCCCATGGCAAATAACACTGCCAGAGGTCCCAACTGGGACAGCATGTAAAAGTACTCCATACACCACGCTCCAAGCCACAAGGGCCTGATACAATCTGACTACTGTCAAAAGCAACAAGCACATCAGCATTAAAACATACTGTTAACATATAGTTCCCATAAGAGTGAGAGAAAACTCATGTGAGAAGTGGCAGACCTTAAGGCACCAAGTTCCAGAACCTTTAGGGCTTTAAAAGGTTTGTGTCAGCACCATGCACTTGGCCCAGAAAGGAAATAAGGAACCAGCACAGTTAACAGAACATTAGTGTAATACGATAACCCAACAAGATGGGGCTCCAGTTAGAACCCTCTATGTTGTATTTGAAGCCTCTGAGCACTTTTCAAGGTCAGCCTCGATAGATCCCATTACAGTAGTCCAACCTGTAGGCATGCAAGACAATGACAACATCTGTAAAAGGAGGCCACCACAGTGGCTTCCTGCCATCAGGAACCCTCCATTCACAAAAGTACTGGTGCCAGCATGTATTTTACATTCCCCCCTACAATACTAGTATTAGTACCCATTGGAAAAGCACTGCAAAGTATTTACCAAGAATAGCATTAGCGAAGGAGGAACGACACCCCAAAAATCACTAACTGAGCATTGTTTCTTTTCCTAAAATGGAACTCCTTTCCAGTCAGACCAAGTACTACTCTACCCTTTCTAAACACAACCCATTCAATTGACTATTAAAACAGAATCCCCTTTCACATAAGCTTCACCAGAAGCAGCAAGCAATTATTTGCTTAGCTAAACACACAGAAGGGTGGGATTTGCCGAGAGGATGAAGCACTCAACTACCATGGAAATTCAAGAACTCTGCTCTCTCCTTCTTCCCTTCTCCAAAGAGGATGAAAACGAACAGGATCACCCTGGATTAGGAACTTTACCTACCATAAGAAACTCATAACGTGTGAAGTCCTATCATGAGTGCTCTTATACAGAGAATAAAGGGGCTCCCAATCAGTGAACGTATCAGGGCACATACCATATTCTCATGAAAGCAATTTTACCCTGTGTTCATCTGAAAAAGGTGCCAAGAGGGAGGAAAGAAGAGATGCAATATAGGCCACCACTCTCCCTGGAAACAATGTGTCTAAGGGCCTAGTCCTAGCCAACTTTCCAGCGCTGATGCAGCCATGCCAACTGGGCGTGTGTGTGCTGTACCCTGCAGTGAGGGGACAGTCACAGAGGCCTGCTCAAGGTAAGGGAACAAATGTAGTGCAGGGTTGCATTGGTGCTGAAAAACTGGATAGAATTGGGCCCTTAGAAGATGAAGCAGATGAGCCTGCCGCAAGACCACTTCTTTTTAAACACATTAGCATTTGGTTTGACAGCTGAAAGATAGACTTAAGTTTTGACTGTAAAACTGGGCTGGGAAAGTTTTGCTTTTCTAAGATTAATCTTTCTCAAAGCCCAAAGACATGAGCTAGAAATTTGAATAAAGAGATCCATAACATTTGAATAAGTGAAACAGGAAACCCCGACAGCAGAATCAAGAATTGCCGCATATTACCACCACCCCCACCACCATGTCTACAGATATGCATTTTTTGTGGCAATTGTGAACTGCCACAAGGGCCCAATGGGGCCGAAAGAAGTTTATAACCTTATGACAAATCTCATGAGTTCAATATTGAGCTGTTCAGCAGCATGTAAAGAGACTTTTTGAAACTTTATGTGCAGTGTGCCCCTAACAGATATACAAAATGGTCATGTGCTGAAGCAACTCATTGAATATTTTGGGAGTCAGATTAAAATCCCTTTTCCACTGTCTGCATGTTAAGAGGCTTCTCTGGAACCAAACCACATCCCTTCTCTGTCAAAAAAAGGAGAACGCCCTAATTCTGATTAGCAATCTATATTTTCATTAATATATAGATCAATCAAAAGTATCTTTTATGAATTTGCCCAGCTGGTCTCTTTGGTTGCAATTCTATACAAGGTGGTTCTCAGTCCATTTATTTTAATGGAACTGAAAGAGCCCAACCATTCACAAAATTGCAGGCATTTGTTTCTACATTGAAATTATTTTTGACTTGTGGAGGAGGGGTTAAGCACTTGTGAAAACCCACCTTAGGGCAATCTTCTGAGCTACCAACTCTTTTCTATACTACTATTGCTGCAGAGAAGTACTTCATCCAAAGATGAGTAATTCCCAGACATCAGACAATAGTGTATAATCTTGTTCCTGAACTTTTGTCCTTGTCTTGATCTAACAGTGGCTTCCTCACTTATATATCACAATCATGAGTTCTTTGCAGCAGCTTAGAATTAAACTACTAAAGCTGAAAAAGAAACACATGAGGAGGAAGTGGCAATATCCACTGGAAGCACCGCCAGCTTCCTGGGCCCACAAACAATGAAACGTGTTCCATTTTGTGGGACAGACTCTTATTTTTTTTGGTTTTCCAAATGTGTGCCATTTCCATTGCTAGTGCAGACCATTCTAGAACTATTCCTGACCTCAAGAATGCAAAACACAGTGCATTTCTAAAGTTAGATCCATCTGACTTTCAGCATTCCAACATTCTGCAACAAAATTCACTTCCAGTTTCTCTCTAGCCACTGATCGCCAGATGGAAGCCGAGACGCATTTGCTGGTAATTAGCAGTAGAGACATGCTACCAGAATTCCACAGCACCGAATGATACTTCTCTGTTCTGACTGTATCTAGCTGGCAGCCTCTTAACTCAAACCCGGTATCCAATTTTAAGCCAATTCCCATGTATCTGCACAACTGATATGCCAGGGAGATCTATATTTAGCAGCTATTTGGACACTTAAAGATACAAGCTAGTTAGATCAATCTTTCATCCCATATCTTTGATGCAACATAAGCAACAAGTCTCTGCAGTACAATGCTAAACATTGCATTAAACATAAAAACATAAAAGCTTTTATTCAAACAAAATTCTGTTGGCAAAAACGGGCAAGGTTTTGCATTATACATGAAATCTTTTAAACGTTTTGGTACAAGATTTTTTTCTCAAGTCTAGAATCAAGAGTGATTGCAAATGGCTTTGAATGTTAAGGTGGTCATTAAAAAAAAATTACCACATGGCACCTGACTAAAGACAGGGGGCAAACAACTGTCTATAGCACTGGCTCCCAAACTGTGGTCCGGGACTGCAGGTGGTACGTGAGGTCTCAGGGAAAAAACCACCTTTGATCACTTCCAGTGCAAGTAATCTCCCATGGACCACCAAAGAGGGGTGATAATGGATAAAGATAATGGATTGTCCACAGCCACAACCACTGAAGTGTGAGCTGTGGTTATGGGCAAGCCATTCTCTGTCCTCTCAGACAGTCCATGGGGGAGCACTTGGGAGATGGACCACCAGAGGGGCGGAGACCAGACTCTCCACAGCCACAAGTGGTTCATGACAATTTCAATTTTTGCCTTAGTGGTCTGCGGCCTTCTGAAGGTTGGGAACCACTGGTCTATATTCTCCAGCTATGTGGTTAAGACCACATTATCACCCCTTAGTAGCCACATGGAAATCTGAAGACAAGGAGTAATACTAGTACAGAACTCAACTGTATGGCTGGAAGCTACAGATAATCAACTTCTCTGCAGTTACACAGGTACAATGCAGTAACCTTATAAGAGAAACTGAACTGAAGAAGGGGCACTTGCCACATTTTCAACACTGTTCACGTACGTACCTTTCTCACCAATTTTGCAAGTCTCTTATCTTGCATGCTCCCTAGTGGGCCACTGTGAGACACAGGAAGCTGGACTAGATGGGCCTTTGGCCTGATCGGGGGGGGGGGAGGGTTCTTTTTATGTTTTTTTGAATAGACAAACATCACACTCCCCTGAACTGGCTTCATTTGACCTTAGTGGACACCAGAGTTTAGTCAGAACCGACTGGCTCCTGTCCACTGCAAAAGAATCTTGTTCACATGGGATTGCCAATTGGCCAGGACTATCCTTACTCTTTCGGCCTTCATTTGCCCTCTGCAATGTTGTTGCAGCCAAATAAGATCGGCTACATAGCTTTGTGATGTCACCCCATTCAAACTGATGCCCAAATAGTCACATGGAGAATCTGCCTTGAAGATGACGACTATTTAATGAGAATGAAACACTGAGCTGACACAGTAGTACATGGGGAAATGATGGCAATGAATAGGATTTTTTTTTTTTAAAGAGCACTGTCTCACAAAATTAGGGTGGTATGGGGAAATGTGTTTCTGCCCCATTGAAAAGTATTTTTAACCACATAGTTGCTATTTGGTACAGGAGATTCTATATACAACATATAGAGAGCCAGGATGGTGTAGTGGTTTGGGAGGTGGACTTAGACCTGGAAGATCCAGGTTCGAATCCCCTCTCAGCCATGAAGCTTCCTGGGTGACCTTGGGTCAGCTACTTTCTCTCAGCCTTGCCTACCTCACAGGGTTATTGTGAGGACAAAAACAGAAGAGCAGCTGTGTACGCCACCCTGAGCTCTTTGGAGGAAGGGTGGTGAAAAAATGTGGGGAAAAATTTAGCTATAACTATAGCGAGAGAGATGGGTGCCTATTTATTAACAGCAATAGTAGTGACTACTTACTGGCCTGCTGAATAGTTATGTGCAATACAAAAACACACCCTCCTATACCAGACATTCATATATTATAGAAGTATCACCTTGCATGATTTTTATTTCTACTTCTCTCTAGGAAGCCACTGCTCTGTCCAGGACCAAAATGGAAACAACCTTAAAGGCCTAATGTACAGACTACTCCAGTCAAACAGGATAACTCATTAAGCAGCAGCAGCAAGTTTTCCATCCCTGCACAGATAAAACTCTCAGTTTGCTAGGAGAGTCCTGGAGGACAGCATTTCTTCAAAACTGGCTACAGGCAGAGGTGGGGCACGGAACAAGGACCAATAGCTGCCTGCCTCCTTTGATGAAGGCATCTGCCTCACGCTCTGCTCTAGCAATCCAGAATTCACATGACATCAAGGGCAATGCCAGGAGTGAAGCATCCTGGAGCTGCTAAAGAGTGATTAAGTTACAGTACAAGCACCCACCAGAGCAGTGAATCATAGCAAGCTTCTGTGGTGTTAATCCAAATGGAAAGGGATAGCTGGGTGTCACTGAAACAGAAAAAGATCATCAAGAGCATTGTTTCTCTAAAATGAAACATATGGGGTGCATTAAAAAACTTAAAAAGGGGGGATTTGGACTATATCGGAAACCTCAAGCCCATATTTTACCCCACTGTGTTCATAAGCAGACATTTCACAAACCTTCCTCCTCAGGTTCTCTTTTTGAAACAGACCAGAGGCAAAATGCTACAAAATGTAGATAAAAGGCCCAGTTTATTTCTGAGTTGACTCTCCTGGGTACAAATGTAGCCTGCATTCTTGCTGAATGCAATCTATGCGCCTTGGAACCTGCCCTACTCCCTAGAGCAGTGATGGCGAACCTTTGGACTCAGTGTGTCAAAAATGCTACAGCAGGAGGACACAATGCTTTGAATTGGCCCTGCCTCTTAGTGGTGGGAGGGGCATCTCCCAAAGGGTCAGGAATGCCCCCTTCCTCTACTAGAGAGCAAGGTGCTTTTCTATCTCAACTTCAGTTGGAAACTACGTTCTTCCAAAAAGACTAATAATCACATTCTATACAGCAGTGTTTCTCAAACTGTGGGTCGCGACTGAGGCATGGTGACCCCAGATTGTAACCCACGTGTAAAGGCCACTGGAGCAACACATAAGCATAGTGGAAAAAAAGGCTGCTTGGTGTTTAGAAAGAATCATTTTGCAAGTCTGAAGAACAGAGAATAGTAAAAGCTGCTTAATTTTATTAAAGTCAATAAGCTGACTGAGGCTGGAACTTTGGGGCCTCAAAGGCTGTGTTATATACGTTGGAATTTAGTTTAGATAAAAGTACCAGACTGGAGATGTACGCCTTGATAGAAAACACACCTGTGTTCACCAGGAAAACATCTATTCTCTTATGCTTTAGGAGCAGAGGTATACATATGGAGACCAAGTAACCTTTGATACCAAACCAAAGTATGTACCCAAAATAAAAGGTCACGATAATTATATAGAATTAAGACATAGAAGTCAAATTGTTTGATTTTAGTGAAACTGTTAAAGGAAGTTTAAAGGTCTTTGCTTCACAGAGATTTTCAGAGGGCCCCACAGTGTTTTACTAAACCCAGGAGAAGAAATGCAGAAGAGATAAGTGGTTCAAGCAAGGCCATCCTAATTAGGATGAGTCTGAAGGGGATGTATGCCAAAAATGGGTCTGAAGTTCTGCCAAAGATGAGGTCTTCACACCTGGGTTTAAGTGTTTTTGTGTTCTCTTTTAATGAGGTTAGTGAGAGGACTTGTCAGTTAATTTCTAATTGAAATGATAAATTGGAAAAAGGTTCAACACTGGGTCAACACTGGATAGATGATGTTATAGCACACTCTACTGGTTTTTGAAAACTTTGTAATTCAATATGTTTGTTTAATTTTACCTTTTTTGGAAACCTGTAACTTGAAACTCACCTACCAGGTGTCTCTAAGGTTATCTACAGCCTATTAGGAGTTAGCCCCATCTATGATGTCAAACTTCAGCCAATGGGAAGTTCAGATTTTCAAACAAAGGACCCAGAATGCTATAAAGGGTCCAGTTAATATTGGGAAATTGCTCTCAATGCTTTGGACATGAGTCCCTTGAGATGCCCATTGCTTGCAATGAAATAAAGCCTGCAAATTTTCACTCCTGAGTACCGAGACTTCTTGAGTTGCCTTCTTTCTACCTTGCAACAGGGACCCACTAGGTGGGTCACGAGCTAATTTCAGGTGGGTCCCCATTCATTTCAATGTTTTATTTTTAATATATTAGGTTTGATACTACCATGGTATGTGACTGCATTTGGGGAAATGTTACAGACCTGTACTTTTAACAGACTACTATGTATATTCTTTTAACAATTATAGTCATTGGGACTTACTCCAGGTAAGTGTGGGTACGATCACAGCCTAGGATTGCTACAAATTTTCCTGCTTGATGTCACTTCCGGTGCGTCTTGACAGATTCTCATTCTAAAAAGTGGGTCCCAGTGCTAAATCTGTGAGAACCACTGCTATACAGCATGAGAAACCTCTTCTAGGAACTGAAATCTAAGACTATTTTACTTTTCGCCATGGAAACAGAGGTCACCCAAACAACCACCATGGTATCTAAACACTACAACTGAAAAAAAGACTTCAGCTGATTTCAGTGGAATGAATGCATCACATTCCTATTATAGGCCATTTGATATCACTGGTCTTCTGGCCTGTAAATAGGAGATACTTACAATTGAATTCAAATTGCAGCAATAGTAGTCATGTCCTTATTTGACCCCAGGATAGCTCAGAGTTATGCCCCAGGGCTCAAGGACTTCCAATCAAAGCATCCTCCCCTGCTACATTAAGTCTAAATGCAGTGACTGTACACTTCAGTTGTATGCTTGTTATTTAATGATGTAAACTTTAAAGACAGAGGTGCATGGGCATGTTGACATTGCACCATACCATACTGCCAGTCAGTTCAGGTTTGACTAGCATTTCTTAGGTTGTTTGCTTTATATCATCCAGTTCTACCCTGCTGTCAGACCTTATACAATAGGAAAAAGCACTCCATAAAGACTTGGCTAAATGTTTAAACTGCTTCACATATATTACCTCATTCAACCTTCAGTCAAGTAAAATAGGCCTGTACCATTAACTTTGTCTGTAATATGGAAATAAGGCTGTGGGCAGCTTGCATAAAACCACCCAATGAATTAACTGTGCCAATGAAAGTAAAAGGAGGATTTCCAATCAACTACTATGCTGTGCTCTTCACCACCACACTACAACAGGTTTACAACAGATACCAGGTTTACAACAGGTACAACAGTGTTTCAAAGGGAGAGCTGGGTCTTCCAAGAGAGATGTAAGCATTGGTTTGAGAGGGTACATATCAACTCCAGTATAAGGCATGACACGTTTGCCAGTCCTTCTGTGAGCCAAAAAATGGTGACAATGAGGAATGCATGTGCCAAAAAGTCTACCACTGGATAAAGATGCTGGCTCCAAAGCCAGTCTCATTCTATTTCCATTTTGTTTCTCTTTTGCTCAGGAACTTGGTGCACCGGATAGGTTTGCTGGATTCTCTTCCATTCCCCTGCCCTCAATCAGTCTCCCTAGCCTTCATATCTGAGAAGAGATGAGCATCTATTTCATCTTTTCCAAGCACAAGGACAGTCTTTTCTTAGAGGCCCTTGCTAGAACAAGAAAACTGAAACCCACCACTTGCCTGTTCAGTTGGGGGGGGGAGCAGATAATATCTACGGGGGGAACCTACTACAAGCACCTGCCTTTGTTCATTAGGACCATGACAAACTACTAAAGCAAACTGTGCTTTCTAACACTTAAAGCTCTCAAAAGTATACTATGTCCTGAAGGAAACTCAACACAATGCAGGCACATTCACAGTAAAGGCGTGTGCTGCTTAACAATCGTTTGCATATAACTGTTAAGGATGGATCACATATATGACAGCGATTTAGTGTCAAAGCACACTAAAGATGCTCAATGAGGCAATCACATCTCCCATAGCCTACAGCAGAGTGTCGGCACAACAGAGAGGCTCTTAATGCAAAGAAGAGGCAAACTATCTCCAGTAGCCTGAGCAACCAGGGAGTCTCCGTTTACACAACAGATTGGACTGGACGTTCTCTTAATGACCTAATCACATAACAGGGATCGGAGAACATATCCCTGTCGTTAAGTGGCACACACCTGTATACTTTTCAGTAATGAATATATTAGTTACATGAATGGTGTAGCATGGTGGTTAAGGGACTGAGCTACACTATAGGCAGACTTAGGCAAACCACTCCCCTTCAGCCTCATTATTCCTATGTTGCATTTACCTTACAGAGCTGTTAAGAATATCAAGATAATACATATGAAGCATTTCACACTCAAAACATGATACAAAATAAGTCTTGAGAAGTTCAGTATTAAACAATGAGACTAAGGGCACAATCCTATTCTGCACTGGAACAGGCAAGCCAAGAGGCTTGCGCTGTATCCAGCACAGGATAGGGGCCATAAGCGGCTCAGCCAGAGGCAAAGGGAAACATTTCCCCTTACCTCTGAGTAAGGGCTGTTGGCCCCTATGGGTCTCCTCGGACATATGCCACGTATTGAGGAGGTGCAAGTCCGAGGAGAGTGGAGCAGCTTGAAGCCGCTCTGTTCTCCCCAAGAACAGGGGTTGGGATCCGGGATAACTGCTGGATCTCAGCCCCACCTCCCACTCCCTGCCCCCTCACCCCCAGCCAGAGGCAAGGAGACACCATTCTCCTTACCTCCGGGTAAGGGCCGCTGGTCCCTATGGGTCTCCACCTGGGTCAACGCAACCCATGCGGAGGAAGCCGGCACGGAGGCTTGCATTGCCTCCGCAGGCCAGCACTTCTCTGAGTGCCAGCCCAGCTTCCTCCTGAGGCGCAAACATGCCTTATTGCACATTTGTGACCCTCCTGGGCTGGCACAAGGGACTTTTGTCATCCCAAGTCAAGGGCTGGATTACATCCTAGACTTCAACCCTATACACACTTACCTGGGAGTAAGTTCCATTTAGCATAGTGGGACTTACTTCTGCATAGACATACATAGTTTTGTACTGTAAGCCAGATACCTGAAATTCCAGATCTTCTAGCACTTAAAGCTCTCAGTATTCAGCTAGTTAGTAACTAGAGGGAGCGGTCAGGGGATTAAGGACTCTACATCTCTCAAAGCACATAAATACCAGCTAGTCTAAAGTTCATTTGAATCTCAATCTCAGTGCATACAATGGATCCTAGATTTTCCAGCTGCAAATGAATGCTGCTCTAATGGATAACAAAATCTTTTAAAAAATACAAGACCCTTTAGCCTTGACTTGTTCAAATATTGTTCATCCCACTCCCTTCATAGAAGCCAAAAAGGAAGATCTGCTAGATCCAAGCACACCACTTGGGGTACTCAAATAGCTTGATTTAAACTGGGCAACAAAAAGAATATTTACACTGATAAGTCAATTTCACAACCAACTATGCAACTTACACATGCAGCATGGGCACTTTTTAGCCTAAGGTGGTTGAATTCAGAAGCCTGCAATGACATCCTGCCAGTGAATCCCTTTAAATTATATCCATGACCTTTCCAAGGACACAGGTTTCCAAGTTATGCTCAACCCTTTGCCTGAGCAACAGTGCACTTTCCTTCATGTTTCCATCCTGCCTCTAACTCTCTGCTGTTCCTCAATCCCCCTTCCCCCTTCCCCTGATCTTTCCCAGAGTACCCAACTGGGATCATTACAACAGAACTGTCCCATCCCCCCCACTCCTGGTCTTTAATGAACTCATTTGTAGAGGTGTTCATTTCCAGGATTACAACCTAAGTCTTACTGAATGGGCTTGCTTCTGTGTAAAATAGCACCATTTCTCAAACACCTCTACTCAGTTTTCTACTTCTGCATTTAAGTGAAACACCAACATTTGAGGCTATGTGATTATCTAAGAACCATCATCCAACAGAGATTCTCAGGAGATATGCACCTGTGCCTTTCAGATACACATGGTCAGACTGCATAACCAGAATCAGTAGGTGTAGCAAGTCATGCTTTTTAAGGGGACCCTCACACTAATGCCTGTACTGAATTTTAGCATTGAAGCAGTCATACAATGCACTCATTCACCAATGCCCCTACAAGTACCACTCTCACTCAGTCTTTAAAAAAAAGAATCTAGGTACAGGCACAGATGGAGAAGCAAGTCTAAGAAAGCAATAGGTTCAACAGCTGCAAAGTACAGGCTCAAGATAAAAAAGAAATGTATACCTCCAAATAGAAAAAAGAGAAAGTGGAAAATGTTAATTTTCCTATACCTGGAAGATCAGTTTATAGAAGACAGACTTTTGCTTACTTGCCCTTCTGGAAAGGAAAGCTAATGACACTAATAAATGACTATACAATATGAACAATAAAAGAAAAAGTGACAAGCTGTATAATTAAGTCCAAACTGATGGCAGATGATGATTTCCCCCTTCTTCTCCCACCCCCCCAAACAAGAAATCTACTGCTACAGTAAAAATGTTTGAGTTCTGAAAATTAAGCTTGAAAAACTGGAGAACATTTAATGTAATGACAACAGAAATTTGACATCACCTTTGTTGTCATATTAAATTGCCCTTTCATGAATGCATTCAGTGACATAAAAAGGAATTAAGGGACAGGTTCTAATTGCTCCAGTCTCCTTCACGGAATTCCTTTCTCTCTTTCTAAGAGAGGTTGTGTCAGACAGGATCTCTCCTATTAATCAGTTACCTTCCCCTGAAGTTAACAAATCCTGCTTGGAGAATGGGATCTGGTGTTAACATTGGGTGTGATTAGAAGGGACAGAAGCCTTTGATTGCCAATCTATTGAAATCTGGTCTAGCCAAGCAGGAGTCAGCCAGCAATTTTTGAAGTCACTGCATGTCTCTGCAGAGAAGACATTAAAAAATGAACAGACAAAGACACTAGAGAACACACTGCAGGGAGAACTTTGTATTCTTAACAGGAACTAGACATCCTAACAGGCCTCTTCCCATCTTTTAATTTCAAGAGTATGCAGGATCAGGGCGACAGCCTCTAAATGTGCAGGAATGCAACTTGAATATTCATGGTGCAGCATTCATAAGAAGTCACAGCACGTCTATGTCACTGCAGAGACTGGATATTTATGCATAGTCCCCCCTCCAGTATTGTTGTCAAGTGGGGGGGGTGAGCTTGCTTTGCTTACAGCTAGTTTCCTCTCTTCCCCGGCTGAGTAGAGGCATTGTACAGATGTTTGTATCTTGGGAGAAGGAAGAAGCGAGAAGGGCAAACCTCCTCTATCCAACCCACTGGCAAAACAAGCCTCTGGATTACAAATTCAATTTAGTATACCACACTATACAAGGTGTAACAGCTTGAAAAGGCCCAATTTGGATACACAAGTGAGCAGCTCCCCAATTGTAAAAAAGCAATAAAAGTTCAGTAATGAAAACATGCTTCAAAAGCCTTTTCTTTCATGGGCCTCTCTACTTGGTCCCTTCTAATGCAGCCCTCATGCAGCAGCTTTGTTTGTATGCATCAGGCCTAAGGGTTACATCAAACAGGTGGGACTAGCCCTTAGCATCCAATGCATCAATCTACACCTAATCTGCCTCTCCTATTTACTCCTTGAATACTTTCTGGAACTGTGTGATGCTACCACTATCAACATCAAGCTGATAACAGGCTATCAAACTCCCAGCCAGTCCATTAAGGGTCTTCTGAATTATTTAGAAACTATAAATAGTGACTTGGATTTAAAGATAACAATTGATCTTTTCAGGTGGCTGTTCCTCCTCCTTTGAGGAAAGTGTTCTGCTGAACTTTGGGACAATGAAATGAGTAAGGTTCATTCAGCTTTAGGTCACTCATCCCATTGCAAGGGATGGGAACTCGAGTCAGGTGACTTGAGTCTGAATCATGAAAATCTGCATTTTTCACTAACTCGTGTAGACTCTAGTCTTGTGCATGGAAGACTCGGAAAAACATTTGAGTCAAAGGCCCTTGACTGGGCACTCAGTTCCCATGCATGCAAACTTGATTCTGCCTGTGTCCGAGTGTGCTTGCTTACTGTTTTCACAGTGTGAGAAACCTCAGGGGCCATCATTCAGACCAGGTGAGCAGCAGGGAAGTTCCAACCAAGAGGCAGTGAAGGGTGATGTTTGCTTTTGCATACGAGCAGGAGGAGGGAGGCAGGAGTGAGCTCTCTTGCCCATCTCTAAAGGAACCAAAGATCATTCGACAAAAAGACGGGTGGTCTGATTTGCTTCTTTGGATGAGGGAGGGCAGGAGGAGCAGCCCAAGGGGGTTCTTGCCTTGGAACTGGCTGGAAAAGCCCAAGGAAAAAGGAAGCGGAGGGGAGGTTCATAAAAATCACCATTTCCAATAGCATGGCTGCTGTGAGTTCTATTGTTACTTGGGGGGAGGAAGCCCCACTGAATGACCTGCTGCAGTGGGACTACTTCTGAGTACAGCTGCAAGGAGAGGGTTGTCCTGGTAAGCCTCTCAGCTGCTGCATGTAATCCTCTTCCCTCTTGCTGCTTCTGTCTCTGCTTTCACAGAGTCCATCCCTCCCACTTTGTTTACAGATGGGATGGGATGGCAGGGGAAAGTTTAAAGCAGGGGTGTCAAACTTATTTCATATAGTGGGCTGAATAGCACTAATTATGCCTGCTGAGGGCAGGAAGTGATGTCATTAGGCAGGCAGTGATGTCATTAAACAGGTCAAAACCAGAAATAAGCACTCTGTTCTCGTGTAGGAACTCATTAGCTGCAAATGACAAGAGAAAATGTGCAAATCTTGATCACATTTCAAGCTATGGGAGAGCCAAATTTTCATGTGGGCTGCCCTTTCAGCAGTCACACCTCAGCACTGCTCAGCAGCCGAGAGTCTGATGGCTGAATAAAAAGCTTTTATGGGCTGCATCTGGCCCTGAGGCCTTATGTTTGATACCCCTGGTTTAAAGACAACTCCAACACACACACACACACACACACACACACACACACACACCCTGGCAGCAGCTCCGTTTTCTTTTTGGCGCCTGACACATGAATCACAAAGACTTGTGACCAAGTTGTGAAAATGCTTCAGGCAACTCAGAAAATGCCCCCGTTAGGACTTATTCTCGACTTGAGTTGTGGGCAGAGACTTGTGACTTGACTCGAGCCATGCTGGATTTGTCTATCTCTGGTCATTGCAACAGGCCTGTAAATGCTGACGGACAGATAATTGAGAATGTTTAGAATGATGGTTATTGAATAAGCAGTTTCGGAATTATGCAACAAAGGTGTTCCCTTTTAACCTCTCCCAAAACACACATTTTCCAAGAAGGTTCAGAGACATAACCTAGACATAACGTCATGTTATGTTAAATGCTAAATGTTTCTTATTTGCATACAACTGAATTTTTACAAAATTATTGCACTCTTGTATTTTAAAGTGATGGAAGTTGTCTTGGGGGTTTCTTCTGATGCCAGTGGGTAGGATTCAAAATCCTTGATAAATGCCTGACTTGCAAAATGTTTCATTTTTTAAATTCACACACAAGGTACCAGGTGCAATCCCTTTATAATGGTCACCAGGTTGAGGGAGGGAGATATCTGGACTGAAATCATGGCGGTAATGTAGGGGGATGCTCTAACCCATGGCTGCTGCTATTTATGGGGGAGTGCGAGAGGGAGGGAAGAAGCACTCACATCAGGGCCAATGATGCAATTAAAATCACACTTAAATTTGCCCTTACTAGTATGTTTTTACTACTTGGTCAGCAGTAAGCCCAACTTCAATGTGCTACAATAGGCAATTTTAAATATTACTGCATTAAAAAATATGTTATCAATGAAGAACCCCCGGGAGAAGAAGGAACACATTTGAGGGGGCAACATGGAATATTGCATGAACCCCCCGACAGCCAACACTCACCCCACATGGAACCGGGAGTGGAGAACACCCTTAATTTAATATGGCAACATCCTTTACATTCTGCCCAAAAGCTACTTACCAGCGCGACCTTGTGTCAGGTACTTGATGTACAGAGTTGCACAAATATCAGAAATAAGTGCACATCTGTCAAGTAGAAAGACACCCGGAGCTAATTCTGGACAACAACTGATCACTTTCAAGCCCTGATCACAGGAACAAACCCATAATGGTCAATCTCAGAGTGCTGAAACACAAGGTTTAACAATGATGCCCAGAAAAGGCAGACAGGGCCACTGCTCATATACAGCTGTTGAAAGCTATTACTTTTTCCCTCTCTACCAATTGCAAGCTGCCAGTTTTTGGCACTGACTGCAAAGTAAACAGCAGTTGTGCTTCAAGGAACATACATACGTATTTCCACAAAGGCCAGCACTGCCATTTCAGCAGACTTGTTGAGCAGTCTGCTTTGAACCTACAAGCTTGCCAATACTCTGAAGCACCGAGCATGGGTGCATAAACGCGCACAAATTTCAAGCTACACCCACTGTGCTTTTCAAAGCTCTTACTAAACGTGCCTCATTAAAATCATCAGCTCTGTGAGCCTCTTCTCAGAGAGGCTGCCGACGGCTGCGATGAAGCAAGCCATATAGACAATAAAGACCCCACATTCACTCAAGTGAATCTCCCCCCCCCCTTTTACAAATTTTCATTTTCTACCAAGGTTTGTTTTAGCCCAAGTTTTAGTCTTGGTCATGATGGAAGTGACATTCCTGGCTGTGGAAGCTCCATCAAGAGTTATTTGCCTACCTATCATTAGTAGAGATGTTAATGAGAGAGGGATGCAAATGAGCAGCAATGAACACCACAATGTGCAAACATTACACAGCACACAACATCCAAGTAATATACCTATTACTAGTTTAATATACCTTATGAAGTTTTACATATCTGTACCTCTTTATGAAGAGGGATTATGAATTCTAAAGAACCTTATTTTCTGGAATTGTGGCAGAGAACATACATTCGCATCAAGGGAAGAAGGAACAGAGCATAGGAAAAAGCACAACTACTTGTTCCCAGCAATGACAGAATAGAGGTTTGTACCAAGACCTCCCACAAAATTTGAGGAGGCAGAAATAGAGCTGAAGAAACTGAACATTAACCACAAGTTCATAATATAATTTTGTCCACTTCAGAGTTCTCTTGTGAAAAGGTGCTCAGGGCCAATTTCATTGTTCTAAACAAATTTCTGTACATGCCTTTTGACATGATGCCTGAATGAATCAAAGCCATCATGTTTTGCTTTCATTAATTAGCAAACAGAAACTGCTGCTATTTTAATTAAATAGCTTAAAGAATTGCCAGTATTGGGATACTGCAATGCTGCTTTTACCAATTCAAGTCAATTAAAAGCAAGGCCATCAAACTGAAGCTTTAATTGGTCGACAATCCTCTTCAATAGCTGTGCTCATTCCTGGTTCTTGGGAGTGGGCAACAGGCCACCCAGGTTTACAGACATGGTCCCAATGCCTAAAATACTGTTGGCAATGCTGCAGTGCAGCATCACGTTCAATTAACATGAAGGCGCAGGGTAGCAATCGTGACACGCTTAGCACCCCGCAATTAAAATCACAACTATTCAGACAATGACATTACCTGCCCTGCTAGTATCTCTTTCTCACACACTCGCACAGCTACAGCATTCCTCTCAAAAATCAAAGAAGAGACACAAAGGTCTCTCCGTACAAGTATAATAGTTATTCCAGGATTAACCGCAAAACAACCAGCCAATACCACATTATGACCTCGGGGGTTTCATGACCGGTGAAACCATATCAAAATGACAAGCCAGCCCAACACTACATCCTTCAACAGCCTTACTTTGGAGTGTCAGAAATGGCACAGAAAGAGGACTAAATTATTAATTTATGTTCTTGAAACGTTAACAAGGTGGGAGAGTATTTTTAGAGTCCCCGGCAATTGAAACTAACCAAGTGTCTGTCCTCATTAAAACCTTCAGTTTCACTCAGCTGTCAAAATTTTGAAAGCTGTTGACTGATGCAGCCTTTAGGGTCACCATGGCAACAACATACATTACCTAGGTGATGGCACTCTTACATTGTCACCCCTTGGGTGACCTAGTTCCAGCCAAAAATTATATATATATATATTTGGCATTATATTTTGTACATAAGCCTTCAAGCTGAATATTTTCCTTCCTGCTGCCATGTTCACTCTGTGTAGCTGAGGTAATGAAAAGCAGGGTATCGACAATTTGTAAGTTAAGATTGAAAATAGAGTTGGAACGAAAAGTAGAAGTTAGCCTGTTCACCAGGATATTGACACAAAGCATCAGCTTCAGGTTGCTACAATTCATAGCATGGATTTTTATTGTTTACTAATAGATGAATGAGAATAGTTTTTGCTGAGGACAAGCCACTATGAAGTGACCATTAAATGCTCCAGATTTCCTCAGGAAATCGTCATTTCCCTGTTTCATAACACAATTAGTAAGAAACACATCACTACATGAAGTAGATGGTAAAACAGTTTCATGACTAACAGATCAGAAAGACATTTGGGCAAAAATATGGTATAGTCCTCTACAAGACTGTACCACTTCCAAAAGAATGTAGTAGGCAGTCTCAAGTTGTGGGGGGAGCTTAATTAAAGCAGCGTTATATTCTTACCTCCTCGGACCAAATTGCCCACCCAGCCTGTCTCTCAATCTTCAAAAGCATCCATTTCCCATTTCCTCAGAACCACCATTAGCACAGGGTCTTAAAGTAAACTCAGTCCCCTTGAAATTAATTCCAACTTCTTGCTACTTGTGACAACACCCTCAACTATTATCTTCTCACTGCAGTAAACATAGCAACTTATTCTTTCCTTCACATTTCTCAAACTTAATCAAAACTCAGTTTTACAAAGCCATGGCAAACTCAAAAGTTTAAGAGTTTGCAGGATGCAAGGAGTGTAATTGATTTTATTTAGACACACACAGATTAGTTCCTATTAAGTTAACCAGCAAAGTGCTGCATGCCTGCAGTGTTACTGAAAAAAACACATCACAAAACAATGGTAATATTTATTATATACTGGAATTCCACAGTATATTTGTTAAACGGTTGTGACCCAATTTTTGGTTGGTTGTGTAACGCCACCCCACCAAAATGCCTGGGTTGCCAAACTCATTTTTTTAATGTGTGCAACCATCTTTGACCTGCTCCATGCTTCGTCGTATATATTCTTGCTAACCCAGAAATCTCAAGCAACTCAGACTTGGCATATTCTTACAGAACTGGCACCAAAAATGTCCTAAGTCCACAAGTGAAATACTGAGCTACCAGCATGTCTTAGCAGGTGAAGAGTTCTGAAAGAATTAGCAATATTTACTGTCTCCAACTTGATTGCTCAAGTTCTTCTTTGCAGTAGCTGAGTGGCCACTATAAATTCTAAGAATGTAACCAAACACCAGCTCAGCTACCCACCACATTTTCTACCATGGCCCCAGACAAGGGAATTCAATTTTCCAGTGATAAACAATTGACACCTTTTCAAAATGAGAGAGCTATGTCAGCTAAGGTGGGAACAGTACAAGTATAGCAGAATCAAACCACCATTAGAATACCTGAATGAATTATATGACTGCACTTATTCCAGTTAGGAAACACAAGTAGAAAGAATGCATTGGGGGGGGGGAATATAGATACCAAAGTGTTGGCTCTCTTTTTGAGATGTGTTTCACTTGCTCTCAAGCCATTGGTGCTACAGAGATACAGTGTGTCATGTGGTGAGGAAATGGGCCAAGTTTTACACATGGGTCAGTGGATGAAGTTCTGCTCATGAAGTATAAGCCTGATAAGTTGCTTGGGTCAGAAAGTTTTCTCCAGATAGGGCTGGCCAACAATCAAAAGTTGTCCGTTTACCTTCTTCAACTTCTAACACCTGAATCAGCTTCCATTCCTAATTGTTCTGCAAGTAATTTTTTGTGACAAACTCCCTGCCAGCTTGTGAAAGACCAAGATCAGGGATTATAGTGAAAGCTACACAAGGCTTTAGTGCATATGGATCTACACTGTACAGGGTATTGTGCTACTCATGCTTTCAGTTCCTTTGAGCTCCAATTCCCATCAGTCCTCCTAAAAAACACAACACAGAAGATGGGGGAGGACGGCAAGTTTAAAATAGCATAAGCAACACTGCTCCTACACCTTGGGAAACTGATGTTTTCTCACCTACCATATTAACCTAGATTCTCCTTAGGTTTATCTCATTTATCCCCAATCTTAAAACAACCAGAGCATCTTTTACACTTTCTGGGAATTTTTTTTATGAAACAGAAAAATGAGCAGCAATCATGAAATTCTCATGGGGGATTATTGGTGTATAATTAAGCAATATCCATAGTAACAAGCAAATCTGCATTAACCTGACCTACATTTGAAAAATTTAATCAGCTTGTCGGGGCAAGGACATGCGCTTCCAAAGTTGGGGAGACTTTGGGGAGATAAGGGTAGGGCTATTGCCTCTTTTCCACAAAGAGGTGGCATAAGAATCTAGCATGGACCGAGGAACCCCCATGGCATATAGTTGTAACACTCATTTCTTACTCACTTACCTGCTCACTCCATCAAAAACCATACAAAGGAAAGAGGATTCTGAAACATCAGTTTTTGTTCTTTGTTCACACAGAGTAAAGATCTCAATTTCTTCCATATGTTAAGATGAAGGGAAATGCCCAGGCAGATAGGGATTGGGTTGCCCCACACAACCACTTCACAAGAATCCTACACAGAAGTCACTTCATGTAGAAAGCTTCATGAATCATGTAATAGTCACTTGCACAGTAACTATGAAACTATCTCTAGGGCTGAGCTCAACTACAATGCTTCAATCACTGGCAGCCCAAGATATTCTGGTTCCTGAAGTAAGGTGCCAAGTCTACCCCCCAGCCCAACCCAACACCTTACTTGACAGTGCAACAGCAATCCACTGCACCCAGCCAACTGGACAACCAACAACTCTTCCTCCTCCTATACACAAGATAGGAACTGAAAAGAGAAGAGCGGGCTACAGTATCTCATCTCCCCTTCTTTTCTCAGTAGCAGCAGCAGGAACCTTGCGAGAGCAACCTCTCAAAGTTTGATGTCCCATAAAGTCCCACTTTAGGTCACTACATGAATGGGCCAGGTTCAACAGTCTCTCAAAGCTCACAGCACTTTGTCTCTCCCTCCATCCCCACTTTTTCATCCTTTTGCTTCCTCTTCCCCACAATTGCTCAGGAAATATGCTGCTGCAGCACTTTGACAATGTGAATTTCTGCCAAGAAGTTCAAAGTTCCCATATAAACAGTTAGCAAGACAGCCACCAGACTGTGGAAATCTGTGGGTCAGGCAGACAAGTCCTTGCATAAATGAGCAAAATGCTTTGAGTGGCAGCAAGGTAGCGGTGGTAATAGTTGTTTAGCCAAAGCTTGCGGAACATGTCCTTGCTTGCAAGTGTCAGCTGAGTGCCTAGACAACCACTATACTGATTGTTGATATCTTCTGTATGAGCCCAACCATTTGTTTCCATGACTTATGTATGGCAATTTCTGCCCCTTAACCCAGGCCATCCAAGCACGGACATTTGTCTCCCATTTCATTCTTCCTTATCTCTTACAACATTGATTAACAATTTGGAGGAAAATTCTACCACCAGAACAGGGGGCAAGCTGCCATCAGGTGGCACCTATTCAATTTGTTAGCTATTGAAATAACATTTCAGTAAGATCTACCTTGCCCCCTGCCTCTATTCTTCCTTAGAAATTAACAGTATTTTTAAAAAGTCTAAAGTACAATCAATAAAGTTGTGTAGAGAACCTGAGGATAACTAGAGCTTCAATCCCACACACTTTTCTAGGAATACATCCTACTGGGGGCTTTCCCCTGGGGGCTGGGGATAAGAATAGGCCCTCAGTTTGGCTGTACTTGTCGTAAGAGGCGACTAAACAGCCACCAGGTAGATGGGACTCGTCAGCCTGGGAAGGCAGCTCATCTGAGAGAAGGAAAACTCCGATCCCAAACCTCCACTGCCTTGTGGCTACATCCAGTTATGGAAAAGGCTTCAGGAGCCAACCTCGAGGCAAAATCTGGAGCCGGAGTCCCTGAGGCAGTTCGTGGCTGTACACAGTCACGCTCTGGCAACTCCTGCGACGCCGCTGGAACCAACCGTATTGGCCTCTGCCTTTCCATTGGACCATTTCAGCGATGTGGAGAGGGGGGATTTGCTGCATGGGTAACAACCTATCCTCCATACCTACTTTACCCAGGCTTCGCGCACTGGAGAGGACACTCTGTTCCAGAACCACCATTCAGAGCGTGACACCATAGTCTTCCGAGACTGAAGGATGCCAACAAGATCCTACTGAATACTATTATGGCTGAGTAGGCATGCATAGGATTGGATTGGAGGAGGATCAAGGAAAGGCACATCTATCACTCTTTATAATAAAAACAACAAACATGCTGTTAGTATGGTCTATTCTAGCAAATATTTGGACTTGAATTGAAATTCCTGCTAAGCCAGATCACTACTATAGCTTTTCAGGAAGTCATACATTCAGCCTTAATTCTCCAACTGTCAAGATGGAATAAGTAGTGAATGGCTTGTTTTAAGACATTCTTGCAGAACATTTGCACAGTAGCACTCTAGTCCTCAAAAAAGATCTTAAGAAGCAGGTCCAAGGGCAGCCCAATCCTATCTTGTGCTGAACAGGCAGGTCGTTGGGCATGTGCTGTATCCAGCGCAAGTTTTGGGCTGTCCGAGCCGAGGCAAGGGGAAACTTTTCCCCTTGCCCCAGGGAGAGCTTCAATGGGTCTAGTCAGATCTGCACCACCTAAATCAGTAGCACAAATTGAGACTGCCCCAGGCCACCCAGGAATAGGGCTAGGATCCGACATAAGCCAGATCCTGGTCCTGGATCCCGCTCACTGCTCACCCACCCCAGGAATGCCCACCGGCTGCCTTCTCCCTGCCCTGAAACACCTCCCTCCTGACTCCTCCCCAGTCCCCTGTGGTGGCCAAGCTTGACTGGCACAAACCCGTCCTGCCTGGGGTCCATGTCAGCTCAGGGAGGCCAGCAGATGTCCGTGCACCAGCCTATCTTCCCTTATGTCAGCGCAAAAGTGCTTTACAACACTTTGGTGACAATGTTGGGACAGCGCAAGGGACTTGCATTGGCCCAAGGGCACCTTTGGATTGTGCCCTAAGTTACAGTAGGATTTATTTCCAGATAAGAATGTTCAGTACTGCTGCCCAAAAATACCAGGCAGATTAATGGCCCCATTACATGGGCCTTTTACAATAGTGGGTTGGCATAAAAGTGGCACAAAGATCATGCCTCCTAGCTCTCTTTGAACAGGTACCACCAAAAATGGCTAGCAAAGGTCCAAGTAGATCCACAGATGATTGAGCAGCATACCAGGAGATACTATTTTTACTTACCTTCTGCAGAATGTCCAACCATTCCCCTCATAACATGCAGCACCTGCTCTGTTGACACAACTGCAAGCTACAACATGGTAGAGGATAGAATTAGGCTGTAAATCCAATAAATACTTACCATTTGTACAGCATTTTGAGTGTGCAAAGGGCTTCACATTTATCCCCTTGATATTTACCTTTACAGGGTTATAGAAGGACAATATCTCCATACTGCAGTAGGGGAATCGAGACCAAGAGGAAACAGCTTACTACTTTCCTTCCAGTACTTATCAATGCAGTGGACAAGTGCCTGAAGACTGCTGCTTAAATGCTGGGAAAACTAGATAGCATTTCTGTTGCAGAGCTATTTAGATCTAGTGCATGAAAAAGGCCCACTGGAAAAACTTCGCAGCTTCCATGCCAGTCAGCAGATTCCATTATGACAGAACCATGTTTAGAGTAGGTCATTTTTGGACCAATTTTTGTTGGTGAAATGAGATGCTTGGAAAGTTTACTTTTTAGGGCTCTGGAACCAATCCTCTCTATACTAACCCATCCATTTGTAAGAACTCTGAGCTCCTGTCATCTTTTGGAATACATGATGAGCATACTTTCTGATGACTAACACCAACAATCTAGTTAACCAGGGAAAATGTAGCCTAAAGTGATGACTTACAAAGCAAGGTGAGGTGTCATGAAATGGCAAGGATTCCTGCTTCTTGCCCCATACAAAGAACAGCTCAAACACCAACACACTAAATCCTGTTAGGCTGTTGAAAGAAATTTTCCACTTTCAGAGAACAGAGAAAAGAGGCCATCCCAAAGAACAAAACAAAGGTTCATATTCCTTCATAAGATCACTTCTATAGTTATGAAAAAATGCACACTTTGGAAAGTAGTTGCACAAAGAAAGCCAGCATTCCACGCTAATAAAAAATCTGTTTTGAGTTCTGCCTGAAGGCAGCTGCATCAGCACAGAAGTATTTAGCACAAGACAACATTGCTCTGGCAACCCTCTCTCAAGATCCTCCCTTGCGTTCAGGATTCGCAGTTTGAAAAATCATCCTCTTCCACTCACCTTTCTAAAGTTCCACACTACCCTGCAAATCAGTCAGTCCAGCTCCTTCTCCTGCCCCTCTCACCTTCACCAGAGGAAGCTGAACTCTGCCAAGTAATAGTCCTGTGCAGACAAGCACTTGCAGAGAGTAGATCGACTCAGACAGGGACTTGTGATGACAGAGAAACAGCAGGCCACCTGCTTGCAGCACTTTTCCACCCCATGCCCTTTATCCTGTGTGTTCCAGTCCCGTCCCCCCAGGGTTTTCCAGGCGGAGTCACAGCCAGGTCTCTTCCTTCGATCTCTGGGGAGTGGTTATTCAACTTCCGTAAAAAGAAAGTCAATACAAGTTTTCTTAAGGTGGAACTTATTAGTACATATAGCCATTTATCATTACCTCTTTTCCCAACTCTTTAATCAGAATGTTCCCCTCTCGTTTCTTGAAGAATGTTAAGACAACATGAATCATTAGACAAGGAGTCACACTACCCATACTTCCAAATTCCAGCTAAATTGTAAGAGTGTGTGTGCTATGATTTTTCAGTCTTTAAGGCACTCTACAGTTGCCATTTCAGTTTTTCCTCCACAAAGTCTAAATTTAAATTTAGCTTTAGCTCCACTAAATTTAGCTTTAGTTCGATTTTTTATTACAAAAAGATCTCTCAAACCGAAAAAAGGAAAGCGGGAGTAGAAGAGATCGTTTTGTTAAAATTAACATTTTAATGCCTTGTTTGATGTTTTTACCTGCTGGGGTGCTCTGTACTTGTCTCTATAGCTTTGTAAGCCACCTTGTGCATTTGCTTTGGAATGGGAAAGGCAGGGTAGATATTTCTTAAATAAATACGCAAGTAGAAATATTAGCATGGGCAGGAAGTACTATTAAAGGCACACCCGACTTTCAGAGCAGGCCTCAAGTCACATTCCACAGCCATTCCAAGAACTTCCCTTTCTTTTCTCCATTCTTCACATGCCCCAGTTTGTATAGTCACCTTTCTCTGCAGCCACCACTGTGCACTGAATACAAGCCAACCTCCTAATGCCCAGGGCTTCTTACAAACGCAACCAATAACCGAGCAACAGAGAACAGTCAAAGGGTACAGGTCCTGCCTGAGTTTTAAGTGAGGGCTGCAACAGACATCCTTGCTGAGTTGCAATTGTGGATTTATGACTGTGTCACAGGAACACTGGCTTGCTTGTCAGTTTCACACAATTGTTTGCCAACTCAGATGAATCACACCAAACCTCTCTGAGTCAACCCTTTCCAAGGAAGAGTCTTCTGTGAGACTGGATGGCATGTATAAGAAGCATAAACGAGCTTTATCTACAGTAATGGGGATGGGGGGAGGTTCTGTAAATTAGTTCCAACAGTGGTTTTCCGCTGGCAATGCAGTAGGGTGGAGTTCCCTTTTACCTCTCCAGTTCTGAAGCAGAGCCGAGCTGCCATCCTGTTGGGGCTCCAGCAGAGTGGAGTTTTACCTCCTCTGGCCCCCATCTGCTTCTGCTGGAGAAAATGGGGGTCTTAACCATTTGCTTCAGAACTTTCTATGTCTAATTTGTGCCTAGAGATAGCAATACCAGATCTCACACCAGCCCATGCTCATGGAAAAGGCTCAGCTAATGAGAAGATTTCATTCACTTCAACTATGAACAAACTTTAATTAAAAAAATCACTGCTGTTAATTTAAGCATTTCATTTGAAATAAGCTCCAAAAAAAAATAGTCAACAAATATATTTTTACTCAATGCAATTAAAAAAAAGAACTTTAATGTCACCTTAGAAATTCTACAGCTTATGAAAAAAATCTACAATACCAATATTTGTTCTAGCCACCTGGATCATGTTGCACTTCATCGTGACTTTGATGGTGAAAAATCCACCTTGCGACATAGGAACTATAGTATCCATCAGTGATGCGCCAGAGTCAAGGTACTGAGTTTGGAGTAGAGTCCCAAGTCTCCATCCCCCCATGACTCAAGTCACCCATGACTCCTAACAGGAGGCTGTTGTGACTCATCCAGATCCATCTGAGTCTTTTTGAGAAAGGAGTTGCAAAAGTGGCAAAGAAAGAAAGAAAGAAAGCACACACAAAAGCGAGACTTGACTCCAGTCTATTCATTTCAGCGTAAAGCCCCGAGTCCCAAGTTTGACACATGTGACTCAAGTCACTATGAGTCATGAGAAACGTGTTTTTGCAACACAAGTCCAAGTCCATGAGTTCCCATCCCTGGTACCTACTGCTTTCATAGAACAGTACATCCTCTCCACCTCCTACTTAACACACAAATTATCAACAAGTTACAACAATGCCTGGATTCACTTGAGGAGAAATGCAGCTCCAATCCCAAAAATTCTACCAGTGCAAGCCCATGGCACTTGCAAAGTCCTGAATTTCATTTTTAGTAGCTCTTTGGCAAGTAGTCAATAGAATTATACCTCTAAACACGCACAATACACATCCTTTACATTGTTACAAACCAAATAGTACACGTCAGAGATAACATGAAACACTAACCATGTGGAAAGTTTAACCACTGCAACATATTAGGCACGGATGTGGTGATACACCATCCCCGAGGAATCTTGAAATTGAGATATTTTTGCAGCAAATCATATTTTAGTTCAAGCCAGATGTAGATCCTGGATGGACCAATTCCTGGATGACATCCCCCCATCAATCAGACCAACTCATTTTGCCCTTAGAAAGCCAAATACTTGTGAGGATGTGTATTGGTACATATTTTCAAGCACTTAAAAGGGTAAAAGGAACAAGGCAAAAACACCCCTTTGTCATGCTCTGCAGGAGGGCAAGGCCATGGCTCCCAAGCCTTCCTACTTGTTTTGATTTGAATATGCTTACTTTTTTTTGGAGCGTTCCTCCTTCCTGTATACTTGCATATTTATTCTGGAGCCCTTGGGATTCTTTGCTTGGTGTTGCCTGACTGTACATTTTTGATGGAAGTTTAAAGAAGAAAAAAGCAAGCAGTGGGTTACATAATCAGGAAAAGGGATACAATGAACAATTGTACCCAGGGTTTGAACAATCTGCAAAGAATTACATTGGCTCCCTATTATCCAAGCCTCAAAACTTAAATTTATAATTTGATTTAAAAAATAAAAAGCAGAATGCTAAAAACTAAAAACTTTTTAGCACTAAAGCAGTGCAGATGGCTGCACTTTCAATAGCAGTATCAGACAAACTGAGCTCTAAACACTATTCCAAGTGACTATCCGTGCCAGGCAAGTTATCTAAGACCAGTACCTGGACTCCTACTTATGCTGCTAAATCTTTGAAGCCCAACAAGAGGAATCCATAAGCTTCTCAAGGACAGCCATAAGCAGATTGAAGAACTCCACTGAAATAGCAAGCCCTTGAAGACTAGAAGGCAACAGGTGTAGCAATACCCAATCTCTGCCATCAGCATCCATAATTTGTGCCACTTCCTCAAGGAAGTGCCATTCCTTCATGCTCTCTTGTTGCTTCCCCTTCATGGCTCCCAAACTCCTACGTATACTAACTAGCTTCTGACCCAACATTCATCCACATGTACCTTCCCCCTCCTGGGCCATGATCCTGCCTTTATACTAACCCAGCTTGAAATATTAGAATGCTTGTTTCTCCATGCCTCAGAGTAAAGTTATTTTGGATTGATCCTGCAGATTCTGACCTCTTGCCCAGAAACACCAATCCCACCCCTGAACAATTCCTCCAATCCTAACCTTTCTCTTATCATACACGTGAACACGAGTTCTCGTAATAGGTCCCTATTCTGCACAGAACCTCAAGCTGGTCTGATGAATCAGGTTGAGAGGCCTGCATTGAATGGAGGTGGGCAGCAACCTGATGAGCACCTCATATCCGTCTGCTGCCCCCTCCAGCCCATGGGCAAAAGAGTTGTCCCAGTTGGCCCTTCAGTCATCTTCTGACTTGCTGAGAGAGAACAGGAAGGTGATCAAGGTGGAAGCCCCTTCCTTTCATCAGTGGGGCTGGAGGGGGGAAAAAAGACATTAAAAACACTTGCCTGGCACTCCTCACATCCACCTGGGTCCTTAGAAAAAGTAGGTGTGGGCCAGAAGAGCAGAGCATGTTAAGAGTGCTCTAGCATACTCTGTTCTTCCTGTTTATTTGAAACAGGACCCAAATGGAGGAGGTACAGGGAGGGGAAGGGGCTGGCCTCACCTCCCATCTCCTCTTAACCACAGTGTCTGTGCACACACTAACATGTGCTTTCTTTATTTTATTTTTTTTTAAAGAGGGACAGGATAGTGCTGTTGGGCTGCCTCAGACAGCAGCAAAGCTTTAACTGGGCCTGACAATCATTCAGTCCCATTGAAGTAGTTGCCTTCATGTCCCTCTACAACCAATTAGGACTAGAATCAAAGGGACACCAATGTTAAGCTTAGGGTTGCCAACTCAAACAATTCCTAGAGATCCTCCCTGCTCCTAATATATTGGAAATTCATTGAGCTCCATTTAAAATTTCCAGAATTGCTGCAAGTAGTCGCCTGAGGACCAATACCAATTCCTGGAGACTTCAGACTAATCCTGGAGCAGGGGCAACCCTAGTTAAACTACAAGTCAAAACAAAATTCGGATAAACTGAACAGTTTGCCTGCATAGGCATGTATAGGACACTGTTAACATTTTATATTGCTTAACATTATAGAACTACTCAACATTAAAATAGTAGTAGTAGGAAGAATAGCTAAACACATGGAGGGTTCATGACCACCCTACTCTGTGCTGGACTTACATTTCTCAGGTTCTTTGTATAGTCTCTACATACTGTTCCATCCATCAGCCATGAAGTATAGCACAGATCCTGTGTCGATCATTATAATCACACAAAGTCTCCACATCATTGCTAGTCATGACAGTCACTATGTAGTTAGCTGCAAAACAGGGACTGCTTTAAGCAGCTTCCATGTAATTGCCACAATATAAAGAGCAACAATACAACATTGGCAACAACACAACATTGAATTAGTTGTATTGTGAAAATTGATATGACTAGAGACCTGCAAATTTTGCATTCCCGGCAGCACATTAAAAAGCACACTTCTGCATTATGGGAAAACGCTGCCATAAATATATTAGCTTTCTTTCCACAACTATTCCACACATTTGCTCTACATGTAGTGGAGATCAAGACTGTGTACGCCTCTGTCCTCTTTATGTTAGCTGGCCCCAATCCCCAGACTTCACAGTCAGAGGATTGAGTTTCTATGCGCATAGAGTGATACATGCATAAGCCCTTCCACATGGTCAGGAACCCAATTGTAATACAGTTTAGACTGCAAAATTAAACACACACCCTCATTTGTTCATTGTTTAACATAAACCATTAAAACAGTTAAAAATTAATGTTTTTATTCAGATGTTTTATGTTTTGTATATTTTATTTCTATGCTGTTTTCTGGTGCTTTGAGCACCAAAAAAGCAGCATATAAATCTTTTAAATAAATGCTGCCACCTTCAACCCATTATGCTGAAGGACTTTTACAGTGATTACTATATAAATATTTATAAACCATTTTTACAACTGAGGAAATTCACAAGGCAGTTTACACAACAGAAGAAATCACGCACCACACCCTTTGGATACTGTTGCAAAAAGTTCAAATGCATCTTTGAAACAGGGGAAGACTTAGAAATTCGGATCATCAACCAAATTAGAGCTTCAGAGTTATTCTGTTGAGAGTGCTTTGCATTTTCCACCATTCTGTAGTGAATACAGTACTGAGCAAAAAACCTGTTCAGCAAAGGCTGGCATTGCCCGTTGAATATACAGAGCTTGAAGCAACTCTCCTCACACTGTTTATGGCATCCCATCCATCTGGCTCTGATTTTATCTGGAATACATATCCAGTGCATCTCCCCAGAGATGGCATTTTCCAGAACATTTTATAGCATTGCTTTTCTTTCCCAACACACAGGCTTGTTTACAATGTGTATACTTTTTATGGCCAGGAAAGAAAACAACCTCTATAATCATGCATAGTAATCAACCCTCATTATTTACTCTTAATGATTTTACAGTATTTTTACACTAGTCCCCTAGAAGTTTTAGTTATCCCAAGGAGAATAGCTTGCTTGTAACCATTTACTAATTGCACGTATGAATGTCAATTAATTCACTTAGCTAATTATCCACTCTATGAACATCATGCACTAAAGAACTGTAAAAAGACAGGCATATGGTAATAGATTTGGAACAGAATATAATATGTTGGTGTGTAGTCATCTAGCAGAATGGAGATTGTGGGGGACACACATGTATATTAAGTTAGCACATCAGCATGCTCTAGATCAGGGGTGCTCAATACGTTGATCGCGATCGACTGGTCGATCACGAGGCAAAATGAATCGATCACAGGCTTCTCTCCCATCCACGCATTCCTGGGAGTGAGCCCCTTTGACTCTACTGGGGCTGACTCGTGAGTAGACCTGGAGAGGAGCCGCTTGCAGGCTTCTCTCCTGTCCACCCATCCCTGGGAGTGAGCCCCTGGCAGGCTTGTGAGCCCAGGGAGTGAGCCCAGGGAATGAGCCCCTGGCAGGCTTCTCCCTGGGAGAGGAGCCGCTGGCAGGCTTCTCTCCTGTCCACGCATCCCTGGGAGTGAGCCCCCTTGACTCTACTGGGGCTGACTTACCTTTCCCCTGTTTTTGCACTGGTATGTATGGAGATCTGCCCCCCCCCCCAACTTCCATCTGTTGGTTCTGTGTGCAAGGGGTTTTGCACTGGTCTTGCTGTGATGTATATATAGAGATCTTCCCTCCCCCACACCTTTCCCGTTTTTGCACTGGTCTGTATAGACCACTTGTATAGACCCCCCCCCCACTTGTATTGGAATCGAGGAAGATCTGGTGTCAGCAGTGGCCCCTTTAAGTGGCCCCTTTAAGTGGCATTCAGCAGAGTGTGCTGCACAGCTGCAGCGACTTGAAGGCAATAGGGCCCTCAGGGATATAAGAGCACCTGAGGCAGGAAGGGCTCCACTTATTTATGTGAGTCAGCCTTTTCCTACATGAAGATCATTAAGTTCCACCATGACTGATGAACATTTGGAAGTGTGCTTGAGACTGGCTGTCAGCAGCTACTGTCCGGACTATGCATCCTTGGCTGATTCACTTCAGTGCAAGTCAAAGTAAACTCAAGTAATTACAAAAATGTTTATAGTTATGTTGTGTTGTGCAATATTGGCTCATGCGGTTATGCAAGGTACACCAACATACATTGTACACATAAATGTTATATTTTATGATGGCGTGAACATTGTAAAAAAACTCTGGTAGATCTCCGAGCCTTGCTGGGTTTCAAAGTAGCTCTCGAGCCAAAGAAGTGTGAGCACCCCTGCTCTAGATGAAGAGGTGCTATCAACTTGGAGAATACACAACCTCTGTGAGCCATATAGCATTATGCCAATTGTGACTGAACATCAAAATATCATGGAACACGACTGCAACTGTAGTTTAGAGAAATCATCATAGGTCAGACATTTCAATCAACTTGCTACCTTTCAACACAAGCACAAGTTACATCTAGCAATCTTCTAGAAAAATCCTTAATAGGAAACACACACCTTAATTAGTAGAAATACAGTTTCTCAAAGTCAAATATCTTTAAAAGATTCACCTAAAGAGTAAGCAAGTCTCTCCAGCTTCAATAACATGAGGAAAACACCTAGAAGAGATAGAACAAACTCCAAGAAACCATGGCACTTGCTAACCATTTGCTTCACCCACTGTGAATGTTAAACTTACATAGCTGTGAAATGGCATGAAATGAATTAAGAAAAGCAAGGTTTTCACTGGAAATCTTATCTACAGTGAGCATGAGTAATCCCCCCTTCCACTCACCCACCCACCCACAGAGGATTTTCCTTTTTCTTCTGTAAAGTCAATCGTAAGCATCATCAACAGAAGCTTGAAGAGACAGTGCTCACCATTGCCCTGCTGATGGCACTATTTAGGCCACTTTCTATTTATTAAAAAAAGTACAGTATGGTACACAAAATTAGGTACTGAGTGCCTAAGCACAACTGCTACAATGCCTGGGTGAAATAAAAAGGTCTTCACATGACACACACACACACACCCCAGGACAGCATAAGTGTCAAGCAGCCTCCCTGGGGAGAGATTTTCACAAGTGAGGTACCACAACTGAAAACACCCTTTCTCTAGTTGCTACCCATCTCCCCTCCGAAGGTGGAGACATACAAAGATGTCCCCTGAAGTTGATCTCAAGGATTTGAGTCCTAAACTGTGCAGAGCTTTAAGGTGGTAAGCTACGGCACTTTGAATTGTATTGAATCTGAAGCGCTATTCCTCCAGAGGGAAACCAGAAGCTATTGCATAATGTGTCATCTTCCTCCTTCTCCCCATCCAATCTGACTACCCAGATCTGATAATCTGGATGCTATCAGATAGCATCAGATAGCATTCAGATCTTCCATGGAACTGCATTGCCAGAAGCTCCTTCTGCAACTAGGAGCATTCTGCTCATGCAAGAAATTCAGGAGTTCGCAAACAGTGGGGACATCCTGTGGCATTGAAAGGCACTCCCCTGGAGTGTCACGGGCTGCTAGCCAGCCAGCAGCAAAATCTGTGACAGAGCTTCAAAGCAGCAGGAGACACAGCCTGGTGGGCTGAGCTCCAGCGCATGGTTTTCACGTGCTTTGAGAAGTCCATCTGCCTCAACAGATTTTAAACTCTGTTGCAAGTCTCCAAAACAGAAGTTACTGGTGATGACATCATCATCAGTCACTTCCAGGAGTCATGAGCTGCCTTTGCAGCACATGGGGGTGTCACAGGAAGACCGAGGAAGATTGGGAAGTGCTGAAGGAACTCTTTCACACATGCCAATATTCCTTCTAATCACAGAGGGAGCTTTCCATGATGGAGCCCCACACTTTGAGGGGTTTGAATGCAATCTTAAACCCAATACAGGGTTAGAAACATAACCTAGAAATGGGCATCTTGGAAATGGGCATTTCATCCAGCAGCCCATTTGAAAACAAGTGGCACGAGCTCCATAACTATCGTCAGATGTATGGGATACCTCAGAAGATTTTCTAATCCAACCTTCTACTCTAAATCAAGACTGACTATGTTCACATAATGCACACATGTAATACAGTACCGTATGCTAACTTGAGCCAAGAACAAAATAAGATTTTTTTTACCGTTTCTGTATTTTAACTTTCTTTTAATCAGGAGCAACATCGGCTCATCATCTAAATAAATTTTGGGGCTAGATATACTAGACCAGCAGTCACCAAACTTGCAACCCCTGCACAATGGAAAAGCCATCCCTGTTCTGAGTGGCACTTACCCTTCTGCTAATCTGCCCACCCAATCTGTACAGAGCATTGCTCTGGGCAGTCACAACACTTGCCCATCGCCCCAGCAGGCTCTGCACCCAGATTTCCGGGAAGATGCAACTGCACATAGCAGTGGCATCACTAGGATTCACGTCACCCGGTGCGGGAGGCCTGTGTGTCACCCCATGCAGTGGGCGGGGCAACACACCAGGTGGGCATGGTGATGTACCATTGCCCCGCCACCACTGGTTTTTTGGCTGTACCTTTTGTTAGAACACAGATATTTCAATGTTTGTTTCATTGCATTCTGCATGAAATTACGCAATGATTGATATATAACATGATGGTATTATTCCTCCAAATTCTGATTTTAGTTATTTTGAAAACTTGTAGAGTCTCTCTCTCTCTCTCTCTCTCTCTCTCTCACACACACACACACACTCTGTGTCAACTTACTAACAACTTACTGCAGCAGTTCTCAAACTTTTAGCACTGGGACTCACTTTTTAGAATGACAATCTGTCCAGGATCCATTGGAAGTGATGTCATGGCCAGAAGTGACATCATCAAGCAATTAAAATAAATAATTATAAATAATTAAATTAAAATAAAATAATTAAATAAGGGGAGCCAGTCCTGTTCCACCAAGTGAATCTACTCTGAAGTAAGTCCTATTGTGGTCAATGGGGCTTACTCTCAGGAAAGTGTGGGTAGAATTGCAGCCTGTGAGCTCAAGCCTATGCATGTCTACTCAGAAGTAAGTCCCATAGTGGTCAATGGAGCTTACTCTGTAGTCTGCCTGCAATAACAACCCCCCAAAAAGAATCAGTGAGATTTTCAGCCCTCCCCAGTGCCCAATTTAAAGTTCTTCTGTTTCAAGCATATCAAGATAGACCTACCCGGCTTTACAACTGCAAAATAGAAAACATGCCCCTTACCAGTTCAAGCCTCTTTTTTTGTCCTTTTTAGTGGGGAGGGGGGGGAAGGCTGCCTTCTGGAGCATTTGTTGCACTCCAGCTCCATCGAATCGGGACCATTCTGGGGTTCTCACAGTCCCCTTTGCCTGGCATGACCACCAGCCAAGGCACTCTGCACACCAGCCAAGTACTCTGTCTAGTTGCAAGTAAATATGGCCATGTGGCTTCATTTCAGGCTCAATAGACTCGCAGCTGGGAGGGAGGGACCTTCTCAGGTGTTTTGGGGTGCTGCATTCATTGGATGGGACCATTCTGACGTCATTGGACTCCTCTCAGCCTGCCCTTTCCGACGGACTATGGAAAGTACGCCTACTCGCAAGTAAATGCACGATATGGCTCACTTTCACTTTCCATAGGGATCCATTCATTTTTTCTTTCTGGTTTTTTGGTCATAACTTTTGAAGGAAAGGAGCTATTTCAATTTTCTGTTTTGCATTACATTCTGCTGGGAATTCCGCATCCAACATGTATGGCATGACAGGGTAACTCCTAATGCTGCGATTTTAGCGTGTCATCCCCCATCACCCGGTGCGGCCTGCACCCCCCGCACCCCCTAATGACGCCACTGGTGCAGAGCCTCACTCTATACAGATGGGGCAGCACAGCACAGCAGAACAGTAAGCACTGCTCACAATGGGGAGGAGTGTTGCACTGTGCCAGATCAGGTCCACAGGCTGTACTTTGGCAAACACTGTACTAGATCAGTGGTTCTCAAACCTTTCAGCATCAGAACCAACCCAGTGCTTTTTTTGTAAAAATAAATAAATAAATAAGGTGCAGGAACTCACAACTTGTTGAACTTTTATTTATCCCATGCATGTATACTCAGAAGCAAGTCCCATTATAGCCAATGGGGCTTACTCGCAGGAAAGTGTGGATAGGATTGTAGCCTGAGAGCCCAAGCCTATGCATGCCTACTCAGAAGGAAGTCCCATTATATTAAACGGGGTTTACTCCCAGGGAAGTGTGGACAGGATTGTAGCCTGAGTTCCCTTGGGATTAGACTGCCAACTTTTTCCATCAGTTCTTACTCCAGTGGTGTTTATCAGCAGGATAAGCTTCAGCAGCTGGATTTCTGCATATCAACCTGCTGCTAAAGCTTTGCACACTAGCAGCAGGTCAGTTTTGCTGGCTAGTTCACAGTGGCAACTGGTTGACCAGTAAGTGTGGGGCACTGGGGCTTCAGGCTGTGATCCTAGCCACACTTTCCTGGGAGTAAGCCCCATTGACTCTAATGGGCCTTACTTCTGAGTAGACATGCCTAGGATGGGGCTCTAAGGCTGCAATCCTACCCACACTTTCCTGGGAGTAAGCCCCATTGACTATAATGGGCCTTACTTCTGAGCAGACATGCATAGGGTTGGGCTCTGAGGCTGTAATCCTACCCACACTTTCCTGGAAGTAAGCCCCATTGACTAATGGGACTTACCTCTGAGTAGACATGCCTAGGACTTGGCTGGCAACTGATGCAGGAGGCAGAAACGCTGATGGGAGGGGATGAGCTGGCAGGATGAGTCCCTCTGAAGCCTGCCCCCCTCCACCCTCCTCTCGCCTGCTTGCTTCTCATGGCTGTGCAGCAGCTGCTACATTGAGTATAATGGCACAGGCTGGGCGAGCAGGATCTATGACATCCCGCTGGCCCACTGCGGGACTGTCCCAGGAGCAGCTGTGTTGAGGGAAGTCCCATTGCCCCACAACCATTTCCGACACATAAAGCGCCGTGATTGGCTCACCCCGCTCTGCCTCCCTCAACCCAGAGCGGGATCTCAACCGCCCGCAAACCCCAGGGCTCTGATTTGCTGAGAGAGGAAATGGGCATGTCCATGAGAAGCACCGCCCTCCATGGAATTTTGAGTACCTCATGGGGAGAGCATTGCAGGGCAGATCATGAGCCTCTTCTCTCTCCTTGTAGTCCTGCCTCGTCTTGATTGCTTCAGGCAGTAGATTGTAGTCCTATCTAAAAGGTGCCGGAATGCCATTCCAGTGCGTTCTATTAGAAAAAAAGCCCTGAACCCACCTATTAAAAAAAGGTTTCACTTTACCAGCTGCTCAAGACTCTGTGGCTATAATGGCAGCAGTGCTCCCCCTAAGTAGCAGATTGTTTAACCCTTAACACACATAGTCTAATCGACCTGCCAGTTTCATGAACCACCAAAAATTGGGTCGTGACCCTGGGAGAATCGCTGTGCTAGACCTCAGCAACAGAGAGCTGTCTCCACCAGGAAATGAAGATTGTTAGGCTCATATCCTTCAACTCCCATTTTTGCTCTTTCCAAGAAAAATTATGCTTACATAGGTAGCAGGTGGCACATCCTAGTGAAAATAAAGCATGAGAGATCTTGCAAAATTGGCAGTGACCTAAAGTAAACTGTCATGGTAGAGAAATTTTTATTGTATGCCACCTTGGGCTATCTGTAGTAGTCAGGTGGAATATAAAGTACATAAACACTACACAAGTAGATATGTTAAAAATAAAGCAGCAAAGCATTATTCAACTCATTGGCACACAGCACTGTCCCTAAGTGCTCATATCACTCCACCAGCTGAGTAACAGATACTCACAGGCAGAGAAGTCTTCAAAACAATAAAAGAAGGGTTCTCCCACCATGTCAGGTCATGAATGTGTCACAAAGTCTATCACATAAGATCATAAGAAGAGCCCTGCTGGATCAGGCCATAGGCCCATCTAGTCCAGCTTCCCGTATCTCACAGTGGCTCACCAAATGCCCCAGGGAGCACAAAGGACAATAGACACAATCTGTGTCCCGGTGCCCTCCTCTGCATCTGGCAATCAGAGGCAGCCTGTCTCTAAAACCAAGAACTTGCACACACCTACTATGACTTGTAACCTGTAATGAACTTTTCCTCCAGAAATTTGTCCAATCCCCTCTTAAAGGCATCCAGGCAAGATGCCATCACAAAAGGAGTCTGAGCACATGCATGGACTAGAGAACTTATTGCAAAGTTGAACTTCACATGCACTATGGTCTATACATGCAGCAGACAAAGTGGTTAAGTCCATTATCATTCCTAAATAAAGGGGAAGGAAAGAATCCAGAAGCAGCAGCACTGACTGTATAACTCCCTATTACAGATGCAAGATACCACTGCCTCCTTGCATTAAAAAAAAATCCCTGCCAGAAAAAAGCAAAATCAGGTCTGCCTGTTACCCAACTCTCCACCCCAACTATAACAATTTTCTCCCTTCTGAGAAGTGAACATTTGGTTTCCCCCCCCCCACATAACAGCAGCATTCAAAAAGTTATCCCCTCCACTACTGTTGCAATGGTTCAGTCCATTCTACCACCCAAGGATTTTACTAATTCATTCACACCTTATTCTGCTGCATCTGTAGCTCATTCATTCTTACCACAGTTCCGATAGATAATATGACTGGGCCAATATTTGCTTGGGGGGGGGGGGGTGCCTGTAGCTAAGAGATAGCAACTTGTCCCCAAATTCAGAGCTTAGCAGAGATTTGAACTGGGGAGTCTATTTCACACAATTCATATGGTTAACCTCTTGTGCTATACCAGCCCTTATTTGCATAACCCATTTCATATATTTACAACTGAGGCCATAAGGTTGGCTTGTGCAGGCTCTTAAAAATTGGGGCATAAACCGTAATCGCCTTTTACAGCTAAAGAGGATGCTGAACCATCACAATTTCTCCCAAGATGCAAGAACTCCAATTTACAAAAAGGGATACACACACTTTCCTCTGCAGAGAGAGCATTCTGCAACCTGGAAACTTAGTGCTTCCATCTGCAAAGTGGATAATAAAAGCAGTTTTGCAGGCATCTCAAGTGGAAAAGTCTCATTATGAAATGGGGAGGGGGCACTAGCTAGCACATTAGCCTAATAAATCAAAACCTTGTGGATTCTTTTGCATTAGGTAGCCTTGCCTCTGGGACAGCTTGAGTTTCTGGCAGAGATGGGAATCCCAACCACAGTATAAAACCTTTGTGCTCCTGCTAGCAAGCCATCCTCCCTCAATTTATTCCCAGTTTTAACTGCCCTTTTTCAGCTGCGATTCCTTTGCAAGCTCATGGTAGGCTGGCAGATTCAAGCTGCAGTCAGTGAGTTAACCATTTAACAGAAGTACTGTATCCACCTCCACTAACAAAGAATGCTGGTTTGAGATTGTCCTTCAGCTGAACTGAATCATATTTAGGGGACCAACACTACTGTAACCCACATGCTCAACTCCCTTCTGCATCACTGACCACATAGAGGCAGTATCATGCAGCCACCCCTCCTCTGCCCTGTAAATTCATGCTTGTACTATAGATTTGGGTTTTTCGTTCCATGACATTCAGGCTACCAGTAGCAGATGGAAAACGGTAGCATCTACCAATTCTTATAGGAAGTCACTAGAGTGTTCTGACCTACAAAGTTAAGGAAAAATGCTAATTGAAGGACTTTAAAGATTATCAACTTCATTGTAATACAGCTACCTGAGCTATACAGTTCACTTCATCATATGCCCACAAAAACCTCTATGAACACTGAAGCCTCAGCTGATCTTTAAAGGTGCCACAAGACTAAGACAGCCATCCCTCCGGAACGTAATAAGGGATGTTCAAAGAGCTTTGCTCTGCATGTAACTAGCCCCCTGTCCTTGCATATGTCCCAGTTTTCAACTGGTCTCGGCCACTACTTTTTTTTGGATAATTTGATTGATGCTTAAGAGAGCTTCAGAAACTAGAGAGGCTCCAAACAGGGAGCCCTAAAGACAAGAGAGCAGCACTTCAGTGTCCTCCCTAACATTCACCCTTTCCCATATGGACATTATAATAAAGCAAAAATGCAACTTTGCTTCATTTATTATTATTATTAACAGTATTTATATACCGCTTTTCAACAAAAAGTTCACAAAGCAGTTTACAGAGAAAAATCAAATAACTAATGGCTCCCTGTCCCAATAGGGCTCACAATCTAAAAAGATGCAAAAGAACACCAGCAGACAGCCACTAGAAAAGACACTGCTAGGGTGAGGAGGGCCAGTTTGCAGACAGATTGCAAAAATGTTGCCTTACTTGGGTCAGAATTTTAATTTAATCCTATCAAAGTACTGTACTTGTACCCCAAAATTTCTACAGAACACCCAAGGCAGCCATTTAAAAACAATATTCTTTAAAAACAAAGAATACCATAGGCTGCAAGCTAAAGGAGCCCAAAGGTTCCCCAAAAGAACCACACTAGAATCAAAGTGAAGTGGGAATGCTTCTTGGGGTAAAATACAGTTGAGAAGCACCCCCCTCCCAATTTTTTGTCCCACCTACTGTACCTCAGATACTAGGGCTTCCATAACAGGATCTCCATTGTTGAAAGGAGCATCTGAGCAAATTCACTCAGGAAGAGGCTGTCCATGAAATATCCTAGCTTAGCCCATTATGAACCTTAAAATAGGCCTAGAAAGCAAACTGGTGACTAGTGCAGTTGGTATGACATTGGAGCAGTGTGTTTCGAGTGCCTCACACAAGACAATTTAAAACTGGTTCTGAATGCAGCAGCCCCATGCTTTTCAAGGGCAGCATCATATGGAAGATGTCCCAATAACCTTATCCAGATACAACCAGTCATGATTTTAATGACCAGGTCCGATTTGTCCAGAAGGTGATATAAGCGGCACAGCAATCACTGCCAATAATTTGAACCATCTTAATTCAAAGTACATATAACCCTGATTGAGGGATTCACAGTATGGTTGTATATCAGGAAAGTCATAGGCTGTCATTCAACATCTTACTAAACAATATTTTCTGAATTGATCAGGTTCAGATAAGACAGATGATCTTATCAGATGTACAACTTTAATAGAAAGCAAATATATAACTGGGTATGATGCCTGTATGTCCCTATGAGATCATTGCAGCTGGAGGGTCTGCGAATGCAAATAGTGCAGAGTATATTGAACATATGTATGCATGCAAGTCAGATAGATGGCACATGAAGATAGCCTGCCGAGCACCTAGCTTGCAATTTGAATACACAAGCAGCCTCTTTGCAAGCGCTAGTCAAAACAGTTCTTGGACACCAGAAGACACACACAGTTGCTCTTTCCTTACCTTATATGGTCCTGCTGTTTCGATTCAAAGTATTATTCTGCAAAATTTCACACCTACTAAACTTAAAATTGTTATGAAGTTGCGAGGTTGGGGAAGAACTTCCCAGAAGTGAATTGTAAAATGTGATCCAAATAACCATCATTGTACTATAAAAAACTGCGGGATTCTCCCTGGGGCTTAACTGGGTTCTTTCCCAAATGGACTGTATTCAGCTATGCCAAACACAATTGATTCAGAATGCACACATGGGGTAAGTTCAAATAGGGTGCAGGCTGGATCAATTGCATTAGTGATTGAGCATGTATGGCACACAGTTTACAGATGCACCACCACAAGAGACGAAATAGTGTTGGGCATGTGCTGCAGATATCACATGCTATATTTTGCCAATTCTACTAATGCTCCTTAAGTTTTCATTTGCTCTCTACTCTGGCTCACCTTGTTTCTGAATCCTGCTTAGTTTCCTGCCTTAAATCTGACTTTGCATCCACCAAACACCAGTATGGTGTTCCAGTTACCAATATGAAAGTATTGCTTCACCATAGTTCCTTAGGGAAGGGAACGGAATCAACTAACGCAGTGGTTCTCAAACTTTTCTGGTTCATGCTTCCCCGATCCTTGAAGCCATTGGCCACGGCTCCCCATTATAACACCTCACCTCAGTTACCCCCAAAATGGGGATGAAGGTGTTATAATTATACACTAGAAACAAAAAAAAAAACCACTTACCTGAGAGTAAGCCCCACTGAACAAAATAGGGACTTACTTCTGAGTAGACCTGGTTAGGATTGTGCCCTGAGTTTGTTAGCAGCACACCTGGAGGGTTTTGGAAAGGGAGGGGGGAAGTGATGAATTTGCTGGGGGAGAGGAAGACTTTGTTTTGTGTGTATCTGCTAATTGCAAACCGATGCAAACTGAGACCCAGAGACTGTTTGGCTGGAATCCTAACCCCACTTTCCTGGGAGTAAGTCCCATTGAACACAATAGGACTTACTTCTGAGTAGACGTAGCTAGGATTGTGCCTTTTGTCTTACAATAGCAGCCAACAGAGTACTCCCCCCCAAAAAAGGAGGCAGGAGGAAAAATGGGAATGGCTAAAAAGGAATGGGGATTTTTATTTTTAATCAATTTTTGGAGACAAAGCCATCAAGAATGGCTTTTTTCTTTTTTGAAGGGGGGGAAAGAGAAAGGTGAAGATCCTGGATTAAGCTGACACAGACCCCAAGCCTATGTAGGTCTACTCAGAAGTAAGCCCATTTGAGTCAATGGGCTTACTCCCAGGAAGTGTGGAAAGGATTGCAGCCACATACAGCAAGATTACAACTCACCCCCAAAGTAGACGGGGGCTGGTCACACACATACACCCAGCATGCAGATGCCACCCCTCTTCCCCCAGGCTAGACGGAGGGATGCAGGCTGGGACATTTGCCCCCCATTAGGAGCAGAGGAAAGCGCTGCACTGCCTGTACTTACTCTTCCCTCCCAGTTTGAAGCCTGCCAGGAGTGCCTGCCTGTGCTGCTGAGATGTAGCACCTCCGCACTCTTCTCTCCTCCAGCCTTGACCAATTCCAGGATGTCCAGGGTGAGGGGCACACTGAGAAATGTAGTCCTTGGGGTGAGGTTGCACATGGAGAGAGCTCCATGATGAGATGCAGCACCTCTGCCTGCCCAGCCAGCCTTCTCTCCCACCTCCCCCCACCATGTTTCACACTGCCCCACCCACCTCATGCTCAGGCTCGGAAAAGCAGCAAGTCAGGAGGCAGCCAGTGCAGCTGAGCTCAGCAGCAGAGCAGCTGCCAGCCATCTCTCTCCCTGAGATGCCTGGTGACAACCCTGGAGGCTAGCCACGCCTCACTAGGGAGGCAGGACGCACAGATTGAATACCTCAAAACTAATGTATGGGAGTATCCAAATGAGTTAGGATAAGGACCTAAAAGGGAACATCCAATCATTATGGATATGTTTGTCCAACCTCATAATTATCAAGTTCATGCCTGTATGCAACTCTGCCCTCTCCTGGAAGGAACGAAGTAGCTTCTACCATATTTAGACCAACTCCCACCCATGGAACAAGCAAAGGGCATCATCCAGTATGAAGCTCATGACAAATTCAAAAGGAGGCCAAAGATCTGTAGTACTTACTACTACAACATACACTGCATATTAAAAGATCACTTTCACAAGTGATGTTAGATAGGCAGACTTTTAGGACTGTTTTTAAATCTAGTCAACACCAACAGTGCAATCCTAGACATGTTTTCTTGGAAGTAAGGCCCACCAGTAAAGTACTTTCTTGGAAGTAAGGCCAACTTCCAGTAAATTTGCACAGAATTGCCTTAGGCTGCAATCCTACACACTTACCTGAAATTAAGGCCCACTGAATACAGCAGGATTTATCTCCTGGTAAACATGTATACCTGCCAGTGAGGAAACCATTCTTTGACCAGAATAGGCATTCAGTTAATGCAACATCCTGTTTTAATTTAGATATAAAAATGCAAAGGGATGCTTTACGAATCATTTGCAGAAAACACCCTCAGTTTTCTTTTTGGTCCAAAGACATAATTCAAACTCAAGATAAAATCCTAGAACTACAGGACTATGCATAAAGTGTTATACTTGGAATCTAATATTTTATGTGTCTAATATGTGTCTAATATTGAGACACAAAAAATTATAAAATAAATTGCAGGCTCTCAAGTCAGCATATTCTGGTGCCAACAGAACTCATGGTTCCAATCTCTTTTGAGGAACTACTTACATTAGTGAACATGCACATGGTAAATCCTGCTACCCAAATGAAGATGACAGTTGGGCACACTCCAAATACAGCCAAAACTACAGGATGGATTGGTTCCAACTCCAGAATGCAGAGCTATAAGGTGGGTGTATCCAATATACCCAGCCGACAGACATCCTGTTGTGAAGACAAACGTTATCTTGCCCTCCTAGAAAAGGTTTGAGACCACGTTGCTGCAGAGTCACATAAAAACCCATGGTCCCCAATTTAGAATTTCACCACTCTAAGGGCTCAATTCAGACTGATTCGTGCTGGCTCAAAGCCAGCACGCACTGTTGCAAACATGCCGTAAGGCATGCCTGTGACAGTCTCTGCTGATCCAGCACCAGAGCAGGCTCTGGATCTTTGAGTGAGCACCATGTGGCAGAAAGGTTAGTGGGGTGGAGGGAGGCGTTCCAGGGCAGGGAGAAGGTGTGGCGGGGGAGTGGGGAAGGACATGTAGAGCTCAGCCAGATCCATAGCCCCATGTTGAGCTACCCAGCCCAACATGAGACTGCTTTACTGTCAGATAAATAGCTGATGAAGAGTTGAGTAGCCCCCTTACAGGGCATCTTACCTTACCCAGGGAAAGGGAATGGGGACAAATGTCCCCTTCCCCAAAGGAGCCATCAGTAACTGCCCGGCACACTCAGGATGCCGTAGCAGCCATTTTGGTGTTGCTGCAGTCCTGGGTGCTGGGCAGCTCAGGATTGCGCTGTAGGTCTTTCAATTATCTTTTTGGTAGGTTGTCCCAACTATAGGCAGGCTGGTAAATCTTTGTTTACCGTAATTATCTTACTTTTTGGTTCTATTCAATACAATTAGTGGGAGGAAGAAATTAGGTTGCTTCCTGCCTACGCATCTACAACTCCCCTGAATTTAGTTTGCTACTACGTATACATCCTTCCATGGAGTATTCAAACATTTTATAACTGCATACATCAAAGTATACTGGTAGTTGATACAGCAACCTGTTCAAAATGCCTACTTCTATGTGCATAACTAATAATAGGTGTCAATAGTAATGGAGGTCTGCGAGGAAAAGAGTCAGCTAGGAAGAATCTAATATTTGCAGGCCCTGTGTAAGAGGCCATGTCCTGTTGGTAGGAGGAAGGGTGGTAGTTAAGAACTTAAGAGCCCTGCTGGATCAGGCCAAATGCACATCTAGTCCCTGAATCTCACAGTGACCCACCAGATGCATCAGGGAGCACTCAAGACAAAGTTCTAGGCCAGGAACTTCAGATGACTCAAGGAAGGGAATCCAAGAGGTAAAGAAGCCAATGTCCAAGGAGTTCAGAGGCAGAGTAACATACTAAAGACAAAAACAAAAAAGCAAACAGAGGTGACAAAGGTCTGAAAAGAAGGGGTAAATGAAAGGCTTCTTGGGCACAGGTAGTCTGGATGTTTTTTGTTGGCATAAAGAGCAGGGAAGGAAAAAAATGACTAAAAAGCAGTAAGAAGAAGGCCAGAGGGTCATAAATGAAGGAAAAAGGACACAGTTTGTGACAGACTGAAGAGGAGAAAGTCTTGACAGAATGATGGTGAAGGAGGCAGAAAGAGAAAAAGGGTGGTGACTAGAATTCAGAAAGTGACTAAAGTAAAAGCGGCCTGGTTTCATGCAAAGCCTACAATATTGGCCCTTGCATTTCTGTTGAGTATCCTCACCAACAGTGAGTCACTGTGTAGAAATGCATCTTGGCATTTCACCTGTATATAAGTGCTTCCTTCAACCATAATTACAGGCTCAGAGCTAATTTTGGCTTAACAAAGACTGAAGTTGTGCTCTGTGCTGCTGGCTGGCAGGAAGGGAGAAAATGGGCATCATAATGCTTGAGGTTAAACAACTGCTGGCCAAAGATGATTGGGTAAGGGGGATGTGCATAGTTTTATGTTATGTATTAAACCAGCCAGTCAGGATTTTGTTGCAGGTCTCTCGTTTCTTTATAATTAAAGCACATAGTTGGGATTGCAACCCCAACATACCTTATTACATCATTCATCCCGGCTGTGCATTTGCCTGCAACCTTATCCGACTACAGCCAACACTATTTCACAAAAACAGTCCAGTCACTGTGGTTAGCAAGTTCTAACAGTGCTGTAGACAGCAACTGAGAAACACTCATCTATTTTATTCCTTTGCAAGTTCTGCAACGTTAATGTAAATGTTAGAACCACATTTACCACAGTAGCATGATACACTCGTCAACTTGACAATTATGGAGAGGTGTTCTAATATTGCAACTTCCTACTTCCAAATAAAAAATAGTTCAGTATGCATATTCCTGGTTCTATAGAAGTCCAGTTGCTCCATTTGTTGCTTTTCCCAACAGCAGCTACCAACAAAGTGAAAGTTGACAGACTTGTACCACTGCTATGAGGATAAAATGTCCAAATATTTGAACTGTTCCATAAAGCTTGTGCGCTTTCCTGCTTGGGGATTTATCCTGAATGCCCACTGCCACACCATACATTTCCCACATAGGAGTATGCTAGGGTGGAAATTTATTTATAACCAGCTTGTAGATATGAAATACACAACCATACACCAGTGGATTGTGCTCCCTTCCAGATGTGTAGATGCAGCCAGGCTCACACATGATGGCATACATGGCCACCTATGCTCATAGGGACCCATACAAGATGCGGGTCATGGGTGAATTGCACCACCAAGTGCCATTAAAACAAACCAAAGTCTAATCTAATAGTCTTAGGTACCAATGAGAAGGGACTGTTTATTGCCTCCAAATTCAAGACCAATTTTTAAAAGAGAAAACCTTTTGAATTCTCTAAGCCAGCAGCTTCTGAATTGTAGCTCCAGGAACCACCCTACCACTAAAAGTAGAGTCAAGGTATTAAAAACCAGGGCTCTCCAAACCTCAGCCTGCAGACCAGACTTGGGGTTTGGAAAAAGACCCCCCATGAGTGGCACTTACTATTCTGCATCCCTGTGCCCAGATCAGCTTGAAATAAATGTAGCGCAGCAGCAGAAGGGTAAGTGTGGCTCAGGACAGGGAGAGCTTTTTCAGGACACAGCAGTTTCCGGTTTGGAGACCTCTGAACAAAGCACCCAACCAATGACCCTTCAGCGCAAAGGTCCATACTGTACAATCACCCTCACAATGCTGCCTGGCAAGGGACAACAGATCCCCTCATGACAAGAAGGAGAGGAGCCCAATTCCAGCTCCCTCAAAATATGGAAAAGTTCTAATTTCAGGACTTTCTGGAGTTGCATGGAAGTTTGGAGGGCACCCCAGGGCTCAGCAAGGGCCTTTGTTGTTGCAGCACCGAGGCGCCCACCCGACTTCCTTGACCATGCTGTCCAATGTCTCCCAGAAACTGTGGCTACTCTTTCTTCCCTGGGCCCATTTTTATTGCATCCACTAATCTCTCGCCTGGCTCTTTGAAAATGACAGATGTAAGCTCAGATCAGTTGCAGTGACCCACGCCGGGACTGCAAGACAAAGAAAGTGTTCTCAGGGAGAAGAAAGACCAGCCACGCTGGATGCGCCTTGTGGTGTCCCCCTCCCATCCTTGGTCTCCAGGGGTTTATAAACCAGTTGAGGCAGAGAGGGGCTGCTCAGAAAGTCAAATGAGCCTGGCACCACGTGGATTCAGAAAGGGGCTCCCAGGCACACGGCAGCAAGGATTAGCTCGCTGGCTTTATCTCCCCTCCAGCCACACAGCTCCCTCCCTCCCTCCCAAAATTAATCTCTCCCACTCCCCAAATTGGGAAATGAGAAGCGTGTTCTTTGGGGGGAGAAAGAACCTGCCGGTTGTGGCCGCAGTTGCAACCAGAGGTCTCTAGGGGGCAGCCTTGCTCCGAGCTCTCTGCGGCCAGCTCGGGCAGCAACGCGAATATGCCTGTTCTCAGAAACCTCCTCCCTCCCCCCCCCCCCGCCTTTCATCCCCGGCTCCGCATCCTCTTTCTTCCCTCCCTAGTGCCAAATGTCAGCCTCAGGAGGAATTAGCCATTGCAAAACCCCAAGGGAGGGGAGGGAAGGAGAGAAGAGAGCCGGTGTTGCAGAGCAGAAAATGCCAGGGTCTCTCTCTCTTCCCCCCCCCCACCTTGCCGCACATCAAGGGTTGTGCAGTGGCTCAGAGGCAAACCTGCTGCACCCCCGGGTTTATAAGGGGGAGGGAAGGGGTAGCAGAAAAGGAATCGGCTTCCACTCGTCCTATTTGTCTCCTTTCTCTTCACCAGCTGAGACACACTGGAAAATTATATATATGGGAGTGTGTGGCTATTGCAAAAGACACACACAATGCAACATTATCAGTTTGGCTCCATTAGAAGGCATAGGAATCAACACAAAATAATGGGATTTGAAGAAAAAAAAACCCTTAGGAATCAGAAATGGTAGTTCTAGCTGTAGATGCACATTTGAAAAGCAGAGAAGTGCCTTTAAAAAGCCTAAACCTCTCCGTATGAATGAAGGTTTCTTCCTGCAGAAGCAGGAGACCCCCCCCCCAGCAGATCCCCTGTAACCCAGCATTTGCAAGTAGCCCATCTGAGGTGGGGGAGAACGAAAAGGACAGGTTTCAGTTCACTGTCAGAGCACAGCAGTTGGGGAAAGGAGACCAAGGTTCACAAGCAAGAAGATCAGCAGTACAGCCCTCCCCGCCCCGCCCCCCAATATCTGTGTTTATCAAAGGGAAATAGAAGCTGGAAGAATGAAAAAGCACAAAGTTTCTGTTGAAAAAAACTTTACATCTAATCACTGGGGGGAACTTAAAAAAAGTCACACACACACAGTGTGTGCCTTTAATTGAAACCATCTCTGCAGTGGAAAAACAGAACCCCCCCCCCTTTTTTTTTCCCTAGGTCCTATGAAATCATAATAAGAAACGTACGGGGAGCAGGGGGCTGGGGGAGACTGGGGGGAAAAAATCCTGCAGACACTGGGACACAGTTTTGATACTATGGTTACTTGATCTGACCAAAACATGCAGCAAGGAGCGGTGACACCAACAATAGATCAAGCAGCAAAGGAAATTCCTTCCGGGATGGACAGAGTGGAGGGAGGAGTGCTCCATGGCTGGAACGCTGAGACACCAGGCTCCGCCAATCCGCGAGCAGCAGCCAGCAGTTTCAAAATGCCCCTGCTTTCCCCACCTCCCCTCCCTTTCCCCTGCTCTACACAAGAATTGCTGAGACGTTTCTCTACACACGTCTCTGTAACCCTGAGAGTGCTGCAGCAGCACAGAGATTTCCCACTCCCCTCCAGCACCACACACACATTCCTCAGCCCTAAGCTGCACAAGTTGGAATCAAATTCTCTTTCCCATTTTGGATTGTCATCAAAAGCGCCAAAATGTGCAATGGAAAATTTATTAAATACATTTCCAGCTCAAATTTGCCCCTTCCCAACATGAAGGGTTATTATGTAACAGAGTCCTTATTAATATTGTCAAGACTTGGCCAAGGTACCACAATGGAGATGACTTTGCTAAACCCAAGGACAAAAAAGAAATGCATTTTTAAAAACCAAAACAAGGCAACTGAAAGAAAATGAGATTCCATCCGTTCAGTATATATGTGGCTAAATACCAAGATCATGCTGCTAGATATTTTTAAAAGAGCGCATGATGTTTCCTCACGTTTACAGACAAATTATAGTATTTGCATATATACTTTTTTTGAAGTGACTGGGGATCTATGATTCAACAACTAGTAGAGAAAAAAGGAGCTGGGAGGAAAAAGAAGACATAAGGCTATCTTGTGGGTGGGGGAAATATCCATCATCTTGTATAGCTTTTATAACATGGATAACTAATATAATTAAGGCAGGTACCCAACTCCTTCCTCTGTTAAATTCACTATACCTTTGCTATCCAGTTGCAAGGCAGTAGTTATTTTTCATTAATAGAGATATCCCCAATTCTGCTCCTGTTTATGAATGACAGGGTTGTATTAATTATGCATATACAGTAGCTGCAAACAGATTGCTACTTTCGTCATCTGTAAGAGCTTGTTTTAAAAAAGAAACAGCAAACAGACCATTCATATTCTAAAGAACTTGGGCTTTTTCAGCAAGCAACCAAAACTTCAAGAGCACTACATTTTCCAAAGAAAAAGCAACAAGCATTTATGAACTCTTTCACCCAGACTGGAAAATGGCTGGAGTAAGAGGGAGGTTGAAGCAGGGAGGGGAGAAAGACCAAAACTTGTTGGGTGCCTGCCTTGTGTTTACCATTCAGTGGTTTGTCTTGCCTAACACATACACACCCGCCAGCACGCACACACTCTCTCTCAGGTTTGTAAAACTCCATGCAGCTGCTCCAGTAAACAGGAAACGAGCAGTAGCTGGAGTGGTTTTGCTGCTTGTTCTTTCTGATTCCAGTTAACACAGTTTCTGATCAACTGTGAAGTCCACTTTACAATCTGGCTTTGGAAAAAAGCTGTAAGGGTAGTCTTGGGGTGCCATCCTACACACTTACCTGAGAGTAAGCACTGTTGAAGGCTGTGGGACTTACCTCCAAGGACAGGGCCGACTTTAGCCAATTGGACCAATTTGCTCCCAATTGGACCCTATGCTAGGGTAATCTAGCCTTGTCAAATGAATTTACTTGTAGGTTTATATGCATGCAATTTTACATTAAAATGTGCTTAGATCCATTTGGTCCATTAACTCACATGTACTTTAAGCACACATTTTGACCGCTTTATTCTACCATAGAGATATAACGTCTATAATATCTTTATAGCTTTATCTCCAAGATTCTACAGACTGTCTGTGAACCTGGTGGCTCACAAAACATGTTTTGAATTGGGCCTTGTAACTCCTAAGGCCAGCCCTGCCCAAGGAAGCTTGTTGGTTGCACTGTTAGCACTCGCTAACCCAGTGGCACCCAGATATTTCTCAGACATTTGCATCAGCAATTAGAGACAACAAAGATGTTGGAAATGACTAGAAATGCACAATAAAAATCTTTCAAAGCCCAATTTGCCATTTTGCTTGTAATTTGCATTTGTGAAGCAACCAGGTCAGGATATGGATCTGTTTCAGGACTTGATCTCAAGAGGGAAAATGAAGTCCTAGACAGAAACTTGGGAGTAAGTTTCATTGACCTTAGTGAGCCTTGGTTCTGAGTACACATGCACAAGAAGCTACTGAGCTCCAGAATGGAATCTCTCCATCTTGCATATCAAACTCTCTCACTGACCTGAGTTACTCCAACTATCAGTAGTGGACATAACAAAGCCCCGAATGTCTATCCAAGTAGACAAGTGTTATGCATGAACAAGTGCGCAGTCACAGAAAAGACTGGAAATAATTCCCACAAACAGGAGTAACTGTGAATAGCACTGCCTTTTGTACATGAGTGGTCAATCCACATTACATTTGCCCAAGTCAGTGGCATTGCTAGGGGGTGCAGGAGATACGGCCCACACCAGGTGACGTACACTAGGGGGGGTGACACCACTAGTGGCTAAAATTGCTGTTTGTAGGACCATTGTGTTATATACCATCTGTTGTGTGATTTACAGCTGAATGCAATGAAACAAGCCACTTTGAAATATCTCTATTCTATCAAAAGGTATGGCCAAAATCCAGCAGAGGTAGGGTGATAGTATATCAATCACCACATCCACCACCCAGGTTGTTGCCCTGCCCACTGCATGGGAGGAGGTCCGTCATGGGGATAACACACTGGCCTCCTGGACCAGGTGATGCAAACCTAGTGACGCCGCTGCCCAGGTGAATGTGTGCCCAGCAATACAGTGCAAGCTAGCCCCAAGATTAGTATTACCGGAACCAGGGGTTCAAACATAAGGCCTGTAGGCCAGATATGGCCCCTGGAAGCTCTTTATCCAGCCCATGCAATAATTGGGCTCTCCCAGCATCACCCTTTCAGCAGCACCACTTCTACCAAGGCTCTGGGAAGGAGAGATGAAAGGAAGCCTCAGAAGGTAAGAAATACTACAGGGGAAGAGGCAGACCAAAAGGGGAAGGGACTGCCCAGGCACTAGGAGAGCCCAAATATCATGCAAGACACCCTTTCAGTAGAGCTATTTCTCATTTCTCAGAGCATCCCTGAGCTGCAAACTGACACCTCAGCAGACGTGGTTCTGCTTAAAGGGTGGCCCATGTGATAATTAGGCTCTCATAACACAATAACTAGGTTCTCATATTTTGAAAATATGATCTAGATTTGCATATTTTCTCTTTAGTCATTTCCAGCATATGAGTTCCTATATACAACAATATTCTTATTACTTACTGAGAAATTCATTTCCTGGGTTTCTTTTTACTGCGTTATTCTTATTCCCTGCTTAATGACATCACTTCCTGCTCTCAGCGGGCATCATGAATGCTATTTGGTCCACTGTATGAAATGAGTTTAACACCCCTGATCTGGACTATGGTTTATAAGCCTATCTGGAGGTATTGCGACATACAGCTCCCCTATGTTCTAGGTAAACATGCACTGGATCTCTTTAACATTTTAAGAGTTCACATACTCTGTCAACATGGAACATATGGGTGCAGTCCTAACCAACTTTCCAGCACTGACATAGCTGTGCCAGTTTGGCGTGCACTGCATCCTGCAGTGGGAGGCAGTCAAGGGGGGCATCATCAAGGTAAGGGCATGTTTGTTGCCTTACCTTGGGCTTGCATTGTGGCTAGGTCAGTGCTGGAATATTGGTTAGGATTGCACCCTAAGTTACTTATAGCCACATATCCTCCAATGGGGTTCCGAGGTGGCTAGCTTGAGGAGCACATTGTAGCACTGTCATCTCTTACACAGCAATGAGAATGCCAACATACCTCACTAATTCCAAAAGATGGCAGCTTGCATTGGATTAACCCATTTTTGCCCAGCCCACAGGTGTACACATTTGGTCCCTGTTATGTATATGCAAGAATATACATAAGAAATGTAAGAAATGGCTTTGAAAGAAATGGTTTGGAAGAAATGGCTTAAACAAGCTAGCCCAGCAGGGTGTTCACATATTGAACAGTTTAATCACTGCTCACTGGTATCTTGATGGCTAAACTAGGCTCAAGTAGTACATACAAAATATAAATTAGACAGTCAAATCCTAGTACTGAATAGAGTGTCCAAAGAACTCTTAAGATGCTCAATAGGTTCATGATGGTGCATTGCCATAGGGGTAGAGAGCTGCTAACAGGCATAGCCAAAGTTACTAGCCACGTGAAATATTATTTCTTTTAAATTACTAGCCAATAGTACCAGAGCCCTGAGCAATTGCTGGAAGGTCTTTCAAGAAAGACACTTCCTTGCCTCTATCCTGCCTAATGCCCTACTTGAAAGGCTCATTGCTATTGCACCACTGCCCCTGGTACTGAACAACCAGACAGCATCCATCAGAGGACAGATTTTACCCCAAGTCAAGAGTTTGGAAGGATCCCGGGCCAATATCCATCAACTCCCAAGGTCCTAGCCTTTCCACTAACTCTCATGGTAATCCCACAAAGATTATGGTTACATTTAACATTGTGTGTTTACAGAGCCAGATACTGGAAAAACCTGCCTGTTGAAAGCCATGCTGAACCTGCACGGTGGCCGGAATGACACCATCCACCTGTTGCTGGATATTGCCGAGAAAACAGACGATCTGAAAGGGTTTGTGAATTCTGAGTACACGGACAGCTACTACAAGGGTAAGAGAGATTGTTGGCCTCAATGCGTTGGACACCAGTGGTACAGTGCTTCAAGGGAACACTACAATGCAAGCAGACATACTTTAGAGCCAAAGAAATAACAACTGCTTTGTTTTCTTCAGGACTACTATCTAATACAGGGGTGTCAAAAATAAGGCCCGGGGGCAGGATGCAGCCTGTGGGAGCTTTTTATCCAGCCCTCAGGCTCTCTGAGCCATGCTGAGGTGTTACTGCTGAAAGGGCAGCCCACTTGAAAATTGAGCTCTCCCATATCTTGAATATGATCAAGATATGTATATTTTTCTCTTCTGTCATTTGCAGCTAATGAGTTTCCAAGTGAGAAAAAGCGCTTATTTTTGGTCATGACCTGTTTAATGACATCACTTCCTGCTTAATGACATCACTTTCGGCCCTCAGCAGGCACCATGAATGCTATTTGGCCTATTTGGAAAGTTTTGCAGCATGCATTGATTAGCGAAAAGGAGTTTTGGAACCCTCACTTCACAGCCTGCATACCTGTTCCTTTTGCAAGTGGCCAGAATGCAACTACTAGATGTACAAACTGGAAGCCCCATAGGAATCTGAATTGCAAGTTGGCTGCGAAATGTACTAAGAACATAAGAACATAAGAACAGCCCCACTGGATCAGGCCATAGGCCCATCTAGTCCAGCTTCCTGTATCTCACAGCGGCCCACCAAATGCCCCAGGGAGCACACCAGATAACAAGAGACCTCATCCTGGTGCCCTCCCTTGCATCTGGCATTCTGACATAACCCATTTCTAAAATCAGGAGGTTGCGCATACACATCATGGCTTGTACCCCGTAATGGATTTTTCCTCCAGAAACTTGTCCAATCCCCTTTTAAAGGCGTCTAGGCTAGACGCCAGCACCACATCCTGTGGCAAGGAGTTCCACAGACCGACCACACGCTGAGTAAAGAAATATTGTATTTTGTCTGTCCTAACCCGCCCAACACTCAATTTTAGTGGATGTCCCCTGGTTCTGGTGTTATGTGAGAGTGTAAAGAGCATCTCCCTATCCACTCTGTCCATCCCCTGCATAATTTTGTATGTCTCAATCATGTCCCCCCTCAGGCGTCTCTTTTGTAGGCTGAAGAGGCCCAAACGCCGTAGCCTTTCCTCATAAGGAAAGTGCCCCAGCCCCATAATCATCTTAGTCGCTCTCTTTTGCACCTTTTCCATTTCCACTATGTCTTTTTTGAGATGCGGCGACCAGAACTGGACACAATACACCAGGTGTGGCCTTACCATAGATTTGTACAACGGCATTATAATATTAGCCATTTTGTTCTCAATACCCTTCCTAATGATCCCAAGCATAGAATTGGCCTTCTTCACTGCCGCCGCACATTGGGTCGACACTTTCATCGACCTGTCCACCACCACCCCAAGATCTCTCTCTTGATCTGTCACAGACAGCTCAGAACCCATCAGCCTATATCTAAAGTTTTGATTTTTTGCCCCAATGTGCATGACTTTACACTTACTGACATTGAAGCGCATCTGCCATTTTGCTGCCCATTCTGCCAGTCTGGAGAGATCTTTCTGGAGCTCCTCACAATCACTTCTGCTCTTCACCACTCAGAAAAGTTTGGTGTTGTCTGCAAACTTAGCCACATCACTGCTCAACCCTGTCTCCAGGTCATTTATGAAGCGGTTGAAAAGCACCGGTCCCAGGACAGATCCTTGGGGCACACCACTTTTCACCTCTCTCCATTGTGAAAATTGCCCATTGACACCCACTCTCTGCTTCCTGGCCTCCAACCAGTTCTCAATCCACGAGAGGACCTGTCCTCTAATTCCCTGACTGTAGAGTTTTTTCAATAGCCTTTGGTGAGGGACCGTGTCAAACGCCTTCTGAAAGTCCAGATAGATAATGTCCATGGGTTCTCCCACATCCACATGCCTGTTGACCTTTTCAAAGAATTCTATAAGGTTCGTGAGGCAAGACTTACCCTTACAGAAGCCATGCTGACTCTCCCTCAGCAAGGCCTGTTCGTCTATGTCAGGGGTCGGCAACCTTAAACACTCAAAGAGCCATTTGGACCCATTTTCCAGAGGGAAAAAAACCTCAGGAGCCACAAAACCCTTTTGACATCTAAAATGAAGATAATACTACATATATAGTTTTTTTTTCACCTTTATCCTCTTATAGGTCCCATTTTTATAATGTAGCCCCCTCTTGTAGCTTTTAGTTAGTTTTGTCATACATTCTTGTCCTGTGTTTTCAGACACCTGGTCCTCTATGGTGTTTTGCCTGATTCCAAGGCCATTCTCTGCCTGGAGAATTAGGCCCACTTTAAGCAAATTAGCTCCCCTTCTTTCCCCCAACAAATGACCCTGGTTCTGCCCTGAAGTCCTGCTGGACCCCACCTCCAGGGTAGCTCGCCTGTTCAACCTGCAGAGGTCCTCTCTCCTGCCAGCAGCCTCCCACCACTACAGCAGACCCTGGGTCCTCAGCAGGTCTTGGGCACAGCAGCCACACACCAAACTCCACTGTCTCCAGCAGTCCATTAGTCACAAAGTCAGTCAGAGCATCCAGGGCAGAGTCCAAAGTCAATAAGCCAAGTCACAGTCCCAGATCAGATTCCAAAGTAAGTCAGTCAAATCAGTCAGAGTATCAAAGTCAATAAGCCAAGTCAGTCTCCTACTTCCAACCTGCACTCCTTCTACAACCCACACCCCCTTCCTCAGGTGCTCCTTATATCCCTGAGGGCCCTATTGCCTTCAAGTGGCTGCAGCTGTGCAGCACACTCTGCTGGATGCCCAGGCCTTACCCTTAAAGGGGCCACTGCTGACACCACATCTACCTCCTCACCAGATCTTCCAGGATTCCAATACATATGGCGGTTATAACATCTGCTTATCTTACATGGATACTAAAGAACTCTCCCCACCTTCCAGAGGCACCCTGCTGGAAGGAAAAAAGGACACACTCCAGAGAAGAAGCCAGAGCTGGGGGGGGGAGGTGGGGGGGGAACCACAGACCAGCTTCTGCCCTGCCTGCCTGCCTGCCCGCCCGCCCTCACTCAGGCTGCAACCCTCTCCACACTATCCTGGGAGTAAGCCCCATTGGCTACAATGGGACTTCTGAGCAGACAAGTTGGTTGGAGCTCTCAGGCTGCAGTCCTCTCCACACTTTCCTGGGAGGAAGCCTCACTGACTACTTGTGAGTAGACCTGCATAGGAGGGGGCTGAGGCTGCAGCCCTCCACACCTTCCTGGGAGGACGCCCCACTGACTACAGCGGGGCTTACTTGTGAGTAGACCTGCACAGGAGGAGGCTGAGGATACAGCCCTCCACACCTTCCTGGGAGTAGCCCAGGGGCTTACTCTGGAACAGACCTGCGCAGGCTCCCACTCACCGGTCCTTGCGCTTGGCCTTGAGCAGGCTTCAAGGCTGCCATCCCAGGCACCCTTTCCTGGGAGTAAGCTTCATCCTCTGTAATGGGGCTTACAACTGAGTAGACACGCGTAGGAGCAGGCTCCACGGCTGCAATCCCAGGCACCCTTTCCTGGGAGCAAGCTTCATCCACTGTAATGGGGCTTACTACTGAGTAGACACACAGGATGTCTCCTCTGCTGTGGAGGAAAAGCCTCTCCTGGTGCTGAGTGGGGACCTGCTCAGGGAAAGGCAGGCTGCAAGGGCTAGCAATGGCTGAGGAGGAAGGTGGCTCAGGATTGGCTGGTGGTCAGCCAGTGAAGGGCCCTGAGCCATTCCAACAGAAAAAGCCAGGAGCCTGCTGGATGCTGATTGGCGGAGCCTGCTGGAGAGTTGGGGAAGGGAAAAACAGGGACCTTAAGCCTGCAGAGCGGGCAAAATTGAAAAGGGAAACCAATGCGGGGCAGGTGGGGGTGAAGGAGAGGAGGGAAGTAGCCTGCCCTCCCAACACAGGTGCCTCCTGTTAACCCCTTTGCCACTTTCACCCGGAGGAGCCGCAGCAGACAGCTGAAAGAGCCACATGCAGCTCTAGAGCTGCAGGTTGCCGACCCCTGGTCTATGTGTTTTGAGATCCTATCTTTGATGAGGCACTCCACCATCTTACCCGGTATGGATGTTACTCGGTGTGGTGTGGTGTGGATGTACTCTGTGTGCTAGTCTGCTGGCCTGCATGAAGTTAACAGATGCTGAGCTCTTAGCAAGAAAAAATTGACCTGAGTATTATTAACAAAAGCCATGGTCGTTCATAAAGAAAGATACCCCAAACTTTGCCTTTTTTACTCCTAAACTGCTCCCACCACTCCCACAGTCTCCTTGAGAACTGTTCCTGAAGCCATAAATCGAGCCTTACCCCCCCTCCCCACCAGCTCCACTACACGTCTTTCCAAGACAAAGACCCAGGCTGCCTAAATGAAGCACAGTCACTCTTAACTTGGTTCAATATTTGCAGACATTTCAGGAATCGGGTAAGAATTTCAGCCTCTCCAGATAGTGTCTGCAGCAATTCCTTCAAAAACTTCATTTCAATGCAATCTGCATTCAGTGTTTCCCACTGCCACTGAGGTGTGGCAGTCTCACAGAAAGCAAGAGTTATGAGCTTTGTCAACGGTCCAAGTAAATTCTTACCAAAAAGCAGTGGAAATACTGACAGATGACACAAAAAAAGTTTGAGCTTTTAAAAAAAAAAATCCACTGCTGTTGTGGGAAAAAATTGTTACATGTTTAAACACTGTAATCTTCTGACATACTAAGGAATATTGGATGGATATTCATAGGACACAGTTGTGCTTAGTATTAGTAAGTGTACAAGTAACTTGCAACACTGGGCTTAATTGCGTCATTATGACTCAACCCTGAGAGTTGTCATAGGACTCAACCAGGCAGGACCCTGGTTGAAGGCCCATGTTCATGAAGGTTCACCTGCCCAAGCTAACCTCTGAATTCCCAGTATTGGTGGCAGCAAGTAATGCTCAGTGAGCCATGGAGGCACAGTACAGGACTTTGCAATCTGGTCCAAGCACAGCTTAACCTCATCAGTTTACTATACCAAGGCAGAGTCCTAGAATACACAAAGCAAAATACCTCTGAGCATGTTCACCACCACCATGCAAAAACTGCCTGTCCACATATAACTAGAGTTAAGGATCAGGTCTTCCTGGTTTGTTCAAACCAAGAACTCCCCCCAACCACAAGTTATACTCCCCTCATTACTACAGAACATGACAGGGATGGGAACTCAAGTCAAGTGGCTCAAGTCCAAGTTGCAAAACACATGTTTTTTACTGACTTATGTACATTTGAGTCACATGTGTCAATGACTCTGACACTGACTTGGAAATGAGTCCCCATGTGTGCAGACTTGAGTCTGTTTGTCTGGGTGTGCTTGTGTACTTTTCTCAGCCTGTGAAAGACCTCATAGGACCATCATTCAGACCAGGCGAGCAGCAGAGAAGTTCCAGCCAGGAGGCAGGGAATGATCAATGTTTCGGTTTTGCATCAAGCAGGAGGCAGGGGAGGAGGGAGGTGGGAGCAGGCTCTCTTGTCCATCTCAGATGAATTTCCTGCCCCTGACTAGCAAGACGAACATCTGCCCTTTGGCCGTCTCCTAGCATAGTTTGTTATTTTCCATGTGCAGCACCTAAGTGTTTAAGTAAAACCAAGGAGCAGTACATGAAATTCTAGTTCTCTCTGTTTCACTCTTTCCAGATGCTGCACTATGGTGGTTGTACAAAATAGCTAGAGAACAGATAGATGAAAGACAACTGGGGAAAAGAGGTGCCATCCTTGAGGCAGGATGAGCAAGGAAGTCGCAATTTCAAGACATACTGCCATTAGTCTAGACCAGCAGAACCAGAAATACAACTCTACTCAGCAGTTTGACTGATCTTCCTCAGAGTTTCAGCATAATTTCAAGACTTGCTTTCAGGCTTGTTCATTAAAAGCCTGTAACCGAGCCAGAAAGAGCTCAGGTGAATACCCAACAGTTAACATGAAACCTTGTTACATTTATCCACAGTTGTATCCAATATTGCTTCACCAAGCTTCATACACCAAGCCTGTTAATACATTTGGCCATGAATTCCATCAAACTTCCCTCATTGAAGGCTTGCAAGCCTGCCTCCTTTTATCTCTGGCTTGCCATTCTTGACATTGCTGGCTGATCCGCTTGAGTAGCAGAGGAACTAGAAAGCCCTGGTCCAAGGAGCAGAGAACTTATGAGCCCCCTGAAACTTGGAGCTGGTCCTGCCTGTAGCAAACTGCCTTCCGCAGACCCTGTCCCAAATGGGCGAGGCTTAAGATGTCAGTATGGTACCATCACATTTCAGATTATGTAGAAGCTATTCAGCGGTATGCTCAAGAGTCAGCAATGGGCCCTTTGGAGGACCCCAGAATCTTGGTAGCTGTCCAGTGATGCTGACACCCCCCCCAAGACCTCTCCTACTAGGAAATTAGAATCAGTATCCCAGGGTCTGCAAACACACTGTATGCAGTAAAGCTGCTAGTCTATGGTAGTATACCACTACGAGCTTCAGAATAGTGGCTATATACGTGTTGAGCCTTTTGCTAGAAAGGACATGCAACACTCACTGCTCATATTTAACACTTTTTTTTTATAAATATAGTATTTCTATACTACTTTTCCCCTTCACCAGAGAGATTCAAGGTGGCCCACTAGTTCCACAAACAAATCACAATATTAAGAATATGATTTCAGCTTAATACAAATCAGTGAGGTATATTATTTAAACCAAACACTCATAGAACAACATTTTCACTTTCCTGTCAAAAAGAAAAACAAGGTGTTACAGAAAGTTCCTCAACAGAGAAATCCCATCCTCATGTTACCAAGCATGGTAGGTATGTGTAAGCTCCTGGTTTTAGAGGTAGGCTACCTCAGATTGCCAGATGCAGGGGATGGCACCAGGACACAGTGTGCTTGTGCGCTCCCTGAAGCATTTGGTGGGCCACTGTGAGATACAGGAAGCTGCACTAGATGGGCCTTTGGCCTGATCCATCAGGGCTCTTGTGTTAATATGCTTTCATGAAAGACAGTATGCAAAGAAACACCTCTCAAGATAGTCTCAATGAATGAGAGTCATATGGAGAGACCCAGGCCCAAGCTATAAAGGGATTAAAGAACCAAACAGTGCCTTGAATCCTGCCTGGAAACAAACTAGCAGCCTGTGCAGATTATTCAACAAATGCCATAATCCTCGGCTCCAGTCAGCAACCATGGCTGACACATCTTGAACTGAAGTTTGAGTAACCTTCAGAATGCATTACAATATGTAGTCATGGCATTACCAGCACATGGGTAGCTATGGCCAGGTCCAATTGATCTAGGAAGGACACAATTTGCACACTAGCCACAGCAGAGCAGAGGAACCTTGGCCACAGCCAATCCTAAACATCTAGTAGCTCCAATCTACAGTCTTCAAGGGAGAATACAACCCTCATCCAGAACCGGGCTGCACTCCACCATTGGGTCAACAGCTCTTCTAACCAACAGGACCTCTGTCTGGTCTGGATTTAATTTCAGTTACTTTGCCTTTAATCAATGTACTCCAGACACCAGTTCGGAATAAGTTCAGCTGAAAATGGAACAGGAAAAGGTAGAGCTGGTGTCATCCACATAGGAACTCCTAGATGACCTTCCCCAAGTTATTTCATGTAGGTTAAATAAAAAAGGTACGGGGGATAAAATTGAACCTTGTCAGAACCTATAAGCCAAGGATTTAATAAGAGTGCCGTAGCAACATCTTCGGGAAACCACCTTGCACAAAGGAATCAAGCCAGCCAAGACCTAGCCCTGTAAGGTCTACCACCACAAGACCCTACAAAGGATACTATGTTGATGGTATTAAAAGGTGCCAAGAGGTCCAGCAGAATCAAAGGCACACTTCCTGTCTAGTTTCTGACAAATTGTCATTTTGGAGGATGATCTCCATTTCCCTCAATGCCCATCAAAATATCACTTATAAAAAGGATACTGTTTAATTCTCCATTTAGTTCTCCACATTGAGGATTACTCTTCAAGTCCCCCAGTCACTATCACACATTGTGGTGTTTACTTTGCATTAGCCTGTTCTGCACTAGCTTATGACACAGGCTGAATTTGTAAACCAAATCCAACAAGTTTATTCTACCAAATAAGTGAAGATATGGGGAGGGGGTGAGGAAGGAGAAATGCACCTGGAAGGATGAAGAGTGAGCAACTAGTAAGAATGAATGATCTACAAAATAAATAAATCTACATCAGATCTGACAAATGCAGTATAGAGTGCTCAGCCAGAACACAGCTATATCTAGGCAGGGAAAAAAGGTCATTTTGCCAAATATGCAGGAGATAAATCTGAAGGCAAATCAAGTTTTCAAGCTGCCTCCTACTTTGCCATTACTCAGCAAAGGAGGGTTTCTGGAGTCATAAGGCAAGCTTGCCTCAGACATTTACTCTATTAGAATCCTTCTTTCTTCCTATTCCTTTTTATGGGGAGACAGAGAAGGGGGAGGAGACAGAAAGAAGGTTCTGGTTGACGGGACTATACCTATCTTTTCTATGCTAAAGGCAGAAGTGATGCATCACCAGATGGCCTTAAGGAACATATATAAGATTAATTTTAAACTCAAGAGCACTTTCCTCCTTTGTAATCCCAAGATCACCCTACCCAGAATACAACAAATACAGACTTCAATATTTAAGCCTTGTACTTTGCCACTCTGTTCCATCGAGGTTAATTAGTTTGGTCAGAACATGTACTGTGGATCAGCTCTGCAGTGTAGGTCCTCAGTTACCAATTGGTGGGCTGCCCATCAGTAACAAATAGTTTACTGGACTCCCTGAGCATAAGTTTACCCTCTGATCTTTAAATTCTCCACTTGGCACCTTTCAGGGCATATCTACAACAGGAATTTGAGCTAGTTCCAGCAGTCATCCCCCATTTCTGGGAGGAAGGGAAAAGAGGAACTAGGGATATGTACCACAATTATCATCCCTGCCAAACGGTTCCCAGGATTTAGAGAGAAGACAAAACCAGCTGCTGCAATACAGTAACATTTGTAGGATAGGCATGTCCTTTGAACAAGGACTTCTTTCCTGCTGTTGGAATTTCTAGTAACTGTGTGGCAGAAAGGCCCTAACCAGCCAAGGGTAATGGACAGGGTTAGCTTCCATTCTACCATTACACCAGCACCTTCCAAAGAAGCACATGAGACATAGGCTTGGAATGATTTAAACTTTATCAACACGAAACCTGCAGCACAGAAAAACTTATCTAAAGTCCCCCACCATTCTGGCATCTCATAGCTTGGGGAAAATGGCACTGGCCATTTACCTTCCTCTGACCCCAATCAGGTGTCACATCCTGGCTTAAGGTATAACTCAATCAAGGACGGAGTTATCCTATCACAGCCAACCCTAAAGCGTCGAAGCAGCCAACCAGCACAGACCCACAATGGAAAACCTTGTGTAAGCCTTTGCTCGAACCAGCCAAGGAACTTGCCAGCCTGCCTCATCAACCCGGACAAGTGTTGTAAGAGTGGTTCTGGTTACCCTATAGCCTTGTAAACATCAGCATGTACCCTGGGCCCCACTCCTGGCTACCCAGCCAGCATGCCACCTGCCCAACCAAACATACTTGCCAAAAATAAACACACCAACAACTCCCAGTTCAACCACATCCAAATGTCAGATCGGTACAGACTGAAGCTGGGCAGCCTGCCAGTCCCAGCAACAGCCACACCACACCTCTCAGTTCCAAGAGGCATCCAATTGCCTGTTTGTATTTTCCCCCATCTGCCTCGTGTGCTAAGGGGGAAGAGCAGTGCAATTGGCAGCAAGGCTGAAAGCGCCTCCTGGAAATGTCTTGGTTGTTGATTATGAACACTTTAGTAAGGTTTTGCATAAACACTATGGGTGCTAGACTAGTAGGTTGTGGAAGGCTCCAGAGGCATGTTTACAACCCCTTCAATAATGCAGTTTCAACTGCCTAAAGGATAATTGCTCTGCCTACTAGTAGTGATCTTGTGTAATAAAAACCCCTAAGATAAGAAGGAAAAACCCCCAACATGCACATAGAACACTGTATCAGTGTTCTGACCATGAACATGTTTACCCATTTGGTGGGAATGTCCGGTTTCAGATTAGCAATGACCAAAATCTAAATTCTAACATCTTCACATAAAAGCCTGGCCCCAGGCTGTCTGTTGGCAACCTTCAGTCTCGAAAGACTATGGTATCGCGCTCTGAATGGTGGTTCTGGAACAGCGTCTAGTGTGGCTGAAAAGGCCTTTTCGGCCCCAGGCTATGACTTTGGATACATTGTGAATTCATGTTTGCAAAGTTAGTTCCTCACTTCCATGGTTCACCATGGCCAATTCTGTATTTACCACCTGAAATGCTTCAAGAAGTGCTTTTTCCCCTCACCTCCAGGGGATGCTCTATCAAACCTCACCCAACAGACAAATCAATCAGCCTAGGGGCGCAATCCTAACCAACTTTCCAGCAGTGGCATAGCTGTGCCAGTGGGGTATGTGCTGCATCCTGCAGTTGGGGGGCAGTCACAGAGACCTCCTCGAGGTAAGGCAATGTTCATTCCCTTACCTCGAAGTTGCATTGCCCTTATGTCAGTGCTGAAAAATTGGTTAGGATTGCAGCCTAGATCTCCCAAGTCAGATGACTTACTTTCTTCATAGGTATCCCTACCTGAAAACATAAGGGACAACACAAAATTTATGCCATCTATGTTCATTCATTTATTCTAGCTTCAGACTGGAGGACAAATTAAGCATACTGACAATAGGTTGCTGGCTTGAAGATCTGCACACTTTAACTTATTCTCTTATAGTTTTTTCTCCCCAAAGCATAATATAGCTAATTAGGTACTTTTATACAATTTAATTTGTACTGTGTGAACTTGAATTTAATATACTTAAAAGCAAGAACTTTGTGCAGTAAGAACATGGGGGAGACACTTGAATGGTCTTGTTCAAAATCTGACATCTGGCAGGACTATTCCAGACTACCTAAGGACACTAGTAAATACAGATGTTTACCAGAAATAAGGAAGTTGTTTCAGCCTTATCAGCAAGAGACCGCTCCCACAGAAAGCAGTTTAATATGGTATCTGTTCTAAATGCTGCAATGATGAAAGGTCTCTGAAATCTTAGTTGTTAAAAGATTACAAGGTGCATTTAGGGGCACCAGTTAAAAGTCAACATGGTTCTTTGAGCACTGGTAGCTAGACCGAGTAGAAGTTATACATTGTAAGAATGTAAAGCAAAAAATAAAAAAGGGTGTCTCAGTATTCTGTAGTTTGGCTTCCTGTCATCTTCCCACTGTTTGTGTAGCCTTGAGTGATACACCCAAATAAGCAGCTCTCATGTTAGGATTTGCACAATTCGCATTTTAGTATCCTTTTATCTAAAGAACAACTTACAGAACCCGCTCATTATGGCAATAAGTGATGAACCCCTAAGGACATCAGTTACACAAAATCACACGCTTTTACTTTATAGTCATCATCCTGGAATTAACTCACATCTGTCTATTTAGAATTACCACCACCCTGCAGTACAGTACTCACAGTTGGCCTTTCATCCATTGGGATCATTGGTGAGGGGAGGATCTTTTGATTAGTGGTAGGTGCACTAGGTGATCTAAGAAAGTAGTACAACATGGGCTTTAACTATCGGTGACTGGTTGAAAAACTTGCTAGTAGGACTCTAACTCATATTGGGAGCAAACAAATCGCCATCCACGTATTTTCATTCACAGGGGTGAGGGAGAGATTCACAGCAATATGCAGATTCTTATACACAAGTTCTATATGCAAATCCTCCAGTATAACAGAGCAGCTGCTACAAGGGAAAACAGTATTCAGATATCCCTGTAGCCTACTTTCACTCCATCCCCAGGATATAAGCATGTGTAACATCATAAACTCTCAAGCATTGTACTGTTTCCTCCTAATGCTACTAGAGAATCAGAAGATTTTAAAAAAGCAGAGTCTGGAACAAGTCAGGTCATATAGAGTCCCACCCAACAATGACTTCTTCAAAAAGATTAAGTTATGGAAATCAGTTACAGATTAAGATGCTGTTCAACCCATGGCAGAAAACTACTGATATTTGAAATTTCTGTAGAACGTACCTTTTCTTTCCCTTCGCAGTATTCCTCTTATATGACAGAGAAAAGCTTCATTGACAAAGAGGACTTTCTGGGAGGTGGCAAGATAGAATCAACAACACCAAAACCAGGGAGTTGAAAACCAGCCAATTATGCTTGGGCTGCCTTACCAATAGGAATGGATCTTGGGTGAAACAGGACTTCAGGAGTGCATCATGGATAGGTGTAGCCTTTTAGCATTAGATGCCAAAGATAAAACTTGAAACAAACATGGACAAATTACACAGGTGCAACCAAGCAGCCAGCCACATTTTATCTGAGCTATACAGGGTGTTGAGAAGATAAAACTAGAAAGAGAAGATAAAACTAGGAAGAACCTTGAATACCTCCCCAAACTCTGTGGGGAAAGGACAAGATATAGAAGTCATTCTCCACTTTTCCACTTAAAGAAGTGCATGGGAGAAGGAACAAAACCTGCCACTTCTATTTGCCTTGCTCCACTCCATTGCTTTAAGTCAGTTGTTACCAACCTTTAGCAACCCGCATTGAGGCAAAACTTGTTATCATCACGGACCGCATGCAACCACCTCCCCACCCCCAGCATTCAAATAAAAATAAAGCTACATTTGTAATTAAGGATTTATTAGATTTATTCTTTATAGAGATTTGTGCATTGCTGCTTTTGTTGCCAGCTGCTGCTGCAGGCAATCTGTTCTCTGCCCTCTCTGGTGGTCCATGGGTGAGCATGTGCTCAGTGAGATGCTGGAATTGATTGAAGGTGATCTCCACCCACCCACCCAGATCTTGTGGACGAACTACGGCCTGGGGACCACAGGTTGGGTACCAGTATTTTAATCCCTTCAATCCATTACCAGCTAAGCAGACAGTAAAGAAAGTCTTGCCATGGTGGCAAAGGGCTGCAGATATTGCTCTCCCCTTTGCTTGTTATTACTCCTATGTAGACCTCCCCACCTACACCCTACATGCAATAATACACATGGGAACTGTGTCTTGTCTAGTTTGGCCTATAGAAATCAGGAGGCGCTTGAGGGGGGAGGAGCCAAGGGTGACATATTTCACAGCTCAGCCTCTTTGCTTGTACTGCCACATCACAAGCTGAAGCAGATTCAGTCGTACAGACTGAAGAAAGTAACAGGAAATGGTTCCATTTTGTTTAGCTGGCTATCCTGCTGAAGAGCACTGCTAAGAGTTTCAGCTGCCATGTGGTTGCCAGACATATAGACCAGCTTGTGGAACAGGAAAAACCAGTCTTTCACCAGCACACATGCTCATTCTGTTCCTAATTATTTCCCATAGTCTTAGAAAGAGAGAAGCAATCATCTCAGGTACAACATTAAAAACCAGGAAAGAATACTGGCTCTGCCATGAATTGAAACAAGTCCCAGTTGCTGGAAAGCAACAGCAGGAGAACATTGTTTGGTTGACCACTGTGGGAAACAGGACGCTGGACATAAGTGCTGCTGGATCAGGCCACAGATCGCCATGTTCACTTGGTTTCTTTCCTTCTATGCAACACAGGAGACAAGGTTCCCCCCTCTCCAAGCTTTCATAACGTCTGAACAAGACTTGTCAGTTAAGTGGCAGATTACACATTTTGCGTGCAGTTTTAGTCCAACATCTCCACTCAAAGGCTTGCGGGTAACAGGATCTCTCTCAGATCTTGGAGAACTACTACCACTCAGAGTAGGCAACACTGGGCTAGATGGACAAATGGTCCAACTTCATGTGAAAGGCGGTTTTTATCAGACATGCACTTGAAACTTTTCTCATACTCATTACCACCTATCCCTCTAAGCTGTGCTGCTGGAATTGGAGTCCAGTACAGCTTCTGACAGGGTGCTACAGAGCCACTCCCCTTGCAGCCACCATAGAGTTCCAGGAGCTCCCTGTAACATTTCAAGGAACACTGCTTGTCACACAAAACTTGCATCACATGAGAAGCTGCCTTCAAGGCCATTGCTTCTCAAACTTTATAGCACCAGGACCCACTTTTTAGAATGACAATCTGTCAGGACCCACCGGAAATGTTGTCATTAATCCAAAAGTGATGTCATGACTTGAAGTGACATCATCAAGCAGGAAAAATTTGTTAACAATCTGAGGTTGCAATCCTATCCAAACCTACCCAGGAGTAAACCCTATTAACTACTATTGTTAAAAGCATATTCATAGTAGCCTGTTAGACGTATAAATAAAGAAATAATAAATAAAAATTAAATAAATAAATAATAAATAAAAATTGAATAAATAAATAAATAAGTAGTGATAGATCTGTACAGGTATTTATATACCACCTTTCAGTCTTTAATCCAAGACGGTTTACATAGGCAGGCTGTTCTAAACCCCCGTAGGGATTTTTACAATTGAATAGTTCTAGTCTTTCATAGAACTCCTCCAGTTCCAGCTGGATTCCTTCCCAGTCTGGCCTCTCTCTGGCCCTCTCCCACACTCCACTTGACGGCAACTCCTCTCTGCCACCCAGGGTCAGCTCATCAGTATATCAGTGTGTCGTCAGTTCTCGGGTACTTCTGGTTGTTTCGAATTGGCAGCCTCAGATCTTCAGGCATACAAGGCGGCAGCTCTACCAACTGAGCCAGACCTCCTGCCTGGCTATCCCCTAATACATATCCCCTAATGCAGTCACATACCATGGGAGCATCAAGCCTAACATGTTAAAAATATTGAAATGAATCAGGACCCACCTGAAATTGGATCGCAACCCACCTAGTGGGTTCCAGCCCACAGCTTGAGGAACACTGTTCTAGGCAGTCGCTCCATCTAGCTCAGTACTGTCAAACTAGTAGCAACTCTCCAGCATTTTAGGCAAGGGCATCTCCTGGCCCTACCTGGAAGTGCCAGAGCTTGAACCCAAGACCTTCTGCATGACTTGCAGAGAGAACTAGCCCCAGGAGCAGCGGGGCCCAATGCAGTGCATTCCTGCAGGGTGAGACAAGTGCTTACGTTGTTGTGCACGAAGTGTGGCACCTGGAAATAGGTGGCAGTAATGTGATGGCAGTGACCACCAACTGCTTCCAGGAGGCCCATTTCAGGTCAAACGGATGCAAAGGCAGGGAGAAGGCCCAACACATAGGCGCTCCACTCACCCTGCCAGCCCCAAACTCACAGACCTCCCAGCTGTAGCAGTAGGCAATCTACTCCGCTCGCCGGCATATGGGGCCCCTCAAAGTGTGGGGCTCAATTTGAACACAGTCAAGTCAGCTTAAGGCCTGCAGATACTCTACTACTGAGCTAGTTGGAACTCCTAGTTATAACTCCTCAATTACAACTCCTACCTACTTACATAGTGTATTGCAGCCATAATCAACTTCTGTACTTTTGGCAGGGGAGCACTTTGTTCTCCAGACAGTGATCCGGGGAGGGAGACTTATTTTGCCACACAAACCAGTTCCCTCATGACTCTAACCACAGTGCTAAGTGGCAATTATACAACTTCTCAGCCCACGCATTTTTGAGATGTGGAAAGATGAAGACAGCTATATTTTCTTGCTGCAAACCAACACCAGTTGTGCCTTTAGCCCATTTCCCAGGGTAATCCCAGCCTTGCAATAGCAGTGAAAGCCTTGCAACAGCTGCAGCAGCAGTCTTTCAACAGCAGCAAAGGTGAATATATTAATTCAGTTCTCAGCTCAAGGCCACCAGTGCACCAATTGCTTTGCTGGGATATGGCTTCAGATCTACGTAGTCCACAATTGTAGACACTGCGCAACATGGAGACTTCCTATAGTTCACTGGCTTCCAAGGTCCCACTTGGAATTGTTTGCATTTGTTCAGGAATACAAAACTTTAAATAGCAAGTCTACTTGCATTTCCTAGCGCTGCACACCATGGGACTGAAGCCTTCGCCACAACACTAGGAATTGTGCAGCTGAGAAGGCAGCATACAGTTATGGGTCAGTAAGTACAGCCTCCCAGAGCTCTGATTTGCAAAGACTGCTCTAGTTTGACATCATAATTCCAGCTCCTTATTCAGAGCTGCAGGCCCTTCACTGCTTCTCTCTTGGGCACACTTCCTGCTCTACAATCTATTCAGAGCGCTAGCTTTTGCTGTGAGGTAAGCGGCATTGTTTCCAGTATGATAAGCACCAAGCTGACAGCCCTGGAGACTGCAGTGATCTCCCATAGAAGTGGGTGTTGGGGGCAGGGGTGCCAGGAGCACAGCAGATTCTCAAATGGCTGTATTTCACCATTGCACTGTTCAGATTGCAGTCTTTTACAAAATGGTATGCAGAAACCTAAGCTATTCTGCTTTAGTAATATTTTTAAGAAGACCACAACAATAAGCTTGCAATAAGCTTGGGCTATGTATTTGAGAAGTTTGAAATTTGACCTAGATACTGAAATCTCAAAGCTGGTTATAATTGATTTTCAACAGTTGATAGAGCACTACGTGTAATTCAGAGCCCCTCCCTCCCCATTACATTTTCATTTTCCCTATGGTCCCTTTAAAGCTCTCTCAGGCCACCTCTGCATAATAGCTCCAAATTCCATACAACTATAGATTTTGCAAAGTTAGAATACTGAATTACATAATTTTGATCTCCTGGATGCAGAATTTTTAGTGATAGTTTGTTCCCCTGAATACAAGTTGTTACACACACCTCTTATGAATTCCTAGCCATTTCCACTAATTCAGTATGATAAATAGTTTTATTTGAATTATGTGAATAGATTTCATATCACATTGGCTAAATGTGGACCACTCACACATAACCAACATTTCAAAACCTTTTATTGAATACTCTTAGAATAAGAAAATAGCAAGTACTATAATCAAATGCCCTCTTCCAGCCTTTCAGGTACATTTCCAGCAGGAGGAACGAAAATGCAACATAGGGAAGTAACCAAGTTGGAATTGCTACACCTGCCTGAAGACAAAGTTCTCCTTGTTAAAATACTTGGAATCTGTTGTCAAAGAATGAGGTAGCAACTATTTTTATTCATGGCAAAATCAAACCCAACCAACTTTGTCCAGTACTTTGATATAATGAACAGCTTTGTGAATGATAGGCCACATGTCATTTCATGTCCAGGACTTTCCCACTCAGAAAAATCCTAAATTAGGAAACATGCCAGATAATTCATACAACCAGAAGAGGTTCTCATCTGTATGCAAAGTAGGGATGAACCAAAGGCTTTTCATTGTCTACTGCATAGCTTCTAGTGAACCACCTAGCGCCTGCTGGTTTCTAGAGCAAGTGGCCCTTGGTTCAATCCAGCAATGATCTTAAGAGAGCATTCTGAAAAACACATTAGTTATGCCTCTAGTATGTACTCTAATTTTTACAAAAGCCATCACTTCTAGGTCCATGGCAATTCTACAAAAGGAAAATAGGACCTCACAAGGCTGAGATACTCACTCATTATACTTCATGTGCAAAACAATACAGGTAAATTACCCCCTTATCTGGACATCTGAAATCCAGACATTTATGCCCAAGGCATAATGAATTGCCCAAGGCATAAAAAAAATGCCCAAGGCATCATTAAACGTTCTGTAGTGTGAACACTAGAAGGTCTTGTATTTGTTCTGACATTGTTGAAAAAAGTCAAAGAGGATAGCAAACACCCAAAAAGAGCAAGAGGAGGTTTTTGCAGTTCTCAAAACATTTGAAATTTATCATATGCAGCTGTTACATTAAACAAGTTTGGGCATCCCTAGCATAGACAAACATGTGATAGAGTATCTTTAGAATCCAAGAACCAAACAAAATGTGATAATCTTGGTCCTTAGATTCTAAAGATCTCCTTTTCCCACTACATTCCTTCTCAACAAGGAGTTTGAAGTTTTAGGTATACCCAATTCTTCACACAGACAAGCCTTTCATTTTTTCTAGTTTTGCGATTTGCATTTCTGTTCTTTCTACAGGCTTCTGAAGTCACCAAATTCCACAGTTCAGTTCTTCTCTTTAGTCGACAGTTTCCAAACTGTGGCCCTGGGATACCACAGCAAACTCACAGGGGCACCACAGGATATTCTAAATTTCTAAGGGAAACTCAGCAACAGAACTGCAGGGGCATCATGAAAGTTATTGGGAACTGTAGGGACACCAGAGAAAGTCTGGGAACCTCTGCTCTGGCTGGCTACCAGTTGATGTACAACATCCAATCTATTGGTAGAACTGGATACTCCTTTTCCTGACAGTATGAAAGTTACCAGATGGAGGCATCCCAAGTTTTTATAATTTTTTAACTTGATTTTAACAAAGACATTCTAAATGACCACCACATTACAGTATGATGTTCATATAGCTGCATGTAGAAATATGCAGAAAAATATGAAGGATGCTTTAACACAAAACATGACATAACCTAACATCAGGACACACACTGAGTTTAACTAATATGATGATCAAATGGCTACTTGGTACCATGACTCATCTATGCCTTGAGGCAAATCTATCCTGGATTCCACCCCACCCCATCTGTCTCTGCCTCTTTCTTGCATCAGGTACATCAAAGTTAGGGTTCAATACCATGGCCGAAATTACACTTCTCCATGCTTTGTCAAGGAAATTCAGTCTGTACTGAAAGCAAGTCATAAACAGAGTAGGAAAAATGGCTTATTACATCTCTTCCAGATATTTTGAAGTTTGCTCTCAACTTGGGCTTCCTTAGCAAGAATGCAATGAGGAAAAATCAGAAAGGCAGATCCCACCAGATGGTTATACTATACCACCTGTTTGTCTTGAGGGCAACATAGTACAAGCAACAGTGTACTATAGACTTCGAGGTCAAGATTGGAACCAAAAGCAAAGTTTCACAAGCATTCAGAAGTTGGACATCTACAAGCCACACCGTCACAAATACTATTGTGCATCTTACCAGAATGCTGGGTTTCTGAATTCTCAATAATCTGGCACTTCCTGTGCCCCAAAACCATCCATGCTTTCGACTGGAGTTTCTCTTTTGAAACAACTTGCTCATTATTTTTTTTCCTTTCTGCTGATCACCTGTAGATGAAAAAGGACAAGCAAGTTCAGCATCCTTCAGGCATTTTCAATCTAAGGCCCTATTTAAGTCACCTCCTGCTTTAGCAGGAACACCTCAACCCAAAAAGCCAGAAATAAGGGAAAGTATGCTGCAGTTGCTAAGCAACCACACATTTCCTTCCCTGCCACTGGAGAAGATAAAAACATTAGGGCAGAATGGGTTAACATGGTTGGGTGTCACAGAAGGGCTAGCCTTAGTCTTTTCAATACACAAGGCAGAACAAGTTAGAGCCATTCTTTCCCTCTACTCGCCCCTAATTGGCCTTTTTCAGCAACATGATAAATATTTCCAGGATGGTGCCAAGTAGTCAAACTACATGCCAATTTCTGAGAGCAGTTTGTGTTGCACAATCCAAGTAGACACGCATGAAGACACATGCCTAGTACTATTTCCTACCATCCCTTGCTCAAGACTTAGTGAGTTTGGAGCCCAGAGCTTGCAAATTTTCAAACTTATGCTGAATGCAAAATTTACAACCTGTGGGCTGACTTCAAGGTGGCGTCAGCCTTGTATCACAGAACCAAGTGTAAGGCTGTAGACTTGTGTCCTTTCTAATAATTATCTACTACTCTAAGGCTGCAATCCTATACACACTTTCCAAGAAGTAAGCCCCACATTGAGCACAATGGAACTTCTAAATGGAAGTATAAATGGAGCACAATGGAAGTATATGAGCCCAGGACTGTGTTCTAAATCAGGATCTCCAAACTTTTCGGCCAGAGGCCACATCAAATATCTGGCATGGTGTCCAGGGCTGGAAAAAAAATTTTAAATATAAAATTTAAATACATACATTAGAGATGGAATTTAGATGAATGAAGAAATGGGCTCAGATTCCCAGGATTTCTCCAAGTGCCAACGAATACCACAAAATAAAGCACACACTCAAATGGACCCCTATTCCCCTACCTCCCAAGAAGCTTACTTAAATATACAGGAATGAATACCTCAATCAGCACATCAAGGAAACACCCTCAGCATGTTCTGAAGGCCAAGGAAGCCTCCCCAACCCTCAAAAAGCCTTCTAAGGCCTTCCGAAGGCACAAATAGTTACTTCCAGGGTTTTTTTTGAAAACCAGGAAGTGATTTTTTAGGCTTTCTGGTCATGTTGGGTCTTGCTGGGCCAGGGGACTAGAGGCTGGTTGCAGGCCACATCTGGCCCCCGGGCTGGAATCTAGCGACCCCTGCTCCAAGTCATACATTAACAAAGGCCATTTCACACAGGATTTCTAGTTAATTGAATAAAATAATGCAACAATATACTACAAGGTGCCTTATTGTTGCAATTCAGAGACTATTCTGGATTATATACCCTATTCATGTTAGTGTCACTGTGCATGTCAGTTATATTTTTTCTTCTTGTCCAGGATAGTGGAGAATTGGTTATCTGAAACATTCATCTCCAAAACAGATTACTATTTTGCATGCTACCAAAATTGGTGCTGCGTGTTGGCAACCTTCAGTCTCGAAAGACTATAGTATCGCACTCTGAATGGTGGTTCTGGAATAGCGTCTAGTGTGGCTGAAAAGGCCAATTTGGGAGTGACAAACCCTTCCACACTGGGAGCAAGTGCAGTCTGTCCCTGTTCTGTCTCCCTGGCTATGGGCCTTCCTTCTTTGCCTCTTAGCCTCAGTCTGTTGGCAAAGTGTCTCTTCACTTTGGAGAGAGGCCATGCTGCACAGCCTGCCTCCAAGCAGGCCGCTCAGAGGCCAAGGTTTCCCATCTGTTGAGGTCCATTCCTAAGGCCTTCAGATCCCTCTTGCAGATGTCCTTGTATTGGAGCTGTGGTCTACCTGTAGGGCGCATTCCCTGCACAAGTTCTCCATAGAGGAGATCCTTTGGGATCCAGCCATCATCCATTCTCACGACATGACCAAGCCAATGCAGGCGTCTCTGCTTCAGCAGTATATACATGCAAGGGATTCCAGCTCGTTCCAGGACTGTGTTGTTTGGAACTTTGTCCTGCCAGGTCATGCCGAGGTAGCATGAATAGTAGCGGTTGCAGGATTTCAGTTTTGTTTGGACTAAAGAGCGACAGACCATGCATGTGCGGACACATGATTCAAAGAATTGGAGAAGTAGCCATCTTTTTTCAAAGGGAAAAAACCCACTGTACAAGAAATATTCTGTCAAATTTGTAAAGTACTTTTTGCACTACAAATACAATAGAATTTCTAAAGTCGCAAAAGTTGGTGCGATAAGGTACAATCTCACACAGTCTTCACTTCTTTCTCCAAGACCTGTGCTATCACAGTGCTCAGTACTAGAAGTATCAGCATGAACTATATCATTCCTTACAAACCGGGTAAAATACATTCAACACCATCTGACAAAACAGAGTGCACAGTGGGATACCTTTATACAGAAGTCATAGGAAAAAACCCAAAAGCAGATTTGTGAGTTCAGGGGAAAAACAAGGCAAAGACATCATCAATGGGCTAACCATGAGGCATTTTCCAAAACTATACTCATGTGACCTCAACACATATAGTATTCATCCAAGAATGGATTTAAGGTGCATGCATTGCTTCTCATAATGATTTGCCAAAAGCCACTTCAAACAGAATCCCAAGTGAAGATTTGCCACCTTGCCACAGGCTGCTTCAAGAACTGTAGTAGCTACCACAAGCCATAAGGACTACAAAAGTAATCTCTGATCTTGCCTTTCCCCCACAGACACCAAGTGAAAGTTGTCCTACCGAGGAGGCCAAGAAAATATGGTGATATCCAATTATCCAGTTGTGAACCTTAAAGGAACAGGGATTATCTGCATCACCTGCAATCCTGTAACTTCACATGCTGCTCTTGGTTTAGTGTGGGTTGTAACATTAATACTTGCAACTAGAAACAATGCATTCTAAAACAGTTTCATTTTATGTTGATTAAACAAGCCATACATTTAGCACTGAAACTGGAGTGCAGAAGTTGTGCTTGTATGTCAGAAAAAGCAATTCACAATTTCTCTTTTTGAGCCAGGAAAGCCCAAGTCCCCACTCCCCAGTAAACTGCACTAGGATTGTGAAGATCTTTACTAAAACTGAAAATACAAGCAGACACAGAGAATGTAAGCTGTAGGTCTTTAGCCCTTATTACAGTTCCTATTTGCCAGCCTTAGCGGAGTCACCAACACCCACTTAACCCTCCCCTGTCAGAATTGGCACTTCCTAACAAGGGTCTGTTTCAAAGCAACAGAGCCAATTCTGTTTACACACCTATAAAATACACAAAGCAAACAGTCAAAGTAAAGTCCCAGTTCACATGGGCTAATCACAGAGTACACATGTGTTATTAAAGGACTTCTACCTCTTAGCTTTGGTCAGTAGTGCTGCTGTTGACCACCCCAAATGCTTCAGTCCATCATCCATAGACAAGAAAAAAAGGTCTTGTCTCAATGTTGTCTTTCAGATGCTTCTAAATTACAGCCAAGTGGAATGAGAGCGTAATGACATCTACATTCCAGCCTACCACAGAGCCATCTTACCTGGCTTTAACTCACAGAGCTTCTCACAGCATACCTGCTCATTTCCTTGGAAAGCTCCTGCCAAAATACCTATAAGCAGATGTTTTCCTATTTGTACTCCACCTTATCAGCAGATAGCCTCAAGGCACCCAACAGGAAAACCAAAGCCAACTAAAATACATACACAAGAAACACTCCACCACATTATGGGAGACCACACAAAGAGCAAATAAAGCATCCAAACAGACTATTAAAGGGATCAACTATTTTAATTAGCCATAAAAAGGAATAAGGAAACTGGATAGATTCTTGGAACATAAGAAGAGCCCCTCTGGATCAGGCCATAGGCCCATCTAGTCCAGCTTGCTATATCTCACATTGGCCCACCAAATGCCTCAGGGAGTACGTACATAAGACAACAAGAGACATGCATCCTGGTGCCATCCCTTGTATCTGGCATTCTGAGGTAACCCACTTCTAAAATCAGGAAGTTGCACATACACATCATGGCTTGCAACCTGTGATGAACTTTTCCTCCAGAAATTTGTCCAATCCCCTTTTAAAGGCTTCTAGGTCTTTCTTCTAGCATTTGCAAGATAGCAAGGAAGGTATCAAGGACACATATCTAGGAGTAGCCACTCACCTAACTCCCAGAGGCAGGGACGCCTGGAGGGGCTCTAAAGCTGATCTCAGCGGGCCAGCTCATGGGTGAGAAGGTCCTTTCAATTAAAATCTTTTTATGTATATAAAAACAAATATCCTGACTGACTCATCAACTCCCAGCCAACTCCTGAACCTAGAAACATGAAATTCAGGGAGTAAATTCCTTCTGTGACATAAGTGCCCACTAAGAAGGGATTTTTATAAATTCTACCCCTAAGGGGCAAAAAGGGGTAAAAAGTGTTTTCATTGATTTCTCAGTATCTCTTAGGCCTGATGAGATATGGACTTGGTTTTTGATTACAAAGGTTACCCATACAAATGCTTAAAAACATAATTCAGGATTTCACCCTAACCAACCCCTAAAGGGGCAAATCTAGATTCAGGGGTGAATTATAGAACCCTTCCTATTACTTAGACCTGGCTGGCTTTTTCCCCTGTGCTGAGAGAGGCCTGTGGCCTACATGGCAGCTGAGGCCAGGCCGGCCCTTTTAAAGTCGGTATAGCAAGGGGTAGTAACAATAAAACAGTCATTTTACTCTGAACAGTAGAATGAAGTGCATTTCTGGGCTCAATGGGAAGTTCTACTACCCCAAGGTTTTGACAAGCCTTTCACCCAAGTACTTGTGCTTTTGCCAGCCCTTGCTCTGCTTATGCCTGTGTTCCAGTGAGAGGAGAGTTAGGGAGGACAACTGGTTTGAGAGTTGTGTGGTACAATTTCACTTCCCTCACAGGAGGCATTGCTCTGCTTATGCCCATGTTCCAGCAAGAGGAGAGTTAGGGAGGGGTACTGGCTCAAGAGTTGTTTTCCTTTACTTTTGCAGATACTTTTGAGAAGCACAGGTACTATGCTATTATAGCACAAAACCAATTTAAAATACAAAAATTCGACATTATATAAAAAATTTGATGGAACCATGACTTTCAATATGACAGGGTGTTACCTGATTTGGAGTATTTGTGCTAAATTTCAATTGTTCTTTGAAATCAAAGTTTATTGGAGTCAAAATGGATTTAAATTCACGAAGCACAAGTATCATGCTAGTATAGTATACTGGCAGAATGCGTATTCTGCCTATAGAGTGCTGCACCAACTGTGGCCAAATGCTTTTCAAAAGGCAGCTGCATGGCTGCTTTAATGAGGAACAATGCAGTTAGGACAGAGTTAAACATTTAGGCAAGGTGTCCCCAGAATTTAAGCTGCTAGGGCCACATTTCAGTCTTCCTCCTATGGAAAGCCAGAGCAGGTCAATTATATATTCCTGTGCCTTCAAACTCTGTTTCTTCAAGCAACAGGAAGAAAGAGGTCTGTAGTGGCAGTCTTAAGGCACAGAGGAAGGAGTGGGGGGCTGTCCGCAATTCTAATGCCATTGAATGTAAGAAGAGCCCCCGATGGATCAGACCAGAGGCCCAGCTAGTCCAGCTTCCTGTATCTCACAGTGGCCCACCAAATGCCTCAGGGTGCACACAAGACAACAAGAGACCTGCATCCTGGCGCCATCACTTACATCTGGCATTGGTCTCAACGCGCCAGTCAAAATGTGCCAATGGGCCCACAGTGGGCCACATCAGTGAACCAATTTCACTCTCACATAATACCAGAACCACTCTCACTCATACTACCAGAATACACTCTCACATAATACCAGAACCAGGGGACATCCACTAAAATTGAGTGTTGGGCGGGTTAGGACAGACAAAAGAAAATATTTCTTTACTCAGCGTGTGGTCGGACTGTAGAACTCCTTGCCACAGGATGTGGTGCTGGCGTCTAGCCTAGACGCCTTTAAAAGGGGATTGGACGAGTTTCTGGAGGAAAAATCCATTATGGGGTACAAGCCATGATGTGTATGCGCAACCTCCTGATTTTAGAAATGGGTTAAGTCAGAATGCCAGATGTAGGGGAGGGCACCAGGATGAGGTCTCTTGTTATCTGGTGTGCTCCCTGGGGCATTTGGTGGGCCTCTGTGAGATACAGGAAGCTGGACTAGATGGGCCTATGGCCTGATCCAGTGGGGCTGTTCTTATGTTCTTATGTATGTTTAATTTAGATCCAGGATGGGAATGGGAGAGAAAAGATTCTGACCTAAAAGATCTGTCAGGGAACAGAGCAGGCTGTGTAAGACATTGTGCAAGGCGACGTGGGTCTTCAGTCTAAGTAACAACAGTCTTGCACTGATGCAGCTGGGAAAACATTTATCTACATGCAGTGTTAGAACAGCAAACATCATACCCCAGGACAGGTCTCTTCCAACTTTATTCTTCACGCAAGACAGAATGCTATCCCAGATCAAAACACAATTCATGGACTTGTTGGTGCAATGTCCTTCAGACACCACTGGTTGGGGTTTTGATTCTACCACAAATCCAGGCCAGTCCAAGATCCTTCCATGCCCAAGGCGGCGTGCAAAATGCCATCCTTCCTACCCAGCAGTAGGAGCCACTGCTGCCTTGCCATCTCCTTCCATCAAGAGGGGCTCTGATCTACTACCATTTCCTTCTTCCTTGTAAAATTCAGGAGGCACAGGAAGAACAACTGGCAGTGGCCTGTGTTCCCTGCCAATCTGCCTGCTTGAGGCAGCTGCTTTGGTCTGCCTCATGGACAGGCCAACCTACACACAAAACTGAGAGCTACATACTTGCACATAAACTCATAGAAAACACAGAGCCTTGCCCGATACCCAATTCTGTGCTAGAGAGAACCAGCAACAGCACCAAGAAAGGCAAATGTGAAGTAGTGTTTTCCTTCAAGTGTGAGAAACGCTAAAGACTTGCTGTTCAAGAGACAGACATTTGTTTCTCTGTGACATACTCTCTCAAAAGCCATCAATCTGACTTCATGCAGGTTCTTCCTATGCATGGACAGGAGAAACCAACAGATTATGGCAGCAAACTAGTAGTAGGATGGAGAAACAAGCACCATTATTGACTGGGATACCCCAGGGCCAGTGCGGCTGAGATTTCCAGGCTCCAGTATGTATGCGAGCAAATCCGTTAGGTCTCTGGTCTCCAAAATACATCACACTAACACTAGATCCTAGGACAGGGGTCGGCAACCTTAAACATTCAAAGAGCCATTTGGACCTGTTTTCTGGAGAAAAGAAAACCTCGGGAGCCACAAAACCCTTTTGACATCTAAAACGAAGATAACACTGCATATATAGTTTTTGTTTTTTTTTACCTTTATGCTATGTATAAAAAAACTATAGTGTGTTGCATTTTTGAAATGAATGAACTGCTACAGAGAAAACAATATGTAACATATTTTAATGTTACAAGATCACCATAATCTTAAATTTAGAATTACATATAAAAAACGAAAGAGCTAAAATAAAATACATTTAAATTAAATACTAATTTATTTTCCCAGGGCCTGCCCTAGCCAATTTGGTGCTATAGGCAAGACTTGGGCTGGTGCCCTCCCTAGCAGAAAATCCTGACCAACAGTAAATAGTCATCTTTGTGTCTTTTCCACAGTAATGTAAAAGAGGTACAATGAAATACGAAATCTAATGACTAGTATTTTTCAATACAATAAAGAGATTTATAGTTATTACTCCCCCTTGTATGTCCCAATTTATAATGCACTCCCCTCTTGTATAGGCAACTTTTATAATGCGCTCCCCTCTTACAGGTCCCATTTTTATAATGTAGCCCCTTCTTGTAGCTCCCTTGTAGGTGCTGGGACACCTTCCTTATGAGGAAAGGCTACGGCGTTTGGGCCTCTTCAGCCTAGAAAAGAGGCACCTGAGGGGGGACATGATTGAGACATACAAAATTATGCAGGGGATGGACAGAGTGGATAGGGAGATGTTCTTTACACTCTCACATAACACCAGAACCAGGGGACATCCTCTGCCTGTCTCCTCAGAAGTCAGCCCCAGTAGAGTGAACGGGGCTTCCTCCCAGGGAAGTGTGAACAGGCTCCTCTGCCTGTCTACTCAGAAGTCAGCCCGAGTAGAGGGACCAGGGCTTCCTCCCAGGGAAGTGTGAACAGGCTCCTCTGCCTGTCTACTCAGAAGTCAGCCCGAGTAGAGGGACCGGGGCTTCCTCCCAGGGAAGTGTGGACAGGAATGCAGCTCACCTCGCTCCTTCCTGCCCATTGCCTCAGCAGCGCTGCGTCTCCCGCGCTTCTCCGACCAGCCTCGCCTCTTCCGTTCAGCCCCCTGCCCGCTGCAGGGTGAAGGAAGGAAGAGCGCAGGGAAGAGGTGCTCGCCTGCCCCCCCCGCACCTGCTCGCAGTGGGGCGGGGAGAGCAGGTCCAGGAGAGCGCAGCTGCCCCTGCCTGCCTGCCGAGGAAGGAGCTGCTGTGTGTGGGGGGCGGCGCTTTGCAGGGAAGGAGCTGCAGATTTGCAGGGAGGAGTGGCACCCCGCATTCACCAGCAGCCACCCACAGTACATTGCTGGAGTGAGGCGCCCTCGGGGCTGGCTGGCTGGGTGGTGGCCAAGGGGAAGGGCGCCCCACTTCCAGTCCCCACTGGGGAGCCGCATCAGAGGACTGAAAGAGCCGCATGCGGCTCTGAAAACACAGGTTGCCGACCCCAATCCTAGGACAAGAAAGGGCATCTGAAGGGTATGTGTCAGCACTTGTTATTTAACGTACCTACGTACCAGACAATTGGGCAGTAAGAAATATAAGGAGCTTGAACAAAAGAAACTAAAAGGAGCCACAAGGACACCAGCTGATCCTTCAATTTTTCCCAAATAGACAAAGCTCATCTACACTGACTTAGGCAATGCAACAGCAGCAAAGCTAGATGAATAAAAACTGCCTGCTATAAAATGATATTTCTGAAATAACACACATAAAATAAAAAAGTGTTCTTCTTTTACTCCTGAGATTATAAAAATGGGACTGTGGGTTGGCAGGAAGAGATAAATTGTGCTTGGGCATGACTGGTTGGCATTTACCACCAGTGGCTCAGTGACATGGCTTCTGCTCAAGCACATGAGAGGAAATTTGCCAAAGGACTGCATCCTCAGTGTAAACAGTAATGACTACAAAAGTTAGTCACAACTAAATCCCATTTAAATTAATGGGGCTTTGCCACAGCTAAGTGTAGGATATGACCCATTGTGTTTCAAATTGCATCTTCACAACATAACTTCTCACTCCTGCATACTGAAGTAGCACAAATTCAGGGCAACTTTTACAAGATACATTTCCTCTGAGGGAAAGAGCAACAGAGTCATACAAGACCTCTAATCATCTCCTAAAATACACACACTCAAACACACACACACACACACACAAGTTGAGCAAACAGAACCAAGTACACAGGCAGGCAATGGCAGCCCTAAAATGTATGTATGTAATTTCAGCACCCTGAAATTCAAATAATTCCTTCTCCTCCCTGGAAACTTTTATTCACTGTCAGACTGAGCAAAAATCTGGTTTCAGGCCCTGCCCTTTTAGGAGGCAAGAGTCATTCTTGTCTTGGACCAAGCAGAGAAGAATGACTTGATGAACAAACAGTGCACAGCTTCAGAAAATCTACTGTTGCATATTGGGAAAGGCAAGGGGAGTAAAGAAAGACAGTCGTGGGCTTGGAACTAGACATGCCGACAAATATAACTCTCTCATTCACAATGGCTCACAATGGCTCTTTAAGCTTTAAAACAGCTGCTGTTCAAGATCGAAATTGTGAGAGAGGGGTTTGATTTAACCCTTTTCCTTTTTGCTATTTTCCTATTGGATCTCCCCCCCCCCCAAACTGCTATGCACTCCCAAAAAGGAGTCCATAAAGGACAAAGCCATGCCAAAGGTTAGTTTCTCCTCCATAGACTTTCATGCCCAGTGTTGATTTTAAACAGTATAAGGCTCTTCTGCAAGTGCAGAGGAAGTCCTAACAACCAGGAGCCAATATTTTGAATCCTTCTGCATGTGACAATCTCACAATTAGCCTGGTTTGCAGTACTGATGGCCTGAGATCAGTACATGCTAAATGTCATGTTTAAGGGCTTCAATTCTCTGAGTGCTGTTGGCGGAGGAACCTTTAGAATCAACCTGCTACTGCAAATGTTTACAATTCTCAAACACATTTGAATTTTCCCCCATTCAGAACCAGTGAAAGAGTTGCAATCAGGGGCAAAATCAGAGGCACCAGATAAGAAAGTGAGCAGGACTGGCATACACACACAGTTAACATTAGAACAGCCCTGCTGGATCAGGCATACTTTCCATTGCTCCCCCAAGTTACTCTGCAAACACACCTCTTGGTATAACTATGTAGTATTGAAAATAATCAAATGTTCTTAAGTGGCACCACTTTTTGCAGATTAAAAGTGGATCTTTGCTACAAATTATTTTTACTCCCCTTGCCAAGTCTCTTGCCTATCAAAACCTGAAGTGGCATTCCTGATCAGAAAAATCTTCCACTCGCTCCATTACATTAACAGCATTCAGAACCAATGAACTCAAGTCTAAAATGTGCTTTTGATAGCATCTAAGAAGCTCTTGGCCTAAGTAGGCCAAGCATATCTGTCCTGCAAAGACGTGCTAGCTTGTCCATCTAGCAAAGGGGTGCCCAAACCCCGGCCCTGGGGCCGCTTGCAGCCTACGACAACTCCCAATGCAGCCCTCAGGGAGCCTCAGTCTCCAATGAACCTCTGGCCCTCCAGAGACTTGCTGGAGTTTGTGCTGGCCTGATGCAACTGCTCTCAGCATGACAGACAGGTCGACAGCATGTTCGACCTTCCCATGAGCTGTGGAATAAGGGCTCCCTCCACTGCTTGCTGTTTCACATTTGTGATGCAGCAGTGGCAGCAAAGGAAAGGCTGGCCTTGCTTTGTGCAAGGCATTTTATAGGCCTTGAGCTATTGCATGATCTCCATTCATTCATACATGTTCCATCTCTAATATAATCGTTTATGTAAATTCATTCAAATTTGAAATGTAAATTAATTCCCCCCCGGCCCCCCTGACACAGTGTCAGAGAGATGATGTGGCCCTCCTGCCAAAAGGTTTGGACACCCCTGATCTAGTGGATACCTGGAATCATAGGTACTGCACAGATAGAACAGTCCACTTGCAGGGGTGGGGGAAGAGTTGCAGTATGCAAAATCACCCCATGTCCTGTTTTCTAGGGACTACTTCCTATTCTGTATTGAAGGATAGGCACTTTCTGTATTTATGCTCCAATGCAGACAGGGGAAGCATTATAGGGGTTGCTAGCATGGCAGGGGGCCATCAAAATGCCATACTATAGCAAGCACAACAGTTACATGAAGTCAGCAATCACACCCCTTTCAAGTGATCTATGTGCACTCACCAATCAAAACACCTAGGAAGCACTGCATCCATGCAATCCTGCTTCCCAACAGAGCTCAAACAGCAACAGGAATTGAAGAAACCTGGGCAGCCTCTTCCCTCCAACTGTAGCAAGGAACCAGCCCTAGAAGGAAGGACTCCTGAGTGGAATTTGCACACAACAATCTTGTTCTGCATTAGCCCAGTTCCCAAGTATAGAAAGTCAAGGGAAACCTTTTCCACAGTTTTTCTTGAAGAATACTGAAGACTCTGTGTTTTTATTTACACATGGAGCAGAAAAGGAGGCCGCACTCAGGCAGTGCTACTTGTTAAAGTACCATCTGCTTCTCCAAAGCAACCGCGCGCACACACATAGAACAGCTACCCCAGGCAGCTTCTTCTTGCCATGTGGCTGCTGGGCAAGGGGGCAAAGCACACAGTGAAATAGAGGGAAGGGGCCACATCAAACGCATGCATCATTCTTGTCCAGCTGCAACAACATATGCCAGGCAGCACAGCATTGGAAGCAAAGGGACCTGGAATCCACTCCTCCTGCTCTGTTCCAAAGCAACACTCCTCCTGTTCTGGCTCTCCCCATTATTCAAATGACGCCAGTAAAGCAGAAACACCCCAAGTTCCCTGCTGGGTTCGCTTCCTGTATACCAAATAAATCAGGTCTGATCTGACCAGTGTGACAAAAGCACTACTGTTTCGATTGTAAAGAAGGGAGGGCAGCGGGAAGAAGAGGTAAACAACAAAAACCAGTGTGTTTTTAAGAGGCCCTTCAAGAAATGACACAAGCTCAGGAGCCTAGCTTTCGCAGCAGTCCTGCAACATTGGTTCGATCATAACATCCACAGATTAAAAAGCACCATGCAATAGAATTCAGCCCTGACCTACCAAAGTAATACAACATATTAAAATGGGGGGGGGGGGAGAGAAGTCAAGGTAATAATAATAACTATATGAAGTTCAGAGTGATTAGGTAGAGAACAGGCAGCCATCAAGAAGCACAGTTTCATACTGCTAGATCAGGTGCCCAAACCCTGGCCCTGGGGCCACTTGCAGCCCTCCAGGACTTCCAATGCGGCCCTCAGGGAGCCCCCAGTCTCCAATGAACCTCTGGCCCTCCAGAGATTTGCTGGAGCCTACAATGGCCCGACGCAACTGCCCTCAGCGTGACAGTAACTGACCTCTTGCATGAGCTGTGGGATGAGGGCTCCCTCCACTGCTTGCTGTTTCACATCTGTGATGCAGTAGTGGCAGCAAAGGAAAGGCCAGCCTTGCTTTGTGCAAGGCCTTTTATAGGCCTTGAGCTATTGCAAGACCTTCATTCATTCATATAGTTCATCTTTAATATATACATTTATGTAAACGTATGTAGATTTATTCAAATTTTAAATGTAAATTAATTTTTTCTTCCCCCCCCCGGCCCCCGACACAGTGTCAGAGAGATGATGTGGCCCTCCTGCCAAAAACTTTGGACACCCCTGTGCTAGATTAATGGTATCTTTTTGAAAAATATCAGTTATCAAGTTGCTGCTGTGCTAAGCACTGGCCCTTGCCTCCATTGGTTAAACAAATTCTTGTCCAAAACAGCACAAGAGCTGACAGCCCAACTGCTGGGCTCAAGTCAAGCCGCGCTGTTCCCTGGACCCACAATGCCTGTGAGTGGGAGAAGGGCTCTCTTTGGGTAACTTAGACATGACAGGGTAGCCACATGTATTCTGTTTAAAGGCATGTCCTCTTCTGGTAGAAAGTAGAGTGGGTGTCATAGGAATAGACAAACCATTTAGTACAAAAAAATTGAGCATGAGGATACGGTTAGTGAAACCATTTTCCCCCACCCATCTTACCTAACCGTGTTCCATTGCTGGTTGTACCTAGCATGATTATCTTGGAAGACAGGTACAATGCTGCTTGCAGGATACTAGGGGTAATGTACTGTCCAGGAGACAGATTACTTTTGTCTTCTTTGACCTGTGGGGGTTGTCTCTCTACCTGACTGGCTTCCGTCACCTCTCCTTCTAGTCTCCCAAAGTGTAAAAGCATGAGTGCTGGCCAGCTACTAGGATTCTCTCTTCCGGTTTGTACATGCTTTTGAATTACAAGTACTGTATTTTTATTTGAAATTTAAATATTTTCTGCACCTATCTTATTGTTAACAGCAAACCTAGCAGGGGTTGGTGGGGAGCTGTCAGAAAAAGGATCCTCCATCATTTGTCCCTGCTTGATTTAGACCCCCTTTTCCAAAGACTCAAAAGTGTATACTAAAGTAGGAACCTTGTTGGCAACCTTCAGTCTCGAAAGACTATGGTATCGCGCTCTGAATGGTGGTTCTGGAACAGCATCTAATGTGGCTGAAAAGGCCAATTCGGGAGTAACAATCCCTTCCACACTGGGAGCAAGTGCAGTCTGTCCCTGGTCTGTCTCCCTGGCTATGGGCCTTCCTTCTTTGCCTCAGTCTGTTGGCAAAGTGTCTCTTCAAACTGGGAAAGGCCATGCTGCACAGCCTGCCTCCAAGCTGGCTGCTCAGAGGCCAGGGATTCCCACTTGTTGAGGTCCACTCCTAAGGCCTTCAGATCCCTCTTGCAGATGTCCTTGTATTGCAGCTGTGGTCTACCTGTAGGGCGCTTTCCTTGCAACAGTTCTCCATAGAGGAGATCCTTTGGGATCCAGCCATCATCCATTCTCACAACATGACCGAGCCAATGCAGGTGTCTCTGTTTCAGCAGTGCATACATTCAAGGGATTCCAGCTCGTTCCAGGACTGTGTTGTTTGGAACTTTGACCTGACAGGTGATGGCGAGAATGCGTCGGAGGAAGGGCATGTGGAAAGCTGAAAGTAGGAACCAGTATATTGCATTTAAGCCATTTCTGCCCAACATTGCATGCATGCAACTGGGACCAAATATGTACACCTATGAGCCAGGCAAAAATGGGTTAAGCTGCAGGACCAGTGGGACTTATTTATGAATGAATAAGATAATGCAATTGGAGTAAGTATTATGGGCCCAATCCTATCCAATTTTCCAGTGCTGGTGCAGTTCTGCCAGTTGGGTGGGCGCTGCATCCTGTGGTGGGAGGGGAAGTCACTGGGGCCTTCTCAAGGTATGGGAACATGGGTTCCCTTACCACAGGGCTGCATTGTGGCTACACTGGAGCTGGGAAGTTGGATAGGATTGGGCTCTATGTCTGTTAGTCAAGTTAAGCATAAGATAGGGATGTTGTAATTTTAATGTAGCCCTAGAGAGACATCAGACCATGGGACAGTGGAAATATTCCATGAGTATTCTTCCTGTGCTGCTCAACCCCTTGGCCCGCTCCCCAGAAGTATACCTTTTGCCAACACTAGGGATGAACTCTATAGCCAAGGAAAAATCCTCCCAGTCAAAGACTAAGTGCCCAAAGAAAATTATTTGCAAGTTATTATTATTATTAACAGTATTTATATACCGCTTTTCAACTAAAAGTTCACAAAGCGGTTTACAGAGAAAATCAAATAACTAAATGGCTCCCTGTCCCAAAAGGGCTCACAATCTAAAAAGATGCAAATGAATACCAGCAGACAACCACCAGAACAGACACTGCTGGAGTGAGGTGGGCCAGTTACTCTCCCCCTGCTAAAAAAAAAAAAAAAGGAGCACCCACTTTTTAATTAAGTTACATTTAATTATGTATGCAACTCATTGTACTTTTCTCATGCATTTAGCTTCACATAGTTGTCACCCACTGTACCTCTCAAATTCATGGCCATTTGGGTCAGGCTCTGCCCCAAGGGAGATTCTGTCAAGAAACTATTGTTCCTGCCTGAATGCTTAATGCAATCTACCTGGCTATCCTGAATGAGTTAACTTATCTACTGTTTACCTGAATTCTCACTGATAATGATCATTCACCCACCCTTCTCCCATCTTCTAGCCTTTGACCCCACCTTTACCCTTTTACATTGAAAAGTGAAAATAATTTTTTAGATTTTTGTAACTCCTTGAAAGACTTGATTGATTTTCCAGAAAAAAAACAAATCAGTTCTCAGAACACTAGCCTGAATGGGCCTTTGGCCTAGAGGGCTTTTTTTTTTTTTTTTACATTTTCTTTGCACAATATGCCATATCTCAGTTTTAGCTCTCCTTCAAGCTAAAGAACCAAGAGCAAGAGAAAGGTTGCAGTACCCCATTATTCTGGAATATCCTACCCCAATTCTCATAATTTATGCATGTCTACTTGGAGGACAGCCCCATTGTGTTCAGAAGTACTTACTCCCAGGAAAATGTGCTTAGAATTGCAGCCTTAAATGGATGTTGAGAACAGACATGTTCAGACAGGCTGTTTTCATGTTTACTGTCTCAAGTGGCTCCAAGTCGCTCTGATTTTATGTTGCTCTTTTTAAGCACTCATTACTAGAACTGTCTGTGGTAATGTCAATCTGCCTTGTTACCAGTTACTATCAAAAACATGATACAAATAAAAATCCAAAATAAGACACTCTTAATAACCCATAATTCATCCAAAATAAGGCACCCTTAACAACACATAATTCATTCAATACACATCAGATCATCCACATCAGTGCCAATTCACACATTGGTAGACAATGCTTGGTGCTTTATTGCTTGAGGACTTACCAGCTGAACATCTGGACTGCCACCATTTAAAGAGGCATGAAAGACAGCAAAATTATATGAAAGTTCTATCTGTATTGTTTGGTCTGTAATGATCATTTCACCCATGCAGGTTATTCTTTGATGCTGCAGTTTTTGGTGAACACATGTTTCAGTCCTCAGGTTTAAAAATGAATGGAATTCTCAAGCATAGGGGAACCATAAGAATTTCTCTTTCAGTGTTCCACCCTCCTGTTGCTCTGTCTTATCAAATATTTTAGCTATCAGACAGATTTTCAGGTTGCACACAGTCAATTTAAAAAAATGATGGAGCAAAAGTTGTTTGGCATACAGGGGAGGGAGAAACTGTATATTTCTAGGTATCCTCTTACCCTAAAAACAAATTAATCTGACTTTTTTTATGAACAGCCATACGCATGAGACTTCTAGGGGGTAAAAAGGTTGTAGTTTGGCACTGTAACAGCTATGCCTCTCTGATCCAGAGAAAACTGGTTTTGATTTGACTCTCTATTATGAGCCTTTAGAATTGCACTCCCATCACCCACAGAGTATATTTTTGCCTGATCTTTTCCTAACCTCATAAAGTGCAGTTAAGTCAGGCTGCGCTACATAACTGTGCATATCCATTTCAGCTGCATAATGAGAAACATACTGAAGGTCCACAGAGCAGCAAGGAAAGCCTTGCATCATGTACACTCCAAGTCATATTGGCATTACCTGCTATTGTGGTATTTGACAGTTCTGATCATTATTTTGCCCAACTAGAAAACTGCTGAAATAGAGGATGGTAGGGATGTGAGTGATAACTAACAGGAAACAAATGCCAGTAAAGAATTGTAGGTTCTATTAAACCTAGGTTCAAGTAAGCTTTCAGAAGAAACAGCTGTAGCCTGAATGCTTAGAGAGCTACAACAGAACCCCCTCCCTACAAATAATAACTCACCAAAAAGGAAGGCTGTAGTGTAAAGTGATGACCAGGTATAAACCTCCTGTAATACACTTTGGTGTACTCCTTAAGTAGCTGTAGGTAATCATTAGTAAGATTTAAATCAACTGGGGAGGAGGGGCTGTGTTATAAATGGTGAAAGTCTCTTTATCCGTTCTATAAAGTCTCTTTATCCATTCTTTTGTAGAAGAGGCACTCCAGGAACTGAGAGTTATCTTTTAGATGATCCAGCAAGCAAATAGGATTGTCATGTCATCATTACTAGTTTTGATCCTCTGCAATTAAGAGTACCTTAACACACAATCTAGGACCCAATCCTGTCCAACTTTCCAGCACCAGTGCAGTTGCAATACAGTCCCAAGGTAAGGCAACAAACATTCCTTGAGGGGGCCTCTGACTGTCTCCCCACCACAGAATGCAGCACATGCCCCACTGGCATGGCTACACCAGCACTGGAAAATTGGATAGGATTGGGCCCCTAGTAGGTGAAATTTTTCCTGGTATTTAGCTAAAGTGATGAAAAAAGTTTCCTCTCCTAATGTGCCCTCTTGGGGTGAGTATCACTGTCATTTGCAAAGTTAACAGTTTTAAATGTTGGGAGTACATGTAGTTTGTGATGGGGACTGAGCTGAAACTTAAATGGCAATAAAACTTCAAAACTAAAAGCACTGACTGGACTCTTTTTCATAGTTCCTCTGCCTTGTCCCAGCAAAACAAACACACATGCAGGTAGATTCTTATTGCCAACCATTGAGGCATAGCTAAAAACCCATCTTGGTGGCAAGAAAACAAAACCAAAACAAGCAGCAACTATCAAACCTCCTTAATGTTATTAAGGGGGAAGGTAACATTAATGAGGAAGGTGGAAGGGAGCAGAGGTTGACAATTGTCCACTTGCAAATGGTCCACTTAAGCAAAAGCCTTTCTCTAATATAGAATTCCTAAGGGCATGAGCTATACTCCAGCACCTCCTTACCAAATAAACCATGTCTAGGTCTAGTTGGTAGGACATCATCCCAACTGTGAAGGCAGACATTTAATATCTAAATATCTGCACATGCACACTGCCTTGTTGCTAGTTGCTGAAGCACCATTTGAAAATATGTTGGCACAACCATCCTATGGAGGATTACTGAGCACTTTGCAAGCCACGTTGAACAGAAAGCAAGGCTTCAGATTGCTGGATCAGCAAGATCTTAATACTGGCTGAACAGGTAAGTTGGGTGTGAAGAGAAAGATTTACAGCTGCAATCCCTGTTCTCATCTACCTAGGTGCAAGTTTGATGGAAATGATAAACACAAACCTAGATGCTATGGGGTGCATTACCAGAATTGTTTGCTTATGATGGACTGAGCCTATGTGTGGACAATTGAAATAGAGAACTTTGATCTCCTTATATCAAGTAGCATGATAAGGAAAGAAACACTTTTTGAAAAGCACATATACTGTATTAGCATCTGAAAAAGTACATTTCTAAGCATTGAGAGGAGAAAAGAAGGTTATAGGATTGAAGGGGCAGGGGAGGAGACACCCAGGAAGGGGCACTGCTCCTCTCCCAGCCAGAGCATGCTATATGTGCATATCTTTTGAAGTCATTAATTTTACTGTAGGAAAAGCCCCCTGTTGCCATTCTTGTTTAGTTATTTTGGATATATGTCCTGCTTGATCTCTTCAAAAACGAAAACACCATCCTTTCTCCATTTTGGTCCTTCAGCCTTTTAAATAAAATCTGTTACTGATTACTGGCCTGGGCTCAGTTTTCTCGAAAGTGGGTGCCAAGTTTACCAGACAGCCCTAGTTTTGCTATTGTTTGGTTTCAAGGGTGACCCCTTGAATTTTGGAGGTTCTTTGGTAATCCTGGGACAGGAGCTTTTCCAAAACAGCCCCTTTCAGTCCAGTTTGACTCATTTGATGTAACAAAAAATTGAGGGCTAGAGAAAAAGGCCATCACTAACCATTAGGTACTTGTGCTCATGCTTGTCTCTTGCCCTCCACACTTCCCATCTTCCAAGTGAACTCAGAATAGAATTTCTTAATAAATGATATTGATTATAAGTCAAAAACAGTGTCTGCATAGGTCAGTTGGAAAATGCCCAAAGGCTTGAATGCTATGCAGTAGAGTACTAGCTTCTCATTCTTGCCTTTCTGCACTCCTGATGTCTCACTCTCTCCATCATCACTTCATTTTGATGAGCTGGCAGTTCTTCACAGGCAACACAGAATTCCTTGGAGCCTCCTCGAATAAGATCTACATGCTTGTTCAACTTGTTACATTCTGTGTATGGCAAGTTATTGCTCCACTTATCAGGGACACTGGTGAAATTTTCTAGGCCCAAGATGTACAACAAGACTTTTACAAATCCAAACACAAGGAAACAATAATGGGTTTTCAATCCATTACTGGGAACTAGGTCCTCTTTCTCTCCCCCCCATCATGCTGTAGTACAGTGATCCAAACTGTGGCCCACTGCATCTGGAAAAGCCATGTAGGTGTGATATGGAGCTTTCCGTTCCACACTGCAGCCTCCATTCTTCAGTGCCCAATCTTTCCCCAGCCTCACGCCAGGCAGCCAGGCACCCTGGGAAATTGGGGCGCAGAGGTTTCCGGGGCGACAGGAATCAGGAGCATCTGCCCAGTGCGAGGCTGGGAGAAGATCAGACACCAAGAATGGAGGCTGCAGTGCAGAACAGAAAGCTCTGCACTGGACAGCTTTTCCAGGATGCCGCATCCAGCCCACAGGCCACAGTTTGGAGGACCCGACTGTAGAAAAATACAAACTTCAAATGTTTTTTTCCCAACAGGCCCTTCTGGGTTCTCTTGAGTTCATCCATCTGCTTATTGGGTTGATGTTGCCTTTAATTGTTTCTTGTGGCTTCTTGCATTTTATCAGGCTATTGCAGTGCTTCCCAATCTTGGGTGTCCTGCAACTCCTCCACATGCTGCAAAATGCAGCACATGGCTCCTGCAAGTTACTGGCAAAGATGTCATCATCAGTCATTGCTGGGCTCCGAGTCTGCATGGGACACTCTAAAGGCTGGTAAGAGGCTCAGGGTGGGCAGCTGGATAGGCCCTTTGCAGCATGTGAAAACTGTGTGCAGGAGCTTGGCCAGACAAGCTGAGCCTCTTACAGGCCTGTTCCGTGTTCCACATGGTCTTGCTGCTGGCTGGCCCATGGCTAACTAGGTAGTGCCTTGTAATGCTCCAGGGCATTGTGACTCATAGTTTAGGAACTGCTGGGCTATTGTATTGATGGTTTCTAAGTGATTCTGTAAGCCACTTTGAGGGACTTCACTAGAGAGAAAAAGGTGGGGTATAAAACTTAAAAACAGAAAAATATCTACCATCATATGCACACATACCAGGGAGTAATACTCACAGTGGGACTTCAAGTTCTGAGCAAATGTGCATAGAATTGTGTTATATGTTGAACTTATTACATATAGGCTGCAATCCTAACCACAGTTTCCTGAGAGTAAGTCCCATTGAACAAAATAGGACTTACTTCTGAGTAGACCTGGTTAGGATTGTGCCCTTAGGCATCTTTCTCAAATATGCTGGGGGGGGCAGTAAAAATGTCTAAACTCTAAGAATAGATTACAAGAGTTCTGGAAAGCTGCATTTCTACTATGTATTTTACAAGCTTGTCAATGTACTGCATCCAAAATGCAAAGAAAGGCTTTCTTGTTGATGCAGACAGCCACTGAAAACAATAGTTTGCTCTGAAGGGTTTTGTCAAAACATCAGAACACTCTCCTTTATCCCAATTCAGGAACATTTCTTTTGAAATTTCAAAATATTGTTCCTGGTACTCATTCACATGTTTTTCTTAACTAAAATTATTTGTAGCCAAGAATCTTCTGAATATAACAAATACTGTACTTTTAGTTACCAAACATGGATAATACATCACCTTAAGTGTGTAAGCAGTAAAAGATAACACATTTAACAAAAGCACAAGACTCAAAAGTCATACTTGGGAGAACAGGGTGTATTCTCTCACAATGTCATGGTATAAAAATAGGATAACAGGTGGTCTTATGACCTGGCTGGAACCCCACTCCATCTCTCACACACACACCCCCCAAGATATAATTGTGTTTTAAGAATGCATTCTAAATAATGTGTATGGCTCTAGATTATACCTTTAAGGCTGCAATCCTAACCACACTTTACTGAGAGTAAGCCCCATTGAACAAAAGAGGACTTACTTCTGAGTAGACCTGGTTAGGATTGTGCCCTAAATGCTTTTAATTCTTTTAATGCTTTTAATTCTTAATGCTTTTAATTCCTGCACAGGGGGTATTCTGAACTTATAAGCATTGCTAAGCAAACAAACACTTTTCCCTATTTCTTATACATAGAAACTAATTACTAATTTAGCTATAAACACCTCATAACATAGCATTAACATTTGGTTCATTTACATAAGTAAACATTTGAACATTTTCCCTATTAAACTGCTAAGCATTTGCTCTGCCCAAATGATCTGTTTTAACATAACTGGCTGGCTTTCATTAGCCTTTATCAGTCATATTGGCACTCAAAAAAGTTCCATATTGTGGAATCCTCTGTATTTTGGAATTCAGGATAAGGGATGTACAGCCAGTTAGTGCTAACAATATTGAACTAGGCAGACCAATAGTCTGATTCAGTATACAGCAGCTTCCTGTGATCATCTTTGATATCCTTGCTTTGAATAATGACACATTATTCTCTTTAGCTTCTCTTCCAAGTGTCCCAAGATTTAGAACATACTGTATTCAAAAAATTTAGAGTACAAAGTAGCTTAATTCAACATCACATTACTAAAAACATCCATAAAAACTCAAGGTGGCATTGCAGATGCCAGGGCAGGATAATGAAGGGCATGTTTGTCCATGACAAGTAATAAAATTATCAATGTACACCTCCCATCACAAAATTATCCATGTACCCATCACAACCTCCCATCATATAGGCTTGTGTAAAAATAACATTCCTGGTAGATCCTCTACAACCGTAGACTGCAGTCCTGAGCACACCTGGCAATAAATTCCACAAAATTTGGTCATAATCATAGACCTGGGCGATTTAGCACAGAACGAGGAGGATCTGAGACATGAGTCAGGCAGGATCTCTGCCAGCCAAACAGTCAGATGGATGACAATTACTGATAAGTTAAACAGGACTCCTTTCAAGAGAGGAAAATATCTTGGATAAATTCCTGTAGACTTACAGATAAGGATTCTTGGGGTAAATGTAAATCACACTAGATATATTCTCTGCTCAGAAAGCACCCTGTCAATGGCAGAGAGAGAAAAATGTTACTTTCTTGGGCCAACGTATTATTAGGATGTCAGGTGAAATGACTCCAATTGTGTCAGCCATTTGATACGTATACCATGACCCACAAGGAGGCACACTGTGGCTCGGCTGAATAACTTCAACCAGCAGAAAAATGGAGACCTTGTTCAAAATGTTGCTGAAGTTCAGCTGAATGGTGGTTCAAATGTGGGCAGAGAAACAAAAATTACAAAAGCTAAAAAGGACCAAAGAAGCACCTTGCTGGATCAGACCAAAGGCCCATCTAGAACAGCACCTATTCCCACTACTGGACAATCGGATACTCTGGGAAACCCACAACCAGGAATGAAAATAGTTGCCCTTTCCTGCTGCTGAGTGTCTCCAACATTCAGTTATATGCTGCCCCTGAATCAGGAGGCTCCATGTATCTGTTGTGGCTGATAGCTGCAATATACATATACTCCCTGCATTTGCCTTTAGAAAAAGTATGTAATCTTCCAGTCCCTTCATTTTGTGGCAGTGAATTTTACTGATTGTGCTTTACATGGAAAAAAATACTTTGTCCTGAACCAATTAACTGGATGACCCTGAGCTCAAGAATTATATGAGGGGAAGAGAAACTTATCTCCAGTGTTCCCTGTAAACTGCGCAGTTGCATAGCTCCAAGCTAAGCATCACGCAGCATGGAGCTCGGCAACCCAGAAGTTTGGTGATAACATGAGTTGTCATCACCAAGAATCCAGGGACAGCATCACAACATAGTAATGATGCCAGGCAAAAGGAGAAGGTGTCTGCACACTGGCGCACACCTCTTAGAGGGAATACTGCTCATCACTGTCCATTTCTTCATTCCATGCATAATTATATAATTCTCTATCATGTCCTCTCTAAAAAGCTCCAAATGCATTAGCCTCTCATCCCAGGGAGGCTCTAGCCCCCAGTCGTTTTGGCTCTATGACGTTCTTTTTCAGATGCCGCAACAAGAAAACCGTACACGGTATTCTAGATTACAGTATACAGATTGTATAAGGGTGTTATCATATTTTCTCTTTATAATATAATACAGCATTTCAATCTCTTTTCTAATGATCCCAGTTTGGATTTTGCTTTTTTCGCCACTGTCACACACTGAACGGATGTGAATACTTTTGTACAAAGAGAGTGTGCACACACGCATGATCATGTTTACGCAGGTAAAAATTCCCAGTGTTTCCATCCAGCTACTAATGTGTATGAAATGACTTTATTGTATAGGATTCTCATTGCCAATTTTAAACTACCCCATTGATCACGGGTATACAGTACTTTAAAAATACAAATTCGGCCTGCACAGAAGTATGCATGTTCTCCTGAGAAAATTTTGATGGGCATTCCTTCCCTTGCTTTGATGCTATAGGGGTAGAAATTACACCTGCTGAAATTCTCCCACCTGCCTAACTATTAAGAGGAACAAGTCATAGATTGAACTTACAATCTATCCCTAGACCAGATGGCAAAAGAGAGGTTTGCAACTTACATCAAGATGTTGACAAGCTCACAGTCTTGAAAGGATTAAGGTAACACACCAGAATTCCCAGTGATTTCAGTGTTCCAGTCCTGATACGAGCTCACGTACAAATTTTTACGCGCAAATGTTTGTACCAGACCCAGTTTTCTGAATGAAACATGTTTCTTCATGAAGAAACATGAAGGGCTAAGGACATGGAAAACCTAGTTTTGAGGGGGTTTTTGGTTGGTGAAAATTTGAGCAACAAGAATGAGCATACTGTATATGAAGTGACAAAAGGATCTATTTGAGACTTTTTTTTTCTTATGCTGACCCAACATCTGTTCTCATGGAAACTGTAACCAAAAGCCAATGGCTGTGATCAGGAGTTCTTGTTAGTTCCTGTAGCTAGCTCTCAGTTTCTGCTTATGCTCCTGTTTCCATAGAAATGAATGTCAGAATGGCAAAGACAAGGAAAAAGAAAGGAAGGACAATACACGTTTTACAAAGTTTGCCCACTGGAGAACTGGATGAAACCCTAAGAAGATGGTGAACAGAATTGGAATTCTTAGAGTTATCTTTGCAGTAGACCCAAGTCTTTTAATCTACTTTCATTTTTGTTTCTGCACTTGTACAACTAATACAACACAATCTTGGTATATGGGTGTTCAAATTATTTCCTTTGACTAGTTGTGCAAGACTTTGTGTTTCTTGATATATGAAGACTCATAATTTAACAATAGTAGAGAAGTGCAATTTGTGTCTCTTTTCTTGAATGACAAAATGTTTAAGTGTAAGTTTCAACAAATTAGTCCAAAAATCAAATGTAAGATACATTTTAGTTCTGTATGTATTCATACATACACAGATGTATGTACAGGTTGAGCCTCATTATTCCTGAGGGTTCCATTCCAAGCACTCACCTGGATGGCAAAAAACACACTATAGCAAATCAATTTTAAAAACAAAGTTTCTTTGCTCTGGTGATTTAAAAACAGCCTTGCTGACCTTTGTGATGTAAGATAAGAGTCATTAAGAAGACAATCCATCAATCAGTCCTCCTCCAAGGGCTTACAAAGGTGTTTCACTCAGCCCCTCCCTTCACCAATGCAAAGTGATCACCTTTCTTTCATGTGCTCAGGGGGAAGGGAGAGGTCAAGGATTGATGGATTGACAAGGATCCATGGATTGTCAGCCAGCTGCTCTCTCTCTCTCTCTCTCTCTCATTTCCCTTCTCCAGGGATCAGCACATTCCTTCTCATTTGCAGGGGCCATTCCTATTGAGTCAAATCCGTGTATAAAAAATCAGTGTATAAATAGGCTGGACCTGTTTGTATTCACAGATACATATCATATTCACAGATACATATCATATGTATCGCTTGCCCTTGCAGTGGTATATTTTGAATCAATTAATTTATAGATATAGGCAATGGTCTTTGTACTAATATGCATTATTTTGCACTTACTTACTGTTCAATCCGGTTTGCCATTCTCTTGCCATTTGGTCAGTCAGTCATTTTGCAGAAATCTTTCTAAGTTTGTGTCCATTTCAGATCTCATTATCTCAGACATTTTGCCATTACAGTGAGCCTTCCTTATCTGTGGATTTGAGCATTCACATATGCTGCAGAACCCGAAGCCTCCTGGCCTTCCCAAATGGTCTCCTGGATGCAACTGAAAGTGACTTTCAGTCACACCCAGGAGGCCTTCTGAGGAGGCTGAAAGGCCATGTGCAACCTCCTGAGGGCCAGGAGCACCACCCAGATAAGTTACTGTGGTGCTGCACCCCCCTGCATTTATTTAATTATCTGTGAATTTCAGTGTCTGCAGGGGTCCTGGAAGGGAGGGTCTACTGTACACTGTATTCATCTTAATCTTTGGATAACTCAAGATTGCAGAGTTCTACTTTTTGCCCCTTTGAAAAAATTTCACCTGGGTTGTTCCCTTTTCATAAAGGTTGTTCCCTTTTCATAAAGGGAGCCATAATTTTATTCCATGGCTGCCAATTCTGTTTAGGAGCTACTGGTAATGCTCTTTGTTGAAAGTGTTATTTTTAAAAATCTGAGAACACTAGGATCAGTTATGTGCTGAAGGCAGATTGGAATATACTGGTAGTTCTCTGAGAGATTTGCAGTAGATTGGAAAAGGTTTCTGACTTCAATTGTTTAACAATAGCAAATAACTTACAGCCTTTTTTTAAAGTTTTAAATTCTTTTCCCCTCAAATTAAGCTGCCAAAATAAAAAAGGTTGAGGTTAAAACTAGGAGTGAATTTTTACACAAAAAGACTATGAGAGCTCAGTTCCAATGGTAAGAACAAATTCCTAAGCTGAGCACATGTGCTCAGAAGCACCCTTTTCCTAGATTCAACATGCCTGGTTCACAGGTTGGTGGGATTCCAGGAAAAACCAAAGTAGATCCTAGAAAGTCAATATCTGCCTACCTGTGCACTAGATTACCAGATTTGACATCCTTCAACAATTTTAATAGAACCAGCTTTCATATAAACCAGGTTTCAAAAAGTTTGACTAACAGACTCTTGGCTCTCTGAATGCCACCTGGATCCTTGTATTTGAAAATAGTTGTTATGCACTGGTTATCTCGGACCCAACGACCAAATAGGGCAGTAGCTCAGTTGTTGGACACCTTACATGGAAAAAGTCCCCATTTCTTTCCCTGGAGTCTGCCAGCAGGACTTGGAAAGATCCATCTCAAACCCTGAAGAGCTGTGCCCACCAGTGCGGAGTTAGACCAACCAATGGCCTGACTGATTATAAGGCAACTTCACACTTCAATGGGATTTTAATTACGTGTTTTTAAGTTTGGTTCCAAATATGATTCCAAAGAAAATGCTTTAAAAGCTCTGGTGAATATCTTCCTGTCAGTTGTTATTTGTATTATTATTATTTATTTGTAAATAATTATGCTGCCCTTCTTCTAAAGAGCTCAGGGTGGTGTTCATAGTTCTTTCCCTCCTTTTATCCTCACAACCACCCTGTGAGGTAGGTGAGGCTGAGAGACAGTGGCTGACCCAAGGTCACCAAGAAACTTTGTCATTGAGCAGGGATTTGAACCCAAGTCCAACTCTCAAACCACTACACCATTCTGGCTCTATCATATCCTACTTTGATACTTTGAACACAGTCCTTCAGGCATATTAGATGTGGGGAAGGAGAAGCCATACATGGAAACCAATGTCTTCTGTAATGGAAATGAATGCAAAAAAATTAATTTACACCACAATACCATGCCTGTTGAGTGAGAAGTTAGTTCCACTATATTTGGGAGGGTTATTCCCAGGAAAATGTGCATACAATTGCTCTTCCTACACTGTCTTAGAAGAAAGCCCCATTGAACTGTGTGGGACTTACTGCTGACAAAACATGCATAGGATTGTACTTTAAGATTTTCTGTAGTGCCTTAAGTGTCCCCTTTCCATCTTCGTCATTTAGCATCCTCAGTGCTACTCTTTCCACTTCTGATGTAGTTAAGATTGATGTAGTCAATCTTGCCTTGACAAAACTTCAGAGTTGTGTTTTCTTGTGCTAATTTTTTTTTTGTCACCACAGATGAAAAATTTAAGAGGTAAAACAGGTCTGAGTGATTCACCATAGGTTTAATTCATACAGATCAAATTTTGGCACATTTGAAGTAATGTACTAATTTGAAAGCTAGACTTGTGATTACTCATTCAGCAACTCTTTTACGTCTCAATTATCCATCTCTGGGATCACACAAAAGTCACCATGAGTGGAAAATCTGTCCCCCAGGTAGTCACATGAATTTGAAAAATAAGCCATAGAAGTGGTTGCACAAACCTACCATGAAAAGTCCTTACCTGACAATATATATATTGGCAACCTTCAGTCTCGAAAGACTATGGTATCGCGCTCTGAAAGGTGGTTCTGGAACAGCGTCTAGTGTGGCTGAAAAGGCCAATCCGGGAGTGACAATCCCTTCCACACCGGGAGCAAGTGCAGTCTGTCCCTGGTCTGTCTCCCTGGCTATGGGCCTTCCTTCTTTGCCTCTTAGCCTCAGACTGTAACGTTCCAGGTGCCCAGCTTTAGGGCAGTAGTTTTCTGTTTTCTGTTGCATGGTGCAGAGTTGTCGATCCGCTTGTCGGTTTTCACCCTAAACCCCACGCACCCCATGAGGTTAACGGACCGTGGCGAGGCAACACCTTACTGGCTGGGGACTGCCCAGCTTAAGGCGGGCGGTAGCTGCCCAATGAGATGCAATGATCTCTCCCACCGTCGGAAGCAGCCCCTGGCGTCATGCTCTACGCCAATCGAGCAAAGACTTATAACCGGTAAACTGCTGCTTCCCGTGTTGTGCCGACGCTGTATGGCGAAGTTGGAGTGTCCTCTCCAGTGCGCGAAGCCTGGGTAAAGAAGGTATGGAGGATAGGCTGTTACCCATGCAGCAAATCCCCCCTCTCCACATCGCTGGAATGGTCCAATGGAAAGGCAGAAGCCAATACGGTTGGTTCCAGCGGCGTCGCAGGAGTTGCCAGAACGTGACTGTGTTCAGCCATGAACTGCCTAAGGGACTCCGGCTCCTGATTTTGCCTCGAGGTTGACTCCTGAAGCCTTTTCCAGAACTGGATGTAGCCACAAGGCAGTGGAGGTTTGGGATCAGAGTTTCCTTCTCTTAGATGAGCTGCCTTCCTAGGCTGACGAGTCCCATCTACCCGGTGGCTGTTTAGTCGCCTCTTACGACAAGTACAGCCAAACTGAGGGCCTATTCTTAGCCCCCAGCCCCCAGGGGTAAATATAGCACCCTATGAAATAGTCATTTTCCTTTTTCCCATGATATAATCAATACCTGTTATGCTAGAATCTTAAAGCAGTTGAAACCATGATGAATTATATATGCAAAGTATTGCAACAATATTGACCAACAGCCCAACTCTGTTCCAACAGCCCAACTCTGTGCAAGTTTACCAAGGGCCCAACCTATCCAGCTTTCCAGCACTGATGCAGCCATGCCAACAGGGGATCCTGTGGTGGGGGTACAGTCACAGAGGTCTCCTCAAGATAAGGAGACCTTACCTTGGGGCTAAATTGCAGCTGCATTGGTGCTGGAAAGCTGGTTACACTCCAAAGTAAATGGACTAAAGTAAAAAATTCTTTCCGCAGGTTTTAAGACTACATTAAACTACTTCGACTCTCCCTGCTTGGGGAGAGCCAAACTAGTTGAATGTGATCTTAAAGGTCATGGAAAGGATTTTTTTTACTTCATAACAACTCTAACTACAGCAGTAGCTTAGCTAGAAGGGATGCAAAGCACTAGGTTCTGCAAGGAGCCTTACCATGCTGTGCAAGCAGCCCCTCCCCTTCAGAGCCATGAATGGCTCTGAAGGTGAGAGGGAGGGGCTGCTTGCAAGGCATTGTGAGGCCCCCTGCAAAACTTAATGCTTTGCACCCCTTCTAGCTATGCCACTGGACCACAGAAGCCTCAGGTCCTATGTTAAATGGACTAGGACTGCAGACCAATTTGGACTACTGCTAATTTTGATTTGTAACACACTGTCTGAATGTGTTGCCTCTCCCTTTAGTATTTGCAACCAGTTTACAGTTCCTCTTGACATATTTTTATCCCCATTTTACAGAAGCAAGACTGAAGCATGGAGAGGACACTTGCCTAGAGCCGCACAAAAACTCAGAGGCTTAGGAAACTGAATCCCTGCTTTGCACGTACCCAGCTAGCGTGCTTCATGTTATTCCATACTTTGCATTTCATAGTGGAGCGGAGTCTGTCAGTATGGCTTTAAAGGGATTTTAAATGGAACAAGGCATAACAAGATCAGGTTTCAGATCCACTTGAAAAACATCCATGATATTTAGCCACATTTAATTAGGAAAATCTGCAGAAAGCTGGGGTCAGGCCTGTAAATATCACAGCCCCAAACATACACTCCTGTCTTTTGCTGGTCATCTTGCCCCTCTCTCCATTTTGGGAAGCTGTTTATGTTGAAAGGAGAGTTTGGCATCTTCCCAGACCATCATGTGTATCCACTTGGTTCTCCTTGCAGTGAGCTCAGAAGGCTGAATTTGGCACATCCCTTTAATCCTCCTGATACAAACTAATGTCACCAATAAGGGCTTCTTCTTTTCTCTTTCACTGCAGCACCCAGCCCAGAAGGGAAACCGGGCAAGGAGGAAGACAGTCTTGCAGGCAAACTACTGTACCTGAAAGAAAAAGAAACAGATTTGAAAAAGATGCTTTAAACATTGCTTCCAAAAACATAGTCATTGTCCCTTCAGCTTTGTAAATGCTTTCTTTTGTATTTTAACAAGTACACATTTCCTTTTGTGTCCAAGGAAGAAAAAACAGGATTGGGGATCATACCAAAGAATGATAAGATCCTTTATTCTTTTTTTTTTTTCTGCAGCAGCTGCTCTTTAGTTTTTGCTTGTTCATGTTATTGATTGGCATTTCCAGGACAGGGAGAGAAACTGGTCAGCATAAGCATGGTAACAGAACAGGAAGATGGCAAAGCCCTGCTCCAAAGGGCTCTCCTGCCATTCCGACTTGTGGAAAGCAACAATTCATCACAGTCCCCCAATTTGGTGCTACAAAACCTCCCTCTACTTTATTTGAACCCTGAAATACTGTAAAAGAACACAATGGACAGTGGCAATTCTACATCTCCTTGTCCCCTGAACACACAGTACTGCCTGTGTTTTCCCTTCAACAGAGCTGGCCTCAACATATGGGCCAACATGTATCGGGGATGCTGCACTGTCCTGCTCCCCAGTTCTACCACGTCTGCACACAGACTGACAAATATGGAAAGATTCAACCACCAAAACCAGACATTTTGTGGTGGGTGTCATACACTGCTCTGCCGATTGCCAAGTCCCACCTTGCCCAGGAAGTGACATCCCTTAGGCCAAATTAACCCCCTGTCTTGTTCTTCAGGCACTTCCACTAAACATACCACAGGGCCAAGAAAATGCATGCAAAAGGTCCCAGCTTCAATCCCTCATACAGAATTTCAGGTAGCAGGCTATGAAATAATGTGATCAGACACCCTGGAGAACTGCTGTCAAAGTGAATAGTACTTGATTAGATGGACTGCTGATCTGATGCTATCAGGCATTACATTCATGTGGGGGTGGTGCAAGAGCCCCCCCAATTGTAACTGTTTTTGTTTTCATTATTGAAAACTTCATTTATTTAACCATTCATGAAAGCTGCCATTTGTTTTTAACAAATGTTGGTGTTGTCACGCTCATCTTCATAGCATAGGGCACAATCCTAACCAGGTCTACGCAGAGGTCAGTCCTATTTTGTTCAGTGGGTTTTACTCTCAGGAAAGTGTGGTTAGGATTGCAGCCTGAGAGGCTTATCTTGCAATGTAGCAACTGAACTGTGGCAGGAACCTCTTTTTTTTCTTTTTTTTAACAATTCAAAGTTGAAAAGGAGCAATAGAGCTCTTCCTGGTGATAGACATTTTCCTCCACTCTGACCCAGAATTACCCCACCCTGGGGCATTGTGGGTGGGAAACCAATTTTGTGATGGCAGCCACTTTCCCCACAAAGTCTTGAAAAGAAGCAAGTGCAAAGCTTTGTGAAGAGAAAATGGCTGCCACTTAAATGAACTCTGTTAATCATTTTTTAAAACTTTAATTTTTTAAAAGAGCACACCACTGGAAATTGAGGGCCCAATCCTATCCAGCTTTCCAGCCCTGGTGTAGTCGCGCCAATGAGGTGTGCGCTGCATCTTGTGGTGGGAGAGTAGTTATGGAGGCCTCCACAAGATAAGGGAACATTTGTTCTCTTGCCTTGGGGCTGCACTACAGCTGCACTAGCACTGGAAAGTTGGATAGGTTTGGGCCCTGAAACATTTCCTCTTCATTTTGTAATAAATTAAAAAGGGCTCCAAAGGGCCTGATTTGAACCCATTTTTCATGTGTTTCATCATGCATGCACACCACAACACTCTTGAAGGCAGGGATGAGATACAGTCAGTTCTTATTATCTGCTAGGGTTAGGTTCATTGAAAACCTCGTGGATACTGAGGACCCAATCCTATCCAACTTTCTAGTGCTGATCCAGCGGTGCCAACAGGGCATGTGCTGCATTCTGCGATTGGGGGGGGGGGGTTAGTTACAGAGGCCTTGAAGTATGAAAGAGTTGGTTCCCTTACCTCTGGGCTGCATTGGCACTGGAAAGTTGGATAGGATGGGGCTCTAAATTAGTAGATACTGAATCATTAAGCCTATGTAGAAAATGGGGTTAGGTTTCAGGGAACCCTCTTCACTGTACACTTTATGAACCTGAATCTTAACTTGAAGTCTATGGGACTGAGTGATAGCAAGGGTTTATCAACATTTCCAACACCTGATGCTTCCTACTCTGTTCTGGCTAGCCCTCAACTTGTTGAAGACTGCTGGCCCAACAATAAGCCCTCAAGAGTTCAGCAGTTGAGAGGTGGTTGCTTCACCTGTCCTCCTTCTCCACCCAGCCCCAGAGCAGCCCTCATGTATCCTTCCAGAGATCTCTCATCATTGGCCTCTCATCATTTCCAGGGTTCAGCTGGATTCCTTGAGATGGTGCCCAAGATGGTGGGGCATGTCTGGAACCAGACACAAATGTGTCTGATGATTATTTATGGGCCAATACCAGTACACATTTGATGAGGAAAATTGACCCAATCCAGACAACCTTCTGAAAAATGAGTATAATTGGCTGGATGCAATTACTGCAACCCCCACATTGGCCATGTACTGTATAGCAGTGTTTCTCAAACTGTGGGTTGGGACCCACTAGGTGTTTCAGAAACCAATTTCAGGTGGGTCCCCCATCCATTTCAATATTTTATTTTTAATAGACTTGATGCTGCCATGATATGTGACTGCATTTGGGGAAATGTTACAGAGCTGTACCTTTAACAAGCTACCATGTATATCCTTTTAACAATGATAGTCAATGGGACTTACTCCTGGGTAATTGTGTGTAGGATTGCAGCCTAGGGATTGTTAAAAATTTACCTGCTTGATTATGTCACTTCTGGTTATGACATCACTTTCAATGGGTCCTGGCAGATTCTCATTCTAAGAAGTGGGTCGCAATGCTAAATGTGTGAGAACCACTGCTGTATAGGCATCTCTTCCTCTCTCCCCTGCATGGCACCAGCACTGCTGTCTGCTCATGAGGAGGCTACTGTCTTGTCTCTTCTCCTCCTGCAACCTCTCCCTTGCCTGCCTGTTTGTAGCTGTGCTGAGTCCCTCCCCACCCCACCCCACCCCAAGCGCACCAGCACAATATTAGCCAATAATGAGAACAAAATATTAGCCAATAATGAGAACAATGTTGGCATCCTTCAGTCTCAGAAGACTATGGTATCAAGCTTTGAATAGTGGTTCTGGAACAGAGTGTCCTCTCCAGTGCGTGAAGCCTGGGTAAAGTAGATATGGAAGATAGACTGTTTCCCATGCAGCAAATCCCCCCTCTCCATGTCGCTGGAATGGTCCAATGGAAAGGCAGAAGCCAATACGGCTGGTTCCAGCTGCGTCGCAGGAGTTGCCAGAACGTGACTGTGTTCAGCCATGAACTGCCTCGGGGACTCCGGCTCCGGATTTTGCCTCAAGGTTGACTCCTGAAGCCTTTTCCATAACTGGATGTAGCCACAAGGCAGTGGAGGATTGGGATCAGAGTTTTCCTTCTCTAAGATGAGCTGCCTTCCCAGGTGGAGTCCCATTTACTAGGTGGCCATTTAGTCGCCTCTTATGACAAGTACAGCCAAACTGAGGGTCTGTTCTCATCCCCAGCCCCCAGGGGATGTAATGAGAACAGGGTTGCAGATAATGAGAGATAGGTGGCAATTCTGCCCCTTGCAGATAATCAAATTTGCAGACAGAGAATTTGCATATAAAGAGAACTGACTGTATTTAGGAACATATGTGTACTGTGTAGCATTAACCCTCTTCAGAATACCACTGTACTTCTGCCACAGGTTGCTGCTAGTCCGAACCAAAGAACTAGACACATCCCATGTTGTTGTTTCTTACAGTTACTGGGCTGTAAAGCAATTGAAGCAGGGAGAGCAAGAAAAACAGCAGTGCAGTGAAAGATCAAATGATCAAAACAAAGGGACGGTACAGTGCAGCAGGGTCTTTTCTACTGGGTAAGGATATTCTGGAGGGGCACCTCTGTGACAATAACTTGTCCAGTAAAAACGTACTCATGTCTAAAGTACAGTGGACATGGAAAGTTAGCACAGTGGTGGCAGGATTGGTTTCAAGGAAAAGTAGAAATGTTTCTTTTGATGCCTTCTGCTGGGCCACCTGATCAGACTATTGGATGCTACATAATGTTTAGAACAGCACAGACAGAGACCTTATATTTGGGCAAGAAAAGACTAATTCAAAATATATGAAGTAAAATTAAAAAAAAATTAATACCCATGAAAACTAAGGATAATTTCATACATTGACCATTCTACCCCTATTTAAAATGTGTTGCTTATGAGAAATGTCCAGTTTCTCACTTTGATTAACTTCCAGAGAGGAAGTGTTTCAGAATTAGAGAACCATTTCTCAATGCTTGCCCCTTCCTGCTGTACTACTGTTACCAAAAGTAACAGTACTACTGTTTTGTATAGGGGAATTATTACACTGCCCTTATTGGAAAGTAGGCTGGATAACAAGATGGCGTAATGCAGAGAAATTCCCTTTTGCTTAAAGATGAGACTGAGAGAAAGATAACTTTCAATAAAAGATTATGGTTTATTCCAAAAGTACAAAGGTAAAAATAATGCACATGGAGAAATATATTTCTTGGTACCTAGCTTTCATGGTGGTTGCCGGTGAAGGGTATTTGGTGCATCCGAGGAAAACAGATAAGGAAGGGGGGTTGTAGGGAAGGATTTTAGGGGTCCCTGCTCCGCCAACCCCAGTTGCTAACTAAAGATGTGGAGAGAAGGGGAGAAAAGGGGGGGAGAAGGGAAAGTTCCAGGCGCAAGATAGTTACCTGTCTTGTAGAGCCAGTTGGGGGGGGGAAGAGTCCTGTGGAGAGGACCCTCTGACACAACACAAATGTGTTGGGCCTGGGAGAGAGAGAGAGCCAGTGCTGAGCTGGATGGTAGCTTGATTGCTCACACAAGGTTGGGTGCTTGGAGTATGTATACATTTGAATGGGGATCAGGATGTCAGTTATCAGCATAATTCAATCAGGGGTTTACGGCTTCCTAGAAGGGGGAACTTAACAAAAGACTGTGGAAAACATAGGTACAATGCAATGAATCAGCAACACCAAAATCATTTGATTACAGTAATGTAGGAGATGCTTAAACAGTAATTGGATTAAAACACAAGACTTATATGTGACTATGGGAGGGGTAGTTGTGTAACTATGAGCTAGTGGCTTGACCAGAGTCCTGGAAATGTGGCCTGTATGCTGGGAGAACAGTTTAGCTTGCATGATATTATAGTCCATAATAGCATAACCAGATATATATAGAGAAAATCACAGCTAAAAGGCAAAAAGGGTTTTTTTTCACATGACACTGCTTCTCATGGTCCTATTGGAAGTACCACCAAAAGTTATGATGTCATCTTCAGTTACTTCTGGATTGGGAGGCCAGATGCAATGTTATAAACACTGGTAAGAGGCTCAGAGCAGATGGGATTATTTTTTCAAGCGCACAAAAAGCACACGCTGAAGCTCTGCCCGCCAAGCCTCCTACTGCTGCTTGTTGTGTTGTGTTGCTGGTCTCTGCTGCCAGGCAATAGGAGTCTGGTCACGCAAGTGCCACTGGTGGGATGAGTACCACTGGTTGAGAAGCACTGAACTAAAGCAGTGACTGAGAAAAGTCATGTTTCAGTATGGAGAAACATAACCCCGTACCAAAAGATGGACGGGAGGCTGATCCATCTTAGAGTCTAGACCAGAGGACTCTAAACTTTTTGGCTGAAGGGCCACATCAGATATCTGGCACAATGTCGAGGGTAGGAAAAAAAAATTAAATAAATATGTTAGAGACAGAATGGGCTTAAATGTCCAGGATTTCTCCAAGCACCAACATAGCCCAAGAAATAAAGCACACACTTAAATGGACCCCCATTCCCCCATCCCACAAGTACAACTCCGGTTGTATTTGGTCAACTGGGCCAGAGGCTCTCAGGGGATCAGAGGCTGGCCGTGGGCTGGATAGCGGCTTGCTGTGGGCCACATCTGGCCCCCGGGCCGGGGTTTGGAGACCCCTGGTCTAGACTCTAGTGCTTCATAGCCTCACAGTTCTATTTTCTATTAGACTAGCCTAGACCAATGTCACATTTGTTCAGAACCATAGCTTTGGGTAATCTCTTATGGCTTGATGAACAGCTCTTACCTGTACTTCCTGCAACAACGTTTCTCATAAAGAATGACTTGCTCAGTGTCATCTCTGTATGGGTAACCATTTGGAAGAGGACTAGTACAAAATCAATAACTGGCACAAGACACAAACATTTATTTTTCATATTTGAATCCTGCTGTCCTCCTGTCATGGAATTCACAGTGGCATATATGAGGCTTCCAGACAGTGACCACAGCTAGTTGTGCTTAGTTTCAGCAAGAGGGCTGCAAGCCCAATTCTATGCATGTCCACTCAGAAGTAAATCCTATTATAGTCAATGGGGCTTACTCCCAAGTAAGTGTGGATAGGATTGCAGCCTGCATCACCTACCTTCAGACCATATAATGGGTAAATTTCACTGTGTCTATTTCACTCTCTACTTTCTGCATCTCACAAAAAAGAGCTTTAGCCCATCAAAATGTAGGCAAACATACTACCTTTGTGGTCTTTAAAGGTGCTATTATGATTTTCATGGCATGAAACTGACAGTACAGTCTTGGGCAGGAAGTAATTTACTTACTCAGAAGTTCCACTGTTTTCAATGGTAGCCTGTTCCTTGCAACTCCCAAGGAGTTTGCACTCCTTGCAACCCCTTTGGTCATCAACTGTTTTCACTCATCACATATATTCAGTAGTGTAACAATACAAATACCTTCTTTTTAACCCATTTCTGACCAGCCCACAGGTGTACACCTTTGATCCCTGTTGCATATATGCAATGTGGGGCAGAAATATTAACATCACAATTTTAAACTGGGGAGGGAGGCAGAGGCACTTTTTATTACTGGCATGAATTATCAGTTTTTTGTTTTTGTTTTACAAATGAACAAGGCACTGAACAAGTACATCATGAACTTTATTCCAAGGTTTGATGGTTTTATCCACTCATCTCAGGCATCCCCAAAGTAATCCCTACCTAAACTAGTCCATGTGCTAATTATACTCTTACAAATAAATGTCAGGAAAGTCAGAGATTTTGATGTGTTTTAAACCGAGTAAAGCCTGCTCCACCACAATCCTATGCATGTTTACTCAGAAGTAGGTCCCACTGTGTTCCTGGGCGTTTACTCCCTAGTGAGTGTGTTTAGGGTTGCAGCAGTAGCCTTTGTGATTTCAAGAAAGCTCCATCTCACCAAAAGTAATAGCCTAATTTAACTAGTGTTGGCTCCCATATAAACTCTAAAATGTTACAAAAATGGCTGGGAACACTTTTAAAAATGCTGCAGAGATCGCCTCTTTCCTTCTATGTATTCCACCTACTGGGAAGGGGAAAAAATCTTATTTAAAACTTGTTTCCAGAGCAGAATGACTCTGCAGAGCAAAGGGGCTCTGCAGCCCCTTTGAATGTTACCTTTCCCTGGAAGCCTCAGTAACCCCGCATAGCACTGATCAAATCAAGGCGAGTATAAAGCTCCGGGCTGTATCGTTTTCTTGGGAGATGGGGTTGGGGGGTGGCATAAAAAGAGGAAGGAAGGAAAAAATTACTCCAAAAATGCACATTAAATCCCTTTCTATGGATCCAGCTAAGCAGATTTCAGTCCATTCAGAAGACTTTGCAGCCCTCCCCCATATGCACCTTTGAACAACATCAGTGAACTTTAATGGGCGCGCACGCGCTTCTACTTTCTAGGGGCTGAGTTTTCCTTCTTGCACTGTTTTTTCCCCAGGACACTGACCTAGCCTTTAATTGTTTGGTGATAGGCATGTAAGGGGGAGGGGCGTGACTTGTTTATTGGAACAGCACAGTTTAAAAAAAAAAACCAACCCAGGCGAACAGTTTCTAGTCCCCCCTAAGGATGTATCCAAACAGGCAGCCAATCAGCGCTTACACAGCTTTTTCAGCTTGTCTTTTTTAAAGGGACAGTAGCAAAGGGGTTATATCACATTTAAAGAGAAAGGCACCAGCATTTAAGGGGGGAAAAAAGAAAAGGCAGGAGAAACCTTCCCCTCCCAGTTTCTCAAGAGGGTCTAACTTTAGGCTTCGGGGAAGGAATCAGCGGAAATCTGCGCTGGAGGGGAGGGAGGGCTGTAGATTTTAGCAGGGGATGCGGTGGGTTTCTTGTTGCTTTCCTGGGTCACGCACAGCTCTTGTCCATTTCATCCATGGTTTTTTGCATAGTTTCAAACTGGTGCTTTTTCAAGCCCCCTTAAACGGCGTGGATTTGGAGGGAGTGTTTATTTTCCAAGCTGCTGCATATCTCTCTTCTGCCTACCCCGTCAAGACCTTGGGAGAGCCGAGGCTCTCCAGGCAGAGACATTTTCAAAATAGGTCCTAATATTAGGGCAATCCTGTGTAACATTTTTTCCCAGTGATTTGAGTAAAAGGAGTCTGGGCTTCTGGAAAGCAGAGCGCACACTTACCTTCCCTTTCTCTCCCTCCCTAAGGAGAGGCAAAAATAGGGGGACCAAGGCTACAATCCTATCCACATTTTCCTAGGAGTAAGCCCCAATGACTATAATGGGATGTACTTCTGAGTAGACATGCACAGGATTGGGCTCCAAGTGAGGGGGTGGGAGAGAGAATGTAGGGAGTATCTAAAGGACGTTCTACCGCACGCTCCTATTACTTGGAAGTAAGTCCCATTTAATTCAATGGGTCTTAGCACTTAGTAATTTAGGAGCGGGCTGTAAAAATAAATTGAGATCTACGGCTACCAGCAGACCCAATTTTCAAACATCCCTGGTAACACTACAGTGGCATTCAGGACCTGCTTCCTTGGGAGCAAAGCCATACTGAACCAAGTGGGACATTCTTCCCAGTAAGTGCCATGCCTTAGGATCGGGATGCGCCTTGCACTTTCACAGTGTATATGCTGCGGTGCGTAAGCCGAGTACTTCCTCCACTGATGTACACACACCGATGTATTCTGGGGTCAAGGGGCTTGAGGACTGCGGCTTCAATCTGAAAGCACTATGTAAAAGGTAATGGGGGGGGGGAAGAGAAAAGACCAGAGGATAGCGGGGACGGAAAACTATGAAATGTGGCTGGATGGACAGAGAAGGGGAGGGTGAGCATAAAGGTGATCAAGAGCATGGCAGCAAAATGGGGGTAAGAGAAGGGATGGGTGGGGGAAGTGCAGTGGGGCGAGAGGAAATGGGATGGGAATCAGGAGGAAGCCTGGAGACGAGTCTGGCACCTGAGAGGCGTGCAGGGGAAGGGTGAATGGAAGAGATAGCAAGAGGTTGATGCTGGTGGGGCTGGGATGGAGAGAGGGTACCTGGGTTGAGGAAGGCAGCTAAGTCCCAGCACAGCCCCTGGGCAGGGGAGGGAGCGGAAGCCCCTCCCCATCCAGCCAGGGGGACCCTTTAGGAAGCAGCCGGAATTGCAGCTCCTCCGCCTGCTGCTAGCCGCCAGCCTCTCCCTCGGTGCGCCCTTAAAGTTGCAGCTCAGGGGCGGAGCAGCCCTTCCCCCCGCAGGCCGCCGATTGGCCGGGGCATGTATCCATTGTGGAACGTTGACGCCCTCCGCGTTCCATCCCTAGTGTAGCCAGTTCGGTTGAGCCAGGGGCAGCCGCGGTGGCGGCAGCAGCAACAGCACAGCGGCAGCAGCAGCAGCGATCGGAGCAGCTGGGAGAGAAGCCGGAGCCGAGGACAGGGGCAGGGCGATGGGGCTGAGGCCGGGGCTGGGGCTTTGACAGCTGCAGCCGGGGCGAGTGGTGCAGCGCCGGCAGGACCCGGGCAAGTCCCAGCTGGGGGAAGGAGCGACGCTTGGGAGACCGAACAGCATCGGAGCGATCCAGGCGGCAGCGGCTTCGGTCTCGCCTCTTCCTTACTGCGGACCATGTTCGCCAAAGGCAAAGGCTCGGCGGTGCCCTCGGATGGGCAGGCTCGGGAAAAGTAAGCGCCGAGGCAGCGGAGGGGACCCCGGGGAGCCGGGCACGATTTCCTCCTGCAGGCGCCCTCCTCCTCGTCCCTTTATTGTCTTGGGGGAGCTCGGGCAGCTTGGAGGTTGTGATCCAGGGGTGGAAGGGGGGGAATAAAAGAGCCTGCCTTCCCTCCCTTCCTCTCCACCAGGCTGTGTGGATTAAGGGGCTGGGTTGGAACAGCAAAGGGTGGCGGATGGAAAAGCACGATGGAGGAGGAAGGCATGCCAGCTCGCATCGCGTCCTTTTGTCTGGAGTGTCCGTCCGTCTGTGCAAGCAGAAGGGGTGAAAGGCTTTGTCCAGGCTGCCAGCCGCCACCAACCTTCCTCTTGGCCCTGCTCGCTTTCCACCTGGCTTTTAGAGTTTGCAAGTTTGGGAAGACCAGGGGGCTTGGGGCAAGAGGAATTGAGGGGGGGGGCAGCGGATCTCTCCCACCCCCCCGCACAGATCTACTCCCCAGATCTATCCAAGCACTAATAGAGAAGACCCGCCCCCCCCCAAGTAGCCCAGCTCCTCGGTGGGTTGCAAAGGGCTTAGACCGAATGGCTGGAGATGCTGCATTGCAAATGGGGCATGTGCCTGGAGAAGTTAAATTTTGTTTCCTGCACTGAACTCCTATCAACTTATCTCTGAGGTGGGATGGGGAGGGAACGCTGGCTTCTCTTTCCCCTGGAGGCAGGAGCAAAGTGATCAGGTTCGAACCTGTGCTCATCTCCTCCTGAGAAGAAGTGATGGAGGTGTGGAAGTGGGACAACAATCCATGAAGTCCTGCTCAGTGCAGGAGTCTGCCTGCCTGTCTTTCTCTCTCCACCACTTTTGTTCTGTCCTTTCTTCCAGGTTAGCTTTGTACGTCTACGAATACTTGCTGCATGTAGGAGCACAGAAATCAGCACAGACCTTTTTATCAGAGGTGAGTGACTCTGTTTACTTTTGATCCCCTTCCCTCGCCTCTTGTTTTAGATAGCCTTTTGTTTTCAGAAGCAGGCACCATGGCCTCCATTTTGAATGTTTTATCACCTTTTGCCATTTATTGCTAGCTGGCTGCAGAAAGCTGTTGGGGGAAAGGGGAGGTTAAGTGGGGGAGGGTGGGGAGTCAGAGGGGCAGGCATGTCTCTTTCTCCTGGTACCTCCCATAACCTATTTGCATGCTTTGCTGTTTGCAGATCCGGTGGGAAAAAAACATCACGCTAGGAGAACCTCCTGGGTTTTTACATTCGTGGTGGTGGTAAGTGTGCTTCTTCTTTCTGTGAAATAGAAACTTCTGAGCCTAACTGGCTAGAAGTGGGGAAGAATGTCCCCAAAAAGTTTTGGCTTGATCTTGGGTTTCTGAGACATTTAATGTAGCTGCAGCGTAAGTCTGTCTAGGCAAGATCAAGCGAAGCCCTCAAGTATTTGAGAGGATGAAGGGGAGGTAAAGAAAAATCTTGAAACCAGTGAAGTGACTACTTTTGCCTTTTGGGGGGGGGGAATTGTGTGTAAGTTATCCAAAATACATGTGTCTTTTGTATAGGATGGTAAAGAGGGAACAAGTGAGTCCTTATTCCCTTGAGGATGGTGACTCAGAGTGGGTTTAAACTTGGGGGGTTGCGTGGTTTGAAGGGTATGTGCGGAAGATTCATGCAGCACTTAGAGATTTAAGTTGCATCATTCTCCCTCTCTTGTCTTCCCCACCCACCTTCTTATTATGTCAAAGTGTGCATGTGTGACAGACTAGATCAGAGGTTGGTTTCTGTAAAAGTGTCTTGGCCTTCTTGAAATATTATCTTGGTAAAAGTGTTGTTCCTCATGTGGGTGGATTTCTAGTTTCACTGCAAAGTTCTGAAAGAAAGGTTTGGTCACGTCTCCTAAGCATACTCACAGGTTACTGGGCATTGATACGCTGTATGCAGCTCTCCTTGACAGTGTGTATCATTGATACAAAATGTTTTGTAGGGAAATTCAGCAGCAGTTGTGCATTTTGCAACAAGGTACCAGATGACTGAAACATGTATCCCAGTCCTGAAGCTCATTCCTTGAACATAAATCCCATTGATCCAAGAGAAGTTACTTTCACCTGATGCACTTGTGACATGCTAGTTTAGTTTGCTAACCCAGTGCAGGATTTTGTCTACAATGAATGTTGTGCCTTGGCTGTGGTGGAGAGTTGAGGACATGTATTGCTTAAGGGGTAGCACAATTTTCTGATTAACTCTGTGTGTTGTGTAAGAGTTAACTGTGTAAGAAGTAGTTGGGTATCACATAGAAGTATTTCTTTGTTCTAAACTTATAGAACAGGAAAGTTCAATGAGTTGAATTTTCCTCTCTTTTTGGTCTGCCGCAGAATTTTTGGAGAAATATTATTTGCCAGTTGCCATGTGCCAGCTCTGTCTGGATTATTGCCCGGTTTTTCATGCTTGAACTTCTTATATAGCATCATATCATGTAATCAGTACTGTTCAGAACTGAGAAGCAAATCATAAACTAGCACCTGAGGTCTTTGGTGATGGCGAGAGGGCAAGAGAAAGAAAAATAGAGGCACTCTTGTGGTTGAATATTTTCTGACAACTAGCCTCCTGAAACTTTCTTGTTTGTTTAATAGTTGGGAGGCTAAAATAGTAAATAATTCAAAGTTTGCACAAAGGAGTGCTCTTTACATGTAGGCATACAATGAATTTGGTTATCTAGGGGGCTTCAATAATGGCGATGCTTATATATGTGTAACATCCGAGACTGAGGATGAAATCAATGTTGTATTGACAGTATGGCATTTAATGTCAAACTGAAACAGCTCTAATGGATTGCACTCTGGTTTAGGAGATGGCTCCAAGTACAGAGACGGTTGTAGTCGGGTTTAATAGAGCAACACAGCAGCTTGAATCGGGACAGATCCAGTTCTGTTGAGAGGCTGGTTAAAAACTCTGTTGAACTTGCAGTAGTGTGTAAGCCAGTGATTTTCAATGTTTTTCTTCTCATGACACACTGTGACCTCTATGTTCTTCATCTCTTGTGATGTCGCTTCCGGGACACTCTTCTGGGTTTTGTAGCTCTTTTTCTAGTAACAGACAGTTGTCTTCAAAACAGAGCTGCAGAATCCTGAAGACATTGTCAGTGTTTTTCAACCACTGTGCTCCAAACTGCTGCTGCACACCTGCAGACCTTTTGCAGCGCACCAGTTGAAAAACACCGGAAAGGGTCGGAACATAAAGTTCTGTTTGAGCACGGGAGCAAAGTGCTATAGTATAACTCTCTGCATGGTGAACATACCTTTTTAATAAGAGAAAGATCTGTTAAGCCATTTCTGCCCAACGTTGCATATATGCAACAGGGATCAAATGTACACCCCTGTGGGCTGGGCAGAAATGGGTTAAATAAGACTCTAAAAACTTGCATCCTGAACATTCTTAAGCTGAACTTGCACTTATTTTTCACTTTTCAGAAGTTGAGCTAGATTGTCACCTTTCCATTGCTCTGTATGCACTACATCGTTTATCTCTAAGTATGTATGTTTGTTGTCTTTAGCTGAATATTTGGTTGGGTGGGGGGAAACTCTTAAATGGAACCCATGACAGGTTTGGTGCTTTTGGGCTAAAGATGATTGAGCGCTCCTTGCTTCTGTGAACTGTTGGAGAAGTTAGGCTTGTTTGTATCAAGTGTGTTGTTTCATGGACTAGTAATAGTCATTGACATCCCTTTCTCTCTCCTGTTTTCTATCTAGTGTATTTTGGGACCTTTACTGTGCAGCTCCAGAAAGGCGAGATACTTGTGAACACTCGAGTGAAGCAAAAGCATTTCACGATTACGTGAGTAACACATTTTAAATCCTTTTGGTTGAGAATCCCAAAGCAAATGCAGCTATTCTGACTTGGTTGAACAATATCAGACTATGTGAGTCTAGTTCAGATGGTTGTCTTGGTGGTGCATATTGATCTGATGAAGTAGCCATGCCTCTTTCCAAGTGGTCTGCAGGCTAAGGACAGTGAAAGAGATGCAGTGGATGATACTAACTGTGTTACTATCTCGTTTGCAAACTTAGTGGCATAGGCAAATAGCCCTGTTTGAAAGCCAAATACTCTTTCTTTCAAAGGAGACTGTAATCTCAAAGCTCTTTAAATCCTGCTTGTATTTAAGAATTAGTTAAATGGTTGTTTTTGAGGGCCAATAACTTGTTTCAAAATATCAGTACAAATGTTCTTCCCTTTCCTTAAGACTTAAATGAAAGTTTCCTTCCTGTGTCTTTTTTTATTTTAAATTGGGGGGGGCAGATGGCATAAGATGTGGAGAAAAAGTAAGGAAAAATATTGTAGAGGAGCTATGGATCCAGAGATTTCCTTGAATTTCAGGATTGTGCGTTTATTTTGTCATGATGCGGAAGAGTCCGTGGTTTATTCTCCAAATCAATGCTGGAGCCCCTGAGGTTAAATAGCAGGTTCTATGATATGAGCATCTAGAGTTTGCTTTTTTCTGCAGAACAAAATGTTTTCAGAATAACCATAGAACTACAAGGAGGATGATGTTAGAGGCTTTTTCTACTGACCCTATCCTGTTAGAGGGGACATTGCCCCAAGCTAACTGTACTGTACAGTTCCAGCTAAACTTTGACTTGTCAGCTTCTCTGATGTGTAGTGTTATCTGGCTTACCTATGATGGTAGAGTACTGATTCCCAGGAGCATGTAGATTTTGATATTTCATAAAAGGAGAAGCATATGATTCTTTTTACTTTACTTTTTTTAACAATGCACTTCATGGCTGGTTGAAGTAAGGTTTATTAATAAGGAATTTTCTTTCTGCATCTGCCACTTTGACTACATTGGAACCTTTCTCTGCTCAGGCAGACTGCAGAAACAGTAGAGAACCAAGTTGCAATGTATGAAGAGTCAGCTGTTGGTTCTTGTCCAAATTACCATTGAATTGATGCTCAAAATAACATGCAGGGTAGAAGACAGGGGTGGGGTAAAGGAATGTGCATGGAAAGTGAGTTGAGCATTAAATACATTAAATTGGGAGGAAAGTTCCATTGATGGGTATCAATCTTACGCCTTATTCATAAGTTAAACTTGTTATGGAAGCTGCTTCTCCTTTGCTTTGGGCTTGCACTTCTTTAGTAACTTCTGCAGGGAGGAATCACATGGGTTGCATGACTTACATGGTTTATTTGTACATCAACTCCCAGGAAAGGCTGTGCTGCCATAGGGAGGAACCATGTAGTTTGCCTATTCCCTATGGTTTCTTTCTGTGGATGTTACTAGATCAGTGTAAGAACTAATAGCAGGGAAATGGCTCCAGTGTTGCTTTGGTGGCATGTGACTAGGCCCTTGGGCCTAAGAGAGTATGCTTAGGATTTCAGCCTCCAAGGCTGTAACTCTTGTTCTTCCAATGGTGTCGAAGACAGTTCTTTGTAAAAAGTTTGAAAACTGACTTCCTAGTGTGCCAGAATTATGAAGAGACCCACAGAATGGGTGTTGCTCTGTATCTGTTGTGGATGTGCTGATTGCAGAGTTCCTTCTGAGTTAGAATGCATTTTGAAAAGAGAATGTAATGTTAAATCTCACTATCTGTAGTTTAATTTTACTCCTTCCTGATGCAGCTGTATCAAGAATATAGAACTCTTGTTGCCCTAAAGTTGGCAGATGGCTGGTCATTGATCTGATTTTGTATTTCAAGGTCCCTAAGGATATCCTTTTACTCCATGGTGAGCAGGCTTGGAAGTTACTTTTCTGACTTGTTTTTCCCCTTGCATTAGGCAGAAGCTTATTTAAAACAAAGGGAGTGGCAGCTCTCTCCTTGGCTTTAAACTTGACACCTATTGACCTTAGTACAGGGGCTGTCTTTCTTCCTTCCATCACACCTGTACACTGCTTTGTGGCCTGCTTGTGTTCTCTTTTGTGTTTTCTCAATCCATTGAGTAATTCACTTTTAGATTGGAGACAGTTAACAGGCTACAATTGGGGGGACACAGCTGTGGAAGAGAAATGTTGACCCTGGAAGTCCCAGTGTCAGTAATGGGAAATAAGTTTTGCTCTGCCTCCTACCTGAGGCGAGTCCCTGATAGTGGTGATTTACTTTTTCCCTTGAATGGGAAACTGTTCCCAAGAGAAGCAGTGCTTAGTTGGGGACAAAGCCTGATCTCATCTCACCCGTGATACTGGGTGGCTTTTGCCATCACCATTATTATATCTTGTTCAAGAGCAATGGTTTATTCTCTGCTAGTCACTTGGCTCAGTTTCTCAGTTACAGACTATGCTGAAGCAGTTGCGCCATTGTGAGGAGCCTCCACCCTCTATAGCTTGCATCCTTGCCTCTGCTGGAAGGGAGGGAGAACTTATCCCTTCTCAATCCTAACTGGCAGCTCTCATGTAGTGTTCCTACCAAGAAGACTAAAACCCAGCTGTGGCAAGTTTCTTCTTGCTTTATTCCTGCCATGACAGCTGCCCTCCACATGAACTTTCCTGTTTAGGTATAGGGCCCACAAATGTTGCTTGGTTTTAGATGATTCCTGGAAAAACATTTATGACTTCATGTCTTGGTGCAACACACATGTGGCTTTCCCTGGTCTTAACATGCTGGTTGATTTTTGGTTAGGATTAGAACTTTACTCTTTATGTGTTGCAGCAAGTGATTCACTGGATACCTTCTGTATTCTTGCCAGGTTTGATTGCTGGGTTTCTAAAGATCTCCTGTCAATTTGTAGCTATTTCCGACTTGAGATTATTCTTCTATGAAACATTGCTTAACATGGAATGCTGTGAGTTCTGGTGGAGGAGATCAGGATGTCCTTGGTAGATCCTGGATGGAAAGTATAAGGTATAGAGGAATAGCACTGGCATCCAAGTTACAGTAACACTACATTAGCAGCAGCTTTATAATAGTGTCTGAGGATTTACTGTATTTAGAGAAATTAATCTTTTTTAGCTTGGTAATAATTCTAATAATAGGCATGAGTGCATTAGATGATTCGCATAAACTTCTTTAATACATGTTGCTTTAAGCTTACAGCAAATAGACACAATCCTGATTGTTTTTTTAATTCTCAGTGTAATACAGTTTCGTAACAGTCCTAAGTACTTTACCTTTTTAGTTTTATTATGAAGACCGATAAGTAGATTCCCTGATCTCCTCCCCTCTTCATTTCATTATACAGTTTATTTGTACAGCGCTGTTGGTCTTAAAGTAGTTGGCTAATACATTTGTGACATGGCTGCTTTCTTCATGTGTTTATTAAGCTATACTTGTGGGTTCCCCCCCCCTTTACAGAATTAATACTATACCAAACAGGAGTATGTAGCGCACACTCCATCATGAACTTAGCAAACAATCAAGGTAGAATATGTGTTGTGTATAATGTGTTGCATGAGAACAGAAGCTTGTTTTGCTTGCTACAAACCTGGTATGTGATTCAGAATGGCTATGAACATGTTGATAAAATACAGATATTTCTATCATGCGGGAGAGAATTTTTAATTTTGGCTAGAACTGTGGGTGTGTATGTATATTTCCAGTGTACTCTGTAGTGGAGGGGGCGTGGAGGCCTGATGTTGCATATATAACTTCATGTGGAGATGAAAAGACAATTTCTCAAATATGGGAGTGGGTTGGAGGACTTTCATGTCTCTAGCTTGTACTGAGGCTATTAAAGAACACCAAACTAAATACAGAGTCTTCCTCATTTCCTGATCTCCTAAATTACTATCCCTGCATAGAACATCTGGTGCTGAAGTTGGACCAAGTGTCAAATGCAGAATGCCCTTGCCTGAAACATCTTGCTGATCGGAGCCTTAGGATTATAGGGCAGTTGCTTGCTGGCCTGATATACAGATAGGAGCTGTTTCCTCTTTTATTTTCCCCAAACCATGGACCCAATAGAGGCTTGGTAGCTTACAAACCCTGCCGACAGGTTAACTGGCAAACCTCCTGAACTGCTAATGAATGAATGAATGAATGACTCATTCAGAAAAGGTTCCCAACCAGACCAGAAGACAGTTGGTTGTGTGATGTTGAATGACACAGTATAGAGGTTTAAATAAAGACCCTGGAAGGAACACACAGGATTGCAAGAACATGTTAATAGCCATTGCTATTTATGTTCTAAAAATGATTCTCGCTCAGGGGCCTATGCCAGTTGTGATCTGAGACAACAAATGTGGTAGATGGGGGTAAAACCAAACTGCTGTTATAGGTTGTTAGAATGATTGGTTTAAAAAAAATGTAATTTAAGCTGTTGCTGGCTATTGGGTTATTTCTGCCAATGTACGTGGCCTGAGACAATGGTTTGATTCAGACATAATGTGAAACCATGGTTTGGCAGAAGATGAGCAAGCCTATGGGAGCTGCAGGCTTGCTGTTTCCCTTTCTTCCTTCTTTGTGTAAGGGAGGGGAAAAAAGTGCAAGCTTCTGGTTACTAACAAACCACAGCTCCTGCCTATGCATGAACTCAGATCTTTGATTTGTCAACAAGACAGGAGCTCAAACCAGGATCAGAATGTGGTTTGACATCCTGGTTTGTTCTAATTATAGATAGCTAACCATCCACAATTCCCTGAGTTCATGTGTATGGCAGAGCTCTGATTTGTTTTTAAGTGAAAGCAGAAGACCCTGTCCTGTCCTGTTTCCCTGGTGTGCGAAAGAAAGAATGAGAAGTGGTGTGTGTGATCCCATGATTCTTTTAAGCTTGTCCTTGTAGCACCAGCACATAATGTTAAGTCTGACCTAATTGAGACTCACTAGCTAGTGAGATATTTTGCCTCCTATAATAGTACTGCAACCAAAATATTTCCTTAATGCTGAGAGGGAGCCTAACCCATTATGTATAAAGGATAGACTTTCTGCTTGTGTTGAAATGCATTTAAAACCCGGCACCATTTCCTGTGCATGCTTTTTCCCCCCATTGTTTATGCTTGAGGTGTGGCTACTTGGATGTGTAAGAAGCAAATCTCTCCAGATCAGTAGGTTTGGGGAATACATGCTTCAAAGAATGGGAAACCATGCTTCATTAGCAGCCTGTATAACAGCACTTGCATGCTGCGTAACTTCCATTTCATTTCCCAGTATAACTATATGATAATAGAAGCAGCAGGAGGAGCAAGCAATTTCCCCAAAGGACATTTTTAATATTCGCTTTTCTTGGTTTTTCGTGGCTTAATCGATTCAGAAGAGTTCCAAGACAGTTGACCCGCACTGACTTTGAAAGGAATTCTCGAGATTGGGACACTGTCTGCTGAATTCCTCCTAGCTGCACTAAGAACGTACTATGTCAACAATGGGTGAATAATCAGTTATGCTTTGAGACCAGACAAACTCTTTCACTGTGAGTTGAACACTAACTATCCCTAAACAAATATGTGTGTTTTTCCGCACACCACAAAACCTGCTCACCGCAGGAGGAACCTGGGACCAATTTTGTGGCAGAAAACAGTAAACATTGGTAAGATAAGGAGGTGAGGAGATGCCCATGCAAAAAAAATTAGTCATGACCATTGAAAAATGGGCCTGCCTATTGCCTGGCTTGTGCTGTTGCCCCACCTTTACTTGTGTTATGTGTCCTGGAAACCTCTTGTATTTCTAGCTTGATTTCTGTATTGTGTGAAAGTACTCTAATTTACATTTTGGTTGCAGCAGATTTTCTTAAAAATGCACATTTAAGTTACTTATTAAAACATAAAATAACTTGAAGTTGTGTATACTTCAACAAAGTAGACTTCCTTCTTTAAAAAAAACACAACTTTAGTTTCTCCTTGTGTCTTTGGACAGAATAGAAATTTGATAAACTGTGGCCCTTTTAATGTGGGGTTTCCATGGTTTGGGACTTGCAAAAATGTCAAGGGGCGGAGTGGGGGAGGGGAGAGATCCAAAATGTGCTTCCAATTCCAGTGTTTCTGTATGTTTCCAAAAGAAAATGTTATACTCTCTCTAGAGGTTTACTGTTGTTGGCACAGTTGCCTTTATCTTGCTTCTAGGCAGAGCCCCTCCGTAAGCGCACTCATATTACATTGTGGCGGTGTTGCCAGACACTCTTGTTGCAGGTTTTATTGTGCATCTTCTGAGCTGGTGAGCTACAAAGGAATTGTACAGCATGACAGGGAATTTCAACCACCGCGTTATCTTGGAATTGGCCGATTGATGATTGCAGTTCAGCGTTTCAACACTGTGAAAGCCAATACAATTTGAGTTAGCTGTGATGACTGCCAGTTTAAATACCGCAGTGAATTTCTGTCAAATAGCTAATACACAGAATGGGGAATTGCAGAAAACTTGATCACTAGAACCAATTTAGTCGATTTTGGCCTCCAGCTACAGAAAATGAACTTAAATCTAGTTGACTGTCGCTATATACTTTTTGTGGCATTATTCTGTTTGTACTGCCTCCTCCGAGTGTAACTTTGAGAGACAGTGCAAAAATTCAAAACTGATTTCAAGACAGGTGACAGTTAAACTTTTTAAAAAGTGCACCAGTTGACTTCAAAAAGTAACTGCTCTGTCAGATATATCTAGTCCTTTTTTTTCCTGTAACTTCTCTGAATATTTTAAAATTGTACACTAAAATGGTTTAAAAATTTATGTGCACCATTGAATCCAATGCAAGTTTTGATGCAGCTGTAGAATTGGTTGGAGGGGCTGGTGGACAGAGTCAGAAAGGTTTTCAAAGGTTCTAGCAAACCCGATCTGTTCGTATGCTTCATCAAAATGACTTTTCTTGCACAAAACTAGACTTAAAAAAAAAACCATTAAAATGTGTTTTGTATCAAATAGTTAATTATAATCGAAAGAATTCTTTGCTTCACTTACGTAGAAGCACTCCGTGTGACATAAATATTTTTTTCTACTTGACTTAACCATAATTGCTGAGAGAATGTGACAAGAATCCATTTCTTTTTTTTATCCTTCATGAAGTGAAGCCCATGTATGTTTCAGATTCTCATCACAGCCATGGCTGTGGAGATCAAATCCAACAGAAAGTGGCTAAGGAACCCTGACAGCTTGTGGGTATTTTTTCCCCTTACCAAGAAGAAAGATTTCTGTGATTGTTCTTGCCTTGGCTGAAGCATGGCCACACCACAGCATATCTGGAAGACTTTCTATCTCCATTCATCTCATGCTCCACTTAACAGTCTTTATGATCCATTGCCAACCATGTTTGTATACTTTTCCTTTGGCTTGATGTCACGTGTTTATTTTGAAGAGTTAAAAAATTTGCTGTACTGGTTGAGGATGTTGAAATGCGTAGGTTCTTCTTGTCATGCATTTTTGAAGAGTTGTATGGATTATTAAGTAATCCATATTTTCAGAGTATGTTTGGAATAGTTGAAGTGCCACTTGTCTATCACAGATTGCAGGAGATCTAGATGTCTTCATCCAAGATAGCATTTTGGCCTAATATTTAAGCAGCAATGTTTTGGGCTTCCTTTCCTTTTTAAGTGAAAGAGGGAAGTGGTTGCAACCTTTAAGGTTTCAGGTCTTTTCTGTTCTTGAAGCATGTAACACTTGGAGCCCAATCCTATGCATGTCTACTCAGAAGTGTCCCATTATAGTCAATGGGGCTTGCTCCCAGGAAAGTGTGGATAGGATTGCAGCCATAGTCAGTTGCAGCTGACATAATTTGTAGTATCTTTCCTATATTGGTTGTTTCCCTAATGTGTGTGGTAGAGCAGACTTTTGAATAAGGCATAGAATTGAAGGAGAGAAGTACTGTCCCTAAATGTATCACTAAGGGGAGCCCATCTATGGAATTTTGTCATTTTTATTAGCCAAATCTCTGAACCCGGAAGTTAATTTGCAGGCCTTCTTTAGCGCCTTGTCTAGTGTTGCCCTTGAAATCTGCTTTTGGAGGCCTCTTCCAATAGACTTCCACCCCGTACTGATTTTTCTCCATAGAGAAAAATGTCCATGTCAAAAAAAGTGATGTGTGTGAGGTGACCCTTATGTCCATTTGAAATCACTGACTAATAAGCCTGGAAAGAAAACTGAAGAGTGAGCATGTAATAAATTAAGAAACTAAACAGGCAGCTGTTCTTTATTATTCGTAATGCAAGATGTTTGATACAATTAACAGGTCATGGTTTTAAAGCAAGCCAAAGTAAGTACCTGCAGAGCTTTGATAAGGATTATTTTTTTTAAGCACTTGTTGTGTGTGGGATCTAAATGAGTATTGGGCAGATTCATGGAGAAATAGATCTAGCAATTGATGTTTCTTGAGATTGCTGGAGGACATATGTTCATGCTTGGAATATCCCTGAAGTTCTGACTTCTGGAGAAAACAGGTAGGAAAGAGCAGATTTAAGCCCGCAGCCCTGTGGCTTCCTTCAGGCTTCTGGAGTATCTGGGGAGATCTACTAAGCACATATGGAGCTTTTGGTTTGAACTAATGGAGCAGAAAAGCTCTGCTTAGAATACACTGGTTCTGTTCAAATGGTATTTTCCTCACAAGATTGTACCTGGGGAGAGATTGGGAATGGGCCAGGGTTTCACATGCTGCTACCTAACCTATCCTCATTTCGCTTCATCACAGGGAGATGTGAATGAGGGAAATTGCCATTTCATGGGGCAAGCGTAGAATATTGATATAGTAGAAGCTTAGGATATAGAAGGTTGAGTTGACCAGTTTGGCTATCTGAGCTGCACTTATGGAAGGTTAGGACTGCAACTGCAAGGAGCTGAGCTCTGGCCTTTTGCTTGCTAGACATTAGCCAAGCTATCTCTTTCCTGAGCTTTTGGAGAGGTGGTAAAATCTACCTTTTTGTTGAACAAATCTGGGTGTGTGTGTGTATGTGTGTGATGGATGTTTAACCTATTTTATTATCGTTGCTCCTTTTATATTTGTTATAGCTGTGTGGTTGATGCTTTGTAAACCACTTTGAGCTGTCAGGAAAATTGGTATAAAAATATTATAAATAAGTATTTATTTGGAGAGGAACATTTTTTTTCAGTTTAAGATTTTATTTATTTTCACCTTTTTATGCTGCCTTCCCTCCAAGGAGCTCACAGTGGTGTATACACAGTTCCTTTTGTTCTCACAACAACCTTGTGAGGTAGGTTAGGCTGAGAGATAGTGACTGGGCCAAGGTGACCCGGAAACTTCACGGCTCAGTGAGTTAAGTTTGGCTGAAGGTTTGGAAGGGAGTTGAGAATGTGTTCTGCATCAAATGCATAGGTTAAATGTATGAGAAAAATTATTGACTTCAGAACAACAGCAATTGGGCAATGGAGCAAATTACTGAAGAAAGGTATTGTTTTGGGGGGACAGTCATAAAGGAATGGTAGAAAGGTCTGTCCTATAGGTCTGTTAATCCACAGCACTGCAGAGTGTTGGATTTATTCATGTGCAGGCCTTTTCCACCTCTGGCATTTTAAATATCTGGTTGTCTTTCCTTTGTCCACTTACTTTGCATGAGAACAATGAGCAAAGTGCTTTACAATAATATCTCCTTGTGTTCAAGTCTGAAGTAGGTTTCTAGTAAGGAACCTTGCAAACATCTTTGTAAAATGGGCAGTTGTTGGTGGGATGCCCAAGGGCAACTTCTCTGTGTCTCCTAGTTGGTTCTTTCTGCTCCGGGAACATGGACTCTCTTGGGCTGCTTCAGACTCTCTTTTGTAGATGTGGGGGTTTTACTTGAGTTCTGTATGAAGATGATGGTTGAAAGTTGGAGTGAATCCTCAATAGGGCTATGAAATCTGAATCTCTTAATGGGCTTCTTCTAGCATACAAGTGTGGGAGGTAATTGCATATGCAGAGATGTCCATACCAGCTCTTATTGAGAAGTTGAATTCCTACCTGCTCCCAATGGGGTAGGGAGCTCTCAGGGGTGGGGTGGGGGAATGGATGGAAGCAGCAGCAGCAGGAGAATAGATATTTCATCTTGTCACTGTTGCAGTTCTTCCAAAGCCATGCTGTTGCTGTGTTTTTGAAGTCAATTGATTTGAAAGCAAACATAACAGCAGTAGAGCAGGGACTTCATGGTAGAGCACAAGCTTTTTCATGTGTTAAGTCTTGGGTTCAGTCCTTAGCTCCTCCAGTTAGACGTATCTCAAATAGCAGAGTTGAGAGTGTCTGAAGCCTTAGAGCAGCTGCCAAACAGAGACATTTCTGGGCTTGGTAGATCAGGGGTCTGCCTCTGTATCAGATAGCTTCATACAAACTCTTGAAATGGGATGCTACCATTCCTCCTTTAAATTTACTCAAGGAGAGCAATTGGCCATGTGTAATTAATCCCCCACAGGCTCATGAGTGGCTTTCCCCTTCCCCATTTGGGTTGCAGACACAAGAATGCATTTCCAAGTCTCACCTCTGTTGTCCAGGAGAAACCATCTTAGATAGGAATGAAGAACTGTATGTCCGAAGTGCCCTTTTGGTTTTGCTCAAAAGTGGTTATTCAAGGCTGTTTGATACATTGCTATTTGAGCAGATAGTCATTAACTGACCTGCAGGGTAACCAGCCTAAATTATAATGCTTGAAAAAACTTCAATGTATCTTTTCTTTTTTAAAAATATGCGTGCTATAAGGATAGGATTCACCCTGGTATTTCTTTATTCATGTCAGAATCACTTACAAAGAGTAATTTTATACATACAAAATAACAATATACATAAAAAAGGCTGAAACTAGATATCATTTGCCCAATAGTGGGCCGCCCGTTCACAGTGGTGAGTGTCAGCCAGTCTTGAGTTCCATTGCTCAAGATGGAGAATGTGTGGACTTCTCACTTTTACCCTGAAAAACCGTTTGCAATCCACTTATTCCAAGGTAGGCACTAAAGTGTATTTTAATTTGGTCCTTAAAAATGAACTTCTGTTGACTCCCTTTCCATTAATGATTAATGGTTTATCCATGGCTGATAAACCTGTGGCGTGATAATGACTCTACTGTGTAAAAGTTGTTGACATCTTTCAGTCTCGGAAGACTATGGTATCGCGCTTCTGGAACAGAGTGTCCTCTCCAGTGCGCGAAGCCTGGGTAAAGTAGGTATGGAGGATAGACTGTTTCCCATGCAGCAAATCCCCCCTCTCCACGTCGCTGAAATGGTCCAATGGAAAGGCAGAGGCCAATACGGTTGGTTCCAGCGGCGTTGCAGGAGTTGCTAGAACGTGACTGTGTTCAACCATGAACTGCCTTAGGGACTCCCGGCTCTGGATTTTGCCTCGAGGTTGACTCCTGAAGCCTTTTCCATAACTGGATGTAGCCACAAGGCAGTGGAGGTTTGGGATCAGAGTTTTCCTTCTCTCAGATGAGCTGCCTTCCCAGGCTATGGAGTTCCATCTACCTGTTGGCTATTTAGTCCCCTCTTACTACAAGTACAGCCAAACTGAGGGCCTATTCTTATTCCCAGCCCCCAAGGGATAAGAATAAAAGTAAAAGTAAAATGTAAATGTAAAATGTGTAAAAGTAAAAATGTACCATTAGGACACATTCATTCAACTACATTTGTAGTATAAGGTTGGGCTACTTTAAGGTTTCAGAGGCAAGCACTGATTTGTTGTTTGAGTGAACTAATGTCTTTAAAGTGAGAATTATTTTGGCATTCAGCAGTTGTGCAGGAGCTTCAGGAATGGATGGTTGTTTGAAAGCAGTCCCTCCTTTTTTTTTTTTTTTTTTAAGCTGATATTGACAAAGCCCTGAAAGCATTAAACCAGAGGTCATGGCAAAGCGCTTAGGCTGTAGTTTCTGTGATTGGGGAGCCTAAATATTTATCCTGGTCTGTCCCTAATGAAAACAAATTGTCAACAGTTGTTCAGTAACTGACTAAATTAAAATCTGTAATTAGTCAATTAGATTAAAGAGTTGGCACAACCTGATTGTATCATGCTGCTTAGGTTATTAAGAGAAAGGGTGTGATTTTTAATTACTGAATGCTAATTTTGACAGTTTCAAATGGAAACAGACGTTTCCCCCCACTACCCCCACCCCACAACTCTCCTGTCTTTGTGAAAGAAGGCAACACTAAATGTACTTTAGCCTCCATAAAAGATTTGAAGTTCCTTTTCTCTAAATCCAGAGGGGAGGGGGGCTTGCTCAGGAACAACCCTTGCATGGGAGGGGGAAAAGTTGTTGATATGGCTAAATTATTTTTGCTACTGGCAATGGAGCATTTTTGCCATAAGTGTAAGAGCAGTTGGTGAATCTCACTTTGTGGGTTGTTTTTAATATCCCTTTTAAGGAGTCCAGACCATGAGAAGCGTTCAGACCATTTGTAGATCAAAACCCTACAGTGATGTCAATAGTAATCTGCTTCCCTGTAGTGAATGTACTCCTTTGGGGACAGGAGAAGTGTGTGTGGGGAGTGAGGTGGGGGGTGGGATGTATATATTTTGAAGCTGTTTGTATGGTAGATCATGTTCCTGTTTCAAACTGCACTTCTTGACACAATGACTAGAACACTCATTCATTCAGCGGTCTATGTTGGCTGTTCCCCCCTTTCCCTCTCTTTGTGCTTGTTCTTGCTGAGTTCACTTGTAATCTGCTGTTGGCATGGGTTGCTTGTTAGAGAGGGCATGGGGGGGGAGCCCTGTACAATTCTTTATCTCCTGCTTTCCCTGCTTAAAGATCACTCTGAACAGCCTTAGCTAAGATGTGTAGTGCTGAGATGCTAGTGACATAGAAGTGAGTCATTCTCCCCCACCCCATTCTTCCTCTGCTCTTTTCTCTCACTCCCCCCCTCCACTGCTCCAGGTTATGCAGGCTTTGATCACCAGAGGAGAGGGATGAATGTTGGTTTGGGAAACAGAAAGCAAAAATGGCTCTGTGTTCAAGGAATGGACACTCCATTCTTCACTTTTTTGCCCTTGTTCCACTTTAGTAGTTTGCTTCGGGGCAACATGACCGACTGCAAAAAATGAAAATCTGGCTCTGTTATGAGGATCTTTGGCATACTTTTGACTTCATGCTTTTTCTGTTTCTGTACTGACCCCTCCTCTCCTTTTTTAAAAAAAAGTTTGTCTATGAAGGGATGTGTCTGGATGTCTGTGTCTTTAAGAGGCTGACAGACTTGTAGCTCTGGGTAAATACAAACCTTGTAAACCTTCCTTCATTTCCTTTCTATGGTCCTTTCAGGGGAACAAAGGGACTCTGCAATTCAGATACAAAGCTAGAGGAGACTTCACTATATCACTAGGGCTGCCACCCCAGGGCCCTGCAGCAAAGAGAGGAGAGATTTTTGTTAATAGGGAGCAGAATTCAGAAAAAGACCCTTTTCTCCAGTTCCTAGAGCTGGCAATTAAATATTGTGTTACACTGGTGCAACGTGTGTGACTGTGAGTGGGGCTTTCCTGTTCTGTTGATCATTTCCTTCCTTACCTAGCAAGCTTGGATTTGCTTTTACCTTTTGTAACATATTTTCTGTGTCTCATTTAAATACAGTCCTTTGATCTTCTGATAATAACAAGTTACCCAGTCCTACAGAACTTAATATTTCAAGGTTTTGTATGTGTTTGCCTGGCTTGCAGCAATGGTAGCTTTTAAAAGGAAAGAAATGTAGCATTTGTGCAGCTCAAAACTCAAATAGCAGCTGTTGGCCTATGTTTTGTTGTATGAGTCTTGGAAGCGCCTGCAGTGCACTCAGGGATGTGTGTGGCATCCTTTAGCTTTGGGGAAAGGAGGGAGAGTGTGACATTCAGAGAGCCAGAAAATGCATCAGGTTGTTTCATATCTAGCAAATCCCAACAATATCACAGTAAGAAACTTAAGGCTGGACTGTAATCTGTTCTTATTGGGGAGTAAGTTTCATTGAACTCTGTGGGACTTATTGCATAAACAGGCTTAGCCTTCTGCTATAAGTAAAGGACCAAAAGACAAAAGACCAAAAAGAGTGCTCAAGCAGTTTCATCCAATTGAATACCGTACAGCTGGCGAGCAGTATGGCTTAAAGACATAATATCCAATTGATAGGACATGAGATTCCTAGTGCACAGCTAAGTGTCGGCAAGAATTCACGCACGTTGTTCACATACTGCCCTGCTCACTTGAGTGTATATCTTTAGCTTTTACAGCATAAGAACATAAGAACAGCCCCACTGGATCAGGCCATAGGCCCATCTAGTCCAGCTTCCTGGATCTCACAGTGGCCCACCAAATGCCCCAGGGAGCACACCAGATAACAAGAGACCTCATCCTGGTGCCCTCCCTTGCATCTGGCATTCTGACATAACCCATTTCTAAAATCAGGAGGTTGCGCAATACACATCATGGCTTGTACCCTGTAATGGATTTTTCCTCCAGAAACTTGTCCAATCCCCTTTTAAAGGCGTCCAGGCCAGTCGCCATCACCACATCCTGTGGCAAGGAGTTCCACAGACCAACCACACACAAAAGGTGTTGTGGGGGGGGTCGAACCCTCCTCCATCCCCCGCCTTAGCTCACCATGCTCTGTAACTTCAAGAATTTTTCTTCAAGCCAAGTTCCCCCCACTCACTTTATAAGCTGGCACTGAACAGCAGACATGGCTGCCCCAGTTGCGTCTACTTTGGCCATTTGAAGCAGGAGGATTCAAGGGAGAGAGTGCCCCAGTGGGAAGTTTGTAGTCCTTCTACTCTGTAGATCTCTTCTACTTGGAGACCTTGAGCAGTACTGTAATGGTGTGTATGTTGTGTTGTAAATCTTAAGGTGTATTTTTTTTTTTAAACCAACCACACCATTTTGTCTTGAATCCTTTAATCTCCTATAAGTTAGGGGGAAAAGTTGCAAGGATATAAGAATATGACTTGGGGCCAACCTAAGCATGATAGAACTCATTTTGGAAAATCCTCACCATTTTTTGTTTTGCTAAAACACCTCCGAAGGAGGAGAGATTTGAATCAAGGGCACAGCAAGGAAATATCCCTCCTCTCCCTATTCTCAATCTATTCCTCCCCTGAAGTTTATATAAGTCATAGAGTAAAAGGACGTTGAGATGCGGTTTATGATCTAAGATGTATTTCAGCTGAGTCTGAAGATGGACAATAGCTCATAAGAGAGTTAAAAGTGTTTTGCCAGAGATCCACTTCCAGTGGTGTGAACGTATTTTTTTGCCCCATTGTCACTCTTGGATCAAACAGCTTGTGTATGAGTGTTACAAAAGCCCATTTACTGAAGGCAAAAGTTGGACCCATATATATATACTGCCAGTAGCCAGCAGTCTTCTGAACTGCCTTCAAAGATCTGAAATAACTTAGAAACCCTTGTCATGGTTGCATGTAATGTACCTTCTTTCTGCTGAAACCGAAGGTGACAGTCATGAGTTTTACTTTCAGACTTTAGAGCAGAAATGGGGAAAACAGATGTGTGAAATGCTTTGCCATGACCTGGTAGCATATCTCCTTTATCTGTACATTAACTTCCTGAGGAAAGTAGCTCCATCTAACCTTTCTGGGGTTTTTTTCGGGGGGGGGGGGGATGGACGGACAATGACTCTTGTGGTGATCAGGATTAGGCTTCCAGTGCATTTCTTCATTGAGTGGTTTGTACCTTGATCTAAATACGTCAGTGTTTCTGCAGTCACTATAGGTCAGTGGTGGCTAACCTATGGCACGCCTGCCAGAGAGGGCACGCAGGATCCTCTCTCTGGGCACGCGCGCTGTCACCCCAGCTGCCTGCCCCTGGGAGGCGCCAGCAGCTGCGGCGTGTCTGCCTGAGGAGCCCGCACAGTCACAAAGCCAGCCTCCTCCTGCTCGGCAGCAGCCGGGGCAAAGGAGGGAGGGGCGAGGCCAAGATGGGGAAGGGAACCGACAGCAGGGGGAAGAGGGAGATGGGGGGGCTGATGCCAAAGACCCAGGCGTGCTCCCAAGGCGCCCCATCTAGCCAGGCCACCCGGGGAGGAGGAAGGCTGAGAGGCCCTGTGAGGGGATGTTTCTCACATCACCTGCCCCTCTGCCCAGCAGCCCAATGGGAGCGCTTCCTCCCTCCCCTGTCTGGGGTAAGGCGGGCAGCTCACATGCAGTGTGTGGGCCGGCACAGCGAAGCTGCTGCTGTGGGCTTTGGGGTGCCAGCCCTGCACATGGTGCTGGTCCTTACTTACTAAGAAGTAAGTCTCATTAAAGTCATTGGGGCTTGCTCCCAGGAAAGTGTGGCAAGGATGGCAGCCTGAGAGCCTAATCCTATTCATGTCTACTCAGGAGTCAGTCCCATTATAGTCGATGGGGCTTGCTCTCAGGAAAGTGTGGCTAGGATGACAGCCTTGGAGCCCGCTCCTGTGCATGTCTGCTCAGAAGTAAGCGCCATTACAGTGGATGAGGCTTAGTCCTAGGAAAGAGTGGCTGGGATTGCAGCCTTAGAGCCCACTTCTGTGGGTGGGGCTTTCAAAAAAATTTTTTTTTTCTTGTTTGAGAAAATGAGCAGTGGCAAGGTCTTGCAGCCAACATGTCCCTGCCAATATTTCTTCCCAGCATGTAATTAGTCTGTGGAACTCTGCCACAGGAAGCAGTGGTGACAACTTGCCTAGATGCCTTTAAGTAGGGATTGGACAAAGTTCTAGAGGAAAAGTTCATTATGGGTTATAAGTAATAGTAGGTAAAAGATGTTAATGTATGAGTTGTTTTTTCTAAACTAAAACCTCAGTATTCATGTTAAATTGCCGTGTTGGCACTTTGCCATAAATAAGTGGGTTTTGGGTTGCAGTTTGGGCACTCGGTCTCTATCGCCATCACTACTGAGCTCACTGTAGCTCATTTGCCCACATATATAGAATAAAACTCCAGTGCTCTGGAAGGGAGAGAGGGAATTTGGCTCAAGATCATTGGAGTAAAAGAGTTTGAGACAATTTGTAGAATGTGTTTCATTTGGTCATTGACCAAATAATATGGTGAATGTGCATGTTTCCATTTGAATAAAACAAGCCTTCTAAGATATAAACTGTGTGTTAAGATTATGCACATGCATGAGCAGGCAGGTCCCAGCCTAGCAGCTGTGAGAGTCCTTCTTATAAGGCTGTGCATACCACCTGTGATGGGTGGAAGCATTTGTGCATGAGATTGTGTTGCATGGTCGCAATCCTGTGCATAGTAGGGAGGAAACTCCACTGAATATAATGCAACAATTTTCAGTCTTTTTCATCTCGCAGCACACTGAGAAGGCACTAAAATGGTCAAGGCACACCATCGGGTTTTTGACTATTGCAAGGCACACTACACTGACAGCAGGGGCTCACATTCCCCATTGGCCCTACTAACAAATGACCCTCCCCCAAATTACTGCGGCACACCTGCAGACCGTCCACAGCACACCAGTGTGCCATGGCACAGTGGTTGAGAGAGGCTGAAATAATGGGATTTACTTCTTAGTAGGCATATATAAGATTGCATTATAAATATGGCAGCTCTATAAACTATCAATGGGAAGTGTAAAATTATAGTGTCCTTGGTTGAAGAACTTGCTAACCTTTATGGCAGGAGTGTCATGGTGATATCCTTGTGCATAGGTTTGTCCATTAGTTGCGTATTATTTCATGCTAAAAAAGGGGAAGATGATAAGCTGCAGTATTTAAATACAAGCTCATTACATTTGTTTTGAAGAGGCATACGGTATAACTAGTGTTAGCTGATGCCATTTAGGGCAAAAGGTTTCAAATTCTTGTCTTGTATAAACAGGTATCTTTGGTAAACCCACATAGTAGGCACAGGGCACAGTCTATAATGTTGCATTTTTGTTTGTGTTTGGAAAGCAGCAGGATTGGTGCTTGAAATTATTAACAGGAGGCTTGGCTCTCTCTCTCTCCAGTGCTTATGAAATAGGTTTTGTTCAGTCAAGATATAGTTTCGCCTTTCCCATGAGTCAGCAAGTCTGTCATAGCAGCCATGATTGGGGTAAGATTCAGATAACATCTGCCACTGCTGGCTCCTTTTATCAGGGCTGGCTGCAAAACCTGCTCCTCAGGTTCTGAGTAAACAGACAACAAACATATATGAAAGTTGCAAGGAGATGTGTTTCAGATGAGCTGAAACTGCCTTTCTAATTGGGTTGAAGTTGTGATCATGTCAGAAGCCACATGTACAAATGAAAACAGTCAATTTGGTGCTTCCTTAAAAAAAAAAATACAACTGGAGATAGTACAGTATTAAATTTTGACTGACAGGTGAGCAGGGATGCTCTTTTGGAATTTGTTTTGCAATGAGAGAGCCCTAAGATTCTGAATTGAGGATGTGGGAGGAAGAGAAAGAGAATTTTGCATGTGTTTTCAACCAAGAAGCACAAAAGACAAATAGGCTGGAGGAATCGGAGAGGTGCTGTCTCTTTAAACTGAAATGGCTGTTGGTTTATTGCTAACTGTGGGGGAGGGGAGATGCGTTATACCCTGGTGACTTGATGATAGGGAGGTCCATAGCAAGCTCTCAGCTTAAGCCCTGACAGAGCAGGGTGGGAGGAGCAAGGAGGAGAAATAGCCGCTGCCTTGACAATTCAGCACACTTTGCAGTTAGAGGCTGCCTGGGCTTTTTCGGCAGCACTTGAATTCCTCCTAAACTGAGGAGTAAAAGATGTGCTCTCTTGTTGATGCAGGAGAAAAGATCAACCCTGCAGAAATATCACTGGCACAGTACAAGCAGGAGGAATATGAATGACTGAGCAGAGTGAAGGGGGCAGTAATTCCTAATGCTCAAGCATGTGTGTGCGTGATGCATGATCAGCTACTGCTGCCATCCCCCCTCCTCTTCTGGTGCCTTTCTGCTCTTTGCACACTAGGTGCCATGTGCTGTTGGGAAAGAGAACATGGAGCACTGGGGAGCTAATGAGCAATGCACACTGTTCTTGATTCCTTGAAGGTGTTGCTCTTCTTTTTCAGAGCCACAGGGTCCTTTCTCTCTGGTGACTGGAAAGGGGGGAATACCACATGCTATCCTGAAGGCTGTGCAGCTAACGAGGGTTGACGTGGGGCTTTATTCCTGCAAAGAACATACCCGTGCATTTCAAAACTACCACTGGTGCCCAGCCCTTGTTGCCACTGCTGCTTACTCTTATGGCATGCATATGTTTGAAGAGACACTTTGCCAACAGTCTGAGGCTAAGAGGCAAAGAAGGAAGGCCCATAGCCAGGGAGACAGACCAGGGACAGACTGCACTTGCTCCCGGTGTGGAAGGGATTGTCACTCCCGGATTGGCCTTTTCAGCCACACTAGACGCTGTGCCAGAACCACCTTTCAGAGCGCGAAACCATAGTCTTTCGAGACTGAAGGTTGCCAATACAAATGCATGTAGCTAGAGCAGCTATTGTCACCCACTGTGCTGTGGCACATGGGTGTGCTGCGAGCGATCTATAGGTGTGCCACAGGAATTTGGGGGAAGGTCATTTATTAGTAGGGCCAATGGGATCTGTGAGCCTCCCACTGGCAGCATGGTGTGCCTTGTCAATTGTCAAAAACCTGATGGTGTGCCTTGACAATTTTATTGCCTCATCAGTGTGCCATGAGAAAAAAAGGTTGAAAATTGCTGAGCTAGAGTATGGCAGCCAGGCTTGGGTTCTGCTCCCTTTCCTGTAGGTCATAGGCTGGATTTGTAAACAGGTTTGCATTTAGTCATTGTGTCTGAAATGGTTCTGTAATGAAGATTTTGACTGAATTAAGTGCAAGTCATGCTTAGCTGTGTTGTATTGTGTCTGAGAGTCTGGCCAGCTGCAGGTTTGGATGATGGGATCTTTTGCAAGGAAATGCCTCTTTCCTTTCTATCCTTGTTTGGATAGCATCACTCTTCCTTTCCTGTAAAAGCTTAAAATCATGCTCCAGTTAGGGTGGTTTGGGAATCACTTCTGATAAATTGAGAAGCCACATCTGGGTATTTTTAGTAAAGTTTAGACAGTTTTCTACACACCAGCAATAAGTGAACATGGTTCACTTATTGGACACGGAGCTTTCATTCTCTGTTGTGGATCTCTTGTTGTGTTAGAGGGGGCATATCTATATGCAGTATATGCCTCCCTTTTTATCAACAAGTCTTAGCAATACATAGTATTTGTATCAGCAGGGTATAGCCCTGTATAGCCCTTTTGCTATACAGAGAGAGACTTAAAAAAAATTAGTCATGTTATCGAATGACCCTATGGATGTTTGTATTCCAGCTTGCTTTGTGCTTGGAACTTAATGGGGGTTAAAATATTTCCTAAGCATGTGAAGAGTTCTCTTCTCTCATTGCTTAATAACCACCAGCTGGAGTTACGGTAAAAATCAGTGTGCCAGACATCTAAGAAGACTTAGCCCTGTTTAGGCATTTAGCTGAGCCTATGTTCTGAATAATTGTGGCAGTTGTGGGAATTATGAGCAGGGGAAAATGCTGCCTGGTTTTTCTCTGTGTATTTGTGAGAAACAATACATAGTATACTGCCCATATCTGAGAGGTTTGCAGTTGGGATATAGGCTCTGTATAAGTCCCATTTTGTGAAGTCTCTTTCTCTATTATTATGTAGGTGCAGAAGTAGTGAGTGTGTATGTTTGGTAGAAACCAGCTTGGGGATAATACAGCATGTTCTGTGTTGGAAGAAGTAGTTTTGGAGCAAAGGGATGTGTGAGAACTCATCTACTGAAAAAGTGTATATTGTGTCCCTGCTGGAAGTTATTTCCGGCAGGATAGGAAAGGATAATTGCTTCTTTTCCTTAGAGTTTGAAGAAGAGGAAGAGAAAAACAGAAGTTGGGAAGAAGTCAGATTTTTGATCAGGCTAAGGTGCTGTTGTGACTGTAATAAAGGGAACTTCAAATCGGACTGGCTCCATTTGGTTTCACACCACAATTCATATTATAATGCTGATTTGTAAAATGAGGTCAAAGAAATTCACAGGACTAATTTGGTCTTCCTGGCACCAATCTGAGTGCAGGCCATAGGGGCCCTGAGAAACCTCCTGTGTGTTACTGCCTGCCTGAGATTGCGAGCAGTACGTGGTACCCCATCATAACTATCTGGTTGCATCTGGTTTGGTGGGTCACAAGTTGTGCAGGCCTGACTGTACTTTCAGGTCTTGAATCTATCTCCTGGAAACTGGGAGATGGCTGCACTCTGATGGTTGAGCCTGCAGGGTTTCGAGCAGTGCAAAGATGCAGTCTTTCTGTAAGAGTTTTTCATCAGCAATGCATATGCTGACCCTTGGGTCAAAGGTTAGAAATTAGAGGCTTCAACAACAACCTTAACCAGATTGCTTGAACACTATCGCATTTAGAGGCACTCTTTACTCTGCTCAGAAATGCTGTTCTTTCCACCACCAGGCTGCTTACTTTTAGCCCCCAAGTGGATTGCAACCTTAAGCAGGGTCTTGCCTGTTCTTTTCTTCCTCTGGAAAAGGCCAGGGTACAAACACCTGGATAACCCCCAATGTGTTGAAAATTGTATTGGCTATTGGTTGTTTTGGGCTTGATAGTTGCTTTGGGTTGGGGCCAGCATGTGTCCATAAAGGCTCCAGGTCAAACTGTGTTTAGTTTGATATGTATGGACCAGAAGCTTTTGTATCCTAAGGCACAATGTTTTACTTCGGGGATTGTCTAGTGTTCTTACTGCCTATTTCAGCCATTTTTAGTGTTTCCTATTTTTGTATGTCGTACATCAACTTTTGTAACAGTGTAAGCCTGTGTATGTCTACTCAGAAGTATGCCCCAATGTATTCAATGTGGCTTAGGAAGGTGTGTAGCGTTGTAGCTTAAATTAGGTTTTACAAAAAGTGAAAGCCTTGCTTTCAAGCAATGGTTTGATGTATTTTTCTGTTTGGGTTTAGAAGAGGCTTTCAATTCAGTTCTGCTACTTTTTCGGAAAATTGAAGGTTCGGGTTGATTCCCTGATTTGGAGTGAAGCAGAGCGGTGAGGGTAGCTGACAGGGAAAGGAAGGTCTTGCATAGAAGTGGCAAGTTCTTTTCTAACCTGCCTTTGTTACCCTTTCTAATTCATGGAAATTGCCATGAAAAGACAGATGGTCTTTAAAAGTTGACTTCTGCCTCTGCTTTATCTTTTTCAGAGCTTCCTCTCCCTTCTAGGAAGCAGGGAGAACAGCCTCAGCTGGTTATAGACCAGTGATGGAAGTTGTAGCAGTACAAATTGAGGTTGTTGACACTATAAGTCTTCAGTCTTTTTATATCTGTAGATTTTCTTTTTGGCATATTGATGATTCAGTCCAGGCACAGGTTACAGAATCTACATCTGTATACTGTTTGCTCTAAAGGTGAAATGCTGGAGTGAGTAGTGGAGTTTTTCAAGGTGTTTGGGATTTGTCTGCAGAGATACAATGCTCACATTTGCATTTTAGTTTGCTAATAGCCATAAGGCTGGTTGGAAATCAAAACAGTTGAGAATGTTGGGTCAGGTGGAAGGTAACCTTTTTATTGCATGTATTTTCATCAAACTTTATGCATCCGAGTTGTTGGAAGTATGGTTTTAAAAATTAACCCAGAACACTGTAGTTTATGATCATATTTTTGGACATTGTGTGTGTGTGTGTGGGGGGGGCTAAAGCTTTAATTTTTTTTTAAATATCTTAATTCCAGACTACTTTTAACAATATGAGTGTTCAAATCTGAGTTTTCTATCACCCTTCTCCCTAAAGGGTTTCATTGTTTACCACAATATCATATCTTGATGCAGGCAATGGTTTAATTCAGTGATTTGTCTGTGGTGTGCAGTGTGGGATTATGATTAAATACCCTGCAAACAGTACTGGGGTTGGGATTGCTTAGTTTAAATGAGAAAACGTGAAAATTACTTGCCAACTAAAAGAAATGTATGCATATCATGAGACTTCTGCAAAGCAGGCCTGGATATGTTGTGAACTTCAGAGCTTCTTGTAGAAATTTTCCTGTTTTGAGATGGATTCTCTGGGACTGGAGGAGACAATTAAAAGCTGGTTTGGCAACCCTTTTGGAGATGATGGTGAAGTATCCTGTGCAAAGGAAGAAGTTATTGTAAACATACAGTCTGCCACAGTCCTCTTTAGCTAAAATTCACTGTACTTAATCTTAAAGTTAATGGTGGGGGGCACTTTTGTCCTGAGTGGAAAAACCAGCTAGGGGGGGATAAGAGACAGAAGCCAGCATTATATATGTACTGTATCTTCTACTCCTGAACCAGAGATTCCTTCTTTATGCAATTCTGGTCTTGCGTTTCCACTCAATACTCTCTCTCCAACAAATCTGAGTACATTTTGTACGTGGTTTGGTAGTCTTTCCTGTGTCAGAGCAAGGAGACCACTTTAATTTTATGTGTGATTTTACTGTAGCAATATATGGCTGCAACTATTTTTGTTTGTTTGTTTTTAAGAGCCTTGGTTTTTAAAGTATGAGAGGGAAGGGGGTAAGGGTGGAAGGGGAAGTGCTCAATATGCATAAAGATTAGAAATTGCAAAGGGTGGGGAGGACCATTTGTGAAATGGAGTGTGTTGCATGGGGCTGAACAATAGAGAGGTTGCTGAGGCTTGGGGAGCAGAGGACCTAGAGCAGATGCAGAGCAGTCAGGCTAGAATGTGGAAGGAGGTGGGGGGAGGGCTTATTTGCATAACTGATTGTTGCCCTGGGGATTAAGCAGGGGGAAGGCAGGCAGGAGGAGTACAAAGAAAAATACAGAAGATGAAGAATGTTGATCTCGCTCTCTCTCTCTCTCTCTCTCTCTCTCTCTCTCCCCCCTCCCACTTGTGCTCTGTCACTTCTCCTGTTGGGTGCTGGCTGTTGCTGCTGCAGCCCACGCAGTTCACTCATGCCATCCTGCTGACATATACTTCTGCTGGGTGTATCACCAGGGTTGCAATCTGCTTCCCTCCTCTCCCCCCACCCTGCAGGAGGGAGGTACGCAAGGGGGAGGCACAGACCCATTGCCAAGGTACTAGGTTTTTTTTAACAGCTCCCGATGCCAGCTACGAAAGGCAGTGACTCGGCAGCCTGCAACATTAAGATAAAGTCCAAAGAAAGACCTCTGGCTGTGTTATAAGCGAACTTGCTGTACGCCCTTAAATATTCGATCTTGTATAGTGAAAATTAGCTTGACTTTTTTTGCATCTCCCTTTAAAAAAATAAAATAAAAATTTGCTTCCTTATTTGGATTTTGCATCTTGAATTTAGTTTTGCTAGGTTGAATGTAGAGTTAATTTTTAAGCAGTAGTGTGTATTTACCCTGCCCCTGAGAGCAGGGTGTATCCTGAAGCTGCCTTGGTCTCACTTGCGACTCTTGGAAGTGAATTCTGCTTTGCTGGGGTACAGCAGTGAGTGCTATCATCCAGCTCCTTTTAAAAACTTAAATAAAGTCAAGCTGTCAACATGGTGCAGAGTGGGTGAACTGCATTGCTTAACTTTACTCACATCCTGATGTGCAGCTTCTGTGTTTATTCTAACAGATACTTTTGAGTTCCTTAGCTTGGTTGCAGAGCCATTGGGGGAAAGTTGTAACCAATTGAACTTTTGATGCAGAGGTTTTCTGTTTATTTGCCCACCAGGCGCAGGTTTGAAAGTAAGAAAGATGGTAAGATTTTTGATTGCAGTTGTGTAAAACGTCTAATATGCTCCAGGCTATATGTAGATGGCACATTGTAGTGCTCTTATGAAAATACTGAACCCCGTTTGCCATGGGTCCTGCTGGCATGCATGTAAGGTGTACACAGAATATATAAGGAACCTGTATTGTAAATAGCCAGTTCTTCCGCTTAGGCTGGACCTATATGTTATAACTACAGTGGGCGTCTGCTGAAAATCTGTAGGGGGTAATTCTCCCCCTCTGTAATTTTATTCTGGTAAGCAGCAGTTGGTGGGAGAGCAGGGGCAGTGAGAGAGGAAGAAGCAGCCATAGGGTTATGGTTTGCAGCAGCAGTCCTGTCTCAACTCTTACTTAATGTCTAGTTGCACCTTAGCATGGATTCTTGTCTGCTTAGATCTGGTTACAACAAACAATAGACCCCTGTCCTTGGGGAACGTGCGCAACCTGACACCGACCTCACAGTCCCAAACAGTGGCGTTGCTAGGGGGGTGCGGGCTGCACTGGGCGACACGCACTGGGGGGGTGACGTGCACTGGGGGGATGACATGCTAAAATTACGGTGGTTAGGAGTAACCCTACCATGTTATATACCGTTGGATGCGGAATTCCTAGAAGAATGCAATGCAAAAAACCAGAGTGAAATATCTGCTTTCTATCAAAAGATGTGGCCAAAAAACCAGAGGACAAAAAAATGCATGGATCCCTATGGAAAGTGAAACTGAGCATTATCACGTGTTTACTTGCAAGTAGGCGAACTTGCTTTATTCTGTCAGAAAGGGCAGGCTGAGAGGAATCCAATGACACCAGAATGGTCCTGATCTAATGAAGGCAACCCCCAAAAAACCTGAGATGGAAGTCTCTCCCTCCAAGCAGACAAATGTATTGAGCCCTACAGAAAGCAAAACTAAGCCTCATGGTTGCGTTTACTTGCGAGTAAGAAAACGTGCCTTGGCTGGTGGTCAGGCCAGGCAAAGGGGAATGTGAAGCCACCAGAATGGTCCTGATCTGATGGAACTGGAGCTCAACAAATGCTCCAGAAGGCAGCCTCCCCCCGCCCCACTAAAAAGGATCAAAACAGAGGCTTCAGCTAATCAGGTGAACTGTTTGAGACTTGCAAAGCCAGGTGGATCCTGACAGTGATCTGGTTTAAACAGAAGTTCTTAAATTGTACTGGGCACAGGGTAGGGCTGAAAACTTTACTGATTTTGGAGGGGGAGTGTTATTGCAGGCAGGCTACAGAGGAAACTCACTTGGTGGAACAGGGCTGACTTCTGCTTATTTAATTATTTGTTTTACTTTAGTTATTTATACTTATTTTAATATGCCTGATGATGTCACTTCCACCATGACCTCACTTCTGGTGGGTCTTGGACAAATTGTCATTCTAAAAAGTGGGTCCCAGTGCTAAAAGTTTGAGAACTGCTGCAATAAGGTGTTAGTAAGTTGACACCCTGGGGGTGGGGGTGTGACACTACTATTGACCAAAATCGCTAACATCATAATTTGGAAGAATAATACCATCATGTTATATATCAATCAATGTGTAATGTCATGCAGAATGTGTTTTATCTTTGTTCTTTCTAAAGTTACAGCCAAAAAAACCAGTGGGGGCAGAGTGATGGTACATCACCATGCCCACCACTTGGGGTGCTGCTCTGCCCACTGCACGGGGGTGTGTGTGACGCGCTGGCATCCCGTACTGGGTGACGCGAGCCCTAGTGACGCCACTGGTCCCAAAGCTTTCTATGGAGAGTTTCTGAGTACTGGTGCTCCCACGTGGGGGTCTGTTCACTCTGATGCTGTGCCTGGTGGTGTGAAAAGGAGCTGCTGCGGTTGTGCAGTCTTGGCAGCCATGCAGACAGTCCCATGTCAACACACCATTCTTTCAAAATACAAGGGTTGTATCATGCCTGAGGAATTCCTCCTGGCACGATTGGCAGTATCCGCCATTGCTGCAGCTATGGGATATCTCAGCAGCTGAATCAGAACTTGCCTTCGGTAGGATGACTTGCCAGCACAGAACACTATAGCTTGATGGCATTCCTTGCAAATGATGGGAGACAGAGGCAGCCTGTCTTGAACCGATCTGCACAAATGTGCTGATTCTAGTGAATACCTGACTATATTTGAGAGTTTCTCCACGTATGTACAGGTGGTCCCCTTATTAGTTATGGTTAGGGACTGGAAGACCTGAACTGGTAGGGAAATTACTTTTAAAGGGGAATTTTCCTCTATAGGAAAGAATGTAAATGGGGGTCCTGTATGTACATCCAGACCCTTCATTGACCTTAAAGAGGGAAACTGTATCCCATATGGAACAAGGTAGGGATAGGAACTGCAGAGTGGCATGCAGTCCTGAACCCACACAAACCAGTACGTCCCCTTTAGCTCACACCCATCTGCTGCCTTCCCCAGTCTTTCACATGGAATCCAGTCTGGCTCCATCCTCTTCTCATGCTTTAGTGTATGAAAGGAGGATGGAAAGGGTTTGTTTCTCTTGGCATCTACTGCCACCGCCACCTCTATTGTCCAGCAGAGGCAATGCCGGGAATGCAGCATTCGCCCTTTGGCATTACAAGAAACAGTGTCACCTGGAATGGCTGGCAAAGGGGATTTTGAGAGCCTAGCATTACCTCTACAGCTGTTCGAGGATCTGTAGCAGCGATACTTGATTCTGAGAGGTAGGGGAAACATGGACAGTTAACTCTCCATCTCTCCCTCAGTGTCCAATGCTGCTACTTCCTCTGATCACTGCAGAAGGAATGCTGGATCACCCTCAGTGTTGCTAGTTGCCGAGAAGAAGATGAGGAGGGTGTTCCTCTTTCCTTTGGTGTCTTTCTCCCCCCTTATGACCTGTGGAGGGAATGCTGATAGCTCAGTATTCTCTCTGCAACCATTAGAGGAAGTGGCAGCGGTACTGGATGCCAAAGGAGAGGTAAGTGAAGTGGGCAACAATCTGGAATTACCCTCCCTTTTAGACCAGTTGATGACAGCAGCAGCAATAAAAGCATTGACAATGCTGTAATAAAGATGTTCCTTTAAGAGCTTGGAGGGGATGGAAAGGTAAAAATGGAGCATGTAGGCTCAGCAACAGCAAATTCAAAATATCAGAGTTGTCCCTTCAGGAGCTCAGAGGAGTAAGAAGGTTTGCAAGTGAGGCTGCTTTTACTCTAGTTCTTCAAAAAGCAGAGGACTTAAAAGCAGGGAACCGTTTAACAAGGGAGATTTGTATATTGTACTGGGGTTCCTCATTATAAGAATGATAGTTATCTCCCCAGGAGGCCCCATATATCTGAACAGAGAAGTTTCTTTGTTTAGGAAATGAGAGGAAAATGGAGGAGACTTGGTTGTAGTGCTTGGAATGCTCTGTTTGTATATTTTGTAGTGACCACTCTGTATTTTGATCGCTGGCATCGCTAGAGGAGTATGGGGGGGGTGCGGGCTGGACCAGGTGACGCGCCGGGGGTGACACGCTTTGGGGAGGACGTGCTAACATTGCTGGGTTAGGAGCTACCGCATCATGCCATACACCATTGGATGCGGAATAGCCAGCGGAGTGCATTTCGAAAAACAGAATTGAAATAGCTCCTTTTGTTCAAAAGTTATGGCCAAAAAACCGGAAGGAAAAAATGCATGGAGCCCTATGGAAAGTGAAAGTGAGCCGTAGCGCTCGCGCGTTTATTCGCGGGTAGGCATACTTACCTTAGTCCGTCGGAAAGGGCAGACTGAGAAGAATCCAACAACACCAAAATAGTCCCGATCCAGTGAATGCAGCCCCCCAAAAACACCCAAGAAGCTCCCCCCTCCCAGCTGCAAGTCTGAGCCTGAATCAAAGCTATGTGGCTGCGTTTACTCACAAGTAGGCATACTTTCCATAGTTGAGGCAGATTGAGAGGCTCCGAGGACATCAGAATGGTCCTCATCCAATGAGTGCAGCCCCCAAAAACTTGGAGAAGGAGGTTCCTCTCTCCCAACTGCCTTCCTCCTAATCTATGAAGCCTTATGGAAAGCAAAGCAGCCTCACAGTTGCGTTTACTTGTGAGTAGGCAGACGAGCCTTGGCTGGTGGTCAGGCCAGGCAAAGGGGAATGTGAGGACACCAGAAGAGTCCTGATTTGATGGAGCTGGAGTGCAACAGAAGGCAGCCTCCCCCCTAAAAAGAACAAAAAAGAGGCTTGAATGGTAAGGGGAAAGTTTTCTATTTTGCACTTGCAAAGCCAGGTGGGTCTTTATCTTGATATGCCTGAAACAGAAGAACTTTAAACTGGGCACTGGGGAGGGCTGAAAATCTCACTGATTCTTTTTGGGGGGTTGTTATTGCAGGCAGACTACAGAGTAAGCTCCATTGACCACTATGGGACTTACTTCAGAGTAGAGATGCATAGGATTGGGCTCACAGGCTGCCATCCTTTCCTGAGAGTAAGCCTCATTGACCACAATAGGACTTACTTCAGAGTAGATTCACTTGGTGGAACAGGACTGGCCCCCCCTTATTTAATTATTTTATTTTAATTTAATTATTTATAATTATTTATTTTAATTGCTTGATGATGTCACTTCTGGCCATGACATCACTTCCAATCGGTCCTGGACAGATTGTCATTCTAAAAAGTGGGTCCCAGTGCTAAAAGTTTGAGAACTGCTGCAATAAGTTGTTAGTAAGTTGACACGGGGTGTGTGTGAGTGTGTGTGAGAGAGACTACAAGTTTTAAAAATCACTAAAATCAGAATTTGGAGGAATAATACCATCATGTTATATATCAATCAATGCGTAATTTCATGCAGAATGCAATGAAACAAACCACATTGAAATATCTGTGTTCTAACAAAAGGTACAGCCAAAAATCCAGTGGGGGCGGGGCGATGGCACATCACCACGCCCACCACCTGGTGTGTTGCCCCGCCCACTGCATGGGGTGATGCGCAGGCCTCCTGCACCGGGTGACGCAAATCCTAGTGACGCCACTGATTGTGATACTTTATATAAGCAGAAAAAGGTCTTTTTTTCATTGACATTTTTCAAGTGGATTGTCTGTTTCTATTGTTTTGTTACTGGAACAGCATCTCTTGGTCTTCTACGGCCCTCTTGCTGTTCTCTGGGCTTGGTGTTTGTTGCTGGTGATAATGCTAAGTGGGAGTCAACAAGTTGCAAATATTGATGGTGCCTATGTATGTGCATGCATTTTCATAAACTGCCCAGTGCAAGTGTTTCCCAAGAGTTGTGCCAGCTACATGGCTGTTGCAGGAAAACAAGTGGAGTAGGTGGGTTACTTGTAAGTGGGATTTTGCAAGTAGTATTAGAGTGCAGGTTTTTCCCTTGCCTTATTATTGTGAGATGTACTGGGGTCACGGAGGTCACAAGGTTTTGTCAGAGACCTTGTTGAATGCAGCAGCTGCCTCTTACCTTACTAAGCCCTACAGTGAACCACATGCATTGGTAGGGTTTGTATTCATGTCCAGGCTGGGCCTGGCCTGGGGCTTGGTGGTCTTGCTCTAGTCTAGGGCATTGGTCTTCACCTCTTTGATCAAGACCGATAATTGGGTCATAACCTGGCTTGTTCTGAGTTCTACTAGTACTGGAGAGAAAGAAGAGTGACTGAGAGAAATTACATGGAGAAGTGGAGAGGAAAAGGATGGGAAAAGGTGATTTTTTTGAAAGGAGCTTCCATGTTGCGTTGGGCTTAGGGATTTGTCTTGGGTCAGGAAAAGTTGAAGACCCTAGCTGCTTTAGGAGTTTAGGGCAGTATATATTTGGCTTGAGCTAAGTAATAATGCCGCTTCTTCTACACCTCTTCCCTCTTGGGTTGGCAACTTTAGGGCTAGGCAGCATCTGTGGGTTTTAGCCCACTAAACACCAGTGGGCTGCTGACCTTTATTTTACATCACCATATTGCAGCAGAGTTAGATTTTAAAAAATTCTTCAGGTGTCTGTTTGAATGAGCACATGCCCAGTATTCTTGTTTATTAGTGTAACAATTTTGCAAGTGAAAGAGAGACATGCACATTAGAAGCGGCAGGTAGTTGATGAGGAGAAAGTGCTTGTATTCCATAACACCCCCATCTATAATAGTGCTACTCAGGTTCCCTATGGAGGGTGTTGCTTGGAGTTTAGGTTGCTGCTGTCTAGCCCAATGGAACATACGAATTTGCCTTCTGCTGAATCTAGAAGTTTCCATAAGCAGTGAGTGTGCAGTCTGGGACCAAATGCCTCACTGGGATGAAATGTCAGGTGTGATTCTGACAAGCAAGTAACCAGTAAGCATCTGTGTGAGGGGAAGGTATGTGCAATCTCTTATTTGTCTAATTTTAAACTTTTATTGTAAATTTAATTTGAATTAATTTAAATTTGGATTTTAACTCAAAGTTAAAGTGTTAATCTAATTTGAGGGAGGGAATTTGGGGATCTCATGAGTGAGACAGCGGCATATCAGCTAGGTGGGTAAAATAAATATATTCAGTTAACTGGACAGGTGAAGCCTGGGGAGCTAACTCTGAAGAGAATTGACAAAATTGACCGACTGAAGAGAATTACAGCTCAAGACTAAACAGGTCTACTCTGAGTAGGACTAGAGTCTGTGAGTAAGATCCTAGGACAGAGGCGCATAGAAAAAAACATAGGACAATAAAAGAAGGGGGAAAGAAAAGCAAATTTTACAGTTTAAATTCTATCTTAAGTTGTGCACTTAAGACTCTAAGCCTGGCTCAGTTTTTTGTTTTGACTTTGTCAAGTCAAGTTTTGTGTTTATTAAATTCGGTCAATCCAAACAGTCAGTATTAAATAAGGGAATGAGGATCTAGAGAGGAAGAGTAAATTTTCCGCCAGCTAACAGAGCTGCAGCCTTGTTGCTCCTGGAGTTATAACTGCCATTCATTGTCCTCCCTTGGAGCCACACACCTGGAAGCCAACCTTTTTAATCAGTCAAAAGAGTAGGGGGAGGAGCTGGATAGGAGTTTAAAACGATGGCCGGCTTGCAAGTGAGCTCTTTCCACAAGCAGTGAGCCTTCTAGGGTCAAGTGCCAAGTAAGACACAGACAAGCAAGTTAAGCATCTATGTGAGTTGAGCCAGCAGGGTGTGGGAGTCAGGGCAACAAACACTCCCATTCCCTGGAGAAAGGGAGTACACAAAACCCTTGACTACCCTACAAGCACTTACAGAGCACACACAAATAATTCCAAGTACATTAAGCTTCCTTGGCTGAACCCAACCAGGAAAGTAAAGTACCACAACAAAACTATGAAGGCAGAAAGCCAGCAATAGGTGGGGGCTTTCCAGTGTATTGCACACAGCATTGTATGTATGACTATATGCCTTGTGGGTATAAGTTGTGGGTGTGTACTCTGCAAATTGCTCCCTGCTCTCAGGGAACAGGTTTGGTCCCTTGAAGACCTCGTAGCCGATGTGAAAAAACAGAGAAAGGCAGAGAAGGATCTCACCAACACGACATGAAGGTTATGTTCAGAGACATGAAGGTGTTGTCACGTCCTCAGGATGATGGCTTCTCAGCTGCCACAGAAGGAAGTCTCCAAGTTGGAGGATGCCTTTCTGGAGAACAGGGAAACAATCTCCCATTGGAGACCTTCTTTACGAGATGCATCTGTACCCACTTGCAGTAAAGATACTCCTCTAGAGAGGAGGGGTTTGGCTCCTTGTAATGAGTGATTCTACAGTCAGGAACATAGATGTGGGTTGTCTGGGATGTATGTATGAACCACATGGTGATTTGCTTGCAGACATAATATCTTGTCTAAATAGGCTGGTAGAGAATGCTGGGGAGGAGATACGGGTTATGGTGCATGTTGGCACCCAGTGGTGTTGCGAGCGTGGGCGCCACATGGGGTGGTTGTCACCCTTTCGCACTGCATGACACCCCTCCCCGTACTCTATGAAGAAGGCCATGCTTGGAATTATTTAAAAAGGGATTGAAAATAAAATGGCCAGTATTATGGCATAGTACAAATAGTTGGTGAGGCCACATCTAGCATCTGGCCTAAATGCCTTTAAAAGAGGATTGGACAGATTTATGGAGGAATATACAAGTGGTGAACACTGAGTGCAGACTCCAGGTTTTAGAGGTAATGTATCTCTTGCCAAGGTACAAATGATTCGCAATAGGATACAAGTATATTGTCTTGTGTGCTTCCAGAGGCATCTGGTGGACTATTGTGATACAGGAAGGAGGACTAGAACGGCCTTTGGTTCCATCCAGCAAGGCTCTTTGTATGTTCTTATGTTAGATCAGTATGTCTTCACTGGCAGTGGTTTTCCAGGGTTTGAACCTGGGACCTTGTACATACAAAGCATGATCTCTGTCAGTGGCTCCCAACGTGTACCCAGGAGTACTTGCCAGGACCTTTAGGAGTACTTGAAAAAGAATTGATTAATGGCAGAAAAAGGCAGGTCTGTATTAGAATGCCTTGCAGGGCTAATATGAGGCTACAAATTTATGGAAATAGGCTGCCAAGGGATATGCAAGTGAAAAAATGTTGGAATCCACTGATCTCTGCCATTGTGCTATGGTTCCTACCCAGACTATGTGGTGCCAACATGCAAGCATTGTGGCTTCTGCATACAATAATCTCTTATTCTTAATAGGAGAGATATGTTGAAGGGAATATTGAAATGAGCTGGAGAATCCATTTTAATGACTAGCCAAGCTCAATTTTATTTCCACACCAACCATGGGAAGTGCAAAACACAGTGCATAAAATGATAGTAGAAGCTATATGTTTAAAAATCGTTTCAGTGGGCAACAGGTATGGCGTGTAATTAGATCAGTCCTTCATCTTTTTCTCCACCCCCTTGGGTCTGCCTCAAGGTCAGCCGTGTTTAGCAAAGTGTGTTGAAAAATGGACTAATGCAGGGGACACTACTTGTGGCAAATGTTCTGTGGCAAATGCTGCTCAAGTTTCAGTAGGAGTTCCTGAAGGAACTGCTTGAAATAACCGTTCGGGCTTGACCAAGCTTCAATACTTTTTAGCTTGTATTCCAAATTGACATACTCTGGATCAATTCATGCATCATAAAACTCATGGTGTGGTACAGTGCAATATATCCTTCAGTAGTGGTCTCAAGTTTTTTGTAAGTAAGATCCGCTAATGACATTCTAGATTTTTTTAAAGTCAACTTGGTTGGATCCAACCTTTATCTGCATGTGATGCCCCTTTTTCTTTTACAAGAAATGACTATATGGTTATCCCCTTGCTGGGTCTTCAAAAAGCTTTAACCCCAACTTTTTCATCCATGATAGTCATGCTACCTTCAAGATTTCCTCTCTGAGACTTGCAGCTTGTGTTGGTTCAGTAGACTGGAGATATATTTCCTTGGCAGTTTGAAGATATAGATTGTTGCTGAATTAGTGAGATTGATGAAGGTATTCATTAGAGAGAAACTACTGAATGAGCCACCTAAATAACTAGCACGTCCGATATGCTTCCTCCTATATGCGTACTCTGGGTTTTAAGCTGGATTGGATTGGTGCAGATGTGAAGTTGACAACCTCTTAAAACCATTTCTGCCCAGCCCACAGGTGTATGCATTTAATCCCTGTTGCATGTTTGTATGCAACGTTGGGACAGAAATGGCTTAACCACAGATTCTTACTAACTTTTGCCCATGTCTCAAATTCTCTTCCTCCTTGTGACATGTCTGCTAGGGTGCACCATATCTGCACAGATTCAGCCCGTAGTTAATATTAATTGGGGCTAGCTTTAAGCAGGGTTTACGAACCCAGCTTAAAATCCTGATTTTGTTGAAATTTAAGATCAAATTGCAGGGTTGCTGATTCACATTGTTAGTATTGGTATAGATGCAATGCTACACCATGGTGAACATTGACCAAGGAAAGTGAAACAGGAATCTGCATGTGAGGTAAGAGTGCCCAAGCTGTTGGCAAACCTAACAACAGTAAAGAGCGTGACAATGTAGCATCTGTGCTGGGCCAAGGTGTCTCTTAGACTGTGTGGTGCTTGCCTGTGTACATTGCAGTGATGTTGTTGATTGTTGTCTTTGTGGGAAGAGTTGTCTCTCCTCCATATGCAGATAGCCCCGGTAGTTATTTAGAAGGTGGAGTGCCAACAGAGCCACCTAGTGTTTCTACCTTTTGTATGTATGCTCTGCGGAGTTGGCAGAAATATTGTTGAAGACAACCAGGCTCCACTCTCCTCTGCCCTCCATGAAATGTTTTCTAATTTTTGTGCATAATTCATTTTGTGTTTCTGCTGTAGCTTTCTGGAATACCTCTCTCCTACGGTAATTTGTTTTCTTGTTTTATGTGTCGGTGACTGATGTGTGAGGAGCAGAGAGATTCTAACACTGATATGGAATTATGAGGGAAAGTAACACTTTGTAATACCTTGTCTTAATCCGCAGTTTTGACCTCTTCTTACCTATCCTCAAACTTAGATAGGAGATGTAGCCAGGAGCCCAGACATAAATCAGCGCAAAGCTTTGTAGCTTGGAATGTGCAGTGCTCTGCCCATGTGGCTTGAGGATCACAAGGTGAAACAAAGTGGTTTCATCCCAGACCCTGAAGTGTGACTGAGTTACCTCTTTGAATTAGGAGAAACCTTCTGCTTCACTCTTTTTAATACATGATAAAGCAGGCCTAAAATGGGCCTTGGTTTTACACTCTTTCCACCTGCTTCCTGAGGCCGTCCTTGCAGCAGAGGGGCTGGTCAGAGCTCTTTTGAGGAGCCAGCCAAGATCTCTTAAGTGCTGCTAGATGAAGTTTGAACAAATGAAGTCCTTCCCTCTTTCCCCCCATGCCTGTCCCCCCTTTTTATTTCTTATCAGCCTCGGACTCAAAGGATTAGATTGGGTTTCTAGCTGCAGAGTTTAGAATTATGCATGCTTCCCATTCAGTTTTGCTAAGAACTATCTTATGTAGTGTCAACTCTCAAGCTGCATTTGGGAAAAATATGTGGCACATCTAACTGAGCCTATTGGGTTGATTCTAGCATGATTTGGGACTGGAACAGTGGTCACAACAGTGGTCTGTTCCTTTAAATGTTTGCATGTAGTAGGAGTCATGCATGTACAGTGAGTTCCAGTGGGATGCTGGATGTTGTTGAAGATGATCTTGCAGATAGGAAAAGCTGCCCTACTGACTATGAGAAATGATCCAGCTGCAGTTCAGTCTTACACAGATTTACTGAGAATTAAGTCGCACTGTATGGAGGGCTTACTGTCAGGTAAGTATGCATAGGATTGCACTGCTAGACCTTTTTTGCACCTTCAAAAAAAAACACACAACACAAAATCTTGTGACTTTTCTCTTGGTAACATATTCAAAATAATTCTGACATGATATTGTCCATGGATACAGGATGTGCAAGGGCACATTAGTTTTTCATATGTAGCAAACATTGCAGGCCTCGGACACTTTCACACCTGAAGTGAAATGTGCTGCATATCTATTATCATGGTCAAGTATGCTTTGAATAAGAGTAGGGCAGGCACAAGTCCTCCCAGTCCCTGAGGAGGTGCCCGCAAGGTCACCCATCTTTAGAAAGTGCACCAGCTGCTGCTCTCCCTTCTGCTCCCTGTATTAGAAAGGGGTAAAAAGAACAGTGCAGAAGAGGAAGTCTGGTGGAGAAGAGAGAGGTAGACTAGCCCATCACTCTTCTTTCTTCTGTCCCATTTTCCTCTTCCTCTGAAAGCAGGAAGCAGAAGGAGCAGCAGTGGAGGCAAATATCCCCTGCTAATCTACTGCTTGCACTAACTGCTTTAGTTGGCCTCCATGAATGGATTGACCTTGGATTTGAGTTTTTTATTAAAAAGATACGGTGATAGAGACTGAAAGAAGAAAAATGGTACAGTTTCTGGAGTCTTCTGTCCATAGCGACTGCTTCACATTGCTACAGATGAGACTAACTCAGGCTGTACACCATGTCACAAGGCTTGGGCATCTGGACAAATATTTTCTTAACCACATTTACATTTGTGATATGTTGGTGAGTAGGTAGTTGACTAATTTGTATGATAGAATCAGGTTAATCAATGCTTGTGTCAGACTCTAGGTTTTTTTCTTTTTCAAAGGCATTGTTCACTGTAAGACCCAATAGTTTACCTGACTATGGAGAGCATGGGCTTTTCTCAGTAGATTGCATTTTAATGTTTTAAAACAGATACTATGAATCTTCAAGTACTTGATCTGATTGTGAAATGTGGTCTATAGTGGCCTGCATCATCGCTAAACTTGCTTTAAGCTTTGGAAGAATATATCATACTCCTTTGTAAGTGCATTCTTTCTGCTTCTTGGACACATGGAGTGTGGAAGGTGGAAAACTTTGTCACATGTCTGCATTTTTAAACTAAAGCTAAAGGATGGTATCTTTTACTGTTATCTCACTCCACCAATGGAAGGTTCCTCCAGGAATGGAATGACGTATCTTCTCACGCAGGGATCGTCTTCTGTTCAGGGTGGAAGCTCTTGATGGCAAAAGTGCTAGTTGGGATACCACCAAAAGTTTATAGTTGTGCTGATGTGTTTGGAAGCTATATTTTATTAAAATGAACTGCTTTAAGTAGTCGAGGACATGGAGTAGCCGTGAGAATGGGGCCCTCATATCTGCAGATTCACTTGTCTGCAAATTGGGTCTGTGGGCTCACCACTGAGCCCAGCAGAGGCCATGGACATCCGCAATATGTTCAAAAAAACCAGAAGTTTTTCTGTCTCTAAGGCTCAGTTTGAGCCCAACAGAGGTCGCAGATGTCTGTCCGCAGCCTCTACTGGGCTCATAGGACCCTCTGAAGGCTGTTCCCCTCACCTCCACAGGGTGGGGTTAGGTGTTGCCTTGTATCCATGGATTTAGGTACCCTAGGGTGGGGGGTCCAAAACCGAACCTCTGTGGATACGGGGCATACCTGTATTCTAACCCAGTCTTTATTCATGTTGTCAGTGGTGGTTTTCTTCCTTGAGGAAAGTGTTCTTCAAAGCATTCTGGGGCTCAGTTTTATGAACTGTATTACAAAACCATTTGCTGGAGACAGGTTGGTGTCATGGCATGTCTCAACAGAGCATCTGTCCTTACCTGCAGCCATCAAGGAGTTTTTCAACATTACTTATATAAGACTCTGAACTTTTGATTGCTTCATTGTACTGCACAATGGATCCTCTGTCAATGTGCCAGCTAATTAATTTTAACTTTTAATGTTTCTTCATCTCGGCATGCTGTCTGCATTGTCCATTTTTAGTATTTGTGTGTTTCTGAGCTTCCATTGTCTCTATCGTAATGGATTCCATGTTCCCCTTGTTCAGATCTACTCCCTTGACAACTTGTTACACAAGTTAATCCCTTGCCCATTCTTGAAAGCTTTCTTGATCCAAGTAGAGATTGACTAGAGGTAAATGACAACTGCGGAACAGTCAGTTAAAAAAATTAGTTTACCCCGAAGTACACAGGGTAGGCTAGTATTTTGGCTGCAGTATGGAAAAGGGTCAAAGTGAAGTACGCTCTTAGCATCATCTGATGAAAATAGCAGGCTATCGCTCCTCAGTTTGCTGATTTGTGCTGTGCGTGCCTTGTAGAAAATGATCGGGGAGGTGAAAACCATATTGTTTGGCTCTTCAATACGAAAGTGCTCATTCATCATTCTTGTGAAGAACTCACAATGTGATGTAAATGCAATTTTAAGCTTGTTTTTGGTGGAAGGGCACGATACAATCATTAACGATTCTGAAAATAGAAATATTTTTGTCCTCTCTTCTGCTGTGCAGTATTTCAATAAATGTGTTTGGGAGGCATAAAAGATTTTTTAGTTGACATTAAATAATATATTTAGGTGGATTTTCAAGAAGTATGGTTTTAAGACTCGGTAATATGGAGTTTGAATATTTCCCATGTGGGGCAGAATGAAAGGTCCCTGTGCGCAATAACTCTGTGTTTGTGGTTGGTTGCTAGCTCTTGGCCATTGCAAGCATTTGACCTTCATCCTTGATATTTAGAGCACCTTTGTCACTTGCTGTTGCATACCATATAAGGAGAATGTGTTTTGGATCTTGGAGATCTTCTGTCTAGTTTCTGCTACTGTACAATGAGAATTATTTTCTGATTTCTCTGCAGCAAGAGCTGTATGCTTATTGACTAGTTTCATAGCATACCTTTCCTGTTGAAGACCTCACATTTCTTTAGTGTAATGTTTTCATTTTATGAAGTCCCACAATGCTTGGAGGTAAGAAACCTATTAATGTTGTAACTTGCAAATGTTGGACCACAAAATGCAGCAAATGCTAAACTTGGTATTCAAAGTAGTAACAATAAATCTGCTGTAAAACAGACCTGAAACCTCCGTGCTTGGTTGAGTCTTAGATTTAGTCTTCCTTCCAAAGCATTTGGATATGTGTAAAGCAGGAATAAAGAAGTGTTGATGTGTTCTTCCAAGTTGTTCGGATGTGTAGCATTTGGAAACAAAGAGGAAGAAGCTTAATACAGCCATGTCATCACTTAACTTCATCAACATTAACTACCCTATCATTCTGTGTTCTCAACCACAAGCACACCACACAAGCAGTCTCTGTGCCAAGTTTGAGTAGCAAGAGCATGCAGAGAACGATTCTCAGTGGTGGTTTCTTGGTTTTTGAATATATTTCTTCTTGAATGCTGAAGCTTTGATAATATGCAGATTTATTTAAATGTTGTAAACTGCATAAAGACCTGCTGTGTAAGAATATTTCATTGTTGGCAGTTTTAATACTATACTTTTTATGCAGTGTGCGTTGTGTAAGTTATGTAGTATAGTCTTGTAGGTAGGATTGATTCTCATTAAAAATAAAGTTAAGGATGCTAACTTGGGTTTTATTCAATAAGAGTTAGAATTGTTTGATTCTACCACCCGTTTAAAATCATTTGCCACTGGGACCAAAGATTTGCTTCCAAAGAGTTGTGTAAGGGCTTTTACATTCACAGTTTTCAAAACCGAGAATGCAAAGGGCTTGCTTGTCTCCTAATACTGGTTGGTCTGAGAGCAATGGCTTTTGGAAAAGATTTGCTCTCATTGGTTCAGATTGGAAGTAGCTGGCAGGTCAAAGGGATACAGAATTGATGCCTTTTGTGTTTTAATCAGGTTACAAGGGGAAGCTATTACAGATAATGAATTTTGCCTGTCCACATGGTTGTAATACAAGAACCTAAATGTCTGTCAATGTAGTGAAGGTCACTCTTCTTTATTTCTGGTTGTAAATTTTTGCCAGTTACAGATGTTTAGTGTTGATATACATACATAATCAAGTTCCAAAGCCAGTTGGCAGGGTTCAAAGATGTGTGTGTCTGTCTGAAGGAAGAGCAGGGATAACTATAAAATTATCCTCTCAATACATGCTATACTGAATTACCAGCCCTGCACACTAGCAGCTAATTGAACAAGAGCTGAAGGTTTTCTTCTAGAATAAGCATTCATTGATAAAAGGTCACTGCATTGCATCTGCATCCAACCACTTTTATTGTGTCAGTTTTGTTAGCAGATTTTTTTTTGTCTTAAATTTTACATGCACTAGGGATGGGTGTCTATTGCTGAGGAGAGAGAGTAAGAAATTAAACCTTAAGTGTTTCTTCTGTCACTAAATTTCTTTATAAAACAAACCTTGCCAAAATCATGATATATTTACCCCCCAAAACTCTGATCATGGGTGCATGCATGTGTAAGAGACAAGAGAGAGGGGTTCCTTTCATTTTCAGCCCCTTAGATATTTCCACTTGTATGACTTTTCCCCTTTACTTCCTGGCCTCTTGTGCCTTTTCACTCTGAGCAAATCCAAACTTCACAGAGGCAAATGTTTGCAGTGTATATGCTGGTGTTTTCTGCAGTAAACACACACATTTCTTTAAATGCGTACTTGTATCTGGGGACCCCAAATGGGCCTGGGTGCCGAGATGCATGCATGTGTCTCTTTTTACTCTTGTATATATGCTTATGGTTGCATGGCAAACTCAATGTTGCCTGAATGTGGAGCTTCCCTTATTTTGCGTAACCAAAACAGTGACCCCCTCCCTTTCTAATGTGTGGTTATTAAATGGTAGGAATGTCTTCAGTATTTTATGACAACTCTCTCCTTCTCTGTAGTAGACCTGTGCATAGTATTATACTGGTTTTCCTCCCTTCTACCACAGTCCTCACAACAACCCTGTATGATAGGTTCGGCTGAAAGAGAGCAGTTGGTCCAAGATCACTGAGTAAGCTTCATTCCCGTGGTCCTCCCAGGCCTAGTCAGACATGGGCAGCCCAATCCTGATCTGCCCAGCACGTGGGGCTGCAGTGGTGCCAGAAATGGCTGCTGCTACATCCAGCATGCTCCAGGCAGCCGCCACCTCCTCTTCGGGAGACGGGGACATTCATCCCCTTCCCCTGGGTAAACTGAGTAGCTCTGCAGTGGGGCTACTCGATTCTATGTTGTCTCAAAGGTCGGCATAGAATGAAGAGCTTCTGTGTTGGGTGACTGGCCTGACACAGAGGTTCTGAATCGGGTGTCACTGAAGTGCCACTAGTCCCGCCCTGCTCCCATCCCCCGGCACGCCTCCCCCTGCCTCGGAAAGCCTCCTCCCCGCCTCCCCCCACATTCCCACCTACCTCTCTGCTGCTCAGCGGTCCACGCGACCGCCAAGAGGCAGAGCTCCGGTTCTAGCCCAGTGCTGGCGCACTGGTGCTTGGTCCCTCAAATGTGCTGACGATGCACACCAGTGGTGAGCATTGGGCCCTTAGTCATTAATGAGGAGTGATGGTGGTAGTGTATTTATCAATTCAGCCAGAAAACCATTTCCAATTCATGATGATATAAGAGAGCATGGTGTATAAAGAGACACAAAACGTTCAAACTTGCTTTGGAATGAAATTGTCAATAGTAAGGAAATAGAATATGGAAAAGCCGTTTAAAGAAAAGGGCAAGTTTAACCTCACAAAGAAATGGATTTGTAGTACTGAAACAGAGATGCCTGCGTTGGCTTGGTCATGTTGTGAGAATGGATGATGGCCGGATCCCAAAGGATCTCCTGTATGGAGAACTGTAGGGTGCAGGGAAAGCGCCCTACAGGTAGACCACAGCTGCGACACAAGGACATCTGCAAAAGGGATCTGAAGGCCTTAGGAGTGGACCTCAACAGGTGAGAAACCCTGGCCTCTGAGCGGCCCACTTGGAGGCAGGCTGTGCAGCATGGCCTCTTCCAGTTTGAAGAGACACTTGGCCAACAGACTGAGGCAAAGAAAGAAGACCCATAGCAAGGGAGACAGACCAGGAACAGACTGTGCTTGCTCCCAGTGTGGAAGGGATTGTCACTCCCAAATCGGCCTTTTCAGCCACACTAGATGCTATCCAGAGCCACCATTCAGAGCGCGATACCATAGTCTTTCGAGACTGAAGGTTGCCAACTACTACTACTTTCCTCTTAGTTGGAAGTTGTTATAGTTTGACTTGGATGTCAGCAGCAGACCCTGCAAATGCATGTATTAGCTGGTGTTCTTGCAGTTGATTCTGACAGGTGGTTAAATTTTTCATGGAATTCCTGTGATGTCAAGTTCTTAGATCTAGTACCCATCGCTAGTTGACACTGTACCCTACTGATTTTACTCCTCTTGCAAACTTTTGCTACATTGCTTCCCAGCTGCTTATTTTTTGCCAAAAGCAAACAAAATTGAACTCTTTCACAAGTCATTGAAAACTTGGGGGCCAGAATTAGGTGCATTGATAAAGGTTTCCAGATTTCTCTTAATCTTTGCATGTCACAATTCTGGTTGTAGAATTGAAAGTGCTTTGGAAGCTTTTGGGTGCTGAACTTGTAGAGGCTTTATTAGAGTTGGAGAGTACATGTTTGTCTTGTGAAGGTGCCAAAAATTCATAGGAAAAATGGAAATCTGACTGCCTTTTCCAGTAATGCGGGCTCTTTTCCATGAAAGCTCAGTGCTGCAGGCTCCTTCACAAAAGGAATTTTGACTACTATGTCTACAGCTGATTGCGTTGTGTCCTCCTGGTTCTTTGGCCCATCATTCGTTTGTGTGTGGAAGCACAAGAGCTGTGTAAATTGGTATTTCCAGAGAGAAATTATTTAGATCTAATTTGAACTGTGACTCTTCCTTGTCTAGTTACAGGTTTTCTAGCCTTAGATCAGGGGTCTCTAAAACCCCGGCCTGGGGGCCAGATGTGGCCCGCGGAGTACCTGTATCCAACCCGCGGGCAGCCTCTGATCCCCTGAGAGCCTCTGGCCCAGTTGACCAAACACAACCAGAGTTGTGCCTGTGGGGTGGGGAAATGGGCATCCGTTTATGTGTGTGTACTTCATTTTTTGGACTGTGTTGGTGCTTGGAGAAACCCTGGACATTTGAGCCCATTACATAAGAACAGCCCCACTGGATCAGGCCATAGGCCCATCTAGTCCAGCTTCCTGTATCTCACAGCGGCCCACCAAATGCCCCAGGGAGCACACCAGATAACAAGAGACCTCATTATGGCGCCCTCCCTTGCATCTGGCATTCTGACATAACCCATTTCTAAAATCAGGAGGTTGCGCATACACATCATGGCTTGTACTCCGTAATGGATTTTTCCTCCAGAAACTTGTCCAATCCCCTTTTAAAGGCGTCTAGGCCAGACGCCATCACCACATCCTGTGGCAAGGAGTTTCACAGACCAACCACATGCTGAGTAAATAAATATTTTCTGTCTGTCCTAACCCTCCCAACACTCAATTTTAGTGAATGTCCCCTGGTTCTGGTGTTATGTGAGAGCGTAAAGAGCATCTCTCTATCCACTCTGTCCATCCCCTGCATAATTTTGTATGTCTCAATCATGTCCCCCCTGAGGCGCCTCTTTTCTAGGCTGAAGAGGCCCAAAAGCCGTAGCCGCTCTCTTTTGCACTTTTTCCATTTCCACTATGTCTTTTTTGAGATGTGGACAGATGCTAGAACTGGACACAGTACTCCAGGTGTGGCCTTACCATAGATTTGTACAATGGTATTATAATATTAGCTGTTCTGTTCTCAATACCTTTTCTAATGATCCCAAGCATAGAATTGGCCTTTTTTACTGCCGTCGCACATTGAGTCGACACTTTCATCGATCGACCTGTCCACCACCACCCCAAGATCTCTCTCCTGATCTGTCACAGACAGCTCAGAACCCATCAGCCTATATGTGAAGTTTTGATTTTTTGCCCCAATGTGCATGACTTTACACTTACTGACATTGAAGCGCATCTTTCATTTTGCTGCCCATTCTGCCAGTCTGGAGAGATCCTTCTGGAGCTCCTCACAATCACTTCTGGTCTTCACCACTTGGAAAAGTTTGGTGTTGTCTGCAAACTTAGCCACCTCACTGCTCACCCCTGTCTCCAGGTCATTTATGAAGAGGTTGAAGAACCGGGACAGAACCTTGGCGCACACTGCTTTTCACCTCTCTCCACTGTGAAAACTGCCCACTGACACCCACTCTCTGTTTCCTGGTCTTCAACCAGTTCTCAATCCATGAGAGGACCTGTCCTCTAATTCCCTGACTGTGGAGTTTTTTTAGTAGCCTTTGGTGAGGGACCGTGTTGAACGCCTTCTGAAAGTCCAGATATATAATGTCTATGGGTTCTCCCGCATCCACATGCCTGTTGACCTTTTCAAAGAATTCTATAAGGTTTGTGAGGCAAGACTTACCCTTACAGAAGCCATGCTGATTCTCCTTCCTTCATTCATTTCAGTCATTCATCTAAGTTCCATCTCTAATGTATTTGTTTAAATTTTATATTTAATTTTTTTCCGGCCCTCGACACCATGCCAGATATTTGATGTGGCTCTTTGGCCAAAAAGTTTAGGGACCCCTGCCTTAGGTTGAAATCTGCTAGCTTACAGGCAGCAGGTGAGAAGAAAGACTACCAACAAGGTGAGATGAGAGTGTGGTGACTCTTTTCTTTCTTTCTTTGCTAAGGCAATGGCTGAAAGATTGTCACACAGGAATACATAGCCAGTGCAAGCACTGTTGAACCGGGCTCTGTGAGTGAGTTCTGGGTTCGATTTCTGTCACAGATTCATGTTGTAGGGGGCATTAATCCTTTCTGAATATTGTTAGTAAGTAAACCTACGTATCTATGAAAATCTTGTCACTTTCATAAGATGGTACTTGCATCCCTGAAGCAACTTGAGCGTGAAGACAGAAGTGCTCCTATTCATTTTTTTTGTGCAGGGGGAACTGTGACAGTTGCAAGGGGACTCTATATCTTGCATTCTATGGAAACTTGGGTGTCTATATAGTTCAGTTCTATAAAGACTTGCTTGAAAATAAATCCCATTGAGTTCAGGGGGCCTTAATTCCAAGTGTGTATAGGATTGCAGCCTTAATTGCCAATTCATTAGAATAAATTTCTTATTTATTTGAAGATTTTGGTTTTTCCCAGTTTTGTGTTGAAAATTGTAAGTTGGATAGGAAGAGTGGAAAGGTTTGAGAGCAACTAGAGAGTGATAAAGCAGTTGAAAATACTTCTATATTTTTCTGGACAGTTGCTTACAGTCATTGGATAAATATGTGTTAGTAAATAGAGGTGTCAGTTATGTACCGAAATATGCCAGTACCAAATATGTTTGGTCAAATATATTAAGTCCAGCAATTATGTGGTTAATTTTTGCATTGTATAGCTGTCTCTTTATGGTTGGTGGTGAAGGCCTCCTGCTGTCTTATGTATGTTCCCCCCCCACCTTTCTAAAGAAATCTTTTACTCTGGGAATGACAAGAGTATTAAATTGCTTTGTCTGCAGACCAAATGCTGTTGGAACTGCCAGTGTCAAATTAGCACTTGGGGATGGGGGTAGGAAGCTGGCAGGCCCCTGCCTCCCCTGTCCCCTCTTAACTCCCACAGTGTAATTTTATTCAATTTAAGGGATGCTTTTCACTGACCTGTAGAGGATCCTGCAGGAGGAGAGTTGCCCTGTTAAAATCTGTCAGGCGATTTCTCAAACATTCCGTATCTGTATCTCTTACATAATACAAATTGGCAGATGACCAGGTTCAGGTTAAGTGTGCAGTTCAGTGATAAAACTCTAGAAAACAGAGGCTGCAGTGGCAAATCCCCTTCACTGCTACTATTAAAGCTTGATCCCAGCATCTCATCCTTTTTTGTTTAATCACATGTCCCTTTTTACTTAACATAATAATTTTTAGAGCTCTTGTATTTCTCAGCAGAAATACTACCTAATTGTTTGCTGTTCTCTAGAGACCTTTTGGTTCCAGAAATTTTCTGGACTGCAGGAAGCAGTGTGATAAAGATTTGGTTGCATATTCTGGGGAAGAGGCAGGATTCTGGGAGTGCATGACCTCGTTTAGGATTGTTCCACTTGTTTAGGTTTAGAGCAATGTTTCTCAAACTCTGGGTCCGGACCCACTAGGTGGGTCATGAGCCAATTTCAGGTGGGTTCCTATTCATTTCAGTATTTTATTTATTAAGTATATTAGACTTGATGCTCCCATGGTATATGACTGCATTTGAGGAAATGTTGCAGATCTGTAATTTTATCAGGTTCCTATGTACATGAATTTGGCCATCTAAAACAAGTTTCAAAATTGGAGGAATACGATCAGATGCAACAAGTCTGTTTTTGAATAGGATGAAAGGGGAACAGAAGGGAGACTGTGTCAGATACCACAGGAGGGTCCTAATGTATGGAGTACACTGACCACCCTCTGGTAACATCTGCCAAAAATAAGCAGAATAGTTTATGAAATATCACATGAACACATTTTACTGTTCATACCACCAGTTCCTGTAGATCTGATTTGGACAAATATGGTTAACCAAATCTATAGGCAGCGCGCCTGCATCTGTAGTTCATACCTGCAGGGATGGGTGACTATGTGTAAGGAACTTCCTCTTTAGTTATTTCTGTACAGAATGTCCACTTGAAACCATCTGGGAAATAACAGCCAAGGCATTTCATGCATTCACTTCTTAGTCATGTGCACAACATTTGCTTGTCTCATTTTGAGTTGGATCCCAAATAGCTAATATATTTACTGACCACACTGACTTTGTATTGAAAATCAGTAATGAAAGATGAGAAGTGCATTAGCCATCAGCTCCCAAACAACCTAAGAAAGGCAAGAAGAGGAGACAGGCATTACTCAGTTGCCCCATGGTTTAAATTCTATTCCCCTCTTCCATCTCCCCCTCTGTTTGCTTCCAGGATACCAGTAGAGAATGCTTTCTTCACATTGTGGGTTCGCTGTGCCTTTCTTGAAGAGTTATTGACTATTTCAGCTTTAATAAGAATAAAATTTTGTCTTTTTTCCTTATGTTATTATAGCAAAATATAAATATTCCTTATTTTCTCCTTTTGAATTCTTCTACTCCTTCATTTAGTTCACCTCTGCTCTTCCAGTGATGTTCCTGCAGCTTATCAACCCATAGAGTTTAGTCTCAGAATCTTTAAGGATCACCTTTTCCCATATGCATCCTTTTATGCCTCAAGGTCATGTTCTGTGGCCTTGTCTTTAAAAGGAAATGTTGGTAGCCACAAGAAACAGGCCTTCTGGTTGTCCTCTCATTATAGAGTTGTTTTCCTAGTCTACCAAATTTGTTTGTGGCTATTGGCAAGAGGTTGTGCCATGACTGTTTAGATATAAATTGTTCATGTGCATGTGTGCACTTTTGTCTTTTTTAACAATGTTTTGGGGAGAGTTATTACAATAATTCATTGGTGAGATACTGTGAGAGCTTGAGTGTGCTCTCTTTTTCATAATATAATGCTGTCCACCGGGTAGATGGGGCTCGTCAGCCTGGGAAGGCAGCTCATCTGAGAGAAGGAAAACTCTGATCCCAAACCTCCGCTGCCTTGTGGCTACATCCAGTTATGGAAAAGGCTTCAGGAGTCAACCTCGAGGCAAAATCAGGAGCCGGAGTCCCTGAGGCAGTTCATGGCTGAACACAGTCACGTTCTGGCAACTCCTGCGATGCCGCTGGAACCAACCGTATTGGCTTCTGCCTTTCCATTGGACCATTTCAGTGACGTGGAGAGGGGGGATTTGCTGCATGGGTAACAGCCTATCCTCCATACCTACTTTACCCAGGCTTCGCGTACTGGAGAGGACACTGTTCCAGAGCCACCATTCAGAGCGCGATACCATAGTCTTCCGAGACTAAAGGATGCCAACATGCATGCTGTCCATGTGCATGACACTTTAAATAAAAAGCAAGTCCCTGCCCCAAGGGGTTTACAATCTAGCTATTTGACCCAGGGGAGACAACAGAGGACAGAATATGGGATAGAGGCAGGGTAGATGGCAGGAACATGCATGTGTGTGGGAGAGATTTTTTGTTACTTCACATGAATCTCAATGTATCCTATCTTGCCAACTCAAATCAACCCTCTTGCCAACCCAATGATACATTATAGATTTTAGGAACGCGATGTGCAAGGTTCATATTTGAGGCACTTGTCCTGCTATCGCCAATGAAATGTTGCATGTACTGAGGTGTTTGTCTCATTGCTTTTTGTTGTTAATTTTAGCTAGCCACTGTCCTTAAGGATTAAAATGCCTTGGCTATTGGTGCAAGGGTGGTGATTTTCATAGCATGGTTTTGAGTCAGGATTGCTGGGCTGTCTGGTGTTCGATTTGTTTTGTTTGAATATTTTTGTTGCCAGGGTATACCCTCACAAAGACAGCTCTGCGTGTGTATGGAAACTGAGCAGCTCATGCCCATGGGTTTAGGAGTGTTCTGAAGCATGGGGCTGCCTCCCCGTTACCTGTTATGAAAATGTTTGGAGGGAGGGGAAAAAGGGATGGGGACTTGTCGCTTGGCGTTGGGTTCCTTTTAGACAACTGGAAGGTGTTAGTGCACCACTGACCATCTGTCCCCCTCAGTGTAGCTTTACTCTGCCTTCTGTTTACCACAGAAGGGTTTACCCATGTTCTGTAGTACACAGCCGCTACATTCTGACCACAAGGAGTAGTAAAATTCCATTTTGCTTTGTTTCTTCCTATTTCATATGCACAGCATGACTTTTTTCCCCCTCCCCACATGCTCTGGCAGGTGCATGTAAAACTTTAGCCGTTTTTTTTTCTTTTTATTAGGCAGTAATTTTCTGATATAATTCTAGGAAAACAGCCAGAGCGTTTTAGATCCAATGCAGAGGGGTATGTTTTCTTTTTGTTTTGTCAAGCAGACAATAAATCCAAGTTGTTGTTTTTTTCTGGGCTGTATTATTAGCATTACCTTCCTGAGCTAGTTAAAGGGTTAAAATTATGGGGAAGTTCAGCTAGCACTTGCAAGATATGGTTGCCTTAGCAACAGGCCTTCTAATCTGGTAGGTGACCTGAGAGACTGTGGAAGATGCAGGGGTTGGTTTGGCATTTCATTATTTCATGAGGGCTGCAGCTCTCCAGCTGGCTCATTTCTGAACATAAAGCTGCTGTTCTTGCCACTAGAATTACTGGCATTCCAAAACAAAATCTTCCAAAGAGAAAAAAAAAATCCCTAAAAAACAAAACAAAAAACAAAAAAGAAACTGTATTTGGTCTGTGAAATCCAATGTGAAGGTCTACTTAGGCTTGTGGCTCAGGCCTCCATCCTTTTTTTCTTCTTCTTCTTTTTTTTTTTTGTAAACCATACCTCACCCCGTTTCAATAAAAGGTGTGAATTTTTCCATTTCTGTTAAACATTTCTTTGTATTATCACCAAGTGACAGTCCAAAGCAGGGTTGTTTTGTTATTTTTTTTAATCACCATTTTTTTTTTTTGCTTTTGAAGAAGACACGAACAATTAAAATGCTGCACACTTGTGTTGTGGTGCCAATCCATTTGGTTTACCTGAATTGTGCTGGTGCCTCCTGGCTGATGGTGATTCCTGTGTGCTGATAGGAATAACCTTTCATGGAGCCTGGGGTGCACTTATGTCATAGTCTCCCAACTATTTCTCCCATCAGTAAAATGAGGCCTGCAAGATCAGTAATATGAGACCTGCAAATATTGGGGTGCCTTTAAAGAGAAAGGTAAAGAGCAGAACAGTCACTAGAAAAGTCTAAATGGGATACTTGTGCATCTTTCAAAACAGAGAAACTCAAGGGTGCCTCAGAAAGCTTAAACTACTCCCACACACCATCTAGAAAGTAGAAATTTTGGGGCACAGATTGTTCTCAGATGCAGAAACCTAGATTTTATTGTCTGAGCCATGACTCTGGCATTGAGGAAGGAATTTCACTGAATCGCCTGATTGGTTGGTGACCTTGTCTCATTTGTGGATTTTCCACATTACTGTGAAAGTTGGTGTGGTGGTATAATTAAAGTTTCAGATACAGTTTGGAACAATCCCTTTGGGACCCACTGGTTGGTCATGACCTGATTTTTGCTGGGTCCCCACAGGGTGATGGAAAGATCTGATAACCAATTTCCTAAAACCCTGTTCAAAAATCAGATACTGTAGCTGCTAATTACTGCTAATTACTCTGCAAAGAGCTCAGCTCCTGCAGTTTGCAAGCCTGTGTAAATATAGGGAGATAAATGTTTGAGGGTGTTTTTCTGGTTATTATAATAAATAAATAAAATATTTCTTTCTAGATCTCCTTTTTTAAAAGTCTCATAAACCCAGGCGGGTCCTGATTAGAGTGTCATTTTAAAAAGTGGGTCCTGGTGCTAAAAAGTTTGGGAACCACTGCCTTAGCAAATACAAATTATCCTACTGTACCTGTTGTCAAGCTTGTTCCGTTTGTTCCTTCTATATCAAAACAGATACTTTAGTACTTGTGGTTGGGCAAGAGCAGAAGACATAATCATCGCCAACAAGGCTAATTCAGCTTTATTAATTTTTTAAAATGTGTATTACTCTTTGAGCTGTCAGTTGATGAAGCAGAAATCTTGGAATTGGCCCTAGCTACAAGCTGCTGTAGTGAACTTCCTGCTGTTCGCCATTTCTTTCAAATGCTAGTCAAGTGAATCTGGAATGGCGCCCATCCTCTGATGGCTTCTTGGTGAAGAAACAAGGCAGCATTTTCAACTACTTCAAGTGGTGGAGAGTTTTACTAATGGCAGTTCTTCACTCCTTAGTTTATGACAAGATGGAGTTGCCTTCAAAACCTTCCTGTCATGTATCAAGGATTTCCATTTCTAAGCAGAAATTTTGGTTCCTTTGATGGTTGCTCCCAACTTCTATAAGGCCGTTATTGAGCTGTCTTATATGATAAACATTCTCATTTGGCTTATCTCATGAGTCAGCTTTGAGTGGGGTGGCTTGCTATGTCAACTGGTAGGAGAGTTGAACAGGTTATTCCTCAGCATTGGGAATAATCTGCCTGCAAGTTTGTTACTTAATTTGCACCAGGTAACCTTTGAGGAGTCTTACTGTAGGGTCACTCAAGCTTAAACCACTTACGTCTTCTTGCTTTGAACATCTGAAGAGGAGTGCTGTCTAATTCAAAAGTTTGTACTTCGGCATTACAAATATTAGCTGCTCTTGTGAAAAGTATGGTCGCATTTTTATTGTTATGTTTTTTCCAAATTGGGAATTTTTTTTACCTGTGATAATTTGCACCAAGTTTTGCAAGTATCATTGTTGATACCTAGTTAGCCATTGGTTCTAATTTTTTAATGGCTTTTTCTTGCCCTATAAATTTCTGCATGGCAGCTGCTTGGCGCCCTTTGCCAGTGCTTTTGTAATCAGAAGAGCTAGAGCTCTTAGTCCTAAAGCTTAATTGGGAACTGTTACTGGCAAGAGTTTGGGGCAGTAAGTTCTGGGAATCATCTTCCTGTATCAGTCTTGACAGAGCCTGGACTTTGCAGCTCCTCAGAGCAGTCTGCCAGCTATTTACTGTGGTGGGTGGCAGAATAAGGTAGACTTTGGTATGGTGGATTGCTAGGAATGCGATTTAATTTTTGGAGAGCAGGACAAAAAAGGCTTTGGCTAGTTGGCATATAATATGATGTTGCTAGTACACAAATGCTTAGTAGTAGTTTTATTTCTACAGAGATTTTGAAATGAGTTTGTTTGAGTAGTTAAATTTTGTGAAGCTACTAATATTAAAAAATTTTTTTGCAGCAAAGTAATACAGATTTGCTCCAAGGACAGCTGAAACTTTGACCTGTATAAATTCTACAAGTCTTATCTACAGTTCATGGTAAAGTGATGTTCACCATAGTAGTAAGACTCCACCCTTTGACTGAAAAATCTCCCTCCTTACTCCTCTAAAGTCGTCATGCATTGACTTTGCATTTCATAATGTATCTTTGAAGCCGTAAGCACTAGAAACATGATGAAATTTTAGATTTTTGGGATGCTGATTGATACACTCTATACTTATTTCTGCCCTTATGGCTATATTATCTGTTTGCCTAGTTATAAGCAGAGAAACTTGTATGTAACAACAATTTACAGATAAGTTATATTCTGCATGCTCAGAATGTCTTTGGAAGATTTTAAGTAGCTTGTGAAATAACTGAGGGAGAGATCAGTAAGAGCAGGGCAAACGGTATATGGATGCACCATGATCAACAATCCATGGGGATGAAGGTGTACAAACCTGGATGTTATGAATGTTTATGTTCAGTACCTGCATGTTTTGATATGTGCTCCCGCAGATATGAGAACTAGAAATTAGTGTTTTCTTGAGAACTGAGATTCTCAGGAATCCAGATTTTTGTACCAACTGTCAAACAGTTTGCTACAGTCAAACTATGAATACTGACTATGAATACTGGTCACTGGACAAACAGAATTACAGCAGATTTTTTCAGTTCAAGATTAGCTGTCTAACTAAACTTCTGCCAAGATTTTCAGTGTTTTAGCTGTGGATTTAGAGAAGCAATGCTAAATTCGGACAGCATCTTGCAGTTCATTACCAAAAAGCTTGTGATGCAAATTTTGTAATAATCTTGACTTTGACTAAAGAAGACAACAATTAAATCTCTGTGGGATGAAAAACTTGCTTCCACAAGGCTCCATTTGACTTTGTTGCTTTGTTGACATGATTTGACGATATAATTCCAAATTTAAATAGATTAGTTCTATTTGACAGTAGTTTCTTATATCATGTCTGGCGACTTAATTCTGTTGAATATGTTAGAAAAGATAGTTTATTTCCTGTGGTACAAATACAGTGGTGTGATTATTTTTTAAACTGTGCTTCTCACACATACAAAATTGAATATGGTTTGGCATGTGGACATGTTCTGAGAAACTCTGTGGAAAATATGCCAATATCTCATAGCATATTGGAGCTGTATGTACATCCAGTGATGATGATAGACAGGACTTCTGTCAGCTGACAGTGGTACATTTGGCTCAATGTAACACCTTGGAGAGCAGTGCTCTAGAAAATTATGTGCTGGAGGTGTGAATTTAGGACTTATTCAGTCATCTCTCCTTTAAGCCATGAAATAGCCATTCTCTACATATGGGAGGATCCATCTTGCTAAGTGAAACCATAACTATTCATGTGGGGTCTTGCCTTTATTTCCAGCGTAGTCAACTATACAGTATAGAGCAGTGTTTCTCAAACTGTGAGTCGGGACCCACTAGGTGGGTTGTGAGCCATTTAAGGTGGGTCCCCATTCATTTCCATATTTTATTTTTAATAGGCTTGATGCTACCATGATATGTGACTGCATGTGGGGAAATGTTACAGATCTGTACTTTTAACAGACTACTATGTATATACTTCAAACCGTGATAGTAAATGGGACTTACACCTGAGTAAGTGTGGGTAGGATTGCAGCCTAGGATTGTTAAAAATTTTCCTGCTTGATGATATCACTTCTGGTGGGTCCTGATAGATTCTCATTCTTAAAAGTGGGTCCTGGTGCTAAAAGTTTGAGAACCACTGGACAGAGTATCAATATCAGTAATGGTCAGTAAACTATTACTTTGCTTGAGGGAGTTTTCCAACTTGTTGGCTGCAAGTGGATTCTCTGAATATCACTTATGAACTCTTTGGAAAGGTTGCTTTCAAGCAATTTTTAGGCCCTGCAGATGACTTGCTGTTAATGAAGGCACATGTAAAAATGCAAACCAGGCTTAGCTGGTATTCATTACAGGTATTTTTTTTTAAATGTGAGGCATAGAAGATGATGCTTCAAGAAAATTCCCCCTCCTCTTGCCAAAGTAAAATGGTTCAATGGCTTCATTATTTTTCCAAATAGGGCATGTGGCACAGTTTGCTTGCTTTGGGATGTGCATTTTCCCTAAGCTTAACTTCTTGACATGTGTACATTGATAGTAGCCTTTGTATCTTCCATAGTTAAATCACATTTGTCGTCCGCCCTTCTCCCAAGAAGCAGCGTCTTAACTTGACCAGACCCCTTTGAAGTCGGTTAGACCTGAGTGATAGTGACTTGCCCAAGGTTAGAAGTTGTGTTTCACTGCTGGATAAGGATTTGAACATAGGATTCCTACACGTACACACTCCTTCTGAAAGTTGATTGGGATGTTGCCTTAGGTCCCCGCCAGGGAGGCAAGTAGCAGCACTGGAGAGGCTGTGGGAATGTAGTCCGGACTTTAACTGGGCTAATAAGCCTTTATGACATGCCTGGAAAAGAGTGGAAAGGCCTATTAGCCCAGCTATGAAATAAACTCATACTTCCAGTGCCACTCTTGACTGCTCATGCTATATCCATTTCGCCACACTGGTATGAATTACACCTGCCATACATCTGCCTCTGTTTTGTTTTACAGAGATTAATATAATATTTCTGTCCACAAAGAACCCTCTTTTACAGTAGCAAAACTCCAGATTTGTAAGCATTTGTTGAATACTGTTTTCTGGCTAGGCAGACTAGTATATAGTTCATGAGTTCCTTTGCTTATGGGGTCAGTCACCAATACCTATTCTTCCTGCTTTTTACAGGCCATTTTCCCTCCTGGTGTTATCTGTTACATAAAGCCTTGAAGGGATTAAAATTTTATGAGTAAACCCTGTTTCATGGTGTGCTCATACACAATCTAGTGAAAAACAAAATTATCAGGGAGCAGAACAGAAATGTGGTGTGCTCCTGTTAGATTTGACTTGTTGCTGTAAAATTAATTTTTGCCTGCTATAAGATATGTAATCGATAGTCTGTACAAATGGAGTCTGCTTAGGCCAAGTAAATGAATGATACGGAAATGGTGCATGGTTGATCCATAATGACATCTATTTTTACAAGACTGATGTCAGTGGAACATCACCATATACAAGCTTAATGTCACTGTACAATCGCATATGGCATTTGTCTAGTGCAGGGGTGCTCAAACTTTCAACTTTAGGGATGCTGGACCTTTAGCAAGTATACAGAAGAGAGAATTTCAGCAGGTGCAGCTTGTCATCTGTGGGATGACAAGTTGCACCTGCTGAAATTCTCTCTTCTATATACTTGTTAAAGGTCCAACATCCCTAAAGTTGAAAGTTTGAGCCCCCCTGGTCTAGTGAAACTAGGTACTGCTTTTTAATGCAGCTCTTCATATTGTTGTGAAAGGTAACTGTGTGAACAAGCTTCTGTGATTGAGATTCTGGGTTAGTGACTAAATAAGTTCATCTGAGGCATATGTTCCTACAGCAAGTACACATAAAGAAAAGAAATTATTATCTATGTACCAAGTACAGCTGGAGTCTTTTTTGGACAGATTTAAAGATACTTACTGGTGCACGTGAATGATATTTCACGTGCATTCTGTTGAAATCATTATTCTCATAATTCTAGGAACATTTAATTAACAAAAATAGAAATGTATAGACTCAACATATATGTTAGTATAAAAGCTTATCAGTAGAAAAATTGGGGGGGGGGAGATACTCCTCAAATTCTGCCATAACGGAGGCTTGTTAGTAGAAAAGAGGAAAGAAGAAAAGTGCGTGTACTGTTCTTAGGGCCCTGAAAACACCTGCTCTGTTCCGCAAATGAGCACATTGATCACTGACTTCACCTGGCTTTTGGTGTCTATGAGTCATAATCATTGTGTTTTATGTGCTTACATAAGACTTCCAAGTTGGGAATGGGGTAGGACAATGGTTGAGACTAGGCAGCAGGTCAATCAATGATGTGTCCATATGCAGTGTTCCAAAGGTCATCTCAGTCTGTCATTCTGTATCTGCCAAAGGTAATGCAGTCCTTTAAGGTCCAGTTTCATTATGCTGAGTCAAGTAAACACATGTTAAGGACTGTATTCGGTCCTTGTACAGAAAACCTGTGTCTTTCAGGCATAGCAAATCCACCCAACCCTATGAAAACATTTTAGGGAAATGGCAGTAGGGCTGTAGACACCAATAGTGTAAGCTCCTTATGTCATCCTGTAAAGTGCTTCTGTTCACAATTAGAGCTGCTTCTATTCAAATATCACTTCAGTTTTTAATTCTGTAGGTAGCCTTATGAGCTGTTCTTCTTTGTTCCAGGTACTGTCCCTGCCCCTAGATCAGCAATAGTGGCTTACCTTTCTGGACTGTCGAAAGTGTTCTGTAATGTGCATGCAGCATATTATTAATATTGGCCTCAATTCAAGAAAGAGGCAAAGGGTTATCCGAAGGCTCTTTTGCTGGGTAATCCTGTACAGAGGGCTAAAACCTGTAGTCCTGTATGATGTAAAGAGACTAACTTTTTTGTTTAATCAACTTGCCTTCTGTATGGTTTCTGTATGAAATATTTAATAGTGCATTAGCTTGAAGTGATGAGAGTTAATTGGCGATCAAGTGTAGAAAAGGGCTCAATAGACACATCATTGTGAAAGGAGCGGGTTTGATATTGGGTATGAGGAACCTGTTGATAGACTGTCCAAATCAAATGCATGACAGACATGAAGAGAGCCCTACGAGAATTCTGAATTTCTACCAATGTTCAGACATAAATGGCAGATTAGATTTCTGAGTGTTGCTGTATACAACGATGGTTTGTCTTGAGGCTCATATGTGGAAGAAAGCTCATGGAAGCAAACTCTTTCTCCTACTTTCTCCTTGGCGGGGCAGCCTTCTTTGTCCACTGAAAAGCCATAGTATATCCAATGGAGATGCTGGGAACAGAGCAGTATGGGGCACAGAGGAGGGCAGGATTAGGGGGATTATAAATTGAACCCCTTCCTCCAGCCCCTGCACATTCAGAAGTGCCTTCTATTCACAGAAGAGATGCTAAGAATACATAGAATACCAGAGAAGTGGTTATTTTCTCCTTCCCTTGTGCAGGTTACCTGGGGAGGAAAGGAGAATGAAGTACTGTCATTTTGAAGAGGATTGGGGGGGGGGGGAAGACATTAAATTCTGTGTCCTCTTTTATATAGCTCTGTTCTAAGTAATTCTTATTTACCAGGTGTCTCTTAACTGGCTGTAACAGTTCAGGTGGGTCAAATAACGTTGAGCTGTCAGTGTTAGATGTTAGGTGTTGCATATCAGGCTCAGAGTGCCACTGGTGACATGCTTTGTCTCTGGCTATTTGCAGAAGTGGCAGTAATTCAGGACAAATGCCCTCCTGGGATTGCATCAGAGACCACCAAGCTTGTTTTTGCAGCAACTTCTGTCCCTAGAAGAGGGAAAGGTAGAGCATTGTGGAGCCACAGGAATGCCTATACCTCTACGTGCTTACTAGTTTCAATGTTTTGTGTTCTAGCTGTCAGGACCAGGGACACAAATGGAAGATATTTGGCTTCCCCCCCCTACTTTTTCCTTTTCTTTTTAAAGGATGAATAATACTATGTAGCAAACTGAATCAAGGAAGTGTCTGAATTTGCAGTGAAATTACTAGAATTACTACTAGAAGAGTTGGAGAGGTGGAATGCACAGGAGATAATTCAGTGAAATCCAAGTTGAAAAATATGAATCCTTAAAGTACTTTTTATTGCATTATAAAATAGGTCCTGGACTGACCAACAAAACATATGACATCATCAGGGTGCAATGCAATGGCCAGATTTCAAAGAAAGTACAGTTTGCACCATAAGTGCTGTCTGCCATGTACCATAGTCCTGTTCCCTGTGCCATAGATGAAGCTTTTATCTGCCCTACCTACCTTGACTGGCCACACAATTCTTAGGGAAACTTTCATACACTATATTTCATTATTTGTATTTTTAAAGTGTGTAGAGATTGAAGAAAGTAGAGAAGATGGCTGAATAATGTGATGCTTTGGCAAGGTAAGGCCTGAATTTTGAGGCAAATGAGCCCCAGAGAGGAGCTCAGGAGTCTTTATTTACACATTTATATCCTACTTTATCTCCCTGACAGACATTTAAAGCAGTTGAGATGCAGACTTGTGTCAGGCCTCCTGGCATTTTAAAGAGGAAGTACCTCTTGAAATTTCAATTGGAATAGTGTGCGTTTTGTTTTTTAAAACACAATTTTAAAGAAGCCATCAGGGAGGAAAAAATCATTGGCAGGAAAATGCAGCATGGGAAATTAGTTTCATTACTGAATGCAACACATGCTTGGTAAGATGAAGCAGTGGATGAGCAATGAGACCTGAAGTGGAACCTAATAAGAATGTCCAAGTTCTTGGTCTATATGTGTTCATATCAAGGGGTGGATACCTATGGATGTCTCAGGAAGGGGGGGGGGTCCAGAGAAAGGCGGTTTGCCTTCTCACAGCTCTGTAAGGCCAGTTCCTTGACATCTAAAAATACACTTCAGACTGTTCTTGCTCCATGAATGGACATATGTTGTGCTGCCTCATTGTTTAATCTCAATAGAAAATGCATGGAGGAAAACTGTGTTTTCTGCTTGGTGTCAAAAATGGGATTTGGGTTCTACGGGACAAGTTGGCATTTTCTCCTGGGGGTGGGGGCAAAATTGATTTCCTGACCCACAGACAGCTACCAGTTGGGCAGGTAGTAACCCTGTCAGGTTCTCGCCAGATCCAATTAGTGGCCACTACATGCACGAGACGAGGCCCAACTTTGTACTGTAAAGTATATGTAGGCATTTTATATGGCCCCTTTAGCACTTGGAGTCATTCAATATGTTAATGGGTTTTAAATGTATATTAATCCATAGAAGAATGTTAGCAAAACCAGGAGACATGCTTAATAGGAACTAATAAAGCTGCTAGTAAGTTATTGTGGAGCAATTTCAGTAATGCATTTCATAACATCTTTGCAACCCAAAACACTAATAGAAGAGGGTGATTCTCAACTATTTTAATTCCTATCCTTGTACTTAACTCTGCCATTCATTTCCCCCCATAGACCCCTCTTCCTTTTTTTCTTTAAATCCACAAATGATCTTAAAGCACTTTTGTCACTGGAATCCAACTGCATCTGGGGTAGCAGGCAGCTGCTATTGAAAAGCACATGGCAGCACTTTAGAACATGAAAGAAAGATGAAGATCACTTTCAATTAGGGTGTAATTGAAAATATAAGGAAACTTAAGTACAACGTGAACCACCCTCATTGGAGTCTAGCCAGGACACACACAAGGTAGCATAGCTAGAAAATATGCAAGCAGAATTAAAGGATAAGCACAAGTGGCTAGAACAGCCATTTTCAGCCACTGTGCCGTGGCACACTGGTGTGCCGCGAATGGTCCCCACATGTGCCACGGGAATTTGGGAGAGGGTCATTTATTAGTAGAGCTATTGGGGGATGTGAGCCCCCCACTGACAGCACAGTGTGCCTTGTCAGTTGTCCAAAAACTGATGGTGTGCCTTGACCATTTTAGTGCTTTGCCAGTGTGCCATCAGATGAAAAAGATTGAAAATCACTGGGCTAGAATATACACACGCCCACTCCCCACTTTTATAAACCTTAGGTCAAGAAGACATTTGCACCACACAACCTAGTGTCTCCAGCATGGCTTACTAGGTCATTGTGTACACATACAGTATTTCTGTATGGATCAAAATTTTATAATGGACTGAATCAATTGGGTAGAAGACTGTAGATTCTGGTCTCACATCATGTTTGGAACTGGAGGCTTTAGTCGTTGCCAATGAAGAATGTGTTTGTGTAATTGTGGTTCCCTGTCCTTTATCCAGTGCAAAATTGCAAAACAAATTGCTTTGTAGAAGTAAAACTTCAGGGCAGTGAGCTCTAGTCTGGGTGTAACTGGTGTGTCCTGAATAATCCTTATGGGTATTCCCTCCTCCCCATTGGTGTTAAAAGTTAGGAGGAGGGCAGGGGTGAATTGGCTAAAATAAAAGCTTTTTTTCCTTTTGTAAATGGCACATTCAGGTTAAAGCCCCATCCCCACCACACCACACCAGTCTTGATCCAGACTGTACACCCATGAGTGCTATTTAACCAGAAAAAGTGGGTATGCTAGGTTCAGTTGTGAAACTAATGTTGCACGTTATTTTTAATCTTGAGTGGCAGTCTGACCTGGGAATGTCAAGAATGGAACCTGGGACCTTCAACATGTTCTGCCACTGAGCTATGGCTTCTCTTGGTGCAAGAAGTTGGAAAGTATATTGGTAGCACATTGCATGTGCTGGGCTGCAACACAGCACCTTGCTGAGTCACTGCAAGAGGACATGCTTTGTTTGTGTCATCGGCTGAACATCTTTCTGGAATACTGTTTATGGCTTGAAGCAAATGCCATTTTGCAAAGCAAACACCATTACTAGCTTCAGACAATTTAATTCCATTTTATTGGGGAAGTGGTGTATGGTTTGGTTGAGTGGCTAGATTTCGTTGTGTGTGACCATGTTTTAAGAGGTCTGTTGCATGCAGGTAGTCAAATTTTCCAACACCTGGAAGTAGCATTTTATCTAAAGATTACTTAAGACTCATTTTGTAAAGGCTGGGTATGTGAACTGTTGACCCTAAGGAAGAGCTTCCTTGTCCGTCTAAATTTTTTCGGTGCTTCCTCATTCGAGAGAGCTTATTTGTCGAACAGAATCCTTCTGTGTACTATATCATTTTGTGAGTCCTCACATTGTTGTTCCAAGTTTAACCATTTCTGCCCAGCCCTCAGGTGTACTCATTTGATCCCTGTTGCTTATATGCAATGTTGGGCAGAAATAGCTTATTAATTTTGTTTTACTGTTCAAGACTGAAACAAAAGGTCTTTTCTAGGAACTGCCAGCAAGAGTTCTCATGACAGTGGAGGGGCTGAATGCCATGCTATAACCTGTATCTTTGAAGGACCTGCTGACAGTTGAACAACTTTCAGACTGTAAAGCCTTTTCACTCATCGGGGAGCTGGGCTATATTTTGAGCAGAGGGTGACCTAGAGGTGAAAGTCTCTGTATCCCATTACCAATCCCGTGAGCCATTTGGCCACCCTTTCTAATAAGGTCTAATATACTCAAGACCCAAACTGCAGCATAAGGAACTGTGGAATAGTTTGTCTTCTCAACGCCTCTTTGTTGAGTGTAATTTTACATCCAAAATTGACCATGCTACTTAAGGCATGTTTTTGAAAGCATGCCTTGAATGTAAATCTACTCTAGTCTTTTTTTAAATAATAGTAGTGGAAATCACAGCTTGTTTTTTTTTTTTTTACTACATGTTCTTCCAAGAGATTATTTATGGGTTTTTGTGCTCATTTAGCTTCTGTGCCAAAATGCTGCTACACCCCCCCTTTTTTTTCTTTCTAAGGAGACTAGGCTGTAAATGTTCCTAGTTATAAGCTGCTTTATCTTGAGTCAGATCAATGGTCTATTTAGCTTAGTATTGTCTGCACTGTCTGGCTGTGGCTCTCCATGGTTTGAAAGATAGGTCTTTCCCAGTCCTACTTGGGAGATGCCAGGGATTGAACCTGGAATCTCTGAATGGAAGACACATGCTGTCCCACTTAGCTACCATCAGAAACCAGTCCATGGACCTTTGTAACAAGTGATAGTGCTGCTTTAGTAGATTGTGATAACACCTGTTTGTATCAACCTACTTATACTGGAGTTACTGAAGCTCTCCTTTGGGTGTTCTTGCTTTCCAAAGTGAGGTGGGTGGTTGTTGGGGGAACGTTTTTGGCTGTGACTTCCTTTCAGTGGAACTGCCTCCATAGGGATAATCACTTCTGTTGCTCTTTGATACTCCTCTGCTACTGCTTTTTAATGCTAATACTGTTGAGTTTTAACTGCTGCTGGTCTTTAATTATGTTTTGTTAGCAGAGCTGTGGAAAAACAACCCATTCACAGTGGAACTGAGTTGTGTAAAACGTTTTTATATTATATATACATACTGCAAAATAAACAAGACCAACTGGTAGTAGCAGTTTAGGCAGAGAGACATAAAAGAAGCTAATGAAAGGTCTAATCACATGCAGGAGAGAACAACCCATAAGACTTTAAACTAGGAACTGGAATAGGTAACAGTCCCCCCTACAGGTGGGGGTGACCAATAGGATCCACACCCACTGTGGCTGTACATCTCGCATGCTGTTGCTCTTTCGACATGTTTTACTACTGTCATATGGTTTTATGATTATGTTTTACTTTTGTTTTTAGTTTTGTCTGCTGTTCTGATACGGTTGATGAAGAACTGTATTTAAACTTGCTAAATTCATACAAAAAACAGGTGAAGAGGTACCCTCACTGTTAAAAACCATTTTTCTTTCTTTCTGTAAAACAGTTAATTGTTATCTACAGGGGAGGAAGAGAAATTGCACTCTTGCTGTAATGGAGGCATCCAGGAAGACTGAGTTATTGAACCTTAAACCCTCCCATTTGCTAATAAGCAAGCTTCCTGTAGTCTTTCATACGTTGTGCTACAAATGCGTTCAGGGAAGTGTACCAGGCATTTGTTTTGTCCAATGATTAATGTCAGTGAAAAGATAACCTCTTGCACATGCAGTGTGTACTTAAAGGTAGACCTTCTTTTTGCGTTTCTGAAAATAGTCCTTTGTCCAGAAGACAATATTGGGGGACTTTCAAGAAATCTAATTAAACCAAGAGACTTCTAATTGATCTCCTAGTGTTTGAGCGTTAGAACAAAAGACCTTCTTTAAAACACAATGTTAAATTAATCCCATCATGTTCCAGCAGTAAGAGACTAATGACTGTATGCATAGCTGCAGCAGTGGTTAGATCTTGGTGTGATGTTTCTTCACCCAATCACCCACATGGTAAAATGTTTAACTGGAAGGAACTTTCCTGACAATTGAATTAATCTTCTGCTCCAGGATACACAACACGCCTCCTGTGAAAGGGCATTTGTGAGGCCCAAGGGATGTGCTTTTTTCTCTCTGTTCAATTGAAGATGCAGAAATTAAAATGTGTTACTGGAGGCTTGGCCTTGGGTATGCCCAAGAAGAGGAAGAGGAGACGAAGAGGAGGATGTTTTTGCTAACAATGTCAAATGGATTATCTCTCTGCAGAAAATAAGGGCAGCAACAGCAAACAGTGTTGTTGAAAGGGGGAACATGTATCATTGTGTAAAACTGCATTCAGCAAACAGTTGTCAGTGCAGAATACGTGCTGTATGGCCATACAGCACAGAATGCAAGCTTGTTTGTCTTAATGGTATTCTTTGAGTGCCCTTGAGCACTTTATTTGGATGGGAACGTGAGATATAAATCATTAAATAAAAAATAAAATAAGTAAAATGTCATACATGTAGGGAATTCAGATAATGGGTGATCTGGTAACCAAGGCTCTGACAAGAGGTTCTCCAATAATACAGGATCTAAAATAACCTCATAATAATACAAGCTCATAACCAAAATACAGGCTTTCCATTGTTCTGTAGGTTATACTTTGCAGGTTGTCAGTGGACACACTGTTATAAACATGCGGGCTGCGTTAGATAATTTCAAAGAGACTCATTGTTGCAGATTTTGGGGTAAGGCAAAGAAGCTTTATTGTCACAGAAAGTAGGGAGAACTTACCTGATGGTAGCTTAGTCTCCTGGAATGATCCTCTGAGTGACTAATTTGAAGCTTGATGTTGCATAGTGTGAAACTGTAGCTAATTTTTGGAATTTTGTCCAGGAAGATGGGTAAAAGTTGTTAATACAGATTGTCTGTCTCTTTCCTACTAAACATGCATCGGTGGCTTTAAGTTCTCCTCATCTGACTGCAGATACCATTTAGAAAAAGATAATAAAATTTTATTGTGTGGCTCTCTGCAGCAGTGCTTCTGAACTAATTCTTAAACTCTCAGAACCAATTATTCCAAATTATTTTTCCTCATTTGCACAGAGCCATTAGGTTCAGGCAATCCATAATAAAGACACCAGCTTCTTCAGTGTTACTTGGTCCTGCATCTAGTCATAGTCTCTCAGTAGAATCTGATTAACAATACTTTTCTTTGTGGTGTTGTATCAGTGATTTAATAAAGAACTGTTGGTTTTTCACATTCTTTTCCCTGTTGTTCTGGAAACTTAACAAATTAGATCATATTAGATCTTTACAGTCTGTGAAGGTTGATACGTTTTGGACGATGTACAGGAAACGTTACCATTTTGCATTTAAAGCTAATTTCTTTGTGTTTGGAATTTTGAATTTTGGAGAGAATTAAACCAGAATAAATATGTAGAACATAAGGTAGAGTTTATTGAAAATGATGAATGGTACATCTGGGGTTGAACATTAGGACACCCAAGAAGAAGGCTAACAGCCCAATCCTGTGCATTCCTCCCTCTGCTGATTTAGGTGTACAAAAATGGCTTGTGTTGTATCCTGCTTGTGTTGTAGAAGTCTTGGAAGTTCTACTCTGAATAAAGGAAAATTGATTTCCTTACCTAGGGGCTAGCCTTCATGGTGCAGAGGGGTGTACCTGGACCTGTGCTAGTAAGATCGGGTTCAGGAAAGGGGCTAGAATTTGGCGGCAGCCATTGCCACTGAACACACCCCCTTCCCTCAGCTGATCCACTATCCTCACACCAGTTGCCACCTTGTTCCGTCCTTTCTGCTTTCTTTCCCCACCCCATCCGTCCTCCCCCACAACTTACTTTCATCAGTAGATCCCGATGGAACTGTTGCCATATGCAGCACAGTGGCAGCTTTCTTGCTGGCCCTCCAGCAGCATGCACTTCCACACACTGTCAGAACACCATTTGTAAGTGCCATAAGACATTTAATGCAGGCAGAACACTTGTTTTGCCACCTTTAGAGCCCAGTAGGATTGGGCTGCAAGAGTCTCATATTTGAGGGCAGTCAGCTATGATGGATGCACAGTTCCTACCCTTTAGAGAAATCACTGCACATGCTTGCCTATAGGTTGAAAAATTTATGCCTAAAAATGGAGGCTGAGATCCTGGGTTGACTTATACCCGGGTCAATGCAGTGAGTAAGGCAGAGTCCTCTGGGAGCTTACGGAAGCTCAGCAGCTGTCTGGTGAAGGGGGTGTGTGTGTGGAAATGGACTGAGAAGCAGGAAGCAGGTGGAGAAAAAGAATTTTTACCAGTAATTACGGTATTCAGAGGCAGCCTGTTCTCCAGACAGGAAAAGAAGTAAAGGCGCTTCTGGGGTTTGTAGTCTGCAAGGGGCTGCTGCTATGGAATGCAGCACATACTTCCACAAAGCCTCCCCACAATTCCCTGAAGCCCCTTTGTCTCCCTTCCAGTGTGGAGAAGAAGGGAAATGCCTCCTTTTCTTTTGCTGCTGCTCAGAATGTTCCTGGCAAGTCATTTGCAAAGAATTTCACACACCCCCCCAGCCAAGTTTAGGGGTCTGGTTTCTAAAACCCCAGGATGTGATCCTCATTTCCCTCTGAAACAAGGTCCCAGGCTGCAATGCACCCTTGCTTAAGTGTAACACCCATGGAAAGTGGTGGGTCTGCCTCTGAGTAAAGAGGGCTGCAACTGTGCGCAGCTCAGTCCTTGTTGCTCATCTCCCTGCTGTGAACTGAACTGCACACTCCCAATTACATGTTTATGTTGCATGCTATATGTAGAGCCTCTGGCTTCACACACCAGGCACCTTCAAGAAGGATTTGACTGATGGTTCTACTGGTAGGTTGTTTACAGGCACTTACTCTGACAGTGTTTACGCAAAGGTTGTGAAGACCAGAATTTTAAAAGTTAATGTCAAAAATGCATCTTATGATCTTTTATTGTATTTTTAATAAATTAGAAACTGTAGTTTTTAGGTAACAATTACTGGAAGGTTATTTCTCAGGATCTGGCTTCAGGTAAAATCAGACAAAACTATAGTCAGACACCCCCTAAGTTTAACCCCGACTTATCCGAGGGTCATAGAAAATTCCATGATTTGGGGCTCAAAACCTGCCCTTGATTTATCTGTGAGATCAACTTATAGGCGAGTATCTACGATAGTTCTGAAGGCTTCCCCACACAGTTGGGGCTCTTGTGTGCAATAAACTTCACATTAGTTTTTGTTTTTTAAGCATGCATCCCTGCTTTTTGGTTTTCTCTGCAAAATCCCAAAAAGTAGAAACACTCTTAGAAATCTTTATTTCTGGGGAGCCTAAGGGACCTTGAGATCCTGTATTAGAGACCAGATTGTTAGATCCCACAGAGTACTTCATTGGCCTTAATTTGCCCTTTTTAATGATACTTTAGTATCTTGACCTCATTTTGTTTGTCATATAACAACATTTTGCCATTTAACAACAGATTAGGCAAGATGAAAATATATGTAAGCAGCCTTTGCAATCTTGTGACAATTTTTTGATCCCACAGTTTCCTCTTTACTGTAATATCCTGTGAGGTTATTTCTTTTAATGCTCTTGGACCATTATTCCCTTTTGATGTTCACTTAAATTGTGTTGGTATTGATGCAGTATTGCAATTAGTGAATACAATGAAGCTGGCCAAAATATTCCAGATTTTCATAGAATTTTATTTTATTAAAATCTACAAGTAAGTGCAGTGTGTACAGATGGATTGCTTTCTGCTTATAGTTACGATGTTTAATATGTTGTCTACCTACCAGCTGAGAGTAGCACCTCCTTGCATCTGATAAAATCGACTCTAGTTTGTGAAAGTTTATGCTGAAGCAAAGTAAATGTTTTAGTCTTTCATAAGGTGCTACAACACTTGTTGTGTTTGCTGCAACAGATAGACATAGCTACCATTCTGGAAGATGTCTAATATTGGTAGGTCAGATAGCTGCGGTCTCTAAGCTTATTTCTGTGTGATGAGAGAGCTAATTATACATCACCCAGGATTCAGATATTTTATCTCTTAGGAGCTTTTCCTATGGAATCATAGCTATAATTTTCAGGTTCTTCCAAGTCAGTGCATGTGTAAGATTTGTGCATGGCTCAAGTTTTCTATAGAGTTCTCTGCATAATCTCTTATCATGGCTTGATAAACTTACACCATCTGTTGGGAGAACACTTGGAGAGAAAGTTAAGTGAGCATACATTCCATTGAAATTCATAGGACTGTCCTGAACACTTAACTATGTGTATGAAACCCCTTGGATTTCGGTAGGCTTTAGATGCAACTAAGTTGTTTTTGATTGCACTCTGGCAAGGGGAATCAGTGTGTAAAAGTAGACTTCAGTGCACAGAATTCATTTGCTGTACTGGGAACTGTACATACAGATCTGGCACAAACTGTGCTGAGTAGATGGAGTTGCGTGTTCTAGTGTTTTGGATCACTGATTGCTTGCAGCACATGGCTGCATGCAGTTTTGATCAGTAGCATCACCACTGAACCCGCGGATAAGTAGCCTTAACAGAAGAATGCAGCAGTAGCACCCTGTATGAGCTAAAGGACCCTTATGGTACAACGGCAGAAATGTATTTATTGCTAGTAGTGACTTGGCTGGATTTATCAAAGTGAAACTGATTGGCTTCAAATAGACACACTGTAAACTTAGTTGTAAAAAGTTAACTGTACTAAGACCTAACCTTGTTCATTTGGAGGTGTTTGGTCTTGCCACAGTAGCTGCCTAATGAGTATTCCATTATCATGGTTTGTTTTACCATATCTTGTGTCTTTTAAGGGAAACGGCTGCACTGGCCTTCGAGGTGGTGGTGTTGTGACTGGCTGTCAGAGTGAAATAGCTTTCAATCTTGCTCAAATCTGTCACCTCTTTCCCTGGGGACAGTCTCAGCACAGGATTACTGGTACTTAAAAATTCATGGAAAATGGTTCTTATCACAACGTCATAATTGTTATGACTCAGAAGAGCAGAATTGCCATTCTGTCCTCCCTATTTTTCTCACTTTTATTGCGTACAGTGTTAGCAGCAGCTGCAAAATCATTAGGAAGGAAAAAAAGGAAAAGCTTATGTGCACACAGAAACACACGCAGGCGCACATACCACAAAGTGGTGCTTTATTTATGCTAACTGCTGCATTTGACTTGGAAAATGATGTCCCACCGGGTCCTGTGGTCAGCATATTATTGCTTGATTGATGGCTGTCGAACTGGCAGTTTTGGGGCAGATTGCAGTGGGTGGAGGAGAACAGATGCTTATTGACTTTAGGGGCTTAGTGTCACCCAAGAACTCAAGACCACATCTGGGGGAAGAGGAAGCAGATGGGACGGCTCTGTTGACACCAGCTATTCTTCTCAGGCTGTTGTGTCTGAAAGGAATCCCCCCTCCTTAGATGGTTTAGTCCCCTTCTGAGCTGCTTTAAATGGGGAGTGCTGTAGCTCAGCGAACATAAAGGTGAGTCTGGGCTACTGCCTCCACCTCCGCCCCTTGACACAAGATTAGCTTCAACATCATTGTGTTCAGCAAGTCCTTAAGGCAGTCACTTTATGAAACACCATTAATATAGATCTCTAAGGAATACCCATCTCCAAAAAGCTTCTTTGCAGTGCAGTGATTATGACTAGGGTTCCAGAAATGCCAGCTTAACAAAAATAAATAAATAAATAACATTAATCTTGTGAATGAAGCACACATGCAAAGCAGACGAATGTGCAGAATTGGTTTGTGTCCAGATTTGTTTCCTCCTCAACTGTCTTGTTGTTGCCATAAATGAAAGCGCCAGTAACAATTTTGAATTAATTGGAGCAAAAGGTGTCCGTCTGATATAGAAAAGACGAGCAACTAAGGACTGAATTATGTCATAACTAAGGGCCCAATCCTATCCAATTTTCCAGTGCCAGTGCAGCCATGCCAACGGGGTGTGTGTTGCATCCTATGGTGGGGAGGTAGTCACAGAGGCCTTCTCAAATTAAGGGAACACTTATTCCCTCATCTCGGGGCTGCATTGCGGCTACACTGGTGTTGGAAAGTTGGATAGGACTGGGCCCGAAGTAAGCTTCTTTCTTTGACAGCTGGGGTAGTCTCCTGATTTCTAAGCTGCCCATGTATTTGGGTGCTTTTTTCTCTACAAAGATGAAAATCTTCAAGTGAAGGGTATCTTCAGGGTTATGCTAAACCTTCCTTGTTGCAGCTGGGCACACAGGGATTGTGCATAGGACACTGTGTCATCATCTCTGTGTAGGACATCCAGTAAACACAGTGGAGGGTCTGGATTTTGAATAGTACTTCCCCCACTTTACCTCATTGGAATTTTCTCATTTGCTATTGACACCACCCAGTTGTTGTTTCTCTCCAAGGCCAATCCAGGGCCTTGCCCAGAGTAAGACAGTTCTGACCACTGTGGGAGATAACAACTGTTCTTCACTTGGCCTGAGTCTGCCTACTCACTGGTTGTCTTCTGAACAGTAGGTAGATGATGAAGCTTCCTCTGTGTTCTGTGCTTGGATGCTGAAATGTAGTTAGTGATATTAGAGTCTAGTTACTAAACAGTGTGGGAGTTTTCTTATGACATTGAATTAATATATTCTTTCCTGGGGAATGATGCCATCTTCTTTCTCAATTTGAACCAGTGCTGATGCAATGCTCTTGATCTCTTAATCATGGTGAAAAGATCAAGATCACTCTGCAACAGGGATTTTCAATATTTTTCTCATGGCACACTTACCTCTATGGTCTAAGTATGCTTACCTCTATGGTCTAAGCAGGCCCTAGGAGAGGGGGGTAAAGGGGGTTATTTGTACCCGGCCCCAAGGTCTAAAGGGGGGCCCAGAACCCAAAGGACGGAGCCCAGAAATTTCCTGGGATCTGACATTTTCCTTTCTACTCAGACTTGTTGGCTGTACGGGATGCTGGGAACACTACTGACGCCACATGGGTGGGTAAACCTGGGCTCTTAAGACTTTTCCAGCTGTCTCTACTCTCCCCTCCCCCTGCTTCGTCCCTCCCCGCTCTTATTTTGCTCACCCATCACCACCCTCCCCTACTGTTTCACCCCTCCCCCTTTGCAAAGGGGCCCAAAAGAAAATTTGTACCTCCTGATAAAATTCCTCTCAGAAGCCCTGGGTCTAAGTATGCTTCATCTTCTAGGAGACTCGTCCGCGTTCTGCAGCTCTGTTTTAGGGCCACCTTATATAGTAACTAATTGACTGTCTCTTTTCCTCTGCCATCTCTAGCGGAGGAAGAGGGACAAACAATTCGTTACTAACACACAGTTGCCCAAAAAACAGCTGCAGAACCCCAAAGAATTTTTCAGCAGTTTTCAGCTGCTATGCTCCAAACTCCTGCAGCACACTGCAGACTTTTTGTTGTACACTAATTGAAAATAGTTGCCCTAGGGCAGTGGTTCACAAACTTCGAGGGAGCTTTATTCCCTCAGTAAGTCTTTGTGGGGGAGGGACTAGGACAGTGACATGATCCCCAGGATTTCATCGCTAAGGGGGTGTGTGGGGGGTGCTTTTGACTTACCTTAGGTAGGCTGCAGCAGGTTGCAGGAGGTGTGGAGAGCCCTGTGCCGCCTTCCACAGCGCTCCCCGAGACTTGGAACGTTCAGAAACAGCAAAGCACCTCCTGTGAAATGGAAGTGCTTTGCGCCTGCTTTTTCTGAATTTTCCAAGCCTTGGGGAGAGCTGCGCAGGGCTCCCCGCACCTCCTGCAGCCTGCTGCAGCCCTGCCTACCTAACATAAGTCAGAAGCACCCCCCTCACCCCCCCAATATGGACGTAATCCTGGGGATCGATTCCATGCCTCTCCCCTTTCCCTGCCCCTTAAAGCAGGGGTGCCCAAACCCCGGCCCTGGGGCCACATGCGGCCCTCGAGGCTTCTCAATGCGGCCCTCAGGGAGCCTCCAGTCTCCAATGAGCCTCTGGCCCTCCAGAGATTAGTTGGAGCCCGCACTGGCGACGACGCAACTGCTCTCAGCGTGAGAGCAACTGTTTGACCTCTTGCATGAGCTGTGGGATGAGGGCTCCCTCCACTGCTTGCTGTTTTACATCTGTGATGCAGTAGCGGCAGCAAAGGAAAGGCCAGCCTTACTTTGTGCAAGGCCTTTTATAGACCTTGAGCTATTGCAAGACCTTCATTCATTCATATAAGTTCATCTTTAATATATTCATTTATGTAAACTTATGCAAATTTATTCAAATTTTAAATGTAAATTAATCCCCCCCCCCCGGCTCCCAACACAGTGTCAGAGAGATGATGTGGCCCTCCAGCCAAAAACTTTGGACACCCCTGCCTTAAACGAACGGGGAACCTTTACACAAACTGGTGGGTTGTGACCCATCAGTTAGAGAATCACTGCTCTAGGGCAGGGGTGTCCAAAGTTTTTGGCAGGAGGGCCACATCGTCTCTCTGACACTGTGTCGGGGGCCGGGAGGGGAAAAAAGAATTAATTTACATTTAAAATTTGAATAAATTTGCATAAGTTTACATAAATGAATATATTAAAGATGAACTTCTATGAATGAATGAAGGTCTTGCAATAGCTCAAGGCCTATAAAAGGCCTTGCACAAAGCAAGACTGGCCTTTCCTTTGCTGCTGCTACTGCATCACAGATGTGAAACAACAAGCAGTGGAGAAAGCCCTCATCCCACAACTCACATGAGAGGTCAAACAATCACCCTCACGCTGAGAGCAGTTGCGTCGGGCCAGTGTGGGCTCCAACAAATCTCTGGAGGGCCAGAGGCTCATTGGAGACTGGGGGCTCCTTGAGGGCCGCATTGAGAGGCCTTGAGGGCCGCAAGTGGCCCCAGGGCCGGGGTTTGGGCGCCCCTGCTCTAGGGTATAGCTATAGCTCATGATCCAAGGCTACCTCTTAACCTGCTCTTTCCTTGCTTGAACAGGACATCCATCATGCAGGCTAGTAAATAGCCAGAATTTTACTATGAGTCAGAATCTGTTTATTTGTTTTAAATAATATATTCACCAGCTAGTATTTGATTTAGAACAGCAGTGCAGGAACTATTCATTTCTGTATTATTAAATGAATACCAATTTTCTACTAGTACATTCCCTTGATACTGTTTAACCAACTGCATATGTACTTTGTGTATGTTGCTTCAGTCTTTCCCTTCTCAGTTTTGTTTTAAGATGTCAGTTACATAGTCCTTCCAGTGTGTGCTAGGGACTGTACCAAACAACAGAGAGGAAAGGGGGTGACCTGCAATCCCAGTTATATCCTGGATAATTCAAGCAAGTCTCTAATCATAACACATGAGCTCTTCTCATGAGGTATCTTTTAGGCCATATTTCATCCTTCCAGCTATTCCATTTTGAGTACATTTTGGAGAATTGAATTTTCATTGCTATTCTTGGGGCATGAATCATTAGTGTGTATAGTTCAAAACAGTCATCATATGAGTCAGCATTTTCTGCAGAGCCAGGCTTGTATGTTATTGCAAACTGATCTATTACGTGTACATCTACATCCATGAAACTTGGTACTTGGACAATTGCAGTCATCAGCAAGAGTGACTATAGAGAGTATGACTCTGTATCTTGTTTGAGCAAGTTGAAATTATTTAAGATGCTGAGTATAAGGCCCAGATATTGCTTTTAGTGTACACAGTTCAGTTTTGGATACTTAATTATTGAGCTATCCAGCACCGAGGTGGGCACATTTTCTCTGTTGATGCTAGCTCAAAACAGCCATGTTCAGGGCTTCTGTGCATCATCCAGTCTTAGTGATGCAGTGAAATTTTTCTGCATTGTGATGCATAAGAACATTTTTTTCCTCCATTAAAATATATGCCGGTGCCCACTTTGAGGACTTCAGTAACATTCTGGGTTGCAAAACAAGCTTTTTTTGTGTCAACAGCAGCCACAACCCCTGAAACAGTCCCATCTCTCCTTTTCTCTCCCTGATGCTGGCAAGACATGAATAAGCCTTACTGCTATAACCATTTTCCAGTTTGTGGACAAACCTTTCCAATTCTCCAGTTTCTGTTTTTCCAGTTTTCCAGTTTGTAACTACACACTAGAGATGCATCAAGTTTGTGGAATATTCCATCGTTTCCCCAGGCCCACTCATGAAATCCACTTACTATCTTCACCTCCATTGTTGCGCCTACTGATACAGGAGGAATGAGATGAGTGGCACCTGTCCTGCTTTTCCAGACCTGTCTCTGACCTCTGTTCTATCAAAACCACACAGGGCCTCCAAGAACCAAGGAGTACAATGTGTGTCTTTATTTTAACCTTTCTGCTCCAATGTGTTGTGATACCCTTTTAGGGATTTTCTCTGGCTGCCCATGAAATAACCTCAGCCAGGTATGAAAAAGTAGAAAGTGTGTTTGTTTGATGTCATATACAACTGAAGGACCTGAAGGTCCTTTGGCTACTGCAACTCAAGCATCTATAGAAGAGTTCCAATAGGCTGTACTTTCCACATACTACTAGAAGGCAGATGGCTAACCTACAGCATTAATAGGTAGACAGCTTTTGCCTACACCTTACTGCATAACTCATGAAACTGATTCTGCATGCCAGTACAAGGTGCAGCCTGGCACCTTTTGAAAAGACGCAGTCTGATTCTTTGTGTTGCCTGCAGTTTAAAAAAAAATGTTTTGCTGTGACAAAGTTTTCTAGATGCTTTCCCTGCTGATTGCCAGAATTAAATTTGTACTTGCTCCTGGCATCCTGACTGCATTTGCGGAGCCCTGAAGGCTGGAGTGCAGACCCCTTTGCTTGCTGCATGGCTGCTACTTGACATTTCTGGACACATGGCAATGACAACAAATGCCTTCGCCAGATTTCTGGGATCACCAAGTTCTGAGCTGTGCTTTGATGGCATTTCAATAGCTGTGCTATCAGCTATGATGGAGTTTGAGCTGCGCAATTGTGCAGTTAAACGAAACAGTGCCTGGAGTGGAGACCCTGGAAATGTGTTGACGTTTCCCCACAAGCTTGGAACTAGCTTTGAGAGGGAAAGGAAAACTCCTTTCCTATTCCTGTCTAGGTTCATTACTTGGGTGGGCAATCTTAATGTCGAGCAGCATATTTGTACCCCCTTTAGTATGTCCCAGATTGCCATCTGTTTATTTGTCCCCACAGAATTCAAGCTACTGGCAAACAAGCCAGACCTGATCTAAATAGCTGTATCCTGGACAATATTTCTTTGGCATACTATGGGGGGGGGGCAAAATGTTGGGGACTGAATTTTAGATAGAACGGGTGGTTGAAGTTTTTTTCTAGGAAAGTTTCCAAACCAGCACCCCTTCTCTGCTTAGTCAGTCTAGCCTTTTCATATTTGGGGCTAAGTGATAAAATTTGGCACTCTTTCAGATCGTCCATCATAGAAATCGCCATCACGAAACTGCCTCATTTAGTAGATTTACCGACATATTGGAAACATTAGTTCTCAGGAGCTGAAGGTGCTAAATCACAGCAAATCCATGGAGTTCATCATCTGCTCAATGCAGAACTTTTCAAACTATGAAGCAGGATATATGACTGCTACATTAACGTTGTATCATTAATCAGTCCTTAAAAACTAGAGTTTCCCCAAAGGACTGAGAGAAAGAAAGAGCTCAGGTGCTCTCACTCTATAAATCTGATATGCCCAGCAGCTGTGGACCTGAACCCATTCATCCCTATAGTATACAAAATTATGGAACCATGGCATGATGAATCATCTGGATTTGAAGCCAATAGTTTCTGATGGGGATATCTACCTCTAAACAGGGGGTGTTGTAACCTACAGGGTGACCATAAAGCCCTCTACGTGAGACTGTGTGACTTTGAGATTGAAGTCATTTAAACCTGCCTAGGGAACTTGTGGCTACCATATGCTGGGCTACTACCCTAACTTCTCCTATGTAGTACAATAGACTATGCGGGTTTGGTAACAAAATTTCTAGGGCTCATGGTTGCAAAACTTTGGAAGGGTACAGCCTATATATATATATGAAGGGTTCCAAAAAAAGGAGAAGGTCAAAGATGGCCAAAAAAAAAAAAAAGTTTTTACCCTACTCAACAATTCTTTAACGTCCCACTTTTGTTGTCATGCTTCTTCATAGCTTCTTATTTCCTTCTCCATCATCGCCTCAACCTGTGCAAGGTTTATAATTCAAATAAAAGCTCACCAATGACCTTCAGAAGAAAAGTTTAATGTTAATTTGACACTCATATTCTCTCACTCTTAAATGATCTCAGTGTAAATTGATTAAAAGCTGTGCTGGAATGAGCAGTGTCTCCAGATCCTGAAAGGGATAGTGAATGCAAGAAGCTATCATTCACCAAGTTAGACCATTGGCCTGTCTAGGTCAGTCTTGCTTATACAAATTGGCAGTGGCTCTCCAGAATTTTTGTCAAGGATCTTTCTCAGCCTTACTTGGAGAAGCCAGAGATTAACAGCCCAGTCCTACATAAATCCCCGCATGGTGATGAAGCAGTGCTGGCGTAGCTTCTGCTGTGTCTCGCAGGGGAATTTTGGCTGCTGGAGGTCTCCTCAAGGTAAAGGGACATTTGTCACCTTGCCCCAGGGTGAACCCCAGCAGCCAGTCTGGTGCAACTCGGACCTGTGCCAGCAATATCACTCGTGCAAGTTAATGTTGCTCCATGCAGGTGAATCAGGTCCAGGAAGGGGGCTTGGATTTGGTGTGTGCTGCTGCCGAACTTGATCCTTCCCAGGCCTGACCCACCTATCCCCTGCCCCATCTCCTCTCCATTCCACCCTGACTGTGCCCTCCCTCAACCCTATTCTACCCCCCGCCCTTCACTGGGCCTAACTGCCAAGGTAGATGTCTGCAGGTGCACGCAGACAGGCTCCGGCCTTCCCAGCAGCACACCAACTGCTAGTGCTGCCGCAAAGTCCTTTACAGCTGCTTTGCTAGCACTAATGAGGATTGGGCCGTGAACCTAGTACCAACTGCATGCAAAGCATGTGCGTTATTAACTAGGGCTGATTTTCCCAAAGGATACAACCATTGTTGCAATCTGGGGCAGGGCTTCCCTAGGACATCTCACCCCTACAATCAGAAAGGGAATCCGATCAGTGGATCGTCCTTTTCCTCCAAACACAAGTGAATTTGGTAACTCACAAATGCATGTTTGGAGCTGACTCTGCAAAGAGATCAAACTGGATATTCTAGTGTAAAGACTATGTAGCCTGCAACTACAGATTTCATGCATAAATATCGCTTCTATGTGGAAAAAATGCTTGTAAACCATACATACACGATGACATTGGCATTCCAAGAAAACATGCACACACTTCATAGTGCCAAATTGATTATGCTATAATTCACATGTATACTGCATATGGTGTACTCAGAAGCAGTTACGTGACCCAATTAATTAGTTAATGAATTAGACGAAGTACTTGAAATGGTCCATATTTGGTGTCTATACACCACTGACACTGTTGACTAAGGGATCTACAGATATTCACCAACCTGTGGGCTGAGATAGTCACACACACATAAATTGCTTCCCTTAGATGTTCGAGTGTTGCAGGTTTTCTACAATGAAGTGTATATGAAATAGAACTCATTAAAATGTATATACTTTTTTTGGAGACAACTTGTCAGACACACATGCATTGGGAGTTCATGGTCATGTGATGCATACATGCAGAAAAATAGTCATTTTAATACATGTCACAATGCATGTTTTTCAACATGGAAGCCCTATCTATGCAGGAAATAATTATGATTGAAATGGCCCTTGTATGAATTCTTCTGTGAAACTGCCATCCACTCCTTGCAAATGGTAATTCGTTGTATCATATTCCATGCAGAATACTGCAGGTGGCTTTTACCCGACCAAGATAAATCTTTGCATGTACTCTGTGATAGAATCTCTGTGTGAGTCTCTCTGCTCCAATGACTCCAGTCCTTTGGAGGGCATCTGGATAGTGTTCTGTCATATCAACCATCAGTACACTTCAAGGCAAAAATCTCAAGGCTATTTGACCAACTGAAGCATATTAGACACATCCTGAGAGAATATTCTGCTCATGACACTGAACTCTGCTTTACCCAAATTTTTAAGGTTTTCAAGTCCTGAACCCAAGTCATCAAGAGTGTACCTTGGGAAGATGTTTCAAACTGTTATGGTTCATGACCGTATACTGTAAAGAAAAGCTTAATTGCTGCTGTTTTGTAATTTCTTTTAATCCTTGTCCTTCTGAAATGGTAAAGATGCTGGCGCATTTGCTGCCATGCCAGTCTAGTTCCCAGTGTTTCCGTGCAAAATAGTCACAGCATCCTATTTGAGAGTGTGTAGCCAAAGCAACTGTTTGTCTGATTTACTGAAGAGAATGTGATTCAGGACTCTAGATTATATTAACTTTATCTTTACCTCTGTACTTAGTTTGAGTTCATCTGGAGTATTTTCACCTTCCTAAAGGGCTATCTCGCATGTCATCCACCTCTCTTTCATGTCATCCCACAGCAACATGATTACAAGAGAATATTGTTGGGGTGAGTGACTGGTAATTAATTGGCTTAAAGAGATGCCTTACCATTTAGCCCAAATGCCAGTTTGCATTTTAAGGTTGACTTGTGCCTTGAAACAGTGGACTTCACCCAAAGGCATGCAAAACCTTGGCTCTTGTAGTTTCTACAAGTGTTTGGAAGGGGCCAGCTTGAAGAACTCGTAGTATAGCTGTATACACAGTGATTCTAATATTTATCAAGGTAAAAGTGGTGAATGTTTGTATGTAGGCAGTCTTGAATACGGCTGTGACAAAAATTCCTCTTTCGGTTACCGAGTAAATGAAGCTGGTTAACCATAGCGGTTGCTCTGCAGCTAATTATAACAAAGTTATCCAACCTTGGTAGTGTTTCCAGTAGCATAGAAATTTACATAGAGTGAAGACTGCTGTTGTGACATTCAACTACTGCTTTGAAGGATTGCTAGTATTCTGTCTGTCACTAGTGGGTCTTTGATCTACTACCAGGGTCACTGCACAGCACTGCTCTACCAGGCCTGACCCACTGAAAGTGGAGATGACTGGGTAAGTGGTGCACCAGTGGGCAGGATGTGGCTGGGCAGTTGCCTAACCCTTCAAAAGAGGAATAGCTTGGGGGAGGAGGGTGCAATGCAAAACCCCAGCTGTAGGACAGGTTGCCTGGTCTGGTACAAAGATGCTGTCTGTGATCGTCCTTGCAAAACCAAAAAACCCTGAAAATTCCTGCTCTTTGTCCACACTACACCATGCTAAACATGGGTTGACTAGAAAATACTACACTTAGAAGTAGTATGCTGAATTCTGACTGCAATACACTCCTAAAAATAGTTTGTTGCAGATTATTTTTGCTAGTCATTGGCAGGTTGTGGACCCATTCAGCATTTAATTCTGGGGAGAACACTCAACCAATTTTGAGTCTTGGTTATGAGTATGCACTCACTTGCTCACCAAGGGGAGAAATTAGCAAATGTCATGGGGCCAAATCATCTTTGTTTGTACACAATAGCTCCCTGGTTACCTAAACATAAAAAAGTAGTGTCCAATCAAGTAGTGGGGGGGGGGGATAACTTTGCCATGTTTATTTGAATGAAGTGTGTATGTTACTTTCCTCCCAGTGTAAGGGTACTGGATTGAATCCAAACCCTCTCTTGCACAGGCTTTGAAAGTTTTCTGTGACCTCCCAAATGAGGCTTTGCAACACCATTGAGTTGCATCCCACAGGTTGAAAAACACAGTTTTATAGGATTGCCATGTTAATCCTATGGTCTTAAAGCAGATTGTTAAAAATAAACTTCCATGGATATCAGTAGAACTTTCTTTCAGGTATTAAGGATTTTGAGATCTTGTCATAAAATGGCTTTGCTGGATTATTAATATTATTAATAAAGCAACATCAGTGTGCATGACCCTTTACAACAGAAGACAAGATTGTGACCCCAAGGGGCTCATAATCTAAAACTGACTCAGGGGAGACAAGAGTAGCTGGGGCAGGGCTTGGACTACAGTAGATAGGGAAGAATAATGTACTTAGCTTAGTCACCAATCCTAACCAAATTTCCAGCACTGGCATAGCTGTGCCAATGGGACGTGTCTTGCATCCTGCAGTTGGGGGGCACTCACAGAGGCCTCCTCAAAGAAAAGGAATGTTTGTTTCTTTACCTAGGATCTGAATTGCCTTTATATTGGTGCTGGAAAGTGGGTTAGGATTGCGCCCTTAGTTGAGTGAGACTGCAACCCTAACCACACTTCCTGAGAGTAAGCCCCATTGAACAAAATAGGACTTACGTCTTAAACATGGTTAGAATTGTGCTCTAAGAGAGTGCAATCCTATGCATGGCTCAGAAGAAGGTTCCATTGTATTCCATTGGGCTTACTCCCTGGAAAGCATGTATAGGACCGCTGCTTAAGAGGCAATGCCAAAGTCTTCATGAAAAGGTGGGTAAAAAGGATACAAGATCCAGGTCTTCTATCATCTCTTGCAATGTGAAACGCTAACTCAAAGGAGTTAAATATGAGCAAAATTTTAAACAGGGAAATAAAAGGTTTACTTTTTTGGAAAAAGAAATGCTTTCAGCAGCTGTTTTAGATGTGGTGATGCTCCCTGCCTGAAAGATCTTGATTTATATGTGCATGGATACTAACTTTGAACCCCTCCTGAACTGATGTGATATTGAAACGGCAAAGCCATTTAGTGGAATTAGGCAAGCCATTGTCTCCTCCTTCCCCATTTCCAGTGTGGGAATAACATTACCAATTTGATACCCAGGGTTTTCTTAAAGGCTGCTGATATGTTTGAGAAGGTAAATGAAAGCCAGGTTTCATTATCACTATTATGAATCGGTAAGATGGCTTATGAATGGTATATGAGCATTATGGCAAAGCCCCTGCATGTGCTAAACTCCTGTAGTTTCACAGTCTGTAAACCTACCTATAGATCTTGCTTGCTTCTGTTTTTGTTTTCTGTCTGGTGTGCTGGTGAACACTGAATTTGAAAGCATTAGATTTGTGACAATAGGGACTGCAATTTGAGAAGATCTGGGGATCCCATCGCAGCTAATAGTTGCTTGCTGTTGAGTTTAAATACTCAATTTTTTTTGACTACCAATAGGGTTTTACTGGCGCTCGATCACCAGGACCAACTCTGGAAAAAGTTCAGATAGTTTATTCTACTGATTTGTCATTGTTTTGTTCACTGTTTATGCAAACAAAGTTAAAGGCAACTTAAAAAAAAATTACAGCTTCAAGTCAGGCTTCTAAAGTTACGTGTTAGATTTAAATGAACTCAAACTAATTTTCCAAATCACTGAGCCACCTCGGCTTTCTACATATGGAACAGACTGATCTATGGAATGCTTAGGGACATCCTAAGGTGGTAGATTTATTTATTGCTTTCTGACATGGACATCTCTACCCCTTAACCTATGTAGAAAATTAAAGCAATAATTGTGTGTGTGCGTGCATATGTATAGTTCTTCTGATCTTCTTCTGATCCAATAATTCGTTAGCTTATATTTTATTGCATCTGTTGAATGTTTCATGTTGCCATACTTTTCAGTCTTACTGCTAACGTTTAACCTGAATAGACTCACTCTAGCCACTTGCCAAGTTACATTTTAACTTGCAGAACAAGCAAGCCACAGATAGCAGTTCAGTTCTTGCAAAGTTGATCTCAGTTGCCACGCATGTTTAGGGAGAACTAGAGAATTGACTACAAGTTTATATAACTTGGGAGTAATTTACCAACTCCCATCTCTACTCCAGATTTTCTCTCTTAGCCATCACTTCTACAGGATCACTGTTTTAGTATGGAAAGAGTTGCTGTTTCTTTTTAATGCAAGAGGAGAGAGTATTGTGCTTATATACCCCACTTTTTCTAGCATTAAAGATAATCTCAAAGAGAGAACAAGTGTCACTTTCACATTAATGACTTTGTGTGTTAAACATAAGAGTACTTTGGTGGCCATGGATCCATCTTTATCACCACAGAAGAGGCAGTTTCTCTGTATACTTGTACAGGAGTAGTAGCTATTTCCCACAGTCACATCTGCAAGACAGATTATAGGTACTTCTGGTGAATGTGATTGGAGCATAAGTTAAGACGTCATAGTAGGTAAAATTCAGAACCAGTTTCCTACCATCCAGATGATGGCTAGATTTTGGTAGCTGTCACTCAGAAGAGATTCTGATTGATCAAACTATTTGGATTATATGATGCCTCACACAATAAGGGTGTTTTTTGTTGAAAGGTTTATCTTAACCCATTTTTGCCCAGTCCCCCAGGTGTACACATTTAGTCTCTGTTGCGTATATGCAACATTGGGCAGAAATGGCTTAATATAGGGTTACACTGTAAGTAATACAGTTTTATAGATCGGACTTTGCTTAACCTCTCTTGAATGTGCTGCTTGACTGCAGAGCATCTAAGAACAGAAAAACATGTATGTTCCCGTTTTCTCCACAGAAACTAAATCAGATTCTCTTCCTGTAGTAAAAACTACACATGCATACACACTGTCTGTCTGTCTGTCTGTCTCTCTCTCTCTCTCCTTGTCTGTCTGTCTGTCTGTCTGTCTGTCTGTCTGTCTGTCTGTCTGTCTCTCTCTCTCTCTCTCTCTCTCTCTCTCTCTCTGGCCAATAGCATGAATGTTTCCTGGTGTAATTTACTCCCATTTTCTTATCTCTTGCTGTGTATTGTGCCACCCATAATTGTGCCAGCCGTAATTATCTACTTGTTACCCGTGGGCATGCTAGTGTCTAATGGACGGTGCCAAGTGTAGCCTGTAAATGTTTGAAGAAGTCCATACAGTTGAATGAGGATAGACTGACCTTGGATAAATGATCTAAAATGAGAGCCCAGAATGGTGACAGAAGCATCATTGAGTGGTATCAAATAGTCCGTCATCAGCCCTGCTTCTAGTCAGGTAGTCAACCAACATCTCTTTGTTTCTATACAACAGCCTTTCCTGTTCTGAAGAGTTTGGAAAGTTTCTAGAGCTATATTGTTTGAAAGCATTGTCAAAATTTCTCCAAACATACTTTAAACATGAAGAAGTTTTCTCATAGCAAGTGTTTCCCAAGTTGTATGATTTTTTTTCTTTAGAAGTCCTATTACCCCAAAGAAGGGAGTGATTTGTGGTTTCTGGGATTTATTTTTCTTGTGTTGCCTTAAGGTAAAATCTTCAGTAATTCCTTTTTGGAGCTTAGATGATCATTAATGAATCTAGGCAAGGCTGTTGTGGTAAAGGCAATACAAAAGCTACAGCCTGAGGGAAGATTGAAGGGCTCTTCTCTGCAATAAGAGAGCCTTTAGAATTCACATTGGCCCTTTGTAAAGCTTAGCAGGGGTGCTATACTAATAAAAAGCCCCTGGCCTCTGATGTCACTTCCTTTTGCTGTGTGAAAAACTTTTTCTCATGATGGAAGATGCCAGGGTTGCAGCTAAATAATTGCATGTGGGCTTCTGCTGAAATTTATGCTTTTATTTACACCGAAAGATTTGTAGCTTTCCTCTCCCCATTCTTTGCTCTCCCCCCACATGATTAAAAAAACATTTTTTTCCTGTGACTTCATTTCCCCCCCTCCCCAAATACTGTCCAAAGGTAGCTTTAAAAGATTCTAAGTGGCCCTTTCTCAGAAAATCTTTGGGTCAGACTTCTCCAACAGTTTGTACCATTTCGGGAAATTCATTGACCACACCACAAGAGTATATTGTTGCCATGACCCTGCTAGCCCTTTGTGTCCGTATTATACCTTCATCAGAGCAATCTTTTAAAGGTTGATGATGGGATAGAAATGATCCATTGCTCTACCAGGCTGCTGTTTTTGGTTTTGGGATTAAGAATGGTTGGCATACCTAGAAGAGTCAAATTCAGCAACAGCAGCTCTTGTCCCATGGCCTCACTGTTGTGCCAGATTATGTGTGCTGGTTTCAATAATTTGGGTTTCTGAGAATTCACCTGATAACTCTGACCTTCAGGTTTGGTGCTTTCTATCCTTTACATGACTTGTATACTATACTTTGATGGGCTGCCAGTTGAAAGGTGTTGACTTTGTTGCTGCTTACTCAGTTTGTAGTTTCCCTCTTACCCCTGACAGTTGGTTATCCAGAATTCCAGCATATATCCTGTTTGTCTTCTTCTGGGATTTCAGAAGGGCTATCCCTTCCTTCCTACCTTACCTAGCTACCCACCCTTTTTTTTTTTTTTTTTTTTTTTTTGCCATAAAACAAGAATGTTCAAATGTACCAGAATTTCCATTGATGTAGGGCTTCTCTGGCTTTTCTAGCTTCATTCAGAATTTTAGGATAGATGCATTTCATACTCTTTATGAAGCAAGCTAACCTGGTCTTGTATATATTAGACCAGTGGTCCTCAAGCTCTCTGGGAGTCTGAGAACTTGGGGTAAGAGCTTTTGGGGGAGGGGACTGGGATGGGTGGGGAATGTCCTGATGGTGCCACAGCGATCGTGGCACCACAGGCATCCAGCGGCATTTAAACATACCTGGAGGGACTGTGCAGCCCCCCAGAGGGTTCTGAAGACTTGCAGCCCTCTCTGTGAGCCTCTCCTCCACTACAGTGGGCTTCGATTTGCAGTCAGAGGTGTGGAGTACAGAGTTTCCAAAAGTGGAAGTGGGCTCCGATTGCAAATTGGAGCCCACTGCAGCGGAGCTGTGGCTTGCGGTGGGGGTTGTGAGCCTCCAGGACACTCTGGAGGGCTGCACAGTCCTCCTGGGTATGTTTAAATGCTGCTGGTTGCCTGTGGCACCATAGTCACTGCAGCTCCATCAGGACACTTATTTCTGGGTTACTCCCTTCAGGAGAAAGTGACTCTTTTAGGTTCCAATTGTGGGTCATGACCCACCACTTTGAGAACCACTATTTTAGACATTGGGGGACAAAAGACAGTATGTTTTTCCTTCAGTAAAATTTCTAACCATCCTTCCATCTCCCTTGTGCTCCCTGGCACCCTTCAGGGACCCCACAAGCACACCATAAGTGGCTGCCATCTGCCTCCTGCCTGGTTTGTGCTGGTACTCTGGGGCTCCCCATGATTCTTTTTAGGAGTGTAAAGGGCTCCAGCAACCAACATGCTTGAGAGCCCTTTTCAGAAGTTATTCTGTCTAGGTATACTTTGCTTAGCCTCTTCTTATTAGTTCCACCAGAGACCATCACCAGAAGCTAAAAAAAGGAAAACTGAATTTAAAAATATTGTTGGGATGTTAATTTACTTAAAATGCTGTTTTATCCTATTTTTCTGCTTGAAGCATAGAGAGTTCAGGGCAGTTAACATCAACAATTAGAACTACTCCAGAACAATAAGACTATTAAACAGTTTGTTTGGCATAGCAGGGCAATGATCCATTTTTGCCATATCCAGTCACTGCTGCTGTCTTAGGTGTACCGTGTGCCCCTTCCTCCTCACAGTGGCCCTAGAAACACCAAAAGAGGAGGAGAATTATATTTTTAATGTGATTTTTGAGTTTATTTGGCCTATTTTAATCCCCCAGATAATTTGTTTTCTTTGAGACTGTGAGTCCTTTGGGGACAGGACTACTAATATTTAAGGGGGGAAAATACAGTAAGCTGCCGTGACAACCTCTGAATGTGGGGGGAAAGTGGGTAATAAACAATTTAAATAAATACATATTATCAAGAAATGGTGGCAAATCAAAGAAGGGTTATAGCCCAGGACTTTGGTCCATTTACACCACTGGAATGAGCATTCTGGATCTGTAAACAGCTTTGCAGCTGCCACAAACATGACAGTGCCAGTGGGCACAGCCTGGCTGCCTCCAGAAGTGGCCAGGATCCACTTGATGACAAACAGTAGATGCCTGCTGCCAACAGTAAGATAGTGCAGGGGTTAGGATGAAGGGGGAGGGGTAGGTGGAATGGGGAGGTAACAAGGATGTGGAGGAGGGTGGATCAGGCCTAGAAAGGGGGCAGATTTGGTGGCGGCGGCAGCACCTGTTAAATCCTAACTTCCTCTTCAACATCACTGCCAGCCTAGTCTCACCTAGTCTCCAAAGGGCAGTGGGCCACACAAGAAAACCTTCCCCTGATATCTTGGTGGAGATCTTAGTGGAGAGACTATACATTCATCTGGCGGGAGGTGGCCTTTTGTGATACCTTGGAACATACGCTGCATAGCTACTTGGTAAGCTAAGGTACACAGATCTTGAAAGTAGTTACTACCATTTTGAATCATGTCCAGAAACAAGTTCGTAGCTAGTGCAGCTGAAGCAATAAAGGTGAAAAATGATAATAAACCCTTGTACAGGTCAGGAGCTGGGCAGCTGCAGATGTGAAGAAACCAGCTGAAGTTTCTGGACCACCAACAAACAGCACATCAGACTGTTAGGTTGCACAAAAGAGCCTTTTCCTGCTGGTCTCAGTAAATGAGCAGGATAATACAGGAAGAGATAGCTCTTTAAATATCCTGTCTCCAATCATTTAAAGCTGGAACAGTGATAATTAGCACTTTGAATTGTGAATTCAAAGGACTGGGAATTGACCCAGCAAGCTGGTGTAAAAGTGGTGTAACACTCTTCAAAGGACCAGGTCTGCATTTTGTGCCAGCTGAAGTTTCTGAATACTCCTTAGATAGGGATCTTTCCCAGTGCTACCTGGACATGTCAAGGGATCAAATCCAGGGATACAAATCAAAGAATACAAATGCTTATGTACCTATGTGTTTTGAGATCAAAATCTCCCCTTGAAGAGCTACACATCCCCTATATTACTATAGATGATTTGCTAGGTTGAGAACTTGGCTGATACAGTAGTGCAAACCCTGAAGACTATACAAAGCCTTTTGAAAAGGAAAACAAGATGTCCTTGGCTAGCATAACCTGAAAAATGTAATTATTTGTCATCGGAAGCCTGATATTGTGTGTGTCTTGCATAGATGAATCCGAACAGACTTTCCCTCTTTTGTAAACGTAAATTGGACATAATTCATCCTATTTTCCCTCAAGTGTGCGCACTCCCTATCCTCCTTGAGTGTGCTGAAGAGTTAATCCAGTTTGTGAATTGTACTGCTCTATTTCATATGTCTTATTGAGAAAGCACCTATATCCTGCTACCGGTTGTCTGAAATCTGCCCATCCTCCATGCCAAATTACTTTCTTGCTTTCACCAGGCATGAAGAAAGCATCCAGTTTATTGCAGATAGCACTGAATTACATGGTAGCTTACATCAGGTTTACCCCCCTGGCCTTTTGCTCTGGTTGACCTACTTCAAAAGGTCTTGAGCTCTTGGAGATTGGCACTTCAGTTTCTACTCACATAAAGTAAGCTGAGCTGGTGAAGCAGGCATTTGCACCTGGGTTTTCTGAGCATGAGTTGTAAGGTTGTCTGTTAACTTTTTCCACTAGCTTTTTCTTTACCTAGGAAGGTGTGGCTGTGTTGAAATTTTTTTAGTTAAATCTGTACTGTTGTATATGGCAGCATGCAATGATCCATGATAGTTTGTCCTGAGTTCCTAGTGGATTTGCTGATAACATGCAATATAGCTGATCGCTCAGTGGAAGGCATGCTGACTTCATGTGCAGGAATGGTGATGCTCATTAGATGGCTGTCTGTGACTATCACCTGCTGAGTACATGATGGCATGGCAAGCTGTACCAACAGCCCACCACAGCCTAGCTGGAACATGTGTCTGTGGGACTGTTGCTATACCCACCTGATGCTGCAAAGAGCTAAAAGTATGCCAGGCCTGTAAAATACGCTTGTCAGGTCATCTCTGTCAAACAAGAATCTCCTCCAGTTTAACCTGACAAGAGTTGAAAGGATGGGCATCTTTGTTGTCTTGAGTCACAAAGACTGATTTGCAGTCCCTCCATGTTGCAGCTGCTTTTGCCCACAAAAGTGTGGTTGGTGGGGGCAGGAGGGTCATTTTAATTGTCATGTCCAACCTGTGAAACAGCCTCCCAAGGGAAGTTCATCTCCCCTGCCCCTACCTATGCTTACTAATTTGAGTGGCCTTTTCTAAGTTGTTCCCTGTGAGGAAACAAGCTGAGTTTTAACCACACAAGCTGACCCAAGATCTCCATGCTCCTGAAATTATATCAAATGCCAAGTCTCTGTCAGTCCACCTGCTGTCCCGTCCACCCCCCTTCTGCTCTCTGTATTCAAAAAGGAACAGGGGAGCAGAATGGAAGAGGACATGTGCAAGATAGGCGAATGCAAGGCTAGAGTGTTGGGAGACACTGAGGGCCACTGAGCAAGATGCCTGATTTCCCCCAACCTGGTGAGCACACAGGCGTTGGAAACCTCCCCTGCCAAATTGAAACCCAAGGCAACTGCTTTGTTTGGCCTTGTGGAAGAGCTGACTCACTTGCAGTTGTGGAGGGGCATGATGTCCCTTATACTTAAGGTTTTTTTTGTGTGAAAATCCCAAACAAGGTTGGCGCAAGAACACAGCCCTGCTTCACTCCGCTTCAGATGTCAAAGGGGTCTGATGTGGAGCCATCGAAGACAACAGTGCCTTTCATGTCCTTGTGGAAAGATCTGATGATGCTGAGGAGCCTGGGTGGACATCCGATCTTGGGGAGAATCTTGAAGAGGCCGTCCCTGCTGACCAGGTCGAAAGCCTTCGTGAGATCTATGAAGGCTATAAAGAGTGGCTGTCGTTGTTCCCTGCATTTCTCCTGCAGTTGTCTAAGGGAGAATACCATATCAGTGGTAGACCTGTTGGCTCGGAATCCGCACTGCGATTCTGGATAGACGCTCTCTGCAAGTACCTGAAGCCTCTTTAGTGCAACTCGGGCAAACAGCTTTACTACTACGCTAAGAAGAGAGATGCCGCGGTAGTTGTTGCAGTCACTCCTGTCGCCTTTGTTCTTGTACAGCGTGATGATGTTTGCATCCCTCATGTCTTGAGGTACTCCACCTTCTCTCCAGCAAAGACAGAGGATTTCATGCAGCTCAGTGACAATGATCTCTTTGCAGCACTTTAGGACTTCAGCAGGGATGCTTTTTCCTGGTGCCTTGCCAAAGGCAAGGGAGTCCAGGGCCACGTGAAGTTCTTCTAGGGTTGGCTAACTGTCAAGCTCCTCCAACACAGGCAGGCACTCAATGTTGTTCAGTGCTTCTTTGGCGACTACATTTCTCTGGAATATAGCTCAGAGTAGTGCTGCACCCAGCGTTCCATCTGCTGCGCCCAATCCTGGATGACCTCGCCTGCTGCAGACTTCAGAGGATTTCAGCGATTTTCTTCGCTGTCTTGTCTGTCTTTCTTCGCAGAGACTTCAGCGATTTTCTTCGCCGTCCTGCTGAAGCATGCCTTTGGAACTGCAACAGAAGGCATCTATCTCCGGACCAGATCAGACGGAAAGCTCTTCAACCTCTCCAGACTGAGAGCAAAGTCCAAAGTTCAGCTGAAATGTCTGCGTGACTTCCTCTTTGCTGACGATGCAGCTGTCAGTACCCACTCTGCCAAAGATCTCCAGCAGCTCATGGATCGTTTTAGCAAGGCCTGCCAAGATTTTGGACTGAAGATCAGCCTGAAGAAAACACAGGTCATGGTTCAGGATGTGGACTCACCTCCCTGCATTACAATCTCTGCACATGAACTGGAGGTTGCCCATGACTTTGTGTACCTTGGCTCAACGATCTCTGACACTCTTTCTCTCGATACCGAGCTAAACAAATGCATCGGTAAAGCAGCTACCACGTTTTCCAGACTCACAAAGAGAGTCTGGTCCAACAAGAAGTTGACGGAACATACCAAGATTCAAGTCAACAGAGCTTGTGTCCTGAGTACACTTCTGTACTGCAGCGAGTCATGGACTCTTCGCTCACAACAGGAGAGGAAACTGAACACATTCCACATGCGCTGCCTCCGACGCATCCTTGGCATCGCCTAGCAGGACAAAGTTCCAAACAACACAGTCCTGGAACGAGCTGGAATCCCTAGCATGTATGCACTGCTGAAACAGAGACACCTGCATTGGCTCGGTCATGTTGTGAGAATGGATGATGGCCGGATCCCAAAGGATCTTCTCTATGGAGAACTCATGCAAGGAAAGCGCCCTACAGGTAGACCACAGCTGCGATACAAGGACATCTGCAAGAGGGATCTGAAGGCCTTAGGAGTGGACCTCTACAAGTGGGAAACCCTGGCCTCTGAGCAGCCCGCTTGGAGGCAGGCTGTGCAGCATGGCCTTTCCCAGTTTGAAGAGACACTTGGCCAACAGTCTGAGGCAAAGAGGCAAAGAAGGAAGGCCCATAGCCAGGGAGACAGACCAGGGACACACTGCACTTGCTCCCAGTGTGGAAGGGATTGTCACTCCCGAATCAGCCTTTTCAGCCACACTAGACGCTGTGCGAGAACCACCATCCAGAGCGCGATACCATAGTCTTCCGAGACTGAAGGTTGCCAACAACTTTTTGTGTGTGATTTTTTCCCCCCAAAACTTCTTGATTAAAATAGCAAATTGTGGTGTTGTGTTTTTATCCAAATTCTTATTCAATATTGTACAAACAGCACAATAAGCACTTCAACTGTGAACTCAGACCTTCACCAAACATATTGTTGGCATCCTTCAGTCTCAGAAGACTATGGTGTCACGCTCTGAATGGTCATTCTGGAACAGAAGGTCCTCTCCAGTGCGCGAAGCCTGGGTAAAGTAGATATGGAGGATAGGTTGTTTCCCATGCAGCAAATCCCCCCTCCACGTCGCTGAAATGGTCCAATGGAAAGGCAGAGGCCAATACGGTTGGTTCCAGCGGCATTGCAGGAGTTGCCAAAACGTGACTGTGTTCAGCCATGAACTGCCTCAGGGACTCCGGCTCCGGATTTTGCCTCGAGGTTGACTCCTGAAGCCTTTTCCATAACTGGATGTAGCCACAAGGCAGTGGAGGTTTGGGATCAGAGTTTTCCTTCTCTCAGATGAGCTGCCTTCCCAGGCTAACGAGTCCCATCTACCCGGTAGCTGTTTAGTCGCCTCTTACGACAAGTACAGCCAAACTGAGGGCCTATTCTTATCCCCAGCCCATATGAACAGCACCACAAAGACATTACAAATTGTGAGCCCTGACGAGTGAAGAAAAGCAAAATGGGAGCAAAGCAGGTTAGAACTGCAGGCTTAGCTCTGCCTTCTCAGTTCCTCTGCTCAGGCATTTACTTTCTCCCCACCCACTCACATCTCTTCCCCACCCCCTCAGCTATCGCACATGCGCAGACTCTCTAGCAGATACTTTTACTCAGCCTCTCCACCATCAGAAACACTTCAGGGGCTTGTTGCCTTAGAGCCCAATCCTGAACTTGCTGTGCTAGCATACTGCTGGTGGAGAGTGTTGGAAATGTGCCATAAAGCACACCCAGAACACTCTGTGCTGGGTCAGCGCTGGATGCAGCAGTAGCTATTTTGGTGCCACTGCTCCAGCAAGCACCAGGAAGCTTAGGATTGGGCTGTTAGTGAAAACTGCTTGTGGATTCCTCAAAAGTAAGCAAAAGCAGCATTTTATGAAGTTAGTGGTTTATTTGTGTTTTGAGCTTAATATCGCTTTATATCGCGATTTGAGCAGAGATTGTTATTATTTCAAGTTCTGTGTTGGTCACTGAAAAAGCACCACTACATACTCTGTCTTGTTGCTGATATTTTTTAATCTTTTGTTATCCATGCCTTGAGTCCAATTTGTCATAGAAAGATGGGATATAAATATTGAAACAGTGTATAGTGAGGCAATTGAAAAGTTGTGGGCTTTTAACTTTAGGGAAGCAGACACTCCCCCCCCCCAACTAAAGGAAGTGTACACCACACAGCCTTGTCATTCCCTTTCTATAGCTGTTTCCCATAATATTGCTGTGGCTTTTCTGAAATCCAAATAAATGTGGTTAAATTTGTACAGGGAAGTAAAAGGAGACACTCTTATATCTGATGGTCTGTACTGAAAAGTACACAAGAGCTTGATCCTATCTCAGTTTTTCCAAAGTGTGATAATTTAAAATAGCCATTGTATGCTGTTGCATTGCACTGGTCCAGTCCTTTAACGCTTCTTGCTTTTGTAGCCTCGTACTTTTCTGGGTTGTATGTGGATTTTGGCACATGTCGTTATTTATTTATTTATTTTTAACATATTAGGAACAGCTTTTCATTCTTCTCTTGGAACTGCCAGGTTCGAATGCATTCTGGAGTGCTTTGTGCCAGCTGCCGTTGCTGCAATGCTTAAAAGGTACCGCCTTAGGCAGAGCTAAATATTCCAGGGGCATAGTTGGGATCTCAATGGCTGAAGCTCCATATGGCTCAAAGGGATTAGTCAAGGCTGGTCTTGAGGATTAACTAGGGAGAGGGGAGGGGATGTGGAAGGAGGGGAAAGTTGCTGAGGCGCTAGGGAGATGGAGAAATCTTGGGTTAGGCAGCACATTGAAACAGACCTGGTGATAGAACTGTACACTGCTGCAGTGCAACTGTAGAGGTGAAATTGAAGCAAACTCTCCAGTCCAGTACTTTGTGTGAACTTGCATCTCAGGTGAACAGGAATTGCTTGTGCAATTGTCTCTAAATACATGTGAAAAAGTATACTGACAGGAATGACTTCTTAGACTAATATAGCTCATTGTTAACACTACTCTTCCTAATTCCAATATGTAAAACAGTGCCTTTTTTCTACTGTAGTGTTTTTTGGCCTGTAGTGGTACTTAGTGGGTTTTTCTGGATTAAAACTTCAGACTGAGAAACTTCAGCATTTCATTCAAGAAAAGGTGTTTGCATTTTCTTTATCAGCTCCCAATGCAGTGGACATAAATCTTCCTTGAAACCAAGGCACAGCCCAATTAATTTTGTTTCTTGGTGTGCAGCCCTTACTATTGCGCAGAAAGACAGGTCTTGGGATAGGGCTGTGCTTTTTCAGCAGTGATGATTGGGAATTTCCTGGCATCTGTCAGCTGCAGTAGACTGTTGCATCTTACTCCTTCACTAGGCATATTGGCACTGCCCATGCACTGGTAGAGGCAAGGGTGCAAGGGATGACAAGTCAAAAAGGCAGGCGGGTAGTCACTACTGCACCCCTCTGAATGGTGGGTGCATCTAAGATGGTGGCTTATTTTGTCAAGGTCTCTTTTGTCAAGAGTCTTCATACTCTTCAGGTCTATTTTTTCTCTTCGATCTCTCTTGCAACATGCAGTTTGAGAATTACTGTGGTAGGGACTCTTTCTTGTTTCTTTCCTGGTGTTCCCCTTTCTTCATCACTGTATTTTGAGGTGCTCTGAAGTTTTCAAAGCATAATGATCAAGCATGTAATCTATTTAATGGGAAGAGGATGAGAGATACTTGGTTTAAAGTGTAGCCTTTAGTCCAGCAGTCACGATCTTGCTACCATAAAGCTTTGTCTTTTCCTTCAATGAAAACTTCTTGGTGTAAGACTCTCTGAGAACTTTCCAGGAATGAATCTGTTGTCAAACAGCGGATTTTATAACTTTCTTACTGAAGGCTCCAAAAGTCCTCTCAGATCTACACAGCAGTGGGTCTTCTCTCAAAACATTCAGCCTCAAAAACCTATACACTACTTCTAACACAGTAGGGCCTTTTAAAGTTTCCATGGTGGGAAGAACTAAGGCAATGGACTGCCAAAGAAAGAACTCAGCCTCTTGTTCTGAAAGAGATCCCTTTTGCCTTTAGTTCATTTGGAGCACTTCTAAAATAAGGTCTTTTGTTACTTGCTCTTTACTGCCCAGTGCCACCTAGTCCCAGAACATGACCATTCCATGACATAATTATAGCACAGACTTAAAGGATTAGTACTACTATCACCCACCCATTGGTGGGAGAAGGATTTTCTTACACCTAGTCCTGTTTCCCTTGGTTTTGTGGACAGGTCTAACTGTGTGACACAGCCAGTTCTAGAACTCCCCCTCCTCCTCAGTAATTTTCACCTCGCAGATTCAAACAAGGATTCGGCAGTCACTAGTGAGTTACACTCCTGCTCATTGTGCAATTTTGAAAGCGAGTGAAGTCGGAGTTCAATAAATCATTCAGTTAAGTGCTCCACACCTCCAAGTATCATCCCTTCTCATTGCCAGAACCAAAGAAAGCTAAGTCTGCACTAATATATAAATATGTATTCAATTGTGTCCATGGACTAATGGTTTTAATAAGACTTTGTGCATTCATAAGCCTTGCCAAATCTGAAGCATTGCTGGTATCAAGACAAGATGATACAAACCCAAAGCAAAACTTGCAGAAATGCAGATAAATCCTTGAAGCAGGTCCAATGTATACATTGCAAACACTATGTTCTGAAGATTGTCTTAGGTCTCTTGTGCTGCAATTCTCTACACCAGCGTTTTTCAACCGCTGTGCTGCGTAACACTAGTGTGCCACGACGCTGCCTCAGGTGTGCCGCGAAATCAGAGCAGACAGGCAGCAGCCACGCAAGTGGGGGGGGGAGCGGCTGCTTTGAGCTTTACGTGCAGCAGAAGGAAAAGGAGCATGCAGCCAGCTAGCGAAGGGCTGGTCACAGCTGCTTTGCACCTCCTTCTGTCGCTTGCTCCTGCTCCTGAGCTAGACCCAATCCTGATTTACCTTGGAGTAAGCCCCACTGACTATTATGGGGCTTACTTCTGAGTCGACATGCCTAGGATTGGGTATTAAGTCCTTGCCTCCTCTGCCTGCTGATTGGGTGACCAGAGAAGCTTGGAGGAGTGAGTGAGAACGAGGGAGTCAGGAGTAGGCAAGCAGGTATGAAGCAAGTGAGTCTGCTGAGGTCACCAGCCTAAGAACTGGCTGGCTCAAAGGCTCCTGGATAGTCCCTTTTCCTTGCCACAATTTGCCTGCAACTCCCCAAAGCGACCCTCCCTGCATTGCCTTTTGCCTTTTAGTGGAAGGGCATTGGGCCCCAATCCTCTCCATAAACCCCATTGACTATAATGGGGCTTACTTCTGAGTAGACATGTCTAGGATTGGGCTTTTGGTCACACTTTTTTCCTTAAATACAGGAGCAGGCAATTGGCTTCAAGTTTTCTCTGCCCCCCACTCCAGCTGAATCCTGTAGTTTTTTAACTCATGTCTCTTCATTGCCCCTCACCCCACAGCTCTCCTATGTGCTCAGTCTGACAAATCTTTGCCAGCACTTTCTCGCATAACACTTTAATAACATTTTTCATCCTTTTCACAATCACATATCCTTTCCTCTCCAAGCTTCTCGTGAGTTTTTTGTCATGTAATAATATAATTGTATTAATTATATTAACAATTAATTGTAATGTAGTGATTTAATGTAAGTAAAAAACTGGTAGTGTGCATTGACAATTTTAGTGCCTTGTCGGTGTGCCATGAGCTGAAAAAGGTTGAAAATGGCTGCTCTACACAGTTATCTGGAACTCCAATTAAACCCAGTGGGACTTATGTAGACAAGCATAGGATTTTGCTTGTTTAGGAAGGTGCAAGAAGAACTGACCTTTGTTTCTATGTGGTTGAAGCACTAGGAGATTTTTAAGAAAATGTGATTCTGTTACTCTGTGTGGTTAAATTGCAAGAGAGACTGTACAAATAAGATGTTGTGAGCTGGATTTTGCTAGATTCCTTCTGAGATCTAAGAGGATCTTGGCTCAACTTTCTCAGTCTCTTATAATCTTCATACATAAACCTTCAATATGGGATAATGGTTTCTAGATTTTGACCTATTTTAAAATGGGTCTGATGTCTCATTTTAGAAAATATAATGGACCTCATGTAGAGGCTGCCAGAAAATGCTTTCACATGAAAGCAACTTCCCTCAGGAGTTGTGACATTTCAACAACTCAAATGTATTGAGCCCTGTTGCATCAAGAATCTGTATGTCAGCAAAAGAGACCACCAGGAATGTGTGGTACTGCCATGGAGATTCTCCTTGCAATGAGATCTGTCTTTTGAATGAGCAGTTACCAAATGTTTACAATCCCTACATGCATCCACTAGTGCCTATTAGAGGCTTCAGTGTGGAGGTTGTAATGTTTGAGTTTACCTTTAGGCTGTCTGATGTTTCTAATCAGTGAGAAGAGACAGATTTATTATTCATCTGATATTTCTGTAGACTTCTAGAGATGAAGTTCCATTCATAGTTACAGTTTGCCAAGTCTTCCCCCCCCCCTTGTTGAATTGAACCTTGCCATGTCCTCTAAGGAAGGGAGAAAGCCACATGGTAACCAGCAAGTTTGTTTTTTAGTAAACTTTCAAATGACGAGTTGGAACAACAATAGAAAACGGTTGAGAGCACCAGTAGTTAATGCAACGGCCATGTTGACCCTTTTCACCCAATTTAAGGCCTTTCCCTCTTGTTGCTGTATTTAATACTTATCAGCTGTGTTTTGTAGACTATATTACAATGCCATTTGCTAAAAATGGTAATTTTATGTTAACCTGACACACATTTTGTTTGAGGACAGGGAGGTCCCCCCCCCCTTAAAAAAAGGGGTAGCAAGGAGAAAGCTTTTGTAGAAAATGTACTCTTCACAGATCAGTAGGCAAGCCAATTATGGGTCTTTCTGAAAGCATGCTCACCAGTGTGCCTGAGAGGGGATTTATTTAAACATGGAGATGCTGGAGGGGGGAAGGGGGTAGATGGGAGAGACGTGTTACAGCTTCTCTAGGTATACAATGCCTATTTGAATATCTGTGAAAGGTTACAGCAGCATTTGAGAAAAGGGGTTTTATATTATTGCATGAAGATGGTGGCCATGTAGCTGTCAGCTTTTTGTCTAAATGAAATGGGCACCTTGTCAGGGGCAAGCAGATGGTGCTCACCTGCTCTTGGGCGAGCTCTCCAGCAGTCACCATATAACAGACAGCTGCTAGCAGTAAAATAGGCTTAAGCAAATGTGATATTTTGGCATTCAAGTACTTGGAAGTGTGCAATGAGTCTTCAGTATATGTATTTCCCTTCCTTTCCTTCTCTTCCCCCTTTCAGGAGATAGTATATAAATGAGTGACCTCTTGACAAAATATTCCATGTTGGGAATTTTGTTCTCATACTGGAATGCTTCCAGGAGAGGCCCCCCATTATAGTCTTTTTGCTTTTCATAACAATTGTAGCACCCCACACTTCAGTGCCTGACCAGCCAAGATTTTATTTCTGTTTGTCATGTGCAACTAACTTGCCAGTCAAAAGCATACAAAGAAAGTCAAAGATACCATTGAAACTTGCATTTCTAAATCTTAATTTGAACTTTTTATCCCAGCTGCTTTTCCAGTTTTCCCCATGGAATTCCCCTTTCAGAGTGATGGGTGGGCATTTTTAATGCTGGTGATTACTCGTTACAGCTTTTGCATTTTCTGTTTTCCGTAGCGTATCTCACCCTGCCAAATATATCCAAGCCCTTTATCATGAGAACTTAAAAATCTGCCTGGAACATTTCATTTTACGAACAATTTAAAGGTTTAAGTGAATAGATCTTCCGAGTTTCATTTTTAGCAGGTCTAAAGGACAACCATAGTTCTGGTATAGTACATGAGATACTCTTCACTAAATAGAAACTGTGAATGAGTAACATGTCAGAAACCAGATCTTGGGGCTGCATGTGCCTTTCACAATTGGACTTGGCATTGGATGTGTGTTAGTCTTTGGAGCAATTGTGTCGTCCTGCATATGGGATTGAACATGTCCAAGCCAGAAATTGGAACCTTCTGGTATTGGTTGAACTTTCCCCTTGACTAGATTTATAATGCCTTGAATAAGACCCAATCCATGCATTCTGGAGAATGAAGTGGTCAAGTTCTGGAGAGTTCAGCTTCAGATTTCAGGTGTGGAGCCATATATTTCAGTCTTTCCCCGTGTATAAGAACACATGCCCTGGTGGATCAGGCCAAAGGCTCATCTAGTCCATCTCATCTGCCCCTGGGAAGCTCCCAAAAGGAAGAATAAGGCATATCTCTCTCCCACAGCCTGCAATTGATGTTCACAGGCATACTGCTGCTGGATCTAGAGGTAGCTCATTGTCATCATCAGTAGTAGCCACTGATAGATCTGCCATCCTTGAATTTGTCTAATCCCCTTTCAGAGTCACCCTAGCCACATCTTGTGGCAATGAATTCCACAGACCAATTATGCATTATGTGAAGAAATACCACAATTTGTCCATCCTAAATCTCCTGCCCGTCAGTTTGAATGAATTGCTTCTGGTTCTGGAATTGTGAGAGAAAAGTTTGTCTCCTTCCACTTTCTCCATACCCTGTGTAAGTTTATAGGTCTTAAGTGTACCGCTGTAATTGCCTTTTTCCCAAGCTAAAAGACCCCTAACACTGTAGCTTTGTCTCATAAGGAAGGTGTTCCCAGCCATCAGATCATTCCGGTTGCCCTCTTTTCCAGCTCTACAATATCCTTCTTGAGGTATGGTGACCAGAACAGTACATAGTATTCTAAATGTGGCAACACCATAGATGTGTATAGAGGCAAAATAATATTAGCAGCCTTATTCTTAATCCTTTTCCTAATGACAAATTCTATAACAAGGTTCCTGTTCATTGCTGCCACACACTGGGTCAATGTTTTCATTTATCTATCCATGACCCCAAGTTCTCTTTCTTAGTTTGTCACCAACAGCTCAGACCCCATCAGTGTATACTGATGTTGAGGTAAAAGTTGAGGTCCCCCCCCCCAGTGTGCTCTCACTTTTCACATACTGACAATCACACTTGCCTTTTGGCTGCCCATTCATCCAATAGTTTGGTGTCATTCACAACTTTGCCATTTACCCCAAAAACCAGATCATTGATGTAAATAACACTGCGTGTAGTAAACTGGCAAGGATTCTAAAATAGGACCTATGCCTGCAATGGAACAGTCTATAACTCAGCCATCTCACCTTACTACTTATGTGTAAGAGCTGAAGACTGGAACTACTTCTACTTTTATAGCATTATGTTGTTTGGTGTATAGATCTCCACAAGGAAAACTTAAGTGCTCCAAGAGTTCAGTTGAGTACGTTGACCATTTTTAAAAACTTTTGGTTGTTCTGTGTTTGCTGGGTTTTTTGTTTTTCCTTCAAATGAGTGATCACCCCACCCTTTATTTTGTGTATATGTGTGTGTGTGTGTGTGTGTGTGTGTGTGTGTGTGTGTGTGTTTTAAAGAATCTCAACAAAGAGTTTAATTTTGGAGAACTTCATCTCCTAGATCCATTCATGATGCTTTTTTGTTTAAACATAAAAGGAAAAGAAATTAGAGTACATGTGTGTGTCCAGACGGGAGGTATACTGATCAGCCATGTGGCTGAGTGACCCTTAGTAATTGCAACAAGGCAGTAATAGCACATGAAATGAGAAGTGTTCCAGCGAGTAAATACCCATCTGCTTTAATGCTCACAAGTTTGCAGAAACTCTGGCAATTTACCTCTCCCAACAGCTTTATGACTACTTCTTTCCTTTTGTTTTAAAACACTGAAGATTGAATGGTAAGCTTTTTCTTTAAAGTGTGTGTAAGTAACAGAAGATACAGGCCCAGAGGGAGCCAGTGCAGCAGTAAAATGAGGCATAATTCCTCTCTTGGACTAGTATTGGAATGAAGCTATAATGTAGGGTGTGAGAAGAAATATTGATGGTGTCAATTGTCATGCCAATAAAACAAAACAACACTGCCTGATACATTAATGGTAGATTAATTGTTCTAAAGCCATTGCAGAATCTAATGAAATTTTATATATTTATTTTATATAACTTTTTTGGCAGGTGGCGCCTTTAAATGGCTAGTATTGATTGTTGGATCAGAGCCTAGTGTTTGCTGCTGCTGGAATTATTAGATGAGAATTTATAGTTAATTAATACCTGTGTATTTACATCATTTTCAAGCCTGCTAATTGCATGTGCCTTGGTGAAAACCATTTTGAGTCTTTTTGGCAGTGGTGGGAGTTCATAAACTTTTAAAATGTTTAGATTGGAAGTGGTTGTTGTGCTGGTGGGTTGGCATAGATGAACATGAAATTCCTGTAACCCTTCAAAGGCAAGCCAAACCGACACAGTGATGGTTTTCTTCATTTGCAATAGTCCATGGTTGCAGGGTAATGCTCCTGGAAAGGGTTTGAGTTGTTGTGGCTTCCTTCAGCTCCTGCCCAGTGTGGGAACTGGCCATAGCTCAGGTGGTAAGAAGTTGATTGGGATAACCTTTGGGCCCCCTTTGGTCAGAGGTAAAGAAATTATTCACACTCACTTTTCTTCTTTAACTTCTGGTTCTTTTCTCTTTGATGGGAGCGAATCATAGAACTGCTTCCTCTGCCTTCTATATCAGTTTTCCAACTACGTCTGCATACTGCCTCCCTTGCCTTGCTTGTGTTGCTCATTGAGAAGACCTCACTCTGACTAAAGGGACCTATGTAGCGGGCAGGTTTCTTTGTTTGCTTCTCATATCACTCCCTCCGTCTGCCTTCCATCTTTCGCCACCTACCCCCATTCATAGATCCTGTTTGGAGCTTTGGCAAGGTAGGAGTGTTCCTTGAACCCCTTACATAGAACACTTTCTGGGGGGAGGAATAGCTCTTGGACCCCCTTATTCTGTTGCATTGTTGCGACTGCTCTTAGTGGTCACTGTGTTGTCCTTGATAAAGATTGGAACCGTTTCATAATGTCCAAGTTTGTCTACTATGGAATGTGCTATTGTTCCCTCATGTTTTACCTTTATTGGTATGTGTATAGTAATGTGTATTCCTGTGGTTACCACCTAGTGGCCCTTTGTTCCAGTTAGTTAGCTCAGTCTTCCTCTGCTTTGATAAATGGTTCTTGTAAGATGGAGATCAGCCTCTTGTATAATCAAAGACCAGAATAAACTTCTGTTACTGCTGTTTGAATCCTCCTATGTTATAGGTTGTATAGTATGTTATAGTATGTACTGTATTCACTACAGGAGTTTCCTGGCTAACTGATGTGGATGTTACTTGCGCAATTCTAATGAACTGGGTAGTAGTTCTCATAGGTTTGCTAATGTGAAAGACTCAAAACTGCATTATTTGAGTGGAGTGTGCTACAATAGTATAAATGCTCAAAGACAAGACATCCAAATGCACAGTAGAAGTACACAAAGACAAGACACACGAATGTGAGCCTGTGCTTTACAACAGTGTTTCTCAACGTTTGTCCTCCTCCATACCACTTCACACGGTCCACCTTTTCAAAGTACCACCGTAAGTAACTGGCAATGATATCATTGCCAGTTACTTCTAGGTTGGGAGGCCAGGTGCGACACAACAAACACCAGTAAGAGCTCAGGGTGGACAGGAGGCCTTTTTTGAGCATGGAAAAATATACTTTGGGAGCCTTCTACCACTGTTGTATCTCTTTCCTGGTCTTGCTGCTGGGTCGCAGGTGTTCAGAGGTCCCACGTATACCACCAGACACCACCTCAAGTACCACTGGTGGTACCACTTACCACTGCTTGAGAAGCATTGCTTTAGAATATAATGTATCTTGAAATTAGCAGAAGTCATTACCCAACTCGGTCGTGTTTTCTGCTATTTTAGAAGTCCCCTTGTTGACCTAGCATAAATCAAGTGCATATGTTTTCCTCTGCCAAATCTGTATCTTGTATCCTTAAGCTAAGAATCATTATCCAATCACAAGAGAAGGATTGAGAGTGGAGGAAATCAGCTCCTATAAAGTTTGAATGATCTCTTTAAAGGGGGGAAAGAAACAACACTACCGTGTACTCTGCCACCAGCCTTTATGACAAATAGATAAGATCCTAAAAGTTGTAACAGGGCTAAGCAGCTTAACGCATTCAGTTAAATTTCCTAGTCAACTGGCGAACACAACGATTACATATGACAATGTAAAGTCATTGCTTCTGCTCCCTCTTTAGCATTCTATGAACTTGAAAAGACACTTTGTCCACTTAATGTATATGCTAGCAAACTTCAGAAACTTCAAAAAAGTGTTGCTGTTAATGAGATGTAGCTGAATTGTCAGTAGTGTGTGACTTTTTTTTAAGCTTTCAGATATACAGATGTCCTATGTGTTGACCGCATGAACTGGTTTTTCATGATATGCCCTGAATATCCCACAAATATCTGGTGCAGTCAGCATCTCATTCCTAATCTTTATCAGAGACAGTGGTCCAGCTCTGCTGAGTTGCTTAGATAGAAGTTGGTACCAACTGTAGGTGTGTGGAGGGGCTTGTGTGTGGCGGTGGTGGGATTTAGAGAGAGAAAAACAGATAAGGCATTAAGTCCATACTTCCAGGAGTGCAGCTAGTACTAAGACTTCATTCTGGCTTTTTCATGAAAAAGATGCTTTCAGAGGGGCTTGTTAAACATTACCCAAACTATGTTTCAGAATGTAATATTTGGGGCATTTGGTGGACCGCTGTGAGATACAGGAAGCTGGACTAGATGGGCCTATGGCCTGATCCAGTGGGGCTGTTCTTATGTTCTTATGTAATACCTATCTGTTAAATAGAACACATGTTGCTTATTTCAACACTTCTAGTTCCATAGATCCAATGTTGCCACAAAGTTCATTGTGGTGTTTTAGATTTTGATGTGCTAATACAACTTAATAGACAAGTGGCTTATCCGCAGCTTTCAAACGCTGCAGGGATACAATGTCTTAAACATTATCTTTTTATCTCTTCCCCCTTCTGTTTTTCCTTTTAACTCTTGTTCATTTTCATTCCCTCCTCTTTTAATTTGGTTGCTGTGAAGTTTGACAACTCTGCCAAGTTATTTCCTTGGGATATATTTAGACAAAGCAAGATCAGCACAGAATCTCTCTGTGTTTGTACAAGCCTGTTTGTAAATGTTAGCAAGTAACACTGGCAGGCGTGTTGAGTATATATCCATGAGATACTACCAAGAGTCATTTACAAAGTTGTGAATGACTGAAGAGGTTTCCTGTTTGTGAAACAGGGAATATATCTTCAAAGATGAAAGGCTTGTTGTTCTGGGGCTGAAGTTGTCCTCATGTACCTGCCTTATTGGATTATCATTTACCAGGGACATATTGGCACAAAGTGTTATGAAATTGTAAGGTTTTTTTGTTTGTTAAAGAATAATCCAACCTGTTAAAAAGCAAAGGATAAAAATCCCAGCTCTTCGTGACTTGTGGAGCAAGCCTTTGGCTTTTCTCTTGAAGGGGTGCCTTGGTTTGTAACTGTCTAGGAAGAAGAATCACAAAGCCTGATTAAAATATCAGGAAGAGAAGCATCATAATTCAAACTGAATTTGTATTCATCAGTAGCCTCCCCCTCTGTAAAACCTTCTTAACCCTTCCTCCATAAGACCCCCTGAGGTAAAGTTGCAGCTCTGGAGACTGTATTCTACTAGACAGCATTAGTACACAAAAAAAAAACCCATCCCCCTCTCCCCTTGTCCTACCTATAAATCAAATCATTGTGGAACTACTGATGTAAAACAGTACCTTTTCAACAAAATGAGAATGACAGCCATAGTCCAACTCCCACCTAACAACCAAGAAACCTCTCTTTTTTTCTATAGCTTTGGTACGGGAAAATAAACAACACATCTTCTCTTTTTCAAGGGTTGGAAACTATTGTTGTAATCATAACGAACCTGGTTACAAAGTTATCTTTGTTATGATGTTGTTCAGGATTTTGGAAAGGATTCTTTCAACCTGAAGCTTATTTGAGTGGGTGGGGGTGTGAGTGGGTGGGTCGGTGGGTGAGTGTGTGTGTGTGTGTGTGTGTGTGTGTGTGTGTGTGTGTGTGTTAGGTTGCATTGAGATCTTTAGGTGTATGTATGGAAAATGTTTTGTTTTCCATTCAGATGTTTACTCCATATTTGAGTTATTCAGAAGGCTTAATAGGAGACAAATAGTTTCTACAGTGTTGGATACAGTCTACCCTGACTTATAGTCTCTAGCAGAGACATTTTCAGCCCTACTACCTGAGATTAGCAGCACCAGCAGTTGCACCTCCTGCATGTTTAAAGCACGTACTCTGTCATTGAGCAACGGCTATTTTTTTTGCAACCACATAATATGTGTTTGCAACCTAGATCCAATTTTGAGTGAAAGCACCCTTCATGCACTTATTCTTTGAATATCTTTAGACTTGGACTTAGAAACCTTTATTGGCGAATATACATATTAAAAAAAAATAGAAAAAGAACCAGTGGTGTAGCCAAGGGGTAGCAGGGGGTAGCAGGATGCACTGGGCATCAAGTTTTAGGGGGACAACAAGCTGATCTTGACACTAGTGACCAAAATTGTGAAAATCTTGGTATGCATGAATAATACCATCTTGTTATACGTATTTCATTGGAAAGGTAATTTAATGCAGAATGCGGTGAAACAAACTGCACTGGAATATCTGTTTTCTATCAAAAGTTATGGCCAATTAACCAGAAAATTGAAAACACAACTGCCTTGTGGAACAAAAAGTGGATTTGCTTAACTCCTAACTGACCTATGAGACTGTTTGTTCTGAGTGCCAATGAGATGTTATGATACAGCATGGAACCAATAACTTTTTAGTTATTTACTTAATTAAATTTGGTTTTGTCATGCGGGGGAGGCTACAAAATGTTCTTTGACCCCAGGTTATAGATAGATGCCTTAGCTATGCCACTGACTGGGGGGAGGCAGCAGAGCAAGTGTGTGGTGAGCTGCTGGGGGGGGGGAGGAGGTGGTTCTTCCCAATTTTCACTTTTTAAGAAGCCTGGGTGTGATGTCACTTCCTGTTGTGACATCACTTCCAGAGCAACAGTTTGAGCTTGCACCAGTTTAGGGGGATGACCCTGTACTCCTTCCAAATTGAGTGTTGGGCAGGTTAGGAAAGACAAAAGAAAATATTTCTTTACTCAGCGTGTGGTCGGTCTATGGAACTCCTTGCCACAGGATGTGGTGATGGCGTCTAGCCTAGATGCCTTTAAAAGGGGATTGGACAAGTTTCTGGAGGAAAAATCCATTATGGGGTACAAGCCATGATGTGTATGCACAACCTCCTGATTTTAGAAATGGGTTATGTCAGAATGCCAGATGCAGGGGAGGGCACCAGGATGAGGTCTCTTGTTATCTGGTGTGCTCTCTGGAGCATTTGGTGGGCCGCTGTGAGATACAGGAAGCTGGACTAGATGGGCCTATGGCCTGATCCAGTGGGGCTGTTCTTATGTTCTTATGTTCAAATTGGTGGATAAATTATGTAAAAACAAATTGAACAACACATAGGCGCTAAGAGGCAGCCTTGTTTCACACTTTTGTTTGTCAAAATCTCATCAGTTAGATCACATCCAATGGTGAGCCTAACTCGGCAAGATGTATTAGAATAAAGCTTCCTAATAAGAAACAGTAGTCTCTTCTCTATGCCTAGATCAAGCAGCTTGTCCCAAAGCCTTGATCTGTCCACCTCATCAGGTCTAGGACCCCTCAGGTCTAGGAAACCTACATATAATATGGTTCCTAACTTCGATATATACTTATGGATTAGGTGGGACAAAACCAGGCAGTGATCTAGTTGTTCGACCTGCTCTAAAGCCTATTTGTTCCACACCTTGACACCTTTGAATATCATGACAACACTATTTTTAGTCCTCTAGGTGATATGAAGGCAAATTTCAGCAAGTAGTAGAGGCAACATAAAGTGATGTATCATTTCATTAGACCAGTGTTTCTCAAGCTGTGGGCTGGGACCCACTAGGTGGATCGTGAGCTAATTTCAGGTGGGTATCCATCCCCATTCATTTCAATATTTTATTTTTAATATATTAGACTTGATGCTACCATGGTATGTAACTGCATTTGGGGAAATGTTACAGACATATACTTTTAACATGCTACTATGTATATGCTTTTAACAATTATAGTCAATGGGACTTACTCCTGGGTAAGTGTGGGTAGATTGCAGCCTAGGATTGTTAAAAATTTTGCTGCTTGATGATGCCGCTTCTGGTCATGACAGCATGTCTGGTTGGTCCTGACAGATTCTCATTCTAAAAAGTGGGTCCTGGTGCTAAAGGAGTGAGAACCATTGCATTAGACAATTATGTACAGCGCCTTGCACGTTACATAGCTGTTCACATTGCCAGAGCGACTCAGAAACAGAGTATTAAATCTCTTTTGCATATCAACAGTTGTTGGGGGAGAGTGTGAGTTAGGTATAACCTACATGTACACTGTTCATAATTGTAATGTGTGCTTTTAGATGTTGAGGAAACTCGCTTTCAATTATAAGAGGCTATTAGCACTGTATCTAAGAGAGCAAAGCTGTAGTGAAGAACTGATCCCCAAACATTCACAGTACTGTATATTCTAGCCAGCCTTAAAGGATTCTGAATACAATGGCAAATTTCTAAATTACGAAAAACTCATTTTGTATTCAACGAGATAGCATTTCCTCCAAACTTAGCTGTCATGCTTTATGCATACCCATGAATTTTGGCCACTATATTCCACATGGGCATAAACAACTCTTGGTCATAGTAGTGGTGTCATAAGAAAGGGGCAATGGGCGTGGGCAGTCCCAGGTGTGAGGCTCTGCAGGAGTCTACAGGACACTGCCCAGGTCACCCTTTGGCGATCTTTGGGCCCAGCTGCCGCTCACTTTCACCTTCTATCTTGTTTTCACTGCTCACCAGTGAGAGCACTTGGTGGCTGAACCCCAAAGCAGCCTGAAAATCACCAAAGGGATTCTCACATTTAAACCAATGCGAGAGCTCAGAAGGTTGGGGAGCAGTGTTATTATGCCGAGCTTCCAGAATACTGCCGAAGGTAAGCACTCTGGCACCCTGGGCGCGCTGCGAGGCAGGAATTCTGGGTCAAACTTTGCAAACCAGTTTCAAGCAAAGGTTTCAAACTATATTTTAAAGTTTGCTATGTTTAATGTTAACATCGGCACACGTGCTATGCCTCCCCATGGTATAATGCTGGGAATGGAAGGGAGAAGCATTTCTCATATCTTCATCATGGTTTATGGATCCAGAAATGTCGTAACTATACCAGTTCATAATGGTGTCGTTGCATGAAAACCGCTCTAATCATCTTTTGGCCTAGTTCCTTATACCAGAAACCTACCAGTACTGCAGCTAACATACATTTGACCCTCAAATTCAAGTACAATTTGTGGAAAGTGCAAAAAAGTTGGTAGCACCTTTTATACAATCTACATCTTTGCTATGTATGGTAACAAGAACTGGAAAGGCAGTGGGGCTGTTATGCTTTTCCTCTTGGTTTTGGTTTGTGACTGTGAGTGTATGTGTCTTAAAAGGTTATACATTTCTGCTATTATATTGCAGAAATTTTTCTTACAGTATAATCCTATGCATATCTACTCAGAACTAAGTCCCTTTGGACTCAATGAGACATACTTCCGTTATAAGCGTATACAAGATTGCAGCCTTGATTTAAGAATTGTTCATATCACATAATACAAATTATTTTAGATTTTGCAAGATTTGAATTTTAAAACCCTGCCATTGGTCATTTCGATGACACAGCCTAGAAAAAATTGCTGTGAAGAGTTACCTCCATAGGCAGTGAAATACATTCTAAAATAAAACAAACAAACCCATCTCCTGCTTAGATCTGTAGGAAATGGTCAAGATAGTGCTTCATTCTAATGTTAATCAGGTTACTGTGAGGTGTGGTGGTGTTCTATTATTAAATTTAAAACCTCCCTATATAAGATGAAGGCAGCTTTAATGAGATGAAAAGGCTTAACTGGAGTCCACTTAAATATAGTCTTACCTGCTTATGCAGTCTGTTTAAATCCTGACCTGTACTTTTATGCTTTTATAGTCTAGACTTTGGACTGAAAACAGGATAGGCAATCTGACCTAGACATCTCTGCTGGAGTTGGGCACCACTGCCACGTACCCTTAGGGTATGTTTCTTGAACAAAGCACCCTCTGGTATTTTTGCAGAGACAGTTCAGGATTAGTCATTGCTGAGACAATTTTGTGTTGATGATGCAGCTCTCAGATCTTTTGGGCACTGTCATCTTCACCCTTGTGCTAGTCTGTCTTGAGCTGTTTTATGTTAAATTTGCATTGCCAACCCAGTGGTAAACCATATTATGATGCTAGATGCAAGGGAGTGGCAACAGGATGCAGGCATTCTGTTCTGATGAGTGCTCCCAGAGGCATTTCGTGGGCTACTGTGAGAGACAGGAAGCTGGGCTACATTGGCTCTTGGCCTGATCAAGCAAGGCGCTTCATATACTCTTATGGTGTTTCACTTGGAATTATTTATGGCAATCATTCACACACTTTATAATAAGTTCAATATACACTAAATTACTTTAAATCTGGTGGTAATAGTATGACATCCATTGGCTTGTATGTTTCACCACTTGCACAGTTAAGACACGCTATTGTTGGCTAGAGGAAAGTTTTCTACAGGGAAAGGGAGCCAAAGGCCGCTGTAGTACTTATATTCAGTGGATGAACCATAAGAGGAAGAAGAAGCAAGAAAGGGTATAATATTGCAACCATTATGTTTGGTTGTATCCCATAGGTGGTTTATGCAGGAATACATATGTGTGTTTTTTTTCTTCATGTTATGAATTGGGAGTTAAAGACAATCCATGCCTATCTGACCACCCCACGTGCTCACAGAGTACACACATCCTGGCCCTTCTCTTATCCAGGAGAATTCATTGTTTTTTTCTTTAATCATACTGTTTGTCAGTTTGTATAGGGGGATGGCTCAGAAAAGTTAGAAAAATGTTCAAATTCTCCAGGACAGGAGGAGAGGAGCTAGGATGTGAGCACTCTGTGACCTTGCACCTTTTACCAAGTGGGACAGGATGGATAAATATCATCTGAAGTGCCCCTTTGTCTGTTCTACAGACAGGGGCTTGTAACACAGCAAAGATACTAGTTCCTAGCTGGAAGGTACAGAAGAGTAACAAAGCTTGACATATATCGTCTTTCTGGTCTAAAGCCTCAAGGCCACAGAGCTATCATCTTGGAACAACAGGGCTTATGGCCTTGTTCACAGTGGAGTTGGGCCTCTGATGCGGAGACTTGTAACATAAGCTCCGTTGCTTCAGTACTATTGCATCCTGCTATTTGTGGGCATTCCGGGCAAAATCTGAAAGGGTTTTGTACTGGTGTTAGTTGAGCCTTTCTGGAACCCTGCCCACACTGCCTGATAATTGAACAGCATTTGTCTAGCGGGGAGGGAATGAACCCAGAATGACCTCTGTGGTGGTATATCTTCAAGGTGGTTTCACCCTGGTCACTTATCAAGCACCATTTTCCTACTCTTAGGATACCATACAGTTGGATTTTTGCCTCTTGATCCAGAGTGTAGAAAGGCAAAAAATAGGTCTCTTAGTTTAATGTAAATGTAAATTAAGGAGCCTATTGCACCTTACATTGAATAGAGCATGTTGTGTGCCACAACATTAATTTTAAAAGCAGCTTTGGGAGTGGTTGATTGAGGGCAAGAAGTGGGGAGGGGGAGGGTGTTTAACCATTTGTTTTGGTGTGCCCTGGGGGTTTTGCCTCCTTTCTCCCCTTCGCCTGACAGGTTTTCAGGTGCATGTTTGCTCTTGTACCATTTCAGCCTTGTAGCCTTCTCATGGTCTGCAAGGGAGGGGGTAAAATATCAGAGTGAGGAACCAGAATCAAGGCGCAGGCTAGTTTCTGCTTGACCCCAGAGGCTTTGTCACTTGTTCCAACCCACCAGTATCGATCAGACTCCAGTTTGAGTTGATAGGCTCTTCCCCTGACCAACCACATGGCTGGTCTTCCCTTCTTCTTCCTGCCTGATCCGCCAGGCACATTCCCTTTGTCCCAGGTTCCACCCCTGCATTTCAGGGTCTGAAACCTCAGATCTGTCAACCTTAATAGATGTGGTGGTGACAACGTATTAAAGTCATGTGTTGAAAAGAGCGTTAAGCACTCCATGCCGCACCTCTACTCCCAATTCACCCCCCCTTTGGGGAAGTGAATTGCATGTGCATCTATGTGCATCTATAGGTAGCATTTCTTTAGACCCTCATATTTGTCTTCAATTCAGTAGTCCACCCTGGTTCTGTAGTATTAGCTCAGGACTAACCTCCCAGTCTTTTGTGTAGGATGGGACTTCATAAATCTACCCAGACACGAAACAGCTGTTGCTATGGGGTGAGACAAAAGCCCACCACATCTTACTTGTCTGACTGCTTTGCTAGGTTGCAAAGAGAGACCCCCAAGGCCAGGAATTATGCCTGTGATTCAAGTGGAAATATATCCCCACGCTTTATGAGGTTAACTTCAATTTTCAGCAGTGTGACCCATTAAGCAGCTTTCCTTCATACCACTTGTAACATGGGAAAGAAGCGGTAGGGATGGCAGTTTGTGATTATCCTGACATGGAGACAGAATGAAAGGGAAGTGACTGCTGAAATAAGCACTATTTGCCCCTCACTGTTCAAATAGGAGATTGAACGAGAGACCCTTGAGCAGAGCAGTCTGAGTCAAAGGTGCAAATACACATACTGGCTTCATTTAAAAAAAAAACAACACACCCTGTTATCTAAGCTGCTAAAGTATTTAGTCTTGAAAGTTGTCAATGTGTATGGAAAAAACAAAGTATGTCCCCTTCCTAACTTACTAGCTGGGTCTGGTTGTCTTCTGTTAATTTTCAAACTTCGCATGCTTTGTCAGCAAAAAACAATACAGAGTCTTAACAATACATAGACTTAAAATGTGTCTGAAGTGGATCACAGTCCACAAAAACATATGCTGTAATTCAGTGGTTCTCACATATTTAGCACTGGGACCCACTTTTGAGAATGAGAATCTGTCAAGACCAACCGGACGTGATGTCATGACCGGAAGTGGCATCATCAAGCAGCAAAAAATTTTTTGTTGAGCAAAATCATTGTTAAAAGCATCGTCATAGTTGCCTGTTAAAAGTACAAATCTGTGACATTTCCCCAAATGCAATTACATACCATGGTAGCATCAAGTCCAATATATTAAAAATAAAATATTGAAATGAATGGGGACCCACCTGAAATTGGCTCGCAACCCACCTAGTGGGTCCCAACCCACAGTTTGAGAAACACTGCTGTAATCAATTGGTTTGTCTGTAACGTTCTAATAGCTCAATCCTTCCTAAATCCCCATGTGGTGATGCCACAGCATGGGCCAAGGCTATGCTGCATTCTGCAGGGGATTTTTGGCTGCTGGAGGTCTCCTTTTGATAAGGGGATGTCCCCTTGCCTCAAGATAAGCTCCAACAACCACAACAGATCATCTCAGACCTGTGCCAGCAATATTGCTGGTGCAAGTCCACTTTGATCTATGCAGGTGGATCAGGTCTGGGAAAGGGGCTCAGGATTCAGCATGCACTAGTGCTACCAATCCTGTCCTCTTTCTGGCTAAATCCACCCACCCGGCCCTATCTCCTCCCTGTTCCACCCTCCCCCTTCCCCATTCAACCCCCTCCTTGCCCTTCTTCTGACCCATTCCATTCACTGTACCAGGCTTACCTGCTCTGGCAAGTCTTCATCACTCAGCCAGCATGCTTTTAGTGCTTTTGAGCCAGGCAGTGCCGGCAGAACACATATGCTGTCAGCACTACCTTTAGTGTGGATTGGACTGTAAAAGTCTCTTTTGTTAGGTTTGCAACAGATTAACATGGCTAAGTTCTTTCAGCCAGCATTGCTTTAATTAAAGGTATTCCTGTACTGCCTTTCTCTTAATTGGAACAAACAAGGCAGTAATATTCTGGATCAAGCTTGTTGTCTCAGTGGATAGTCCAGTGATTTTCAACCAGTGTGCCGTGGAATGATCTGCAGGTGTGCCGTGCGAATTTGGGGGAGGGTCACTTTTTATTAGGGCCATTGGGGATGTTAGCCCCTTACCAGCAGTTTAGTGTGCCTTGTCAATTTCAGCATCTTGTCAGTGTGCCCTGACATTAAAAAAGGTTGAAAATTGCCAGCGAATGTAATCAAAGATAATCTAGTCCAGGCTTTCCCCTAAGGCTGGTTCTTCACACAGTTGACTGCATTGGTGCCTTACCAGTAAACCTCTGCAGAGAAAAATCAAGTAGTGGACCACAAGTAGATCATGTAATTGAGTAAAGTTACCAACAGCAGAAGTGCTTGTAGTCACACTGATTATACTGTACTTTTTTTTTTTTTTAGGACAATTACTTTCTTTCAGAAAGAAACTGGAGGTGGCTCTTGATAGATCTGTTCAACCATTTACTTATTTTCTGCACAGAGATTAATTCCTGTGACAGAAAAGGCATTCATGTTTGAATGGAAGTGCAGCTGTCTTAGAGCTGCAAATTCACAGCTCAGGTTGGTTCCCTGTGTGAAGCAGTCCCAATTCCTTAAATAGGTGGACCAAAACCTCTGATGGTACCGCATTTCCCTCACATTGACTTTTGCGACAAGACTTTAAATTGTGTTTGACAAAGCTGCAAAAACACTTTTGAATGCTGTTAAATGAGAAGGAATGCTGTGGGCAGTAGAGTGCATGAGTGAAACTCCAGGGAAAGTTCATGAAGCCCAGGTTAAGGATTTGAGCTCCAGGGCTTCCACTGTCTTCTCAAAGCAATTTAAATGGGCTACTTTATGAATTAATATATAATGTATTTAAGGCTTATCTGTCTGTGTTTCCTCAGTCACAAACATTATCACTGCCAGCAAACAACCCCAGCTGTAGGAGGGGTCAAGGGTTAAGTGAGCATAGAGACTGAGCTACTTTTTTCCCCCTGGAGAGTAGTTCTTTCAGAACAGAGGTGATATGCACTGTAGAAGGCTCACATTGCTGCTTAAAGTGTGAATAATCTGTAGCTTGATTAAGGAGTTTTGGTGTTCAGTGCTGGTCTGTCATTGTCTTGCAAGTGTGTGATGGTTTTGTTTTTTGTTATTTTAGGGATTTTTGCCTGGCTGTTTTGCCATTAAATTGACAAGTGAGGTGGCTGAAGTTGGGAAGGCAAGTGAGGAAATCAGTTTCTAGTGATACATGGATCCCAGGTTTAATTCTGACCTGTTGGTAGTATATGCAAGGGTGACATTTCAGAGCCAGCATGCATGCCAAGCTAAAATCACGTATTCTAAAAATTACCTTGAAAATCTGTTGCATCCAAAAAAATGCATACATCTCTTTAACAATTAGGGAGCAGATGGGAACTGAGACCAATCCACTTTCCATTCTCAGGCTCACTTTGGGCATGTATTTAGTAAGTGGAAGGACAAGTGGAATCACTAGCACTGTAAATTGTTTTTCCCTCCTCTAGTTTTTCTTTTTGTTTGCTGAACATGTGCAGTTGAACTTGCACAAGTAAAGCACTTGTAAGATGCAGACTGACTGTAAGGAAGACATAGTCGGCCCTCTGTTCATACATTACACAGCTACTATAGTATGGTTACGTTTTTAGATATCACCGAATCAGACCAGAATCTGTTTTTGTTTTTGCCATGGGTGGATCTTCTCTGGGTAAATTTGTATGTTTAAGAGCATTAATTGTTCAGTATGCAGAGGATAACTATTCAGGACTGAATAGCTATGCTATTTTAATAAAAAAAAAGTAAGCATTTTCAAGTATCACAAAACTGCAAATTAGCTAGTAACTTTGATTGCTCCCAGAGCTGTTCATTGGTGTGAATGCTGAATCTTCTTATACTGTGGCTGTAGAAGCTGCAGACTTCCTCCTAGGGGAAAAATGTACTTGCTGCTTTTCTTTCTTCAATCTTGTCCCACATGTGAGCAGACTGTGCCCCAGTCTTCTAGAGAGGGTAATACTTCAGAGATGTCTGACTCCCTCTGTTTTTCATCTATATTATATTCAATAAATATATGGCAAGATAGCAATTGGATGGAGAGTGAATGAACAGCATAATAAATTTAAGCGCCCCACCATAGCCTGTCACCATTTTTACATGTTTAAGTGTATGAATGCGAACAGAACTGGGTCTAGCTATCCCTCCCTTTAATCAATCCAGACTACTTTAGTGATAGCTAAGAATTATGGTTACTACCCAGAAGTCTTGTGCAGCTCAGTAAAACCATATATGTAGTGAACTGAATGTTTATTAGCTTGTTTCATTAATTCGCTTATTACTTGGAAAAAAACGGTGCAGATGCTTTTCTCAGGCTGGACAACAGATATTGAAATAAATTATCAAGATAGAGAGCAGGCATCTTTCAGTGCCCCTCACCCACCTTTATTTTATTTTTAAATAGAGGAATAATAGTTAATAGAAAGGTTTAATCCTGTAAATATATCAGTTTTTGCTGAACAGATCAGTTATTGACTTATTTATGCTGATCAGAAATGTAATACAGCTCAGGTCCTATTTGTGAGTTTAATGTGGTTTAGTTGTATAGGATTACACATTTTTGTTTTATATGTTCATAACCCACCTTTTGAAAACATTCTGCCATAAGGAAGCATAACCAGAATAAAACATAATAAGGTTAATACTCATAAAACACAGGAAAATATGTAAAACAAAAGCACAATCAAACTTCCTTTTTCTAAAGAATCCAAAGAGGTTTGATCAGAAGGCCCTGACTCTACTATCTGCCAGTTGAACTTGAGGTGACAATGGGCGACAGAGCAGGGCCTGAGATGATCTTTAAGATTGCATAGTTTCATATGGCTACAAGGCATGTATGTTAGGCGCAAGCCTTGGCATAAGTTTCTGGCTTATACATTGTCTGATGGCAAAGACAGCACAAACTGCATGAATCAACTTTTGCACTGTAATTCAAAATCACAGGTATTCAAGAAAATTGAATTACTCTTCTGTCTTTTGGGGAAATACCACAATAATCAGCTCCACTTCACAGGTGAATAGTTCCTAGGAGAGGTAAAGCAGTATGACAAAGGTTATATATTACGTTGTATACCCAGATATGGAATTTCAGTTTTCGTGATATTCTTAGCTGTGTGCAAGTCTACCCTTTGACCCCTTGAATAGATACTATGTTCATTGTTGATGAGCACAGAAAATCTTGTCTTCTAAAACTACCAGTAGTTGCTAATTTATTCTTTTAACCTGTGCATTGTAGAACATTTCACATTTTCTAATCCACAGTACAACTGTGACGGGGACTGTTTATTTGTCTTCTGCTTCATCATTCTGGGTGCACTTCACTGATGTTAAACCACTGATCCTTTGATTTAACCCTTTTGTATATTTTTTGATAGTTGGTTGTAAGGGTGCCATCCTACTGTGGTTCAAATAACTGTCAGCTAAATGCCTTGACCATGTTTCTTTACAGTGCATATCCCCTTTGAAAAGTAGGTGTGTAAACATGCCTCTGTGGTGTTTTTTGCCTGTCCTGTTTGTTCCTTAAGGCAAAAAAAACACCCCCAAATGCTGCTGTGTGTTTTTTTTTTAATAGTGGCTAACCCAGAAGACTATATATAAACTCCAATAACAGTCAAATTTCTTCCTGGTTCCCCAAGTATCATTAGGCTAACTTTATGATACATCTGGAAGCTTCCATATGTGTAGCCAAGAGCATAATGTGGCCTGAACAAGCTTTATTCCAGGTGGTGATGTTTACCTGATACATGAATGGGATCTGATCTCGTGTCGAGCAAAGGAGGCAGTTAGAAGATAAACTCATTTTCAATCTGGAAAGTGATAACATTTCACAAAGAAGCCGATGGCATTCCAACTCTGATGACTATACATAAGTCTTTTACAGATTCTGGCCATTGAGAACATACAAACTTTGTCAGATATTGTTTTCACAGATGGGCCTTGAAGTTTTGTGAATTGGCTTAACATAATGAGCTCTCCACTGATTCAGGCAAACCTGTAGGAGTTGATTGTGAGCACAATGATTAAAACTTTATTTTCTCAAGACTTTAACATCCTATTTTTGTAAATTTTACAGTGAAACAGGAAATTTCTCATTCTCAGCATAGTGTGTGTTGGGTGTAAGTAAGCGATAGTGTGGTCAGGACCCATTGTCAGCGATTGGGTTAAATGTTCAACAATTCCATGCTCCTCTATGGAAGGGTAAAGTACTCCAAAGCTAATCTGGGCATTTTCTTTCTCACATGCTTATTCTGAAGAGGAAGTAAGAGAGCAAGTGGACCACTACAGTGCAAAGCTGGGGAATGGTCTCAAATGTCTGCCATGGCATGAAAAGTTATCCCGTCACAGACCTCTTTAGAAGAGACCTGTCCAGTAGTCGTCTATCCTATTGCTTGCTTCTCCTCCTTACTCCATTTCCCATTTTTTGGATGCAAGGATCTCAGGAACCAGAAAGGAGGAGCAATGAAGACCCACAAGTGAGGCAATTGCCTCAGCCAGCCTCATGAACGGTTCAGCCTAGCAGACCGTAGCTGAAAGGAGATCTTAGTTTGATATGATTTATCCTGGTCCCTCCATCTGTACAAGTGAAACAAGTGCCGTGTTTTCTCAGTTTTTCAGATCTTCCCCTACTTGGTTTAAAATACAGCGCTATTAGTGACAGTTGAAGTGCAGTGTTCAGAAAGCATCCCATTTCATAACAGTTTAGCAGCTAAATGGGCCTTGTTTCTTTCTTTCTTCTTCTTTTCCCTGGCTGGTTTCCAATGAGTAGGGCTTCTGTGTAAGCAGAGGCAAATTGTTTTCATAGCTAATCTGGAGTTGGAGAGTGAGCTGCTGTTTGTCTCCATATAGCAGGCCCCAGTCTGCCTATGTGTAAATCACACTAGTAGTGAGGTGTGAGATAAAAGAGCAGAATAACTATTCCTGTGGAGATTACATCAGTGCCTTCTGGTGGAATGACACACTCCAGATACTTTACCAAAACATTGTCAGGGCTGGGTGAGGATGGTTGTGTTACAGTGAAGCTTTCCGGAAGTTTCTAAGGGAACACTAAACAGTGAGGGCATCTTCTTCTTCCCACTTCCACCCCATATTTTTCTGTAGTTAACACATTTAATTCAAACCAGAGTGTCATAGAAACGTGTGTGTTGTGGAGGCTATACAAATGACAGAGAAAATGTGACTGGGTTCTACTCATACTTCTCTGGCTCTTAAACATACTGCTTTTTAAGGCCTGATCTACACATGCAGCAGAATCTGGGGGGTCATAGAGTGAACTGTCCCACTTCAGACTGCAGGTGTGGGGTCGCATTTCTGAATGCTCTCCTGCATAAAATAAACCTCTTTGCAAGTTTGAAACTAATAGAAGGGAAGAGCCGGACTGCAACCTTTCTCCTTCATGTGCTAGTATTTTTGCTCACAAAGGAGTTTTACATGGGGAGGGGAGCATTCAAAAGCTTAAGTATGCAGTGCATACGGCATAGTCCTATCACTTCAGAATTGATCAGGCGCAGACTGCAGAGGGACATATCGTTGTCCTTGGCCGCCATTCTGCCTGCTAGATACTCATATGAGCTGTGTGTGCCAGGAGCAGAAAGCGTTGGTGCAATCTGTAGTTATAGGGTTAATAAATATGTGAGATGAGAGACCTTGCCTGGAAATCCTGACAACCCCTACCCTGAATTTCAGAAGTTTTGGCTGTTGTGGTTATGTAGTGGTAAAGAAAAGAACTTGTGTGTTCTCAATGGCATTACACTTCCATATCAAGAAGTAAGTGGGACTGGGAGGCCCATTGATGGGCTCTTGCTCAAGGCCCCACAAAAGTCTTGAACCAGCTCTGGCAATAGGAGCTCTTGTCTCTCTGCAACAAGCCTGAGAGTTCTAAGGAGAATGAGATAAGAGAACTAGAATGGTTTGTTGTAACTGAAGGCTGACTCCAATTTTGCAGTCCCACAGGGGCCCAGACAGTCCAGAGGAGGTAAGTAAAAATTTTTACCTTTCCCAGCCGGTTTGGTCCCCCTCCAGGTCACAGAATGCAGCAAAAACTGTGTTGGTGACCCTGCACTGTGCAGGCCTGTCCAGATTAGGATTGGGCCGTAAAACTCCTTTATAAATACTGCTACTACAATGTAGAAAAAAGCAACAGTGCAGCCCCCTGGAGCAAGTTTAACTTGCACAAATGTTCCTAAATGGGATAGCTTGTGCTTTCTGTGTGGTGACATTTTGGAAACATTTTCCATTCTGTTCTAAAAAAAATTGTGTAAAATTTGTATTATAAGTATTCTGCCAGTTGTCTATCTTCTACCATGTGCATATGAAGGTTGCTATATACATGCCTAAAACATGCCTGAGCATTGCACATACTGATGTATTAGAGCTGAGGTATTCAATCTGTGCATCCTGCCTCCCTAGGGAGGTGGGACTAGCCTCCAGGGGCGTCGCCAGGGATTTGACTTGCTGCTTTTCTGCAGCTGTGAATGAGGTGGGTGGGGCAGCATGAGGCTGGGAGGGCATATGAAATGGAGGTGGGAGAGAAGGCTGGCTGGGTGGGCAGAGGTGCCGCATCTCATCATAGAGCTCTCTCCATGTGCAACCTTGCCCCAAGGACTACATTTCCCAGTGTGCCCTTCGCCCTGGGCATCCTGGGATTGGTCAAGGGAAGGGAGGAGCCAGCCTGCTCCTAGTGGGGGATGTCCAAATGCCACAGCCTGCATCCCTCCATCTTGCCTGGGGGGAACAGGGGTGGCATCTGCATGTTGGGTGTATGTGTGTGAGCAGCCCCCATCTACTTTGAGGTGAGTTGTAATCTTGCTGGGTGTGGCTGCAATCCTTTCCACACTTTCCTGGGAGTAAGCTCCATTGACTCAAATGGGGCTTACTTCTGAGTAGACCTACATAGGTGTGGGGTCTGTGTCAGCTTAACCCAGGATCCTCACCTTTCTCTTTTTCCTCCCCCTTCAAAAAAGAAAAAAGCCACTCTTGATGGCTTTGTCTCCAAAAATTGATTAAAAATAAAAAAAATCCCCATTCCTTTTCAGTCATCCCGTCTCCTTCCTGGCTCCTTTTTTTTTTTTTTTTGGGGGGGGGGGGTAAGACAAAAGGCACAATCCTAGCTAGGTCTACTCAGAAGTAAGTACTATTGTGTTCAATGGGACTTACTCCCAGGAAAGCGGGGTTAGGATTCCAGCCAAACAGTCTCTGGGTCTCAGTTTGCATCAGTTTGCAATTAGCAGATACACACAAAACAAAGTCTTCCCCTCCTGCAAATTCATCACTTCCCCCTCCCTTTCCAAAACCCTCCAGGTGTGCTGCTAACAAACTCAGGGCACAATCCTGACCAGGTCTACTCAGAAGTAAGTCCCTATTTTGTTCAATGGGGCTTACTCTCAGGTAAGTGTGGTTAGGATTGCAGCCTCAGAGTGCTGGCAGCTGTTTTTTTTTGTTTGTTTCTAGTGTATAATTATAACACCTTCATTCCCATTTTGGGGGCAACTGAGGTGAGGTGTTGTAATGGGGAGACGTGGCCAATGGCCACAAGAATCGGGGAGGGGGTGCGAGCCGTAAACGTTCGAGAACCAGTGCATTAGAGGCTTTACATTTTCAGGTGTTGGAATGCAGACAGCATTCTGTTGATTCCTCTCAGCCAGAGATTATCCAAGTTGCTCTGACTGAGTATGGAAGCAGGAGAGGAGCCCTTCTCCTAACAGACAAGACTCTTCAGCAGGCTGCATGTCACCATTGTCTGGAGTCCTGGTGGCTGATTAGTCAGCTGTGAAAATGCTCCTAAAACGGAATCATTTCTTTTAGTACTTATGACTAAAAGCTACTTTGGCTATCCTCCTTCCTGTGTCCCGTCCCCCCCGCCCCCCTGACAAATTTGTGACATCTTTTTAGTTTTGCTTTCAGTTTGCCTAACAAAGAAAATTATCATTAGTCCAGAGTTGTTTTTCTGGATTGCCCACTCAGAAGGGTAGGTTTCAGTACTAGTTGGAGTTTGAACAGTCTGGCAGTGGATACTTGCTCCTCTTTTCCCTTTGGCCCCCTCTTTCTTTTTTAAAGTGTTGGTGTGGGACTCCTACAGAGTTATTTAAGCATCCAGTTCTTTGCTGTGTTGTTTTGTTCAATTTCTTTTGCATTCTGACCTACATCATTCTTTATTTGCAAGCTATACTTGCAGACAGCAGTAATAAATCAATTAATGACTCTGATGAATCATTTAATGGCTGACAAAATAACACTAAAGCCAACAGCTTGGATCTCTGTAGCAGTACCAGAAGACTCTGGTTGACTCAGGGCTGGGAGACGAAACAGCGACTGTTAGCTCAATTAGCACAATTAGTGTGCGATTTAAAGGCTTAGACGGCATCTGCTGGAGTGTACAGTGTCGGTGTGTTGACTGCATGTCTAAGTGTGGTTGCAGAACTTATCCATCCAGATTTTCATCATCTTCTGTGCCACTTTGGTTTTAGGATATAATTAATGGATGTCAGGAATTGCCCAGAGATTTACGTAGTGTTTTAGAGCAAAGTAGAAATTCTGAACCTTCCTGCTTGATCTGTCAGACCTCCCACATGTGCAGATGTTAAGCTCTGTCCCAAGGTAACAGCATTTCCCTGAAGTGTAGTAACTCCGCCAGGTGTGCTGAAGCAATTGCAACTGATGTCCAAACATTTTTAGGAACATAATCTTAGGAGTAGTGATTTCCCCATGCATTACACTCACTTGGCCCTCTTGTATAAGCTTTTTTGTGCTCTGCTGATTTGTGTTGATATTGTAATTTAACCTTGCTTTTCCCACATTTTACCTGTTCTCCAAGACTTTGTGCTGTAGTGGTGCAAATATGAAAATCTGTTTTTAGTTAATATTATTATAGTGACCTAACTGAACATAAGATTCATAATAAAATGTTAATGGCATTTGTGTGACACTTTCTAAGAGTGCACAGTATGTTACATGTATTATCCTGACATTGTTTTTACAAGCCCCTGTAATGAGAAAAAGTAGCTGGCAAACAAGAGACTGAGGTGGCTAGCCTAAAGTCACCTTCTGAGTTCATTGGTGAGATGAGGTTCAAACCAAGGATCTCCTGATTTTCAATTCAGGACTTTTACAGTCCAAACTTATGGGCTCGATGTACTGCTAGAACTTGTGTTCTGGCATTGCAGCATGCTTTACAGTGGTTGCAAAAGGTGATGCACCAGGCCGCTACTGCAGTCAGCCAGGGAGTCCTGATGCCAGTAAATTGGCACGAAGGGTGGGTGGGTGGTAGGTGTAGTGGGGTGAATCAAGACTGGGAAGGGAAAGTAAAAATAGAGATCACGACCAATTTCTAGTTTGCAATTGTGAAACTGGAAGTGGATCACAATCTCTATTTTTAGATATTCAGAGGCTTGGGTAGCCCTGCAGAAATATTTGCAGGTTCGCCACACCCCTCCCCCCCTTGGAGGCTGGCACTGCCAAAACTAAATTTAAAAAAAAACACCCTTTCATCCTTGGCAGCAGTGTAATCCTGGTGATTGTGTTACTGGATTTTCTCCTGCCCGTCCCTTAAGGAGCCAGCATCAGGGCTTTCCTTGTCTGGAGGGTCACAACCCACCAGTCTGGGAGCCACTGATATAGACTGTACAGATCAGGTCAATACCAGCAATTTGGAATTTCAGCCATTACTTCCAGCACAGGGACTGGTTACATTAAGAAGTGTTTTGCATACCTTTTGGAAATGCTTTCCTTTAATGCAACTTTTAGATTATACTGGTCTACAGATTTGATAAAAGGAATATCAAGTATATGATATCCTTTTATTTCTAACACTTTGCAAGCCTTTTTGGACTATCCTACCTTATATAATGCCAGGCAGCCTGAACACGAGGCAGCTTCTTGGGGGATGGGGGTTTTCAACTCCTTTCCCCAAGTAAGGCAAGTAGCCCCGCAATGGGACTACTCGATTCTGCGGCAACTGTTGGACTGCCATAGAATCAAGAGCCTCCATTTCAGGCCGCTCTGGATGAGGAGGGGCAAAGTTCCTCCAGTTCCGCCTCTCTCCTCTCCTGCTCCCTCCTCCCAGTACACCTCCTCCCTGCCCTCCCCCGCCTCCTCCCACCCTGGAACACTGCCTTCCCCATGCCCCCACCTACTTCTCTGCTGCCCGGCGGAGCAGTGGTAGTCCACCAGTAGTAGCTCAGCGCCAGTGGAGGACTGTCGTAAGAGCTCAGGATTGGGCTCTGAATGTCACCATTTTGGAAAAGTGACATTGGTCATACTTGTTTGGGGGAAAATTATTTTATTGATATTGTAATTCCCTCCATTAGCTCACATGAGAGTACAATAGCAGGTATAAAATATACTATAGACATGTTGGTAGGAATTCTTGGTGCAAAGACAGAAGCTGTAAATGTAAATAATCTTTCTTCAGTTAATAAAGTGTGTGTGTGTGTGTGTGTGTGTGTGTGTGTGTGTGTGAGAGAGAGAGAGAGAGAGAGAGAGAGATTTACCTACATCTTCAATTGAGGAAGTTGGCAATGCTTTCAGAGTAACTAGATAAGTAAAAACAGCATGTGTGTGTAATCTGATAATGATCACAGCAGCACAAAAGACTTGCTAATCTTATGCTCCTTGTTTATCTGTTGCATCCCATCACAATCTGTGTCTTGCACACAGTACTGTATACTATAGGGCAGGGGTCGGCAACCTTAGACATTCAAAGAGCCATTTGGACCCGTTTTCTGGAGAAAATAAAACCTCGGGAGCCACAAAACCCTTTTGACATCTAAAATGAAGATAACACTGCATATATAGTTTTTTTTTTACCTTTATACTATGTATAAAAAAACTATAGTGTGTTGCATTTTTGAAATGAATGAAATGCTACAGAGAAAACAATATGTAACATATTTTAATGTTACAAGATCACCATAATCTTAAATTTAGAATTACATATAAAAAACGAAAGAGCTAAAATAAAATACATTTAAATTAAATACTAATTTATTTTCCCAGGGCCTGCCCTAGTCAATTTGGTGCTATAGACAAGACTTGGGCTGGTGCCCTCCCTAGCAGAAAATCCTGACCAACAGTAAATAGTCATCTTTGTGTCTTTTCCACAGTAATGTAAAAGAGGTACAATGAAATACGAAATCTAATGACTAGTATTTTTCAATACAATAAAGAGATTTATAGTTATTACTCCCCCTTGTATGTCCCAATTTATAATGCACTCCCCTCTTGTATAGGCAACTTTTATAATGCGCTCCCCTCTTACAGGTTCCATTTTTATAATGTAGCCCCTTCTTGTAGCTCCCTTGTAGGTGCTGGGACACCTTCCTTATGAGGAAAGGCTACGGCGTTTGGGCCTCTTCAGCCTAGAAAAGAGGCCCCTGAGGGGGGACATGATTGAGACATACAAAATTATGCAGGGGATGGACAGAGTGGATAGAGAGATGCTCTTTACACTCTCACATAACACCAGAACCAGGGGACATCCTCTGCCTGTCTCCTCAGAAGTCAGCCCCAGTAGAGTGAACGGGGCTTCCTCCCAGGGAAGTGTGGACAGGCTCCTCTGCCTGTCTCCTCAGAAGTCAGCCCCAGTAGAGGGACCGGGGCTTCCTCCCAGGGAAGTGTGGACAGGCTCCTCTGCCTGTCTACTCAGAAGTCAGCCCCCGTAGAGTGAATGGGGCTTCCTCCCAGGGAAGTGTGGACAGGCTCCTCTCCTTGTCTACTCAGAAGTCAGCCCCAGTAGAGTGAACGGGGCTTCCGCCCAGGGAAGTGTGGACAGGAATAAAGCCTCGCCTCTTCCGTTCAGCCCCCTGCCCGCTGCAGGGCGAAGGAAGGAAGAGCGCAGGGAAGAGGTGCCCAGCTGCCCCCCCATCTGCTCGCAGTGGGGCGCGGAGAGCAGGTCCAGCAGAGCGCCGCTGCCCCGCCTGGCTGCCCCGCCTGCCTGCCGAGGAAGGAGCTGCTGTGCGTGCGGGGGGAGGGTGCTTTGCAGGGAAGGAGCTGCAGGGAAGGAGCTGCTGCTTTGCAGGGAGGAGCGGCGCCCCACACTCATCAGCAGCCAGCGCCCGCAGCACATCACATGGAGTGAGGCACCCTCGGGGCTGGGCTGGCTGCGTGGAGGCCAAGGGAAAGGCACCCCGCTTCCAGCTCCCACTGGGTAGCCGCATCAGAGGACTGAAAGAGCCGCATGCGGCTCTGAAAACACAGGTTGCCGAACCCCAGCTATAGGGAGACCTATCCAAAGTCTGCTTCCATTGACGAAATAATGTTGTACAGAGAGAGAAGACTATGAGAGAGCATGTCATTAAGACTGCTATTTTGCTACCTGTACTTGTATTTTCTGTACTTGTATTTTCTCTTCCTTGCCCAAGTATTAGCATATTGCAAACTCTTGAGGGCAGGACATAAAACAAACCCCTGGATATTGACCAGTCAGAATCTCTTTTGAATCCGATCCTCATCTTAGGAAGGCTTTTAAGCCTTAATTCGCTCTAACATATTTAGGCAGTCTTGGCCTACCAGCTCTGGTGCAACCCTTAGGAAGATAAATTCTCCATAGTTTTAATGTGATAAGGCAGCCTGTGGTCAGGAACACACTTTGAAATTTTTCAATCAAGTAAATAGTCAAAAGTGGCAGATAGGTGAATCCCAAGTGAGAGTCTGTGCAGAGAAGTGCTGCCCTCTACACTCTCACCTGGCTGGCCACACCATGAGTAAGGAGAACCTTGGCTGCAGTGTTGTACTTAGGGTGGCAAATGTCCCTGTTGCCATTCCTGCTGGGGTGGCACCACCAGCCTTGACCCCCCCTGCACTGCCCTCTTCATCTCAAAGGGGGCAGTCCTGACAGAGCAGCCCAGAATTGTGCCAGAGTGGCTGTAAGTTGCAGCTATTCTTGGCATATTGCCTCTCTGAGCCACATCTTTTCTCTCTTCCTATAAAGGAGGAGAGGAAGGGGGTGTCCCAGAGCAGCATGGAATTGCGCCAAGAGTGGCTGCAACCTGCAGCTACTCCGGCACGATTTTGGCCTGCATCTTTCGTTTCTAGAGGAGACAAAAAACATGACCCAGAGTGGATTCACACCAGGAGTGGCAGCCACTCCTGGCGTGATTTCTCAATGCTCTGGGCTGGAGGAAAGGAAGGGGGTGGCCTAGAGTGGCGCAGAATTGCGCCAGGAGAGACTTCAGCTCCCGGCGTGATTTTGGAAGTGATTCCAGTGATGTAATGATGCCACATAATTACTTCTGGGATGGGAAGTTGCAAACTAGCAGGCGGACTTAGACAGAGAAAAGTCCAGGACTGCCTCTGCCTGGCTGGAGATCAGGCCAAGGCCAGCAGAAGAGAGAAGATCTCACAGGCAGGTAGGGTGGAGCACCACCCATCCTGTGCCAGATGTCTGAAGTGCCCACTATGTTTCGACTCATAGCAGTCCCTGGATATCATATTCTCCAAGTCAGTTCGGTTTTGTACGTAGGATGAATGCCACAAGATTGACTGTTGATATGTTGACACTTCAGGGTTGTGTGTTGCAGGAGAGGGGCTTGATCCAGAGTCAGCTGGTGGTTTCATGAAATAACAGGGGAGTACAAATTAACTCTACCTTGTCAGGCAGTCTAGCATTGTATGCCGCAGTGTTTATCTCTTTCCCTCGCTCATTCCTTTATCTCTTTCCCTCGCTCATTCCAAACTTGCAAAAACTATTGCAAGTTTTTGAGCTTGAAAATTTGAATGCTATGCTCCTTCTGTCATAACTGAACTGTCATTAGGAGGCAGAAGCAGGGAGGGTGCAAAGAGGGAGACAATGCCATGCTGCTGCCCTCTAAATAATTCATTTTGTCTGGTAGATGCGATACTTGCTTTGCATTCTGTTCAGGGCACTGGTGGGCACTTTAATTAAGTTCCACCCAAGTGTCACGACGTGTGCTTTGAATTGACATGTGCGTATCTTGGAAAAATAACTCCCATGATTTGATGGGAGGTATGCCTTTGCTCAGCGAGGTTTGCATTGTGCCCTGCATTCCAACTGGCAGCTGTGCAGGGCATTCCAGGCCAGCCAGGAAATGTAACAGATGCCTTGCTGCGTCTGCAATATGTCCAAGCTGAGCGGCTGTACGCATAGAAAGGGACCATGATACCTGGCGGTTCTTTGACCATAGCTTGGCTGCACATCCATGGTGAGTTTTACGCCATTGTGGATGAAGATGATGGCTACGGGCCTAGACGTGTTTACGTGCTCTCTCTTTTATTTGGTTTACCCAATGCATTGAAAATGTTACATTCTTTGTGGGTTTGCATTGATAATTAGATACAGTGCACAGGATAGGTTTTTTTGTTTGTTTCCCCCTTCTTTTCTTTTCTAGTGTTCTGTATAGACTGTGAGACTCCAGAGTATCAGAACTGCATTATTCTAAGCTGTTTGGGGGATCTGTTTAACTCTGGGAGGCTCACCACCATGAAATTATGGTAGGCTGGAAATCTCCCGAAACAATAAAAATTTGGCTGGCAGCTTTATTGTGATGCCTGCTGTCTTTGGAGGAGAACTTTGTGTGATAGAGAAGTTTTATTTAAAAAAACAAAACATACAACTTCTAATTGGGTGTGCTGCAGTTTGGAGCCTGATCCTGTACATACTTGCATTAACGGGATTCATTCATTTTGCAGGCAGAAGTTGCAAGTTGTTTAGTGGCCTTAGATTAAAATTTCCTTTTTTAAGTTGGCCTGCAAAGGAGAGAGAAATTGGACTTGTTTCTCTTGTTTTTCTTTAGTTGGATATATAAGCAGTGTAAGAAATTGCTTTATTTAATTTTCCTAGTTGGTTTGCAACTTTTTCCCATCCTTTAATTGCCCTTATTTTTATTTCTCCCCCCCCCCAAAAAAAACACATTTTATTCATCTTTAGTCTGGCTAACACTTTTTTCTAGCCATTAGTTTTAATCTAGGAGTTATGCCTGTGTACCCCCCCTCCAAGGTCACTTCTGCCAGATGTGACTAAATGGATATTGAGACATAGGTCTGTAAACATCCTTGATTTTTAAAACCCCCTTCCTGTCTTGATTGTATTCCCTTCTTTTGTGCTTGTGATATTCCGCTAGATTTCTCACCATCCATTAGTATTCCAAGATAAGCAAGACCTGAATTTATAATGTTGCTTTAAAAATCAGAAGGAAAAAGCTTCCTCTCTACAACTACCACCCTCTGCCTTAAGCTGAGAGAAGAAAAATACATATGTGCTTTTGTTGTACCTGGTAAGGAGATGGGAAAGGGCAGAAGGCAAGTGTATAGACGGTTAAATAGATCGTCTTAAATATGGCTTTCAGTTGATCCTGTATGGTGCCTGATAGCTCTGAGAGAGCCAGAATTTGGGGGAGATTGTTTCGTGAGACGACAGTGGTGTGTGCATGAGTTACTCCCCTTATTTCTTTGGAGCCTTTTGTAAGAAATTTCACACCACTGGAGACTGTTGGTGGCAGCAAATGGCAGGGCAGATTTTTTTCCTCCTTGTCACTACCCCCTTCCCCTTCACCTATCTCTCCTCCCTTCGTTCAGGGGGCAGCATTTCTTAAGGATGCCTGCATGTATGCTCTCTGGACTGGCTAGTGAGTTGCCCTAGAGAAGAAAATAAGTATATTCATGATGATGTGATACTTTGTAAGACCATTTGTCTGCATGGGGATGTGTCCTATTTCCAGCAGTAAGGTGATGTTTTCTGTAGTAAGAAAATGACTCCCCGCACCCATATCAGCAGATCTTGTGTGTGTATGGGAGGGGTGTGTGTGAGAAAGAGACTGTCCATTTTTTCATTTAATTTTGAAACTTTTATTGATTTTCAGTGGCAAGTTTTTAAAGTCATAGTACAAGTAGTAAAACAAGGGGAAAATAGGACAAATTATTAACCATGTGTAGGAGAAATGAACCCAAATATCCAAAATAGCATGCTTATGTTACCATGGATTGCAAAGAATCAGTATGTCAAAATGAATTGATATTTACCAGGCAGAGCAGTATTGGAGAATGATTTGTCTGCGTTTGTCACAGGTTGTTTTTTGTTTTTGTTTTTTTGAAAAGTGTTTCGGGTTGATTCAAGTTTTTAGCAGCTCATATTTGTTACTCTGGTTTGTTCAAATGAGTTCGTTCCATTTCTTTCTGATCCCGAACACTTGTCAAAGTATGGTAGATAGAAGTTGAGTTAATTTGCTTGGATTCTTTGTACACCTTGTCTTGTAATTTCCACCCAAAGAAAATCAAAATTCTGTGCAATTATGGCAGAGTTGATTATGGTAGCTGTATATACTAGAACAGTGTTTCTCAAACTGTGGTCGGGACCCACTAGGTGGGTTGCGAGCCAATTTCAGGTGGGTCCTCATTCATTTCAATATTTTATTTTTAATATATTAGACTTGATGCTATCATGGGTTGTGACTGCATTTGGAGAAATGTTACAGACCTGTAATTTTAATAAGCTACTATGTATATTCTTTTAACGATGATAGTAAATGGGACTTACTCCTGAGTAAGTGTGGATAAGATTGCAGCCTATGATTGTTAAAATTTCGCTGCTTGATTATGTCACTTCCAGTCATGACATAACTTCCGGTGGGCTCTGACAGATTCTCTTTCTAAAAAGTGGGTCCCGTAGCTAAATGTGTGAGAACCACTGTACTAGAACTTGAAGTCTGGGACTACTAAGCTACCTCCCTCTCCTTTTTTCTCTCTCCTTTTTTATATACATGTGAGAAAGCCATGAGAGATTTTCTATTGTTCCATATGTAAAAAAGATGTACCAGTTTTAAATTTTCTCTCATTAGTTGTAATCATGGAAGAATTTAGAAAAGGTATTTTAACTGAGGGAGGAGGACCATTTTTGTGGCAGTTTCTGGCAAACCAAGGCAAATTATATGTTTTCCAGTCTTGGATCTTTCTCTTTCTGCCCATATTGTTTCATGCTTTTCCTCCCCAGCTATGAGGGATAGAAATGTATTTGTTAGTAAAAACAAAATTAAGCTACTAGGATGTGATAATAGTATAGTGGACCTGCCTTATCCTTGGGTCTGACTTTCATGGATTTCACTGTCCGTGGATACTGGGATCCTCTTTTAAAAATGTTTTAAAAGTAAAAACCAGTAAGAAAAAAGCCTTTCTTACCTTTGCGCTGCAGAATTGTGCCATTTTGTAGGCGTGCAGGGCAGTCTTCTGTGCTCCTGGATGCCACTTCTGGGTCGCACAACCCTCTCCCTTGGCCGTGACTCACCCCAGAATGGCATCTGGGAGAACAGAAGATTGCCCTGTAGGCCTGTAAATGGCACAATTCTGCAGCGTGAGGGTAGGGAATGCTATTTTCTTACTGATTTTTACTGTTTTAAATGTTTTAAGATTCAAGTAACTGCAAAATCTGTATCTGTGGGGGGAGGGGAAGGAGAACCAAACCCCCACAGATTCCAAGGAACTGTGTAATGAATCTTATTAATGAAAGGTTCTTTCAGGCACCTAGGAAACAGAATTTGTTGTGAAGATGGTGCACTTGGTAGGTAGAGAACTATTTTGGTAAGTCTGTGAAACTTCAGGCACTTGATGAGGCTTAGAGTGATTCATGGTTGCGCATAGGCCCTTCTGCTTTCATCTGAGCCTGTATTTCCACTCAGATCAACATGGGACGTCCTTGTGTGTGTTCCACCACCAATGGAGTTGCTGTTGATGGGAACATGAGAAGAGGGCTTTCTCTATAGCCACAACTAGGTTTTAGAACACCCTGCCCTGAGAGACTTGTCTCGTCCCCAACCCCGTGATAGTCTGTAATCATCCGAGACCTTGTTCTGGGGTCTGACAGATGTATGATTTGCTTTATTATTTGTTCCTAGTCTCTGCATAGCCTGATCTCTTGCTGTTTTAGATATTTTTGGATGTGTTTAAGCCACCTGGGGGCGCTGCTTCTTGAAAACAGAAAGGCAGGAAGCAAATGCTATTATAAAATAAACTTCTCTCTCGCCCATCCACATATGGTGGGAATGCAAATTATATTTTCTTACATCATTTGTTGTTCTAGATATTTTAGGGTTTTTGTAAGCCACTGTATTTTTAACCCTGGCCTCATCTTAAAAACTTAATTAATTAAAAAATAATTTGAACTTCCAGTAAATTTCACATAGTTATATTTTTAAATTTTTTTGTGTTGGGGTTGTGTCTTCAAAAAACCAAGTAACAGTGGAAGAATTACAGTAAAATGTCCCATCACAGTTACATTTTCCATATATGATTGATCATATAAACCCACCCTTTTTCTGTTGTGGTGATTTTTGATGGTTTGGGACCCAGTTATGAATTCTGGATAGCTTTGTCAGTGAGTCTTACAGCTAACATTGGTGATCAGAACTAATAAAGCAACACAAGATTTTGATTGGTTCTGTTCACAGGATACGAACTGGCAAAAGTTAGTCATGATTAAGTGATGGATTTCACTGCAAGGCAGAGAAGGACTTGGACTTGGACTTAATCAGGTCTTTCATTTCTGGGTCAGAGGTTGGAAAGACAACATACTATTGCTGGAGCCTCTCCCATAAAATATATGGAGAGAACTCTTCTTTAAGTTTAGAAGAGTGTTAGTTGGAAATAGCCCCTGTGCTCGTTTTCTAGCTATCTCATCTGTAAGGCTTGGTTACCTGGAGTTATCCAATCATAATTATGTAGGATCCATCAAATAACCAACTGGATCACAACTTGCTTTTTCAATCTTGTTGTTGTTATTGTTGTTAATTATCTGTAATATCATATTACCAATTTTGTCATCAGGTGTGTATCTTAAAGGAAAAATTCCTTGTCTCTTCTTTGCTAGCTAGCTTATGTAATGCTGCCACTTTTCAGAGCAGAAACTGGCAAGTGTGTTAGCTGTGCACTGGTTTAGGGCATGCAACTCTGCGTTCAGAAGGGATAGAATGTGCCAAATTTTGATTTTAAAAGCTTAAGCTGACTTCCATAGGTGAAATGACAAAGTTGAGTAGTGGTTTAAAGATGGAAATTGAATTCTTTTTTCCTTACTCTTGCTGCCACTGAACTTTGTTTCCTGCAGCAGTTGTATGAGTGTCATTTCTTCCCCTTCAGCCTCTTCATGTCCTTTCTTCATGCACTGGATGTTTTCTGGCTGCTGAGCTACTCTTTTTCCTTTTGGAATGAAGGAAATAAAGGAGTAAATACCAACAGCCAAGCTTGACAGTGGTGACAGATGAACTCTCATCTTCTGATGTAGACTTGAGTTGGTATGGTAAACTATAAAGAAACCACATTGTTCTTCTGACAAAACGAAAGTTGTGGAGCAAAGAGTAATGTTGGTCATTTATGTTGATCTAGGAAATTGCTGCAGATAAGTGTATTTAAAAAAAATACTGGTTTGGTAATGTAATTCCTTGTTCACTTATTCCAGACACAATGCACAAATTACACTGGGGTCTATTAATGGGTAAGTGCTGTTTTCCCAAATCCCATATAAACCTCATAAAGTAGTGCCAAAGATCAAACAAGGACAATGACTAAAGACTCTGCATCCGTTTGGTCACTTAGAAAACCAGGTTATTGAAGAAAAGGTCAGGATTTTGTGGGATGAAGAGGAAACCCAAGTTCCAGTGTGGTAGAGTGGCTGGGTTGTTGGCTTTGGATGTGGGGAAGTTAAATTCAAATTGCTGCTTTGCTATGAAGCTCACTGGGTGGTCTTGAGTCTACCTCATAGCCTACCTTACAGTGTGGCTGTGAGGCTAAAAGGCTGCTCTGAACTCCCTTTGAAATAAACATTTCAGCTAGTTTAACTTTAAATGTTCAGTATAATCATTCTGTTCTGTAAAACATGGCATGTTAAACATGTTTGGGTTTCTGAGTTGTTTAGATTGGTGGTTCCCAAACTCCTGCAGGGGAGCTGGGAACCAGGTAAGTCTTTGTGGGGAGCAAGGAGGGGGCAGCAATTGTGCCGCAGCAATCACAGTACTGCTGGGAGCAAGGAGCTTTTAAACCTACATGGAGGGCAGTGATGGATTTCTGCAGGGTCCAGGGGAGGGGGCTTGCAGCCTCTTCTGTGGACCTCCGCGCTGCTGTAAACAGCTCTTATCTCTGATCAGAAGCCACTTCCAGTTTTTGCATTTTGTTAGTCTTAATGCTACATTCTTATAACACAGAGTGTAAAGGTTTTATTTCCTTCGGCAGCCGTGATAACTATGATGATATTGGTTATTGGTCATATGCTGATTGCTGGAGCCGTGAGATGAGTTGGCTTCTCTTGCAGCTGTCTTGAATCCCATATTTATCTACATATTTGTGTTTTTGTGCAGAGTGCAGCTGCAGCACCAAGTCCGGTACTTGGAAACATTCCTCCAAATGATGGAATGCCAGGGGGACCCATTCCTCCAGGATTCTTTCAGGTAAGAGTTGAAATCTCCTGACTTCCACTGTTTGTTGCATTGTGTGTGCACAAATAGATTCTTAAGCCACTCACCAAAGGGATCATAGCCTCAAAGATGCCTTTTAAAATGAAACCTCTAGAAGTGCCCAATTAGTTGTAAATAGTTGTGACATTCTTCTGGGTCTTTTTTTTTTTTTTAAACCTTTGTTTTTGCAGTGTTGTAGATTTCTCTTTTCTGCAAAGCAAATTTATTTTTGTGTTTTTTTTCTTTTAACGATTCAAGATCTTTCCAAAGCTGCTTAAAAAAAATTATTTATTTGTTGGTCATGACAGGCTTGTGTGTAATTCAAAACATTCAGGATTTGGGTTCTTCTTTTTTCCCTCTGGTTAACCACTTGATTTTTTCCAACTGCCATCACTGAAATCTTTTAACAAAACCAGCTTAAGCTTTAGCCACAGGCAGAAGCAGAATCCAGCCTGGGCCGAAACTGCTGCATGTTGTCAGTAAGGAAGATATACAGTGTTAAAGGTAGACCTGTCTTTTGCAGATGAAGTAATTTTCCCCCTGCATCTCTTAGTCTCCTAGCAAAGTTTGTCTTGAGCCTCATGTTATTCCTGGTAATAGAATTATAAGATCTGATATGAAAGCCATTCATTCAAGGGAGAAACATGGGAGGTGAAAAAGGATTGCAAATAATCTCTGGATTTTTAACTTTTTAAAAATTCTCCAGAATGTCTCTACTCAGTAGTACACTGCGCAAAATTGCACTGATCAGGTCTTCTAGGGTGGACAGAAATAGTGAGCTGGAGGGCTGCACTAAATTTGCATGTCATAAGAAATTTGCCACTGTATGCCTATTTACAAGGAAACAGAGGATATGCAATACTTTGATACTCTTAATTCCAACAATCTGATACTTTGATTGCCAATTCTTATTATGTGTGAACTTGAGGCAGCTCTTCAAAAAATAAAGCAGTGGGCTCTGAAATCATGAAATGAAATCATGAAATCATGATGAAATGAAATCATGAAATGAGTTAAATGAGCTTCTTTCCAATTTTATTTCACATAATTTGGCATATTGTTGTTCTAATATCTCTGTCTTTCCATCTGTAACCAAGAGGGAAGGAACCTGTCTTCAGAAACATGAAGGCTGAGATACAAACTAATGAGAGGCTATTGGTCCTAAAAAGGGAGCTAGAAAATGGTTGGCTTGTTGCCATGATAGTACCAGGCTATCAGTAGTCATAGTGCACATTTTAAATGATGAATCTTGATTGCACATTGGACATTTGTTTTATGTAGTTTGAGTGTATGGGGAAAATCTTGGGCAAGGGATTTGAGCAAGTTTGGTTTGGTCAGTGTTCCATGGCCTCAAGCTATGTATTCTGCAGAATTCACATGATACAGCAGGAATGGTTTTTTCGGTTGAAGAATGCATTTCTAGGATATGTGTGTACTTGGGGGCAGGGGAGAGAGAACCTGTTGATTTGAGATGATTAAAAAACAAATGAAGTGTTTTAGATATGGGGGAAATGCATGGAAGGAGATATGATATGGTAACATTGGCCAGCAGCCCAGCTTTTTTCTACCTTGGGTGCAACATCCATCTTGCCAGGATTTCAAGTTCAATCTGTTTGACAGAGAGGAATCCTTTTTACCAATACCCTTTCAGATGTGTGGTGCTTGTGGACAAGTGTTCTAAACCTTACAATACTAGGTGAAAATCCTGATGTGAAACCATTCATTAAAAAGACAATATCTTCAAACTTTAGGCATAGCTCACTTGAAGATCGGCAGTTTTGGTTTTTCATGAGTGTACATGACTCAGTTCCTGAGTGTATCACAGCATGTTTGGTGTGTCCCATTGTTCAGAATCTAGAGGTAGATATCCATTCTGCAGAGCAGATTCAAGCTTTGCACTAAAAACGACTTTGACTTCATTTTTTGCTGACTCTAGGGAAAGTGAGTTCTTAAAGGCCTTTCAGTCTTCACCTCGGCTTTCTACCAGTTAGTTGATAGGATGGAAAGATTTGCAGGTATCCTCCAAAAAGAACCACAAGCGCTCCTTTTGAATGCCTTTTGGACTCCCAATACTGGCACATGTCCATAGGCTAAAAGTCATACAAAGGCTAAAAGGAGTAGAGTAAAATTTGAGCTTGTGCTGAAATTGATCTTGTGGTGCTGATTACTTCATGAATTTAAGAAAGCAGAGGCAGGATCCCATAGGGGTTCCTGGAGAAATTTTTAGGCATAAAGGGCAGTAAGAAATAATGCCCAGGATAATTTTTGGAACCAGGAGACTTTTTCAGTGGCTTAAATAAATGGTCAGCTTTCCAACTCCTTGCCCAGTATCCCAGAATCTCAAATTGAGTGCTGTGCAGTCTTCATGGTTTTGAACAGACAGCCCACAAGACACTTTCAGCAGCCCCCTCCTAGCCTGGTTGGTGATTGGCAATGACTTTCTCCTTTTCCTCCTTGTTGCCAGAGGGAATGGGACATTGATGGAGCAGGAGCAATAGCAGTCACCAATGATTGGTCCCTTACTCACCTGTCTTCTGACTCTCTCCTTCCTCCCCCCCCCACCCTGACCACAGCAGGTGGTCTCCTTGTTCTTCCTTCTTATAGTAGCTTTGGGGGGCTGTGTCAGGGATCAGCAGTGGACTCATAGCAGAAAGTGACCTTGGCGCTTACTCGGGCAGGTCAACGTATGACACTGAGCCTTTCCAAGCAATTGCATATATTGTATCTTCCTCAGTATTTGGACTTTTTTGCATGGCCTAAAGATGCTAGTTCCATTCACAAGCAGTGTTCTTTAGAGTTATGTCTGTCTTACAATCCAGTGCTCCAGTTTCCAAATCCTGATCCAGAAGTGGGTAGGATTAAAAATACAGGAGTGAGTGAGTGTGTGTGTGTGTGTATTACCATATGAGCATTTATAGACTGTGTGCTTGTGTATCAACCTGGGAGAGGTTGTTGCTGTATTCATGGTGGCTATGTATTTTCTTACTAAATTTTGAACTCTGTGTGTAGCATTCTGAAAATCTCTCTGATGAAATGGAAAGTTGAACATAAATCAATGTCTGTTGCTGTGTTAGCTATGCATCAGCAGTTAGTGAGGGATGCACCATAACAAAGCACAAGCAAGTTTGTGTTCCTACACTGCCCCCTAATGCACTGAGACCTTGGAAGCCAGCATATCATGGTTTTTCTGAATGTGTTTGCATTTTTGGAAGCTTTGGTTCTCTGCATTTTTTTTTCTGGCTAACAAGCTGCATTTGGTTTACTAGTTTTATAATCCTGTTGACCAAGCAGAAATTAAATTAATGGAGGGGAGAAACTGAAGGCTGCATCGTGTAAGACTGATTTTCTACATAGGAAGCACTTCCATGTCAGAAATTGTGTGTACCCTGCCTGCATGCCATCACTTATGATGAGTGCAGGTGTCAACTTTTCACCATAGGTATCTGCTGTAATTGGGGCTTTCTGGCACATGTATTCCCAGTCAAATAGGAGCGTTTGTATGTCTACCTGATTGTATTTGCTCAGGTTCTTAAACAGGAATGGTAGACAAGTTTAACATTAATATTGAGTCTTGGTTTTCGTGTGGAACTTTCAAGTTTTTTCAGTTCTTTGAATTATAAATTACATTTCATGCAGATCATTTTATGGTGACCCTATCGGTTGACTGTGGCTTAAGGTTCTGATGAGCAGAGGATAATTTGGTTTGGGGTTGTAAGAATTCTATGACTCCTTCCAGGTTTTTGTTTTGCATCTCTGAGGCAATTGAACCTATAATAAAAATGAAATGTCCATCTTTACCATTAAGCAAAGACCTTACAATTTGTTGCAGTATTTCAATAGCAGGGAAGAACAGGAGAGTGCATTAGTGGGAGGAAGGTAGAAAGAATGAAAAGAGAATTATGAACCTTATTTTTTAAAAGAAAAAGTGTTTCAAATGCATGTAAACTATTTACATACAAGACTTGAATGTCATTTTTAGGCTATATATTTCTAGCCTCTGCTATATAAATCTGTAACTGCTTCTGTCCCATCACTGCTGTTGATGGGGAGACCCTTACCACACCTCTCTTGTTGCAATGGCTATATATGTCCTGTAATTAAATTCCTCTCTTTGGATTTTAGGAACTTTCAGATTCTATTACAGAGTTCTCCATATTGTTACTGTAATGGCACACTGTTTATCTCTTTTTCTGATGTTTATTGATAGTTGCCCAAAGGGTGACTGAAGCCCTTCAGGGAATTTCTAGTGAAATCTCAGAATGCAGTAGGATCAGAGATTGAACCACAGAGCAGGCTACCCAGGCACATGCTAGTGCCCATAGGATGCTATTGGGGATAAACTAAAAATCTAGAGTTGAGTGGTGACCCTAGATTTTCAGTCTTGCTTCCAGAGGCCTTCCTCATGCAGAGGACTCATGGGACCAAGCTGATTGGCCAGGAGGATTGCCCATGCAAACAGTTCCTCCTCCATTTCCCCTCCATCAGTTAGCTTGCTCTCTGCGAAGAGAAGCTGTTTGACCAGGAAAAGTGGAGGAGGAGGAACAACTGCTGGTGCAAGACTTCCATGAGCAGTTTGTCTGACTGCACAGCCAATTATGAAGCACCAAGGGTTCTTCTGCTTGCAGGGGCCCTCTAGGATCAAGCCACTGACAATGGCCTCTGGCTCTCTGACCCAACAGCCTCCTAATAATTGAAGCAGATGGAGGCATGCTGGGGGGGGGGTCAGGCAGGGAAAGAGAAGCTGCACAGGTGTGGAATGGGCTGGAAAAGAAAGAAACTGCAAGGGGCTCCACGTGTGTATGTGCTTTGTGCATGCTCATGGGAATCAAACAAGGTGACTGAAGATTAAGTGCAACTTGGTGCCAACTCTGAGCAGGGCCGCAGAAGAAAACAAGGAACGTTTTTAGCTGGTCTGTTCACTTATGCATGACTGCTTAGAATACTGAAAATGGAAAGGGAAGGAAATTGGGACAGGCCTTCTATATTGGTATGAGGAAATCTGCTATATTTATGTATAACACGCATGTTCCAGGCAGAGTCTCCTCATGACTGGGTCAAATCACACAGAATTATGGCTGTTGGTTTAGTGTAAATCTTGAAATGGCCGTGACTGACTTTGATTGCTGCCAGCCAACTATGAATGTCCAGTTGGAGCAGTGTTTTCACAACCTGAGGATGCCCCCCACCCGGGCAGGTATGCACATTTGGGGGGGGGGTTGGGGTACTTATCCCCTTAAGGAAGGTAACCACCCAACTGGAGATGGACAAGTGCTGTTAGTGCAACACTTCCAGGTTTTGCCACCACTGCCAAATGCATGTGAGTAAAAAAAAAAAAAAGGGTTTTTTACTCCCCCTGCTGCATTTGGCAGCAGTGCTGGCAGCATAACCCAGAAGTGCTGTACTAATGGTGCCTATAGGTCCCCGGTCAGGTTGCTAAGGGATCAGCATCCCGACCAAAGGTTGGAAACCACTTAATTAGAACCTAATCAGAGTCATATGCACAGAATCTGTCAGGACAATGAGCATTGGGAAAAGCAGCCATTTGGCATATGAGAATATCCCCCTCTGAAAGAACAGTAACTTGAAGACTGGCCTCCTTGATGGCTAGGTTTGGAAATGCTGCTTTGAGGCTTCAGTCACTGAGCATTTTTCTTGGGTCATTCTGTATGGCTATAGATGTGAACTGAATAGGGGAATTAATTTATCCCTTTCTTGCTCTGGACCTGAGACTAGTTACATAGCTGTGTGCAAAGCAATGTCTTTGAATGATCCAGTTTGCTTATTTGAAATAGTCCTCTTGAAATTGTTTTCTCATGTCTAGTATCTTAATGGTTCCCCTCCATTTTTGAAACTTTTGGGTTAAATCAAGCCCGTGAATACTTCAGTTGTTGCTGGGCCCCTTGAGATGTCAAAATTGCTTTCATTTGTGGCTCCTACTAACTGGACTAATGTTCACCTTTTAAGTTGTGGTTCTCTTGTATTTAGGAGGAGCGAAATTAATGTTCTTCTTTAGCACAGCATAGCATCATTGCCATTGACTGTTTACAGGTGTCTCCAGAATGTGAGCCCTTTGTGAGAAGGGAACCATTTTCTCATTTATTTTGCCATATAAACTACTTTATAAACTACTTTTTTGAAAAGTGATACAAAAATATTTTGATTATTAATGGTATACGCCAGGGGTGCCCAAACCCTGGCTTGGGGGTCATTTGCGGCCCTCAGGGAATCCCAAACTGGCCCGTGGGGAGTACCCAGTCTCCAATGAGCCTCTGCCCTCCCGAGACTTGCTAGAGCCCACACTGGCCCGACGCGACTACTCTCAGCGTGAAGGCTGGCTGTTTGACCTCTTGCTCAAGCTGCAGGCCAAGGGCTCCCTCCGCTGCTTGCTGTTTCATGTCTGTGAAGTAGCAGTGCCAGCAAAGGAAAGTTCAGCCTTGCTTTGTGGAAGGTCTTTAATAGGCTTTGAGCTATTGTGAGATCTTCATTCTTTCATATAAGTTCCATCTCTAATATATTTATTTATGTAAATTTATTTAAATTTGAAATGTAAATGAATTCTTTTTTTCCTGGCCTCCAACATAGTGTCAGAGAGATAATGTGGCCCTCCTGCCAAGATGTTTGGACACCCCTGGTATACACCAGTGGTTCCCAAATGTTTTAGCACTGGAAGCCACTTTTTTAAATGATACCCTGTGGCCTAACTTCATGCCACTTTAAAAAGCAGTTTCACCTTACCAGCTGCTCAAGCCTCTGTTTTATCCTTCTTTTTGCTATGGTAGGAGTCTGCCTTCTGAAGCACTTGTTAAGCTCTGTGTTCATCGGATTGGAACCATTCTGGTGACCTTGCATTCCCCTTCACCTGGTCTTCGATACGCATTGAGGCATGTTTGTCTGCTTGCAAGTAAAAGCTTATATGTGACTCAGTTTCGCTTTCGATAAGGCTCAAAGCATTTTCCTTGTCAGCTGGAGGGGGTTACGACTTCTCGAGTGTTTTTGGTCGCCTGTGTTAATCAACTTGGGATTGTTGGTGGCGTTGCATTCTCCTCGGCCTGTCTTTCAAAGTGGTCTGAGGCACATTTGCCTACTCGTGAGTAAGCATTCATATACTGCTCAGTTTCACTTTCCATAGGGCTCAATGCAATTTCCATCAGTTATCACCTTGTCAGTTTCAGTTTTACGACCCACCAACTATCAGGTCACAACCCACAGTTTGGGAAATACTGATACAGGGACGCCCCAGTATCCACTGTAGTTCTGTTCTGGAACCCACAAGCGAAATAATAATAATAATAATAATAATAATAATAATAATAATAATAATAATAATAATAATAATAATAATAAAAACTTTATTTTTATCCCGCCCTTCTCCCTAACGGGACCCAGGGCAGCTAACAACATATTAAAAAAAACAAAATTTAAAAACATTAATACATTGCAGATAAAAACATTTAAAAACACATTACAGAGGCCATAAAAACAGTAGTCAGATTAAAAGACAGAATAAAAGAGCAAGTCACCAAGGAATCAAGCCTGTAAAAAACTAAGATGTATAAAAATGTTAAGAAGGCCAGAAATCAGAAGGCTTGTTTAAACAACAGTGTTTTCAGGCCTCACCGAAAACTCTCAAGAGAGGGAGCCATTCTCAAATCAAGGGGAAGGGAGTCCCATAATGTTGGTGCCACTACCGAGAAGGCCCTATTTCTTGCAGCTGCCCCCCGGACCTCCTTGGGTGGCGGCACGCGCAAAAAGGCCTTCTCTGATGACCTGAGATGGCGAGCCGGATTGTACGGGAGTAGGCGGTCTCTAAGATATCCTGGCCCAGAGCAGTATAGGGCTTTAAAGGTCAAAACCAGCACCTTGAATTGGGCCCGGAAACGAATGGGCAGCCAATGTAGCCCCCGGAGAAGCGGACTGACAGAGTCAAACCGCCTGGCTCTGATGACCACACGGGCCGCGGCATTCTGTACTAATTGTAGTTTCCGAACCGTCTTCAGGGGCAGCCCCACATAGAGCGCGTTACAGTAATCTAACCTTGATGTCACCGTGGCATAGATCACCGTGGCCAGGTCTGCACGATCCAAATACGGTCGCAGCTGGCGCACCAGCCGAAGTTGAGCAAAGGCCCCCCTAGCCACAGCTGCCACCTGGGAATCCAGGAGCAGCTGCGAGTCCAGGAGGACCCCCAAGCTGCGAACCTGCTCCTTCAGAGGGAGTGCAACCCCATTCAGAGCAAGCCGATAACCAGGGGGTTCCACCCCCAACCTAACCAAAGCTTTGCTCTGGTTGCCTCTGGAGGGTGTTCAGAGCACTGTAGAGGCTGCATGCGTCTGCTCTCAGCCTCTACAGGCTTCAGATTGGCTGCTTGGGCAAAAAAAGAAAGTGACTTCCAGTTCCCTTGGGAAACCAGAAATGACATTTTTATTGCCTTATAAGGCATTCTGAGACTTGGAAGCCCTCCAGGGCTTAGATCCTCATAATCACACCTTTTAAAGGAGAATGAATTGGGAAAATGTCAAATATTATAACATCAATTGTGTGTGCATGCACGCACATTGGGCAGACCAATCCTTGTTAATGACAGGGAAACCCTCTGCCTTTGATCTTTGGGGCACTGCTTGCCATATGTGTGGGGAAACTGAGCAAAGACTGTAGCAGAATGCTACATCCAGACTGTTAATGGGGACCTCTTGGGGGAGCACTTCCTCCATCCTGCAAGAACTACACTGCACTCAAGTGTTCAAGGTGCTGGTTGGTGCCTTGAAAAGCCCTACGTGGTTTTGTGCCTCAATACCTTAAGGACCACCTTCTCCATAGGAATCTACCTGCCCATTAAGAGCTTCAAGGGAGACTTGGTTCTGCATGCCATCACTGGACAAGGCTTAATTAGTGCTTGTATGGGAGAGAACATGCACAGATCATTCTTTGTGGTAGCACCCAATGCAGAACTCCCTGCCTCAAGGACTTTAGGAACGCCCCTCTTCAACTTTTAAAAAGGTACCCAAGACTCACCTGTTCTACCTGGCTTTTGAAGCTGAGCTGTCCTGTATAGGCTGCTGTTTGAAAAACACTGCTCTAACTGTGGATCAGGATCCACCTAGTTCAGCCACCATTGAAAATACAGAGCTGAAAATACAGAGTGCAGAGCTGCCAGGCAGGACTGGCTCCTGGTGGGAGAGACGCTTGGTGCTTTGCACTGAATAGGTGGGAAGGTGGGATGCTGGAAAGGGGGGAGGGCTTGTGGTTGGAGAAGGATCTAAGTCTGTGTTGTACTTTGTCTTCCAAGCTGGAATGTTTGAATTCTGAGCTATGCAAAATAACAGCGTAAGTGTGCTGTATAATGTGATTGCAGCTTAGGTTTAAAGTCTATTGATGATGTCTTTTCTGGCTATGGCATCACTTCTGGGATAATGTCATCACTTCCAGAGGGTCCCGACAGATTGCTGGTTTAAAAAGTGGGTTCCAGAGCTAAAATGTTTGAGAACCACTATATTAGAGTATTATATTTTTGTCTCTCAAGAATTTTAAATTGCGGAGATTGTTAAATTGTGGACATTGTGCTTATGTCTTGATATTTTGTCAGTTACCTTGGAGCAATTTTGTGGAAGGCAGGATAGAAGTGAGAATAAATAAAGGAGTCCATACCTCCAGTGGTTATTTGGAGGTAGTAGGAAATATGTTAAACATAGATTGAGACATCATTCTCTCCAATCTGCCTCTTTACGTTTTAGGAGGTAAGAATTTGAAGGAAGAGAAAGGACTTGCTGGCAGATTCATTCACAAACAACAATGTTGCCGTAGTGAGACCTCTGATTTCATATCCTCAGTTCTGTGGCATTTTTGAAAGTTAGCCTTATTAAATTAGAGTTCATCTAACAGCTTTTGGAGAGACATTCTAGCAAGCCTGCTCAGGCTCTCATCATTTCCTAGATTCTGAAGGCAAGGCAGTCAGAGGCAAATAAGTGGCATAGCTTTGTGTCATCTTCTTCCCCCCAAATTAGGAAACTTCAGTGGACTGCATGAGGTTTCTGAGCAAGGAAAAGACAGCCATGCAGTCTTTACAAGAAAAATAAATAATTCTGGTCCTGCCATAGATTATTTGTCTGTTGAATATTAGATACAGCAATATGCTAGTTTTCCCAAACTCCCTTGGGAAAGACCAACCATTGGAATAGTGGTTCTCAGAACTTTCTTATTAGCCAGTTTTTATGATAGGAGGTCAAGTCTGCCCTGTACTATGTTGTTCCCAGTGTCTGCATGGAACAGCCTGCAAACCAGTGACCACAGCACTCCCTTAGTCCACTGAAAGTCCTATCTCTGCTGATCAGATCTGATCTGAAATGCACTTTGTACAGGTTAAGAACTTGAGCTTTTAAGAAAGTGGTTAACAGTGATTCTTCCAAGCAAAGTCAATTATTCACATTTTTTAAAGCAACAGATTGACCATTTTTATAGAGTTCATGCCCCTCCATGATGGGGCCTTATAATGTTGATTGACATGTTGAAATTTTCCCAGTCATTTGAACACTAGAGCCCTTTGCAGATGTTACCTTCATGCATTGCAGGTCTCAAAGAGAATCTTTCTGTGGCTATATTTATTGCTATAGACTAACACTGTGCATGTGGGGGTGAGGCCTGAGGGGGGGTGAGTCTTCTTGATTTGCTCTCTTACTTACACACATACATCCCACCTGGACTTTTCACTGAGTGAGGGTAGTCTGCACAGGACTTAGATATTTATTGCTAGTTGACTAGTAATTAAGGTATGATTTAATGATGAGTACCATGAATGCCTTGTGTTTGTCACAAATTCCTGTTCTTCCCATGTATATCCTAAACCAAAGATTAGAAGCATGACAAATCATGTTAGTGCTATAGACTTTATAAGTTTCCTGTCATTAGTACTGTAAAACATGTTTGCATTCCTGAGTCTTGTGCATGTGGTTTGAGAGTTAAAAGTAGAACATTAATCCTTTGGAAGCAAGGCAAGGGCCTGAAGCTTTTTAATATGCATCTCACCTACTGCTAATGTTGTCATGATTAACTGTGGAGTCCTTAAGTAGGAGGGAGATGATGCTATCTGCTGCTACAGAAAATGCCTCTTTAATCTTGGCCATGTTTTCTGCTGGAGTATAGAAGTCTCTTCAGTACAGCCCTGTGTCCTTTTGTGAAGGATTCCTGAACTTCTCCAATAAATAATTTATTAGTGCCCAGTTACTATCTTTAAAATTATATCATTTCCAAAAAGGGAGCAACATGTTCACTCCAGTTTCAGACATTTATATAGTACATTACATTTTTAGTGCTCCCCCCCCCCCCCATAGGAACATATAGCAAATACTCTGTGTTTAATTGTATGAAGATGTGGAATGTGTACCTTCTACTAAAGATATGTTAGCAATATCTCTTTGGGTCATTACCTAGGGTATTGTTGTTGCTCTGTTTTAGAGTATTTTTAGTTTTCCCCCAACTATACTTGCAATGTTTACAGGAACCCCACTGTCAACTCTAAAACATTATTTCCAGTGTAAAACTGCATCAGAAATGTATAAATTTAGCCACAACTGTGATTGTGACCTGTATGTGTTTTCCTAATGGTGAATATTTTCACAGCTTGGAGAAGCTGAGCTGCAAAGAAGAAAAACTGTAATTTAGTTAAGTGACAATAACAAATAATATACAGATCTGTGGTGTGGGTTAAAAGAATGTGCATGTATTTTTCTTTATATTCCTTCTAATTAAGGTTACAAAAGCAGTCAAGCTGAAAGAGAAAGTCTAGAAACTAATATTGTTACCTAAATGATATATGATCCAATAATATAGGTGTGGTATGTGTTGTTGTTTTGCATTTAATTGAAAACATTGGTGGTCATTCTGCTAGTGAAACTGGCAGAATATGTTAGCACTTTTGATCCTATTCATGTTCAGTACTAGATCTTCCCCTGGTGATAGCTTTCCCGTCAACGCTATGCAATAATATTAATATGACAGTTGGCTTGGTAGTTTACACTCCAATGTCCAGAATGCAAGTCTTGCCCCTTGTATTTGCAGACACTAGATATTGTTGACTTGGCTATTTCATTGGTATACAGTTCTGTTCAGTGCTACCTTGTGTTAACATGTGGTTTCTGTGTCAGATGCTAACAAAGAGCAGCAACTGTTGCTTTTGCACAAATATTGTGGTAGCATGCCTATATTTTACAACTTTGTTGCAATCATATGGCTGAGCTTATTACCCATTTTATACAAATCAGCCAGTTTTTAATGTGTTTTGATACCCACAGTACAACAAAAAAGATATTCAGAGTTGAGTGTGCCCATATTTCCATTCAAGAAGAATATGAAAGACGGTTCAATGTATTCTGCAGATTGCACTTGAATGTCAGGTTTTGTGATACCTGTACTTATTTTATTTTAGGATTTCCCCCACCCACCTTCCAGCGTAGCTCCTGCTTATATTTTCTCAGCATAGGTCCTGGGCAAGCTCACAAAATAAACAAGATCAGTTAAAAATATGTTTAAAATATAGCAATTAAAACAATGAAAATAAGCAGCAGAGAGTAATAAATAGTAATAGTAATAAATAAAGAGCAGGGAGTAAAAAATTGCCAACTCAGAAAAATTCTCTATTTTAGTTGCTTCAAATTAGAAACAAAAACTACTCTGGATTCTTTCTTGTTGGCTAACTATCCTCCAACTTCTTCTGTTTCTAAGTTACTTGATATTGTGGTTTTCTCTCAATACTCGGATTTTCTTCTATCAAGCATATATACATTGGCAGTTTGGTTTCTGGGCTTTACCACCTATCAAACTATGTTAGTTTAAAATTTTTATTTTCTTAAAATCTAACTTTACTTTTCTAGTTTTCTAATTCTTTCCAAAACACAAACTTGTATATTATACTGTTTTTTATCTTGGTTTCTTCTGCTTTTAATACTCCTGTTCATTTTCTTCTTTGTATGATCTTGGCTTTAGTGGTTCAGTATTGTCTTGGTTTCCATAATGCTTTTGTAATCATATTTATTTCTACTGTTTGTTCTTTCTCCTTATCATTCTTTTTTCCTCAGAAGCCTCTCTGATCTATTCATTTAATCAGTGCATGAAGGGGGTGTAGAATCATGGCTTCTACATGAACATAGAATCTTTTTTTCCCTTTCTGCCCCATAAGCATAAACATAAGAACAACCCCACTGGATTAGGCCATAGGCCCATCTAGTCCAGCTTCCTGTATCTCACAGTGGCCCACCAAATGCCCCAGGGAGCACACCAGATAACAGGAGACCTGCATCCTGCTGACCTCCCTTGCATCTGACATAACCCATTTCTAAAATCAGGAGGTTGCACATACACATCATGGCTTGTAACCCATAATGGATTCCCCCCCCCCGAAACTTGTCCAATCCCCTTTTAAAGGCATCCAGGCCAGATGCCATCACCACATCCTGTGGCAAGGAGTTCCACAGACCAACCACACGCTGAGTAAAGAAATATTTCCTTTTGTCTGTTCTAACTCTTCCAACACTCAATTTTAGTGGATGTCCCCTGGTTCTGGTGTTATGTAAAGAGCATCTCTCTATCCACTCTGTCCATCCCCTGCATAATTTTGTATGTCTCAATCATGTCCCCCCTCAGGCATCTCTTTTCTAGGCTGAAAAGGCCCAAACGCCGTAGCCTTTCCTCATAAGATAGGTGCCCCAGCCCAGTAATCATCTTATTCGCTCTCTTTTGCATGTTTTCCATTTCCACTATGTCTTTTTTGAGATGCGGCGAACAGAACTGGACACAATACTCCAGGTGTGGCCTTACCATAGATTTGTACAACGGCATTATAATATTAGCCATTTTGTTCTCAATACCTTTTCTAATGACTTGTGCTATCCTACTCCCCCCTATGCCTTTGAGAACATGGAAGTAGGCATGCAAAGAGTACTAATATAACAGGGTTCTTTGAGGTTCTAAGCCTTTACTTTTTGTTCTTTGTCCTGTAGGCTCTCTTGTTTGGTCTTTTGATATTGATGATCATGTCTAAGCTGATGATAGTCTTTTCTGTGCCTCATCTGTTGTTTTTTAAGCTACACCTTTGATTTGTTCTCTATTGTCACTTTGTTTGGATTATTGTAAGGCTGCATCCTGAGCACATTTACCTGGATATGAGCCCAGATCATAGGATTGCTGTATAAACCAACCTTCCCTGTTCCCACCATAAATCTCTGGGGCTTTGTTTTTGGTATTTGGTCACATATTTGTTTTTTTTTTTGGGTTAGTCTGCCTTATCTATGTAACTCTTTACTAGCCAATGTTCATGTACTTAATTTTTTTTTCTTAAACAGCATGTTAAGTCTCTCTTATTTCAACTAGTCTATTGCAGTTAGACATGGTTCATGATCAGTCTCGTGTGATTTTTTAAAAATGTTAATAGCTATGGTGGGAGGGGGAAGCAGATGGAGAATTGTGACATTGGGGGATGAGAAATTAGTCATATAGCTCCCATACTGTTTTCTGAACTATGTTCCTCACCCCATTTCAGCAGACCACTGTTTGCCCCATATTTAGTTGTAGCCTGTCTATATTTGTATCTTGTACAGCACCTATTGTTCTGGCATTTTGTGACGGGGGGGGGGGAACAGTCTTTACTGCTCCCTGATAGCTGACAAATGGCCCAATCCTGTCCTTCCTCCTCACCTGCTGGTGCAACTGCTCAGAAAAAGTGTGCTATATCAAGTGGGGGGGAGATTTAAATCCCTTACCCCTCATCCTGTTGTGGGTCTTCTCAGGTCCGCACCAGTGATTTCACTGGTCCAACTCCAAGAAGAGAAACTGGATGAGGATGCTGTGGATGAGCATTTAAATTTTGAATGAGCAACTTTGATTTAAATCAAAGTTGAAAGTTAGCTGCACCTAAGGTAGCACCTAATCGAAGGAAGGGAGGAGGATAAAGTGGAAAGCAGGTTTTTCTACTTGTTTAAATTAAAACTATACTTAACCCAGGTTAAACCTAATCTAAGTTAGAACATAACCTAAATAGTTCAGTAAATTGGGACACAGGACACAGGATCTAGAGAGCAATAAATAATTAAACAAACCCAAATAAAAACTAGCTTGAGGTTACAAAAACAGTCCAGCCTAAGAGAACAGAACTAGGAGGGAAAGAACCTAGTAAGGGGCAATTCCCAACCCATTAAGAGCCCCATTAGGCTAATCCAAGCAGTCCTTTCAGGAGCCTGCAGAGTAGGTCACGCCCATCAGCAGCCATTTGCCTTCCTGAGCTTTTGTAAACTCACCTGGGAAGGCCAGCCCCTTTCATTCAGAAAGGAAGGAGGGAGGAGGGGCCAGCCAGGAGTATAAAGCTAGGCCAGCCATCGCGTGAGGCTCTCTCCAGACGCATGTGGCCTCTGGGAAACCAGTGCCTCGGGAACTAAGTGCCAGGTAAGGCACAAGAGTTTAGCATCTGGGCGAGTTCAGCAGCAGGGGGAGGAGGCCAGGGCCCCATACACTGCCCTTCCTCTTCCCTTGAGAAGAGGGCTGCTATCCAGTGTACGGTTTTTAAAAGGACCCCTAAATAAAACAACAACAACAACAAGAACAACAACAAAAAAGCTATGCAGTCAGACAGCCAGCAGCAGGGTGGGGGCTATCCAGTGTTCTGCATCGAGTGCCACATGTATGATTATATGCCTCTGGGGCATAAGTAATGGGTGTGTCCTCGGTGCAAGGAGCTCCAGGGTCTCAGGGAACGCGTCCGCTCCCTTGAAGCCTTGGTGGCCGACCTGGAGAAGCGCAGGCAGGCAGAGGAGGACCGTGGGGAGACTTCTGGGGACGATCAGGCTTCGTCCCAACCTCAGGCGTGCAGCTCCTCGGCTGCCCGGGTGGGAAGTCTCGGGACTGGAGGACGTCATCCTGGAGAGGAGGGAAACAATCCCCTAGGGGGGACCCCTTCTCCAGGGGATGGGTCCATATCCGAACGCACTCGGGATACTCCTCGGCGGGAGGGGGGTCGGGGGCTTCTTGTAGTGGGGGATTCGATTATTAGAAACATAGAGAGGGGGGTTTGCGACGGATGTGAGGACCGCATGGTGACTTGCCTGCCTGGTGCGAAGGTTGCGGACATCACTTCTCGTCTAGACAGGCTAGTAGACAGTGCTGGGGGAGAGGTAGCGGCTGTGGTGCATGTCAGCACCAACGACGTGGGCAAGTGTAGCTGGGAGGTCCTGGAGGCCAAATTTAGGCTTTTAGGCAGGAAGCTGAAAGCCAGGACCTCAAAGGTAGCGTTCTCTGAAGTGCTACCTGTTCCACGCGCAGGGCCAGCTAGGCAGGCGGAGATCAGGGGTCTTAATGCGTGGATGAGACGGTGGTGTAGGGAGGAGGGGTTTAGATTCGTTAGGCACTGGGGAACTTTTTGGGACAAGCGGGGCCTGTACAAGAGGGACGGGCTCCATTTGAACCAGAATGGAACCAGACTGCTGGCGCATAACATTAAAAAGGTGGCAGAGCAGCTTTTAAACTGTTCCCTGGGGGAAGGCTGACAGGAGCCGAGGGGCATCCGGTTCGGGACTCCTCATCCCTATGGGATGAGGATGGGGAGGTTAGAGAACAACAAGACAAAGGCAGAGTAGGAGAAGAAATTGGGAAAGGTAGCGTGATGGGATGTGATAGATGGTTCGGCACAATGAGAGGATGCGGGGACAAAGGAGCGAATAAGCAGCACATCCTGGGGCATTCTGTGTATAAATGCTTTTATGCGAATGCCCGAAGTCTACGAGCAAAGGTGGGAGAACTGGAATGTCTGGTGACAAGGGAAAATATTGACATAGTGGGCATAACGGAAACCTGGTGGAATGCGGAGAATCAGTGGGATACCGCAATCCCGGGCTATAAACTCTACAGGAGGGACAGGCAGGGGCATGTTGGAGGTGGGGTGGCCCTTTATGTTAAGGAAGGGATAGAATCCAGCAAAGTAGAGATTGAAGGTGGGTCCGACTCCACTGTAGAATCTCTGTGGGTTAAATTACCAGGCTTGTGCAGCGATGTAATACTGGGGGCGTGCTGTCGTCCTCCAGACCAGAAATCGGATGGGGACATTGAAATGAGGAAACAGATCAGGGAGGTGACAAGGAGGGACAGGGTTGTAATCATGGGGGACTTCAATTATCCTCATATTGACTGGGTCAATTTGTGTTCTGGTCACGATAAGGAAACCGGATTTCTTGACGTGCTAAATGACTGTGGCTTAGAGCAGCTAGTCACGGAGCCCACCAGAGGACAGGTGACTCTGGATTTAATATTGTGCGGTACGCAGGACCTGGTTAGAGATGTAAACATTACTGAGCCATTGGGGAACAGTGATCATGCTGCGATCCGTTTTGACGTGCACGTTGGGGAAAGAATACCAGGCAAATCTCTAACAAAAACCCTTGACTTCCGACGGGCGGACTTCCCTCAAATGAGGAGGCTGGTTAGAAGGAGGTTGAAAGGGAGGGTAAAAAGAGTCCAATCTCTCCAGAGTGCATGGAGGCTGCTTAAAACAACAGTAATAGAGGCCCAGCAGAGGTGTATACCGCAAAGAAAGAAGGGTTCCACTAAATCCAGGAGGGTGCCTGCATGGCTAACCAGCCAAGTTAGAGAGGCTGTGAAGGGCAAGGAAGCTTCCTTCCGTAAATGGAAGTCTTGCCCTAATGAGGAGAATAAAAAGGAACATAAACTGTGGCAAAAGAAATGTAAGAAGGTGATACTGGAGGCCAAGCGAGACTATGAGGAACGCATGGCCAGCAACATTAAGGGGAATAATAAAAGCTTCTTCAAATATGTTAGAAGCAGGAAACCCGCCAGAGAAGCGTTTGGCCCTCTGGATGGTGAGGGAGGGAAAGGGGAGATAAAAGGAGACTTAGAGATGGCAGAGAAATTAAATGAGTTCTTTGCATCTGTCTTCACAGCAGAAGACCTCGGGCAGATACCGCTGCCCGAACGGCCCCTCCTGACCGAGGAGTTAAGTCAGATAGAGGTTAAAAGAGAAGATGTTTCAGACCTCATTGATAAATTAAAGATCAATAAGTCACCGGGCCCTGATGGCATCCACCCAAGAGTTATTAAGGAATTGAAGAATGAAGTTGCAGACCTCTTGACTAAGGTATGCAACTTGTCCCTCAAAACGGCCATGGTGCCAGAAGATTGGAGGATAGCAAATGTCACACCTATTTTTAAAAAGGGAAAGAGGGGGGAACCGGGAAACTATAGGCCGGTCAGCCTAACATCCATACCGGGTAAGATGGTGGAATGCCTCATCAAAATAGGATCTCAAAACACATAGACAAACAGGCCTTGCTGAGGGAGAGTCAGCATGGCTTCTGTAAGGGTAAGTCTTGCCTCACGAACCTTATAGAATTCTTTGAAAAGGTCAACAGGCATGTGGATGCGGGAGAACCCGTGGACATTATATATCTGGACTTTCAGAAGGCGTTTGACACGGTCCCTCACCAAAGACTACTGAAAAAACTCCACAGTCAGGGAATTAGAGGACAGGTCCTCTTGTGGATTGAGAACTGGTTGGAGGCCAGGAAGCAGAGAGTGGGTGTCAATGGGCAATTTTCACAATGGAGAGAGGTGAAAAGCGGTGTGCCCCAAGGATCTGTCCTGGGACCGGTGCTTTTCAACCGCTTCATAAATGACCTGGAGACAGGGTTGAGCAGTGAAGTGGCTAAGTTTGCAGACGACACCAAACTTTTCCGAGTGGTGAAGACCAGAAGTGATTGTGAGGAGCTCCAGAAGGATCTCTCCAGACTAGCAGAATGGGCAGCAAAATGGCAGATGCGCTTCAATGTCAGTAAGTGTAAAGTCATGCACATTGGGACAAAAAATCAAAACTTTAGATATAGGCTGATGGGTTTTGAGCTGTCTGTGACAGATCAGGAGAGAGATCTTGGGGTGGTGGTGGACAGGTCGATGAAATTGTCGACCCAATGTGCAACAGCAGTGAAGAAGGCCAATTCTATGCTTGGGATCATTAGTATTGAGAACAAAACGGCTAGTATTATAATGCCGTTGTACAAATCGATGATAAGGCCACACCTGGAGTATTGTGTCCAGTTCTGGTCACCACATCTCAAAAAAGACATAGTGGAAATGGAAAAGGTGCAAAAGAGAGCGACTAAGATGATTACGGGGCTGGGGCACCTTCCTTATGAGGAAAGGCTACGGCGTTTGGGCCTCTTCAGCCTAGAAATGAGACGCCTGAGGGGGGACGTGATTGAGACATACAAAATTATGCAGGGGATGGACAGAGTGGATAGGGAGATGCTCTTTACACTCTCACATAATACCAGAACCAGGGGGCATCCACTAAAATTGAGTGTTGGGCGGGTTAGGACAGACAAAATAAAATATTTCTTTACTCAGCGTGTGGTCGGTCTGTGGAACTCCTTGCCACAGGATGTGGTGATGGCGTCTAGCCTGGACGCCTTTAAAAGGGGATTGGACAAATTTCTGGAGGAAAAATCCATTATGGGGTACAAGCCATGATGTGCATGCGCAACCTCCTGATTTTAGAAATGGGTTATGTCAGAATGCCAGATGCAAGGGAGGGCACCAGGATGAGGTCTCTTGTTATCTGGTGTGCTCCCTGGGCATTTGGTGGGCCACTGTGAGATACAGGAAGCTGGACTAGATGGGCCTATGGCCTGATCCAGTGGGGCTGTTCTTATGTTCTTATGAGGGTGGAATCTGGTGTGGGCCATCCCCTTCTGCAATCTCCCCTCCTTCCTCCCATGCTTTCTTTCCTGTTTTGGCAGGTGACCAGAGCAGTGGCTATGTGCATGGGAAGGCTCTGGCCTTCCCGCCAGCATGACCTGCCAGAGCACACTCTACAGCTGCCTTATGGCTGGCAGAACACTACTGGGGCAGCCCAATAGGATTGAACTGAGAGACAGCAGGCTTCTCCAGGCAACGCATTGGTGTTGGCACCACCACCAGAGAGGCTCTGATCCTGGTTGCCATCTGTTGTGTCTCTGCCATATGGCAGTGCCTTCTTTGAGGCCACAGTGATGCATATATAGAAACCCCAAGTTTCAGGTGTTTCCCAGCATCCCAACCATCATACGTTGAAATTATTTTTAGCTCATAGGATGATGATGATGAAAAAGGTTTGGTTTTTCCTTTAAAACTGGAAATACAGGTTTTAAGCATTATAATTTAAAAAAATCTCTCTCCAGTTCTGTGTATTCCCCTCAGTATTGCAGGGTTCATTCCAACATTAATGATTATTTGTGAGTTACCTGCTGTTTGGAAAAATGAACTATAAAATTGTCAATCTCAAATTAGTATAAAAACACAAACAAACCAAAACAATTAAAAAAATATTTTGAACAATTTTGGTATTCTGTTCTCTAGATATCTGACCATCTGAGATACTAGGATTTATAACTCCACCAATCAATAAAGTTTCATTTCCCTCTCTTGCTTTTTTAATATATTTGGCAAATGGTGACTTCACAAGGATATAAAATAAACCATGAAAATAATTTTGAAATGACCACTGGTTCTGTTACTTAATCTCTTAATTGAAATGAAAACAAAAACATGCCGATCACTGTATAAAGCCCACAGAATTTTTCCAACTTCAGATGCAGATTAAGCCCTGGGATACAATACTTGAGAAGGTTAGCTCTACCTGTTACTGTATTCTACTCTCAAATTTTTGTTCACATTGCAGCTTGTGGGTCTGTGCCTATCATCCCAATAAACTTAGTACTTGTTGAATTGTGTGGTTCAAGGGACAAGTACCATGTGAACATAATGACTTGTTTACACATGCACACAATCTCAGGTGGGGAGTGGAAATATTGGAAATGCAAGTGGATTTTTAAAGATAATTTAATAACTTTGAATGTCTGTCATTGCCCTGAATATATTTCTACATGTTGGTCGCAGTATGTCCCAACCACATTTTGGCCATTGTATGATAGCCTACAGTTGCTATGGTTCTCCTCTTGCCTTCCTCACCTTATCCTTAGCTAAACATGGGTCCTTCCATGTCTATGCCTGCTAAATGCACAAAATTAAGCAAAAGAATAAATTAACCCAAAGGTCCATAAAATAGTATTCAGGTTAAAGGAGGAGGTAGTTTTTTAAAGTGGTGATCTCCAACAAAAGCACATTAAGAGTGCTCATAAGCTACTGTTACGGAAGCATGGCTGGAGTTGTCCGTCATAAAGAAGAATGTCATGTAAATATTCACCAGGTCCTTGTAGTACTTGCATAGTTTTCTTCCTCACAGAGCGTAATTGCAGTTTTGATAGCTATCTTTAGGAAGCGTTGCATTTTCCTAGCTACAAAATGTTGTGGTTCAAATGCTGGGAATATGCAATATCTCTGCAAGCAAAGTGCAGTTATGAGGATGACATGCAGGCTTAGCAGAGCAAATGTGAAATTAATTTACATTGTATTGTGCATGAATCCAATTGTATGGAAAGGTCCAGGAACATTTACATTACATCCACATCCGGCCTAAAGATTTTAGTTTGGCTCCCTTACGTAAACAAAACCTGTTGGGTCCCTTGTATTCTGTATCTTTAAACCAGCATTAGCAGGCAGCTGAGTTCAGTGCTTGATTTATAGCCGAGTGTATGTGAGAGAGCCAGCATTCGCTCTCTGCTGAATTGCAGTTCTCCCTGGTCCTACAACATCTGCAAATATTTACAAAGATAACAATATCCAGAGGTCTGGCTTTTTTGTTTTACTCCGTGTTTTTTAAGAGAAGGTAGAAAATGAAACTTAAGCTGGGTTGTAAAAGCTAGAAGGGGGAAGACAGCTTGGTTGTGGGGCTCCAGTGGAGAGGGGACTGTAAGGCTGCAGTTTTTTATATCCAGCCAGGACGGTTTTAGTGGCCCCAGGGTAGCAGACAGGAAGTAGCAAATGTTTTCAGATCCTTGTTGTTGCCGTTTCTCGCCCAACCCCAAGCCACCAGCTCCTCCCACTGCTGCATAACAAGTTGAAAGAAAGAGCATACAGCGCTTTTGCTGAGATGTTTGCCTTTACTGTGCATCTGCAGTTATATTATCTAGAGGTAGCTGTCATGAGCATTACTCTTGCAAGCTAATGCGACCATAAGGATTCGATTTACTGCTGTGTGTTGTTTGCCAACAAAATGCTTAGCAAAGTCTTGAATTTCCTGGGAGTGTGTTCCAATTTCTCGCATTCTTGCAGCATGCACTGGGCTGTTGCTTCAGCCCATCCCTTCCAGTACACACAAATTGCATCTTGGAAGTGGATTAAATTAACCCCTGCCCAGACCATTATTTTTGGTATCCTGCGGGGAGGTGTGTGTGTGTTTGTTTAAAGCAGACGTTATCATATAAAGGGCCATGGGTGTCTATATGCTTAGTTTAATGCCCTTCCAACACCAGTCGCTTTCGTTTAAGGAATTAGGAAAAGCTCTGCTGCTGTGAATTGCAATAGCCTACTTGCTAATCAGTTTTGTTTAAAAGCAGGAATTGATTTTTGACCCCTTTTTAATTAAAACTGGCAATTTGAGTGGAATCACTCTAATGTCTCTCCATGAGGCACAGGAGAACTTTTTGTGAGCCTAAGAAAAGGGTCCCCACGCCTTGAGAGGATACGTTTAAAAGTGAGTCTTTTTATGATTTCTCTCTGGATACAGATAGAGGAATGTTTGGAAGTGAACTATGCCCTTCTCCAGGTCACTAGAGCCAAGAAGTAACAAATGATGTCATCTAAGGGGAGGGGGCTTTCAACTTATAGTCTGCTCCTATCTAGGAGTATTATGCAGGTGTCGGCAACACACTCTGTTAGTGCTGCCTGTTTGGACACCTTACCTCATCTAATGTTTCTCTTCTCTCTTGATTTCTTCTTGTTTCTTTCTCTGTCCTTGGGCTTTGTTTCCAGGTGGCTGGAGAGTAGTTGTCTTGGTACAGCTTCTAACCCCAAGGTATCATTTGAGGAAAGGGTGCTGTCAGCAGTAGCAAACTCTCTCCAGCTCATCCCTGTTCTCCATTGACCATTCCAGAGATTGTGGGTGGAGGTCTGCTAAGTGAAGTAGACAAGTAGGTTGGGGCAGCTTCCTCTCTCTAGCGCTTTCCCCTTTTACTTTCAGTGGACAGGACTGTGGGATGCTGAATATTCCCTTTTAAAACAGAAGCTAAGCCCTAAGTGTTTTTGGATCAGCTCCTGTGAGCAGTAGCATTTCATTCCGGTGTTCTAATAAATAATAATAATAATAACAGTATTTATATACCGCTTTTCAACTAAATGTTCACAAAGCGGTTTACAGAGAAAAATCAAATAACTAAATGTTTCTGAGACAGAATCTATTGTGATCTGGAAAGGTGAAAAGGGATATTTTTCCTGGCTCTGACATACCTAAAGTATGAGGTGTATGATAGCATAATACATTTCCCCAGAATATATCGAAAGACAACTTAGCAAAGTTATTGACAGCATGCAACCCATCGGCTGCACAACTTCTTGTTTCTTCATTGAAAGAGACAGCTGAAATCTTTTCCCCATTTTATATTTCTTTTTCAAACTCCCTTCCCAGCTATCTTTTAAACGGATTCTGAAGTCAGAAAGGAAGTCTCCTTTTGGGACCAAACCCACTAGCAAATAGACTGTATTATCTCCCTAAGGACATTTCTCATGGTCTCTTGGCTGTATGTAAAACTGACACTCCTGGGGCAGCCCTCTTTCCTGCAGCAGCCCAAATAGTTTGTGACAAACTCCTGAACAAAACTCATAACATAAGGGAGGAATCAGCTCTCAGGAATGGCTTCAGCCGCAGATTCAGGGCTCCAGCAGCTTCTGCCATCTTTGTTTGAGCAGCCTTGCTGTGGGCTCATCTGCTAATCTGCTTTCCAGTCTGATCAGTGACAAATCTCTTCTGCATGGTCCAAAGAAGTTGTTCTTGGCTCTAGTGTTCTTGGAAGAAGCTTCACGAAATGCCCTTGGATACTGTGCAAGAACCAACTTTGCCAACTTGATGACATGCCATAGCTTCTGGTTCAGGGCTTTATCAGTGGACCAGCAGTCTAAGAACAGTCTGGCTTCAGAGTTTTTGTGGAAAAACGCTTGGGGTACAGCCCAGATCCAGTTTTGGGGGCTGCCTAGAACCAAGTACTTAAAGAGAAATTTCTGCTTCCACATCTTAACAAAGACCAGAAGAAGGTGTTCCCAGCTTTCTCAGTTTCTCCTAAAGGCAGGCAGCCTTCTCTCAGCAATCCAAGATTATGAGGTAGTCTTCAGAACTGTTTTCAGTGCTAGGTGACATCAGCCAGAAAATGCAGAGTGCTAGATTACTTGAGCCAGATAACTTCATAGGGACATATTTCTGGACAGATTGCATCTATACGACCTGGTAGTATTCTTGCATCTTCTAGAGCAGGGGTGTCCAAAGTTTTTGGCAGGGGGGCCACATCATCTCTCTGACACTGTGTCGGGGGCCGGGGGAAAAAAGAATTAATTTACATTTAAAATTTTAATTTACATAAGTTTACATAAATGAATATATTAAAGATGAACTTATATGAATGAATGATGGTCTTGAAATAGCTCAAGGCCTATAAAAGGCCTTGCACAAAGCAAGACTGGCCTTTCCTTTGCTGCTGCTACTGCATCAGAGACGTGAAACAGCAAGCAGTGGAGGAAGCCCTCATCCCACAGCTCACGCAATAGGTCAAACAGTTGCCCTCACGCTGAGAGCAGTTGCATCGGGCTAGTGTGGGCTCCAACAAATCTCCAGAGGGCCAGAGGCTCATTGGAGACTGTGGGCTCCTGAGGGCCGCATTGAGAGGCCTTGAGGGCCGCAAGTGGCCCCAGGGCCGGGGTTTGGGCAACCCTGTTCTAGAGAACAGTGCATAGAGGAGGTTGCCCATCCTGTTTCTCAGCATAGGGAGCCATTTTTGCTAGGACCCTGGCAAATTGAAAAGGGTTTTGAAGGTGTTGGAGTGAATTATTGAATCAGTTCACTTTCCCTTGGATTCTATCTATTGTGTCCTGTAGATGATAAACCTTGTGAGTGTAGGACCTGTCTGTTTCTTTCTAAACTAGTTAATTTGGTGTTCTGTGCCATGTCAGTAAACATTCCTAAACCCCTAGTGGCAAAACAGGCTTGCTTCTTAACTAGGATTAGAAATCAGAGTTGAAACTAGTGCTGATCCAGACAAAGCTCAGGTCAGCAATGACTGAGGTTAATGGTGGTGGTATAATTTTGCTAAATTGGGGAAGGAACTTGACTCCAGGGAAAGAGGACACTATTGTATGGCATGCTGCTGATCAACAATCCTGAATTTTTATTGTGAGAGTCTTCATTATGTCTGCCCTGGCTTTCATACAGACACCTGTTTACACTGCTTTACAATCTGTATCTTTTTTTCATTCCATATTGACTTGTTTCCTAATGGAGCCTAGTGGACATTTTAGCAATGGTAGATCTGTGACATGTATTTTATTGACAAGGGTTGGTCCTGGGTTCTTAAAGTACTCATATTCAATCTCAATCACCTACTATGGAGGGGAACAAAATTCTTGGTTTGGACAATGTCAGTTTAGATTTAGTTCTTAAGCCTTGAATTATTTAAATGTGGAAGAACTACAACACTACACCAATAAGGAAGTATTGATGATTCAATTCTGAGAAGCTGTTGCATTATTGCATGTGTTGACTCTGTGGTTGCGATATAGAAGTGAAGTTTTGGGAAGCAAGTCTTGGCTAAGTTGTGTGTGGAACTTTTATTTCACACCAACCTATGATATCTGTGCCTGCACAGATCACCTTATTGGAAACTACTATTGCAGAAAAGAAACTTAAATATTCTTCAAATCGAGGTGTTATAGACATAGACTATTGCGTTCTCAATGTTACAATTTTGTCTTTAGAATCTCTTTACTTGATTGTTATTATAAATGAAGGTGTGAAGTAGTTGAATAGTTGCTTTGAACTTTCCAAAAGTTTTTTGTATTCATTACTGCTGGATTGACTGTAGTTGTTGGCTAAAGATTTAGTTGGGAAGGATAATGAGTTTGTCACCTTTTCACTACTTTTTTTAAAATTAAACAGAATATTTATTTCTGCTTGAAAATGACAATGTGTTTCCAAAAAAAAAAGTTAACTCTTCAGGGTAACATGAGTGAAGCAAAGTATTACTTCTTTAGTCTATGCAACTTTTGTAGACAACATTTCTTATACTTACACTTTTTACAGAAAAAGTTGCTGCAGTGCTGTGGATAGTACTTTGGACTAGACCAGAGAGATCTGAATTCAAATTCCTGTTTAGTTTTTAAGTTGACCTCATGCCAGACACTTTCTTGGCCTAACCTGCTTCACTTGGATGGGCTTCATTTCTCCCTATGTTCTTAGCAGAAGGACAAGAGAAAAATGTGGTAAATAAAATTCTCATATATGAATAATTCAATTTAAATAAATGAATTGTTTCAGAGAACCTTGGAAATCCTGTTACATAATGGAGATGTAGCTAGTTAAATCATGGCCCAATCCTATGGGGCATTTACAACAGTGGATCTTACTAACTGCTATCATAAGTAACTCAGGGACAGCGCAAATGACTGAAGGTTCTAATCTACACACATGTCAGAACTTCCTGGATGCTGTGCTGAGCCAGATAAGGTGACAGGGGCAGTTTGTGAGGTATGTTGAGTATGTTATCTCTTGGTATCTCAAAGCAAGTTCAGATATTCTGAATCATATTAGATGGTAACACACTATACATGCTATATTTTTCAAAGACGTTTAACTTTAAGTTTTCTTCTGAACTGGCCTCTTGGTGGGAACAGTCTAGAACTTGATAAAATATTGGAGTTTTCAAAAAGTGTGTTTTGAAGGCAAAGGAAAGACTATGTATAAGGAGCTTTTGCAATGTCTGTCTGAACACAGCCAACATTTTGTATCTAAGCTTCTAGGCTGAGCCAACATGTGTCATGTTGGCGTGGTTGTTTATAACCACAGTGGTGAGTTTTATGTTCTGCCTGTGGTGTCATATGACAACCACGTTGTTTTCCCATCCTGCTCTACCACAGAAATAATATGCAAGGGATAATAGGGATTTTGCAACTATAGAGAACGTGGCACTCTTGTCGACAGAGCTGGAATGTTAAGTTCTAGATGTCATGGTGGTAGTTAGACCAGCTTCATGGCTGAAAGCAGGTTATTGATGGATATATCCCTGATCTCCTGGAGCAACCATGCCCACTGTACTCCGTTGGGTTGTTACTCCTTTGGGTTGTGGATCAGGAACCACGGGCAACCATGTAGAGAACCCCATCTGTAGAATCCTTGTTTAAAGAGAGATTGTTTTTTCACTTGGAAAAGGAAATGTTAAAATGAAATTAGCACTATGACTGAAAGCATTAAAGAGGCACCCTGGTTAAAACATCTCAGCAGCATCCACTAAACAGCTGGCTTTTTCTGTTCCAATTTAAATGGTGTTAATTTTTCACTTAGGCATGAGTTTAATCAGTTTAGTCTGGTATACAAATTACTTTAAAATCAATGTATCACTGATCCTATGCTTCTCTCAGCTGTTTCCTTTGCTGTATGCAACTTTGAGAAGTGGTGGGGGTTTTGGGGGGGGGGGCTCAAGAAGACCAAAACTCATTGCTTTGTCAAGGATCAGGTGCATGGAAAATAGTGCTGCAAGAGGGTTACTTTACACAAGACTCTTGTATCCATACCCAAATGCACAAAATGCAAGTAAGAAGAAGACACAAATGTCAAACACAGCATTTCCCTTCAAGATACTTATAAGCTAGATGCAGTTCTTTCCCAGATCCTGCTTGCAAATATTTGGAAGAGAAAAATCTCTGTTTGCAACAAAGCATTTTGAAGTTTGAGTATCTGTACTAGAGTAAAAAAGAAATACTTTGTGGAAAGTAGCCCTTCCGTTCTCAGTTAAAGGAGTTAATGAGCAAACATTAGCACCCGATGTACAATGGATCTTATTAATGCAATGAAAAATCAGATTCTGCGATCATGTAAACATAACCTGAAAAATGGAGTGTGTGCTTCTGTTTAGAGCTCTGTTTGCATCTTTCTGCGTTAACTCTTTAAAAAAATTTTCTCTTTATTTACATTGCACTCAAGTTTCTCTAGTACAAAAGATTTGCAGGTGCAAATATGTCCTGCCTTCATTAACTTCCCCTCCCCTTTTAAATTTATGTGTTTTCAATTTTCCTTCCCTGTACTGTTAATTAGGGGATCCTCTAATCAGTACCATTATCACAGTGGTATTCATGTTTAGGAAAGCTGCTAAACAAATGCTTGCAAAATTGCTAAATGGCTAATTAATGTCTGTTAATTAAGAAAATTGCTCATGGTAACAAACCGTGCCATTGCTGGCAGCAGCTAGAAGGCGAACACTTGTTGAAATTACTAACATGGCAGGTATAGAACATCTGTTCCTTTGCTTTTGCTGAAGTGTGTAGCTGCTTCTTGTAATGTACTTACATGTCTTGTTTGCTTTCCTGGCCAATTACAGTTTGTTTTTATTCGAGGCAAAAAACATTTTCACATAGAACATATCTACATTATTGCGTAATTTCTGAGTGTTCACGATCTAGGGCATGTTTTTCAAAATAAATGTTCATTTCTGAGAGAGGAGAAAATTAAAAGGGAACCTGAATTTTGATCCAACAAGTCCAGCATTGGTACATTGTAGGAATAAAATGATATACTGTAAACCTTTCTCTTCATGCACATTAGTATCTCTCTTTCTCTCAGAAAGTTTTCTTGCATTATTAGATAGCTAATCTTGGTGAAGGATCACAGTTTCAATCTTGAAAGAGTAGGACTACAATCTTGCCTATAGAGGTGTTTAAGAAGGGGGGGGGGAATCATTTACTGCCACTGTAACTTCCTGGATATAGAATTCTGCCTGTCTGAAGCTTGGGAATGTGTTTTTAGGCAGGACCTTTCACATAAACCTTCCTGTTAGTTCTCCCTTGTATGTGCTCAACTGTTGACCCACAAGGCAAGTAAAAATGCAGAAAGGAGTTTGGTGAACCTGATGAAAGTATTCTGTAAGAGAGTGTAGTTTGTATCTATTCTTCGAGCAGTTTTTCAACTGCACCTAATGATGCGGAGTTGTGAAATAGTAAAACAATATGTTGCACTAGAGGGCTCTTTGTTCAACTTTTAGAGACTGTGTTCTCCAAACCCATATCATGATCCATACGGCCAAAGCAAATTTGCAATTTTTCTGTTTACCCCCAGTTTGCAGTTAGCATAATTTGAATAAAGCGTGCATTAATGTGGGCAGGTGCCAGGGCACAGTTGGTGGACATGTTGCATTTCTGTGATGCCATGTGTGCAGTTTCCAGTGTGAGACTAGACAAGGCAATCATCTCCAAATATCTGAAAAATATGTTAATTGAGATCACAGTTTGCATTTATTAAGATTCGGCAATGAAAATGTTTGTCTGCAGATTACGTGCTGCCGCACACTGAACCTGTTTTAGTCAGACCTGAGAGCAATGAAGTTCTAACGTTACTCCAACTAGTTGCAGTTCCAGTTGTGGTTTCATTGGTGGTTCAAAGTCCAGGTGTCACAAATGTCAGAGGATTCAGATTATGTGTGTCATGTAGTATCCCAGGACAGCTTTGAACATGAGATGGGGGAATGTTAGGTTATTTACCTTCTAGTTTCAGTGTCTTTAGAGTTTTAATTGCATTTTCAAATTCTTTTGTTCAGTCATATGGACTAGAAGTTTATTTTTTAAAAAATAAGGAAGTTTTTAATAGGATCGTGTGTGTGTGGGACATATAGCCCAATGCCCTTCCCTCATTTTTCTTGCTTTTATGATAATTTTTCTGATGTGCTTTGACAGATGTTGTTTTTTATTTCTTTACCTTCAATTTTTTAAGTTAGCAATGTGTAGCAACAAACCGATCCCTCTGAAGCACCACCAGCTTGTCACCAAATAAAGTGAGCTCTTTATTTGCACATTCATGTGCCTGACCTATAACCACCTTCTACTATCTGACCTCACAGGGACCGCCTGGCTCTCAGCCCTCGCCACACGCACAGCCTCCACCTCACAACCCCAACAGCATGATGGGACCCCACAGTCAGGTAAAGACCTTGCAGGGCACTGATAATGGTGTTTGTGTTCTGTGTTAACTCTTTAAGCATGTGGGAGCCACACCCTTCAGCTAAGTCTACTAGTTGCAGCTCCAGTGGAGCTGGTGGAGCGTTGCGGATTTACATCCACTCAAGTTTGGGCCCCCCCAATATTGGTTTCATTCCACATCATCCCACCTCCACGGGCAGTCTATTTCTCTTAGCTGTATTTGTTCCATTGACATTAGATTAGAAAGTAGCTTTCAATTTCAAACATGCTAATTTACATATAAATATCATTTTTTGTTTGTCAGTTTCTTTTTCTGAACTGTATTAGACATTCATTATATGGTTTAAGTGCTTGTTTTCACTACTTGTTGTTAGAATATTCTAACCTCTCTCTTCTCCAAATCTCGCTTTCATTTATCAATCTGTGGAAATGTATCTGATGTTCAATCAGTATTCTCCTTGTGCTAATTTTAGAAGCTGTATCTAGTCCTGTCAAAATGTATGAAACCATCTTAACAATAAAAGAAATAAAATTGCGACAAATGCCAGAGACTTAAGAGTCTTAATATTTCTTATTTATCAACAATTGGTTACTTTTTGTTTCCAAGAACTGCTTTTGTGTAAACACGTCAAATCTAATTACAAGTTGTGTGGAATGCAGTGCATTAAATCTTTCACCCTGTTGTCCAGGAGAACACTCAAAATGTTTAGATGTTTAGCTGGCGTGTGTTGGCACGGGGAGGATAAGGGAAAGTACAGTCAAGGCAAGCAGTTGAGATGCAACAGAAGGGAAGTGGCTATAATGGTTACATCTGCATTGGAGGTGTACATTGTAACTGAACTAATTTTATATGCTTGCAGCCTTTTATGTCACCAAGATACGCAGGAGGTCCCCGGCCCCCCATCAGAATGGGAAACCAGGTATCGTATTTCTTCTGTTTTCATGCTGAGATATTTTCTAAAGCACAGTTCAAGCTAAGATGTATGTGAATGAAAGAACATACTTTTAACATGAAGTTTGTAACAAGTTTTGAGATAACGCTCTCATTTTCTCAAGGGGCATTTAAGCACATTTCATCTATGATAGCCTTTTGCTGATGACATATGATTACATAAGCATAATAAAAAAGAAGAAGGGGAGCAGGAAGATAGATAAATGTATTGTTCACCTGTAGGCAACCCACTTGCTTTGAGGTCATGCAAAGCAAGCTATAAGAGGTGCACAGAAAATTTACAGAATTACAGTTAATAATAAGTCCACAACTGCAAAGTGTATTGGGCTATGCAGTCCTTCTTTGGGGGAGTATCTAAATTATAAAAGTTACAATTATTGTAGGAGACCAGTCATATACCCATTTTACAATTTTAAAAAATGCAAACAAATAGTGCTAATAATAAGCTTTGTACACAATTAAAATACTTTTATTACTGTGTGCCAAATGAACCATTTATAGTAAAAAGTTGTGATATCTGGCACATGATTATCTAGAAAGCTTGGTTAACTGGCTCAGTGAGCTCACTAATCCCAGTTTCTGGTTAGCAGCATGCTGAAGACTATGGAAGGCATTTGGGAACTTTCCAAACATTTCTGCTGTGAAACTGACAGTATCCCAGTGCAACTGACAGCAACTTTCTAATACCCAGACAATTATATTGGCAACCACTCGATTCCAGGGATGCCTAATATCACAGCCTTTACTGTAACTACTGTTGGATATTTGAAACGTGATACTTGCTCTCTTGTGCGTTGGTATTTGTGTTGTCAGTACTTAAACTGAGTTGAAAATGTTTCTATGAGTGGACTCGAGTTGAGCTTGAGTTGAGCGCTGTTGCTGCCTCAAAAGACTTTAACTGAGAATATATTCATACCAACCCACTTAATCAGCAATACCTTCTTCCATTTCTCTTTGATACCGTGCTGTTCACTCTATGCAGAATATTCTATTCCTGTTCACTTCAGTGTGTCTTCCCTGAAGGGGGGCAGAGCTCAGTGGTTGATCATAGGCATTGCTTTCACTGTGTCCCAAGTTCTATCCTCAGCTTCTCTGGTTGGGTCAGTGGCAATCTCCTACTCCCACTCACTTGACAGCTTAGGAAAGTAGCCAAATGGGACAGGAAGTGGTGATGAAGCCCCTGCCCCTTTCCTTGACTTTCAGCTGCTCTTGGTGCAGCCTCTTCCTCTGCGGAGGTCCTGTTTCAAATGAACAGGAAGAGCAGAGCTTGCAGGAATTCCAGCAAGCTCCACTCTTCCTGTTTCATTTGAAACTGGACAGGCATAGAGAAAGTAGTCTGCACCAAGAGTAGCCTAAGGTGAGGGGAAAAGGTGAATGGCAGACTAGGCTCCTTTCCTCCTCACTTCTCTATCTACTTAGTGGCAGAGATCAGTGTGAAGTTTTCTTTTTTTGGGGGGGGGGGAGCAATTCTGGGCCCCCAAGCATGAATCAGACCTGCTAAGGCAGGGGTGCAGTTATAATCTCACTGAGAATATCTGATGTGTAGAGGTGTTCATTTCCACAGAATAGGCTTACTTCTGAATAAGGTAAATAACACCATTTTCAAACCTAGTATAGATAGTGTAGTTAGGATAGGATCAGCTGTTTCTGGGACTGTCCCAGCAGATTGACAATTCTGTGTGATGCACAAAAAGCAAACAAAAAATTCCTGGTTTTTGATGAGCTTGTGTTTATGTAAGGGACCCCAAGGATATTTAAATATTAGATGATATTTTATATGCCTCGTATGATTCTGTTGTTCTGTATTTATTCTTACTTAATTATTTCCAGTTGAGCTTGAATCATTGGTCTTGTGAACACAGAGTTGAAGGGATTTATATTAAAACTCTTGCCATTTCATAAATTTATGGATTTCATCTTTTAAAAAAGGCACCTCAGCATGTAACTTACTTGCACACACACATTAAAAAATGGTAGTGAAAGAAAGTAAAGTTCTCTGACTTTTGCAAGCAAAACTGGAGTACCATTAAAACATGGAAAGTGAATATGGGATTGTGTGACAAACTAGTTTGTTTAAAGGTTTCAGATATCTGATTTGCATGCATGACTCTAGGTTACAACCAACAGCTTCCATCTTGAACAGTGATGGTGTCTATAAAGAATGGTATCTAGTTTTGTATCATATTTTAAAGAAAATGTCCATATTGCAAAGCTTGCTTACCATTTGACTCCTTGTTTGAGAGTGAGATGATATCGGTATTCTGTCTCCTGCTTTTATCAGTACGTGGAAGGCATCTTATGAACTTGAAAGATTTGTTTCCTAAACGGAACATGCCTTTGAATGAAAAGGAACATTATGAATTCTGCAAAATGAGTGTATGTGTGTCCTCTTAATCTGTGTATGTGTCCTCTTAATCTACACACATTTGTTTAGTAAGAAATGAAGGGAAAACCCTGTAATCCTTGTTGATGAAATGTTGGATCCACTTGCAAATATACAACTTTAATATATTTGCATAGCATATTTGCTAAGGGTATACCATTGTTTTTGTCCTTCTTCTGACAGAACCTGTTTGGTCAAAGACCATAGCTGGAGAGGCAAAAAAGGGAATGTCACTGACCACAGAGGCTCTATCACACTGCCTTTACAGCCTCCAAAAAGCTAAATGTCTGTATGCAGCCTCACTTTTCACATAAACAGCGTTGAGGTGGTCCTTTCCTCTGCCTCTTAAATTCAGATTGTGAACATCTGCTTTAACTAGACAAACTCCATTTTCCATATGTAGCAAGAGCGAAGTTTCAGCTGTATCATATCCCTCTCTTTAGTGGATTAAATTAGTTTGCAACACTGTGTTTGCTGTTGAAGGCATACAATGTAAATAGGCAACAGAATGAGGTATGGTTTGTCACTGATTCAGTAGATTGGGATTTTGTTTTTAAATGGAAAATCATAGAAATGGATTATAGAGCCTCTTCCCTGAATGCTAGTATGGATTCCTATTCATGTCCTGTGGGTATCAAACATGATCCCACTGATGATGTATGGTGCCTGTAGTGCTCCATCAAGATTATCCTGCCTAACACTCTGAAAAGTACCTGTGTGTCTTGATCATATGTTCGGTATTTTTCCCCCAACCTATGACCTCTTTTCATAGTGTGGATCTCTATGACATAAGATGTTTATATAAGAAGTTAAATATCCATGTTGACTCAGATTTGTCAAATTTTTGGTCCTCCCAAGTAATCAAGAAGTGCTGGAAAGATGGTTGGTAAAAAAAAAAAAAAGGGTAGCAGCTTTTGGTTACCTGACATTGATTCTAGCAGTACGTAGACTATAATTCTTGATACTGTTTGTGAGGATCGTTTATAATTGGTGAATAATAAAAATGATGTTGGTAATCTGAATTGAAAGAAGCTTCCAAACCATTGCCAACATAAAATAGAGAATCTGTTGAAATTCCCTGAGATATTTTATGTCTTCTCCACATGAAAAGTGTGATTTTGTTTTTGGAAGCACCCACGGACAATATAAAAGGAGGTGTGTTATCCAAAGAAAGGCAGGGAACATTCTCTTGGCAAACACAAGTTCTCATTTGCTGAGCTACTGGTGGGGTAAAGGGCAATTCTTGGGGAAAATGAATGGGTGTGAAAAAGATGCATAACACTTATGGGGTTTTCCTATTTTCCCTGGCAAATGTCCACCTAAGAGTGTCTCTTATACCCAGTTTTACTTGCACCCATGCCCAGAATCTGGTTGTGGAAGGGAAAAATAGGCCAAGTATGGCCCAGGTGGCACTTCCAGGAAAACATGTGGTGGGATAATGCACTTCCTCCCACCTGCTAATTTACCTCCCAGCCCTCACATTCATGTTACAAGATACACACGGGACCGAGGGCCCAGTGTTGTCATTCGTACAGTGCACTTCTTTCCTTCTGTTATTTAGAAAAATGCCCCGTATCTTTGAGCGCTAATATTTTTTGTGTGTGGATTCACCGTGGTTGTATGGAATGGATATTCTGCCCACGACTGGCTTTTCTAGTATATAAAGTAAACCGACAGTGATTAGTCTTGCTGTGTAACTCCAGAGATTTGATTTCCAAAATTGATTTTGTTTCTTTTCTAGCCTCCAGGTGGTGTTCCTGGTACACAGCCCTTGCTGCCCAACTCAATGGACCCCACACGACAACAAGGTAAGGCATTGGGTGTTGTCTGTAGGCATGCCCTCTCTTTCCTTTCCACAGTCACATTCCTCTTCTGTAATAACATTTTTCTCTTTTTTTCTCTCACTAGGGCATCCTAACATGGGAGGGCCAATGCAAAGGATGAATCCTCCGCGAGGAATGGGACCCATGGGTCCGGGTCCACAGGTAAAACCTGGGCAGAACATTTCCTACCCTGTCCAGTGCCAAATAACAGCTTTGCTACTTTATGAAAGTGAGCAAAACATTATAAAAGCAGCCTCCAGGGGCTTGAAGAGTTAGGAGCACTTCCATTCCTTCCAAACCCTTTTCTCCCCACCATTAGCGGTAATGCATTTTACATTAGTGTGTTTACATGTGTCTGAAAAAATCCCGCCTTCCAACATCTAGTTATGGTTTCAAAGCTAAACATCCTCGTATCCCGTAGTTCATAAACCCTCTGCCCACCTCCACACGTTGCACCTTGGCTTTTGAAGCCAAATGGCCAGACTTCTACTTAATCTGAATCTTGCTCTGTCAGGAATAAATTGCCCAATTTGGGATGCCAAGCCCAAGAAAAAAAAAAATTGCAGGTAGAATGCTAAATGTATTTCAGTAACTTGTGTTTAATAATTAAATTAGCTACAATCTATTCTGTTTTTATTTGCCTCAGTCTGTACACTGGGGCAGACACCACATGGCTTGTAGGCCTCATTCAGTAGTCCAGCAATGCTTTCTCCCTGACCTTCATAGCCGAGTTCATTTGTCTTCCAAAAATCTGCTTTTTAAAGAGGAATGGGGGAAGAAGTAGGAGGGCTGAAGAAAGAGATGAATTTCCTAGGTGCATGCTGTGAATCAATTGCCTACTTCAGCTTTTATACAGTTCCAACTTGATGTTTACACCTCAAAAATTTGGACAGTTTTGCAGGATGCCTAAAGAGGCCATAACTACAGATGTCTAGTAACGTTATGTCTTTTAGGACTGATTCTCTAGGCTTGACAGTTCACCACCTGTAAGTTAGGCTTCCATAAGAACATATGGTCAAGTGCAAGTTTCTCTCAGCTGCAAGTTTCTCTCAGCCAATTATCTTTTTGTTTGCATTTTGGATGAATCAGAAGATTGAGACAGTATATTCATTTTATATGTAAATACTATAGTTCTGTTTTTTGTTTTTTTTTCTGCCATGAAGCTCAAGTCAGCATATGTGAAGTTGCCACATACAGGCACTAACCAGACCTAGACTTGCTTTTTTTCAGCAAGGTGGCTGAATGATGTGCCCTCAGACCATCCCCTGGGTTGCATGGGATTTGTGTGTCCATGTACTTGTTCTAGCATTGACTGATGGCACTGGGCCCACTGGAATGCACGCTTATTCTTTCACAGCCTTGTTGCTTATCTTTTCGCTTTGCCAATCCTGCTTGCTCCTTTGTTCTCTTAGCATGCTGACTTCTGAGACCTGACAACTGATATACTTCTCTTTTATATTGCTGTGTTAAGCCTTTTGGGAAGCTCAAGCAAGTTTTTTCTTATGATTACTTTTAACCCGTGGTCACTCTCTGCAGTGTGCCTGCAACCACATGGGAGAAAGGTCTTTTTGTGGCATCCAGCCACATGGTGAACCCAGTGTTGTAGCATCTGGCCATGGGGTGACAAGAAGGCATGTTGCCAGTCAGTAGCAAAGCCATAGTAAGTGCCAGAATAAGTCTAACCATGGAATAGATGGTGATCAGTTGCCACCACTGGTGAAGGTCACGGGGCCCAATCCTGAGCTGCTCCATTGCCAGTGCTGGGTGTGGCAAATGTGCCATAAGGCATGCCCACAACACCCTGCACTGAGTCAGTGCTGGCCGCACACTGTCTGGAGCGGTGAGAGCTCCTGGTGGGAGGGGTGGATCCTGAACTCCGTGTTGGGCTGGAAGGCCCAACACAGAATATTTGCACTGGCAAAATAGTTGATATAGACTTGAGAAGCCCCACTGTGCTTGGGGCTTTCCCCAGGGGGCTTTCCCCAGGGGCTTGGGGCTTGGGGCTTTCCCCAGGGGAAGATGAAAGTCCCCTTCTCCCAAGGTGACCTCCAGTGGCTGCCACAGTGCCGCAGGTTGCAGAGGTAGCCGCTTTGGCGCTGCTGCTCCTGGCGATGGCTGTTGGACATCTTAACTCAATTTACTGGGAAAGTCCAGTTACGCAGTTCAATATCTCTGTTTGAATAATCTTCATGCTATGATTTGGAGGGCTGGAAGTGTGCTGCAGGCTTGCTTATTCCCTCATCCCTTCTTGTGCTGGTTTCTACCTCACTTTTGGGTTGCTTTAGCCATAGTTTGCTGTGACAGCCAGTTTGGAACCATGATTTGAAGGTTAGCATTAATCATAGTTTGTTCAATTTGGTTATCATAGAAACCATGATTGGAGCAATCAGCAGACGGAAGAAGGGTAGGAAGGTGGGAGCAGACAAATGTGCAGCAGATTTCAGGTCCCCTCAAATCATGATTTGGAGGGCCATTCAAATTTAATCTCCCTTAGGTGTTTGAAATTACACTATAGAAAGCCAACTACACTTTGAACTGGTTTCTTAAAGACGGTAGGGGTTTCCACATCCCCCCTAATGAAACTGTGACAATGTTAGCGTATCATGGAATTAATTAAAATGACTGATATGCTTCAGAAAATGTGTTCAATACTGTGTGTTTTCTTAATATTTTCAGATTTCTCTACTCCACCTAGAAATCATGACCTTCTAAAAAATATTGGAGTGTCACTTTAAAAGACAAATGTGTTTAAAGCACCTGGGTTTCCTAACACAGAGATAGCTTCCATCAAATAATATCCTGTACAGGTCCAACCCTATTATACACAGATTTGACTCAACACAAACGGCCACTGCAAATGAGAAGGAATGTTCTGATCCCTGGAGAAGGGGAAAAATGCATCCCTTTAAAATCACAGTTTTAAAAAAACTGCCTTTCTTACTGTTGTAGAGAGACAGTCGTGCAAGCAATTGCAGGTATAACCTAATTATCCATGGATTTTTCTATCTCAATGCAATGAGGTCCTTTAAATTAAAGGAAAACAGGCATGTAACTATAGCCTCCTTAATGCAAGAGAGGGCAGCTGGCTGACAATCCATCAATCATTCTCTCTCCAGACACTTAGAACCCTCACTTCCCCCTGAGCACTTGAAAGAAAGATAATCACTTTGCTCTGGGTGAAGGGAGGTGTTGCTGGCTCAGAGTGAAGCCTTTCTAAGTGCCTGGAGAGTGATTGATGGATTGCCTGCTTAATGACTCTGGGTCCAATCCTATCCAATTTTCCATTGCTGGTGCAGCTGTGCCAGTGGGGCGTACACTGCATTCTGTGGTGGGGAGGCAAGTTGGATAGGATTGGGCCCTAAGTCTTGCATCACAAAGGTTAGCAAGGCTGTTTTTAAATCGCCTAGCAAAGGGACATTGTTTTTGTAATGGACTTGCTTTAATGTGATTTTTGCCATCCACCTGAGTTCTGGGAACAAAACCCTCTCGAATAATGAGACTCAACCTGTATTGTCCTTGGACTGTACTAACCATTGCAAAGCACTTTCCTCAGTAACTCCAGTCAATTTTGCAGTTAGGGTTCTGATGGTCCTACCAGAATGATCTAGGACTGTGCATCCTGTGAAGGGATGGGAAATTTCCATTAGGATAGGACTGGCAGTAGCTGTGGAGCTGGTAGAACAGCAGCTGATATTGGATAAAGTGCAGAGAACTGACTGGAGGTACAGTTAAGTTCTGGGGTGAGCCAAGAAAGTAGGCAGATAAATAGCAAGCTACAAATACTTCAGTACTGGCAGACTGTCTTTTGCCCAAGATTTTAGCGATGCTGTGATTGATTTGTTTCTGCAGAAAACTTTTAACATGGGTACATCATGTAGCTCACAGTGTATGTTGTATTTTTACAGATTAATCTAGATATAGTATTTGAGGTTAGCTTGTAGAGGAAGAAAAGATAAATCATTGAACTTCTTGACCCTGCTGCAAAGGGAAAACTTGTCCATTAGAAACCCCATTGAAGCTACACACCTCCAGGAAAGGAAAAAAAGTACGCATAATTGTTCCAGGCAAGAGTAGATTCCAATAGCTTTGTTATCTATTTTAATGGTCTGGCACTCTTAGTGATGGCTACATAGCTCTTAATAGTCCCTCATGTATGATTACAGCAGCTTGCATCTGTTACAGTTGCATCAGCCAAACAAAGAACTCTGCAGAAGTTCTGGATGTGCTGTACATCTTGGATAAACCAGGTGTTTCCCGTCCTAACCAAGCTGCATACTTGTTGTTGCATACTACTAAATGTATGCAAACCAGAAAGAGATTTACAGTGGTGCAAGTGTAATTGTGCAGCGATCACACAGTGCCTTGATAAGTTCATGTGTGAAAGTTGTGTTGTGATTTATCTCTGAAAAACTTTTCAGTGAACTTGCTCTGACTTGCTTTACTGGAGGCAAGAATTAGGAAAAATTGCTTTCTCCTTCTTGCAGGTACTGAGTCCTGAACAGCATAGATCCCTGTTGCAGGCCTGCAAGAAGCAAAGCTAAAACATGCCAATAGTGGAAGATTTAGATCATCCAAGTTACTTACTATATAGTGAGTTTTAATTTAAGAAGGCAAGTTGCTGGTTTCTTTTAAATTTAGGAATATGTCCACCTAGGATGCCTAGAATCCAGCTACTCAAGCATTGCTTGCCAGGAATGTGACTTCAGCTTGTCATCTACTCACCAGCATGCTGTTAGCTATAGTTGACCACACTTGAGACACCCAAACAGGAGAAGCACCCTATTCAGTCGGAAATGGTTGCTGAGAAACTCGTACTACCAAGTCATAGTGAAGTTGTCTTCACAGGCCCAGATTTAGGCATTTATTTCAGTAAAACTACATGTTAGGACCTCACGTCATATTAAAAGGATCTGCTGTAGGTTAAAAGTGTTTATATATATATATATATGCTAATTAAGAAATCTTAATGACAATATACAGTATTTTAACTTGAAAGTATTTTATAATGCAAATAGGCTTAGTGCAAAATGTTTATGTTTAGTAAGCTTTTTGAATAGACCATCTATGCATATATACAAATAGAGGACTTTTAGTATTTCTGTTTTGTTTGTCAGCTTAGGGCTTTGTCAAGGCAAGACTCGACTGGGCCTTGTCTCTTCACCATACAGGGAAACAGCTGTAAATTCTAGATCATAAATTGCACTTTTAACTACTGTAAATTACAGCCATATTTTTAAAGAAGGACCAGCTTTCAAGTTCCTCTCTTGAAGCATTGAAGAAGCATTGCTATGTGCCATCTAAATTGGAACCTGCAGGGCATTCATGTTTGGATTGGAACATCCAACCAGTTGAGTCTTCAGGAACCAAGGCAGAATCTAGAACCTGCTGACTACAGATCTAGATTTTCTGTCTCAGAATGAGGAAAAAGATTCTTCAGGTTTTCCTATAAATGCTCAAACATTTGCCCCTCCACAATAAACTGCCTTGTTGCATGGGCTTTATAAGTGTATCTGGTTGGTTTCCTTTGTGGCAGTTTTCTCATTTAGACCTGCTTTGCAAAGTGAGCTCTGCTGCTGTAGCATCTTATTTATGCTGAATCATTTGGAAAGGTATCCATAAGATTCAGATAAGCAGAAGTTTGGATACATAGAATAAAGATTGTATAGGACTATTCCAAGTTTGGTCTGTAGTAGAAAAGCAATGATTTTGGGTTGTTAGGTTAATGAGAAGTCATTGTCTAGCCTGAGAATGCATGTTGTCATCTTAGCATTTTGTTACTGCTGCTGTTAGGCTACTAGGGGAACTAAATGCTCTTTTTTCCAGAAGTCTGTTATGGCCCTTTGTGCTGTCATCATTGCCATATTCTGCACATTGCACCACTTGCTCATTGCCCTCTCTTTCTTATTGCAGAAAATTTCTCTCTCTTTCTGTGCCGTTCCCAACCAAACCATTTCCTCTTCTTCTTGTGCTCCCAGCCACCCCAACAAAGCAACTTCCCTCTTCACCTCTTCCTCCTTTTTTTGTTTTGTTTGTTTAGCTTCATGTATTAGGGAAGACTCTCTCAATCTCTCTTTTGTGTATTATTTTTCACAGCTGTCTTGCATACTCTCCAGGTGCAGTTACTTCCTTCTTGATCTGCATTGGCCAGTGCTAGAAGCCATTGCCCACAGGACTGTTCCTAGTGTGTGTGTGTGCACCATAAGATGGAGACTTGGTCGCTTCCAATATTTTTATTTATTTATTTTTTGTCTCTTCCTGGCAGAGAGCAAACTGAGAGATGCCACTACCCTGTTTTACATTTTTGAAGTTGCTAATTTTGCCTGTATGTTCATTATCATCATCTTTCTTTTTTTTAATTAAAGTTCATTTTCACAAACTAACCCTCTCGTTTTTGTTTGTTTTTTTCCTTTCTCTTTTCTTCTCCGGTTTCCCTTCTCGTTATGGTAGACTGATCCTTGGTTATCATTGCAGAACTATGGCGGCGGAATGAGACCTCCACCCAACTCTCTAGGGCCTGGCATGCCTGGGATTAACATGTAAGGCACCTATTAAGCTATTTCTTTTCCATGTAGTGTTCTCCTAATTCTAGATATGTACATGATTGCAGTTAAGTGGTTGTGGTGGGGTCGTTTACTTACATTCCCTTCAAATGTATGCATGCTAAAGCCTTGTTTTCTCTCATGCTATAGGGGTCCAGGAGCTGGTAGACCATGGCCCAATCCCAACAGCGCTAACTCAGTAAGTGTCACTTTTTAGAATGCTTTCATTCTTTTCCCTTGAACCTCCGAATTATTTTTCCTACAATTCTTAACACTTCTCTCACTGAGTTTCCTCTCAAACATGCTTTAGTTTACCTACTACAGTTCACCTTATCCTGGAAAGGAGGCATGGTGGAATGTACTCCGTTGCCCCTCTGTGTTGCTATCCAGGTGCTCTAAAGATGCTAAAAACTATAGGGCTGGGATATGATATGTGGATTATACTAATTGCTTTGATTATTCCTGGATGCAGGTAACACTGTAATTAGGAACGTGTTTTTACAAATTCCTAGGCAAAACAATCAGTACCTGAGGAATTTTTGCTCATGAAAAAGCTGTATTTCAAAAAGTTACACTTTTATTCTGATCTGTTTACAGATTCCATACTCTTCTTCATCGCCTGGTACATATGTGGTAAGTTTCCTTTTTCTATATGGTGGTGAAACACTGGATGATTAGATATCTTGGTATTTATACACGCAAATGTGCATGCAGGAGTATTCTTAGGATACAAGAGTTTGCAGTGCAGCTTTGTTGCTTGCCATGTGCTTCTTGGGCGACACCAGAATTCTAAAATGTCTGAACTATGGATGTAGTTTCTGAAAAAACCAGATAGGGTGAATAAGGCATAATAAAATAGAGGTGAAGATGCATATTAATGCAGAATTGGGAGTCACTCACACCCTTTTGAATGTGACTTGAGAGTATGGAAATACGTTAGCTAACCCAACTATGTGAGTCATGCAGTGGGTAACAGTGGGTTTCATAACCCATGTTAAGTGATCTTGAGAATATGCTCTGAAGTTTGGAGTGGTAATTTTAATTCACATTGATGCCCGCAGCCAACAAATGAGGGGGTGGTGAATATGTCTAATTGATCTGGAATAAGGTCATGATGTCATTAGCACATCTAAGAAGCGTGTTGCAGTATTTTGAATTTCCCATTTCCATTTGCATGTTCTGCAGTTACAGGCGAAAAAATGCCCCTTGCTATTACCCTGGCAGATAAACTTAGTATGTGCATCTTGCACAGATGTGCCCCCCTCCCCCGGTACTTCTCAGTAAAACCTTCATTTTTCCCAAGGCTTAGACAAAGAAATTGCACTTTGGCTACAAGAGTGCATCAAAGGTTTTAGCAGGAGATTAATGCTTGGCTGAATACCAAGGTGAGACATTGTTGCTGACAGCAGCAGGATCTGGCTGACCTATTGCAAGCTATGTTATCACAGTGGTTCCTGATGTGTGTTTAATCTTGTCAACAGGGGCCCCCTGGTGGCGGAGGTCCTCCTGGAACACCCATCATGCCTAGTCCTGCAGGTAAGAGGTGTGGGGGGTGGGGGAAGGCAGAACAATTTTTCTTCATTAAACAAAAAATGTTAGAGCCTAGCAATGGGTGGGTTAGTTGGCTTCTTTTGTCATTGGATTTGATTTTAAGGTAGTAGCGTGGTTTGCATGCTGCTGATATGCTGGCTGCTTTAAAGCAGCTGCTTACAATCAATAATTAAACTGATTCTTTTGAAAGGAAGGTAATTCTATCTGCAGTCCTTACCTCACTCCCAGCCATGTGTTGGACACTTGAGTACTGTCAGTGCTTAACATATGAGGGAACTTTCTCGGATATTAAGGGAGATGTGTGTAAAATAGTGGGTGGTGTGGTGTGAGATACAGTATTGGTGGAGCATTTATACATGCAAGCAGACTTTTCAGACTGGTGGAAAGCAGTTTGCATCATATTCCAACCTTGAGCTTCTAGTATGCAATACTAGGAATTTGACATGTTGGGAATAGATGTACCTTTATCCTAGTTTTATGTGGAGGGGGAGGCAAGAAGAAAAATCCTTTTTGTCTCAGGGACTTGCAGAAACCAGCTTGAATTTCTCCTTCTCTCTCTCTAAAAAAAAAAAAAAAAACTAAAATAAATTGGGAGAAAGCGTGTTTAAAACATCCTTTTAAAGCCCAGATCCAACTTACTTGTCACTCTTGCCCCTTTTTTAGATACAGTTTACCAATATTAAGGCCAGTAAAGGCTATGGAAACCTCTTTCTGTTAACAGGGGCAGTGCTGCCATGATGCTAACCTGAATGTCCAGGGTGTTTTCTGAATGCCTCTTAACAAAACAGTGCTCACTGAGGTGAGCACTGTTCCTTTCTGCACACCTCCCCAGGAGGCTGAGTAAAATCCCCTTCCCCCTCTTCTCTTTCCTCTGAGTAGAGGGGGAGAGAGAGAGAGAGAGAGAGAGAGAGAGAGAGAGAGAGAGAGAGAGAGTCTAGGCTGGTGAATTTTCCTGACAGGCCTGCAAGGGTGATTTACTGCACATTGTATGTGTCAGTGGTAAGAAGAAAGGGAGGCGGGGGATGCTCTGGGGAGGTAGCCATGCTGCATGTTACTGTGGTGTACCACAGCTGCAGGGGTGGAGCTACAATGTAATATTACCACTGCCTTCCTGCTCCTGCATTTTTATGAGAACTCTGACCTACATTTCAGACTAGGTCATAATAAAACAATCCATATGTTAATGTAGACACAGCTCTCCCCTTTTTATTCTGTCACTGTGGCCAGCTTGTAATTTGTGTGTGTGTGTTTGTGTTCCGCAGCTTGATTAAACACTGTGCATCTCCTGCTGCTGTGATCATGAGAAAAATATAGGCTTTTGAAATAAAATATCATCTGTGTATCTTTTTTTAATATGCTATGGTAAGATAATTGCATTGGCTAATTTTGAGGTGTTAAGTGACAATGGTAGCAAATTATCTTTCTGCAAGTCTTCCTGGTAAGAAAGCCCCAATATTCTTGGTTAGCTGCAGAATTCTTTTCACAGCTGAATTTCTGTGATTAAAAACTTTGTGAATCTTCATTAAATACAAATTAGCCAGAAAATGGTACTTAGAGGGAATTTTAGGTGATAAAATACAAAAGAATGAGTTCAAGTGGCATGAGTTTGTTTTAATTAAGAAATGAATTAATCACCCTGACTTAGTGGGTTTCACTGTTCTACAGATTCGACAAATTCAAGTGACAACATCTACACAATGATTAATCCCGTACCGCCTGGAGGCAGTCGGTCAAATGTAAGTCTGCTTTCTAATAATTTACATATCAGATACCATAACAAATCATAATTAACTTCATCAGTTGAGGGTAAAGCAGTTTAATTGATTTCAGCCATTTGTTACAAAACAGAAATAAAACAAACCATCAAAAAGTGATTAACTCTTCAGCGACTGTTAATTTTTTACGCTTATTAAAACAGCGACGTTCATGCGGCTCTGGTCAAGGCTGTGTCATGCACACTGCTGGTTAATGGTCATATTTAAAGGGGACGCAGCTTAAGCCTACTCCTACCTTTAATTGAAACTGATTTCAAGGATCTGTTCTTCAGATTTCTTGCCAGGCTTTTAGAAAATATCTGCAGCTTTTAGAAAATATCTGCAGCTGCTTTGAAGTTTCTTCAGAGTTATCCTAAGTGGTTGTAGCAGGTACTTGTGCATATGTTTGTCAGATATACCTACACCATTTTAGCTGCTTCACCTTAAAATTATGCTCTTCAGCCATGAGGCCACTAGGCTCCATACTGAGCCTCCTGCAGTAACAGAATTTGTAGATTTTTAGGCTTGGCCCATATTAAACACCACTAGCTGGACAGGTGCCAGGTAGTGTCCTGTCTTTTCTTGCCCATTATCTTTGAAAGACTATGGGTGCAATCCTATCTTGTGCTGGAATAGGAAAGCCAAGAGGCTTGTGCTGTATCCAGCTCAGGATAGGTACCCAAAGCAGCTCAGCCAGAGGTAAGGGAAAGCTTTTCCCCTTACCTCTGGGTAAGCCACCCTTGCACCTATGGGTCTCCTCGGACTTGTGCCACCTCCCAAGGTGGCACAAGTCCAGGGAGAGCGGAGCGACTTGAAGCCTTTCCAAACTCCCTGGGAAAGGGAGTTGGGATCTGGTATAATTGCCAGATCCCAGCCCCGTCTCCCACTCCCCACCCACCTGCCCCAGGACCGCCCACCGCCTGCCCTTCCCCCACCCCGGAACGCCTCCCTTCCGCCTCCTCCCCTCCCACCCCAGAGTCTTGCATTGGTTGAGCTCAGCCAATGCAAGACTCAGAGCCTCTGTCAGTGCAGAGGATTATTCCAGCCTCCGCAGGCCGGCACACCTCCGCATGCCAGCCTAGCTGACTCATGAGGAGGCACAAATGTGCCTCGTGGCATGTTTGAGACCCTCCTGGACTGGGCAAGGGACTTGCGCCAGCCCAAGTGCAGCTCAGGATTGTGCTTCGTGTCTGTCATCAGGGATGGGCACTTGAGTCATGCATAAATGCTGTTTTTGATGACTCAAGTTGTGCGTGTCATTGACCCTGACTCAACCTGTAACTCAGAGGCAATGACTCGAAAAAGACTCTGGACTTGAAAATGATTCGAGTCCTCTGCGTGTGTGTGTGTGTTGCAGTTTTTTCATGCTTCTGTGTTGCTCCGAAGACCTTGTGTGTGGTCCAGAAGCCAGCCTTTAGACCAGCGGCAGCAGCAGATGTGGTGGGAGGGTAGGTTTTGGTTCCAGGAGGTGAGGCCTCTGGGGTTGAATGCAGGAGGCAGGCTGTGACTCACAACTCGACTCGTTTCTCGAAATGACTTGGCCTAGGACTCAAAAGATTCAAACATTTTCACCAGTCGAGTTGCAGGGTCGCCGACTCACGACTTGACTCATGACTCGAACTTACTGACTGGACTACATTCCTGTCTATCACTGAAATGAGGAGGCTGGTTAGAAGGAGGTTGAAAGGGAAGGTAAAAAGAGTCCAATCTTTCCAGAGTGCATGGAGGCTGCTTAAAACAACAGTAATAGAGGCCCAGCAGAGGTGTATACCACAAAGAAAGAAGGGCTCCACTAAATCCAGGAGGGTCCCCGCATGGCTAACAAGCCAAGTTAGAGAGGCTGTAAAGGGCAAGGAAGCTTCCTTCTGTAAATGGAATTCTTGCCCTAATGAGGAGAATAAAAAGGAACATAAACTGTGGCAAAAGAAATGTAAGAAGGTGATACTGGAGGCCAAGAGAGACTATGAAGAACACATGGCCAGCGACATTAAGGGGAATAATAAAAGCTTCTTCAAATAAGTTAGAAGCAGGAAACCTGCCAGAGAAGTGTTTGGCCCTCTGATGGTCAGGGAGGAAAAGGGGAAATAAAAGGAGACTTAGAGATGGCAGAGAAATTGAATGAGTTCTTTGCATCTGTCTTCACAGCAGAAGAATTAAGTCAGATAGAGGTTAAAAGAGAAGATGTTTCAGACCTCATTGATAAATTAAAGATCAATAAGTCACCGGGCCCTGATGGCATCCACCCAAGAGTTATTAAGGAATTGAAGAATGAAGTTGCTGATCTCTTGACTAAGATATGCAACTTGTCCCTCAAAACAGCCAGAAGATCGGAGGATAGCAAATGTCATGCCAATCTTTAAAAAGGGAAAGAGGGGGGACCCGGGAAACTCTAGGCTAGTCAGGCTAACACCTGTACCGGGTAAGATGGTGGAATGCCTCATCAAAGATAGAATCTCAAAACACATAGACGAACAAGCCTTGCTGAGGGAGAATCAGCATGGCTTCAGTAAGGGTAAGTCTTGCCTCACGAACCTTATAGAATTCTTTGAAAAGGTCAACAGGCATGTGGATGTAGGAGAAACTGGGACATTATATATGTGGAGTTTCAGAAGGCGTTCAACATGGTCCCTCACCAAAGGCTACTAAAAAAACTCCATAGTCAGGGAATTAGAGGACAGGTCCTATCATGGATTGAGAACTGGTTGAAGACCAGGAAACAGAGAGTGGGTGTCAGTGGGCAGTTTTCACAGTGGAGAGAGGTGAAAAGCGGTGTGCCCCAAGGATCTGTCCTGGGACTGCTGCTTTTCAACCTCTTCATAAATGACCTGGAGACAGGGGTAAGCAGTGAGGTGGCTAAGTTTGCAGACAACACCAAACTTTTCCAAGTGGTGAAGACCAGAAGTGATTGTGAGGCGCTCCAGAAGGATCTCTCCAAACTGGCAGAATGGGCAGCAAAATGGCAGATGCGCTTCAATGTCAGTAAGTGTAAAGTCATGCACATTGGGGCAAAAAATCAAAACTTCACATATAGGCTGATGGGTTTTGAGCTGTCTGTGACAGACCAGGAGAGAGATCTTGGGGTGGTGGTGGACAGGTCAATGAAAGTGTCGACTCAATGTGTGGCAGCAGTAAAGAAGGCCAATTCTATGCTTGGGATCATTAGAAAAGGTATTGAGAACAAAACAGCTAATATTATAATGCCGTTGTACAAATCTATGGTAAGGCCACACCTGGAGTATTGTGTCCAGTTCTGGTTGCCACATCTCAAAAAAGACATAGTGGAAATGGAAAAGGTGCAAAAGAGAGCATATAAGATGATTACGGGTATGGGAGCCTCTTCAGCCTAGAAAAGAGACGCCTCAGGGGGGACATGACTGAGACATACAAAATTATGCAGGGGATGGACAGAGTGGATAGAGAGATGCTCTTTACACTCTCACATAACACCAGAACCAGGGGACATCCACTAACATTGAGTGTTGGGAGGGTTAGGACAGACAAAAGAAAATATTTCTTTACTCAGCATGTGGTTGATCTGTGGAACTCCTTGCCACATGATGTGGTGATGGCATCTGGCCTGGATGCCTTTAAAAGGGGATTGGACAAGTTTCTGGAGGAAAAATCCATGATGGGTTACAAGTCATGATGTGTATGTGCAACTTCCTGATTTTAGAAATGGGCTATGTCAGAAGGCCAGATGCAAGGGAGGGCACCAGAATGAGGTTTCTTGTTATCTGGTGTGCTCCCTGGGGCATTTGGTGGGCCGCTGTGAGATACAGGAAGCTGGACTAGATGGGCCTTTGGCCTGATCCAGCGGGGCTGTTCTTATGTTCTTAATCTCCAAAGTCGACTCTACAGGCATGCAGGGAAGGTTAGACCGGGAAGGAATTAAGCGTGGGAAACAAAGTGGGCCCAGAAAGTGACTTTAGAGAGGCATCTGTTACAGTCCTGAAAGCTAAGCCAGCTTGGGCCTGTTAGTACCATCAAGGAACCTAATGTATGCTTAGTGCAGGGATGCCAACCAGTTGGTCCTAACAATAACTTGACTGTCAATTGAAATGTTCTTCCAGAAGGGACTCCAGGATCCTGGATTTGCAGTGCTGCCAGTTACGTTGGCAGACCCGGTGGCTCCTGGGGCTGGGTGACATCACAGAGAAGTGTGGCACCCACCCCACCCCCGCATGCATGCATGGCCCTTGGCTCTGAAAATGGCTCCATTTGGAGCCAAACAGAGACAAGTGCGGGCGGGCCAATTTCACAGTGCCACACAACTGAGGCAAGCACTGTCACCCCCTCCCCCACGTCCACTCCACCACAGGGCGCACTGAACCCCCTGACACTGCTTTAGCTACCCAACACAGTGCTGTTAGAACTTCCACTCTTTAGTCTTCAGTTCTTCTAATCCTCTAATTGGCCTACAGCAAGCAATCCTATGTACATCTGGAGGAACCGTTCATAGTAGCATGAATCAGTTTGCCACATGTATGAGGCTGTCAGTGTACAAAAAAATAAAGTGCCTTCACTGTTTTTGTTTCAGCACTGACTGAAAACTTTGCTTTAGTTAACCTTTTCTTGTTTGTTTATCACTGTTTATTGTTGCTGGGTTTTGTTGCTGTTCTGATGATATCTTGGTTATGCTGCTGCTGTTTCATGGAATTTTTTTTAAACTGTAACACTATTTTTATTGCATTTTAATCTTGTTGCTAGCTGATTTGAGAACCTCCCTGATGAGAGGGGAAAGAGTGGGATATAACTATTTTATTAAATAAATAGATGTTGACGTGATGTTGATGTTGATATTGTGATGCATCCTAACTGTGCTAACCTGGTTTTCCCCTCTCTCTTTTTCAGTTCCCAATGGGACCTGGGTCAGATGGCCCAATGGGAGGTATGGGCGGAATGGAGCCCCATCACATGAATGGCTCATTAGGTAAGAATACAGGAAATAGACAGAATAAGCTTTGTTGAAAGATACCAATAAATAGAATTTTCTGCTTTTTGGATGTTCTCTACCCAAGACATCCCTGCAATAAAGAAAAAGAGAAATTCTGCTTGGACAGCTTGTGGTTTAATTGCATAGAATATGTAATAACAAATGGCTGTTACATTGTATTTTTTCATATGCCTGATTCAGGCAGAAAGCATTGATTTGTTTGTGTGAAATGCAGATTTTTGATTGGAACGTTCAGCGAAATGATTGCTTTTAAAGATATGTTACAACTAGTTTGGATGCCACGTGTTCTCAGATTGAGAACTGGAGGAGGGCAGAGGCTGTCTTTCACTGAGGCACACATTGCTTTGGTGCAGTTAATGCTCCCTGGATTTTTAGAAGTTAGAAAGAGAGCCTTTCTGTTGACCTCCTTTGCCCTTGTGTCTTGCAAAATTTTTCAGGAGATGCTGTCTGATCTCAAAATCTACAGGGCTCTGTCTGCCGGACAGTTTGTGGTTTTGTTTTGTTCCCACCTTGTTTCCAGAAGTCTGGGACTTGTTCTGTGTTACTAACCCACAATCCCCAGTCTTGGGATGACCTTGCCATTCCATACACTCAGAGCATACTGGAGTAGCAAGTGAGCAGGGCCTACTAGTCATAGGCTTGCAAGATTCCTGTTGATGGATATAGGGGGAGAAGCAGAATGAACCTAACTGTGGTGTGTGTGTTTTAATTAAAGCAGCAGAAAGACCCATTAACCTCCTATGCTTGCCTTATACATCTTGCTGAAGTAGAGGTGCTGTGCTCCATCTTGATCAGTGTCACAAAGCACGTGGGAGGGAGCCGAGGCCGTAGCAACTCGATTAGGCCATTACTCTAGTGCCATGCAGGAAGGTGAGCTGGGCTCTGCTCCCGGGAGTTCTCCGTGCAAAGGAATGGCAGCTGAGGCTTCCCCCAGCATGTCCCTTTCTAGAGGCAAATGTTAAGAGGTTTGCATTAGCCCAGCTGTGACCTGCAGCTCACTAATGTACTGCCAGCTGCTTCCCGGAAGGCCCGGCCATTGCTTCTTGCAGAAGTGTCTTGTTTCTGGATGATGGTTCAGGGGCTAATGCTTCAGTACAGAATGGGGCAAGCAGTTGAGAAAGGAGCTGATTTACAGCACAGAAATTTAACGCCTCAGACTAATAGCCGACTCTTTTTTTGTCTTCTTTCACAAGGATCAGGAGACATAGATGGACTTCCAAAAGTAAGTCTGCATTTTGATGGCCATACATAGCTATGTCTTGTTCTTCCTATTAAGTGGGCAAAATGTCAGGGATAATATGAGCCTGTGGGTAAGAGCCGGAAGGGGTGTTGAGACTATCACTGCCTGCTTAGGACAGCAGGCCTTTATCAGGAAAGCTTCTGTGGCTTCTATCCTTGACTCATCAAAGCAGGATATTTTTACTCTCAGCTCTGTGAGACAGTAAAAAAAAATGCTATAATTTTCTCCTACACTGAAACTTCAGATTTATTCATCCATGTTTACTAGTTGTAGAACAGTATGTTTTGTGCAGTTGCTAGTTCTCTCCCTCTCACTCTGTGTGTGTGTGTGTTTCTATTTGAACCACAGAATTCTCCAAACAACATAAGTGGCATTAGCAATCCTCCAGGCACTCCACGAGATGATGGCGAACTGGGAGGCAACTTCCTCCATTCCTTCCAAAACGACAACGTGAGTCACTCTTACACCAACTTTTAATGGTAACGGGTTTGAATCACATAACCTGTTAGGCTCTTGTAATCTATTGCTGGGAGGAAATAGTTGATATTGCAGAGAATGGGAGTGAAGTGAAGTGGGGGTACATGATCATAGAAAGAGAAAAGAAGCATAGAAAAAAGGCAGGTTTGACATTAATAGAACTGGAAAAAGACACAGAGTGGGACAAATAAATATATCGTGATATGGCATTCCTTTCAAATGAGGAGAGGACAAATGGTTCCAAGCCAAGATACGACTGTGACGGAAACAGAAATTATGAGTCATTACAAAGAAGCAATGCAAGCAATTTGGTTACCATTTAACAATGCTAGAGCCAAAGGGCAGAGGAGCTAAGGAACACGTGAATTTGCAGCACTTACAGACAACAATAGAAGTGTGTGTAGGGGGAGGAGGAGTTTGACATTGTCACACTTGATATTTCCATGAGGGTTTCATGCTGTTTCCCACACAAGTGCTTTCCAAATAGGAAAGGAAGCCCCCCATTTATTATTATTATTATTATTATTATTATTATTATTATTATTATTATTATTATTATTTATTAGTGCAGTGGTGTTTTACAGACTCATATAATCAAAAGGCATCCCTGCCCTTAGGAAATCTGAGTTTAGCTGGACTCAGGGGGGAGGGATGGGTAGGAAAAGAGCACAAGGGGACCTAATTATTCCAGTGGTTTACCAATTGATGCGTTAACACCAAAGTAGTCATTGTTGCTGGTGGGGTTTATGTGGCCAGGTGGTACTTGGTTTCATGCCGTGTGCCTTTGAGATCAGCCCAGCATGATTCTTATAAACCTGTATTGGCTTTTGTGGGGCTAGTTGTGTTCCATTCCCCCTCCCCCGCATTGTATTTTAGCATTATGTATGTGTGCATAAAGGATGCAATCTTAACTTTTTATAAACTTGCAATCCACCATGCACTGGTGGGTTTTTACCCCCCAACACTCTTCTCCCCCCACCATCAGCAAATGGTGGTTATGGAATGAGAATGGATAATAAATTAGTTTCCAACAAATTCTCTCTCAGTGATTTATTAGAGCCAATTGTATCACTTTATCGTTTTCATAAGCCAACATCTTTCATATCCCATTTCCTCAGTTTCCGGTCTTGTACTTGCCTCGTTCTTACTCTGTGATTCTTTCTCTCTCTCTCTCTCCCCCCTCCCCTCCCTTCTCTTCCAGTATTCTCCCAGCATGACGATGAGTGTGTGATTTCCCTCCTCCCTCACCCCACATCCTCTTCTCCAGGATAAAGAAAAAGTCGGCTGCCATTTGGAGGATCTCAAGAAATTATGCAAGAAGAGAAGCTAGGTGTGTTTGGCAGGGAGACGTGCAGAGCTGGGGACCCACCCCTGATTTTTAGTTTCATGCAATAAAAAGGCTGAACTTTTTATTCCATAAAACAATGAAGGACAAATCTTAAAATATTTCAAGACATGACAAGATCCTTCTGCAGGAGGATTTATTCTCTGTACATGACACTTTTTTGTTGTTGATTTTTTGGAAACAAAGGAAAGCCTCTAGCACCCAATTCCAAACTCCTTTGCTTGATTATTCTTTTAAACCTGTTGTATGTTTGTGCTGTGCTACGCAAGGAAGCTAGTCTAGATATGAAATCTCATGTTGTCTCTGTAGCCATTAAAAAAAATTAATAAAACTGGACCGTTTTTTATAAATTGGTGGGTTTTGTTCAGAAGGCCTTTTCCCGACTCCACCTCTTTTCTCTCCCCCCACCCACCACGCCGCCACTTCTTTTTCTTTGGTTGGTTTTTTTCATTTTATGTTTTGCAGCACAACATCTTCTTCTCCAGCAAGAAGATCCAGATGGAAAAAGTTTTCCTCTGCCTCATTTCTAAGTTGTAATGCAGCTGGCCCCCTTGTAGGATCACATCCTCCAAGAATTTAATTGTGATCTTGGTATCTGTGACTGTGGCATGCACTGTATTAGCCCCCTCTCCCCTTCTCCTCCTCCCAAAGTTTCAAAGAAATGTTATTAATTTCCCTTTTCAGAAACCTTAAAAGTGTCAGAATTCCTGGGGGTAGGGTGTGGAGGGCTAGGGTACTTGGGATTTTTTTTAATGCGGGGGGGGGGTGTCCACCAGAAATAAAAAGAAAAGGGGTTTAAAACTTGACCTGGGACTCGAAAACTGTGAGCGCAAACTTAACATTTGTTCTGTTTTTGATTTTTTTTTTTTAATGAAATGATGTGATCTTATTAGGGTTTCACTGTATATGCTCTGGAACTGGATGGAGATATTTTTAAGTAATTATTGTTGTTAAAATGTATACTTGCTCTTCTGTAGGCTCTCTCTCTCCCCCCTACCCATTCTCCCTCTTTTACTCTGTAATTAAAAGCAAAATTTAAAAAAATTAACCCTTACCTCAAGGTAGAGGTGACTACAGAAAAGCATACCATGTATAGTGAAACTCGCAAGTCTTGGGATCTCTGTACATTACACTCCCTTGTAGCTGGTCTTTGTTTTATATAAAAAGAAAAAAAACCTTCACTTCTGACCTATGTATTTCATATTATGTAAAATATTATCTTGCCCTGGATTTACCTACCTTTGTGCGGATTCTTGAGAACATTGTATCTTGTTTCAGTGTTTTTTCTTACCTTGTAGTCTGGTTCTAAAATTAAGCGAGGGAAAAGAAAAGTAATTATTATACATTGTAGTTTGTGTACGATATTTGTTGATAACGTTTTATTAAAGGGATGTCTTTTTTCCGCACCCCTTAAAGAAATGTTTTTTTGTTTTGTTTTTTTGTTTTTGGGTTTTTTGGGGGGAAACATTGGCTTGGTTTATTATTCTGACTGCATACAAAAAGAGCCCACAAACGCGATCGACAAACTTTTTTAGTAGTATAATATGAATTTTTTTAAGTATTTGCCTTTTTCTTAGGCATTTTAATTGTGTGTTCTCTTGTAGAAAAATGATGGGGGTGGGCCAAATGTTCAGTCTCGTTCGTACTTTACAGTCAGGATAATATTTTAAGACAAAAATAAAACATCATACCGAGATTTGTCACATTGCTAATGCACCCTTTCTATTTTTTGTTTTTAAGGGAAAACTGACGGGTTTCATTGTATTAAAGTGATAGCTAAATTATTGTCTTCATTGGTTTGGGAAGGTTTTTAAAAGATGAATCAAGACCCCTCTCTCTTCTCCCCACCCCCAAGCTGTAATAAATATAAACATTTGATTTCAGTTCCTTGCTGTCTGTTACTGGTGATTTGCCATAACAGCTATCTCTTTGCCTGTCATGGCTGTCATGATTCCAGAAGCAGTGGTAGTGTGGGTAGCTTTGTCCCTCTGAAGCTCAGATACAGGTTGTCATGAAGATTGCACATACTGGATTACTTTTTTTTTAAAGACATCAATATATTTAAGCAAATCCCTGTCTACTCCACCCCATCTGAAATCTAAAGTTGCATTCAAAAGTATCTTGACAAGTATATATTACATCTGACAAGGAGTACATCCAGGTAAGATTTGTGGCTGCCGGGCTGAAAAGTCCGAAATTACTTTTTTCCATGTGTCTTCAGACCCCCAATGGGACCACCCATATTTCTTGTTTTGTCAGCAGCACTTCCTGTTCACCATTTCTGCCTTCCATAGCTGAAAGGAGTAGAAACTGAACTCACAGCAGTATTGAGTTTGACAATTCCTTGCCTCGGGGACAATGCCCTGTACATTTGGAATCTTTGCAGTGTCTTCATACTAATGTGATTGTTAATACAGCAAATGTGACCTGTCTCTTTTAACCATGGTGGCACCTTGATACATCTGAAAGAGAGTGCTATTAAGGGCATTGTATCCTCTGAGGTCCTGGTTTTCAGATTTTGTGAGTAGAGGACCAAGTTTCAAAGTGGCAAGCAATTCTTCAATCTGAGGGGAGTTTTAAAAGAAGTTTGTGATGTGGCATGGAGGACCATTTCCTGTTCAAAAGAAAAAAGGCTGAAGTTTCCCTTGGGTTGCCCAAAGTAGCACTCTGGATTCTGTGCCCAGAATGCATTATTTAATTAATCTAATTACGCAAATTAGTAGCCTTGAAAACAAGCCCACAGAAAGTATTGGCTTGTCTGTGTGCGCCTAATTACATTGTTTTTGAAATATGGACAGTCTGGAAGAAGAGCCACAAACAATTTTCCAATTTGCAAATGTTCCCTTCCCTAGTTGACTGGAGATGATTTTGGTATATATGACCATCTGTGTAGTTATTTGCAGTCCTCTGCAGGGAAGTTGGGGGAAAAGTTCCATCCAGCCATGTCCTATGGTTTTGCTAGGCGATGGAGATGTCCTTTTGGAGGCTATTCCTCAGGGCATATCCAGCTCAGGAATGGAGTACTCCCATGGTGACTGCCTCTCTGTAGCTAGTTTTCTCTAGGACAATGGTTCCCAACCATTAGGAGCCTATGGACCACTGAAGCAAAAATGGGAATCGTCGTGGACCACATGCAACCCCCACCACACAAAAGATACAATTAAATTTGTAATAATTTGAGAATATTTATTATTCATAGAGAAGATTTGTGGATTGTGGCTTTTGTTGCAGGCTGCAGCTGTGGGCAGCCTGTTTCTCCACCCTCTCTGGTGGTCCAGGAGGGAGCGTTCACTCAGCAAGACGCTGAAAGTGATCAAATGCAATTTGTTTCCCCTGAGACCTTGCAGACCACTTCTCAGGGTCTCTTGGATCACCTGTGGGAACCAGGTTGGGAACTAGTGCTCTGGGTCCTAGAGGTTAGGACAGTGGTTCTCAAACTTTTAGCATGAGAATCTGTCAGGATCCACCAGAAGTGTTGTCACAACTAGAGGTAACATCATCAAGCAGGAAAATTTTTAACAATCCTAGGCTACCATCCTTCCCACACTTACCCAGGAGTAAATCCCATTTACTATAATTTTAAAAGCATATACATAGTAGCCTGTTCAAAGTACAAATGTGTAACATTTCCCCAAATGCAGTCACATATCATGGTAGCATCAAGTCTAATATATTAAAAATAAAATATTGAAATGAATGCAGACCCACCTGAAAATGGCTTGCAACCCAACTGGTAGGTTCTGACCCACAGTTTGAGAAACACTGGTCTAGGACACTTCCTGAAAATGATCAAGAACAGCCATTTTCAACCACTGTGCCGTGGCACACTGGTGTGCTGCGAATGGTCCCCAGGTGTGTCGTGGGAATTTGGGAGAGGATCATTTATTAGTAGGGCTATTGGGGGATATAAGCCCCCCATTTACAGCACAGTGTGCCTTGTCAATTTTCAAAAAACCGATGGTGTGTCTTGACCATTTTAGTGCCTTGCCAGTGTGCTGTGAGATGAAAAAGGTTGAAAATCACTGATCTAGAAGTAGTAGTCTTGACCTCTGATGTGGACCTATGAGAGATAAGTCTTCTGTTTCACTGTGAGCATATGCAATCGTTGCTGAACATTTGAGGAACTTTGCACCTGTGCTACTTCAGATTGCCGAATAGTGGGCTGAGATTAGATAGGTAAGCATATGAGGATCACAGTTCCAGCAACTAACTAAAGAGGCTGTTGTTTAAAATTCCATTGCAACCTTGCAATTTAATTTATGGGTCCCGCTGCTTCCAAGTTAGAGCACTACCATGCAGCCAACCAAATCCCTATAACAGAAAACTGGGCAGTGGCCCATAGTGCAAGAATTTGCTCTAGGCCAGTGGTGTGAACCTCATTTCATACAGCAGGCCAAATAGCATTCAAGGCACCTGCTGAGGGCTGGAAGTGATATCATTAAGCAGGAAATGACATCATTAAGCAGGGCTTGACCAGAAATAATCACTGTTTTCTCACTTAGAAACCCATTAGCTGGAAATTACGAGAGAAAATACGTAAACATTGATTGTGTTTTGAAGATATGGGAAAGCCCAATTATCATGTGGTGTGACACCTTGGCACAGCTCAGCAGCGAGAGCAGCTAATGGTGATGCTGGGGGGGAGCCCAAGGGCTGGATAAAGAGCTTCCATGGGCTGCATCTGGTCCCCCTGCCCTATGTTTGACACCCCTGCTCTAGGCAATATTTTACCAACCAGGAACAAAGCATATCCACCACAATTGTCTCAGGAAAGCCTGTATTTGCAAACACTCTCTGTTCACAAGTTCTGTAGCATAAGAACTCTCAGAACTATCCAAAAGATACACGCACAAAGACAGTTACACTGTGATTTTGACTTTCGTGTTAATGTATATGTGTGATTTATTTGTTTTTCTTCTATGTATGGAAAGCTAAACCTCAGTCCTCCACAAACCAGCGTGGAGATAGCTGTCCATGCAGTAGAGTTTTTAACTACTTTTATCATTTTAACTCTTTTTTCACCACCTGTTTGTATCCTGTGCTTTAAAAATGATAGACTAAGCCCAAATTGTGTCAATTTTAACTCACTAGTAGCATGAATTATGCGTACATATAAAAATATTTTGTTTTGCATCATTTATTCTACTTCTGTATGACATAGGGAAGGGTCTAAGAACTTTGTTGGACACTAAAACTAGGGCTGCGATCCTATGCAAACTTAACATGGGTGTAAGTTCCATTAAAATCAGTGGTTCTTCTGAACATGCACAGGATTATGCTGTAGGTTTTCTAAAACTCTGCAGTTTTATGAGGGGTGACCCAAAGTACTTTGGTGCCTAAAGCCAAAGGCACTTTGGTACCCCCCTTCTTCCTTTTTCTTGCTTTCTTACTATATGGCAGCAGATTTTTATGCCCAGGTGGATGAATTGCTGATTCTCTTCTGCGCTGAATTTCAAAAGGAGGAGGTATTGTCATCAACCTTAAGCCATTTCTGTCCAATGTTGCATATACGCAACAGGGACCAAATGGGTACAGCCTGTGGGCCAGGCAAAAATGGGTTAATTTGAGAATTAGCAAGTGTGTAGTTGAAATGGTGTGGGGCACACACTCAACTTAGAAATCCAGTGATTTGGACTCATCTTGGCAAAGCCTGGCAATTTAAGAGACGGAAAAAAGCAATATAAAAGATAAGGAATTTATTAAAAGTGATGTTAGTAGAGTTCACAGGTAGCCATAAAAACTGTACCAAAATAAATGATGTCCCTAATGAGTGAATGGATGCAAGTGAGCCTGTGTATTTGGTGTGCCAAAATGATTTGACTGGGAGAAAATCTGTACTTTTACCCAGATTCCTTAGCTAAGACTAGCTAAAGGGAAAAGGGTTTTGGAAAGGGCTGGAATAGAGAGCATTTAAAAGCTCATCCCTGCCCAGAGGTTCAGAGTTTCATGCAGTGTTTGGAGACTCCTTCGGAAACACAACCTGTCCCTGGTCACAAATCCAGCCTGAAACTTCTCAATATTTATGGAGTTGAGGGAAAATGTATGAGATTCTAGATGTTTTCCTTAGAAAGAAGATTCAATAGGTAATACCTCTGTATTCATTGTGTTATCAGAATGCTAATTGTTCCTGTTTTGTTGTGTTAATGTTTCATCCTGTGGGTGCATGCAATCGCTTTGCACATTGATACTGCTCATTCTGGGAAGCAATTAGGAAGGGTGCCCTCTGGAGAAGAGTCACATTCAGATATTTAGATATCTTTAGTCCCAGCACTTATATCATGAATGAATTCTTGGTTACAGTCTAGGATCTTGAAATCTTACCCCCTTTAGTTCATCACAAGGTTGTATAGCTTGTTGCCAGCTGAGTTCAAGACAGTGTTTTTAGCTTGACCCAGGTCTTAGAGAAAGCGCTGGCCAGAGTTCATATTATCAATTGATATGTACAGGTGATTGAAAGAAAATAGTTCAAAAATGTGTTGTTGGTGGGAGAGGGAGACCACACAAGAAAGTGGAGGAGAGTCCTTGACTAGAGTGCCCTCTGGCCTTTCCTTAACTTAGCACTACAATATTGACACTGGGAACCCTAAAATTCTTCAACCTACAGGCTGGCCATGAGCTTCACCAGAGAATACAGTGAAGGAAACTGCATTGGTAAAACTAATCAGGCTTTCCACCCACACTTTCCATACAGGGGGTAGAGGTGGTAGTGTGAAAAATAGGGGCATACAAAAAAAATCAACAACCAGGTTTTGCTACTCCATTTGCATTATTCAAAGTTGTATTCATTTTGTTTTGTGTTTGGCAGAATACAATTTGTTCTGTTAATAATTTGGGTCTTGTTTGTGAAGCACACAATTTAAAAAACAACAACAAAATAGTTGTCCTTCACAGGGTACACAGTGCTATACTGTAATTTTGATACAAATTGTGCAATGAATGAGCTGGTTGCAATATTATCCTTCTCCAAAGATGAATAAATTCGGCAGCTTATCCTAATACAATAATAAGTAATAGGCTTTGGGCCCTTTGAGACAGTGGTGGTGGCTTGGGTGTTTTTACAACTTTTCCACAAAAACTTCCTTCTACTCATGGCTGCAGCTTGTATATTTATGTACAGTATGCTATCCATCAAATATTTGCTTCTTTCTAGAGGGCAGGATTCCAATGATCTATTAGTGATGTGATTTGTAATTAGCAGAACCACCCACTCACCCAGAAGCAAACAAATGAACAACCTTGTAGCAATCTGATGTAGTATTGTATGTGAGATCCTGATGTCTTTATATTTTCAGATTGGCTGCTTTTTTCATGTTGCTGTAGTCTCAAGTGTACAGGTGGTACTGTACCTTGGTATCTTGGTGGGGGATCTGTTCCTGGACCCTCCCCCTGGATACCGAAATCTGTGGATAACAAAATCCATGGTCCTTCAATTGTGACCATGGCTGTGCACAGCCTCCCCAACCTTCAGAACTTCTGAGGCCTCAGGAATGCTGAAAATGGGTACTACTGGGCTTTGGACAAAATTTTTGGTGCCAATTTTCAGCCTTCTGGGGCCACAGAATTTCTCCTGAGGGTTGAGCACACGGCCTTCCTGGCCTTCAACTGTGACTAGAGTGCAACCCCAATCATGATCATAGGACAACAGGTGGGGCAGATCAGCTGGCAAAATCACAGGTTCCAAATCTGCAGATAAAAATCACCCCCTGTATTTATGTATCTATATTGCTTGATGGTGGTATCACATGCTTTGAAAATTCACCCTTGAAATTTAATTATTCTGACCAATGGTTTGCTCAAACATCCGCTCAGTGAGAGCCTGCATGTAGCAATGAGTTGCGGCCTTAAGGCACATGATGTGCAGCTATTCACAGATGCTTTTTCATCTTAAAGCTGTTGACAAATTCCAAGCTCTGCCTCCGCTCTTGGTCTGTGTGTGGAGGCTAAATGCAGTTGCAGGTGTTTTCTCTGAACCCCCAAGGAAGCTCTCACATTCCTTTCTCATAATCTTTTAATCCTGGCCCACCAGTTTAGTGCCCCTCTGGGAGCCACTCATTGGGACCATTGGTTCTGCATCTCTCTCTCACTCACTCTTCAAATAAGCCAGCATGCAACTTCTGTGTGCCAGCCAGCACGCAGCTGTTGGAGTTTCCACCGGCCAGCTGTTCAGCAGGTCCCTGTGACTGATTCTGCATTTGCCGCTCCTCTCCTTCAGAGCTGTTGCTGCTGCTCCTATGACTTCCTTTTGTAATATTTTGAAGTGAGTTTGTCTAAATCAGTCTGGTTGGCACCAAAGAATAAAGGGAGAGTGGCTTTAAGCCATCTTTTCTTCCACCATGGCTAGAGCTACATATTTTACTTTCTGCTTATCAATCAGACTTCTAATTAACCCCTCAGATTTCAGAATTTGCAAGTAAATATTATTTTGCCAAGATTTGGGAGTTGTGAGATGTTTCTCAGATGTGCCAAATACCTTCACTACAAAAACTCTTTTCAGTGTTTTGCCAAGATGGACTATCCTGTCTAAAGTTGTGAGGGAGTGCAGTACAACAAGTTCTCATTTAAAGTAATTTCATTATGAAATTGTTGAGAAAAAAAATAGATTCCTGTATCTGTGTGGAGTCTGAACATCCTCCCCATGTCTGCATGGGTTGTCTCTAGCTCAGAAAACTCATTTATTCCCGTGTAATATTAGAAGTGTTTTGATCTTAATTTAGAAGTTTGGTGATGACCAGAAATATACTGTAGTGTAGAAGCTTAACTCTTGTTTACTTATATTCATTAGCTTATGGTAAAATTGGTTTCATTAGGAGTCATTTTATTTAAAAGTTGCAACATTGGAACCTAGTGACAACTAAGTAAGGACTTAATAATAATAATAATAACAGGTATTTATATACCGCCTTTCTTGGTCTTTATTCAAGACTTTATTCAAGGCGGTTTACATAGGCAGGCTTTTTATTAAATCCCTATTAAATAGGGATTTTTACAATTTCAAAGAAGCTTCTTTCTTTCAAGAACGACTACATTCAAGGTGTTTCATTCCGATCTGGCTTCACATTCTGGCCTCCATCCTCCCACGCTCAGAGCAGATGGAATTGCTCGGCTTCAGCTTGTCAGGTGGTCCAAGGTCGCACGGTGCCGGTGGCCTCGAACTGGCGACCTTGTGGATGTTATCTTCAGGCAGACCGAGGCTCTACCCTCTAGACCAGACCTCCTGCCCGACTTGCTGTACAAACACTTGCTGAATGTGCATAACTAGTTTTGGAGCATGAGAAAGAACGGGTTACTAACTCAGTTATCTCACAATATGTGGGACAGGTTTTCAGATGTGGAACTATTAAACAGGGCACAAGAAGAGCCTCCAAGTAGGTATTAGAGTTGCTTCTCTAGAAGAAAATGGGTGTTTGTTGTTTGTCTACATTTGACTAATATTGAGCCTAATCTGCATGACAGCAGTAGGTGTTAAGGAGTAGTGAAAAAGTGGACCAGGACATCCTTAAAGGTCAATTTTGTAATCTTTGCCTGCATGTTTTTCATTTTCTTTTTTGCCAGTTTGAATGCAAGATGAGCATGTGCTACTGGAGGCTGACTGAGTTGTCTGTGGGCACATGCAAGCTCCTGGTAGAACTATTAGCACAGGCTGTAGAGTTTGATTTCCTACTAGGCTCACATCAAGGGAACATGCTGTTTTTAAAAAACAATTCTCCCCTTGAACAGCATACAGTCTTCATCATGAACTGTGTTTTATCTGAGCCATGCATACCTGTTGAAACAGTTCAGACAAAGAGATCAACGAGTGGGAGCAGCTTCAAAAGCCTATCACAAGCATGCTGGCAGGTCCCTGGGGCCCAGCCTTAGAATTGTCACTGTAGTATAGAAACTGTAGGAGGAGAGAGTATTTGTCTGTACTCGTAACAGAAGGAAACAAGCGGGGGGAAAGGCATGTTGAGAATACAGATTGTGCCTCATGGTTTTGTTGATCCATTTTCTTTTCATAAGACACAAATGGCTTAGCTAGGTCTCCCTGTATAGCAATAGGGCTTGTGTATCCATTGTCTGATGCCTTTCTACCTGTGGTTGAGGGTTGGAGTGCTGCTGCTATCATGCTAACTTAAAATCTCTCTGGTGTCAGATAGCACACAAGGCAGTTCTGCATTTGTCAAAATTCACCCCAGTCCTTAGGGCTGGAGTAGCTAAGGCATGCCAATTTCTGTAGCCTGTGGTGTACTAGAATGACATGCCCAGCATCAGCCATCCCACTGCTGTTGACAACCCTGGCCAGAACTCTTCCTGTAACATAGTGGAAAGCTTCCTCTATCTAGCAAAGTATTAGCTACGTCAAGCCAAGGTTGTAAAATAGATTTACTTTTCAGTTATATGCAAACAGAATTCACTAAACCCTAACTGGATTAGCTCTGTCAAAGACAAGCAGAATTAATATACAAATAAAATGTTTCACTTTTGTTTGGAGAAGTGGCTTTTCAACTGCACTGTTTGCTCATATTCAACCAGAAGCAAAGGCAAGCTGTAGCCTTTCAGCAGCAAAATCCAACTTCTAGTGATATCAGAGAAAGTACAGGAATACATGCTGTATTTCAAGGGCACTTAATACCTTGGTAGAACTTCTTGGTAGAACTTAGCAGAACAGGTTGGGTCAGTGTCTTAAAGGTCTTGAGACTACTACCCAAAAGATAGGAAATGTGCCAGAAATTATTACTCTCTCTTTTCTAGCCAGAGCACTTGCTTGGCTGCTGTTGAATTGTTATCTGAAAGACTAAGTCTGGTGCTGCCTAATGACTACAGAACTGATCAAAGGTAACTGAGGTTATTTCGTAGCTTGTATGCCTTGACCTATACCCATGCTAAACCTGTTCTCCAGGCTGTGAGAGCACTGGAAAGGAAGTTTATGCCCAAAACATGTTTACCTGAGAACTAAAATAAACATGCATCAGTGTGCACTGTAAATCTTTGACCCCTATGACTAGCCATAAGCCTTAAAAGGCTATGCATCCCATTTAGAGTGCACATGCCTCTCTCAGCCAAAAACTACATTCATTTGATTCCATAAGTGTTCAAAGAGATTAAAATACTATTTCCATGTACTTTAAAAAAGTTTTATTTTGAATTAAATAACCTTTAATCCTTAATTGTACTATAAGCACAATATTGCAAACATGACAGTGGCATGTTAACCTTAAGCCTGGAGAGCACTGTTCACATGGCACCATGTAAGTAGAATGCAAGAAACTTCTTGAATGTATCTGGCTGATAGCCATGTATTCCAGCAGGAACCTGTAAAAAGAACAGCTGGATTTTCAGTGTCTGGCATTCAGATGAATATAGCAACCTACTTCAATACTGTCAACATTAGAATCTACTACACCAATGGTTCTCAAACTGTTGGGTTGTGACCCACCAGTTTATGTAAAGGGGATGAGGTGACGGCAGCAACACAATCCCCAAGATCACGTCACTACCGGGCAGAAGGAAGAGTGCTTTTACTCACAAGTGGCTACAGGGCATTGTAGTAGGTGCAGAGAGCCCCACAGAGCCCTCCACAGGGCTACGATCCTTAGAATGTGAAAAAAGGACACAAAGCACTTCCTCTTTACGCTTGCAACTAGGAAGTGCTTGGCATCTGCTTTTTTTCAATGTTCTAAACATCAGGGAGCCCTGCAGAGGGCTGTGTGGAGCTCTTCCCACTTCCTGCAATGTCCTGCAGTCACCTGTAAGTAAAAGCACCCCCCCACATTAGCAACGCAATCCTGGGGATCACGTCGCTGCCCTCACTCCCTCTCGCTCAAAGACTTATCCTAGGAGTAAAACTGGGAAGTTTGAGAACCACTGTACTGTACTATGTCCCACAGACATGGAAGAGAGGCCATGAATACAAATTCTGTGAATTCCCATACTAACTGTTTCAAAGAAAAATGTTTTAGTCTTAGGTCCTCCATTGTCTATTACACGGAAGTGAACAACATATACACACCTGTTTTGAATTGCTCATTATAAAACAAACTTGCTTTCAATAACAATGCAAACCATGATCAGAAGATGCCTTCTCCCTCTTACCTTGCAGTCATTTTCTTCTCCCCACCCTGTTTCATTCAAAGTTCATTCAAAGGAAAGAGGGTACAAATGAGATTATCTTCTCCCCGTCTGTGCCCCCTCCCCCGGAACCTTCAACTGCTATAATAGGCAAGGGGGGTGTCTCTGATCCTACCTGTTTCAAAGGGCCTGGCCCACATTCTTAAGACATGTAAGCATGGTTGTTATGAGTGCCTCAGTTCTTTCTGCTTGTTACATGTATAATCTGAACTAGTAAGATCTGAGACATCTCCATGCTGTTCAGGGTGCTAAGGGCCCAGTCCTATCCAATGTTCCAGCACCTATGCAGCCCTGAGGTAAGTGAACAAACATTCCCTTACCTTGAGGAGGCTTCTATAACTGCCCCCCACACTGCAGAACACAGCATGTGTCTCGCTGGCATGACTACATCAGTACTGGACATTTGGATAGGCTGTGGCCCTAAATGTCTTTCAAGATCCTTTCTTACTTTACAGTTTAAGTGAAGTAATTTAGAAACTCAGCCTCAGGTTAACCCTATAGACCCCACAGATACAGTTCCATACTGGTAGTAGAGACACAGCTAGTGTTCCATTTGCAATAATCTGAGAACTCATTCACTATAAACGTACCACAACAACTTTCTTCTTGATTTCTGGGCGACTCCTGGCATCCTCATATAGAAGCTGATCAGCATCAAGCCAGGCCAGGTTTTTGACACCGTGGCTGGAGTCTAGATCTGTTGTGTTTAACTGGAACACCAGAAACTGGAAACACTTGCCATCTGTACCAATACTTTGCACAACAATGGGCTTCTCCAAAACCCTAGGTTCATCCTAGGAGTAAGTGACAGAAGTATGAAAGAAATAAGGAACTTCATGAGAAGCTTAATGTTTCAAAATTATTCATGTCTGTATTAAAATGTAGAAAAGACCACACAGTTTTAAACTAGCTGCAGCTAGTGAGTTAACTTAGTGGCAAAGTCATTAGAAAAGAAATGATGGGCTAGCCCAGCATTATTTCAGGAGCATGGCGGTTAACCCATTTCTACCTAGCCCACAGGTGTACACATTTTATCCCTGTTGCGTATGTGCAACGTTGGGCAGTAATGGCTTAAGCTGTTGGGAAAATGTGTCTACCTGGAAAAAGAGGCCTGCCCCTTACTTTCAACTCAAGTTCCTGACTATAGTTTATGGGAGGTGAACTCTCATTTCACTTCAGGTTAAGCACATCCCACTAGAAGGTTGTAGATGCCAAACCAAACCTTGGTGGTTGCATCACTAAGACTGAGGGAACAACCGTATCAGTGTAGTTCAGGGTCTGCCCCTGAAGTCACAAGTCCAAATGCCAAACACAACTACACAACCACTTTATTTTTCACAATTTACAACACCCCTCCTTCTACTGCCAAGGAGTTCAGGATAAGGTACACGGTCCTTCTTTTGTCCTCGCAACAGCCATGCCGATGAGGCTGAGACACTAAATGGCCCAGGGTCACCCAGGAAGTTTCATGGCTGAGCAGGGATTTGAATCTCATCTCCCAGGTTGAAGTCCAACAGCAGAACCACTACACCAGTGGTTCCCAAACTGTGTACCATGGCACAATCGGAGGCACTGCAAGATGTCCCCGACAGCTTCTTCCCAGTTCTCCTGGGTGCTGCCATCTTGGATTGTGTGAGAGCCAAGAAGGCACTGTGACCATAGTAAGTTTGGGAACCACCATATTACACCATCCTGGCTCTTCCTACTGTAGGAGGTACCACAGATGAACACAGTGAATTTCTTTACTGTTACATGGTAAGTCCTGTTGAAAAGAGCAGCTTGCCCTTTCATGTAGCCCATAACTAAGGGAAGGAGCCCGAGTCTTCTAGGTGCAATCCCAAACTTCCAAGCCAGAATCACAACAAACATATAAATTAGCAACTTCTGCAAGAATGTGCAGCTCTCCACCACTCTTTGTTTGCACCTTAAAGCCCAAAAGCAAGTGTTTCTTTGAAGCTCCTGAAATAAGTAGCTAGTCATATCATTTTTAACTTAAGCAAGCAAAATGGATGATGTGAGCATCCACCTTTTGGTCTGCAAGGGACTTTTTGGGCACATCTGCCTCATACATGTGGGTATATGGAAGGTCAGGGATCCTACATGTCAATGAAGTTTACCCACACTCCACCATCCTACATAGTGCCTGGGTGACATTAACTAGACTACATGCTCAACAAAGGCTATCCGATTCATGTACCATGATAAAAACTTTTTCCATGCCGCACTCCTGTGCTGAAGCACAGGAAAATTCCATTTGGATGTGCCCATAGAAAACTAGACAGCAAAGGGCAGCAGGAATTTCAGTGAACGTTCACTCCAAAAATTAGAGAAACAGCTATTAGTATGGCATTAATGGATCAATAGTTGGAAGCATACAAGCACGTGCCCACCATCTTCTGCTTTTAGGACAACATGAAGAGAAGCTTCTTCAGAACTGTCCTGCTGATACTTACCCCATACAGTGTCTTGGCCTTAGCCATGGCGTTCCCAAAAGCAAACATCAGCATTTTGGCTCGAAGTTGCTCGGGCCGCATTTTTAAATAACTGTCACATCGAGCAAAGTACACACTATGAAGGTGAGGATATGGATAACCATCTTGGAAGCCTGCAGTACAAAGCAGTTGAAAGTTTACTACCTTTTCACAGTTCATTCTTCAAGTAGCAAAAGTAGACCCCCTGAACTGCAATTAAGAAACCTGATGCTTTAGTTAGTGCAACTCTCTTGATATTAGGCTTCAACCCCCTACTTTTTAATAGATACACAGACAGAACCTCATCTACAAGAACATTTTGACCAAAGGCACAGTAAGTTTGTACTTAAATCACACAGTCTCCATAGAATTTACCTGTATCATTTTTTGTTTCATATACATTAACTTCCTGAAGATCAATTGTGGGTGCAATTGGATAAAAGGTTTCTAAAATGTGATTTTCAGTGGCTAATATCTCATCTTTGGAGGCTATAGGTTCTAGAGGCTTCATCGCATTCAAAATCTTCCCATTGATACCACGAACCTGAAGAAGAGTAGATTCTGTAAAGGAGAACATTGTGCCATAAATAACATTTTCATTTAAGTTAAGCCATGAAACAGGAGGGTGTTCTTACAATTCACTAATATTGGGGGCAGTCTCTTCCTCTTGTTGGTACTGCTATCGTTCTCCCATGAAGACCTTCCCCCTCTCCATGTTGAGCAAAAGGAGACTTCATCACTTTCTACATATATGCCTGAGGGTCCCATCCTTTCCAGCTTACCAGTGCTGATGCAGCCATGCCAATGTGCCACGTGCTACATCCTGTAGTGAGGAAGAGGTCACAGAGGCCTCCTCAAAGTATGGGAGCATTTCTTCCCTTAAATCAAGGCTGCATTGGCACTGGAAAGTTGGATAGAATTGAGCCCTGAGCATACTTGCAACAAGCACAGATCTTTCCTTTAGCTCCAAACTTACCAATATTAAAACATTCTATCCCCACTTTACGGGGGGGGGGGGGGTAGCTTTCTATATCACACATAATAAAACAAGATCCAGCAAGAAAACAAAGAGTCAAACTCAGAAGAGTTTGAGAGTTTGAGAGCCACTAGGTATTTGCTGTAGGCAGTGGGGGGCTGTGGGAAGGCAGAGACATGATACCCAGTATCGCGCTTCTGATCTGGGTGCAGGCGCCTCCCCAGGGGTTGGGAGAGCCCAGCACCAGCCTTAGCAGGCTCCCCACGCAGCGCAGAACCCTCCAGAAGACGATGGTGACCACTTAGTGGTTGTGATCATCTTCTGGAGGGTTCTGTGCTGCATGGGGAGCCCTGCTAAGGTTGGCGCCGGGCTCCCCCAACCACCAGGAGGCTGCTGCAGGCAGGGGTGAGTGGCAGTGCACCCCTGTGCCCAGAGCATCACGTCTCTGCCTTTCCCCCCACCCCTCCCCTTAAGGGAGAACTACCCAGGGCTCTCAGGCTGGGGCATCACGACGCCCCAGTCTGAAAACCACTGGACTATGGCACCAGTATCAATTCCTGGAAAACACACTTGGTGTCCTTGGCTAGAAAGGGAAGCTAGTCTAAGATTAATTGTTACAGAACATGGTTTACATAGGAGGAACCACTGCAATCAGATTCATCTAAGGGTACACACCTGCGGGTGACAGACATTCAAGCATGTATTTCTGAATGTTTTAAAAAACGCATTCAAAACCATATCAATAATGGCCACAAACTGAATAAAGCAAAGTTTATATTTAAAAAATCACACTAAGACTTTCCTGCTAATGTCACTCATTTCCAAGCTCTGCTAGGATGGACCAAAACAAAACAAGGTAATACAGCCACCTTGAATTCAAGCTGCAGCTCACAGTATTCCTTCTCACCCACAGGATCATGGCCAAAATAAAGCATCAAACACTTATTCTTTTTTTTTTTTTGTAACACAGTGTAATTCTATACACATACAAACCCAAAGTGTTTCAAGAAAATCAACCACTGATGGGTATTTTAATTAATGTCCACTTAAAAAAATGTTGATATTAAACATGTACATCTCACTTTATGTCAACCAATTCATGGTAAAGGGCATTTCTTTGCAGTGTCAAGACTGGAAGAGCAGAATCAATACAGCAGAATAATTTTTAAGGAGGAACTGTAAATATTTAAGCTTTCCTCCATCTTTTTGTTGATTCATTTTCTGTAGCCCTTAGAGCAGTCGTCTCCAAACTGGAGACCAGTGTGTGCTGCCAACAGCCTTCCCGGAGTGACCGGAGCTTACCATTCTGCCAGGGAGGTTGGCACTGTTGCTACCGATCTCCCCCCATATTTGCACCTTTCTGTTGCATCTGCCAGGAAATCCTGGTGCAGAGCCTGCTGGGGCAGAACATGGAAGCGGCGGCGCAGAGCAGACATGGGGGAGACCAGGAGCAACAATGCCAATCTCCCCTGCAGAAATATAAGCTCTGTTCCCATAGAGGAGAGAAAAGGCAGGGTGCTGGATCTGGCCCGCGGGCTGCGTTTTGGAGCGCCCTGCAGTAGAGAAATCTGCTGGACAGAAAAGACCGACTCAGATGTCACATCAAGGGCATCTTACAGATGCCAAGTTGAAGAGCTTTGAACTTCGAATTTTTTACTTTGCAGGACCATCCTTACAAATCAACAAAAATTCTGCCACTGAAAAAAAATTCAACCAGCACAAAGAGGTCTAACAAAGCTTCAACTAACCTCGTTCCCATGTAGCTGACACTCTGTAATCTCGAGCCATCATTCTGTTAGCCAATGAGGGATATTTGGTAGTCATTGTCCTACACAAGTGGAGCAAGTCCTCCAGAAGTACAGGGCTTCAGAATAAGAAGTTAGTTAGGTCTACATGCACAAGCTAAAAATTATACAGTGCTGGAATATTAATTTGCACAATTGACAGCCACTGCAAATAGGTAATGCAAATATAAATGACAGTTACAGATACATAAGACACAATTTCAGGTTTCAATTCAGAGTGCAATTCAAACAGCTCTCTGATCTGGCACAGGCCCCCTGTGCTGGCTCCCAAGTGTCACAAATGTGCTGATAGGCACGTTTGCACCAATTCAAGAGTCGGCTGGGCTAGCATGGAGGCTTGTGCCAGCCTGGGAGGGCCAGATCTGGATGCTATGCCAACCTGAGGGTGGGACCAGTTATACTTTTGGCCTGATCCAGCAGGGTTCTTCTGTCTTTAAGGAACTATGTAAAGATCCTTACTTTGCTCCCACTCTGACATTTTAGCAGATGGGCAAATTGCCCATAAACACTCAAACCTTTCTTCTCAGTCAGGATGTTGAGACTCATTTAATGCTTTGTAATTTACATGCAAGCCATGATTCTAGGATGAATTCTGTACCCAACACTGAAGTATGCACTTACACTGAATTCACAAAATACAAAGTTCTGTGGGTGAGGAAGGAGCAAAATTATGCTTCTAAAGCTGGCTTTTCTAGTGCAGAAGAACAGGACTGAGTCAACTTGAGTCCCTAGCCTGAGTCACTGCTGAGCCCACTGGAACAAGCATAATCTCAAAAGGCCGCAACAAGCTATTTCATCTGAGAGTAGCTAGTTCTTCTGGATCAGGAATTTTCCAATCACACTTCACACAGAGATGGGACAAAACCAACTGTCTTCCCAGGCTGCTGACAGGAAGCAAGGAAGGTCAGAAGCATGCAGAAATACAGCAAACAGCTTCTACCATGGGTGTGTACTTCGGAATCAGAAAACCTTTACATTTTTCCCTCAGTACACCATTTCAGAATTAGCATCTTAGAACAGTGGTTTCCAAACTGATTAGTCATGACCCAGGGGAGCTCTCTACTCTGGCCCCTTAAGGGGCAGGGGGATGGCAGCAACGTGACCCCCAGGATCACACTGCTACCAGGGCTGCTTGGGGGGTTCTTTACTTACTTTCCACAGTGCTGGCCTTCAGGGGGTGCAGGGAGTCCCTTGGAGCCCCTTTCAGTACTCCCTCAGCCTCCATAAGTGTAAAAAACATGATTGGAAACCACTTCCGGTTTTGCGATCAAAAACCAAAAATGGTTTCCCATTGCTTTTTTTACTTATAGAGCAGGGGTGTCCAAACTTTTTGCCAGGAGGGCCACATCATCTCTCTGACACTGTGTCAGGGGCCAGGAGAAAAAAGAATTAATTTACATTTAAAGTTTGAAGACATTTACATAAGTTTACATAAATGAATATATTAAAGATAAACTTATTTGAATGAATGAAAGTCTTGCAATAGCTCAAGGCCTTGCACAAAGTAAGGCTGGCCTTTCCTTTGCTGCTGCTACTGCATCACAGATGTGAAACAACAAGCAGTGGAGGGAGCCCTCATCCCACAGCTCACGTGAGAGGACAGTCACCCTCACGCTGAGAGCAGTTGCGTCAGGCCAGTGCGGGCTCCAACAACTCTCCAGAGGGCCAGAGGCTCATTGGAGACTGGGGGCTGGCTCCCTGAGGGCTACACTGAGAGGCCTCAAGGGCCGCAAGTGGCCCCAGGGCCGGGGTTTGGGCACCCGTTACAGAGGCATGGAGAGCCCTGCAGAGAGCTCCATGGGGTGGGGCTTCCTGCACACCCCTACACATCAGTACCCTGGTGCTGTAGAAGGTAAGTTTAAAAAACCCAATCAGTCTCTGCAGCAGCACAATCCTGGGGATCACACTGCTACCATCCCCCCCACCCCTGCAAAAACATAAGCAGTTCCCTCTTCCTGAGGTGGACTTTGGGAATTACTGTCTTAGACTTAGAACAATCTTATTAACTTGTTGCAAATTCACCTCCTGTATGTGGTAACAAACACATCAAAAGAATTTTTCTGAGAGTACCACGAAAAAATGAACGCAAATAAGGGATTTACCTATAGGTTTCTTCTGGGATATCCTCCTCGCTGCTACTCCAAAAGCATGCATGAGAGATTGCGTGGTTGACTCTCTCATCCTGGTTCTCCAGCTGATTAGCTGTATCGTTCATTATGCTAAGTATTTGCAGAGGTAAACTTTCAATTAGCTTTGTCTTTGTCAGCCACAAGGCTTGCTTTACACCTGGGAGTCAAAAGAAATGTATTACTGCTAAATATACTTCACACTGTATTCCAATTCACTCGACAGAAGAATGACGCGTATTCTGTACATTTCCACCATAGGGTTGAAGGGAGGAGGAAGAATACATTTCCAAGGAAACAACAATTTTGCAAAACAAGAGTGCCTCATAAGTGCCATAGAAATTACAGCAAAATAGCATAAGGCAGTTTGTTTGATGACGCAATTAAAGCTAATAACTAGCCAATTAATTTGTACAACTTGGGACAAGTATGGATAAGGTGACATCTCAAGCCCAAATGGATAGAAGTTGCTTATACAACTTAGGCATCCCTTATTCGGAATTCCGAAATACAGAGTATTCGAAAATACAGAACTTTTTTGAGTGCCAATATGACTTTTAAAAAAACTTTTGCCTAAAGAAATAAAATCACAAACTGCGTTTCATGCACAAACCATGTTTCGTGCACAAATTAAAAATACTGTATGAAATTACCTTCAGGCTATGTGTATAAGGGATATATGAAACATAAATGAATTTTGTATTTAGACTTGGGCCCTATCCTCAAGATCTCTCATTATGTATATGCAAATGTTCCAAAATACTGAAAAATCTGACATACAAAATTCTTCAGGGATGTCCAACCTTTATATGCAAGTTACCACAAGCTAATTTTGAATTTTGTTCTGAGTATTGATATTGTCATGAAAAAGTTATTTTCCAGATTCTGAAATTCCACATAAAGATTAAGACTTAGCCTACTGAAAATCCATCCTCATAAGAAGAGCCATGCTTGATCAGGTCAAAAGCCCATCTAGTCCAACTTCCTGTATCTCACAGTGGCCCACCGGGTGCCTCAGGCAGCACACAAGGCAATAAGAGACCTGCATCCTGGCGCCCTCCCTTGCATTGGACATTCTGAGAATGCTTGCTTCTAAAACCAAGAGGTTGCATGTACCCATCATGGCTTGTAACCTGTGATGGACTTTCCCTCCAGAAGTTTGTCCAGTCCCCTTTTAAAGGCATCCAGGCCAGATGCAATCAACACATCCTGTGGCAAGGAGTTCCACAGACTAACTACACGCTGGGCAAAGAACTGTTTCCTTTTGTCTGTTCCAGTTTTAGGGGATGTTCCCCTGCTTCTGTGTTGTGTGAGGGCACAGAACATCCCCCTATGCACTCTCTCTGTCTCCACATCCTGGGGCAAGGAGTCCCACAGGCTAACCACACACCGGTGCTGAGTAAAAGGGCAAAGAGCGTCTGCGTCGATTCTATTCCCTCTGGCCAGGACCATCACCCTGAGTGGACCAGGGCTGGAAGCCCCGGTCGGAGAGAGCCCCCCCCCCGTACCTTCCAGCAGGCGAGTGCGCTGGTGGCAGACGTGGCAGGGCCGCGGCTTGTAGCCGGGCATGTCCTCCAGGCGGGGCCCGGGGTCGTGGCGCGGGTCGTGCCAGCCGCGCTCCCAGGCGGCGGGCTGAGGCCGGGCCAGCCACGGCACGCGGTGCAGCTTCCCCTCGTAGGTGACCACGTCCAGCTCGGGCAGCTGCTCGCGCAGCGGGGGCGGCTTCTGCAAGTACCAGGGCAGCTGCTGCCCCGGCGGCGGGCCCCGCACCGCCCACGGGCTGCGAGGCGGCGGGCCCCGGGGGCGCCTGGGCCCGTAGGTGAACTTGGTGCGGCGCTGCCCGCCGCGCGCCCAGCACGACGCCCGCAGCGCCTGCATCGCCCGCTCCCCCCTTCGGCCTCCGCGCCCGCGCGCCGCAGCCGCCCTTCTCCCGCGAAAGGCACGCCGGGAGGGAGGCGGGCTCTCCCGTCAGCGACGGCGCGGCGTGCGGGCGGCGTCGGCGCCTCTGAGGGCTTCGACCAGGGTGAGGAGACCTGCTCGGCGCAAGCCCAGGACAGGCCCGCGGGGGCTGTGAGTGGAGGGAGCGGGGAGTCCTCTGCACACTTCCCTGGGAGGAAGCCCCGCTGGCCGGCACGGGACTGGCCGCCGAGGTCGGGCTGTGAGGCGGCAGTGGGAGGGAGCCCCGCTGACTGCAGTGGGGCTTACTTCTGAGTAGACACGCAGAGGGTCGGGCTCCGGGGCTCCAGTCCTAGGCACACTTTCCTGGGAAGAAGCCCCACTGACTGCAGTGGGCCTTCCTTCCGAGTAGACCTGCCTAGGATTGGGCTGGGAGGCTGCAGTCCTAGGCACACTTTCCTGGGAAATTGAACACAGTGAGACTTACTTTTGAGTGGACACGCAGAGGCTTGTGCTGTAAAACGTACCCCCCCGTCCCCTCTGTGTTACCCTCACAACAGCCCTGCAAGAAAGATGGGACTGAATGATGGCAACAAAATCATCCAGCAAGCTTTGTGCCTGAGCAGGCCTTTGAACCTGCGGCTCCCAGGTCCATGCATTCTCCCTCTCGCCCAGCGATTTTTCAGTCTTTTTTTATCTCATAGCACACTGGCAGGGCATTAAAATTGTCAAGGCACACCAGCAGTTTTTTTGACAAGTGATAGGGCACACTGCATTGCTGGCCAGAGGCTCACACCTTCCCATTAGCCTTACTACTATATGACATTCCCCTAAGCTCCTGTGGCACAACTGCAGACCATTTTCGGCACGCTAATGTGCCAGGGCGCAGTGGTTGAAAATTGCCGCTCTAGCCACCACACCACACTTTCTCAGAATCAAAAGGCATATTAGATGTGTAATTGGTCCTTCGCTTTTGTTTCCTGAATAGTATTCATCGTGTGTAGCCTGATCCTTTGGGGGGACAATGACAAATGAATGACTTTAACATTTGTCCCAGCCACAGCCCTGATCCAGATGGGGATTCCTCACAGCTGCTGTTTGCCCTGGGAGAAAAGTATCCATAGGAAGCTGTGGGGACCCGTCTGCATTGAGACGGGGCAGTGGCAAAGGGATAAAAGCCTCAGATGCTACAGGATGTAATGTACCACTTTGTTGGTCCATCATAGGCCACCACCCCCACACACACCTTTTTGTACTGTTGCTTCTGACTACTCAGGCACAAGTAGTGGCACAACCTTGGAAAGATGACAGGAGTGGAGGTCGGATTTCAGGACACTTTCAGATCCCCAAGTTCTTCTGTTGTGCTCCAGATATGCCACAAACCTCCACAACTTGTGCCACTTTTGATGCCAGCATCACAGGTAGCATATCAATGGTGAGTTGATGGGACATGGGTTGCAATGCAATGTAGTGCAGTATTCAGATTGTCAAACTAGGACTATGGAGACTCAAGTTCAAATCTCCCCTCAGCCTGAAACTCACCAGTGTTTCTGAAACTGTGGGGACCCACTAGATGGGTCGCAAGCCAATTTCAGGTGGGTCCCCATTCATTTCAATTCATTTCTTGCCACATCCTTTGTGCTGGGGCACCGCTGCCTAATCATGTCAGCAGATGGTCCATCCAATGTGCATGCTCATAGCATACCCATGACTATTTCCATCTTCCTCAGAAATGAAATGAATACTATTACAGTTTGTAGAACAGATTAAAAAGTGCCACTCTGAAATGGGGAGGTGGGGTTAGAAACAAATGCAGATGGGAAGTTGAGATAGAGGAGAAATGTAAAACCCAATCTTGTAGACCCCAATCTTGAACATATTCACTGAGAAATAAGTCCAACTGATTTCAACAGAGCCTGCTTCCATATAAGAATTACAGCCATACTGCACTATAATCTATGTTTGGTTGGTGATGGGGGCAGATCATCTCCATCCAGCAATTTAAAACTGAGTGTTGTTGGATTGTGTTTTGTAGACAATGAATGATAGTGAGGATGACTGGCTGTCTCTCAAGCCCAGTGAACCTTTGCCATCTCAGTGTTGTGGCAGCGGCTGCAAACCTTGCATCTATGACATATATCAGAAGGAGCTGGAGCGATGGGAAGAGGCCAAGACAAAAAAAGACAAAAGCCTCCTGATCGGAAAGAAACCACAAGTAGCAATTTTCAAACTAGTTCAAGTCTACTTTATCAGCATGATCCTAAGCATCTTTACTTGGATTTAAATCTCACTAGTTTCAGTGGGATCTACTTCCATGAAGTTTGCTAAAAACAAAGTCTTTATTGTTTTTGTCTATGACAGATGTTGTGTAGCTGTTGTGAAACAGAGGCAAGAAGTGGATGACAACATGGTGGCTGTTTGTAGTAAGCAAGGGCAGTATAATAAGAAATCCTTGCCTTGAGCTTGGTGCACGAGAGTGTTAACAGAAAGTAGCAGTAATTTGTAGCATATGTAGACATCTGTTTTGCTGTTCCTTTCTGAAATGATCTTTTCAGCACAATCCTGTACATGTTTACGCAGAAGCGAGCTCCGTTGTGTCCAGTGGGCCTTACTCCCAGGAATTGTGAATATAGGATTGCAGCCCTAGCCACTTTCGTCTTAACTGAGCAGCTTCACATAAATCTATTTGCTTCTAGTCATTTGAATGTCAGAATGGTTTCTCTCCTGCTTCGGGCTGCAATCCTATGCACGCTTTCCTGGTAGTAAGTGCCATTGAGGATTGGGCTGTCATTCTCTTGTCAAATGGACTTTTTAAAAGCCTTCACACAACAGATCACATTTCCCACATCTTGAGTATTTGTAACATTAATTTGCTGTCACATTCCATTCCCAGTGAATCTGGTAAGTATTTTTACTGAAATAATGGGCAGTGAAATATTTAGGTATCATTATATTTTAAGTGTGGTAATTCAAGTAATTCACATCAGGGAACCATTCCTTTAAAACATGCCCATAGTGCAAACATTTTTCATAATTTAATTTGATCCTTTCTCCTGTCCTTGGCTTTGTAATATCCCATCAAACTGCCGAAGCTCCTAACAATTAGAGGGTCACTGTAGATGGCTTAAGAGGAGGGTGTTTCTCACTGGAGGTATACCAGAGAAGGGATTTTGGGGATTTTTAGTTTTTCTTATGCAAGAGAAAAGTATTTGTTGAGTGAAAATGCGAAAGCTGATATGAAAATGTTAAGAGCAGTGGTTTTTAGTTGAAATGAAAGAGGCAGAAATCCAGAAGCCATTTCCTTTAGCTTTCACTGTTTCCTGCTAAAGGAAAGGTATTTTGCACATGCTCAGAGTCACTTTTATTTCTTGTTCAATCATTTCAAATCTGAACATTGGGAATGAAAACAAGTTCAAGAACCACACCATGGATCAAATGCTTTGGAAAGGATAAAATGTGCTGAGAACAAGTTTTGAACTTGAGATGTAGGATTGCTACTGCAATCTTCTTTGGGTGGGCATCTGTTCAGTCAGAAAGCTTTTCCTTCACTGCATCTTTATGCTGCAGCTGGGAGAAACTCCTGCTGAATGATTTCTGCTGTCATGCAACTGTTAAAGGCACAGGAGCATCACTGGATAAAAAGGTAGCAACTTGAGTGGGAGGCCGAATGAAAATGGGAAATTGCTTTTAAGAGAGGTTGCAGATGGAAGAGAAATGCCCATTTACTCCTTAAGATAGGATGCAATTTTCTACCTATCTTATTTTCTGTTAGCATTTTCTACAAGTTTGGATGAGTATTATCCACGTTTACTTTTTCACTCACTAAAGTCACCATCAGCAAAGGAATAGTCAAAGCCATAATTATACAAACACAAACAGGCCATAGGATTTAAGTAGGGCTTCACAAAGAGATACCTTCTGAATTAAGATCTGCTGTATTTTATCTTTAAAACACTTCTGTTTTGTAGTGCCACATTTTACCCGTGCTGAATTCACTCACATCTTGTTAAAAATGGGGGGAGCATAGTTTTAACCCAGTAATTATTTATTGTTGCTCTTGCAGAGTAGCAATTCAGAACTAACTCCAGAAACATTTACGGCTTTCATCATAAGCTCTGTGGATCAGCTGACAGAGGACACCTACCAGTATAAATTTGAATTGCCTGGAAATAGCAACCTGGGGTTGAGTTTAGGACAACATATTGTGCTAAGGTACTGTACTAAGTCTCTAGTGAAACAAACTGCAGTATGCGATTTAACTTGCAATTTTTTGTTGATCTACAAAGATTTCATGCCAAGTAAATAATCATTTCTGTACTCTGGAATTGATTCTATTGAAAGAACTTGTGAGCTTATTGAACGTATTAGCTTTGCTAATTTTATGGTAAATGCTACCCTGTAGTTGCATTTTCCTTTGATTTTAGTTTTGTGTTAAAGGCAAAGAAAAAGTAAGTGTAGGTAAGAAAGACAATTTATCCAAAGGAAAAGAGTGAAAAACAACTCTATGTTAGGAAGATCATCATGTACTATTTCACAAGGACAATATTTTTTTTTTTTTTTGGCCTGGATCTGTTCAATATCATAGGTTATAGGTGTGGCTCTGTATTGCTGTGTATTAGTTACCTTTATTTCTTACCCTTCTTCTAAAAAAACTCAGAACAAAATTTAGCCTCCTAATAGCAGAGAGGTGAGTTAGGGTGGCTGATAAAATTTGCTCAGTTACCCTATGTTGTGTATAGCTGAGCGAGGGTACAATTCCAAGAGCATCATGAGGCCCCGAAGCAGAGGCCAGGAGCATCTGGGAGTCTGCAACCTCTGCAGGTTTCAGACTGACTCTAAGAGCTGGAAAAAAAGACTTCTGATTTTTTTTTTTTAAACCGTGACGTTTTTAATGCTTTATAAGGCATTAGGAGGCCCATGGAAGCCACTGAGAGCTTCTGGGCCTCCTAATGCCTTAAAGGCATTAAAAACGTCACTTCTGTTTTTTTCAAACAACAGAAGTTGTTTTTTTTAGCTCTTAGTGTCAGTCTGAGCAAAGCCCTTCTCGCCTTGGGAGTGGGGCATGCGGGGGGGGGGGTCTGCGGGCCCAATCCACGGATAAGTGACTCCACAGGTACAGGATCTGCGGATAGGGGGCCCCTTGTATATTAATAATTTTTTAATTATTATTTTCCTCAGTAGGATTTGAAAAGCCAGACAATCGCAAGTCATTTTTTGTCTCCTAGAACCCAGGGCCAACATTGCCATGAAGCGAACAACGCAGCTTGCATCAGTGGTGGGTGCCAGTGGAGCAGCAGATTCAGGGTGGTCTTCACCCTGAGTCTGCCACCACCTCTCTCCAGGCCACTGTGAATGGAGCCACATAGATCCATTTTCCACTTGCTAAAAGAGGAAAAAAAAATCATGCAAGCAATGGTGACCAACTTCCCTACCCCCTTATCCGTCTGTGGTTCCTTAGTTTTAAAGGGACCACATGAGGAAGGAGTGATGGGAGAGAGTAGATAAGCATCTGTGTTATTTTCTTTCTCAGTGGGGTTGGGTGGCATGAGGTGCCAGTGGCATCAAGCAGTAATTTCTGTTTGGCTGTTCCTGATAAGATTTGTGATTTCTACCAAGCTCCTTTAACCATTCCTCTCTTGGCTTGTTACTCCTAATTCTTTGTTGCCCTCCTCTGAATCCATTCCATCTTATCAATGTCCTTCTTCAAATGTAGTGACCAGGCCTGAAACATTCCGAGTGAGGCCTTACTAGCAGCCACGGTGCTAGGGGTGGCAGCACCCAGTACAGAGTTCAGCATCCTGGATGTTTCGAAGTGACATGATGACATCATCACACCATCACATCACTTCAGGGTTGCTGAGCTTAAAGTGGCCCTGACTAACTGGGCTGTAAAGGAGCATGTGCAGGCTCATTGGTAACCATGGAGACAACCCAAAAGCCTTTGGCCCCATCCAGTTCTGCTCAGGCAAGAAGAGCTTCTGTTTTGACAGCTTCAGGGCTTTTCACCAGCAGAGCGGCTGGCTTATAAGTAAGCTGCTTGGAATGGTGTGCAGCTTTCTTCTGAATAAAGAAGAAAAGATGTTGCTCCTGTGCAGCCTGTTTACTCAGGAGAAAGTTGCACACTTCTGAGTAAGAAAGCAAGAGTCTGGGCACAACTGGGCAAAGGAGCCCCTTTGCACAACCTGTGGCTGTTTCTGGCTGATTCCATGTGGTCAGCTGGGAGAAGTTTGTCTGTGGCTCTACTTGGCACAAGAAGGCAGGCCAGTGCAACCCAAAGGAGCCTCAGCTTTTTTTTTCCTTGGAAGAACAAGGGTATTACTGGAGAGGATGAAGTTAAAAGACTTGTTCTCCTCATATTCCAGTACGGCTGAATGGGGGTCTGAAGATATCACCAGTACCAGTGCCTTGAATATGCCCCTCCCCGTATTCTGGGGATGGTGAGGTTAGTTCGCTGCCAGAGGAAGGAGAACCTGGCCGTGCTCAGGCATGTCTAAGACTTAGGCTGGCATGGCCAGGGCAGGAGCAATGCTGGCACCCCCTTAGTGCCCTCTTCTGGCTGGTACCTGGGCCAGACCACCCACTGCCCCTTTGTTGCTACCCCTATTGCCAGCTAATGTAGAATCACTCTGGGTGGGGGAGGGAAGCCCAGGGAGCAGTTCAGGCCCGGATGGGGGTGGCAGCATAGGCTGCTGCCACATCCTATCCCCCCATGCCTGAAAACCCTACTCAGTTTCACTGGTGCAGATCCTAGTAGACTCATGGGGTGCTGATAAAGGGTAAGGGATTTGATGTTCATTACCCCATGGAAACCTCCAGCTGGTTTGTTGGCCCTACGGGATACTGCAGAAGCCATTTTGGCATCATTATACCACAGGGCAGCAGCCAGCAAAGAATTGGGCTGTAAGTCTGTTGTTGCATATTTAATTATTCATTCTACATCTCACTAGCTTGATACTCGTGCTTCACTTTGGAAGCACCACAGTTCGACCTAGCTGAGCAACGTCAGCATCCTGCCTCCCCATGGTGTCCCTTAGATGAATGTAGTTGTTCTTCCTCAGCTGTGCCTGGTTGTTCCTAATGTAGTTCAACATCTCTGTTCTGGCGTATATGTCAACCAAAAATTGGCTGAACAGAGAGTGGAAGTACACCATGTGGTTGACCTCTCCTTGCCTGTCCATGATGCAGTAGGAATAGAAGCCCGCTGCAGAGACTGTCATCTTGAGGGGCAACTTGGTCTTGGGGTTGCACTGATGCAGGGCAATGGGCTACTCATTCTAGCCACAGCAGAGCAGGAGCAGTTACTGCAGGTCTTCATAGGACTAGTGGATCTCGCTGATGTGCTGCAGTGCGTTGTCGTGGCTCTGCAGCATGTCTTGCTGCTTGAATTGCTGACTAACAATCACCAAAGCTACCTCATTTGCTGTTGGTGCATTGAAGTGACCTCCATGAGCATCTGTGGGTTTTCTGTTTGCATGGATGATGACTTTGAACTTCTTGCAGGTTGGAGGTACCTTGTCCAGAGTGGTCTTTAGGTTCTTTATATAGCTTTTGACATGGTGTAGCAACCTCTACAGTTGTTTGACTGATCCCTGTTTGATGTCAGGAAAGTTGCTGCACCTCAAGTGCACTTCCCTTTCGTCCTTGTCCACAATATAGATTTGCAGGAATTGGGATTCCTGCTGAGGTTCTGGCAGCAGACTTCCTACCAAGTGATACATCTGCCCCTCAGCTTTGGAGGTTGGTATGAAACTGTCTTGTAGAACCTGCTTGGCCCTGAATGATGTCATGTTTAAGCTGCCATTGTACTTCCGAACATGGTCCATGAAGTGGATGTGCTTGGGGTCACTATCCATTACCAGGTTGTAGAGAGACTTGGGCCGAGGCAGGAGCTGCATCTTACCAGCGCTGCAGCATATACCAGGGGTCTCTTCGTTCTGCTTGAGGGCATTGCAGTACTGGCAGTTGTGGCTCATGGTGCCCGAACCGACTGTGCTGTCTGCCTCTTAAGCCATGTCAGGTTCTTATTCGATGCCTGAGTGAGCCTTTACCTTCCATGGATGTGTTCACCTTTCTGCTCATCTTCCAGGATTGCTTTGCTCATATTGAGACTCTGCCACTCTGTGCACCTTGGGGTGATCTTGCTGGTACCTGGCCACTGCTGCTCTGTGCACCTTGGGGTTATTTTGTAGGTACTTGACCACTGCAGCACAGTGCACTACAGGATTACTCTGCACATATTTCCTTGCCGTATCCTTAAGTTGCTTCCTCCTTGAGTGTAGGTGTATCTGGCACATTTGCCAGGAGCGTTCTTGGGGACAGGAAAAGGTGATGGCTATGAGAGGTGTGAGGCGGAGTTGGGCTGAGGAAGGGGTGGTGTGGTGGACACTTCTTCAGGTTCACATAGCAGATACATATTGAAATGACCCTAGAAAGGTCCTGCGTAAAGTGTAGTCTCCTCACAGGGTGACCTTCACCATTGAGACTCTCATAGAGCTCACCATTGCGGTAAACTTCAAAGACAAACTCAAACACTTGCTCAACTTGCATAAACCACCGTAAATAAAGGGTCAGAACATGTGACCAAGGTACTCAGCGGAAATCAACTCCTCCCAGCTGTCCATCACATGCATCACACACCTCTCTAGCCATTAGCTAAGTGTCATACATGAGGTAGGAGAGGGACCAGAAGAGGCCATTAACATTTAAAAACTCAATTACCATTCCAACTTTAAAAGACTTAAGTTGGTCTGTAAGCCACAGACCTTCCTCAAGCAGTAGCACAGGAAAAAGGGCCAGCCTGGCCTAAGTTGGCATGTAGGTCACAGGCCTCTCTTAGGCAGTAGCAAAGGATAAAAAACCAGCTAGGTGTTCTATACACCTACAAAGGGTTCTATAATTCACTCCAAATGTAGATTTGCCCCCTTTAGGGGTTGATTAGGGCAAAATCTTAAATTAGATTTTTAAGCATTTGAATGGGTAACCTTTGTACACAAAAACCAAGTCGATATCTCATTGGGCTTAAGAGATATTAAGGAATCTGTGAAAACACATTTTATCCCTTTTCACTCCCTTAGGGGTTGAATTTCTAAAAATCCCTTCTTAGTGGGAGTTTACATCATGGAAGGAATATATTCCCCAAATTTCATGATTCTAGGTCCAGGGCTTTGGGTTGGGCATTGATGAGTCAGTCAGAACATTTTTTTTTAATAGAGAGAGAGATTGGGAGTACTCTCAAATTAAGAATTTCAGTCACCGCGTGGCATTTGTTAATATTAACTCTATATATTTATCTTTAGTAGAAATTCAAGATGAAATCTCCTCTTACGCCAAACAATTCCTAAAGCTTTTTTCACTATACAGGCATTCCATTATTTTCTTTGTGGGCAGCATAGTTAGCTATACAAAATAGCCAGGCTGGCTGTGTAGCTTCTCTGGCCCCAGGAAAGACAAGGCTTGTTAAGGAGGATGGTACAGCTGTGTGAGAGAGAAATCTGAGGTTATTTCAGAACCTTGGATGTCTGCGATTTCATAGCGAAGTGAAATGATCTATTGTCTGGTAGGCAAAGCACGGCCCATGGGGAAGGAGGAAGGATACCTGCAGTGCTTTTCAGGCAGCAGCCTTTGCTGAGAGAACAGTCCTTTGCTGATAGGAATTGCCAGGGATTCAAATCCAGGTTCCCTTCCTCTCTCATCTTTTTCTTCTTCCCCTTTTCCTCAGAGGGCAAGTGAATGGTTTGGAGGTTCAGAGAGCCTATACTCCAATTTCTCCCGTGAATGCAGAAGGGTACTTTGAAGTTTTAATAAAGGTAAATAGCTGTCTTTGTTCTATACATGAACAACTTGGTGTAGGGACAGTCTCAACTTCCATGCCAGCAGGTTGCCTAACTTTGTATTTCCATAGCTAGAGGCCTGCCGTCAAAGTCTTGGCTTGTCAGACCAAATCAATATGTGAAATGACCAGGTCAGTCCAAAGGACAGCACAGCCATCACTATCCCTGTGACAGAACTGAATAAGGTGACTTACCCTTGGGGAAGGGTTTCTACCCAAAACACATTGGGCTACAACAGTGTTTCTCAAATAATGGGACCAACCTGGTGGGTTATAACTCAATTCTGGTGGGTCCCACAGAGCCTCTAATGAAAATATGGGTCAGAAAGATAACTAATTGCTTTAAGCCAGGGGTGTCCAAAGTTTTTGGCAGGAAGGCCATGCTGTCTCTCAGACACTGTGTTGGGGGCCAGGGAAAAAAAAGAATTAATTTACATTTAAAATTTGAAGAAATTTAGATAAGTTTGCATAAATGAATATAGTAAAGATGAACTTATATGAATGAATGAAGGTCTTGCAATAACTCATGGCCTATAAAGGGCCTTGCACAAAGCAAGGCCAGCCTTTCCTTTGCTGCCAGTACTGCATCACAGACATGAAACAACAAGCAGTGGAGGGAGCCCTCATCTCACAGCTCACGCAAGAAGTCAAACAGTCGCCCTCATGCTCAGAGCAGTTGCGTTGGGCTGGTGTGGGCTCCAACAAATCTCCGGAGGTCCAGAGGCTCATTGGAGACTGGGGGTTCCCTGAGGGCCACATTGAGAGGGCGGGGTTTGGGCACCCCTGCTTTAAACCCTAAGGCTATTCAAGTATCAGATAGCTGCTGATTGGTCTCCAAAACCTGAGCTCCTACAGTTTGCCAGTTTTTGTAAATATAGGGAAATAAATGTTGGAGTGTCTTTTTCTGTGGTGTTTTTTTTCCAGGTCCATCAGTGGCAGGTGGTGGAGGCAGGTGAAGGCTGGGTCGCATAGCTAAGCCCCTCAAGCCTTGAGGCTATTCAAGAGGGCTTCCTCATTCTGAGAAATAGATTGAGTTTTTTTGCAAATAAATAAATAAAATATTATGTCTTTCTACATCACCTTTGTAAACTAGATGGGTGCCGATAGAGTACCATTTTAAAAAGTGGGTCCTGGTGCTACAAGTACCACTGGGAGACAACATTTTATTGTTGTAAGCTGTGTGCTAGCACCTGCTGAGCCTCTTTATTCCATGCTCCTGTTTTTATCCAATTTGCTGCTCTTCTTCGTACTTCCAACAGAGGTAGAGAGTGGCCAGTGATAGGAATGAAGATGGCCAGTGGTATGTGTACCATAATACAATCATTTTGAACACTCTCTTGTCATAAACCGTGCATACCTAGTATATAACCTGTTACGAAGTCATTGGATCTGACAGGCAGCATAGCCAAGCAGACCTGCACCCCAGCAGGCAATTTGTGATAACTACAGTGCAATCTGTTCTGTTCAGTGAGACAGCTATGCATATTTTTAGGATCAGTGTCAGTCTTCAGTCCATAAGGCAATTACTCCTGAGTAAACTCAGTGATTTCCCTGTGTGATTTAAGTGATTTATTGGTTACAGGCTTTGAGGTCTTGTATTCAGAAGGAACATGGCTAAGCCTTGACTTAAGGATAGGCTCAAATGTAAATAATTACATGACTAGGAATATCAAGTGTATCTTTTTAATCTGTATTTACATGTTCTCAGGGGAAAGACAGATTTCACTGTAACTGAAACCTGAAGCGCTAGGTTTCTGTGCAGGTCACAGAGAACCATCATTTTGCCCTCTGCTAACCCTCTAAGACTGAGTGCTTTTCAGGGTTTTATCATGGATTGTGTGATAGTTTGAGCGTGAATTATACTGCTTTTGAGGTGTGTGTATAGCTTTTATAAGACACTTGTGGGTGGATCATTTCACCATTATTGTGGCAATTGGAGGAGGGAAATGCTACTTTTCAGCTACATTAATAGGTTACCTTTATAGGTTGACTGTGGAATTTCATATATACTTGCTTATTACACACAAGTTTTGCATTTCAATAATAGTAGTAATGATTGTAATAACGCCTTCCCTTTATATAGAACCTTTCATCCCAAAGAGAACCATAGTTATTCTTTGACAGTAACAAAAGAGATGGAACACCCATCGTAAAGCACCCATTTGTATAACTTGCTCTGTGGATTGTAGTGTATTTCTCACTATTCAGGCAATTTTTGGAAGTACTATATTATTATTATAACTATGCAATCCAAGTGCTGTTCAGACACCCCTGTGTCCCATGATTATGGCACTGCATTTGTGATACTACAGTTAAGAGCAGTGAGTGGCGATTTTCTGTGCTTAACCCTCCCTTTGAGTGATTCTATAATGTTATGGTATTTCTTGGTGTAAAATCCAGCATAGATGTTTTCTCTCTAGGAGTTTCTCCTTCTCTTGTATTGACAAGAATTCATTATAATCCAGTCTGGTCATTTCTCCATTAGATCAAGGAAAAAACCTATTCAGTTCCAACTACATTCTCTCCCCTGCAACCAATATTCAACTGTACTAGAAACGTAGTAGCTGAGGTCTTGGTTCTTCACTCCCCTAATTATGCTTGCTGTTTCCTTCTGCCTTTTTCCCACTATGATTGGGGTTGCCATCTTTTTACTGACCCTTTCCTGTGGCTTTACCAGGGGAAACTTCTACTGGCACATAGGTAAGTGTGCCAGGCCAAACATTCAGAAGCAAAGTCAGAAGCAAGCTAGCAATCTTAACTATAACTTCATACCTACACATTTTCAGCATACATCTACACAGTGTTTACCAAGGACATTTGAATTATCTTACTGTGATAGGTTTTTGTATGACACATTGCCTTCTCTTGAACCACCTCTGTCTTAAGATCTCAGATGAAAGAAGCCTATTTGTGGATCAAGGAAAGATATCCAAGATATAAAACAAATAACAAAAGAGGCAGTGCTTATTTGCATTTCATTTGCTCCCATGAAACTGCAGTGTATGGATGGATTGCATGCAGTGAATGTTGTTTTTTGTTTCTCATTGATAAGAGTCATAGGGCACATTCCTAACCAGGTGTACTCAGAAATAAGTCTTGTTTTGTTCAGTGGGGCTTACTCTCAGGAAAGTGTGGTTAGGATTGCTGCCCCAGATGCATAGTTGTTTTGCAATCAAATCAGTTTAAAAATACCTCACTCATTTAACTGCTACCCAACTTCGTCGCAATACAAGCCAATATTTAATGTGCATACATTTTAATGCATTATCATTAATGCACTGCATTAGTGCATTAATGCACTGTTCATCATCATCATCATCATCATCATCATCATCATCATCATACAAAAATTTTAGACCCTAATAACTTGGAAGTATCAGACAGATTTAGGGTCCAATCCTATCCAACTTTCCAGTGCCGATGTAGCCTCGATGTAGCCCCTAGGTAAGGGAACAGATATTCCCTTACCTTGAGGAGGCCTTTGTGACTGCCCCACTACCACCCCAGGATGCAGTGCACACCCCATTGGCATGGCTGCATTGGTGCTGGAAAGTTGGTTAGGATTGGGTCCTTAGATATCTTTGGCTGTGCTGTTTCCAAATGATTTTTTATACTTAGTAAAGTTTATTCTTTCTGAGCAAATATGGGTTGTTAATTAGGAACTGAGTTTTTTCCCCTCTGTTTCTTTCTTTCTTTCTTGTGGTTGTTTTGCAAGTGCTATGAGGCTGGATTAATGTCACAATATGTAAAGTCATGGAAAGAAGGAGATGCGGTTTTTTGGAGAGGACCATTTGGAAGTTTCCCTTATACAGCCAATCAGGTAAGATATATAACAGGTAGTGATTTGCCCAGAGAATGACAATCCTCTTTGTCATTAGGTATCATTAATGCTTCATTAATCATTAGATTTTTGTATTATAAAGATCAGTTCCCATACTGAGTTTATAACATGAGTTTTAAAAGCACTGTCTGTGGTTCTTGCCATTAACCAGTGGTTTCCAAACTGAGCCATGGCTCCCCAGGGAGCCCCAGAAACCAGCCAGGGGAACTGCAGAAGCCTCATGAAAAAACTACCGCCCTATACAATATATAGGATTGTAGCCCTAATGGGAAGTCGTGACCCCATAAGTAAAGGGAGCTGCCAATTGAAAAAGTTTGGGAACCACTTCCCTGAACCCTTAGTTCAATAATTCTCAAAGTGTGGGTCTGGGACCCACGAGTGGATTGTGACTCACCTTTTGGTGATTCATGAAACTGACAGATTAGGCTATGTGCATCAAAGGTTAAACAAGCTGCTACTGGGGGGGGGGCACTGCTCCCAATCATCATGATAGCCACACCCCTTTGGCATTCATAAATCAGGCAGCAGCATCTAGGGCCTCTAAAATGTTTGAGAACCACTGCCTTAATTAATGTCTAAGAGCCCAATCCTATTGCTCCCCCCCCCCCACTGCTTGTGCAACTGTGCTGAAAAGTAGTGCACTGTATGCAGTGGGGGTGAGGGGACAGATGGGGAGGCTTTGGAGGGGAAAGGGAATTTAAATCAACTTATCTCTTCCTAAACCTCACACTACACAATGGGTCTTCTCAGACCTGTGGTAATTCTTTAGCTGGCACAAGTCCAAGGAGAAGAAAGCGGAGGGGAGGCTGCAAAGAGGGTGGATAGGATCTGGTGCATACCATCACTGCTGGATGAACCCACAGCCTCCCTGCTCTGTTTTGCCCCCTTCAGTGTTACTTGCTGCAACAGACAAGGAGCGCTGTCACCTCTTGCAGCAGTATTCCCAAAATGCTGCCAGTGGAGCACTCCATGCTCCATCAGCAGCCATTTTGCAACAGTAGGGAACAGAAAATCCAGAATTGTTGGGCAGTCACCAAGCATACTGATGCCTCTATGCCATTTTTTCTTGAACTTAATGAACAAATGATACAATTAAGAAGGTAGTTCCACCTGAACATAAGGGGAGTGATATTACAACAGAGAGAAGGCTGATCCTGAGGTTTGCAATGCCCAAGGCTTTAAGGGGTTTTTTTTAGGTTAGAGGAAGAATTAGTGACATGAATTTGGCCTGTGTAAGTGTCTTCCATTTCCAGTTACTAAAATGCATTTGCTGTCTTCTGCTGAATTTCTAGTATGGTGAACTTTTAATGCTAGCTTCTGGAACTGGACTAGCACCAATGATTCCCATTCTTCAGTATATAACAGAAAAGGAGGAAGATGAAACATTTGTCACCTTAGTGGGCTGCTTCAGGACGTTTAAAAATATTTACAAGAAGTCTTTTCTTCAAGACCAGTCCCGATTCTGGAACATCAGGACATTTTATGTACTAAGCCAGGTAATATTTTAATTTTAGGGAATTTTGATGGTACTTGCCTCTTTGCTGCTGTGACAGTATAACAAATTCAAACTTATTTTGTGCGTGAACTTTCAGGCTACCTGGATTGCAGCTAGCTTAGTCCTGACAATTCCTCACTGAAATTTAACCATTTCTGTTTTATTTCCTTATCAAGCCAGGTCTGTGAGAAACATAGAGTACGGTACATTTCTGCCCATTTTCAGAGGAACAAGAAATCACATGGGGCACCCTAGTGAAGAGGAAGATCTTCTAAAAAGTGGCCAAAGAAACTGTATAGAGCTGTAGTTAGAGCTGAGGACCAAAGTGGACCCCATTGTAGTGGATAGGTTTCCCATTTCATCCAAAGCTTCAGTATTAATCTTTGGTTAGGAACTGATAGTCTGTGGAAATCTCAAGTGAAATACAGATTAAGGTTGCCTTTATCTGTTACTTTCTTGATTTGCTGTAAACTAGATTCTCAGTGGTGCAAAGTATAAGTATTGAAGTGAAATAAGCTTGGTGCATTAGCTGCTTTGGCTCTAAGGACTCTGTGAATCCTACATATTTCTGATTGAACTCAAGGGTTGACATTTGTGCATAAATTACTGGTTAACCTGCAGAAGCAAAGACAGGTGGAAGCAAGAAGAGCCTGCTCACTACTTGATCAGGCTCCCTTGTGCCCAGCTCAGGCATGGACAAGAGGGACTTTCTCATGTGTGTTTCAGTAAGCACAGGGGCTATTCAGAATCTTGGTCATGGAGAGATTATCACAGGATCCGATTCATCACTCCTACAAGGTCAAGACAAAATGTACTACTTCTGCTTTTGCAGTACTTACCACTTGGACAGAGGATTTATCATGGCTTTCTTCTGATAATGTACCTTCTATCTGATTTTCTTTCTATCAGATAAACTAATACACTTCAACTTTGCCCTAGAATTTCCTCCTACAAACATCCTCATAATATGCATGCTAAATAACACAAATAGAGCTGCTGATGACTCTGACTACCCACCATCACAACACTACAAGACTACACTACAAGACTGATTATAATTTTGAAGTGATGCACTCAACTGTTGACACTGATCTACTACTCTTGAGGCTGACCCCTTTTCTTTAGAATCCTATCCACAGAACTTTTAATGTTCTTATGTGAATGTATGTTCATGAACCTTGGCATCTAATTAACTGAGGTTGAGAGTTGATAGCTGTGAAGAACAGGACTTTTAAATTTTTCTATGATTGGCGAAGAAGGGATTAAAAATATTGGCCTCAGGGCAGCTATAATTATGACTAAACCCCATGAAAACCAATGGAATCTAAAAAGTTAATCACAACTAACTCAAGCCCAGCTTAGTCGTGACTGGAGTGTACTAGTAAATTCTGAAATACAGGAGCTCTCCAAGACACCCATAACCATGTCACTGTTGCCACAGCCCACAAAAATAATATGTACACACACACACACACACACACACACACACACACACACACCTTTATCAAGTGTTACCAATTCCTTCTCAAGGTCCCCTTGCCTAGTTAACAAACACTGGGATTTTCCCCCTTCAGTCAAAACATTTGCTCATTTTCACACCATATTTAGTTTAAAAATGAGCTTATCCATCTCTCCAAGTCTCACCCCTAATCCAGCCAGGTCCCCCCCCCCAGTCATATCCCAGTAAAACATTCACAGGACTGTGGTGTGGGTGAGTGGGGGAGAGAAAGGAATGAACTATACTTGTGGTCATCTCTGGTTCTGCTAATTGCTATGCCACAAAACAGAAGAGAGGGGTTCAGAGGAAATGGCCCAGAATTTAGGTTGATGGAGGAGGTGGATGGACGTGATGCCACTGCTAGATAACTGGATTATCCTCACCTGGAGAGAGAAAGGCTTCTGCTGGAGATGGTGCCTGGGACAAGACCCAGGAGGCTGGACCCACCACCACACTAGCTAGGCCAGGCTCAGGTTGCTGAGAAGAGAAAGGCACTAAGCAACTGCAGCATCACAACTGCAGCAGAAATTTATGGGTGGTGAATTGCGCTACTGCTGGCTCCATGCACGTGGCAGTCTACTGCAACTAGCATACTTGTTCAAAAACATGTTGTGGGCACTGGGCAGGGCAGCAAACATTCTGACTACTGCAAAGACAGGACGGAGAACTGGGAGGATGGGGATAAGGTGTGATGGAACAGCCACAGATAAATGCTTCTTCTCGTAAGGTTATCTCTCTGCCTCCATAAGACTCTGTCCTCCACCAATCCCCCCATAACTGCACCACTGCTCATGATTAGCTTTAGTTGCACTATAGCCACTGAGTAGCGTTTGTGTATGAAGAAGTCCACAAAGAACAGAATAATCAAAAATACTTCTGCGCTGTTTATTGCAATCTAAAACTTACTTTCTATAATTTAAAACAAATCCTCCAAAAACCCAAGTGAGTGTTTGTCAAACAAGTTATATGGGTGGCTTCATCATAGTGAACTTTTAGATAAAAATGCTTTAAGTAGGGTAGAGGACATCAAATATTGACCTGGCCTGCAAAGTTCCTTTAACAAATCTAGCACTGACCATATACTTTCCCAGCACAAACAGAAAATATCTTACATTCTTTTGTTTCTTCAGGAACGTACACTTGAAAATCTGCCCTGGAGCTTTCGAGAGAATACACACATCGGTCGGATAAATGAAAACATGATTAAGAGTCTGATGAGCACATGTAGAAGGCAACCTTTTGTATTGATATGTGGTTCGGTGACATTTAGTGAAGATATGGAGAGATGCTTGAAAAATATAGGTCTTGAAAAAGAATCATATTTTATATTTTAGAAAATGTTCCAAGTGCCAGAAATGGTAAAGCGATTCAAATGAATAACATACCTTTGTTTGCAGTCATCAGTCCTTTCACTTACATTTGGCAAAGTTGGATTCTTGGTGCATGTATTTTGGTATGTTGATCCACCCATGTTTATACATTTCTGTGTTGCTGTTGACAGTTTTCTGAACAATTCCATACACTGTGCAGATACTCACCTTGGTCAGCAGGTGGATGCTAAGAGCCATAGCTGCTGCAGCAGACCATGTCAAGTAGGGCTGGCCTTAGATATCTTTGCATGCCAAACAGCTGAACCACATAGTCCAAGAGGTAATTCTCTGCTCTCTGCCAAGTCAGAGAGTCTGCTCAAGCAGAACAACCTGATTGAACGCAACCTCACATTATCAGAGTTATTCCCCAGCAGCACACTCTGACATGGGGAGATATTGTGGGCCTCATGCTATTTCATTAGTGTTCCTCAAAATATTGTTTTGAGAGACTACTTGGATTGTGCAGTTGGGATAGCCCTGATACCAACTCCTATCTCTGTAGAAGTCTAAACTGTACTGGGTATACAACAACCACAGTCCTCATAATCCCTCTAGACTCAGTCTTATAGCAACCACAGAGTGGCTGTTTTAGATGGGGACTGTGGAGGGAAGGAAATGTAAAATAAATTTAAAAACCCACCAAAAACCCACCTCTACCATGGTTCCAATCAGGTTGTTAAAAGAAAAGTTAAGCCTAGTTGTCAGTGCTAATTATGAACATAGTGTAACATTTAGTTTGTCTCGTATAATCTACTGTGCTGCCCACATCTGTAGCTTCCCCCATCCTACACTGTGCTGGAGAGTATCCCAACTCTCAAATGTAGATATAGGGGTCAGAGGGGGTGGTGTTGAGGAGGAAAGGTGAGACAGTCCCATTGTGCAGTTGAAACTGTGCTCAACCTACTTTAAATGCAACTCTGTCACATGTCATTGAGAGCAATGGCATGGAATTTAGTTCTGACTCACTTTCACTGTAGCTAATATTCAGCTCTAAGTAGCAGAATATGCAATGTGAGATAGAAAGAGTGCTGCTTAATTATTATATAAGGCCAGTATTTGCTCTTTTTCAACAAAGAAGACTGGTCTGTCAACTAAAAGAAACTTGAAACCTTCATCTGATCTAATTAATATACATAATGGAAAATTGCTTTTGGTTTTGTCTTAGCTATAAAAGCTTTTTTGAGAAAAAGAAAAAAATATCCCAAACCCCATGATATTGTTGTTTTTCTCAGCATAGCTTTTGAAACAGTCTATGAAAATTGGCCTCCAACATAGGGAGGGGACTCAGCTCAGTAGCAGAATATACTTTGCCTGCCGAAATTTCCAGGTTTAGTCCCTGATATATTCACTTAACGGGGGACCAGTGGTCTGCCTGGTTCCTGGCAGCCATGTATAGGTATATATAATGTATGTAACTTGAGACTGAAATTTAGCCTGGGAAATATTAACTATCAAATCTTTAAGCCATTGGAAGCTGTTCATATTGTAAATTATGACAAATCTACACAATACTGAGACATACTACACACTGCTCCTGTCGTGTTCTGAGGGCATTTAAGACACATGTATAATACGTAAAGATGATTTTATACTGCACAGCTCAGTTTATCTGAATAGCCTCAGGAGCATGGAAAACGTTTGAGTAATCAGACAGGAGATAAAATGGGATGTCATTTCCATATAGTTACACTGACATGGAGTCCGTGAGGGAGACACCAGGAACTTAAAATTGAATGATTAGTATCTGATGTTGGGATAATGAAGAGAAGAGTTGGTTCCACTATATATCCAGAAATGTTGCTATTTAACTATGCAATGTTGATTCTTTCCAAACAGGTACTTAAAAAAATATTATAGCCACATTGGGATTCTGCAGGATTTTTAAAAATGGAGATAAAACTTCCACTGTTTCACTGCTGACAATAACAGGAATAATCTTGCAGCCTGAATGTATCCTTCAGTGAGAGCACATGGATGAACTAAGATAGCACATAAATGCCCCTTGTATTAGTGCATCATGCGACTGTCCTGATTTACCTCCAGCTTAACATCTTTTCCAGTAGCTGTTTGCTTGTGATTCTTCTGCATCTTTGTATTTTGGAACAGGAAACCATGTATTTAGTAATGTAAACTGCTTTATGAAGTGTACTGTTGAGAAGCAGTTAATAATAATAATAATAATAAACTTTATTTATACCCCGCCCTTCTCCCTAACGGGACCCAATAATAATATTATTATTATTATTATTATTATTATTATTATTATTATTATTTATTGATAACGATAGCACCATAGTGGTTTTACAGCCAAATTCTGAGCTGCCTCGCACGCGGGGCTGCCGTGTGCCAAAAATGGCTGCTGCGGTATTACTGGGCAGCCAGCAGTGGTTCCTCGGGAGAAGGGGACCTTTGTCCCCTTCCCCCGAGAAAGGGAAGTAGCCCCACAGTGGGGCTACTGAACTCAGCCACGGCGAGTTCAGGCCTGCAAAGTTCCGGCACTTCACCCAGAGCACCTGGCGGCGGATCAATGGCTTCCAACCGACCCTGTCCCAGTGCAGGCCACATCTGGCACTGGGCCGGCAGTAATGCCTGCAAACATCCCTTATGGCACATTTGCGGCACACACTCAACAGGATTGGTCCATAAATCATACCCAATTGGGCATAAATTGGGTGCCCTTATCTCAACAGCAGTCTCTTCCTATTCAATAGGCAGGACTGGGAAGGGTATTGGTGGTTGTAACCAACTTCCAGAAACTCATGCATAACACTGAGGCACCCTGTTTGGTGCTTTTCTGCACCAAACAGAAAAAACGTTTTCATCTTTAATTTTGCTGAATGTGACAATTAACAAGCTTACAGTCAAACATGATCTTTAAAAAAAAAAAGTACATATTACATACCAAAGATATAGAGCAGGGGTGCCCAAACCCCAGCCCTGGGGCCACTTGCGGCCCTCGAGGACTCCCAATTCGGCCCTCGGAGCCCCCAGTCTCCAGTGAGACTCTGGCCCTCCAGAGACTTGCTGGAGCCTGTGCTGGCTTGATGCAACTGCTCTCAGTGTGACGACGAACTGTTCAACCTCTCACATGAGCTGTGGGACAAGGGCTTCCTCCACTGCTTGCTGTTTCACACCTGCGATGCAGCAGTGGCAGCAAAAGAAAGGATGGTCTTGCTTTGTGCAAGGACTTTTATAGGCCTAGAGCTACTGCAAGACCTTCATTCATTCATATAAATTCCAACTCTAAAATATTCCTTTATGTAAATTCATTCAAATTTTAAATGTAAATTAATTCTCCCCCCCCCCCCGATCCCTACCACAGTGACAAAGAGATGATGTGGCCCTCTTGCCAAAAAGTTTGGACACCCCTTATATAGAGTGAACATGTGAAAGCAGCCATTTTTCAGGAATTATTCAAAGTACACAGCATGTACCAAAACAACACAAAAGAGAGTTTGATTTACATACCATGAGGAAGTGAAATTGTCTGAATGGGGATCCCAGAGACATTGGCTTGTCACCATGATATCAGTAGTGTCCTCTTTGTTTTTGCTACCAATGACAACATTGACAATTAGCTTATACCGAGGAGGGATCGACTTCTTAACCATGTGTCTTATTTCATCGCTTAAGGCTGTGGTGAGACTGGCACATTTTCGTGCCTCGTATGTGACATGAGCAAGTTTAGCTGGCAAATATTCCTTAATCACCTCTTGTGCTTGAGCACAAGAAAACTTATCCCGTGGTTTTGCAGATGAGTCCGGAATCTGTAATCAAGAGGCAGGGATGAGTGATGAACCTGCTTTATTTGACTGACTTATATTGTATTGGTTGTAGGACATCTCTGGTAGAATTAAGACCTTTTCCAATGAAAAGCACACTGTACATACAATGGCAGCTGGAGGCTTCATCTGAAATGCATGGGAGCCACTATCAGAATTATGCTCACTCTTGCAATACTTGCCTCTTCACACAATCCTGCAAGTCCTCTGAACCAGAGGGTGAGAGTTTGCATGGAACCTTCCAGATTGGAAAGAAATTAGCCATATGACTCACTTAGGGCCAGAAAATTGAATGTCCCTCCTAGTCTCTTTGCTATGTCATCATGGCTGAGAAGCAAGCAAGAAATTGCCGTTTTTCAGCTTACTTGTGTGTGTGTTTGCACATAAAGCTGCCAACCTTTTCTTTTCTTGTAGACTTTCTCTGCTGTTATGGGCACCTAGCACCCATGCTGGTGGAGTGGCCTTAGTTGCAGGTCTTAAACACTGGTCAGGACTAAGCCAGCTTGAAACCTGACAACCAGAATAAAAGTCCGAGGAGAGAAAAGGAGAGGGAAAGATTCAAAAAGAGGGAATAAGATCTGGTGCATGCTGATGCAACAGATCCATCCCCTCCCTGCCCCTGCTCTCCCCTAATCCTCCCCAAAACTCCCCCTCCCTGCCAACAAAATGCCTCCATTGCCAACTTACCAGCACTGAGAGAGGTCTCTGGAGCCACTGCTGCATGCCATGCCACTGCCCATTTGTGGCACTCCTTTATGAGAGTGGCCCAACTTTGAGTCTCTGTAAAGGACCTCGCACTGCTGGAATACTAGTTCTGGCAGTGGAAGGCCCCAATAGGATAGGGGCCTAAGATTACTCAGATCTTTTTGACGCTTCCCAGATAATTTAAATAAATGAGGTTGGCACTCATGTATTAAAATCACAACAGGCTGAAGTGGATGCCTTCCCTGCAACAGTGACCTGGCAGTTCCTTTTGCCTTCCTGCCCTTCCCCCTTCACATTCTGACTGACAAATGGCAATTCTGCTGTTTAAGACACAGCTTGCACGGCACAGGCACCAGGTCACGAGAGGGTGAAACATGTCACGAAGCTGAAATACGATGTCTCCTGGGCTCAGGTCACAGCTGGCCTCTCTGTGCAGTCCTTACGCCCCCTCTCCTGGCTGAGCAAAACCATTGTATCCATTGTGTGCAGCAAATGGCGGAAAACTGGAGACAAGAAGCAAGCCAGAAAGGAATGAAGACAATCCAGACCAATAGGATAACTGCTGTTCCAGAGAGGAATCCCGTTGCTTTTTGAAGAATCCAGGGGTGAAAGAAGGAAGGCTGCACTGGACGATTGCAATACCCATGTCAAGCAGTCAAGATTGACTGCTTTTAAAAGAGTAAGGCAATTGATCTGAGAAGCAACTAAAACTGATAACAGTTAAGGATATGTATGGCAGGGCTGGGAAGTAAGACAGTAGAACAATTGCCTTGCTCAAAGCAACTGTGATTACCTGTTCATTTTTGATGATGATGGGCATGTAACAATATGCCTGGCATCTTGCTTTGCTTTTCATGTTGGTTCGGATCTACAAGCCAAATACAAGGTGCAACATCAAAGGGAAGAAGAATGCTGTAGCAGTGAAGCCACTCTTTCATGTGCTATATTTCAGTAGAATCCCTGCGTTAAGTACAATGGCAGTTTTGAATCCCCCAGATAGTCAACTGCCCACCACTGCCAATTTTTAGTTGTTCTGGAGCACCTTGCTTTTCCGATCCCCCATGGCAACCTCCCATTAAGAATGATGGGGCAAATGCCCCAGGCGCGAGCCTTTAGGACCCCACAGAAGCCTCTCTGAGGCTCCCAACAGAGTTGGAAACCGTGCTTCTGGTTTTCTGGAAGCACAGTTTAAAGCCTTGGGGAAGCCTCAGGAAGCTTCCCTGATGCAGCCTGCGCTTGCACAAGGCTCCATGAGCCTCAGGTGAATGGGGGGCATATTTGTACGCGGGGGGGTGGCAGCATCCTGTGGGGCGGGTGCCATTTTGGACCTTTGCTTCAAGGCTCAGCGCTGGGGAGGTCTGCCACTATATGTCCTATATGAAGAATAAGACTACACAAAATGGTCTCCCCAAACCACTTGGAGAAAGTACAAAGCAGAGGATGCTGCAAAATATACATGAGGGCAGGGGTACAGGGGGAAGGAAAAAGATCGTATTCAGGTCGTGCATTTCTCCAGTAATTCACACTGGCAATATTTTACTCTGGTTATTCACCATGCTATGTTTTTGTGAGCATTGACTTAAACAACCAAGGATGGTTGTGATATGTCCAAGGTCATGAAGCTGTGGCCAAGCTGAAAAGAGACCCTCAATCTCTTTACACACTGTTTGATATTTTTAAACCACAAACCTGTTTCCCTCAAAAGAGGAGGGGAATTTAGATAGAATGTCATTACTTGAGTTGGAATTTGTCCCGGACACTGTGGTTAACACTTCATCTAATCTTGAAGCTTTTTTTAAATTGCTCTTCAGGGCTTTGTAACAGCTCTCTGTTTAACTAAATGGAGTAGTCAGCCCTATTTAATACACTGTGTGGACAAAATGGGAGGTATTCCACATTAGTCTTTATTAGGTGGATAGGCTGTGAAGTGCTAATAGTGGACCACAGCCTTCAGTAGAGAGCACTTTTTACCCCAGTGATAAGCTTTGTGCAATTGAGGGTGCAATCCTAACCAACTCTGCAGCACAGAGGTAAGGGTAATGCAGCCAATGGGGCATGTGCTGCATCCTGCAGTTAGGGGATAGTCAAAGAGGTCTCCTCAAAGTCAGGGAATGTTTGTTCCCTTACCTTGGAGCTGCATTGCCCTTATGTCAGTGCTGGAAAATGGGTTAGGATTGTGGCCTAAGTAGGAAAGAAGTTTCAGAGGGTCAGATGAGGATAAAAAGCCTGACTGTTTTTTAAGGAATCCTCCTTCAACAAACCAACACTTTTCCAGACATGAATAAATGAGTAGTACAAGAGCCTCAATCAATGGCAGTAATTTGCAAAAGGAATTGTAAAAAATCAAGTTTGGACAGCTGAGACCCTTAAGAATGATAGGAGGACAGTTCGGGGCCTCTAGAACTTCAGCCCTCTTTTAAATTGGAAGCCATTTGACAAAAGTGTTACTACTTCACGCATACTAAATAGCACACACATCAAATGTTTATCAGATTTGCAGTCCACCTTTCCCCTAAGGAAATCAAAGTTGCACGAATGCTGATACTTTTTGCTAATTAAAATGCTTTGTGAACTTGTTGAAAACTGGCACATAAATATTCTTTATAATACTGTAATGATATGATTCCATGGTATCCTCACAATGACCCTGTGACAAAGATGAGACTGAGAGATGTGCCCAAGAATACCCAAGGAGCTTTGTGACTGAGCAACTGAAGATACCTAGTAGGATGAAAAGAAAAGAGAGCTGGCATAACATAGTGTTGTGATGAAGAGCTTGAGTCGTGACTCAAGACTACCCTGGTTTGAGTCTTGCCTCAGCCATGAAGGCCTTAATCCTAACCAACTTTCCAGCACTGACCTAAGGGCAATGCAGCTCTGAGATAAGGGAACAGACATTCGCTCTGTGACTGCCCCCCAACTGCAAGATGCAGCACATGCCTCATTGGCAGAGCTATGTCAGAGCTGGTGAGTTAGTTGGGATTTGGGCCAAAGTCACTAGGTCAGTGGGCTTAGGCAAGCAGCTCCCTCTCAACCCCAGCTGCAACATGGGGAAAACAACACTTGCCTACCTAAGGGCGCAATCCTATCTTGTGCTGGAACAGGCAAGCCAAGAGGCTTACACTGTATCCAGCACAGGATAGGTGCCCAAAGTGGTTCAGCCAGAGGTAAGGGGAAACTTTTCCCCTTACCTCTGGGTAAGCCACCCTGGCCCCAATGGGTCTCCTCGAACTTGCACCACCTCCTGAGGTGGCACAAGTCCCTGCCACTCCCTTTGCTCCTTGAGAATGGGGGTTGGGATCAGGCATAACTGCCTGGTCCCAGTCCCGGCTCCCACTCCCCAACCGCCCGTCCCTGGGGCCACCCACCGCCCATCCTCCCCCTGCTCCAAAATGCCTCCCTCCTGCCTCCTCCCCACCCACCTCAAAGTCTTGCATCAGCTGAGCTCAGCCGACACAAGGCTCCGTGCCTCTGCAGGGACTTGCACCGGCCTAAACAAAAGTCAGGATTGCACTGTAAGAGGTTTGTTGTAAGGATGATATCTCAATGACACACGTGAAGCATGCTCAAGAAGCACCATACAATATTATGTATTATAATTTTCCTAGCACGAATGACCACAAAATTTCCTGCCCCAACCATTTTCTCCATGTAATTCAAAAGCTCCCCTCTGATATTGCAAAGGATTCTGAGGCACACAAGCCTTTGATCAGATGCACTTCCCCAGTGACAGTTATCACTAAACACCAACACTCTGCTGGCTCTGCCTCCACCGGTTTCCCCACAACAGTTCAGCTTATTTCAACTGTGTCATGCCTCTGCTTGGGTTTGGGCCCAATCCTGTAGAGACTTTGAGGGATCACAACTGACAATGTGTGTTGGCATCCTTCAGTCTCGGAAGACTATGGTATCGTGTTCTGAATAGTGGTTCTGGAACAGAGTGTCCTCTCCAGTGTGCAAAGCCTGGGTAAAGTAGATATGGAGGATAGACTGTTTCCCATGCAGCAAATCCCCCCTCTCCACGTCACTGAAATGGTCCAATGGAAAGGCAGAAGCCAATACGGTTGGTTCCTGCGGCATCGCAGGAGTTGCCAGAACGTGACTGTGTTCAGCCATGAACTGCCTCAGGGACTCTGGCTCTAGATTTTGCCTCGAGGTTGACTCCTGAAGCCTTTTCCATAACTGGATGTAGCCACAAGGCAGTGGAGGTTTGGGATCAGAGTTTTCCTTCTCTCAGATGAGCTGCCTTCCCAGGCTATGGAGTCCCATCTACCCAGTGGCTGTTTAGTCGCCTCTTATAACAAGTACAGCCAAACTGAGGGCTTATTCTTATCCCCAGCCCCCAGGGGAAAACTGACAATGAGTGACTCATATAACAGTAGCCTCTAATGAGTGTTCAAGTACATTAGAATTGGAAACTGAGAAATCTCCAACACTTTCATACCTTCATAACAGTGTCCATGGAGACTTCATTTTCCATCTTGATCAGATACCAAAAGGTAAATACATCCTCTGTTTTCATCAAATGTTCTCTAGCGCAATCCTCTAGCTGCTAACTTGATCATGTTTGCAATGTCTCTACAGCAGTAACTATATTACATCATAGTACCTTGAATTCTCTAGCAAGTCTCTGGGTGGTTAGGAGACTTCTCAGACTGACAGCTGCTGCTGGGGTAGGATTTTTGCCTTCCAGAACTTCGGTGGGGTCTTTGGCTGACCAAAGCTTTGAGGGTGAGTTTTCTCCAGCAGCAAGGCCTCCTGGGAACTGGCAGGGAATACAAATATCAAGAAGGCATACTTGTATGTTATTAGATCTGGGGAAAAAGTATAGAGCCATCTTGTTAGGAGGAAAAAAACAAACCCAAGCAGTTCTACAGTAACATTTCATTGGTTCAATACTACTTTCCATATTATGGCTCCCCATTCCACCCCCTGTTGCAAGAAGAATGTCAAATAATAGAATCGATGCAAGCCTGCAGGATGTTGGAGGCAGTGGAACATGAATTGGTCCTAGGGTATATGGTCTAAGGGCACATGACACAGCAACTCTGTTCAAGCTAAACAAGTAAGGCTCTGATCAACGCCTGGATGGGAGATCCACTGGGAACTCTGTTGAGTTCCATGGCATAGAAGAAAAGTGAGATGCAAATAAATTCACTGTACCAAAACTTCTAAAGGATCATCAGATTTTTCCGAGTGTCTGCACAGCATGAAAGGATCAGCTCAATCTGATCTAGCTTCCTCCACAAAGACCTGATCCACACTGTCCCAAACACACTATGGACAAGAGTCCTATCCCATCATTTTCATTTACACATACATGCACAAACTCTTCTATATGTGCAATAAACCCTCTACACTGTGGTACACATGCTTACACACCACACACTCCAATAACTTTGCTGCAAAATGCTGCAAAGTTATTGCAATGAAAGGGAGAGGGTTCTTGAGTCATTTTCAGGGAACTGTGAAATAGTGGAATCTATGCATAGTCAGAACAAAAGTTTCCTTTCTTGCTTGCCCAAAAGAATTAGTGGAAGAAATTAGGGCAAAGTTGGATGGGAATTTACTATGCCAAATATTCAAGCAACAAATGGCAATATGCATTAGTATGTATGATGAGGTACATCAATGAGATCCACCAAAAATGGAAGACCAGAATACTTTATAAACCTATGTCTGCAAGAAGGTGCACTTAGCTTTGTATCTGTAGTGAATGGGGAATTAGATGGGCATGTGCAAAAATAAACTTTTTTTAGAAGGGAAATCATTTTTAGAATTAAGGCAAAAGGGATGATACAATGTTTGGCATGCCTCAATTAATTTCCTAAACTGATCTTTGGAAAATTAAGACATCTTCAGTTAAATACTAATATGTATAGTATGATTAATGGAAATGAAGTTAAGAAGAGCATGTTCTGGGGGAAGGATCTTTTCCCAGGGGAACAGTCTCACTCAGGGCCCAACTTTTGTTGCAGATCTAACTTTTTTCAGTGTCTCTCTTTATAACATAAATGACTTCTACACCAAGAACTTTCAGGAAGTGAAGTGATAATAAATTGCAATGAAACAAGGTAGGACCAGACGCAGATTGTTCCCAGTTTCGTGTGTGTGTGTGTGTGTGTGTGTGTGTGTGTGTGTGTGTGTGTGTATTTAAATATTTATTTTGGTGGCTCACAACAATGTGTGTGATAAAAGAAATTGGCTTTGAATTTCTGGTGAACTTGTTGGTCTTATCATTGGGGAAACTTAGGGTGTAGCTGTAGCAAATACTGGGGGGACCCCTACAAATTAATTGACAACATATTGACCACAGCACATTTTTAAATGGAGGAAAAGGAACACTCTCTCCTAACAAAGAAGCATCTGAGGAGAAAAATGCAGGGATGGGCACTCAAGTCAGGTGACTTGAGTCTGAGTCACAAAAACATGTTTTTTGCTGATTTGTGTACTCTTGAGTCAGACGTATCACTGACTTGGGTACTCAGGTTTGAGTCACTGACCTGGAAATGTGCAGATTAGAATCTGTCTGTATCTGGGTGTGCTTGCTTACCTTTTTAACGTGTGAAAGACCTCATGGGGCCATAATTCAGACTGAGCGAGTAGCAGTAGGAAAGTTCCAACCAGGAGGTAGGAAAGGGTTAATGTTTTGAATCAAACAGGAAGCGGGGGGAGGGAGGCAGGAGCTGGCTCTCTTGTCCATGTCTGAAGCAACCAATGATCATTGGACAAAGGATGGGTGGTATTTTTTCCCTCTGGATGAGGGAGGGCAGAAGGAGTAGCCCAAGGATTGGCTGGAGTGGGAAAAACGAGGCAGGGAAGCCAGGAAGCAGTTTCTCATGGCACTGGCCAATTTCTCATGGATCCAGCCATTGTTACCTGGGAGGAAGAAGCCTCACTGAATGATAGGCTCTACTCTTCTGAGTAGAGCTGCAAAGGATTGGGTTGTGCTCTTAACGTAAGCCTCCCAGCTGCTGCCACGCAACCCTTCTCCTGCTTGCCGCTTCTGTCCTCTCCTGCTGTCCATCCTGCCCCCCCTTCCACCTTTCTTTTGGTCTGTGCTCTGGCATGCCTGACCCAAAAAGATACTGACAAGTCAAAATGACTTGGGAATTTCGGGAGGGCGGTGAGTCAGCAAAGGGCTCTAATTAAAACTAGTGCATGTGTTGAGTTGTGGGGGGTAGATACTCAGGATTTGACTCGAGTCTTGTCACAATGCCAAGTTCCCATCCCTGGGAAAAAAGTGGTAATGCATCAAATGACTAAACTATGGAAAGTAATATGGACAAATTGAGACTCACTGGAGAACTGGCATCCATATATCCAGTCCTGGATCAGACGGCATCCCCATGAGAACACAAGTCAGGAAGCATTTAATGTCATAAGAGGATGTATTTGTATAGACAGGTGTACAGTATATGATCATGGTGTAAGTAGGCTAATCTGTCTGTTGGTAGTGAAAAGATGCATGAACTGTTGCACATGCCTCTATATCTTATTATTATGCTAATTTTTTCAATTAATAAAACAATATAAATGAATGAAGTTTAAAAAGATGCAGACTACCCCAGTGGCTTGTGCTAGCTGCAATGGAAAAACAACCACATTTATATCCTGCCTTTCTTCTACCATGGAATTCAAGATACCATGTGGTCTAGTATCATAGCCAAAGTGCCTTTGGGGTTGGAACATGTGTGGTCCATTCCCCTAAACATACCCTATTTCTGCTCTATTTCTAACTTGGATCTTAATAGAAATTTTTGTGTATGCCACATAACAACTATGTTCAATGCCACACCTGGTGATAGTTGAATAATGACTCTACCAACCTAGGGTCTTGAGCTGGTCCATGACCCCCTCATAATAACCTTGAAACACTAAGCTGTGATCCAAGATTTCCCAGTTGATACTCTCTTGGTCACTATGCTATCAGTTCATGCAATTCTGGCATGGGAGGGGAGGTCATTGCCCCCCTGTCTTAACCATTTATTTGCTGGTACAGTGGGTCAGGAAATTAGTTCTCAAAAGGCTATCCTGTCATCTATGCTCTGAATAAATTAGTCTGCCTATGTGCTGTCTGGCAAATTGGCAATTTTGCATTGCTGTGAGATTCTGCAGTTAACAATTTCTTACCACCAGGGGAAAAAGAAAACCCATGACATATATACAGAAAGTCCTAGCCTAGCTCTCTCTATTTTTAAAAAAGATTGATAAAAAGATCCATAGGAGCAACTCTTGTCTTTATTCGAGCACTGCTGTGCTTTTGAATTTTTGTTTCATACAACTGAGAATCATTTGCTTCAGGAAACAATGGGAAGAGACAAAACTAAGTATTATTATTGTGATCATTGCCCATAAAATAAATCCAGTCACTTAGTGACCTTGGCATTGGGTATTTCCTGGGAATTGATGACTGATTAGTGTTAATGGTCCTCAGCTGCTCTTCAGGCCGTGGCTCCTCCTAGCTAGTCATTAATCCACAGGAAATGTCTCAGGTATCGATCCTTACAGCTTAATTAATAAATGCAATGTGTCTTACAGGCTTAGATTTAGAGATGGCCCCTTCTTTTTCCGCTGCTTTGGAGGTGACATTTTTAACCCCAGTCTGTCTTGAAGCATTTTCTTTGGAAGTCTTTGGTTTGCTTTGTTTCTCCAAATTCATCTGTGTGAGGAGTTACAATAAAAAGAATTTCAGCCTTTGCAGGGGAAGAAGAGACAGCAAGCAGTTGGCATTCTTCTGCACTTTTCCAGCTTACAGGGTAATCAGTGGCCCAATCCTATCCTGCCAGCAGAGCGCATGCTCCGCCAGCAGGCCTTCTAGCAGCGATGACACAGAGGGACGCCCACCAGAGCAGGCAAGTCTGGTACAGCAACTGGAGGAGGGCCGGAAGGGGACATAACAAGGCAGGGGGAAGGTGGCTGTAGGGGTGGGGAGTAGGTAGATTGGGCCAGGGAGAGAGGTGGGATTGCCAGCACTGGCATGAGGTGTACCCTATCCCCCATCCTGAGCCTGATTCATTGACATGGGTTAACACATACTTGCTAGGTATCACTAACGCAGGTCCGAGTTGACCCATTGTGCTGCTGGGAATTACACCAGGGAAAGGGGACAAATATCCCCTTACTCTGAGGAGATGCCCAGCAGCTGAAATTCCCCTGTGAGATGCAGTGGAGCCTGCACCAACACTGCTGCATCAGCACAGGGGAATTTAGTTAAGATTGCGCTGTTAATTCATTTTATCCCAAAGTCTTGTATGCCTAAGAAGGCACCATAAGTCAACTTGAACCTGCTGGCACAAGTCTGAGTTGATCTGTGTTGATGGATTAGAGGAGGATGGATCCTCCTGGGAGGAGGATAGGATACTGTGCATGCTGGGGCCGCCAATTCCACCCCTCCCCACCTCGGCACCACACTTACCAGCTCCAGAGGGTGTGGCTCCACACATCGGTGCGAGCAGGAAGGCTCTGGCCTTTGCACCATGGCAAAGTGTTTTATGGCCAATTGCAACAGTGCAAAGTCCTGGTGCGCCAGCAGAGCACGCATCCTGCTGGCATGCCTCTTGAATAGGATTGGGGTCTGAATCTTTAAAATGAAGCAAAACAAGTTTCAAAGAAGGAATAAGTGGCAGGAAAAAGACACTCTAATGACAAAATGTAAGTTGAGTTTTTTGTTGCACAGTCTTAGTGGGGCAGGGCTAGGGAGGAATGGTCATAGGAGGTGCCATGATGCGCTACTGAACTGCAAAATGTACCACTAACCTCGGTGTCAGAGGTAATGGTCGTGTCCAATTGATGGGAGGAGGCAAGGAGGCTGCCCTGTGGAGTCAGTGCAGGGCTTTGCTGGCACTGATGTACAAAAGGAAATGTTGACTGGCAACACGTTTGTCATGTGTTGCAGTGAGAAATGCTGCAAGTACCAAGGTTTCTTCTTCCATACAACTATTAGAGATACAGGAGCTGTGTTCAGCAGGTCACACTAACCATGGAGGAGCTCCACATTGTGTAGTAGCTGGTATACTAGGATCTCATCCTTGTACTATGGTTAATTTTGTACTGTATTAATGACTGCTCATTGTGCATGTGTGTGTGTGTGTGTGTGTGTGTGTGTGTGTGTGTGTGTGTGTGTTAGATAGAAAAGTACCATAGACTTGGACCTCAACAAGTGGGAAACCCTGGCCTCTGAGCGGCCCGCTTGGAGGCAGGCTGTGCAGCATGGCCTTTCCCAGTTTGAAGAGACACTTGGCCAACAGTCTGAGGCAAAGAGGCAAAGAAGGAAGGCCCATAGCCAGGGAGACAGACCAGGGACAGACTGCACTTGCTCCCGGTGTGGAAGGGATTGTCACTCCCGGATTGTCCTTTTCAGCCACACTAGACGCTGTGCCAGAACCACCTTTCAGAGCGCGATACCATAGTCTTTCGAGACTGAAGGTTGCCAACTAAGTCATAGACTTCCTCAATCTTCACTATGGGCTGCCTCTTTAACAGCTCCAAAGCACTGAGAGAGGATGGTGCTGCTGGTCCTCTGGCCTCTCTATCCACCTTTCTCTCCTGTTAGACAGCTTATAGCCTGCTGCTAATTGCTGGGAAAATAAGAGAATGGGCAACACTGAACTCACCACAGATCACCAGATCTTACTGAAAACAATAACCAGAAGCATGAATTGAAGTTGCACTTATTTAGCACCTGTTTCAGTGGTGTTGCTAGAGGAGGTGCGGGCTGCACCTGGTGATGCGCAAGAGGGGATGACACCACTACTAGCCAAAATTGTTAAAATATTGGTATTTTCAAATAAAACTATCATGTTACATATCATTCAATGTGAAATTCCATGCAGAATGCAATGAAACAACCCATGTTAAACTCTTTCTATTCCGTCAAAAGTTATAGCCAAAAAACCAGTGGGGTGAAGCAATGGGGCATCACCATGCCCACTTCCCAGGTTGTTGTCCCACCCACTGCATGGGAGGAGATCCATCATGGGGGTGCACTGGCCTCCTGCACTGGGTGATGCAAACACTCATGATGCTAGTGACCTGTTTCTCTATGTTACAGGGAATAACAGAGACAGCACTAAGGACTACCCAGGACCAGTTCAGTCATGTGGACACAGTTTACCTTAGCAATGGATAGCAGGGAGCAAGGGGACAGTAGATTTGGGGTGCCCTTCATCCTGCGGTTGCCGCCACTTCTCTCCATCCTGTCACAGATGCAAGCTACAGTAATTCACTTCCTTACTATGCTCCGTCATACAGTTTTCCCAAAACAGGATTTCCAGTTTTATGTACTGGGACTGTGCAAATAAAGACAGTCTTGTTCACATGGTCCCTTCTGAATAAAACCAGATGTCCCACTCTTCCTAGTCTGTGAAAACCACATGACGGCGCACAGTAGAGGGCTTTTTTAGAGCACTGCAGCAGTGGTGGAAGGCATGGAGTTGGGCAGTATCCCTGGTTGTGTTGTCTCTGAGGTTACCCTGCATATGTGATTTTTTTCCTATATTATATGAGCCACAGCAAAATGCTTGGTAAACTCTCTCTCTCTCTCTCTCTCTCTCTCATAAATCCAGAAATCCTCCATATATTTAGCCCAAAAAGTAAATTGTAGGGCCCAACTCTAACATATTTTCCAAACGTATAACACCACAGTAACATAAATCAAAGGGGTTTCATGACTTTCAGTTAAAAAGATCCTTTCCTTTTTCTTTTCTTCCAAACAGCTTTTCCTACCCTGAATCTCATGTCAATATTGTACAGAAAATATTCCATGCAGTATCAAGGAAAGTTGCTGCTAAAAATTTTCCCAGCTAAGACAGAATTATTATTATTATTATTATTATTATTATTATTATTATTATTATTATTATTATTATTATTATTTGGTGGGAGCATAAACCAGAAAAAGTAACAGAAAATGAGAGATGAAGATCTTGTGGGATTTTCGAATACAAACTGATAAAGTTTTGGCACACAATACACCACAGTAGTAGAAAAAAAATAAAGTGACCATCATCAATATAGCAATAACTGGCGTTAGTAGAATTTACAAAAAAGAACATGAAAAAATTAGTAAATATCAGGATTTAAAAATTGAAATTCAAAGATTATGGCACAAACCAGCAGTGGTTATCCCAGTGGTGATTGGTACACTGGGTGCAGTTCCAAAAATGCTTGAACTGCATTTAAAACATCTGAATGTTGACAAAATTACTATCAGTCAGATTCAAAAAGCTACCCTGCTTGGTTCAGCACACATAATTCGCAAATATATTCAGGCCAGGTGGGGCCTGACTAGTGATTAATGCAAAGTCCAGCTAAAGAACGGGCCACTGTGATATGCAAGATGGTGGTGGTGGTGGTGGTGATGATGATGATGATGATGATAGTCTAGATATTATTATCTGATATGCAAGAAATAATAGTCTAGCAAAGCACTTCACTTGTATTATCTTGATGCAAATCTTACAGCAATCCTGGGAAATTAGCACTGTATTATTATCTCCATGCTGCAACCAGGGAGTGCAGGCTGAGAGGGAGGGGCTTGGCCAAGGCCACCCAATGTGTTCACATAGCAGGGGCAAGGCTTGCATTGGGGGAATCCTAAGTCACAACTCATACCTAAGTATTTCTTCAGTAGCTTCTCTTCAAGACGGCTCAGGCTCTTTTGCACAGTGGACGCTAAGTATTAACCCACGTTAAAATGCAGCTGCTTCCAGTTGAAATGAGGCTTTCCAGCAGGTACAAAACAGGTTGCTAGCACTCCACCAGCTATTTATTTTAACTCTACTGTTGACTTACCCTGTCAGCTCTCCATAAATCCAGAGGTAAATAAGACGGGTGTTTCTTTTTTTTTAATGGAGGAGGAGGCTAGAAAGAGAGGAGAAATCATTGCATTGAATCAGTTTTGTTCCCCATAATCCTACTGCTCAAACAACATTCTCCCCCTCCCCAAATATAACTGCTGCCCAGTGTCCTTCCTGCAAAGTTCTAGTCCTCACAGCATAAACTCGGTACTATAGACATATATTCTTGAGAGCTTTGGGCTTGTGTGCTTGGTGAGTCAGTAACAGTGAGACAGGGAGACACGGAACAAACCAGTTCACTGTGTCTACTTCCTTGGTTATGTAATAATAGCACAATGATGTTTGACTAAATGAACTCCTACTATGTATTGTACCCAAAAGAATAAATGAATTTGGATTTGTTCAGCTCATCACTTGCCAGAGCTTAAAAAGTTCAGTTTCTGAGCATAGTCAAGACACTTGGGTTGACCAGTAAAGTCCAATGCAGCTTAGTACCAGACGGAACTCTTGCCGCCACATCAACCTGCCTTCCTCTGACATCATCTTGAGTCCACTGAAGGGCAGGTGCCGGGGACAGGTGCTCCCACCATCTAAGGTCAAGTGGCAAATGCAGAAAGGACCATTTGAGTTGCGGTACCCCATCTGTCTCCAGAGAGCCTTGGAATAGCTCTGGGAGGCATGGGAGGGGGTACATTGCCCTAGTTACCACACCTTGAGGGAGTGCCTTAGAGACCTCTGAAAAGCACTTCTGGTTTTCAGCGAAGGTACCCAGCGGGGAATTATTAAACATTTTGGGGGGTGGTTAAAAATTTTTGTGCCCTCAGGAGCCAGATGTCTTAGCTACACCACTTCTACTGTTATGCCACTATTACACCACTTCTTCTGAGCTAGAACAATGGCTCATCTAGCTTAATACTTGCAACACTGACTGGCTGTGGCTTTCCAGGGTTTTAGACAAGGATCTTTCCCAGGCTGTACCTGGAGATTCCAGGGGCTGAATCTGGGACTTTCTGCAAACAAAGTAGGTGCTTTTCTCCTGAGCTACACTATTATGCCCTAAGTTGTCTGGTTCCTAGCTAGCTGTACTTTCTGTGCCAGGTGAAAAAAAAATTTTTTTATTGGCCCAGACCTTTGTATGCTTTAATTGTGCTACTGTAGTTTACATTGCTGTGATAGTTTTGTGCCTTTACTGTATCCTTTCCATTGTATTCTCCCTGAGAAACCTCTTGAAAGTTGGTATATAAATATCATCACTCAATCAAGTGTCAGTATATGAACTTTCAAAGTGAGGTACTGGTTGGACAGTGCAACAATCCTATGCATGTTTATGCCAGTGTTAAGGCCCACTGAGTTCAGTGGGGCTTACTTCCAATTAAGTGAGGATGGAATTGCATTCTTTGGCTCCTGCCTGCCTGCAGTTCGGGAAATGAATGTTCTTTGATCCTAAGATCTTTAGAGATCATAAATTTGTAATATCAAAGCCAAGTCAAGCCAAGGATTGCCAAATTTGTTCTTGCCTTGATTCTTTGCCTTTAAGACCAGCTTGCCAAGCAGAACATAAGCAAGCAAAGGTTTTCCAATCACTGTCTTCAGGCTAGGAAAACCTGCTAAATTTCTACATGTCGGGCCACTGTTAAAGGCATGGATAAAATAGGCAATGAACACAAGAGAGCTTCTTGGGGGAAAAAATCCAGCTGGGACCTGTTAATCAGCACTGTTCCCAATATTCACTTCAACATCCAGACAACACCCCTTAGAAGAAGGTCCTGATGTACACCGTTTTACCGTCATTAGCATATTCAATAACTTAGCACCTTCACGTTTTAGCAAGGGTTAGTTCTCCTTAATCTTCACATCTCTCCCACGTGTATCTCTTTCCTTTGTCAACAACTGGCTTTGTGCAGCAGGTTCCATATATTTTAAATCAAGCACGTTCCCCAGATGCATTTCCATGTAAAGTCTAAAATTCCCAATTTGGTTCCCTATCTTGAGTAGTGAACTAAATTATTTTCATGAGCCCTTCAGGGCATATTGTCAGCACAGGCTTACTGCAGTTATGCACCATATCCCAACCATTAATATCGCTTCCAAATATAGCGTATTGACAAGGTACCTGGTACAGTGTAAATCCTAGGGACATTTGATCCAGATCATTAAAACCGAGTGAAGGAAGCAAAGAACAGATCAGGTTACTAATTCAAACAAGCAATGAATTATTCATTCCATTATTAATTCGACAGGCCTCCAGCTATTTTTTCCCCTCTCAGATAGGCTGCATTGAGTATACTTTTGCTATCTCCTGGCACTAGGTCCATTTGTCTCTTCATAGCTGTGTCAAAGGATGCAGCAGATGCTTCTCAAACACCTTATGGTAATAACATTCCTGTGCATAGCTAATGGGATAAACACCAAGAAAGGTAAGGTAAAGTGGGGGAGCGGCTGTGTTTTGGGTGAGTTTGTGAAATCTTGTATGCTTTTATTTGGAATCTCTTGGCTTGGCTTTCCATAGCTGCCTGGGGTACTTGCCTTAAATCATTCACTCTCATGGGGCAATTGTGGTGTTGCTATGTACCGATGATGCTTCTGTCGCAGTTCTTTCAGGAGTTTGCTCAGCTTCTGCTGGAACCTAGGGCTTATACACTTGTCAGTGTAGCCTTACATGCCCCAAGCTAGAGATCCATGCGCAATCAGATCATATGGGCTGCCTTGAATTCATGCAAGGAAAGGAATGGCCATAAGCACACAAAGGAAATGTGCATGCGGATCAGCTTCCTCAACTGGAGCCAATGGAGAAGTTCTGTTTGTGCATTGGAGATCTCATGTCCACAAGAATACTCTGGATCAGGTGGACAAATTGAAAGTGTTAAGCCACTGGCTCCAGAATATTCCTCCAGCAAAATAAGTGATTTGAAGAATGAGGCCAAGGAAGTATTGGTTTCAATACAGCTACGGACAAAAAGATGTGATTGTTTGGCTTAGAGCCAGCTTTATAGCAGTGCATCTACACATAATGTTTTTTCATTGATTTTTCTTTGGATTTATTGCCGTAGGCATGTAAACAGGCCGTGGATAACAAGCAGGCCCAGTTGAGTATGGCTAAAGGGCTTGGTGAAAAGCTGAATGCATGGAAAAAAACAACCCTCTTCTTATGCTCCAGTCTGTGCAAGCAATTAAGATGCAGAGGAGAGTGAAATTGTGCCCACTGGCCCCACCCCCTTTGTCTGCATTGTGCAAAAGGTTTGGTGTGTGTATATAATTGTATACATGTGAGGTCTGTTCTCACACAACCAGGAACCCTTTTCGTGCAATGGTTCCAACTTACGCATTCAGATCCTGTGTGCATACAGTTGTATGTATGTATTGCTCACTTTCACATATCATTGAGGATGTGGAGGCCAGCAGAACACAAATTGGGAGCAATGAATTCAAGACTGCTGCGACTATGTAGGGAGGGTGGAGAATCCCTTCCTGCTGCAGTTATTAGGATTTTTGTTTTCCAGTCTGCTCAATCCCAGAAATTCTGGATGCTTTCTGTAAATGTAAAACATGCAAAATGCCAAACGAGGGCTAGCAAAATGGAGAATATGACATTGCCATTTGATATGTGTTGGGTGACAATCTGGACATACACCAAGGCTTTCTCAAGTCTGGTTCAGCATAACACAAATTGATTTCAATTTGGGGAAAGTTAAATGAATTAAATGAATGCGGTCAAAAAATATATGGGAGACCCACATTATAATAGGCTCATTGAAAGTACTGAGGACAAAAACCACATTAAGAAAGAAACTTTGCTGTGGTGAAATTAAAAAAGTACACCATGCCATGCATAGACTGTCCTTCAACAGTCACTGTGGGTTCTGGACTAATACATTTTCTGGATTGCTTTTCAAACATTTGTTTTCTATAGGCATTAAATGTGGTGGGGTTCTCTCAGCACCCCATGGCAATGTCTCAAGCCCCAATTTCCCCGGACTCTACCCCTACAACACAGACTGCATGTGGCTCATAGTAGTAACTGAAGGGTCTTCTGTTCTGCTCACCTTTCATCACTTTGACTTGGAATACCACGATAGCTGTGAATTTGACTACGTCATGATCTACAACGGGATCTCAGGAGACCAAGGAAATCTCCTGGGCAAATTCTGTGGCACCAGTTTTCCACCACCATTTACATCGTCTTGGAATGTCATGACTATAATCTTTCACTCGGATAACCACGTGGCCAGCCAAGGATTCTCTGCAGTGTACCAAAAAGGTTAGAATTGTTTTCAGGTGGATTTTCCTAAAAAGTTGGTCTGTCATGCACAGGTAAACCCAGTGCCGTCTTGTAAGTTCAGGGCCCTAAGGGGGAGGGGTAATAAACCTTCATGAGAATAGGATTTTAGTGGGCAGAAGGCGAAGATGTCTTATCTAGTCAATTGACAGCTGCTTTCAGGGTTGGCTCAAGATCTCAGGAGGTTGGCCATATGTCACCCTCCCTTATTCATCAGTGTGTCAGCTGTCCCTGCTTCAACTTCCTCCTTCTGTTCACAGCCTTTGAAGAGGGGAATGGAGCAGGAGAGGAAGTGTGAAGGAGAGGGGACTGGTGGGCTGAAGCAAGACATCTCTCTAACATGTTAGCTTCCCATAGGAAACTGGGATTTTTTTTCATGTTGGAAAGCATTTAATCGCAGGATTTCCCCACCTGCAGTCTAATGTGTGCAGCCCCATGAAGGACTGTACTGTAATGCAATATTTACAGTGTCTGAAATGTAGGCTGTTTCCTTATATTGATGGAATGGGTTGGGACAACAAAACTGATGCAATGCTGTGGCTTGGTCACACTTCACAACACACACACACACACACACACACACATTCTTATTTATTTAATATTTTTATGACCTGCCTTTCAGATCCACAAGTCAGCTTATGCGACATAATAAAAACACAATGAGGTCCCGGATTGCTATCATTGGGTTATTGCCAAGAGTCCACTGCAGTGCCCACTTCTGAGTTCTGAAATGTTGCTTACCAATCACTTTTGGAGACTTGTTTCCAGAGTGTTTGGAGGCTTTCGCTAAGACCTTATTTCAAAGCAGCTAAAATGGTTCGTATTAAACTGTGCTCCAGTCCATCCATGGCAGCCATTTTCAACCACTGTGCCGTGGCACACTGGTGTGCCGTGAGTGGTCTGCAGGCATGTTGCTGGAGTTTGGGGGAGGATCATTTGTTAGTAAGGCCGCTGGGGGATGCAAGCTCCTGCTGTCAGTGTGGTGTGCCTTGTCAGTGGTCAAAAATCTGATGGTGTGCCTTGACAGTTTTAGTGCCTTGTCAGTGTGTCATGAGATGAAAAAGGTTGAAAATCACTGATCCATGGCATCATGAGATAGTCCAGTTTTATTGTGTTTACTCTCAGTAATTTCAAGAAAAAATGCATTTAATTTACAAGTGTAAATGTTTTGGGTTTGGTTTTGTTTTCCTGTCAAGGGTGTTTTCTGAACACTCAGGTAGAGAGCTCTAGGAGTAGTATGGATTATTTCTGGCCCAGGGACAGGCAGCAACAAGAAAGGGTTTGCAAGCTTAATGCTGCACATTTATTGCTTCTTTGTGAATGCCTTGGCATAATTGGAAGCAGAAATTGACCTAACAATGGGAACCCAAGCTGTGATCTGCAAGCCATTTACTTCAGAGTAAAAACAGTTTATTTCAGTGAGACTACTCCAGAGTAAGTCATTTGAGGATGCTAGTCTCTGTCAGTAAGTGAGCACAAAAGCCAGTGGTTTTTGTTAACAGAGTTTTGCTGTCGAAAATGATGGTGGCTGACCTCCATGTCATGCAGTATTTCTCAAACTCTGTGAACTTGTACTGGCTCTTCCAGGCCTCTCCAAACCGGGAAGTCTCACTGGGGATAGTGTTTGTTCCCTTGCCCTGGAGGAAGACCAAGCAGTCACTATAGGGCTGGTGCAGGAATGTGCAGCCCCTTGTTGGCAGATCAGGCCCGGAAAGGGATAGGATCTAGCTGCAGCCTCTGCTGCTGTCCTGCCCCCTCCTGCGTAGGGGCTGTCCACACTCGCCACCACGCTACCCTCCCGGCCCTGCTTCACCCTGTTCCTGCCAACCCCTGCCCTGCCCCCATCCCTGAATGCCTCCCCATGCTTTACGTCATTTTGCGACAGCCATTGCCAGGGCCACATGCCAAAGACCGGTGCTATGGCCCTGGAGGATTTCTTCATTAGAGTGCTTTCTTCTCCTGTTTTCATGTCTTTCTTTTCTCCATGTCTTCCTATTTTAAAACTTAAAGATTTAGCTCATTGTATCCCTAACTCTTGAAATGGGCTGCAATAGTTTATATCAAATGTATAAAAACTGAAAAATGAAATTTTAAAAATCACAGATAAATATAAAATATACCTTACAGTGCTATCCTCTGCTTAGTGACTCAGAAGTAAGTCCCATGATTAGGATGACTTCGCCTCAGGTAAACTTGCATGAGATTGTAACATGAGCTACATATTGTCTCTCAGGTAGCCCTGGGGAAGGACATTGACCTGGTCCTAGACATTAACTTAGGTCCCAGGCACATGTCTTGGTTTGCTGAGCTGAGGCTTTTTGGTTAACCTCCTTTGACAAAAGTTTCAAGAGCAGCACCTGACTACTTCTGCTAAGGACATCTCCATCCCTGTTGAAGAAGTCCCTGAACTTTGCTTTCCCCCATTCCCCCTTGACTACAATCCTGAAGCTTACTAGCCAATTTGAGGTCTCTCTCTCTCTCTCTCTCTCTCTCTCTCTCTCTCTCAACCTAACCTTTTCACAGGGTTGTTGCAGAACGAAAAGGGATAAGCTACATGCAGTCAGGGTGTGTCTTATGCATAGGTTAGGTTCTGAAATCAGCCTGTAAGGCGAGAATTGCATATAGATAAAGTTACTCTTAAATTATAAATTCTGTAATTATAAAATCTTAAAAATGTGTACTATATGTACTATCTCTTTAAAAGCTAAAATCACACTCCAAGAGACATGAGGAAACCTAGACAATTGAGGGAACAGCAGATTCATTCTCCCATCTCACACTTATTCCTGGACATATGCTCAGTGAGTGGGTGGCATCACCCACACTATTTAAACTCTCCAAGTGCGTTTACTTGAATTCACACAGGTTAAATGCATGTATGATGCAACCTGGTTGTACATTGCTTCTCAAACACTTCAGAAGAAGCATGGGATATACACATGAGTTATAACATTTCCAATTGTGCACGGAAATACTATACTTTTGCACTACTGTAATACAGTGCATTCTATTGGGACTATCAAAGAAGATTTGGCTCATCTGAAGTTGGGCTCTTAGAGTTCTCCAAAATGTCACCTTGCTTTTGTCACTGGATGAACTGAAGCAGAGGGCACTTTTCCCTACAAAAGAACTCTTTCCTTTCTACATTTGGAGGATTAGGGTACAGCTACACTCTACACCCAGTTGTTAAAGTCTTTGTTTCCATTAGTGACTCACAGAGTCCACACACAACACACACATAAACACACAGGGCTGTGGGCAGGGGTAACAAGAGGTAAATGTGAACAACTACAGTTAAGTCTACTGGATTGCAACTGTGGGTGAAGAAACGATCAAAGGTCATTTGAACCAGCATTTTGGTAAATCTTGATTCTTGTACTTCATTATGATCAGGTTCTTAATGATTTGATTTATTTAATATTTCCTTGTATGATAATACATGTTATCTGCATATTCAGCAGTTTCTCTTGCTACATTATTTTTAGCAATTTTTTTTTTCTGGAATGCCTTCAGCTTGCACTCCATGATGTGGTCTATTAGGAGTGTTAGTGCAATGGAAGCTCACTGAGGTGCACACAGCCCTCATCCTCTATTTAGCTTCTCTTGTTTTGGTTCTCTTTTTTATTTGGAGAGATACCATAAGCATGGGAGTCTGGGTACAACCATTTCTGACACCTTTCAGAATTCTAAGCGAACCTCATGTTTTTTACAACCTGTTCTACTTTCTTGCTTCCAGATGTTTGTGGGGGTGTGCTCACCGGCCTCTCCGGATCAATAACAAGCCCCGATTACCCAGAGAACTACCCCAACAATGCTGAATGCCATTGGGTCATCCAGGCAACTTCAAATTCTATCATCAAGCTGATTTTTGTTGACTTCCAGATGGAAAACAATGAACAGTGCAATTTTGATTATGTGGCTATCTTTGATGGGCCTACCATGGGGGATGCACTTCTCAGTCACTACTGTGGGAATGTGAAGCCTCCAGACACAGTTTCCTCCACACATAAACTGCTGGTTGTGTTCAAGTCAGACTTTAATATAGCAGGCCGAGGCTTCAAGGCGTATTTCTTTTCAGGTACAGTAGAAAGTTCTATGTTTATGATATGCCAAGGGTAAGTGATAAGTATGAAACATTCTGTGGCATGCCCATTAGCACAGGAGGTCAGTCTGAGAAAAAGGAGAGAGAAAGAGAGATCTACTGCCCTTCCCACAAAGCAGTTGCTTTTGCAATTGAGAGAGAAATTCTGACCTTTCTAAAGTAAACTAATGGCATTGCTTGCACTGGAGTTAAGATTTTACTCTTTGAAGCTATTATGATTTTTAAACTTCTATGATGCATTCCTAATCAATGAGATTCATACAAAACTAGCCCCAGGCAACATTGGATCAGAGTCTAATGTACATTTAAAATCTATTGAAGTCTTTTTGCAAGCTGACCATGCCTTCTCAATGTCAAGCCACATCCTGAGATTCACCACATGCCGGAGAACTTTAACTTTTGATTACTCTCCAAAGCTGAGATCTCACCACACTGACGCCTACTCAGAAGGAAAGTGCACCCCAGAAAATGGTGTGACAAAATAACATTGTGACAACTTTGCTACATCCACAATGAGCAAGGGAATTAAGACAAAGGGGCAAACTACACTTTCAGGATACCTTGTTGGCATCCTTCAGTCTAAGAAGACTCTGGTATCGCACTCTGAATAGTGTTCTGGAACAGAGTGTCCTCTCCAGTGCACGAAGCCTGGGTAAAGTAGGTATGGAGGATAGGTTGTTTCCCATGCAGCAAATCCCCCCTCTCCACGTCGCTGGAATGGTCCAATGGAAAGGCAGAAGCCAATACGGTTGGTTCCAGCAACGTCGCAGGAGTTGCCAGAACGTGACTGTGTTCAGCCATGAACTGCCTCAGGGACTCCGGCTCCTGATTTTGCCTCGAGGTTGACTCCTGAAGCCTTTTCCATAACTGGATGTAGCCACAAGGCAGTGGAGGTTTGGGATCAGAGTTTTCCTTCTCTCAGATGAGCTGCCTTCCCAGGCTAACAAATCCCATCTACCCGGTGGCTGTTCAGTCGCCTCTTACGACAAGTACAGCCAAACTGAGGGCCTATTATTATCCCCAGCCCTCAGGGGACACTTTCAGGATAAAGAAAGTGGTAATGTATTTGTATGCTGCCTCACATAAAAAAACCTCCCTAACTAAAGAAAGCTAGCAAGTAAGCGAGAAGCATTGTAGTTTAGTCTATTCTCTGAGAGTTAACTTTCTATGGACAGGAAGTTTTTTTGTTCACCTTCTCCATGAAGTGGTACAGTCCTAGGAAGACTGTACTATGCACATTGTCCCATAAAGAGTCAATTGGCTCCCATCAAATGGAGTTTCTGTCACAGGATCTAAATACGTCTCTCTTTGGTCAGATGTTGAAGAGTGTGAAACACGCTTCAAGCATTCACTCAGTGGTTCTTTCTGACATAAAACAGCTTATCTGGTGCATGTTGTATCTCCAGCAGTTGCACAACCTGGAATGCCACCTGATGCTGCCTCAGGTCCACAGGCTCTGCACATTTTTTTTAAAGCAGCTGCTTCCTGCACTTCCGGTGTGGTTTCTTCACTTGTGGAAGTGCAGGACTTCCATGTTTGATTTAAAGGGACAAAGGAGCTCCTTAGTTTGCAGTCTCTGTAAATCAAACCAGAAGTCTGAAGAAAATGCTGAGGAGCAAGGTGATCCACTCTTTGCTGGTTTTTAGTGGGCACAGAGTGGATCTGTGCAGGTCATGTCCACAGCAGACTGGAGGGAGGCTTATAAGATGGCAGACTCAGGGTGAAGGGTTTCCCTTTCCCCAATCTGCTGCTCTCTCCCCCTCTTCAATTTGCCACTGATACAATCCACATCACCTTGCCTAATGGATGGGCTGCCCATGAGTATCTCAAAAACAGCACTGGTGCTAGGTTGCTGGAAGCCCTGGGGGAAAGACTGCACTGGGCTCCCTCAGAGGTGCATTGGGTGCTGCCACTGCCACCATTATTGAGGAACCAGGGGTTGGTTCTGCCAGGTGGCTCCTCTAACAAGCCTCGGCCCTTGACCAGTGCTCAACCTGTCCACTGTCTCACACCACTCCTGAACCAGGAGCAATGTGGGCAAAAGATAAACGGCACTCTTGACATCATGCAGTTACAGACTGTGGCTTACATCTTGTGCCACGTGCATCAGCATGCATCTAATGTTTAATTGACCCATAGCATGGTGCAAACTGCATTGGCACACACTCAATATCAAACCGTCTGATGGTATTGTGGTCATACAGGCAAAGGCTTATATAGCTGCCGCTCAGTACCAGCTCTTCCAATGGGGACAGCTTTCTGGGCCCAGTTATTGTTCATTTTGGGCCACCACTTGGTGGCTGGTCCTTCAGCCTTACAGCCAAGGCTGGGTGGAGCTAAGGCGCAGTGGCATTTTTCACTGACAAGGGGAGCAAGATGCTCTTAGGAATTTCATTAGCACTACAAGAAATCAAAGTGAATGTTTTGGCTGCTTGACTTGTATCACATTCCCTTTCTTCTGTCACCAGGTGCATGTCAGGAGGTATTCACAGCCGTCAAAGGGAATTTCTCCAGCCCTCAATATCCCAGCCTGTACCCCAATAATATCAAGTGTCTCTGGACCATCCAGCTGCCCCCAGGATATCGAATCAAAGTCTTCTTCCTGGACTTGGATCTGGAGGGGCGGAACAGCCTGACAGATGGCTGTGATTATGACCATCTGGCTGTGTTTGATGGAGGCACTGAGAAGGCGTCTCTGCTAGGGAAGTGGTGTGGGAGAGAAATGCCGTCTCCGATTATATCCAGCAGAAACAAACTGCTATTGGTCCTTCATACAGACCGGAACACAGCCAACCGAGGATTCTCAGTTGCATACGTTGGAGGTAAGGCACTTTGATCTCTTTCACCTAGTTTTTCTGCAGCACATAATTTTTTCCCCCCTTTTCAGTCTTTATGAGCTAGAGAAAAGCACAAGTTTTCGGGTACATATTGTGAGAAACATGCTGTGAGTTCTACATGTTATGTGCCTGTTACAAGTTAGAAGGTGTATGTGCATTGACAGCATGGCATGCAAACTATATAACAATGCAAAACAATAACCACTGTGATCAATATTTTGCAATTTGTGCGCAATGTCCTAACACTACCCCTGGTCTACAAGCTTCCTGTACCTTGGACTTTATTTCATGCAAAGGAGGGCACTTTGGGCTCAATCCTATCTAACATTCCAGTACTGATGCAGCTGTGCCAATGAGATGTGTGCTGCATCCTGTGGTGGCGGGGCACAGTGGGGCACAGAGGTGGGGCACAGAGGCCTCCTCAATGTAAAGGAACATTTGTTCCCTTACCTTGGGACAGCATTGCGGCTACATTGGCACTGTAAGGTAGGATAGGACTGGATCCTTTGTCACATGCAAGCTATTTAATAAGGTGCATAATTTAAAAACAGGCTCTGAAATACCTACTTGTCTCTTTTATTTTGACCGTACCAAGGCCCCAATCCTATTCCCTGTCAACAGTGCCAATGGAGCTGCTCCAAAAAGGCACGTGCTGCATGCAGCAGTGGAGGGGCCACCTCCCCCTGAGGGCAAAGGGAGGTAAGTAAAAACATTTATACTTACCTCTGCATAAGCCCGAGGCTGCTTTTGGGTCTCCTCAGACATATACCACCTCTTTTGGTGGTCTATGTCCAAGGAAAGAAAGGAGGCAGGGAGGTCTGAAATGGAGGTGATAAGATTCAGTATGCACCATTGGCACCAGATCCATCCCTCTTGCCCCCGTCCCTGCCCAGTTACACCCACGTCCTCTCACTCCCTCCCCCTTCCCTCCCACTCACTCCCCCACCACTGACTTATCAAGTCCAGCATGCACAGCTGCTACCTCTTCTGGCAGTGTTCACAGAATGGGCACCAACACTGTGTGCACCATTGGTGGCCATTTTACAACAGCGGAAGACTGTTCTGCTGTCGTAAAGCTCCTCCTCCTGACCCCTCCTCTTGACAGCCCAGTCCTGGAGAGGACTGGGCTGAAAATGATCTTGATCTCCTGAGCAAATGGAGTATGGCCCGTTTGGATGAACAGAGAATGAACAAACCATTTCTCTCTGTGCAGCCAAATTTTACTTTGCCATTTACTTACAGTATTGTTTGCTTCTTGTATTATATTGTCTTTCTAAATTAAGATGAACATGATAAACTTTGCAGAAGGCCAGCTGCACATCAATTAAAATTATATCTCTCATTTAAGAAATCAAGACTTATTTGCTCTGCAGCTAATCTTCTGCAATACATTTGCTCTGTCTTGTCACACTTTGGTTTGTATTGTATCAGCTGAACCCTCGTGGCCTAACATGTAGATGGTCATGCCTTTGGTAGGTTTGGGCATTTTAAAAAGAAGTTATTTCCTGTTCAGTAGTTTCGATGTATTAAGTGTTGGGAAGTATGTGCTTCTTTCTAAGGTTTCTTGCAGTTGTGATAAACACGAGAAACTTTGTAAGAACTGAAATGCTAGGAAAGGACTGTAAAGATCTGACTCTTTTGCCAGCTAAGAAAAAAAAAACAACAGGTAGATTTGCAAAAGATCAGTTGCAAATTAATGAAGGTTACAACTGAAAACCACAACCAAGCAAATGCATATGTCCATTGCTCATTTTTATGTGTGAAAATATAAATTGTCCCAGGTTCTAATTTTTATCATAAATTAAAGAATGTGAGCCAATCAGAGTGCTTGGCTTCAACTTTACTTTTGACCTATGAACTGCAAAAGTCATCTGAGACTCATAAATCTCACTGTTGATGAGACTGCAAGACATGGTACACGCATTACAAGCATATCTCTCTCTCTCTCTCTCTCTCTCTCTCTCTCTCTCTCTCTCTCTCTCTCTCTCTTTCTCGCAATGTATGAACAAGTATTGGCTTTTTCTGCTTTTTGGATCAGTTCCACATAGGCAGATTCCATGTACATGTAGACAAATGCATTATTCTAGCAACCACTGTGTATAGAAAAAGTTTAGAAATGTCAAAAACAGTAGAAAGATCATGCTCATTTTTTGTCAGCCTTCACTTCCATACCCCAAAAGCTGGACAGAGCACATCATTTTCTGCACTTTAGGTGATAACCTATGGGTGAGGGATGACTCATCATATTCTCTCACAGGCATTCCTCCCCACCTATTTATAAAAGTACTAACAGAAAGTACAAGGTTTACATGTGTTTGCAGAAATGGCTTGCACCGCATACCTGTTGTCTTTGCTCTGGGCCAATTGTCAACACGAGGAGTGACCTTTTGTGTTGGGTATTAGGAAATGAAAAGCAGGGGAGAGCTGCACCTTCCCTTTGATAGTGGTGTAGCTAAGGTAGTGTTGGGGTTGTGATTACAAATCTAATTTATTCAGAGATTTCTCATTGAGCCATGATAAATGAACTCTGAGTACAAAAGGATGATAGAGCTTCCCAAACACTGAACTTTTGTGCTACTGTATGAGCATAGCTTCCCAAAATCACGTGTAGGAACAACTGTGGTAGTGATGGTAGTCTCCAGGGACAACGTTTGTGAGGGAACTCTTTGAGGCTCTGCACTGTGATAAATATTAGAAGCTTGACTATGGCCAATGAACTGACCAGTTTGTTCCAATCAATATGCGGAATTCAACCTTCATTCAAAGTTTTCAGGCCCTTGTGGGCCCTTTAGGGTCATCAGATCACAATGTGCCAGCCACAATGAAGCCAAACTGGCAGGATTCCTCAACCTTTAAAGCAGTATCTGAATTACATGTGAAGGGGGGCAATTCCACACAATTATTAAAACTAGAACGACATGCCAGGAGACAGGCACATGGGTGGGAATGATTCAGCGGTCTCATCCGAACCAGTCCTCAAAGGAAGGAATGAAGACTCATTAAAGGGAAGTAACAGGCCCAGCCCAAGAGGAAATGGTGCCTGATGCACTGCAGAAATTCTGCTGCCTCCTCATCACTGCAAACAGTCCCCATGCCTCTACCTTTTCCCCCTGGTTCAGTTTAGAAGTGAAAGAGGTGGAGGCAGAGAAAGCCATGAGAAGGAGAAGTGGCAGTGCTTCTTCCAGCTTCTTCTGCCCTGCTCTGTTTAAAAATACACAGTGGTAGATTGTGGAGGAAGAGGTAAGGAGACAAATGGGGGCCAACAGAGGTGGCCGATGGGCATTGGATGCCACTTGTACACACCTACCACTTGAGGCAGCCCTCCTTACCTCGGTTCATGGATGGGCTGGCCCTGGGAAGTAGGCAGGCAGAAGAAGGGAAAAGTGGCGAAACTGCAGACTTGTGGAAAACCACTACAAAGTTCAGACTAGGGTTGCCAACCCTCCAGAATTGATCTGGATTCTCCATTGACTACTGAAACAATCCTGGAGATTTGAACAAGGCATCTTGGTTTAACAACAAAATATCATATTCTTTTCAATATGTCAGAAAAAAAACAAATCTTGAGGAATAACCAGTCAGAATTGGCAATCCTAGTTCAGATCCACAGTGAAATTATCACAAGAGATCCACTAGACTCCAATCCTAAATCCTAGTTACACTGCTAGGGGTTACAATCCTAGGTAACACTGCACTAGGGGTGGAAGGGAAGTGGGGAGGGGGGAACAGGTGGTGGGTGGAAGAAGGGGGAGGTGATGGGGCAAGGAGGAGGACAAATTAGGCCTGGGAAGAGGGTTGGTTCAATGGCAGCAGTACCTACTGAATCCTAACCCCCTACCCAAGCCCAATGCATCTTCATGGGACCACACAGACTTGTGCCAGCGACATTGCTGGCACAGGTTCAAGTTGACTCATGGGCACTGTTATGTATGCAAGTTATGCAGGATTGAAATCCTGCATAACTGATTGGCCCAGAGTTATTGCTGGCCAATTGGGTGATGGATCGAAATCCTACCATCCGATTGGCCCTCTAGTTAATGTTTCAACTGTACCAATCATGGGAAGTCTGGGCGGAGCTAAAGGATATAAAAGCCAGGGGTGTTTGCCTTGTGTCAGATTCATTCAGATTCATTGCCAGGTCCTGTTCTGAAGATGTAATAAACATTTTGAGCTGTTATCTCTATGTCTTCCTTTATTCGCATGGACCCACCATATAACACTGGCGACGAGGATGGGATTTGATTCCTCCATGCTTAACAACGCTAGGGCCAAGAGCTGATTTGCTTAGAGCTGATCCATCACTGGGGAATTGTTGCCCCAGACAAAGAAAGAAAGACCTGCTTCCATAAGCCTGCTGAGCTGCCACGATGACCACCTAAGGTCACATGGAGGAATTTGATCCACTGTCCCCAGAGCTATGGAACACTTATGCAGAACGTCTTGAGTTCTTCCTTGAAGCCAACACAGTCAAAGATGCCGCCCTAAAGCAGGCCACCTTGCTCAGCGTCTGTGGCTCTGCCACTTTTGAAATCACCCAGAATCTCGTGGCACCAGCAGAATTAAGGGCTACCAGTTATAAGAACATCACAGCCCTCCTGAAGAATCACTTCTTGCCCCAGCCATCCTGTATTGCACGCTGCCATGCCTTCTACAAGCGAGATCAGGCTGCCAGTGAGTCTGTTCCAGCTTACATGTCCGTGCTTCGTCATCTTGCACGAAGAAGTGAATTATAAGACCTGGAAGAAATGCTTCTCGACTGGTTCGTATGCGGCCTCCAGGATGAAAGGATTCAGAGGAAGCTCTTCGCGAAGGAAGAGCTGACCTTTCAAGAGGCTATCAAGGAGGTGCTGGCGTTTGAAAAAGCAGAAGCAGCAGCAAGGGAGATTCGTGCCTCTCACAGCCCAGCCACAACTCAAAAAGCTGAGGCAATTCACCATGAGGATGCAGCCTCAGACCGTTTGGAAGAAGGGGAGGTGCTACGAATTAATCGAGGTATGTTGAGATGCAATGATTGCCAGGAACCACAAGCACCTAGACCCGGGGCCTGGCAAGCCTCCGAGGTCTCCAACCTGCACCCTTGTGCCAGCTGCGGGGAACCACATGAATGTCGGAGTTGTTGGTTCTGCGATGTGACTTGTCGAGTCTGCGGAAAGAGAGGCCATATTGCCCGCGTTTGTCGCAGTAAGCCTTCTCGGGCTCGGAGCCAGAAAGTTCTTCAGGGGTCTGTCAGCCAGGAAGAGCTCTACACTACTTCAGTATACCCCATCCAGAGCATCTGTTTGCCAACCAAGGAAAAGGTACATGTGACTGTAGAAATTCAAGGGTCTCCCTGCGTAATGGAAGTGGACTCCGGATCAGTGCTCTCTATAATTTCTACAGACTTTTCAGCACCTTTGCCCTAGAATTTGCCCCAGCCTCAAGCCGCTTGGAGGCCGCTTTTGCTTACTTTAGCCTGAATGTGGACATTTTCAGGGCAACCGCATCCCCGTTCAGGGCGCAGGTAAGTTTCAGGTTTGTTATAAACACTTTGATGGGCTCCTGGATCTGGTGGTTGTCAAGGGCCATCGCACCAGTCTCCTTGGCCTTGCATGGTTTGATCCTCTTGGCGTCCAGGTAACTGGGGTCCAGAGTATGAGCAAATTAGACTTTGATGCTGACGGCATTCATCCTGCACCAGACAGAACTTCGGAAAGACCACCTACTTCCAAGATACAAGAGGCCATTCGTGGGTTCAGCCTGAGTGACCCAGTCTATGTTTGGAACTATACAAATGGCCCAGCATGGATCCCAGCAGTCACCAGTCCTGTCACATACGAGATTGCCATCCAGGACGGCCGGACTCTCCATAGTCATGTGGACCAGATGCGCCACCTCCTGGCTGACTCAGCACCCGCCACGCCGATTTCAGTCCCTGGTAACCAGCATCAGGTCTTGCCACAGACCGGAGAGGCCATCACTTCTGATGTGTTACCGCGGGAACCGGAGACCTCCCTGGACTTATCTGAGCCACCTGATGTCAGTGCACCTATGGGGAATCCCTCTGCCATAGCTGTGCCAACTCCAGAGCAGACTAAGGTACCAGAGGTCCTGATACCAAAGCCTCGCCGCACCTTGCGAATGCGGGTACAGCCCCGCCACTCTGAGGACTATGTTTGTTAACCTTGAACAGTACTTTGGTGGGGAGGGGTGTTATGGATGCAAGTTATGCAGGATCAAAATCCTGCATAACTGATTGGCCCAGACTTATTGCTGGCCAATCGGGTGATGGATCGAAATCCTACAATCGATTGGCCCTCTAGTTAATGTTTCAACTGCACCAATCATGGGAAGTCTGGGTGGAGCTAAAGGGTATAAAAGCCAGGGGTGTTTGCCTTGTGTCAGATTCATTCAGATTCATTGCCAGGTCCTGTTCTGAAGATGGAATAAACATTTTGAGCCGTTATCTCTATGCCTTCCTTTATTCGCATGGACCCACTATATAACGGGCACAGTGAAGGTTTATCCCAGGAGAAGGGGACACAAGTTCTCTCCCCCTTGGAGGCCTCTGGAGGCCAAAACTCCACTGTGGGATGCAGCAGATGCCACATTGGTGCCACTGCATTGCCGTGTATTAAGTTAGGTAGGATTGGACTGTAGGCCTCAGAGGCTGGAAGCACTACAACGGAACAAGGGTCAGGAAAAAGGGAAGAGACTCCACAAGAACATTTTGCCAAAGCTCCCAAGGACTGGCACCTGTTGGGGAACACAGGCTGGTACTTGGTTTTTAGAGATTTTGGGAGAAAATGCTGCACTGGACTCCATGGCCCCATCCCTGGTGGCACACTGGGGGCACACCAGAACCAAGGGTTCAGAAGTCAGTCAAACCAATGGGCCCTTTGGTGGGCATTGGTCTTTGGCCAGTTTCCCAGCTGACTAAAATCTGATGTACCTCTGGGAGGATATGTGTGGATCTGGGCTGGAATGACAAGGTAGAATATGTAGGCCAGCTGGACTGAGTTTGGCCTTACTCCTTGTAGATTTGGGTCAAGCAGTGGCTGTTTTTATTTATTTACTTAAAAGATTTTTTTACCACTTTCTCAACGCTCACAGCACTGTAAAACAATAAAATTACAATGCCACATACTTAATAAAAACATTAAATAATACCAATTAAAACAACATTAAGTAAAACCAATTAAAATGATACCGGAGCAGATTAAAAAGTGTAAACACAGCAATAACATGTAATCAAAACAGTACAAAGCAGCAACCAGTACCTATAGGTGTTGAATTAAAAAGGGGCCCCCAAGAGGTCCACTCTCTTTGAAAGCAAAACAGAACAAAAATGTTTTTAAACCCTGCCAGAAGCCATATAAAGAGGGGGCTGTCCTCAGGTTCTGTGGAAGTTGGTTACAAATACAAGGTGCTACAACCTAAAAGGCCCTGCATCTTGCTGCCGTCTCCTTGGTTTCAGATGGTGGTGGAATCCTAAATAGGGCCCTATTGTATGTAACTTCTCTGGACCTAGTGCTGTGCTGGGCCCAGTGACCAGTGTCTGGCCTCGACAATTTGATCCACTGCATGGCTCTGAGGATGCTGCTGGCTGTTTGTCATTAATCACCTAAGATTTCAGAGAACATTCTTGCTTTGCTTTGTTTCCCCTCTTGCAGTTGTCCCCATGAACGTCAGCTGCACACGGACAGATTTTCAGATTCAGATTGCTACTCAGTCACTGGCCCAGCTGGAGCGAAATAAAATATATTTAGGGATACCATCTTGCCCTGCCCAAGTGGTTGGTTTGAATTTTAGGATACATGCAAGGTTTGAAACATGTGGTACAGAACCTCAGGTAAGTGACCTGTGGAAGAAGGCTAGAAATGCATTTATTAATGTCATACCCAGGCAGTGGCATTGCAATAGGGGGGCAGGGGTGGTCTGCCCTGGGTACCAGCCTCAAGAGGTGCAGATAGCTAAGGAGTGCTAGCATCACTCCCACTCCAGCTGCACCAGCCTCAGACATGCTGAGCCAGAAGGAATCTTGGTTGTTGCCAAAGAGCAGTGGGCATGCAGACCGCAGCTGGAGCTGATACACACCTGCAAATGTACCTGGTACATCACAACTGGCTTCTCCTCCCTCCAGCAACAAAAGCATGGCAAGTAGAAGTGAAGTGATGGTGTGATGATGTCACCACCTCACTGCCAATCTTCAGGATTGCCAAGCTTTGCACTGGGTCAGGGTTACCAACAATTCAGGCCTCACACACAGCAGCAACTGTGGCATGGGAGAACAATGAATGTCTTTTGGCCCTGGACTTGAATTTATTGTTGGGGCATCCTTTACTGAGTATGTATTCTAGAGACCTGGAAAGTGAGGTCCTTCTCTGTCTGTATTATTTATCAGCTCCTTGCTCTTGGCCTTTTGCTTTGATTGGTCAACACTGCCTGTTCCTGCACAAGTTAGGATCTTGCTGTCAGAAGGGTACTTAGGACGAGGGGACATAAAAGAGCTTAGTTGGAGCTAGAACATCATGGGGTCAAGTTGCTTTCTTGGAGCCATCTGAGATCTGATAGCTCCAACCGCTTTGCTATGCCATCCATGTAGCCACAAAAGTTTTGTAATTGGAACACCCTGCATTTTTTATATCTCAGAAACAGTCATAGAGAAGTTCAATTTGGGTTGGAGCCACAGCACATGGGAGGGGGGCCCTTACTCCCCTCTCACAGCAATTCCCCAACTTAAGCCATTTCTGCCCAACGTAGCTTATACGAAACAGGGATCAAATGCGTACACCTGTGGGTTGGGCAGAAATGGGTTAAATTGCCCCCAAGCTGCTATTAGTGGCAGAGAGAAAAACTTAGAGAGAAGAGCTGTGCCCATAAGTTTCCCCCCACAACTAAGACCACCTTTGAGAGGGCACTATAGATTGGGGCCATGGGACACAGGATTAGCCACTGTCTCGCCCTGTGTTCCAGCTCCAATCCAAATTGCTGTTCCTTCCCACAGCTGCTTTTTGAGATAGAAAAATGTGGGGAATTCCAGTTACATAAATTTGGCTCTTAAAACCGTGGATTAAATATCTTGCCCCAGGCCAAACTGTGGAAGAGAACATGGAAAGAAAAAAATTCAGCTCCCAATTTTAAAGGTCACTTTCAAAGAACCTTCAGGCAGAAGACTGGCTTGTCTGCCTGCCTTAACTCTTCTCTTCTGTGAATCCACAAGATGTGAAATAAATACTTTTTTAAAATTCAGGCAGAACAATTGCCTATCCAGTGGTTCTCACACATTTAGCACTGGGACCCACTTTTTAGAATGAGAATCTGTCAGGACCCACTGGAAGTGATGTCATGACCGGAGGTGACATCATCAAGCAGGAAAATTTTTAACAATCCTAAACTGCAATCCTACCCACACTTAACCCAGGAGTAAGTCCCATTTACTGTCATTGTTAAAAGAGTATACATAGTAGTCTGTTAAAAGTACAGGTCTGTAGCAATTCCCCAAATGCAGTCACAGCCCATGGTAGCATCAAGCCTAATATATTAAAAATAAAACAGTGAAATGAATGGGGACCCACCTGAATTGGCTCATGACCCCCCTAGTGGATCCTGACCCACACTTTGAGGAACACTGGCCTAATCTGTATGTGAATGCATCACTTTGTTTTTGATAACTGATATCACAGGCTAGACCAGCCATTTTCAACCACTGTGCCATGGCACACTGGTGTGCCGCGAATGGTCTGCAGGTTTGCCATGAGAGTTTGGGGGAGGGTCATTTGTTAATAGGGCCAATGGGGATGTGAGCTCCCCATCAACTGCCCAGTATGCCTTGTCAATTGTAAAAAAACTGATGGTGTGCCTTGATCATTTTAGTACCTTGTCAGTGTGCCGGGAGACGAAAAAGGTTGAAAATCACTGGGCTAGACATACAGTGGCCTGACTGGGTGTTCATTCACTGTTGCTTTTTGGGGTTTCACGAGTCTGAGAACCTCTTCTTCCAAAACCAGCACTGCTAGCTTCCTTTGTGCACCATTCTCTCTTTGAACTGTGTTCCAAACAACACAGTCCTGGAACGAGCTGGAATCCCCAGCGTGTATACAGTGCTGAAACAGAGACGCCTGCGTTGGCTTGGTCATGATGTGAGAATGGGCGATGGTCGGATCCCAAAGGATCTCCTCTATGGAGAACTTGTGCAGGGAAAGCGCCCTATGGGTGGACCACAGCTGCGCTACAAGGATATCTGCAAGAGGGATCTGAAAGCTTTAGGAATGAACCTCAACAGATGGGAAACCTTGGCCTCTGGCATTCTGCTTGGAGGCAGGCTGTGCAGCATGGCCTTTCCCAGTTTGAAGAGACACTTTGCCTACAGACTGAGACAAAGAGGCAAAGAAGGAAGGCCCATAGCCAGGGAGACAGACCAGGGACAGACTACACTTGCTCCCAGTGCGGAAGGGATTGTCACTCCCGAATTGGCCTCTTCAGCCACACTAGACGCTGTGCCAGAACCACTATTCATAGCATGATTCCATAGTCTTTTGAGACTGAAGGTTGCCAACAACAAGCATTTTAATGCATGTTCTGATAAAGGCATACATTGACTAATGTATGAAGGCGAGCAAGAGTATAGGATAACTTTAGAGCAAGAAGAATGATTCACCAGCAGAGAGGCACTCATCATCAGACCACTCATATTGATTTCTTTGCTGTCTGGTCTGCATTCATATCATATGCAAGTCAGATGGAATCTTCTACATCTCTGCTACTGAAATATAAAACAATGTGCATAGATTAAATGTCACAAGAAAGGCACATACTTCACTCTGCTTTATTAAATGGTGGTCCTTGTTTGATGTGGAAAAATATTGCATCTTTCCTTTCCTCCTTCTGAAAGCTTGTGAAGCTCTTGAGGGTTAGATGCTGCCTTATGTCTTTTCTGCTTGCACCAGTTGAACTGGTTACCCATTTGTTTTCAGGTCCAATTTAGGGCACAATCCTAACCCCTTATGTCAGTAGTTTCCAGCACTGACATAAGGGCAGTGCAGCTCTGAGGTAAGGCAACAAATATTCCCTTACTTTGAGGAGGTCTCCGTGAGTGACACCCAACTGCAGGATGCAGCACATCTCACATTGGCACCGCTATGCCAGTGCTGGGAAGCACTGACATAAGGGGTTAGGATTGTGACCTTTATGTGCTGGTTGTGACCTTCTTAAGCAGCTTATGATCTGGGACTAGGTTATTTTAAGGACTGCCTGCTTCATATGAACCTAACAGAGTACTAAGAATTATAACTCAGACCCTACTCTCTGACCCACTGCAAACACAAATCCATTTGGTATGTACCAGAGACTGGGTCCCTTCAGTTGTGGGAGAGCCTTTCTGTGGAGTTTGCCAAGTCTTAAATAATTGTGTAAAAACATTCTTAGTTTGCTTGACTACTCAATTCCCTCATGGGGTTGCTCACCTATCCCCTGATGGTCATCTCTACATGCAGTCCCCCCCATGGGGGGGACTCACTCATACTCTGTTCATCCTCACCATCACCCTCACTCATCATCTGCTGACAGGCCTGAGGAGAGGAGGGCAGGGGACAAAATCCCCAGGGCCCTTGCTTGCAGGAGGCCCAGGCCATGACAAGACAAACTATACCAGTGGTCGCGACCCACCATTGGAACAAAAATAGGTCACTTTGCCCTTAAGGGGAGTGACCCATAAATGCGTGTCCCAATGGCACCGTAGCACTTGTGGTGCCGCAGGCACCCAGGCACATTTCAACATACCTGGTTGACTGTGCAGCCTCCTGAAGGATCCAGGAGGCTCACTGCCCCCTCCATGAGTCTCCCCTCTGCTCTGCGGTTAGAGCCCACTTCTGGTTTGGTGTCGGAGCTACAGAGTGCATCCGAAACTGGAAGTGGGCTCTGACTGCAGATTGGAGCTCACTGAAGCAGACAGGAGGTTTGCAGAGGGGGCTGCAAGCCTTCCGGACCCTCCAGGAGGCTGCACAGTCCCCGCAGGTATCTTAAAATGTGTCTGGGTGCATGGAGTGCTGTGATCACTGCGGCACTATTGGGACATCCCCTCATCCCAGTCCCTGCCCTGTCAAGACTTGCCAGTGCTTCTCAGATTCCCAGAGAGTTTGAGAACCACTGAACTATACAGTACAAAACCAATTTATTACAAAATAAATTTGGCTACTTCAATCTCAGCCTATCCAGGGCTGCATTTACACTACAGCTTTAATCCACTGTCAGTGCACAGTGCATTGCCCCAATGCATTTAGGAAGGTGAATTCAGTCAGGCATCTTGCCTCAGGCCCAATGCCTGCTCTCAGCGACCCTGCCTGCTGGTGCTTTCGGTGCAACCACTGCCACAAGTACTGTGAGTTCAGGGCTCGGCTCAGCCAGGTGGGTCTCTGATGGGCATGGACCCTTGGCCAGTATTCCACTTGGCCAACCCCTCACACTACCCCTGCAGACTCACTGCTTTGGAAGATTTATTACTGGCACAGAAAAAGACAAAGGTTGACAGGTTACAAATTTATACATTTATAAATTTAAATTATAAATTATTATTATTATAATTAAAAATGTATAAATATATTATAATTAAAAATATATAAATATATATATAATTATTATAAATTAATAATTATTAAATTAAACACGATACATTTATAAATTTATTACACTAATCCCTTCTTTCTTTTTTCAAAACTCGCCTCCTAGAAAAGAAACAACACATCAGTAATCGTCAGTATCCTGTATATAGACTTTTCGGATGAAAACCGGGAGGACATTCACCAGTATGAAGTGCAGTGTGAGCCTAAAAGGAAAGAGGCCTCCGTGAATCTGATCTCTGGCTCCAATCCCTACAGGCTGAACCAGTATGCTGAGAATCTCGTAGAGTCTCAACAGCAGGATGTAGAGGCAGCAGAAGCCTATGAGAGCAAGAGCCAAGACACAAGTGATATTGTGTTCATCAGCATCTGCATTCTTGCTGGTGTCCTTATGATAATTGCCATTGTTGGGCTAGTCTTGTTGTAGGACATCTATGTTTTAGCAGGATCAGTCAATGCAGAAACTGGCCCTGCCCCCTCATCCTGTTAGTACTCTTTCTCTACCAGCTCCCCAAATGCATAAATGAGTGGCAACTTGCATTTGGTCCATACGAGTGGCAACAAATTAGGGACCATATGCTTTTTTTGTTGTTGCTTTTTTAAACAATTTGACATTTGCACAGTTACTGCTATGCATGCCTATACCCCTACACATCAATAACTGATCCCATAGGCAAAACATATGAGTATGGGAAGGAAAGCTCTGTGTATTACAGGAGTGATACCCAGCTTTAGGAATTATGAAAAAAGTGTTTGAAAATAAACCAGTAAGTAAGATAGAATGCCACTCTACACACTTATAGTGCATCCGCATGTAGAGTACTCTGCGTAGTTCAGTAAACCAACCTCTCGAAGAATATCATAGACCTAAAATATAGATATATAAAAAGAGCAATTAACATTACTAGGAATGATGGGGCACCTTTTCTTTGAAGAAAGACTTAAGAAAATGGAGCACTGTGCTTTAGAAAACAGGATTCGCTAAGGAGAGGCGCAACTCTTCAACTGCTCTTTAGCCCTCCTGATTGTATGAAGAAACTAATGATTAAGGAACATTAACAACTAACATATCTGCATTAAGTGATCTCAAGTATGTACCCCTTGTCCCCTGTGAGAAGAGATCACATGGCTTATACATTACTGGAAAAAATCACAGCAGTCTGTAAGAGACCTTGCAATACAGTACAAGCATTATGTTGTCTTAGCCTTGGCAGGTTGGTGTGTTCATATGTTTACAGAAATACACACAGCTTTTTCATAGTATAGCTGGCACTTTGAATTAGAAACCAGCTTCTGACAATGTGACAAAACAAAGTTCTGAAACAATTCAGATTGGGGGGGGGGGTAATTTGGTAATGGGAACAAAAAAATTGACTCAGCGCATTCATTGGCCCATGGAGGCTAGATTCAGTCTCTGCGGGGGCCAAGCTCAGCCGGTGCAGGGGTCTAGGGAGGGCGGATGGAGGGCAGGGTGGAGGCATTTTGGGGTGGGGGATGGTGGGCGGTCAGCAGGCCCATGGGTGGGCGGGCAGGGAGTGGGGGATGGGGCCAGGACTCAGCTATTATGCCAGATTCTAGGCCCCATTCCCGGGCAGCACAGAGTGGTTCCTGGCTGCCTCATTCTGTTCAGATCTATGCCACCTTGTCAGGTGGCACAGATCCAAGTAGACCCATTGGGGCTGCTGTGACTCTCACCAGGGTAAGAGGAAAAGATTCTCCTTGCCTCGGCCAAGCCTCAGCCAGCCCCAAACTTGCGCAGGATACAGTGCAGGCCTGCTGGCCTGCCTGTTCCTGTGCAAGTTAGGATTGTGCTGCCTATTACTGATCTGAGGTTAGCAGGGATTTTTTTGCATCCCTGTTGAGGGAAAGGCTCTAAATGAGACCAAAATATTGGAAACAACCCAAATGTATTTTTTTGGCCCAATCATAAGGGCTCTTTATGCCACTGGAACATGTGTTCTGATGGTGTGAACAGCTTTTCATCTGTTGGAAATTTGACAGCTCTGGTGAGTGCGGCCTGGCCACTGCCGCAAGAAGTGAGCAGCCAGGTTCATGCGATCATGGGAAGCTGATGACTGTCACTGCTGGTACGTTCATGCAAGGATTGAGAGAGGGGAGGGGGTGGAACAGGATGGGGTGGGCAGAGCAGGGAGGCGATGGCGTTGGGAGAGAGGGCAAATCAGGCCCAGGAAAGGGATGGGTTCAGCATCAGCAGCAACCGCTAAATCCTAACCCCTTTCCAGTGCCTGATTCGCCTTCACAGGTCAATGCAGACTTATAGAGCTGGCACAAGTCTGAGTTGGCCCATGGAAGCTGCTGGGGCTTACCCCAGAGCAAAGGAACAATATTCCCTTACCCTGATGACCCTTCAACATGATGAAACTCTCCTGCAGGTTACAGCAGAAGCTGTGTTGGTGCCGTTGTATCACCACACAGGGAATTACATAGGATTGGGCTGCCCAAAATATTAAAGCTTTTATACTTTAGAAAATACTACCATACCAAATTATTTTTATTCTAAAATCTCAGAGCTCTACTCTGCCAGATCCAGAACCCCACGTTGGGCCTCCCAGCCCAACACAGAGACTCTCAACTCTGCGCCCTCTAAATAGCCAGCACAGACTTGAGTAGCTGCATTGTGGGGCCTGCTCCCTACCCGACAGAAGGGGACAAATGTTCTCTTCTTCCAGGGAGCTGCCAGCAGCTGTCCAGTGAGCACTGAATCCAGTGGCAACCATTTTGGTGCCACTGCTCCTCTGGGTGCCGGGCAGCTCAGGATTGGGCTGCCCATGAGATAAGAGCTGGTCAGGCAGATTCCTTTCTGGGATTCTTGGCATACCTTGGCGTATCTAGCATAAGTTAACACATCTAACATTATTGTTTTCATCATAGTAGTGATTTTGCCTTGCCTGGAAAAAAATGAGAGCAAAACGTCAAACGTGAGCTTCAGGAGGCATCTTTATCTGACAGTCCATCCATTCACAATTCTCTGATTATGTATGATTTAAATAATCACTTCTTAATACATAATAACTCATGATAAATTCATGGTGTTCTACTTTAAATGCTCTTCAGGGTGCCTGCGTGAGCAAGTCATTGCCACTTTCAGATGACCAGCAGGGATAGATATTGCAAAGCTTCCACTTCTTTATTTGTCAAGTCAAACATATAATGCCTTATAGCCCTTCAATGCACTGATGCTTGGTATCTTGGACTGAAGCATAAGCAAATCAACAACCATTGTCCTAATGTCATGGGTGGGCTTCTGCAGTGGCATACTCACTTGTAATCATTATGAGAAGTATTTCCAATCTGTTAACTGAACATTCTGTACAGCAGAACATTTCAGAAATCAGCACTGGATAGGAACATAGCCAGGTTTGAGAAAGCTTGCCTGTACGTGGGAATGATCACAGAGATGGGAGCATTTTGCATGGGTCACAAGCATGAATAACCCTCGCATATAAACATGAGACCCCAATATAGTTCAGTATCTTTTATTCCAGCTGTAAGAAGATAGCCAGGTCAGCTAAGACAAGATTTCTTTCTTTTTGCTTGTATAGAAAAGCTTACTTCAGTGTTTTCCTTCATTTAATATCACGGAGGATAAGACCTGAGGGTCTCTATGAAGTTTCAAGAATAGCTGACTTTTCTTTTGATTCCCCACAGGTTTTGCTGTAGAGCCACCTCAGGTTTCTTTCCAGCCATTCTTATCTTTATATAAAGAAGTAGTTTATTTTCACAAGCTACAGTAGATATCTATATAAAATTAAATCCTACTATGCTGCAGAAACATCTCAAACCTTTTGTCCAAACATGGTTCTGCTCTCCAAGATGGATGAGATTTCTTTGGGCAATAATCTTTTTTAGAAAAAAAAAATTAGCCTTGAATGCAGAATCCATTCTAAAGAGGATGAAATCTCCTATAATAGTTTTAGAATGTGATCATGTATCTGGTTTCACCTATAATGTTCTTAGTAGATGCTGAAGGTGCCCTCCAACATAACAATGTTTTACAACACACATGCAGACACACAAACACACACCACACACACACAACATTTCCATAATGAAAGTCATAGCATCAGAAGGATTTGCTACCAGTCTGCACATGAGACACACAAGTATGCCAAGGTGTTCTCACAATTCATGAGTTATTTTTGAGTCTTGAGTATACATTACAATTTTCATTAAGAAAATGACCTCCAGCACGCTGTATGAACCAAAACTGTAATAGCAAAAGTATTTCTCAAAATGGGAGGGAATGTAGGTGGGCATTTGCATTAAACCTAGTGGGAGGGTAGCCAGTTTGTCTTGTTCTTCTGAAATGGTGGTCAAATCCTTCCGTGCTTAAAATTCTTATCCATCTTTCTTCTTTCCAACAACCTTGAAATTCCTTGAGTGTGGGGTCTATGCTCTGCATGATTTCCACTTTGGATTTAAAATTGAACTTGCCTTCGACCCTAGTTCTGAACACAAAACATATAAGGTTTTCACCATAGAAATACTAAAGGCCAGTGCAATGTCATTTGCAGCCATAGAAAATCATGGTGGTTTTCCATTTTTACCTGAATTTCAGGCTATCATACTTGGCTTTTCCCCCCTATTTCTATAGCTTCAGTTCTCTGTTGGTGTTCCCCAACAGAGAACTGTTGGTGTGGAGGTTATTGCTTAACCTCCACACACACACTCACAAAATGGTTGTGGTTCCTGTCAATACAGCAAGAGGTGCTGAATTTAACTCTGCAAATGCTTGAGAGACATCATGCCCTCTCTGGAGCACTCATTTAGTAAGCCAAGACAACATCCAAGTTTAACATCCTCCTTTATATGTTTTTAAGAATCCCATATAACAGAAGGAGATCCAGACACACAGAATGAAGGCTGTTTAAACAAACCAGGGGAGCCCTTACAAGGTGCTGAAATATAGCCCAGACTTTGTTCGGGACAGATATATTGATATTTGCAGTTGGATAGATAAAGGGAACAGGTAAAAGGAATTAATCTGCACTTTCCCCCTCATAAAGAGAGGCTTTGTTATCAGGGTCTTGATTGAGTCAATGTTTGTTGGAACAACACATTGGTAAATGAAAGATTTATGAGTGAAATATTTGCCAACTACGTTAGGCTCCATTAAGGAAATGTTTTGTGTGTCCCTGTCCATGTTTGGGAAAGAAGACCAAGCCTCCCCCCCAAATCCTTTATGTGAGTTAATTGCTATGTATATAACTGTCAGCTTGAGACTAGTTACAAGGGCTGACAACTGAGGCAACTTAAGAGGTATAATTAACCTTCTTCTGAGGGGGCAAATACACAACCACATTAGGCTGTGTTGCTCAGTACTTACCATACCCATTGATGGTTATGCAATTGCACTGACACATGTATCTAATCCAGTTTTGTATGCGTTATTGATTGGACAAAGAGTGGGCTAGTCAGGGATGCGTAATCCTGTCGCACACATTGTTGGATCATGAAAGTAACTGTGACATGTTGGAAATGAAATGTGCACAGCTGTTATCCCCCAATACCATGGAAACTGCAGTGCAGATAGTCCCATACTTCTTCATGTGCTATGCCCAGCTGTGCCCAATGCCTTGTTAGTTTCATAATTGCAGCCCAGTGTAGATGGACGAACTCAATGATGGGATGGTGTGAGAGGACATGACCTATGCCTGTCCCCCCCCCCCCCCCAGCTAGCACTTTGTATATTTTGCTGACTTGGAGAATGCCATTGCAGACTACAAGTGTAACGATGGCAGTCAAAAAGCTGTGACACACTAAAGGACATCAGCACGCCTTACAAAACAGAACACAGATTAATGCTTCAACATGTACTAATGTGCCTGTGTAAGGGGCGCCCTGGTCTCAGCCCACAAATGCTAAGCATCCATCATACTTGGGGAGGAAGGTTTCTGCTGAGTTTCTCAGCAGAAAGCAGATCATGCTTAGCAAAGTGGTACCCCACCTCAGCCTAGAACGTATCTTTTTTATTCTTTCAGAGGTCCTTTGAGACCTCTGGACACGGCCAACTATCACCATTCGGTTTCTGCACCTAATGGGATCGAATGAGGAGAGTGGGCTCTCACTAGATTCAGCTTGTCATCTGTATCACTATGCTGGAGAGTTTAAAAAATGTAACCTGTCAAAATTCCATCTACGAAACTATTAAAGATGTTGGAACCTTTGTGAATGGCTGCCTATTCTTGCACTAAAGGGAGCTCCATTCAAGGTCCTGCTGATGGTTATATTCTTGAGGACGGACTACTTATATATTTCTTAGGCATATTTCTTCCCTGTGTTAGGTTGCTTCCATGCTAGGGTACTTTAGCAGTGCTGAAGCGTTGCTTTTCCATAATTTATCTGGAAGCAGAGTTAAAATAGTGGCTTTACAGATCTCTTACATAGCAATATATTCCCCCACAAAAATCCAGCAACATCTATGCTGTAGGCCCACTCTCTGTTTACTCAGAAGTATATTCCATTCAGCAAAGGTCCTGCTTCTTCCTCCTATGGTCCTTTTAATTAGTAGTTTCCTCTTTGCCCCTTTATTTTAAAGTGACTAATTAGTTGCTTCATATAAACTCGACATGGACATGCATTCCTGAATTCACCCCTAATTAATTAATCAATTCCTGTTCCCTGGGTGGGGGGTTAATTACTGTTCTTCTCTTTGCAGCCAAAGAACTGCTTATTACATGATTTTACTTTACTACACTGGCACAATGTTGCAATTGCAAATATAAAAAACGACAATTAAATAACAAGGAAGTCTTCCAGGTGCAAAGAGGAAACCAACAATTAACACCCCTGTCCCCATGCAGGGAACAGGAACTGACTGAATAAAGGCCTGTTCAGAAATGCCCAGGGCACACTTAGAGAACAGGAAGCAACTAACTCACAGCTTTAAATGAGAGGAGCAAGGAGGAAGCTACGAGTTAAAGGGACAGTATCCCTGAAAAACCTCAACAGCATTTTGCCAATTCACACTGGACAGGTCAGCACTGCAATTTCATTTTAAACCAACACAATACTCCACAAATCAGGTCTGAAAAAGGTGGGAGGACAAAGTAGAATATGATGTGTTGGCAATAACATCACCTGGATTCTTAGGAAATGAATGGTGTCATTCCAGACTAAACAGCTAGTGTGGAACTATAATATAGTTTTGTGTGATCCAGTATACTCAATGCTCTGGTTATCTGGCCTTGAGATATAGGCCCCTCCTGAATTTAAAAAACAACAACATGTAGTCTAGGGAATAAGCACAATAGTTTTTCACAGCAGAAGTGCTTCTAGCATATATGTGTGCACATACTACATGTGTCTATTGTTTTCAATGCATTTCCCATTTGTCAGTCTTCATGCCCAGCCCCCAAGCAGTTTGCAGAAGGCGCCCCAGAAACCTTGAAGAAAACTCTGCAAAGAAAATGAATTGTATACACTGCCTCTAAGGCTGTGGCTTAAGTGCTTACTGTGATTCACTAGTATCAGGCCTCTAGTTCTGGTTCTATTTCAGAACTATGCCAGGCTCAGAAACCAGAGTCTTCCTTATCACGAACTGGAGCTGTTTTTCATTACACCAATAGTAGGTTGGCTGAAGAATGCCTTTGACCCTGTGTGGAGTGTTTCATATGCGGAACTACAAAGGTTACGGTACAATCACTAAATTGCCAGTTATCCAAAGGCATACATGGAGTGTTAGTACAAGTCATCTCCTTGACATGGTCATTCTCAGTTTAATCTAGCAAGACTCCCTCTTCAGTGTACACCAGGGTGACCCGCATTTTCCACTGTACAGCTCCTCTGGTGTCAATAGACCAATTTACACAACACCAGGAACGTTTCCTGTCCATCCATGACCTCTTACGCAGGTGCTCTGACCATAGATGGCATGATTAATGTAATTTTAAACAAGAGTAACATTTCAGGACAGGAGGAGGCCATGTAACTCTGTCCCCTCTTTCTACTGAGTGTTTGCAGCCTGTCATGTTTCCTTCTTGTAAGAGCTTGTCGGTCTCGCTCTTGCTGATGTTCTTAGTGGCGTCTGCGATTACTGGCTAATAGTGACCCGTCCTACTCATTCATTCATTGCCTTCTGTGTTTGGAACGAAATGTCTCTTCCACTCCCATAGTGCTGGGTCATTTTGTTGGCCTTTGTTCTGAATCCGAAGTGTATGAGCCTCTCATTTCCACCAGTAGGGTTTGGCATCCATTTTCCTTCAACATTTTCCTTCACACCCCACTCACATCCTCTTGTAAAAAGCCCCCTTCTTCGTTAATGAATATGGGCCTCATATTCTTAACCCCGAAGGAGCTTTATCACCCTCTTCTCTCTCCACTGAAATGCCACATAATATTGTCAGGCTAATCGACAGTAATTCACCTCACCACCCTTACTGAGGAGGCTAATAGCAGAAATGTCATTTTGCATTTATAAAGGGCCTCCCATACAGAAGACCTTCGAAGAGGCTTGCAGCAATGATCGTGTGTGAGGTAATACAAAAGCCTCTGCAATGCCAGTGTGCCTGTGCACCTGGCATTATGACACCACTGCCCTGTTTAAAGCATTGCAACATGGAGGCTCCTAAGGCCACCTTTGCAACATTCAAACGAAGCAAACATGGGGCAAGATGGCAACCCCTCAACCGTACCGCAGGGCTGCTTTCCCCATTGGCTTTTCACAACATTAAAGTCAGTTTGCTTCATGTTTATTTTATTCTCACATCACAAAACTCTCCACATTAACCAATTTTATGGCATGCCCTTCTTTGCTAATTGCAGTTGGTAAACTAAGGAGACCGGGCTGCAGCAGGATACGGCCAGATACAGAAATGACAGGACTCCAAGGTCCACTTCACCAGTGCCTTGATTTGCACGGTCCATAAGCTGCTACCTCTTGGCTTAGGTTGTTAAATCAGATGTAAATAGAACCATTGAAACACTGTAAACATTGACGGGAACATTGTGTTATATCTAGAAGGGCACTGCTCTGCTATAATGAATGATGATTTAAAATAAATACTTCAGGCGATGCCTCAGGCACTGGATCTTAGCCCACTGGATCTTAGGCATAGGGATCTGGAATATACAAGCTTAAGTTCCATGTCTATCAGGGGCCTACTGTGTTGCCTCACTTGGACAAGTCATCTGTTTCTCTCACAACTCAATTCCAACCTGCGCTGGAACAGGCAGGCCAGGTGGCCTGCGTTGTATGCAGTGCATGTTAGGAGATGACTGGAGGGCAACTCAGGGTAAGGGGATATTGTTGCCCTTACCTTGTGTCAAGCTCCAGTCACTCGTCCTGATCCACCTTCCAAGTCACCCTCCCCACTCAAAAATGCTCCATCCCCACCCTATTCTGCACTCCCACCACCCTCTCAAATCTCCTGTGCCGGCCTGCCCTGGCCAGTGCAAACTTAACAGGTCCAGAGCTTGATCTGGCGCTGGCAGGCCAGTGGAAGTCCTGGCCTAGCCAGCTCACAAGCCACTGCAACTTTGTTTTACAGCACTTTCGTGACACTTGTGGGCCGCCACAGGGGGCACGTGCTGACCTAGCGCAATGTTAGGATTGCAGTCTCAGCCTCAGTCCCATGTCTATAAAATGGGAAGAATCGGAACCTGCCCAGAGGATTTGTATAAAGTCTAAAACACTTCACATAGGGTACAATCCTAACTTGCACTGGAACAGGCATGCTGACTGGGATTTTGTTTGCCTTTTCCCATGTCGCACACCAGCAAGCTTGTTGGGGCCACTTGGATCTGCACCTGCGATTTCCCAGGCACGAATCCAAGCAGGCTATGCACTGTAAATTTCACATGGGATGAACATGCTGCTATCCCCTGCTCTGCAATGGACCAAATGATGAAAAATATTTGCTCCAGAAACCAACACAGTTGATCCTAGAAGCAGAAAGTTGTAGCAATCCACAATTGTGCATAAAAATAACATGGATGATGCCTGCAAAAACTTTAAAGAGAGGTTATGTTGCCTTGGCACATCTCAGTGGCTAACAACTTTATAAGGTGCTTAAGGTTAAAAGTTGTGGAAATTTCTGCCCTGGTTTATTCTAAGCTCAGAGAATCACAGCAAATTCAGAGCAATAAATTGAGCTCTAAATATTGAGCAATATTGAGCTCTAAAACAGAACGTTGTATTATCACATACTCTCACATAAGGAGAGAAAAATGACTAAACTCTTCTGTTGCAGGCAGTCTAAGAAAATTACACCTAGAATTGAATGCAAGTGTGAAAGTTTTAAATCCTTTCACTTAAGTTCAATGTGTTCTTTCACTGTCTTTAACAAAGCATCAAAGTGGGGAAAATACAATATATATGTGTGTATGTATTGTAAAAAATACAATGTAATGGGAAAATAGAAATACAATACAATATATGAACAAGATTCTCACTGCACTAAACCAGAGGCATCCACCAGAAAAACTTGAACCTAGTGCAATCACAGAAGAAATTTGTTAGTTTAGGTGGTGCAAGTTGTATCTCCAGCAACATCCTCTTGATCCCCTCACTCCTATCCCCCAGTACTGCTTTTTAAAGAAAAGACATTAAACACACCGCTGAATAAAGAATTTAATGTATATTGTCCTGGACACCATTTCCTATATTGGCCCTGGAATTGCGTGACTCATATGTGCATTTGGGTATGTAGTGCTGGGTTCATGCCAAGAATGCATGATCCAGGCTAGTCTTGTGTTGCTTTGCTTGGGCTGATGACAAGACAGAATTGAATCCCACAATTCTTTGGGTAAAAAGGCTAACTTTGGTTCCTTGGCCATCCTATTCAGACATGTAAAAAATGCCACATCCTGAGAGCTTTCTACATCTGAGAGAAACAGAACCTTTTCTGGCCACAAAAGATGTGCTTTTAGCCCCTGGCTTCTGTCACTGACTTCACTGGAAAATCATTCAAAATCCTTATACTAATCAGGATACAGGTCTCCTGAGCAATTGAGAAGTTTCCAGTTGCACCTTTCCCAGGGTGCTACAAAACAGGAGATGACCATCTCCGCTAGGGATAAGCAATAGAGAACATCTATCAAGGACCATCTCAGAACGCAAGAATAGTCCAGGATAAGCCCATCCTGCAATAGATTCAATGTTGGTCTAAGGCAAAATTCTCCTTAGAATGTGAGGCCACTGGCCTCCAGTGTGCATACTCTCCTTCTTCTTAATATCTGGGATTTACCCACTGGTGCTACATTAAATACCCTCCCTCCCTTCAACAACCCAAGAACCACTGTATCAGCTAGCACTCAGGAGAGGCATAAGCCTGCTTGTTTCTCTTTTCGACCACCTTTCTCTTCTTCCCCATGCATTCTTCTGCCTGAGTGCAACAAACCATGGCTCAGCCTCACCGAGTTGCTTTTCAGAGAACCTTCTGCTGAGAAACACTCTCCGCTCCCTTGCCATGCTTTCATGCCTGAAACCAGTAGAGGTTACTGCCTCACCCCACTGGGTTTGCTTACCCTTCACCACCCTGGTGAACTGGGATTTCACTATGTGTTTGCTAACTTGTTCTATGGCTCCTGCATCAACTTGAGCCTCAATCACAGCAGATACAGATAGGTAACTTTGGCCATTGGCATCTCCGGCCATTGCCCCAATATGAACTTTCTTCTGTGCCTCCTGTGCAGTCAAGTGGATGACACACTTACAGTGCAATCCTAAGAATGACTTAGGTTGGTGCAAGTCCCTTGCATCAGCCTAAGAGGGTTGCAAACATGCTGTAAGGCACATTTGCACTTCCTCTAGAGCAAGCTGTGCACATAGAGGTGCAGTGGAACACGGAGGCTGAATCCAGCCTGCAGAGACTTGTGGGACGAGTCTTGTGTCAGCTGAGCTCAGTCGATGCAAGGCTCTGGGGTGGGTGAGGAGGAGGTGGGAGGGAGGTGCAAGGGTAGGGCAGGTGGAGGGTGGTCCCAGAGCGGGCTGGGAGCAGGAGGAAGGACTGGGATCCAGCTGTTATGCCGGATCCCAACCCCCATTCCCAAGCAGCAGCTTCAAGCCTCTCTGCTCTTCTTGGACTTATGCCACCTCAGGAGGTGCAGTGGTGCATAGGGGCTGCAGTGGTTTACAAGGGGGTAAGGGGAAGAGTTTCCCCTTACCTTTGGCTAAGTCACTTTGCAGCCCTATCTCGCGCTGCATACAGTGCAAGTCTCCTGGCTTGCCTGTTCCAACACAATATAAGATTGTACCCTTAGTGCTTCTATCCCCTTCTCCAGTGTCTGGCATGAGTGTTGCAAGTGCATGTTTGAGGATCTCTTTAGTCTATGTTTACACAACTAAGGAGAAGGCTTAGAGTAGCCCCAGATTCCAGAACATATGGTTACCCTTAAACAAATCAAGACCTCAAGACCACTTGATTATTATTGCCTAAATGGCAGCCAAGCTTGCCTTGTCCTTCCAATTCCCAATCTCAGAGGAACTGGTGTATCAGTTAAGTGAGTGAAGGGCGTTATGGTTGCCTAGCAGTTCATTCCATGCCTACAGCCACTGTTTTGGGTTACAATGAACTCCATGCCTGAAGCCACAATCTCATGCTGCTAGTGGAATATTTGGTCCTTTCTAGTTCTGTCCCCTTCCTCCACCAGCTGTCTCTCCCTCCTCTCCTTTCCCTAACACCACACAAAGCACACTTTCCTATCCCCTGGAAATGAGGTAATCCCTCTCATTTGCCTGGATACTAATATTGCCCTATAAACACCTTATTTTCCTCTGTTCTCTCCCCCTCCTTCATTCTGTGTGGTTGTGTTCCTGCTCCTTCCAAGAATCCCCCCTTTTTATATTGCCTTGCAGCCACAACCGTTAGAGCTTTGTTTGATGTGTGTATTGCATGACTGTACATATTTTTGGATTCTCTCTTCCTCTTAGTTATATTTATCCACACACACACCCAAAATTGTATTGTATTGCACCCATATCTTTGTCTCTTATCTTTATTCACTGTTAACCTACTGAAGTGTGTCACAAGCCATTGTACCGAAGTTTCTGTACTTGAATTCAAATCCTCAGTGTGCAAATTGTATGTGTATCAGAGCACCCCTGGTAACACTGGTGACCTCTGACAAGTGTTGCATGCTACTGAAATTGTGGGTTTGAAACCAGCCAGAGCATTTGTCTGAGGACTAAGGGATGCTGTACCACAGCTCAGAGATGGATACATGTTTTGCATGTATATGATAGCAAGTTCAGTTCAAGTGGAAATCAGTACAGAGCACGGATGGGCAAATCCAGCGCAGCTTGACTCAAATTGAGTCTAGAGTCACCACCCTGCTGTGACTTGACTGGAAAATGAGTCATAACAGGGGCACTTTCTGAGTCACTGAGTCACTCTTTCATGACTCTAAAGGACTTGAGTCGAGTCACCCCGCCCCTTTAAAAAGCCCACCACAGAAAAAAATGGGCCTGCTGCCAAGGTGTGAGTGTGTGTCAGAATTCTCTTTAAACACTCCCCTGCTGTCCCCGCCCAGGGCGGGAGGGGGTAGGACAGGCTGCGAAAGAGTGGGGACAGAAGCGGCAAGAGAGAGGAGGGTCACATGCAGCAGCTGCGAGGCTTACCAGGACAAGCCAATCCTTTGCAACTCTATTCAGAAGTAGTTCCATTTGCGCTGGTTGTTCAATGAGCCTACTGGAGCCATGCCATTAATTTCTCTGGAATTGCTAGGAACTGCCTCTCTGCCACCTTTTCCCCTCATTCATCCAGAGAAAAACATTCCTTCCTGGGCTTCTGCAGCCAATCATAAGGCAAGAACCCCCTTGGCTGCTCTTTCTCCCCTCCATCAGTCAAAGAAAATATCAGACACCCATCTTTTGTCCAATGATCATTGGTTCCTTCCTTCCTATCATAGATGGGCAAAAAACCCTACTCCCACTTCCCCCCCCCTCTTGCTCGAATGCAAATACAAACATTAACCCTTCCTTGCCACCTGGCTGGAACCTCCCTGCCACTCAACCAGTCTGAATGATGGCCCCATTAGGTTTTTTACATCACAAAAACAGTAAGTAAGCACACCCAGACACAGACTCGAGTCTGCATGTGCAGGGACGAGCGCCAAATCAGAGGGCCCTTAACTGAGTGTTTTTCCAAGTCTTCCATGTGCATGACTCATGAGCCCATGAGTCAGTGAAAAATGTGCATTTTTGCTACTCAAGTCAGTCACTTGACTTGAGTTCCCATCTCTGATACAGAGGGCTTTTTCCATCACTAAATCTCCATGGAAAGGAAATAAGTGTTCCCTGTCAATGAGTTCAACAAGAGGAAGGAAGGAACAACACGGACTCCTTTTTCATCGCTATGTATCATCTATTTAAAGGCACAGAGCCTCCAGGGCCAAACTGTATGATGTGAAAGATCTGTGACTGTATCCCTGTGTCTTTCTCTTTATTTTAAAGTAGCTGTGGAGGGCTGCTAATTTGATTGCTAAAGTGGCCCAGGATCCTTGGAGCAGATTAGCACTTTTCTTTTGGTCTATTTCCCCAATCAAACTCTACCCACCCACCCCCAGTATGTTTCTTATTTCACCATCAAGGCTTGTAACAGTTTAAAGGGGTCTAGTTAGATGAGGGAAATGGTGTGGGGAAAGCATTTTAAAAAATCCTTCTCCCAGAGCTGCTTCCTCAATAAAATTTGCAATCTCTCTTTGACTTTTTGAAGTTAAAAAAAAGATAGATCTGATCATAGACTTCCAGCACCATAAGTAGTCTAACCTTTATATGGTAAAGGTTTAGCTTTAACCTGGTTAACTAGTCCTATTCTCAAAACATAATCAGGGTGAGTGAATGCACATAGAGGGGAGATCTGGGCAGGAGGTCTGGTCTAGAGGGTAGAGCCTCCGTTTGCTTGAAGATAACATCAGGTCACCAGTTCGAGGTCACCGGCACCTTGAATGGTGAGACCTTGAAGCAGCTGACAAGTCCAGTTATTCCACCTGCTCTTTGGTGTGAGTGAAGAAGTGTCTTGGCTGCCCTCCATGTGGGAGGAAACTGGAGGCCAGAATGTGATACCAGATCAGAAAGATCCATCGGAAATGTTGTGGTTCTTGAAAGATAGAAACTTTCTTCAATTGTAAAAATCTTTATGGGGATTTAGAACAGCCTGCCTTTGTAAACCGCCTTGAATAAAGTCTGAGGAGAAATCTGATGACCAAGAAAGGCAGTATATAAATATCTGTATTATTATTATTATCATCATCATCATCATCTACATGTGCTTACTTGAATGGCTGTGTGGCATCAACGCACAGGCAACTGTACAAACATTGGGCTTCATCCTTGTGATTGGGAACCCTGCTTTTCCAAGTTTCCTAATTGTGTGCTGAAAACTCCATGAATGAAATTAGGGCCTGCTCAAAACCTTTGGCCACCTGAGACGGCATGCAAAATGCTGTTCCCCCTTACCTGGTGATATGCCAGCCTCTGCAAACCCATACCACTCCCTAGATTGGGAAAGGGAAAGGGGAGGAAAGGAAATGTTGAGGAGAAGAGAAAGGTGAGCTAGAGTAGCAATTGGGAGGTTGGAGATGAGTACACTCTACCAATCACTGCCTTGAGAAAACCACCTCAGTTGGTCTCATGGATGGGCTTACAATCTGCTTGGTAAGTTTTTCCCCCCTTTTTTCTGATTGGCTGGCAAGCCCAAAACTAAAGGCAAGGACTAAAACTCATTACCGCAAATGCACAGAATGGAGGGTAGACCTGCTTATAACTGTACAAGTGTGTATCTCCATGCAGACAGTCAAGTGAATATGCATAGATCAGGGGATGGGCTTGCTAACATTATCATGCTCTACCCTCCTTGCACTTTTCAAAGATCAACCAGATTTTGAGATTGCTGATAGCTGTGAGCCACACACAGTCTCTTATTTCCGGAATGTTTTATGAGTTCCAGGTTTCCTCACTAACCTAGCCATAAAAGCAAAGGGGTCCTCATTCACTTTTAACCAGAGGTTTGAAACTCCCAGCTTGTCTGATATTAATGTGATATTAATGTGTGTGTTTAAAGATTGTCTTCTTTAAACACACACACACACACAACCACTGAAAGGTTTCTAGCCCTCATGGTGACAACCTGCTGTCATGAAAACAACTCCAAAATATAAAAATTTGTGTTAGTTTTTCTTGGTTTCTCTCATGGGTCATGCTAGGTAACAACAGCCATGTTGATAAATATGTGATATCTGTACATTTATCTAAAAGAAAAGGGTCTGTAGAACATTTCAGGCAGAGACTTGGAATCTTTAAGTATTATTTTAATATTAGCATTGATTGCTAATACAAAATCCTTTGGCAGTTACTACACATGTTGGCATGAACATGTATGTCCTGTATACAAGGAAGAATCTGTCCATTGGCTTTTTAACCAGCCACTGTAGCTGCCCCTTTATCAGCAGTCTCATGTGCAAATATTAACAAGTGATAATGTTTATCTCAGCCTATGAAAAGCTTCACCTGTTTTCTTACAAGCTTACAATCTGCTTGGTAAGTTTTTTCCCCCTTTTTTCTGATTAGCTGGCAAGCCCAAAACTAAAGGCAAGGACTAAAACTCATTACAGCAAATGCACAGAATGGAGGGTAGAACTGGTTAAAACTGAAGATGGAGTTTGAGTTGGTAGTAGGGTAGCCAACATTTTTACTGGTCCTGCTCCTGTGCTCTTTACAATTGTGCAAAACACGCAGATTAAACAAAAGAGGTTTCCCCCTATCACTTTAGCTCCATCCGGTCTCCCACAGTTGTTCACCAGGTCCATGTTTCATACAGGTAGGTGATAATGACTGATACGCAAAGAAGACTGAAGCTTCTGTGTTAAAGCTACAAGGGCCTGGAACCCTTTTCATATGATCACTTTGCCACTATAGGGCAACTTCTGTTGGGCTCTTTGTGGCATCAGTTGCTGGTTTTCTGCTTGCAGTGTCATGTAGAATTGCAATGGTTCTTTCTTACTGTCATGGAAATGTGCAAGATACCTCAAGGAGATAGGATGTGGTGTCAGCAGTGGCCCCTTTAAAGGTTAAGGCCTGGGATTTCAGCAGAGGGTGTGCTGCACAGCTGTAGGCTTGAAGGCAATAGGGCCCTCAGGCATAAAAGCACCTGATGAAGGGAGAGTTGGGTGTGGGTAGTAGAAGGAGGAAAGCTTAAGAATGGAGACTGGATTAAAGGGCTATTGGAACTACTGATGGGTAAGTGGACTTTGAAGACACTGGAGATTGGTGTGTAGCTGTCTTGCCCAAGACCTGCTGAGGACCAAGGTGCTACTGTAGTGGCACAAGAGGGGAGGAAGAAGGACCTCTGCAGGTTGAACAGGGGAACTACCCTGGTGGTGGGGTCCAGCAGTGCTACAGGGTAGAACTACAGCCATTATTGGGGAAAGAAGGTGAGCTAATTAGCTTAAAGTGGGCATAATTCTCTAGGTGAAGCTTGGACTGGAAATCTGGCAAAATGCATACTATGATGGATATTGTATGCTTTAGGGACACAGTAGACTATTGTATGCTTTAGGGACACAGTAGACTGACCTACAACGTTTTACCCCTCCTGTTTCTGCTGTGGTCTGTTAAACCTGACCATGAACTTCTCAAAGAAAATGGGAACACTAAAGATCATCTGCATGTGCACCTCTGTAGGTATATCATTTGTATTTGTTAAAAGATTTGTACTATAATTTGTATAGCTAATTGATTTTCCACAATTGATGTGACAATTTGAACATGAGAAGAGTACAGGTGAACAACAGAAGGATGGTAAAGTTGTGTGAGCCTTCCATAAAGAGAAAGTGAACAAAGTGACAATCCCACCTAAACACTCCATCCGGAAGTGCCCAAGTCTACTTGGCTTCTGTGCAGTTCCCCTCCTCCCATTAAGCAGGTCTCAAATTGAGTGGATGTTGTCTCAGGTCTTAATATACTTGTCCCAGCATAACTGTTGTTCTTAGGCAAAACAGCTCTCACTAACCAAAGAGAGATTAAGGGCCCAATTCTATCCAACTTTCCAGCACTGATGTAGCAGTGCCAATGGGCCAGGGTATCTAAGAGACCACCTACTTCCATACAACCCAGCTTATCCCCTTAGGTCATCGGAGAAGGCACTATTACAAGTGCTGCCATGCAGGGAGGTACGTGGGGCGGCAGCAAGAAATAGGGCCTTCTCAGAAGTGGCACCACCACTATGAAATTCCCTTCCCCTTTATTTATGAACCACTCCCTCACTTGAAACTTTCCTGTGAGGCCTGAAGACATTTCTTTTTAGACAAGCCTTCTGAGTTCTTGAACTTTTAAACATCTTTTTAAACATCTGGCTCATAGGTTTGGGGCTTTGATGCAGTTGCTCTTTTTACTCTTTTAATGTCTGATTATTGTTTTAAAGACATTTTGTGAAGTGTTTTTAACTTGTTTTAATTGTGTTTGTTTTTGTATTTTATTTATTGTTGTAAGCTGCCTTGGGTCCCTTCGGGGAGAAAGGCGAGATATAAATAAGTCAGCAAGTAAATAAATAAATTAATTAAATGTGCTGCATTCTGTGATGGGGAGACAGTCACGGAGACCTCCTCCTTCACTCCTACATGGCAACTCTTTCAGTGACTGCTGCTGGTGTTTTTTTTTTGGGGGGGGGCATGTTTTTAAAGATTGTGAGTCCTTTGGGGGCAGGGAACCATTTAAAGGTCTCCTTTTCCTCAAGGAAAGGGAACATTTGTTGCCTTTCCTCAGGGGCTACACTACAGTTGCCTTGGTACTGGAAAGTTAGATAGGATTCGGCCCCGAGTCAAATTTAGGTTAATTTTATCCCTTTCCCCAAAGGCCAAGACAGATTAAGCTATGGACTACTGCACACATTTCTGATAGCCAGTGGTTCCCAAACTTTTTAGGACCAGAACCCACTTTTTAAATGGGCACTCTATCAGGACCCACCTAGGTTTACCAGACTTTTAAAAAAGATCTAAAAAATATTTTGTTTTATAATGAATAATAATCAGAAAAAAGACCCTCAAACATTTATCTGCCTATATTTGCACATGCTAGCAAACTGTAGTTGCTCAGCTCCTTGCAGGTCAGTTAGCAACTACAGTATCTGATTTTTTGATAGCCTCAGAGTTTTAGGCAACTAGTTAACTGATCTTTCCATCACACTTCGTTGACCCACCAAAAATCAGGTTGCAATGGGAGTTGACTTGGGAGTTGGAAGCTTGCTGGGTGACCTTGGGCCAGTCATTCTCTCAGCCTAACCTACCTCACAGGGTTGTTGTGAGGACAAAGGTAGGAAAGGAACCATGTACACCACCCTGAGCTCCTTGGAGGCAGTATAAAAATGTGAAAATAAATGGTCACCTTGCTGTTTGCAAATCCAAAGCCAGCAGCACCTTTAAGGTTGTTTTCATGATGTTTGCATTAAGAGTGCCATTTAGCCTCTTCTGTGGTACTCAAGTGCACTTGTGAATTACAATAATCTGGTTTATCATGTGCTAGAAACGCATTAATAGTTCAGCTGAGGTCCAGATTAAAAGATGGGCTTGCATTTTCATCTCATGGTTGATGTGCCCCTCCAGTCACTTGTGCATGGAGGTGGTCCTGAACAACAGCATACGAATACAATGACTGAAAATGAAGTACCCACCCCTGTTCCTGGTGGCCTTTGCCAACAGAAAAGAAAGAAGGGAGATTGGAAACAGAACAACTCTGCAGTATGAGTGTTCACAGTGGAGGTACTTGTGACATTCCAATGAGAGGAATCGCCTCTGAAAATGCTCACATGGGTCCACTTAGAAGGTACCTGAACCCAAGCTTCTTGTGCTCTTGCCTAGCTTTGTGATAGATACTGCAGATTTTCTAGGCTGCTCCCCCTCCCCCCAAAAAACCAAAAACAGAACTGCAGACATATTTTGTTGCTAGAGTGCTCTGCTTTCATTCTAGCTCAGAAATCCCACTGGTGTCTGCAGAGGGACACCTGACTAGGGCTGGGCCTAACAGCCCAATCTGATGCATATCTACTCAGAAGGAAGCCCCTTGAGTTCAATGGGACCTACTCCCAGGTGAGTGTTTACAGGATTACAGCCTTAGTTACCTCTGAGTCCTTTTGAGGTTACTTTAATTCAAGCCATTTCTAACAGCAGCACCAAGGTCCGTGCCTGTTCCTTTGGTTGTTTCTTGCTTTGCATCTCAAGAGGTGGCTGCCCTGCTTTATAAATGGTGACATATGGAGTGAGTCTGCAAACTGCAGGCACATGCAAACAGGCTTTCAGGCAGCCTGAGGTCCACCTTTGTCTTCTCTTCTCCATGGCACAGGAAAGGCCACACAGTCAGCCTTTGAACATAGCATGCAGAGACCTCTAGTGGCTTCCTAAAATATTGGATAGCTGACAATACAATTCAGTAAGTACTCAGTCCAGCCAAAGATTGTACCAGATAAGTGGACTTTTTAAAAATACTTGTTTTTAATGGAAACTTACAAAATGTTTGTAGTACAGGCAAGAGGTGCCCCTATACTGTGTCTTTTGTCAACAGTTATGTTTTGGGGACTTCCAGTGATATCAATCACACTCATGCAAATCTCACTTCCTACAACATAACTATTTTATTTTCAACAGAGTTGAGTAGAATGATTGTTTTCCTAGTGACAAAATGAAACATTGTTATTTCAATGTTGAGAATTTAATGGCAACATCTGCATTACTCTGGATAAAGATATTAAGATCTTGCACGACTGTGCAAATATTCTTGTCATCACCCAGAAATGCCCACACTATATGCAAGGAGGTTGTAAGTGATCGTTTTGAGGCCAGCACAAGCACTGTTTGGATTGTGTTTTTTAAACCGACCCAACTTGCAAGAAAATATACTCTGAGCATTCCTATAAAAAAGGAATGAGGAATCTGTCAAACCTATGCTAACTATTCCTGGACAAGGTGAATTTTGAATGACTCAAACTGCCTCTTTTGTTTTCCTTTTGGTGACAATAAGGGAGATAAAACCTGCATCAAACTCTTTTGTAGACAAAACTGCTGGCAACATTGGAAAGAAAGGCAGGGTAATACTGTTGATAAACTCTTAATCCAATTAAAAATGTATGGTTTTAAAAAGCTCTCCTTTTTCCAAGACGAATCTTGAAACTGTGGCTGCAGTGTGTGTGTGGAAGGGCCAAGCTGGAAATGACAGAACAACCACATGTGTTTTATGCACACGTCTGTCCCATTCATGCAGATCAGGGGTGTCCAAAGTTTTTGGCAGGAGGGCCACAGCATCTCTCTGTGCTGGGCGCCGGGGGGGGGGGGGGAAAGAATTGATTTATGTTTAAAATTAAAATAAATTTACATATTTTTATGTAAATGAATATATTAAAGATGAACTTATATGAATGAAGGAAGGTCTTGCAATAGCTCAAGGTCTATAAATGGCCTTGCACAAAGCCAGGCTGGCCTTTCCTTTGCTGCCGCTACTGCATCACAGACGTGAAACAGCAAGCAGTGGGGGGAGACCTCATCCCACAGCTAAAGCAAGAGGTCAAACGGTTGCCCTCACACTGAGAACAGTTGTGTCAGGCCAGTGCGGGCTACAGCAAGTCTCCAGAGGGCCAGAGGCTCATTGGAGACTGGGGGTTCCCTGAGGGTTGCATTGGGAGTCCTCAAGGGCCACAAGTGGCCCCAGGGCCGGAGTTTGGGCACGCCTGATGAAGATGAAGCAGACATATCTTAGGAGAAGTGTTTCTTCCCAGGTGTGAGACAGAAGGCATTCCTATTTCCAAAATGGCTCTTTCAGCTCTGTTCAACCCTGGAGACGCCAGGGAATGAACTGGAACTTTGTGCACACTTAACAGAAGCTCTGCTGCTGAGCACTGGCCCTTCCCAAGCCCCAGTAGCATCACAATGGGGGTGCAGGGATTATGAACTGCACCAGGTGTCACCCTCAGGAAGGCCTGAGCCTCTGTTGGCAATCTTTGGCCCACTCTGAACCCAGCCGCCTTGTGTTCTCACAGACGGTCATGTTTTTAGTGCATACATGCTAGGGATTCCAGCACGTTCCAGGACTGTGTTGTTTGGAACTTTGTCCTGCCAGGTGATGCCAAGGATGCGTCGGAGGCAGTGCATGTGGAAAGCGTTCAGTTTCCTCTCCTGTTGTGAGCGGAGAGTCCATGACTCGCTGCAGTACAGAAGTGTACTCAGGACGCAAGCTCTGTAGACCTGGATCTTGGTATGTTCCGTCAGCTTCTTGTTGGACCAGACTCTCTTTGTGAGTCTGGAAAACGTAGTAGCTGCTTTACCGATGCGTTTGTTTAGCTCGGTATCGAGAGAGAGTGTCGGAGATCGTTGAGCCAAGGTACACAAAGTCATGGACAGCCTCTAGTTCATACGCAGAGATTGTAATGCAGGGAGGTGAGTCCACATCTGAACCATGACCTGTGTTTTCTTCAGGCTGATCGTCAGTCCAAAATCTTGGCAGGCCTTGCTAAAACGAATCATGAGCTGCTGGAGATCTTTGGCAGAGTGGGTAGTGACAGCTGCGTCGTCGGCAAAGAGGAAGTCACGCAGACATTTCAGCTGGACTTCGGACTTTGCTCTCAGTCTGGAGAGGTTGAAGAGCTTTCCATCTGATCTGGTCCAGAGATAGATGCCTTCTGTTGTAGTTCCAAAGGCCTGCTTCAGCAGGACAGTGAAGAAGATCCCAAACAAGGTTGGTGCAAGAACACAGCCCTGCTTCACGCCGCTTCCGATGTCAAAGGGGTCAGAGCGCGATACCATAGTCTTTCGAGACTGAAGGTTGCCAACTACTACAACTACTACTCATGTTTTTACCACTCACCAGTGAGAACGCAAAGCAAGTGGGCTTGGAGTGGGTTGAAGATGACTTAATGGAGGCAGTTTGAAGACAGGCTTTTCACATTTAAAGCAATGCAGTAGCCTGGAAAGTCAGGGGAGCATGATTACATCATTGTGTCACTCCTAAACTTCTGGAATGCCAGGCTTCTCAAGGTAAGCACTGCACTTGGTGACACCCACTCAGGGATGTCTCTGCCACATCAGGTGTCTTTTCTGTCTAGCTTAGTGGTTCCCAACCCATGATCTGCAGACCACTGGTGGTCCACAGAAGCTTGGGAAGTCGTCTGCGAGCCAACTAGGCTTGGCAATTGTCAGGCAAGCAGAGCACCATGCACCCGTTGCTTTGTTGGCCCTTCCATCCTCCCTTGGCACCAACTGGCCCAAAATTGGGGCATTCCGGCAGCCATTGGTGATGGCACAATGACATTGCACAATCACCACATCTTCGTGCAGCTGTGCACTTGGTAGTTTGCAACAGACCTGAGTGCAGGTGCTGTGGTCCATAGCCATCCAAAAGTTGGGAACCACTGGTTTAGCCTCTGCACCTAACCACAGCAGAGACAAGGAGTAAAAAATAAACAATGGGAAGAAAGCGTTACCATCTTGGCAGCCTGACTGATGTATCTGAGACAGGTGAGCTGCACCTTGTTCTAACCAAGGTGAGAGGTTTTCTATTCTGTTGGTGTTCCTTTAATTGGCCTACTTTTAACATTGTTGTTGCCACCCTGAATTACATGTCAGTTTGTTCTTTCTGTCAGAAAGCTGTTGGAGAAAATAAGAAAACAAGCCTAATGGCATCCTGTTTGGGGAAACAAGATTCTTCACACCAGATGTTGCCGAAACATCTGCCTACCTCATGGCTCAGCCTCCTTTCAATGCCTTTCGAGTGTTGGAGTTGGTGCAACTCCGTCTGCTGTCCAGAGGGGGCAGAATGCTGTCCAGAAGGGGTCAAGCTATGACCCAGTGACTCTGACCTTTCTGCCTGTTCTCTCTGTGATCCTTGTGGGGTGTGGCCCTAACCCTTTATCCTTCCCTTCTCCTCTGAGCACTTCCTCTTGTCCTCTGACCACCACCTGTTAAGATGGCACACACCAGGGCTCTGATGCCCAGGCCATCTTGAGCACAAGGCATGCAGGACGAGGCAGCTCCAGGGCCTTGCTATCTCTAAGTAATAGCTGAACCTCTGATCCTAATCAGATGCTGTAAATATACACTCAATGGAACTGTAAGTAAATAACTTTTTTTGCAACTTTAACAAGCCATTGCCTCTTTGTCTTTTTTTTTTATTGATTAGCAGTCAACCGGGTGAGGGAGGTTCCTGGAGTGATACCCAAAAGGGGGGGGGGTCTGCTGCTTAAGCTACTGTGCTTTCCCCCAAAGAGGAAGCTACTTTTAATTTCCTCCAGCATCGAGCACATACAAAATCAAGAGACCACCATTCTTCAGCAAGAGCTTTCTTACCTGGACATTTTTTAATCTGAACTGTATTCTGTTAATGTTGCCAGCTCCCTTGGTCTGAAACAGAAATACTGCTTCCATTTGGTAAGTCTGGAACAAAGAAAGGTCAAAAGTAGGAAGGAGGGGCTGTTTTCCTGGGGAATATGTGTGGTTTCTAGTTTCTTGTCACATCCTGCTTGAGTGTGGGCAAATAGGGCCGGTCTGTCCATGAGGCAAATTCAGACAAGTAGAGGATTGGTGGGGGGGGAACCCATTTCCACCACTCCTCCTGCCCCCACTCTCTGGATTAGAAAAGGAAGAAGGCAATGGAACAAAACAGGAAGTGCGGAGGACAGTGAGAGTCTAACTTTGGGGATGTAGTTAGACATGACATTTTTTTCTAGAGTAAATCATGAACACAAACCTAGTAGATTGCTTCAAGTGCATGGGATAGCAGATAGCTGTACTGTCTTTTCTCTTGAATGAGCTGTGTTTCACAAGTGTGGTGCAGACTTATTTACTCTCCCTGTAAGGCATCTCATGCGAAGGAGCCCTGTGCATCAGGACTTTCCAGTTCATCAGTCCATGCATGTTCCAACCATATCATAGCTTTGTGCAATATTTCTGCATGTGCTTTTTCCTGCAAGTTCTTTTTTGGTGCCAAAAATGTGCCATCCCATCCACAGGGACAGTGAGCAGGGAGTGGAGAGCTATGCTGCAGTGGGTGGGGGAGAGCAGTTCTGCTGTTTCCTTTTTAAAAAAAATATCTGGCTGCACTAAAGGAGAAGGGATGGAAGCATACAACACAAAAGTACCATGACTAAAATATTGTAATTGTGGGACATGCCTTGGTTGAAAGCAGCCCTGCTGTTGCTTTCTGCAAAGAATATGGTCAGATGAGAACTTCTGAGAAGGAATAGGACAGTGAAGGGTGTACAGCCTTCAACAAGGAAACGAAGACTTTGAAGCACTGTTAAGTTCATAGTGAGGGTCATTGAGTTGCTTTAACATAATGCTTTAACATCCTTTAACATAATGCTACAGTCCATGTCCAGTAGGTGCCCGAACCACTTGGGCAACCACATTCCATGGCAGCAAACAGAATGGCAATTCATGTGCTTTCTGAGCACAGTCTGGAGTTTCCCCAAGCACAAAACATTGCAAGTGTTCGATTCTGGAAAAATGAAAAGATCTCTGTGGCTGAAGTGCGACCTGGAGGGAATATGCACAGCCTGTGGACAATAAAGGTGCCATTATGATTATGGAAAAAAACTGATTGTGCCAAAAAAGCTCTTGAAGCCAGTTTTTGTGGAGACTTCATGTCCCGCTCTGTGACGTTGAGAGCATTAGAGCCCTGTCTGTTCTGAGCTATTCTGAGCACAAAGCTCTATCTGTATGTGTTTGCTAGCCCTGGCCTTTTTGTTCTTAATCACAGTCTGAGTTCTGATTTTGATCTTGTCCTTACCCTGCATACCAGCGTTATTTGGTCCTGGTTCTTAATTCTGAAAATCCTCATACTTCTGACCTTCAAACACAGGACTTCTGTAGCACTTTTGTTTCCTGCTGTAGACTCCCAAAGTTGGACACATCTCAGATATGAAACCCCTCATGACACAAAGGTTGAAAGGGGGAGGAAAAAGGACATGAAAGCACACAGAGGTATCCCTCTTGTTTCTGTGCTTGCCCAAAATAAGCAATGTTATGGCCCAGGAAAAGGGGAGGAATGACTCACCAAAACTGTCCACCAAGTTATGTTCTACCTACTAGTGTGGCTGGAACATAGCAGAGTGTGTGGGGCTGTTTTGGAGTGGTGGGGTGGCTATAACTGCACTATTTGTATGTCTTACTATTTCTTATTGTTCTTGGAATGGAAAAGCAGCAACTTAAGTGCAAGAAGTCTCCAGTCTGGAAGCACCTAGATTCCCTAACATCACCACAACAAAATCTGCAAATGTTTCTGCCCAAATGGGTTTAAATGCCAGAGATCAGAATTGTTTTCATCAAAAGAGCTACTTTCTCCCTAGTCAAACCTCCCTCTTGTCTCTCTCACTCTGTGCAGGGTGAGCAGATGCAATGGAGGACACAGTGCCTATACCTTTAACCATTGTAGAGAAGAGGGGACTTGGGCAGGCACAGCTTTTTAAACTCTTCCCTATTGAGCTGCACCTGCCAAAATTCCTACTTCTCTACAATGGTTAAAGGTATAGGCACTGTGTCCTCCACTGCATCTGATCACCCTCTCTCTCTCCTTTTTGTGGGTGTGTAGGCTAAGCAACTGGCATCTAGCAGCATGCCATTTCCCTGCTTGGCCTTGTAATTGGACAGAAAGAAAGACTGATGAAATGGGCAAACCTTGCAATGTTTCCAGAATCCAGTTTTAATGGTCCTGGAAATGTTGATGGAAGGGTTAGAAACTTCAGGTTAACAAGAACAGAAACAGGCCATATGTCATGGTTTTGATTGTGTACATATTCCTTTAACAAGCATGGGGTCGGCAAGCACGTGCTTTTCAAAATGTCGAACAGCAGTGGGATGGGGCTCCCATGGATCAGGATGGTGGCTTTTGCCTTAACTCCCTACAGTCCTTATCTGCATCCTCCCCCACCACTGCAGCTGCTATTTACCAAAGGGAATAAAAGCCCCCATTGGTGCAGAATACCTTTCATTTAAAAATCAGGTAATTTATTTATTCAGCTCTGTAGTCTTGTGCTTCATGAGCTGCTTGTTTTACAAACTGCCTCCTCACTACAGCAGAGGAAAGAGCAAAAAGCACAAGCCTGTGTTCTGAGGGTGGGTTAGAACTTGGAGAGGGGTTTATGATGTGCCAGGGATGTAGGAGTCTACATCCCCCCACCCCCCCAGGATGCACAAAACTGCTGGTCTCAGGGCAGAAGTCCCTGAAGAGGGACATGTCGCTCTCTTCCTCTTTCATTCTCCGAGCCTCTGTGCCGGCTCTTCTGCGATCTGGCACTGAGTCAAAGCAGTGACACCGCCAGCCTAGGAAATGTCTGAGCTGCTTCCCTCTGTAACTGCAGGGGGATGGGTGATACCAGCTCACATGTCTGTGGGCTGAACAACAACACAAAGGTGAATGAGGCTGGGAAGATGGATCTGAATGGGTAGGAAGGACCCAGAGCCCCAGCGAGGACATTTCGATCACCCCTGCCTTCGGAAGAATATTTGGGGCTACCACCTACGGCCCCTATGACAAAGTGACAAACTGTGAGAAAAATGACAGGATGCAAAGGGAAAGATGACTCCTCCAACAGCAGATTCTAGGGCCTGCTTTGGGATCTGCAGCATGTGAAACAAGTTATTGGTGTAGATGGGCAATTTTCAACCTTTTTCATCTCACAGCAGCACAGTAGTTGAAAATCGTGGGTATAGGTGGTTGATGTTTCCTACTCCACTAACTTGCTGCTCTTGAGCCTTGTTACCTGTCCTTTGCCTAGCCCAGCATGCTTTGAAATTCTGACTAGCCCTAACCTGCTCATTCATCCCCACAGCTATGCCTGCCAGCTGCCTCTCCTGCTGCTGGAATTTCTGATGCAATCTCAGTGATGAAAGCAAGCAGAAACTGCCAGTAGTACTGGCAACACTTTCTGAAGTTTCGGTGGAACATCTCATGAATATTGGTCACTGAGCTATGGATATTTTAATAGCAGGGGGCAAGACGTTCAAGTGAGCAGGACCGGGAGGCCAACTGAGACAGCTGCCCCAAGCAGAAGATTTGCTGGCGGCAGTGCCCACCTCTGTTCTCCAGCTCACCCCTGCTGCTGCTCCTTTTCACACTCCCTGGTTTTGACAAGGAAGTGTGAAAGATAGGAGAGTGGTGGACTACAGCTCTGATGCTCCACACATTCGCTTCCATTTTGCCCCCTCTTCCTTGTCCAACCCAGGGATTGGGAGGAGTAGAGGTTGGCACATCATCAGGTAAAGGACAGCAGCATTTAGCATGCTGCCTAAGGTGCTGGGAGGTGCCAGAAGAGCAGTGTTTCCTTTCTGCAATGAGTTAGAACACCCAAATGCTGAACAATTCCCCCAACATTCCCTCTTTAACATTCAGAGACAGCACAACTGAGTCCACTGTCCAACGCAATCTCTCACTGGATCCTTGCCTAACCTTGACCCTTCCCCTGTGTAGATCCTTACTTTGCTCCTTCCTTGTGCAGTCCCTTTAAATAAAACAGGAGGTCCTAACTTCCTGCTTTTGCAAAACAATTTCACAGTGGAGAAAGGTAAGGAGACCCACTTCCTACTCACTTTTAGTGAGTGGGAAATGCGGGTCATTGGGGCTCTGCCCATGATGGGCTGGTGGGAGGCAGCAGTAGACTTGGAGCGAAGGGCTTTCTAGATCTGCTGCTCCCCTGCAACCTGTTGCTGATGTGCATAGCAACACTTTCTTAATGGATGGGCTGGCCCTGCTATCATCACATCATTGGAGGATACATGCTCCAGATGCAGAGACAGGAGTAGATTCATCAGGAGATGTGAGAATGCAACGTCAGACATTTTAAGCAAGTGACTTTTCTGCAACAATCAACCATGATGGGGTTATTTTATGTTGGAGTCATGGTATGGGAGAATGGAGTTCAACCCTTCACCTCGGAAACTAGTCCTCAGATTAAATTGTCTCTCCAAAGGTGCTCATAGCCATAGCGAGATCATAGACAGATCAGAAGAGAGATCTTGGGGTGGTGGTGGACAGGTCGATGAAAGTGTCGACCCAGTGTGCGGCAGCAGTAAAGAAGGCCAATTCTATGCTTGGGATCATTAGGAAGGGTATTGAGAACAAAACAACTAATATTTTAATGCCGTTGTACAAATTGATGATAAGGCCACACCTGGAGTATTGTGTCCAGTTCTGGTCGCCGCATCTCAAAAAAGACATAGTGGAAATGGAAAAGTTGCAAAAGAGTGCGACTAAGATGATTACTGGGCTGGGGCACCTTCCTTACGAGGAAAGGCTAAGGCGTTTGGGCCTCTTCAGCCTAGAAAAGAGACACCTGAGTGGGGACATGATTTAGACATACAAAATTATGCAGGGGATGGACAGAGTGGATAGAGAGATGCTCTTTACACTCTCACATAACACTAGAACCAGGGGACATCTGCTAAAATTGAGTGTTGGGAGAGTTAGGACAGACAAAAGAAAATATTTCTTTACTCAGCGTGTGGTCGGTCTGTGGAACTCCTTGCCACAGGATGTGGTGATGGCGACTGGCCTGGACACCTTTAAAAGGGGATTGGACAGGTTTCTGGAAGAAAAATCCATTACGGCTTACAAGCCATGATGTGTATGTGCAACCTCCTGATTTTAGAAATGGGCTATGACAATGCCAGATGCAAGGGAGGGCACCAGGATGAGGTCTCTTGTTATCTGGTGTGCTCCCTGGGGCATTTGGTGGGCTGCTGTGAGATACAGGGAGCTGGACTAGATGGGCCTATGGCCTGATCCAGTGGGGCTGTTCTTATGTTCTTAGAGAGGAAAACTGATGAGTGCAATGCTTGTCCATAAGTTTTCCCTACAACACCAAGAGCAGCTGGTGGGAAGAGCTTTGGATCAGGGCTTCAGGATGGTGGATTCCCACCACCATCACCATCCCCACCCCCACAACAGCCCTAACACATATTGGAGACCTTCCAGCTGCTTTTTCAAAGAAATCAGAAGTTCTAGTCGAGGAACTCCCACATCATGTCTAGCTTGGGCCACCACGTTTAATGTCTGTGGGACAAACCAATCATTTGTTTCACAACACCTGCATTGTAATGCAAGTGTCTTTTTGACATGTTTGCAGATAAGGAAGTGGCTCCATATAATTTTTATGTCAGAGAAGTTGGCTTAGTTTCTTATCTGGCGGTGTTCTTCTGCACCCATGGCTAGAAGCCTGATGTGGCAGCATTCCACCAAATACTCCAATGAGGCAAAGAAAGGTTAACCTGTACTTTGTCCTGCTTTTCTGTCTGCCATATGCCAAACATACTGCTGATTGAAGACATTTATATGGGGATAAATGTGCTGATCTGAGGCACAAATGAGACATAACATTCAAATGCATGTAACAATACCATGATGGTCCCATGAACTAAGGAAAAACCCAGTCCCCATGCAGATGATAGTGTACAAAGGAGAGGAAGAGGATACTTTATCCTTTTCCTGCTTCAAATCTCTCCCAGAAATGGAATTAAAAATGATAGTTTCACAAGGCACTTAATTATTTCTGGAGGGTTGATTTTATTTTTTTATATTACTATTGCACAAAAAGGAAATGAATTAGTAAAGAGGCCACCATCATAGAACAGAAAATGACTAATTAAGGGGCCGGTTCAAAATCAAAACTCCTTTATTCTCTCTCTTCCCTACCCTCAGCACTCATCTCAGAGCCCACCACTGCAGAGTTGAAAGTTATTAATTAAAGGGCCAACTGAGTAATGCCATACTTGGGAGTAAGCTGGAAATAACTTATGAAAGAAGCAGTAGCCCCAAGAAGCCTCAATGGTGCTTTTGCCAGACCATGCTGGACAGGTTGGCTATGCCATTGTGATTTAAATGTTTGGGGGTTTTGTAATGGTCACACATCAGGTTTGGAAGAAGACATGAGGAAAACACAGAATATTCTGCAGTGCTATGAGTTTTCCAGTGATTGTATTCTGATTCCCCCCTCCCAAAAAACAAAGCAAAACCCATGAGTAAACAAATGATATTGGTTTGGGGAGTGGGGGAACTCTGGAGACAACCAGAGAGGCCTCTATAACTGATATAGGTCCAGCAGCATATGCAGGTGAGGGGATGAGTCCATTCTCCTAAATCCTTTCCAGACCTTGTGGGTGGACCGTGTGGCAGTGTGTGTGGCATTCCTGAGTGGAGAATGCAGTCTTTATTCATCTCTCCAGATGTCACCTCAGTGCTCATGTTGCCAAGAAATCACTTTCTGTACATTCAGGCCTCCAATTATCATTGCTGAGAAACAGTTTTCCTTGTCCCACTAAGAACTACCACTGCATTTATTTTGCTGAATTGATGACAATCATATGAGTATCACAGGCATCTATTGGATAGTTCCTGTGTATTACTGTCAAGAGCATCAGAAGCCTTTCCCTTTCTACTTCTTCCATTTTGAATGGTCTGCCAACTTGAATGGTCTGCTTGTCCTCTCTCTCTCTCTCTCTCTCTCTCTCTCAGACACACACACACACACAGAGAGAGAGAGAGAGAGAGAGAGAGAGAGAGAGAGAGAGAGAGAGTTATTAGATATTGCGCACTCATCTCCTATGCTCAAGCAAATGCTTGCTTCAATTTAAATAAAAAGAACATGCACACATGCATACCACTGAGAAAAGCAGTATATAAGGCCACAATCCTAACCAACTTTCCAGCACTGAGGTAAGAGCAATGCACCTCCAAGGTAAGGGAATAAACATTCCCTTACTTTGAGGAGGCCTCCATGATTGCCCCCAATGGCAGGATGCAGCACATGCCCCACTAGCATTTGTGATGGCAGTGCTGGAAAGTTGGTTAGGATTGCGCCCTAAATCTTTTAAATAAAGGTATATACGTACATAAAGATATAAACATATACACATATTTAGAGCTAGATCTCTGGCTAGTTTTTCTCCTTTCTATTACGAGGGAAAGGGATATTGTATTCTAGGACCACCAAGGGAGAAAATGTTATTCCTACTGTGTAGGATGTTTAAATGCTGCACAGTCTGAAAGACAAAGGGCCCAATTCTATACAATTTTCCAGTGCTGATGCAGCCATGCCAACAGGGTATGCACTTAATCCTAGGATACACTACCTGATGCACTACCTAGGATGCACCACCTTAGCATGCAGTCATGGAGGCCTCCTCAAGGTAAGGAATGTTTGTTCTTTTTTCTAGGAGGTACATTGTGGCTTCTTAAGGACTAGAACGTTGGACAGGATTCGGAGGAAAGCAACTTTGCAGAATATGGGAAAATGTAATTTTATAATTTAAAAGGAATATATCAGAAACTGGAATGGATTAAACAAACATTTTTCTTAAATATTTTTTCAAGCTATAGATAAAAATCCTTGTAAATGTAATCTTTGAATAAATCCTTGAATAAATCCTTGAAAAACTCTGCTAACTGGATAAGAGGAACTCTTCAAATGGGTGCTCCTCTATTATTTAGAGGGAGAGTAACTGGCGCGCCTCACCCCAGCAGTGTATTTTCTAGTGCTGTCTGCTGGTGTTCTTTTGCATCTTTTTAGATTGTGAGCTCTTTTGGGACAGAGAGCCATTAGTTATTTGATTTTTCTCTGTAAACCACTTTGTGAACTTTTAGTTGAAAAGCTGTATAAAAATACTGTTAATAATAATAATAAAATTTATCCATTGAGATAAGAGGGATGCTGCAACACCAGGACATCCCTGTTCCTGCCCCAAGTAGCACTGAAAGAACAACACTGAGCATGTGCTGATAGCCTTTCTCCGCCTCAGAACAATCACAACCAGTGATTCCCACACATCTGCAATCAGTGATAAGGTTGTGACTTCTAGACAGCCGCAAGCCACAGCACCTCTTGTTTTAGAAAGCACCGAACCAAATACCCACAGCTGTAATTTTCTCTTGTACAACTCTCAGCTCTTCTCAAGAATCCTGTCCCCTGTCAACAACCTAGCTGAATTGCGGTGGCCAGAATTAAACACAATAAGAGGTCAAGCCAGAGCTGAGGTTTAAAAAAAAAAAAATACAGTTCCTTCCCAAGAGTGGGCACTGGTGCTTTTGTTAATGCAGCCTGAAATAGAATTGACCTTTTGTGCCTCACTGTCACATTGTTGACTCATGATTGGTTTGTCATCCACTGAGTGGTTAAGCCATCAAATCATGTCTTTCTGAAGTTTTTGTAGGTGTGAGGGCAGCGTGATCTCACAGCTGTAAACCTGCTGCCATTAGCACAGCTGCAAGTCGGTATCTGATTAGTACATCAGGTAGTCCTTGCTACAGCACTTCCATTTGCACATTATAAAAGTATTATATAGTGTATTTTGGTCAGGGCAATGGATGACTTTCAGAAAAGCTTTAAAATGGGACTGCAGCATTTGCCCTACCAAGGCTTTGACTCCTATATATCCAAGGCTTTCAGTGGCCTTCTGAAAATGAAAATTGAGGCTGACTCCTGGAGGTTTCAGGCCAATACGAGAAGGTTGGCACCTCTTTTTCTCATGGATCCCAGCCAGAATTCCTTTATCTACTGGCTGTCCATATTACATAATTCCTATCCCTACTTCCCTTTAACTATTCTTTAATAGCCCACATAGGTCACAATAATAAACTTTCAAGGAAACATGAATAGGCTTGCACAATAAGTTCCATTAATTTCAGAGTTCACTATTTCCTTGGAAGTAAATCCCCCTGTGTTTTTACTCCCAGGTAAGTGTAGATGGGATTATGTATAACCTTAAGCATGTTTTCAGCATTTAATTGTATTTTTATTAGCTTGAATATTCCAAATATTTGCATATTAGGCAAAATATTGCATATTTTTAGCACAAAAGCACTTCTTGTCAACTTGTAAAATCTATATTTTAGGCTAAGGAATTTGTTTTTCACTTGGATTATCCTAAAATCCTTTTATGTATGAAATGGTCACTGCCTGAAGAAATCTTGGGTAGGTGCCTAGAATAATTGTATGGTTTTATTTATAGCCCATATGATAAAGGTTTCAAAGCATTTGCTAAATGAAAAAGTGCCTTGTTTAGACAAGGAAGTTCATGAACAGAATTTAACATTTACAAAATCAGCACAAAGAAAATAGCGATCAAGAGGATGATCCAACTCAAATTAAGCACTTTTAAACCCAATTCAATGCAGGAAATTTAAGCACATGCTTAACTTTCCCATTATTTGAAATAGGATTTGAAAGTGCACAATTTCAGCTGAATTCTGCTTCAAGTTCTTATAAATTGCCCTGTAGAACCAGATCAAATTTCTGTCTGTTCTGCTATTCCAACTAGTAGTCAACCAAAAATCTCTGGGGACTTGCCAAAGGTCTCACTGAATACAGCGTTCACCATAAGTTACTTCTTATTAATAGTCACTGGGGGTGTTTCAATGTGTGGTTACTACCAGTGTGGACAAGAGGCAAAGGATTATCATTTTGGCCTAGTTAGTTTAGGTAATAATTGAGGGTGGTGGTGGTGTTGAGAATCTTTTTTTTTTTTCTTAAATGGAACAAATCTAGATATATAGTAAATCTAAGCTTGGTGCAGTAAACTCCCAATGCTCTGATTCAGAAGGATCACTGCCATATCCTCTTCTGGGCCTCTGTGTTATATGTTCAGGAGGATAATCTTCTATAGCTCTGCTAAAAGCATGCAGGTTTGCTTCATGTTGTAGCAGTGTGGCAGAAAGGGTAGGTTTGATTGTATAGGGCACCATCCTGTGGTATCCCATGGCATAACATGCTCTTTGGATAAAGTACTGTAAGGAGAGGCTCTAATCCCGCGAGCACAAAGGGAGAATGGACTTCTGGAAGACAAACATCCATTCCAGTTCAAGTTGTACATAATTACAAGTGAGTTGTTGCCCCAGAATGCAGAACAGAATGTGCATTTAGATATAGTCCCTATCAAGGCACTGAAAGGAATACTAATAGATGTCAGCTGTGCCACACATGCAGTATCTGCTTCTGTCTCCGTCTTTCTACCTTGAGCAGAGTGAGGGGTATTTATCATCATTATCATCATCATCATCAGCCCTGGGGGCTGGGGGATAAGAATAGGCCCTCAGTTTGGCTGTACTTGTTGTAAGAGGCGACTAAACAGCCACCGGGTAGATGGGACTCGTTAGCCTGGGAAGGCAGCTCAACTGAGAGAAGGAAAACTCTGAGCCCAAACCTCCACTGCCTTGTGGCTACATCCAGTTATGGAAAAGGCTTCAGGAGTCAACCTTGAGGCAAATCCAGAGCCGGAGTCCCTGAGGCAGTTCATGGCTGAACATAGTCACATTCTGGCAACTCCTGCGACGCCGCTGGTTGACGCCGCTGGAACCATTTATTTTGTTACTACAGTTGGAAAAGATTTCTTGTAACAATCTCAGCTACCTATAGTTGGAGAAAATGCATCTTTAAAAGCATGTCTCTCAAATGCTTGTTGCTGCCTTTAAAAAAAAAAAATCTTTCTTTGTCCTAATGACCAGAACATGCCTCAACATCTGAAAAGTTGAGCCTTGTCATTTCCACTTTTTCCAAATCACTTTCAGTTTGTTAACTGTAATTTCTTACATGGAAAAGGTGATTTTAATTCTCTGTCATATCCTGTTTCTATGCAAAGTGAGGGCTTCCAGGTTAGTCTAGGACTGGCTGAGGCCGCAATCCTAAGCACACTTACTAGAGAGTATGTCCCATTGAACAGAATGGAATTTACATCCTAGTAAACATCTATAGGATTGTGCTGCAAGGGAACTCTCACTCAACCTGGTGTTTAAGCACCAAACAGGCACACAGGGGACTTGCTGGGGAGAAAATGTTGTCTTCTGCTATAACAACCTAAGTGTAAAACTTGATGTTGCTACTTAATTGAAGGAAATATAAAATTATAGCTTGAAAGAAATGCCTGCATGCTAATTCAGATTATCATGTCATTTTCTGATGTCAAAAAAGCAAAACTTACTTTTAATGTCATGGTGAAAATGTCCTTATTTTTCAGTGGTGCAAATTGGCATGAGAGAAAATCCACTTAACATTTAATTTCCTTTGATGTCAATTGGCTCTGTTCTTCAAAACATGGTAAAGCTGTAGCAATAACGAATCCTCTGGTAGATTGCACTGAGGTATACATCCCATTTTTGTGTTTTAAGATATTTCACATTTTGGGTTGGGTTTCCCTTGTATTCAGATGACTGTAGACATATCTATTCAAATCTTCAGAAAGATAACATCTGGTAAAGGATAACTGCCAACATATATTCTAGACAGGAAGTGTTGAAAATATCCTCTTTACCAGTGGCTTCAATTATAACCATGCTGATCTTGCCAACATATTCCAAATTAGGGTTATATAAATAGAGTGTTAATTGTAAAATTATTTTCAGTAGCTTTTAATTTAGTTGTAAAATTTGCTCCAGGTTCCACCTTGGCAGAGACCATTTCATCTCCCTTCTTTGTTCTTAATTTAGAAGCAAGAAGTGTATTACTTTTTTAAAAAAAGAAAGCTTAAGAGGATTATTTCATTATTTATAAAGCACCTAACATTTTCTAGATACAGTATATAGATAAAAATGTATACAGGACTTGCCCACTGGCTTACAATCTAGGTTTGGAATTAATGATTCTCTGATTCTTACACTAATTGTAGGCTCCAATATAGAAAAGTAGATTTTGATACCTAAGGCAAGAAACTGGGAGATAATTGGTTTTGATGGTGTCTTTCTTAGGAATACATGACTCTCCCTTGCATTGCAACAGCAGTAACTTGATTTGATTGTGCTCATATCCTCGAAAAACTGTTAAAAATGGAAAGCAGTGGAGCTAAAGGTTTTCCATTTTGTGCATACGATGAGATAGTATTTGCATGTACAATTGTACAGTTTTGGGGTCTCAATGTCCATTGATTAATACACTTGCCATCTTGAACATTTTGCAGGTGAGAGCAGCAACAGTGTAATCAGACATGCCTACTCTGAAATAAATTCCACTGAGTTCAATGGGATTTACTTGCAAGTAAGTGTATATAAGGTTTCAGCCTAAGGGCGAAATCCATACCTTATTGCATGATATTTTCTTGAATTTAAAGGGGACATTTCTGCACAAGCATAGGATCAGGCTGTAAGAATCTGTTTTATGTGCTAACAACTGCTTCACTGTTTCTGGCAGATGCCAAGTTGTATAGGTTCTCCTCCAGATCATAATTCCATGAGTCTGCTTGTCTTTTTAACAGAGCGCCATAAAGGAATCCAGCTGTGGCCTTTATTCTAGTTATTTCTATTTATACATTTCTATTTATTCTATTCTACTATTTTTTACACTGTTTTTCAACTATCATGGTTCACAAAGTGAATGGGAATAACCTAGATAAAATTTAAGGCAGACCAATACTGAACTTAAAATGACAGATCCAGAATACCAGGTGCTGTCAATGGTGGGGAACAAGGATAAAATGTGGCTCCTGGCTCTGTTCCCATGAAAGGGAATGGCATCAAAAAGGGATAGCTGTTTCTCTTCTCTGTTCTCCAAGTGCTCCTACTGACACTGCTCTTGCAGCTCTGAACAGATAGTCTCAATGGCTCCCAGAACTCTCAGCAACAATAGCCATTGGAGGTGCTGGGCTGCCTCTCCACAGCTCTCCTTATTGGTGTTGCTGCCTCACCTGCTGGACCTTGGTCTCCATCAGAAATAGGCAACCAGGCTTAGGCACAGTAGCAGCCCATTGTTTTCAGTCTCAAGGACAGGGGCAGGCTTCCTCATCCAGACTGATGTCCCCTGTTAACTGGGCATAGAGGCAACTTTGAGAGTGGGGACTCTTCTATTAAGCCAGGAAAGAGCAACTATCCCACCATTGCATCTCTCCCAGTGGGTCATGTTTCCCTTATATCTAATAATAATAATAATAACAACAGGTATTTCTATACCGCCTTTCTTGGTCTTTATTCAAGACTTTATTCAAGGCGGTTTACATAGGCAGGATTTATTTAAATCCCTTATTAAATAGGGATATTTACAATTGAAAGGTTTTTTCTTTCAAGAACCACTACATTCAGGTGTTTCATTCCGATCTGGCTTCACATTCTGGCCTCCATCCTCCCACGCTCAGAGCAGATGGAATAGCTCAGCTTCAGCTTGTCAGCTGCTTCAAGGTCGCACGGTGCCGGTGGCCTCAAACTGGCGACCTTGTGGATGTTATCTTCAGGCAGACAGAGGCTCTACCCTCTAGACCAGACCTCCTGCCCATCTATCTTAGGGTCCAACGACATGTCACACAACAAATACATATATTACCCTGTGGTGTTTGGGGTGGGTGGGGAGAGACACTGTAATTAGCATACTGAGGGCCAAAACCACAGTGAGGATAGGGAAAGCTTTAGCACTTAGCCCTTGCCATGGATCTGATCCTGACTGTGGGGCCCAAGGGCACTATTTACGTTGGACAAAAAAACCCCTTTCTTTTTGCTTTAAGAACACAGCAGTAAAATAGACCTCTAAACACCTGGAAGGTACTGGTTTTTAACTGCTGTTTCTGGCTTCCTCTCTAGCAAAGTGTCCTGTCTAGGTGCATTTACCTTGATGAAGTTCTGAGAAAACAGAATGAAACGTTGGACTTTTTAACAACATGGATTCTAATTCTCTGACACAACCATAGTCTTCTCATAAATATGTTAAATGAATAATAAATATATTATTAATAAATATATGTCAAATTGTTGGATTATTGCTGGTCATGAAAACCTACAAACATATTTTAAGAAACTTCCGTTTAAAGCTTATGGAGGACTTTTACCCAATGAAAACAGCACCCAGGGAAGTGCAATTGGAACTGCAAAGTGCTAAAGTCACAGACAGCTCTCTGTAGTTTCAACCTCTTCTGGCCTTGCCGGGCACAACTATTTACAAAAAAAATCCCAAACAAGAGAAGGATTATGCAATCCATGTAACTTCTCATTTGACCCCAAGATTGTGGTCCCCTTTTGGGACAGAGAACCATCTTCATATTACTTTGCTATGCAAACTGCTTTAAGGATTTTTTTTAAATTAAAAAGCAGTACAGTATACAGTATAAGTATTATACACTTAATATAATGTCCAGCTGTTGTGGCTCCTGGTTCTACTTCCTTGAAGAGTGACAGCAGGAAAGGGGTGATTCAGGACGAGGGGGAGATGCTCTCCAGTTTAGCAGGCATTCTTGCTGGTACTACAGCTGCTCTGAGCACTGATCATATCAAAGCCCTCCAGCCCTCATAACTCTTGAAAGTGATTCTCTTCTCCTCCTTCTTCCTGCATCCCATTGCCAGCCCATCCTTCCCCACTGTGTGAAATGAGACCTGCTTCCTCCAGCAGGCAGGAAGGTGGGGGGGGAGAACATGAGCAGGAGCAGAGTAGGAAAAGCTGCACCTCTTTTGTGGTCATGATGCTTTTAAAGAGACAAGCAGGATTTCTTTGGAGCAATGTGGCAATCCTAGACCTGGATAAAGCATACCAAAGAACACAGATTATCACTACCTTCCAGTAGTGATACCTACCACAGGTAACTGATCTTAGATTATGTCCTTCATGTCAAAGGCTCAGAACTAACAGCACAAAAAGTTTGATCATACCTGATCATTTGATCAGTGCAGTGAGCTGGAGACCTTAGCTCCTTAGCTGATTGCTGATTGGCTGATTTGCTAAGTGACAGCTTGTGTAAAAAAGGCATTCCATTTGTTAATTAACAAAGGGGAAGATACTGCTGGAGCGATGGGAAGAGATTATTCTGCCAGGCTAATAGGAGTTGAAGCTTGCTGGTGCCTACTAGGGAGCAGCATGTTTAGCCCATGGGCTCTGTCATGCTGGAACAAAGAGTGTAATACAGTGTTTCTCAAACTGGGGGAGGGGTGTCACAACACCCCAGCCTGAGCCCTGCACCCTTAAGGCCCGGCACTCCTGCACTTGTGCCAGTAGTGGGGCCATTGGAGTTATTTTTAGACTCACCGCGGCCCGCAGATGCCCTCCAGAGGGTGGAGGAAGCCTGCGGGGTCCACAGCAAGCTTCCCTGCACCTTAGAATTGTTGAAAAATGCTCATGCAACCCATTTCCAGTTTCACAATGAAAACTGGAAGTGGGTCACACAAGTATTTTTCAACCATTCTGCGGTGCAGGGAGACTAGTCAAGGACTCCACAGGCTTCCCTCACCCTCTGGAGGGCATCTGCCAGCCTTGGTAAGTCTAAAAATAGCCATGATTTCCCCAGCACTGGTGCAATTGGAGGAGCACCAGCATCACCCCTTTTCCTACCCTGCAAGAACTTACAGCAGCCCAGACTTTCCCAGAGAGTTTGGGAACTGTTGGTGTAATAGAAAGGAAGAGCTTTGTGAAGACAAGCTAGCAGGATTCCAACATGGTTTCCTGGCATGTGGTACAGAAGAAATTTTTCTCTGAACCTCAGTTAAAACTACTGCAAGACAATACCTTGCACTTCATGTCAATGAGGCAAAGCAGATCAAAACGTATGTGCCATACGAATCATAGCACTGAAGGGTGCTGGATTCCTGACCTGTTTCCTATGCACCAACGTGAGATTCCTTTGAATTGAGTTAAAATGTTTTGGGGACATACACTCATGATTTTATATTGCATATTATCCCGATACCGAGCTAAACAAACGCATCGGTAAAGCAGCTACCATGTTTTCCAGACTCACAAAGAGAGTCTGGTCCAACAAGAAGCTGACGGAACATACCAAGATCCAGGTCTACAGAGCTTGCGTCCTGAGTACACTTCTGTACTGCAGCAAGTCATGGACTCTTCACTCACAACAGGAGAGAAAACTGAACGCTTTCCACATGCACTGCCTCCAACGCATCCTCAGTATCACCTGGCAGAACAAAGTTCCAAACAACACAGTCCTGGAACGAGCTAGAATCCCTAGCATGTATGCACTGCTGAAACAGAGACACCTGCGTTGGCTCAGTCATGTCATGAGAATGGATGATGGCCGGATCCCAAAGGATCTCCTCTTTGGAGAACTCGTGCAGGGAAAGCACCCTACAGGTAGACCACAGCTGCGACACAAGGACATCTGCAAGAGGGATCTGAAGGCCTTAGGATGGACCTAAACAGGTGGGAAACCCTGGCCTCTGAGCAGCCCACTTGAAGGCAGGCTGTGCAGCATGGCCTCTTCCAGTTTGAAGAGACACTTGGCCAACAGACTGAGGCAAAGAGGCAAAGAAGGAAGGCCCATAGCCAGGGAGACAGACCAGGGACAGACTGCACTTGCTCCCAGTGCAGAAGGGATTGTCACTCCCAAATCGGTCTTTTCAGCCACACTAGACGCTGTGCCAGAAACACCATTCAGAGCGCGATACCACAGTCTTTCGAGACTGAAGGTTGCCAACTACTATTATCTGTCTTTGAAGAAAGATTAACATATTTGATTTGCTTCAAGTAAATTATACTTTGAAATTTAATTACAGTTCTTGTTTATATCAGTCTATAAGATTAAAAAAAAAAGTTAAAAAACAACCCCAAAACCCTAAGTATGAGGTAATGATGCTTCAGGGTAATTGGGCTGGAATCCTATAGAGGTACTTCAAAGTAAGTTCCATCAGTGGGCCTTTCTTCTAAGGAGACATGCATAGGATTGTACAAGTTTGTACAGTACAAGCAGGGAGGCCATTGCAAGATGAGTGACTTGAAGACATCTCTACCTGAAAACCTGCAGCTACTATTTTAATGAGTAATGACCCAATCCTATCCAATTTTCTGTTGACGATGCAGCTGCGCCAATGGGGCATGTACTGCAATCTGTGGTGGGAAGGAGGCCTTCTCAAGGTAAATGAATGTTTGTTCTCTTACCACAGGGTTTCATTACAGCTGCGCCAGGGCTGCAAAGTTGGATAGGATTGGGCCCTAAGTTATATAGGTGGGGAGAAAAGTTGCCCTATTGTTTTCATACCCATTTGTATAGTGCAGAGAAAGAACCACTTGGCCTTCCAGGTCCTCTAGTCTTCAAAATTCCAACTATGGAACAGTAGAGGCTGAACGTCTACTGTTCCACCAAGCAGAACAGTACAAGTTTAGAACACGTAAAACCGCCAAGGGATGCCATTTGATCTTGCTGGCTTGTTTGATCTTGCTGGTTTGAACAAGTGAAACCACCAAAGGATGTCATTTGAGCTTGCTGGCTTGTTGCTACATCCTTAAAGTAAACTCATAGTTCTGCTTACAGGCACTGGAGACTGCATGAGAGGGCAAACTGATTTATCAGTAGTAAATTAAATGTGAAGGGGTATGACATGCTGGAAAATGGGGCTAGCCTTCTATTTACAAGCTAGGGCTGGCCACTTCTTATCTGGCCCCTTGAATTCATTTAAGGTGCAATCCTAATCAACTTTCCAGCACCAAGGTAAGGGCAATGCATCTCCGAGGTAAGAGACAAAATTCCCTTACCTCGAGGAAACCTCCGTGACTGCCACCCAACTGCAAGATGCAGCCTCGGCATGTGTCAGTGCTGGAAAGCTGGTTAGGATTTGGGCAATTTGAACAAGTTGCTAAGCTCTTAAGATGAAGTACACACAGGTTTTTGGCCATACTCTGCAAAAGGAGCAGATTTCATAACTAAGGGAGCACTGACATAAGGGCAATGCAGCTCTGAGGTAAGGGAACAAACAATCCCTTACTTTGAGGAGGCCTCCATGACTGTCCCCCAACTGCAGGATGCAGCACATGTCCCATTGGCACCACTATGCCAGTGCTGGAAAGTACTGACATAAGGGGTTAGGATTGCGCCCTAAGACTGTATCTCTTCCCAGCTAAGCTTGCATTCCAGGCTGCCATAAAGGAAAGCAGAAGAACTCTTTCCATTGCTGTTTGCCTTCTGAGCTGTGTCATTTGTATCAAACAAAGGACATGATGACCAACGGACTTCCTTAGATATTCTTGTCCCTCCAATACTACTGAACAGTTGGCATGGTCAATAACGTTATCCTAGTCCTCTGAAAAATGAAAGAAGTTTCATCATTCATTATGTGATGCAGCCATGCCAACCCCACCTGTCTCCTGCACCAGCAATTTGAGTCACTTCTTGTGGTTCTTCACGAGTGTGCAAGGTGACAACACACCACTTTGTACTTGTGCTCGAGTTTCAGGCCTGTGCTTTAAAGCAAACACAAGTGCTCTCATGGTCTTGCGATAGGGCACATTAACGAGACGGGAACAGAGATGAAAAGCCTCTCGCTCAATATTTTCTGCCAGTGGGTGATCAATCTGAAAACAGAAAGTAAGAGATGAAATCCGTACGTTTAATAAGGGGACTAACTGTTCAAAACTAGAGGCTGCTTTCTTAATAAGCTCAAATTCAAGGAAATTCACTTCACATCACAAGTAAAACAGGAAGAGCAATTTAATTTCACTCCAGCAATTAAAGAACAAGGCAGTGTGGTCAGTCAATTTGTGCCAGCCCAACAGGAAACTAATCTGCAGTCAACCTGGGATATCAGGTTCAAGTGCAATTATGAACAATGCAGAACTGCCACAAGACACTTTTGATAGCATTTCAAACTCCACTCCAGAACCAAATCCGAGATGCTCTAAATACTTGGCAAGGCTGACTGGCGGGGCTGTAAAGGGAAATGTAGCCTCTGTGAGCAAGTGTAAGGAGGTGTAATTAAGAAAAGAGAAAGGGATTTGCTAAATGTTAATTATGAAGTTATTGCTTCAACATGTGCCAAGCTATGTAATTTGGCACAGTTGAGACATCTAAATAAATTATATAGAAACAAATGAAAAGCAACTGCAGCCTATCAAGAAAGGGTTTCCCCCCCTCTTTTGATCATTAGTGCTGAGGAATTCTATAGCTGGGGAGAATCCAGAACATTCAGCGATTACTATCCTAGTGCTTATTTCACCTCCACTGTGGTTATAACCGTCTCCCAGTCTTACTTGCATCTTATACCAGAATTATGCTGTTAGTATTCCACTGGAATCAGTGGTCTCCCTCTTGCTTCACAATGCTCTATATTTCCACAACTTGATTTTTAAAAAAAGCCTTGTCCAAAGCCCACTACACCAATTATCTGAAATCACTCTAAACTCTGTTTCAGCCTCCAACTTCTGTCTCTTCTTTTACTTATTTTATTCCCTGATTGCATCTGGTGGTTCATGAAAATGCACATAGTACCTCTCTGGGTTATCAACAGCTGCTCATGTGGGAAAAATTCAAACAGTATGATGTGTTCTTGCCTTGGTCAGAGATTCTACCAGCTTAATCTAACACTGCTGGGAGCTGGCTTAAGGGTCTTCAGCAGAAGGAAAATCCATATATTTTGGAGTATTGTATTGCCTTGGGTCACCATTTGGAGTTTGTTTGGACCCCAGAGTGAATAGGATGTCCACATTTTGTTCTATTAGAACTTTCTGTGGCATGGGGTTAGCTGACTGCGTACAATCCCAGCTACTTCATAATCCCATAGTAAAAGTGCAAGAGTTCCTCTTCCCATCCACATCTGCTTTTGCCAATTTGCATACTTCAACAAAAGACAACGCTCCAGAGGGGAACCTCCTCCAGGGCTGAGTTTATGATTGGGCAGATTTGGCAGCAGTAGACACAATGGTTGGTGTTGCTGGAATACCCCCCTCCCCCGATTCCTTCTTGCCCACCCACTATGTGTTTGTTTTACCCTTACTCTGTATGTCCATCCATTTAAACTTTGAACACTATTGTACTCTTTAAAGAGATACAAATGATCATGCTATGTTGTTTGACATTCAGTAGCCATCTTTTAGTATCTCCACATATACAACTAACAGTATATAGGGGTTGCTGCCAAAAGGAGCAGTGAATGGAGCAATGGATGGAAAAAATGGATAGGGCTAGCACTTAGATGTTCAACTACAGCTGCCCCAAACCTGTGCATGCAGGCTTTTGCAAAAAGAGAGAGACACCTGGAAAATGGGTATTGCACCATATATGTCAACAAGTGGGCCAGGAACCCAATTAAACCTGGATTAGGTACCACGTATCCAGATCAGCAGCATCAAGCATCTGTCTGAAGGACAGCGTGTCACAACTGAGGTTCAAACTCAGTAGCTATGCAATAAACTAAAGCTAAACAGTCCAGCTTCACAACCTGCTGTTAGCTCCGTGGCAGAAAAGGTGCATCATTTTCTGACCAGAGTTGACAAGGACTGCAAATGTAGTACTTCTAAAACGATGCTTAGCAATTCCTGAGTGCCTTGACTTGCCATTTAAAGGATAATTAATGAATATGTTAAATGGATAATTATTATGGTGTTTAATATAGCAGCCTGATCATTAAGGCTTAGAGAGAATTCTTGTGGTGTTCATTACTTAAGGATACCACAGGGATCTGATATTTACCACCACTTTGTACACTATTGACCTTCTCCATGGGTTTTCACAATAAACTTTGATTTACAAACACTTAATTACAGATATAAAGTTTGCGTCAAATACCGAACATCCAAACGGCTTTAGTGTAGATTTAACACACGGAATACTAAAGCGAAATACAATACTTTCCCTGCTGTCTCTTCTTTCAATATATTTTAAGAAAAACAGATACAAAAATTCAACACATGCATGCCAAACAAACTAGACTAGGATCCCAAGAATATCTTTCTACTCGGCCGTCCTTCAGGATAGCCCAGAGCCTTCAAGCCTTTAGATTATCTGCCCTGGAGCATTTGTCTGGGTTGCATGAAAGCACCTGCTGATAATTGCTGGACTTTTTGTTTACAATCTTGGTGTGTGAGCATTTCTATACCAGCCTTATAACTCAGAAATATATTTTGGCAGAAAATACAGTGAAAATGCCTAACTAACATTTTCAGTCATGGAATTTGACTGCATGGTTGCCACTCATCAACAGAAGTGTTTGCCGTTATTACAAGGTAAACAATGCACTATCCACAAAATTTTTTCCTCAATGTTAACATACGTAGTACAACCCTTCTCAACTTCACTCGTATACTAATACTGTGTAATCCTATGCATGTTTATCTGGGAGTAAGCTCCACTGAACTCTGTGGGGCTTACTTCTGAGTAAGTACTGAGTACTTCTCCATGCATAGGACTGCACTGCCAGCTTAATCACCCATGTGGACTTCAGGAGTCATCTCTTCCTCCTCCCCACTATCTCTGACCTTTCCTTGCTTTCTCGTTTCTCTGTTTTTGTTCCAAAACACATAAGAAAAAAGCACAGTTGATTGGCACACTTTGTTTCCAACAAGGCTCATGTGCTTTTAACAACTAAATAGCAGACGGGTTCAGGTACACTTTTCTTCTGTTACTTCCATTACTGTCATGCAGTGGCAACAAATGGTGCCATACCTGCAATGTCAAGCATACAACACCCCGGAGTGGTTTTTGCAACTTTAAGAAGTTTGCTGATCAGAGGAAGGGAAATGTGTAAATGAGTCAATGTACATACTTAAGCTGCCTTTTCAGCACTGCGTGGTGGAAAAGACAAACTGACAACTGAACCAGCATTTGATTTGCTGGTTCATATGTGTCACATAGACTGCAAAAGCCAGGTTCAGAACCTACTGCAATCAGAGTTTAAACATTGTTTCTTAACACCCAAAGTTAGCAATCACCATTTTTAAATCTTTGATAACTGAGTTAAATTACTGGAACTGTAATCCCATTTTGCAGACAGAAATGTTTTATATACAAAACCATGGATTCATCATCAGAAAATATTACCTCCAACTCAAGAGCTTCGGCAAGTAGCTTCTGTGCATTCTTTCTAAGGCTCTCTGTTTTGGGATCACACCTAACTTCTATTGAAGGTCTGTCTGAATGGTCTTTGAAGAATGTTCGCCACTCGGTATACACATCTTTGGCAAGAGCGGCCACATCCTGATCTGGATGCTTACGCATCTTATTCACTGTATGACCTTGCAGAAAGCAAAAAAAAACAGAAAGTGTCACTCCTTAAGACGACAGCCATGTGATACAGACAGCAGCTGCAATCCAAAGTTAAGTATTTAAATTTTAACACCTAGACTTTTGTGTACTTAGATCTTAAATGAAAAACCAGAGGGAACATTTTATAGTCACTATTTGAGAAGACTGCTCTCTGAATTTTTTAGTTGATTTAGAATAATTGATTACAGAAACACAGTTCTGTTCAAAGAGATTAATTACAATACATATTCTTATACAACAAAAAGGTATCATGTTAGTTCTTACATATTATAAAGGCATTATTAGCTACAGGAAAGTTAAAGTATAGACCTAGCCATAACAGCTAAATGCAACCTCTTTATTGAGAGGTATAGTACTCTGCTCCTGACTACCAGATGATGGAATCAAGGAAAAAGGGGTGACTATAGCCATCTACTTGTGATCTTTCCAGGATAGCTACCTGGAAAGCTAAACAAAACTATTGGAAAGAGAGTGCTGGAATGGATGGACCTTTGTTCCAACCAAGCACAAACAGTTCTTATTTACTGAAAACAGGGTGAGGGGAGGCATTAAGTTATCTGCTCCCATTTCCACAGAATACCAACATGTGTGTGTGAATCATCCAAGGTCAGCACCAAGGGCATGTACACATCCAGGTAAGCTTTACACAACAATGGAGACTCCTTGTTTCTAAGATTGACCAAAAAGCTTTTTGTTATCTTAAGGGTAAGGTTAAGGAAGTACCAATTAATATTGGTTATTGAAAACACCCTGGAAGCAATACAAATGGCACAGCTGTAGAAAGTTTGAATGATACAGATAACATTCTCTGTGATATTAAGCCATTTCTGCCCACGGTCGCATATACGCAACAGGATCAGGTGGAAAAATTGTGAATGATCCTCAATTTACCGGGCATGGGAAAATACATTATAAAACTGATGAGAGGGTGAAAAGTTCATTCCCTCCCTTGATGGAATCTGACCTTGCTAACAGTTGCACTCTTGTTATGTAGAAAAGAATAAACCACAACCCTTCTCCATTTGATTTCTCTGATGGTTCTTTAATGGTTACACAAAAGAACTTTTCCATGACATCAGACAAGTTTAAAATTAAATATGAAATATTTTAACAAATAAATTCTCAGATCACTTATTTTTAAAGGAACACACCTGAAATGTCTCAGGGCCCAAACCCATCCAACTTTCCAGCACAGGTGTTGCAGTGCAGCTCCAGGGTAAGAGAACAAATGTTCCCATACCTTGAGGAGGCCTCTGTGACTGCCTCCCCACCACAAGATGCAGTGTATGCCCCATTGGCATTTACTGAATCAGCACTGGGAAATTGGATAGGGTTTGGCCCTCAGTTCTTCCCACCAACCACAAAACAGACTTTCCAAGGAGAATAAGAAAAAAAGTTACCTATTTTTGTTGAGAGCAGAACTTCCTTAGAGGGTATTTTCTTTCTTAATTCTTCTAAAGCCTCAATTAGATTCTCCTTAGATTGAACTGAAAGCTCTAGTGTAGATTTCCATCTTTTTATATCTTCTATAACCACAACTCTCTGGAAAGGAGAATCATCATTAGGAGACAGACACACAGATACTTATTGCAAATAAATTTATTGCATTTCCTGTCAGCTAATACTGCTGTTATTGACCTATGAATTATTGATAACAGTCAGTCAAGTACAGAAGGTCTGATAAATCCAAACATATGAATGCTTGTTTCATAGCATATCCCTGATGTAAAGCAAAGAGGAGAAATCTAAAAAGCAAAATAAACTCATTAGGCTGCCATCATCAATCTAGTTACTATTCTGAAGTGACTGCTTTGAGCAAGTATTTCTTGTAAAAACCTCATAGCCTTGTCAATTACCCCAGCATTTTTTCAGTAAGTGTGTGTCTTCCCGACTTCACTATCCAACAACCTTACTAGCCAAAGAGAGAAGGTGCAGCATCTCTGTGGTGGAGAATAGTCAAGAGATTTCAGGTTCAGCTCTTAGCAACCCCTGGATGTAAATGTGGGGAGCCATTTCAGGCAGTATAGATAAAACTGAGCTAGATGGACTAATGGTCTGATTTGATATAAGCAGGGCTCCCCTTAGGGCAATTTGGCCAAATTGGGTCCCACACCTGGAGAGGCCCTGAACTAGGGTGGTATGCAGAAACATGCAGCCAGTACCTTGCTCTAGCTGATGTTCTGGCACAGAATTTTCTGTGCTGAGGTGTCATGACAAGAGCATTGCAAGCAGAGCATTGCTGCTGCACAGCACTCCCATCCACCCCAGGGTCCAATTTGCTTGAAATCCCCCCCCCAAGCAGTTGGTGGTGATGCCACTGCCAGGTGCCTTGGCACTGTGGTTCATCCTGGTAAGTATGCTTCTAAACCTATTCATTCATCTCCCCCCACCAATCTTCTCATGTTTACTAACCTCTGTATTGCCAAAATCTTCTTCAGGGTGTCCCAGATTCTATATACAGCTTAAACACATTTTTAAACCTTTGATTGTAAATGTTATTCACAAAGGTCTTCTCAAAGGACACCTGGACAACCTCTTTAGTACTTTCCTATCAATGGAGCATAACACATTGCAAAACAAAAAAGCTGGTACCTACTGTGACCATGAAATATTACACTGGACAATGATAAATTGTTATCATTGGGAGCATATCCAACTGCTTACCTTCAAAGACTCTATAGTGGCTTGCTTATACAGCTTTTCTTCAGGTTTTTTCTCCTTAGGTTCTCTTTCAGTTCTGAGTTTGCGCGTGACATATTTATCCATGATGCAATCCTTAGATAGGTAGAAACCATTGATTATAGCAAACCACCAATGTAAAGCAAAGGACTGCTGTGCAGGGTCTGCTTCAGTAAAACATCAGGGATTGATATACATTTTTGGATCATAACAAAGTACTATAATGCCTATTAACATAATAAAAGGAGGACAGGAGTGATTTATGGAAAGGCTTTAGTATTCTGCAGCTGGCACTTAAAAGTGTACTCAGGATGAGGGTTTCTGGGGAAAAAACATGTTCCTTCACAAGGTAAAAAAGGGAAATGGGCATAAGACCACAAGCAACCAAACAATCAATGGCAATGGAGGGCTGGTACAGACAAAAGGTACCAGGTTGTTTTGGAGTTATGCCATTTGATTTGGATGGTCTCTCCCTACATTCAAGGGCAGAACAGATTCTGAGGAGGGCAACAAAGATGATTAGGGAGTGTGGAAACTAAATCCTATGAGGAATAGTTGAAAGAGCTTGGTATGCTTTCGACTGGAGAAGACGAATGGGGATATGATAGCCAAGTGTCTGAAGGGCAATCACACAAGAGGACTTAGGGCCCCATCCTACCAACTTTCCATCACCTGTGCAGTCAAGCCAACGAGGCGTGTGCTGCATCCTGTGGGCAGCCATGGAGACCCCCTCAAGTTAAGGGAACATTTGTTAACTTGGAGCTTCACTGCTGCTCCGTTGGCCCTGGAAACGTGGATAGGATTGGGCCCTCATTCTCTGTGGTTCCTGAGGGAAGGACTAGAATCAACGGATTGAAACTAAAGGGAAGTATTTTTAGCCTGGCTTCCTCCCAGGAAAGTGTGGAAGGGATGGCAGCCCCAGAGCCCAATCTTCTGCATGCCTACTCAGAAGTAAGCCCCATTCTAGTCCATGGGCTTCCTCCCAGGAAAGTGTGGAAGGGATGGCAGCCCCAGAGCCCAATCCTCTGCATGCCTACTCAGAAGTAAGCCCCATTCTAGTCCACAGGCTTCCTCCCAGGAAAGTGTGGCAGCCTCTTTCCAGTCACTGGGGCACGGCAGAGACAGAAGGCGGGAGCCACTGGCTGGAGGGAAGCTGCCCTGCTGGGTCTCTGCCTGCAGGGAGCTCTGAGGAGCCCAGCCGGGGAGCGTGACAGAGAGAGACCCTCCCCCGCCCTGAAGTGATGCCAGGGCGCTTTGTCTGCATCACAGACCGCCGTCCGGGGCTGAGCCGCGCTCACCTGCGCCGTCCAGGCGCGCCCGCTCCTCTTCGTCGCCCCCTCCGCTCTGGTCTGGAGAGTCCCCAGCAAGAGACAACAAAACTACATTTCCCGGCAGCCCCCTGGGCGCAGGCTCCCCGAACTCTCGCGATTTCCCGTTTCCCAGCATGGGAACCGGAAACAGGAAGCGCGAGAGGGGAGGCGAGCGAAAATAAACAACAACTGCCTGTGGCGCGGCCTGGGTGTCAAGATGGCGCCGAGGTGGTTGGGCGCGAGCTCCCTCCTGCTGCTCGCCCTGAGCTGCGCAGGGACTGCGGCCGAGGGGGCGCCTGCTCGGGACGCGCTCCCCGAGGTGTTTGAGCCAGCGCTGGGGAGCACCTCTCCGTGTCAGCGGACCTGCCGGAGCACCTATCCGCTCCACACCTACCCCAAGGTGGGGAGCAGACGTTGGTCTCTTCCCCTCAGCTCCTCTCGCGTCGCCGGTGGCAGCTGCTTGGCGTCCTCGCCCGCAAGGCTGAGCTGGTGGTCGGGACCCTCTGCGCGCTCGCACTGGGACGCCCGCACTCTCAGCGCAGGAGCTCTGAGTGGGGCTGGCTGGGACGCCTCACGGTCTTTCTCAAACTGTGGGTCGTGACTCTGCTTCTAGTGGGTCGCAGTGCACCCAGCTCCACCACTACTGAAAATGCAGAGCTGCTGGGCCAGGGCTCTGAGTGGGGCTGGCTGGGATGCTTCACAGTGTTTCTCAAACTGTGGGTTGGCACCTGCTGGGTGGGTCATGAGCCAGTTTCTAGTGGGTAGCAGTGCACCCAGCTCCACCGCCACTGAAAATACAGGGCACAGAGCTGCTGGGCCAGGTGGGCTCCCATTGGGGGAGAGGCATGGTGCTGTGCCCTGAATGGGTGGGAAGATGGAGTGCTGGAAGGGGGGGGTGGCTGTGTGGTTGGAGAAGGATCCACCCTGCGTTCTGCTTTGACTTCTGAGCTGGAACTTTGAATTCCGAGCATGGGATAAAACAGTGCAAGTGTGCTATGTACCAAAGGAATCTTTGACCAATTGTAGGTCAGGTTTGAAGCCTAAATTGATGATGTCACTTCCAGCCATGACATCACTTCCAGGTTGATGACATCACTCCCAGTGGGTCCCAGCAGATTGGCATTCTAAAAAGTGGGTCCTGGTGCTGAAATGTTTGAGAACCACTGCTGTAGTATATATGTTATCTCTGCTGAATTATGGTGCTGGTAGAAGCAACTGGCTGAACCTGTTCTGGTCCAAAGTGAAGGACAGGGTGTGGGTGTGTGTGTGAGAGAGAGAGAGAACATTTGGTAGCACTTCCTGTTGAGTCAGATCACCAACACATCTAGTTCAGTGTAGCTGTTGCTGCTGACTGACCACAGCTTTCCAAGTTTCAGACAGAAGGAAATGCCAGGATTGAATTTGGATCCTTCCGCATAAACAAGGGTGTTCTGTCATTAGGCTATTTATTTATTTAAGAGATTTATATCCCGCCTTTCTACCCAATGAGGACACTCAAGGCAGCTCACTATTAAAAACATAATATACATATATAAAGACATTAGAAACAATATAATACAATAAAAGCCTGGATATAAAAACTGTGAACCATCCCCCCAAAGGAACAACTGTGGTGCTGCTGAGGGAATTCTGTAAGGGGTTTAATAGACATCTGTAGATACTAGAAAGGGTCTCTTGAATTGCTAAATCAAGGGTTCACTGTAGAATACAAAATCTAAAGGATGAGGTCATGCCTCTCTGACTACTGCTTCTGCTCCTCTTCTCAAGGTAGTTGGCATGTGTCTGAAAGGGGGGAGGGTCTCTGTTCAGGTTAACACCACTGGGAAGTAGGTAGGTGGCGGTGACTTCTTGCCTTTACTGGGTTTCATCCTCATCTAGACTGAAGAGGCTATTTAAAACTCAATCATGGATCTTTGCTTGCCATCTTGAAATAGATATATACTGGTGATACAGCAGAACAAAGTTTGGGGATTGACTTATAATAGTTTCCCAGCCCCTGAGGGATTTGTTTTCTTCTGTAGTTTCAGTGTGCATTTATAAAGCTGAACTGGATGTTAATACTTGCATGCACAAATGCAGTGTTTGTTTAACACATCACAGGTAGCTATTACTGAGGCAAAATTGTAGCATTTACAGTTACCAACGAGTTCTCATTGCCTGCTCCTCTAACAGTTGTTTTTAACAAATTGAATCCAGTCTGCTGAACATATTGTTTTCTTCTGTAATTGTTTGGTTTCTTCTGTAATTACTTATATTGGATGTTTTTGGACTAGAAGTTTTAAAATAAAGTTACTTTTTAGTGTCATTAGCCATGCAAAACCATAGTAGTTCAGTTCTTAATTAAAAACTAGGGGGTCAGACTTGCAGTTAGAGTGACATTTGGACACGAGGGCAGGTGTTTTCAGCAGTCACTGTCCAGCATGTTTTGCATGCTTTTGAGATGCACCAAGTTTTTTAAAAGTTCATCAAAATAGCAAAATCAAAATAGCAATTTTATTTAATGATCAGGAAGAAGAATTCTATGCATTAATTAAAAAATCAAAATAGCAATTTCATCTAATGATCAGGAAGAAGAACTCTATGCATGTCAAAGGGGCTGCAGGCTCTTCTCTATTTGCCAATTTGTGGATGATGGAATTGACTTGAATCGGACAAAGCTGGAATGTGATTCTGGTAAGATCATCTAGCATCTTTTTCAGATTATAGTAAGTAAGGAGGTAGACATTACTAAAGGCCCACTTACAGCATGATATTAATTGCATGGTGCAGCTTCCAAAAGAGTATAACAACAAAAAAGGCAATCTGTGTAAGGTGCAGATATGGACTTATCTGTAAGGTAGAAATACAAATTTAAAAGTTAACTTGGCTTAAAAGCCCTTTTTATATTGGGCCACAAATAATCATCATAGGTCTCCATAGCAGATAAGGTAAATACCCTGGGATAGTTAACAACTGCAGCACCAGAGGGGATTGCCCTTCTGAACGAGAGGAGGGGCCTGTTCTTCTTGGTCTCTGCAATCTTGGTGAGAGTGGGCAAGGTATAGGGTGCAGCAAGACTCCTTGTGGACCTTTATCTCTCCTCTCACCACTGAGGTATTCCATGGTGTTGGAATGTGAAGTCCAGCATTTGCAGCAAGAATTACCATTATGTTAACTTGTATTCTATATTCAAGTGTACTTTAGTTGCTGACCTGGAAGGTATGAGATTACTAAGAACTTTTCTTCCTTTGTAGCATGCTCTGAGGCATATTTCACCCGGTCAGATGAACAGTATGCTTGCCATCTTGGATGCCAGAATCAGTTGCCATATGCCAAACAAAGACAGGAGGAAGTAAGTATTTAAGTTATCTGTTAAATCAGTGAATAGTTACTATTGTTTGTGTTTACACTCTCAATGGTTTTCCATGCAAACTATGGAGAGAAGAGTTCTGTAATACCTGATTTTGTCACTTTGATGTTAATATGTAAAAAAACTGTTGTGAGTCTGCAGTTTATTTGTTTTTGCAGCTCATGTCATCAGTACCAAGAATGCATCTCCTCTTCCCCCTTACATTTGTGAGGTCATTCTGGAGCGATATGATGGATACAGCCCATAGCTTCATTACCTCCTCATGGACTTTTTATCTTCAAGTCGATGATGGCAAAATAGTGATATACCAGGTACTTACTAGCCTGTTCTGCTTTTACAAAATTTAAAGGAACTTGGAGGGATATGTGGTGCACTTCTAGTTGTTGGTTCAATCAGGGACTGCCTGCCAAAGTTGCACCAGTGTTCCTCCTTACTGATTATTACTGTATTTCCCATGCCATAAATAGTTATGTACTATGTGTGTGTTAATGCCATTCTTTGTATGGTGACATTAGGATTTATTAAAGCTATGTCTTGTTGTAATTGCAGTCAAAACCTGAAGTTCAGTTTATTGAAAGTCCTGAGCAGGAAACTATGGATTTTAAAGAATCATCACTTAACAAAGCATCCTGTAAGTTAATCTCAGAGAACATTAGGGAACTGAATGCAACTAATAATGACTTGTAAGATCACTGTAGTCTTTGCATGCAATGAAAAAACTGCAAAACCATAAGAATTACCTGTCAGTGTTCACAAAGCAATCGACACTTCTGATTCAAAACTATTTGTACAGTGATTCTAACTAACCCGACTACCCACCCCCATCCCCCTAGTCCACCTTTGGTAGGATAGTTAAATGCATAAGAAACCTCATTGAGTTGTTCATGTTTACTATTTAGAACAGACTTGAAGGTTGCAGCCTCTGTCAGTTGTTGAAACGGTTTTAAAATTTCCTATTGCCATTTTCTCAATACAGCAGTGCATTACATCTTTAAAATGCTGAAAGATTCCTGAACTGGAGCTGTTATTTTTCTTCCAAGAATTTTTTTCTGCTGAACTGCAACCTACTGCTTAAACTTGACATTAGTTTTAAGCAAAGCGGTTTGGAGTGTTCAACAGTGTAAGCTGCTGAAAGAAAAGGAGCTGAATAGACAACAGTGTGCTTGTTGGTTACTCTTGACCAGTATGCATAGGGCTAGACACTTCACTGTACATGTAAGGTTGTATGGTAAAATTTAGTGAAACTATATTGTGGTTTTTCAATAGATCTACAACCAGACGGTCCACAGAGACACAATGGATTTTTTGAAGAGGATGAAAATGAAAACTTCTTTAAATGTATCTCAGTGTAAGTTACTGCTTTGTATTCTTGGGCACATAGAAGGCAGAAAGATATTCCACCACTTAATGCTTTATCACACGTAGTTCAGCTGCTGAGCAATATAATTCTACTCTGTCATGAGTTTAACAAGTTCTCCACTAGGCTGATATTTAAAATTAATACTCTGATTGCTTGTGTTGCATCTGACTGCATCTTCGTCTTGGAAAAAATTAACTATAGTATCCCAGCAACTTCCTTTTCAACTGAAATCACTGCCATAGCACTGTAAGATTATTTTTGGGCCAAGCTAGTTCATAGTATCTCTAGTGTTTAGCTTTTTCTTCAAGTGAAGCCAAGTGTGACCAGAGCCATTGAGTGTGTGGGTTGGTTTTGGAAACGAAAAATGCAATAGCATATTTACTGTTGTACTTTTCATTTCCAAAACCAACCCACACAGGCTGGTGTTCTGCCCTCATTGTTAATATGTAGGCACTTATCAAAATGGTTTGTTATTTTTTGTTCCAAAATACTTGAATACTTTAGTTTTTCATTTTAATTAAATGATAGTGAGTTGAGGCAGTGGGCATCTTAACTAAGTTCTGAACTCTCAAACATAGTGACTTCTTATTTTCTGGGCCAGCTTAGGATAGGGTTGGTGATGTGTATATAGCATCCAACCAAACCTAGCTTCAGTTGTTGTAAATTGGTTTCAGATAGAAGAATTGGGATGGGAAAATGGTCTCAGTGTGTCTTAAGATTGTCTTTTACATTCCAGAAATTCTGGTTGGATATTAACTACTACGCTTGTCCTCTCTGTACTGGTGTTACTCTGGATTTGTTGTGCAACAGTTACTACCGCTGCGGAGCAGTATGTTCCATCTGAGGTAATTATAGCCTCTCCAATATTCCAGGTATATCTTTCATGGGAGAAGTGTGTCTCTAATTATCCTTTTGGCCAATGCATGGTTACATACCACTGCAAATAGACATGTTTGTCTAGTAAAAGGTCTGACCTGCTTTCTTATTGTCTAGGGAAAATGCTAACTTTCTAATAGGCTGATGATATAATTCCCTGAGAGCAAGTGCAAAACTGGAGTGTTACTACAATAGAGGCAGTTAAACCTTGAAGGGAATTTAAAGATGGCAGGGCTGCAAGGACAGTTCCTAAAAGATCTTCCAGAGCAGGAAAGAAATTGACTTGGTTTGCATTCAGTAAGGTGTTCTCCAAATATGATGAGCATTATCTGTACAGTAACAGTATTCACACCATCATGCACAGTTCAGCCTAAAGTTATGACAAAGGACAACTATGTAAAGAAATGTATAGTAAAATAACTTATCAGAAGTGAAAAGCATGTAGCTACCTACTTGTCCATTATGTTGCTCACACATTGTTGCTGGATCAGACCACAATTCCTTGAGCTTAGGGAGGTGTTTACTTCCATTTAAAAAGCAGTGGCATTCAGTTGAATAGGTTGAGCATGCTTCAGATATGTCCTAAAAGTCTGTTTACTTCCTATTGATATACAGCTTAGCTTTGTTTTGGGATATGCACCAGTATCTCGGAGGCATCTGGCAATTTAACTCCCTATGGGTGTTTGTGTCTCCTTACCACAACACACACTGGTTTCCAGTCAACGAATTAAATACTTGTACAGTAATATTTCCCATAATAAGGGGGATTCATTACACAGTGAAAGCTGAGTGTTGCATGGAACAGTGCTATAGGAGATGTTGCTAAAGATAAGCCAGGAAAGTGGTGCTGATTGGCCTCTTGCTTCCCTGAATCAGCTGCATTATCCCTGCATCTTAAGGTCTGTTAGGTAAAAAGTAATGTCTAAATGAATTGCCAGCTTTTCTGATCTTGTTTGTTTGATTATTTTAGAAGCTGAGTATCTGTGGAGACTTGGAATACATGAATGAACAAAAACTGAACCGGTATCCATCTTCTGCTCTCGTGGTGGTTAAATGCAAGGCTAATGAACAAGAAGCAGGACCTCTACCTAAAAAAGTTAACCTGACTCAGTCAGCAATATAAATAGCTTTTTAAAGTGAATTAATTAGCCAATTTCTAAGACTTCTGTCAACTCTGATGACTTTTTCCAATTAATGGGCTTAGGGGCAGTCAGTGTGTCAATGCAAATAAAGACAGAATTAATGAAGATTCTACTGTCATGGAACTCAATCCTTTCCACTCGTGAAGAGAAAAAATCAGATGTTGGGCAGGTGGGGGTTTGTAGTGCACTTTTGTCTGCATCTTTTTCTGCTTACCAAAAATCTTAAGTATTGTCAACACACTTATTGTTCATATTACAAACACCTGAACTTTAGAGTATATATCTGGAATCTGTTTCAAAGAGCGTAAGGAATCTACAGTAGCCAAGGAAGTCTAAATTGTCCTCTCAACTGTGGATAAATGAAAGTAACATGTATAGCTGCTTGCAGAAACTGTAATTCCTGGAACAGCCCTTTTCCCACAAAAATAACAATCCTTTCTACACTTGATACCAGATCCTGGCATTGAAAGCATGTAGGTCAGAAACAAAATTTTATTTTATTCCTCTATGTTGGGATGTCACTTCTGTATTGTGTTCCTTTTGAAACAAATTTGCTCCTGAAATAACTATTTAAAACTCGTTTGTATTGTTGCTGCAATCTTTACCCTGCTTTAATATTTGATATGCTTGTCATCTTGGGGTGCTGACTCCATTTTTAGAAAATTGATTCATAAAAAGAAACAAAATTGTGAGTGAATAGATTATTTGGACAGCTGTCTATTCTAGTATTTAATTGATCACTCTGTATTTGTAGTATATTCGATACTGTTCACACTGACCCTCCCTGAAATGGATCTCTTTTAGAAAACTAATTTAACTAGAATACCTCATTTTTTTTAGATGTACAAGGAAGCAAGTGTCTAACAACTCTGAATCGGTACATTTCCAGAGCAGCTTCAGAATTCACATTACTTTGAGTTATTTGTTAATGTTGTTCTAAGTGTGTTGTATTTTCAAGATTTGTGTTCCTTGTTATGTAGAACTGATCCTGAGTCTTTGATAGTTCTTGGCTAATCAGTAAAGGTGTATTGGAAAAGGATGAACACCTTAATTTAATCTACTAAAGTGTTCATCAGTGGCTTTTCTTCCGAAGAAGTCAACTATTGTAAGTCTTGTGATGGTGGCACTAACATTCTGGATACAAGCCAATAAAATCAAAATGAGATGCCATTCTCTGTCTCACCATTATTGTATCTCCCAGTATGTACAGTATAAAGACTAACTCTCATTTAGTGGTGAGAAAAATGGTTTTTTAAATAAGAACTAAATGTTTGATCAAATATTGCAATGGGATATTAATAAACTTGTAAAGGCTGTCTTGAAAGACTTGAACATTGATCAACTAGTCCACAATGTTTTCTAAAGTTTGGAACTTTCCCTGTTTCTTATAATGAGAAAGTTAGCACTCAGTGCAAATGGACTGCAGATATTGCCTTGAAATTGCTGCTTTCAAAGCAACATCCGCAGCTCATTTGCATTCTGTGTTGTGGAAGTTGTGTTGCGGGTTTATTCGATTTTGCTGGTTTAAAGCTTAACTCGTTAGTTTGCGCTCGATACATTTTTTGTTTTAAGCAGATTCTGGTGTAAATCTCCTGCCTATTTTCTACCTTGTTTGGACCTTTTTATCATTCCAACATCTTCCTTGATGCCTTAGTACATGGTTCTCAGACTGTGGGTCCATGGCCCACCGGTGGATCATGACCTACTTTTTGGTGGTTTGAGAACAGCCTGCTACTTGTGGGGAGCACTGCTGCCCAATCACTGTTACATCCACAGAGGCTATAATCTTCCAGATGCAGTACCCATTGTTCCACTATAGTTGACTGTCTTTCCCAACTGACTTGTAACAGAGTTGAGAGACTCCATGTCGGACCTTCCGGCCCGACAAGGAGTTCAGGATCCAGTGGAGCAGTCCTGTTCTGCCTGCTCCCTGCCTCCCCCTGTCCCAATATTTCTGCTGGCTGGTGTTGCTGGAATGCCAGCTGACCTTCCGAGCAGCACTGAGGCTCAGCGCCAGCGGCCCCTCTCCAGGTGCTGCAGATGTGCCTTATAGCATATTTGTGATGCTCAGAGCTTGCAGTACACATGTATTGCCAGCACTAAAGAACTCAGGATTGGGATTGGGATTCAAAAGGTCATGCAACTCCCTTTACCAGTTGAGAGAATACGATGCTCCATAGGGGGGCTTGCCTGCCCATAAAGTCAGTCCAAGTCCTCCTGGCTCCTGAGATAGCATGTTAAATAGTGCCTTCCCTTACTTGGAGATGGGCCAGCCTTGCCTCTTCTCCCACTCCATTAATAGGAAGAAGAGAGTGGACGACTGGAGAGTTTCTTCCACTCTTCTGTTTTGTTCCCTGGATTGAAAAAAGAAAATGGGAGTGGAAGGAGGAAAAGCAGTGAAGGTGAGTGGCCAGCTCCTCCTGCCCTGGACCCTCTAGGCTTCTGTAAGAATCCTTGACTCACAAATCTTTTAGGGTTATTTGCAACGGTCAACAGGCCTCCAGATGTAAGTCAACCCATTGACATATATCTGGACTTTCAGAAAGCATTTGGCACAGTCCCTCTCTAAAGCCTCCTGAGAAAATTCCACAGTCAAGCAGTAAGAGGGCAGCTTCTGGATTAGGAACTGTTAGAAGACCAGGAAAGGGAGGTTGGCTGTAAAGAGGCAATTTTCACAATGACAAAAGGTGAAAAGCCATGTGCCCCAAGGATCAATCTTGGGATTGGTGCTTTTCAACTTGTTCATAAATGACCCAAAGACTGGGTTAAGCAGGGAGGTAGCCAGGTTTGTGGATGACATAACTTTTCCAGGTGTTGAAGAGATTGAGAAGAGAGCTTTTTGGAGCTCTCTAAACTGGGGGAATGGGCAGCAAAATGGCAGGTGTGCTTCAGTGTAAGTAAATGTAATGCAGATTGGGATAAGAAATCAAAACTTCATATATGCTAATAAGCTTTCTATGATGAATCAACTGAGAGATTCTGGAATGTTGGTGGACAGCTTGATGAAAGTGTCAACCCAGTGTGTGGTGGCAGTGAAGAAGGTCAATTCCATGCATGGGCTAATTAAAAGGATTAAGAATAAAATGGTCACTATTATGCCACTGTACACATTGATTGTAAGGCCACATCTGGAATATTGTGTCCAATTCTGGTCACCGCATCTCAAAAAGCATATAGTGGAAATGCCAAGGGGTTAGAAGTAAGCAACAAAAATGATTAGTGGGCTGGGGCATCTTCCTTCCAAGGAAAGGCTTTAGTGTTTAGGGTGCTTCATGAAAGAAAGGAGGTTGCTGAAAGGGGACATGAGACATAAAATTGTGCATGGGATGTGTGAGAGGGAAAAGAACTTTCCTCTATCCAGAACCAAGGCTATCCACTAAAATTGACTTGCAGGAGAGTTAGAACAGGTACTGCCCCCAAAGCATCCAGGAAGCAGCTGAGGGATTGGAGGAGACTCATCCAAGCAGCTTCAGTGCAGAAGCCTGATAACATCAGGGGCCTGCCATGATGAAATGAACCCTTTTCTCCTGCTGTTGCCTTATCCCCCAGCATCTTCTAACATATGCCTTCCTGGAGATAAGCCTGATGCTTCATATGCAATGAGCTGGGTGAGTCATATTAAAAGGAACTGGCCCAAGAACATCTCTTTGGTGCAAAGCATTGTCCCAACCTCCCTCATGCCCACCAGTGACCCTTCCACTCTGGTGCCAGAGCTTTCCCTGGAATGCCTGCCAAGGTGGTCGGGGGGCGGGGGGGCGGGCCTGGGGTTGTGCATGGCCAAGTCACCACAGCCTTGTGGGATTTGGACCTTATGGCTACCATCCACATGCCTCTGCTGAAACTTAATCAGTTCAGTCCCAGGGAAGGAATGGAGGTACAGCCCTTTTAAAGCTCTAGGCTAAGTCCTCGATCCTCAAAGCCCAAATCTTGTCCTCAATCTACCCTTACACAGATCATTGATGAAAACGTTGGTGCAAACATTTTGCTTTGTAGAATTGGTTTATTTGCTCCATCAAGGCTCAGAAAAAAGAATGTCATGGATTACTTGGACTAACACACAAGTGGTAGCACTCTTATTTAGAACTCCAATAATTGTGGAGATGGTATTCCTACCATCATCAACCAGATCTAGGTGTAGCCCAGTGTAAGTTTATCTTCTTTGCACAGCTGAGCCATACCATATCACAAACGGCTTCCTCAATTTTTCAACACAGTCAGCTGAGTAGACAGGTGAACACTTTCTGGGATGACCTTGTAATCACAAAATTACAAAGCAGATTAATTCTTAATACCCAATTCTGTTCACCAAACAGAAAGAAAATGGTTAAAAAGATATATTCTTCCTATTTTTCTAACTAAAAGATTAGGTGTGAATTTTAATGCATTTTAACCCATTCAGAAGTTATGGATAAACAGTGAATTAGTGAGAGTCTTACTGTAGTCATACTGTAGATTCCTTTGGGCATCATACTGTAGCTCAGGGGAGAAGAGTATGTTTTATTTGAAGATTTCAGGTCCCTGGTCATCTCTGGGGGTGATTATACCCCTGTCTGAAAGCCTAGAGAGCTATTGCCAAGTCAGTATAGATAAGCTGAGCCAGATGGAGTCTGACTGTAGAAGAGGCAGTTCCTGTGTTCTTATGCCAAGAGAAAAAAGTTTCAGTCTTCAAACATTTGTAAGGAGATTTACAGCAAATCTGCTTTGAATGGACTTTGCAAGATCCTTTTATGTGGAACACTTTCCCATTCAGTTTAACAGCTGTGAGAACAAACCTAAGGGTTTTCTTTTTAAACTATGTTTCTGATACAGGAAAAATGAAAACTGAGCACCTGAAATGATTGACTTTTGTCTGATGCTTCTGAGCAACTGAAGCTGTAGCTACCTGCCCAGCTGGTGATGGTCTTATCTATGTGTGACCTTTACTAAAATGTCCAGCAGGAGTCAAGACATGATCACTTAGTCTTTCTCATTCATGATGTCAGACAGAGGGGAATCCTTGTGTCCCCACTTACTTCCTTTATCATAGGTATGACTCAAAGATTAGAATGACGCTTTTCTCCTGGTCTCTGTTTCTCCTAGTAGCCAGGTAACACCACGCCAGGAATGTGTTTAGTCATTTGATCTCTTATTAAAACAAGGCAGCGTGAAACTTCTTCTTTGTATTCGTACCTGGGAGCATAATTCAAACACTGATGGAAAAATGGTCAGAACAGTCCCACTTACTAGCTAGCACAAACCTGCAGCACTTTGTGGGGGGAAAATGAACAGAACCCATCCTCAGGTAATATCATCCATCCCCTTATTTCCCAAAACATGGTTTCCAATTATTTTAACCTGATTGTTCAGCCACTAGTTCTTGTATTTTAAATTTGGTGGTCTCTGTTGGTTTTTTTAAACTACAGAGACAATATCACTTAAGCTTTAGAATCGTGTGCGCGCGTCTGTATTTACCTACAGAGAAATGGAATCAGCGAAGTTAGAATGATCATAGCTTTCATTAAATCTGTATTATACAAGTTTTTGAACATATGCAATTGGACTGGGTGTATTTTACTCTTGAAATAGTCCAGCAGAAGAAATTATTTATGTGAATGCAATTTTTTTCCTGTTACAAGATATTTTATTTCTTTGAATTACAGAATTTTGATACAGCTTCATTTGATTCAGCAAAATTGCACTTCGCTGCTGAAAGAGGTAATCCATTTTGGCACTAGAAAACATTCATTCCATGTCAAAATGCTGCGTCCTGCTTCATTTATGTATTGAAGCTGTCTTTTCAAAATGGGAAAAAGAGTGCTAATCTTTCCCCCCGCCCAATACTCATAATATACATAATAATTAACATGTGGTGTTTCTAAGGTATAATGAGGCAGCAACTGTTAACCTGCACATGCCTGATCTCATCTGATCTTGGAAGCTAAGCAGTGTCAGGCCTGGTTAATACTTGGATGGGAGACCGCCTAGGAATACCAGGTGCCAACCAAGGTGTAATAAGAAAGTTATTCAGCTTTCAGGACTGTAATTTACAGAATATGTTACAAAACAGTAAATACTCTTCATTCCATGAAACTAAGAAAACCTATATTGTTTGATTTGGAATATATTGGGTAAAACAGGCATTAATAGATCAATATACTTTTGCTGCAGAACTTGCCAGAATTATTTTAGAATTTTTTTCTATTGGAATGGAGGAGCAGGAAAAAAAATCAACAGGTGGATGTGCAAAGACAAAAGACAACAAGGGGGTTGGATTTTTTTTTTTCCATTTTAGCTTGTTTTACTTCTGCCTGTGTATCTTCTGTCTTCACACTAATACAGTGGTTCCCAAAATGTGAGCTGTGGCTCCCTGGAGAGCTGCAGAAACCAGCCAGGGAAGCTGCAGAATCTTCGTGAAAAACCTGCTGCCCTATAGAATTTATAGGACTGCAGCCCTAATGGGGAGCCTGGCCAATGGCCCAGTAGGTCAAGGGAGCTGCCAGTTGAAAAGGTTTGGGAACCACTGCACTAATAGAAAAACCTTAGAGGGTGGAAGAAGGACTTTGCAGTATTTCAAGTGTAGTTACAGTTCATTCTTAACTTTTTGGAAGTGGGTGACATTTATCATCACAACACCCAAAGGCAGATATGAACAATGGAAGAAGGAACTTCTTCAAGATACAAGCTACTGCACAGACATGATCCTCCCACAGTGACCATGTCACAAATAGAGCTGATAATATACATGGAAGGGAAGGGCAAGAACATGTCCTAGCTGTGTAGGTGGAGTGATGGGTTTATACTCCAGAGATGGGGGGAAGGTTCTCCCTGTGTGTGAATTCCTTAGGAAAAGACATTGCTAAAATAATGGAAATGATGATGATTATTAATTATTAACAGTATTTATATACCGCTTTTCAACTAAAGTTCACAAAGCGGTTTACAGAGAAAAAAATCAAATAACTAATGGAAATGATGACCTAGAAAGACATCAGCTTATCAGCTCATCATATCCATCAAGTCTAGATGTCTTTCAAAGGGCATTGGACAGACAGAGGTGCTGGATGGGAAGGCTGGACAGGGGCCGCCTGTCTCTGATTGTTCTGTGGAACTTCTTGCCACAGGAGGTGGTGGTGAAAGCACCTGATGGCATAGATATCTTTCAAAGGGTTGAACAGACAGAGGTGCTGGACGGGAAGGCTGGACAGGAGCCGCCTGGCTCTGATTGGTTTGTGGAACTCCTTGCCACAGGAGGTGGTGGTGAAGGCACCTGTGGCTTCAGGCTTCCAGATGTTTCCAATGTTTCCAGAACAGGGAGGGGGATGGTGAAATTCTGCTGTGCAAAAGTGTGATGTCAGCACCTCTCCTTGCGCAAGAAGAAGAGGACCATTCTTGTCACCGCATAGCCTTTTTGCGATGGGAATCAGCCACAACAAATGCTGGGCTGCCCATTTCAAGGTAAGGCAAATGGTCCTCCATTAAAGATGACAAGTTTTTGAGTTGCTTAACATTTTCTAAAAACAGAATGGGGTGTGTGAAAATATTGAGTTGACAGCTACAGTGAGGCTGGTTTCAGTGGCATTACTAGGCGGGTGCAAATCGCACTGGGTGACTTACTCAGGGGGGTGACACCACTACTGGCACAAATTGTAAAATTTTGGTATTGTTGAATAATACCATCATGTTATATGAGCTAATACTAGAACTTTTCTTCTGTTGTGTGAGTGTCATCAAGTTGGCCACAAGTTGTTTTTTGGCTGGTTACTGATTTGTTGGGTAACCTGTACTGTTATATATTTAAATAAACGAAGTTAAGGGGGGTGACACCAACCCTAGTGGTGATACTGCATTTAGGCTGTGCATGTGATATCGTCATTTATTCTGGATGGTTTGGTATGGGAGGAGGTCCATCATAAGGGTGACGCAATGAGCTCTTACAATGGGTGACTCAAACCATAGTATCACCACTGGTTCAATCCCTGGTACAGTACTTCCATGCAGGGCTAGAAAGGACCCTTCAGCCTGGGATCCCACAGAGCTATTACAAGAAACACTGATTTAGATGACTCAGTACAAAGAAAGCAGGTTCCAAAACACTGGAGATGAAATCCCGTTCAACTCAGGGGCATTTCTCTGAGCAAACATGCCTAGAATAAGACTTCTCAGGGTATTGTGCATGCCAGGACACTGGCATAGTTTCAAGCAATATATGACAAAGAGGGCAGGAAGATACCCTGGGGGATGGCACAGTACCAACCCAGCTGAAAGCCCTGCATTCCAGTGTACCTAATCTCTCCCCCTACCCTGGCCACACATTCAATATGATTTTCATTGGAAAAAATCAAAATGACGAATGGGGTAAGTGTTGTGGGATCTTGTTTATTGATAGGTTATGGCTAGGATAATTTGTTCTATAACTGGAGAGGCAGTGTCTAAATGGCTTACTCTAAACAAAGTTGAGCCACAATCCTATACCCACTTACTTAGGAGTAAGTCCCATGGCATTCAGTGAGACTTACTTTTGAGTAGACATGCATAGGCTTGTGCTGTACAGAATAAATTAGATTGAAAGTCATATTTATTTAAGATATTTAGATACTGCTTTTCTAGTAATTTTATAGTTGGTGTGTACCCCAAGGCAAGCAGATTGGACAAAGGGGGCTGAAAACCCTCCAGAGGTTCCTTGGCTCAGGGATGCTAACTGGGACCCCTTTGAGTAATGATTACCCAATCAACCTCAGAGGCTTCTCAGTTTAGAGTGCAGGGGCTATGGAATCCAGGGCTTCCTTTACCCCTACAGGGATGGGCATGGAGAAGCTGATATTGCTCTAGAAGCATATGATCTAGAGCCAGGGATGGGAAGGTCCAGCATGGCTTGACTCGCGTCAAGCCTGCAGTCACAGCTCCCTGTGACTCGATTCAAAAATGAGTCATAATGGACACACTTTCCAGGTCGCCAAGTCACCCTTTCATGACTAGATGGGATTCGAGTCACCCCACCCCCTTTAAAAAGCCCACTGTGGAAAAAAATGGAGCTGCTGTGGGGTGTGTGTGTGTGTGTTGGAGTTGTCCTTTAATACTTCCCTGAGGACCCAACCCATCTGTAAACAAGGTGGGGGTGGCAAACTGTGTGGGAGTGGGGACAGAAGCGGCAAGAGGGAGGAGGGTCACATGCAGCAGGTGTGAGGCTTACCAGGATGACCCAGTCTTTGGCAGGACTACTCAGAAGTAGTCCCATTGTTGCTGGTCATTCAATGAGGCTTCCTCCACCCAAGTAACAACAGAGCCAAAAGAAGCCATGCTTTTGGAAAGCATGATCACTATGAACCGCCTCCCCGCCTGCTTCCCTGTCTCCTTCGCCTCCCTGGGCTTCTCCAAATAATCATAAGGCAAGAACCCCCTTGGCTCCTCCTCCTGCCCTTCGTCAGCCAAAGAAAATATCAGGTGCCCATCCTTTGTCCAGTGACCATTGGTTCCTTCCTTCCTATCAGAGATGGGCAAAGAGCTCACTCCCTCCTCCCCCTTCCTTATGGAAAAGTAAAACATTAACCCTTCCCTGCCTCATGGCTGGAACCTCCCTGCTGCTTGCCAGCTCTGAATGGTGGCACGAGGATTTTCACGCTGCGGAAACAGTATGCAAGAACAGCCAGACACAGACTCGAGTCAGCATATGTAGGGATGAGTGCTGAGTCAGGGGCTCCTGACTCAAATATCTTTCTGAGTCTTCCATGCACATGATTCATGAGTCCACGAGTCAGTGAAAAACACATTTTTGCAACTCGAGTTTGAGTCATCTGAGTTCCCAACCCTGTCTAGAGCCCTGAGTTGGGGTGGAAGTGTCTGGAGAAGGAAAGCCCATGCTAAGTGGGGGTGGAGTGCAAGAAGAGTGAGAACCTGCTGCAGGGTGTATACAGTAGATTCTCATTATTTGCTGGGGAAACCTGGAAATCCAGGAAAAGCCAGCAGATACCTTTTCAGTGGATCCAGAATTATTGATCCTATGGGATCAGTGGGTTTAGGGGGAGGGGTAGCTAATGTGGTCAGGAATACCAGCAGCAGAAGGATTCAGGATAGCCACTGTGGATTCAGAATGGCTACCACGGATAGCTTGAGGACAGCTGTGGATAGTTGAGCACTGGTAGCGAATGGAGTGACATAAATTAAAATTTTGTTCTGGCAGATAAGCGAAACAGAGGGAACAGATGTGTGGTTACCGAGGATTTACTGTGCAGTGGCCCTTGGTATTCATGGGAGATTAGTTCCAGGACTCCCACGCGATACTGAATTCCATGGATAATGAAATCTGGAAGGGGGGCAGTGAGGCACCACAGTTACTTACCTGGAGGCCATGCCCAGCCCTCCAGAGATCATACATGACCTCCTCAGAAGCCTCCAGGATGCGACTGGAAGTCACTTCCAGTTCACTACAGTGACTTCTGGACATGTCTTGGAGGTGCTCTGAGGAACAACTGGAAGCCACTTCCAGTCACGTCCAAGAGGTCCTCTGAGGCTCTCCATCTCTGGGCTTGGGATCTGTGGATACTCAAATCCGTGGATGCCAAGCTTGCAGATAAAGTGGGCTCCCTGTTGACCCAAATGACCCACTATTTCATTGGGGCCATTTGAGCAATGTACAGTTACCACTAAATAATCCATTGTGCTGTGTTTCTCCCACCTGTCCAGGCTGCCATTTCAGAGCACCCCCATCCCTTAGTGTCCTTGCATGTCTGTACCTGATTACCCCATGCTCATGAAGCCAATGGAGAGTTCATTCCCTACATCATATGGCAAGAGTATCAATAAGTTTATAATACAAGGAAGCCTCTAATGCAGTGTTTCTCAAACTGTGGGTCGGGACTCACTAGGTAGGTCATGAGCCAATTTCAGGTGGGTCCCATTCATTTCAAAATTTTATTTTTAATATATTAGACGTGATGCTACCATGGTATGTGACTGCATTTGGGGAAATGTGACGGACCTGTACTTTTAACAAGCTACTGTGTATACTCTTTTAACAATTGCTAGTAAGTAAGACTTAAAATTTTCCTGCTCGATGATGTCACTTATGGTCATGATATCACTTCTGGTGGGTCCTGACAGGTTCTCATTCTAAAAAAGTGGTCCCAGTGCTAAAAGTGTGAGAACCACTGCTCTAATGAGCTTATTCAGCAAATGGATGGTTAGCATTCCTTCCTTATTGCTTCTCCAGGGTCTAGGGCCAATATCAGCAAGAGATAATGGCAGAAAAACCACACAATGGGGGGGGGGGGGAATTGTTTTTTTTTTTTAACATTTGCAATCCAACACAACTACTTATCTCCTGAATTCTTCCTCTCCTTGGAGAAGTATTTATTTGTTTTATTTTAAGATTGTGAACCCTTTTGGAATAAGGATCAATTTATTTATTTGGATTTCTCTTAAACAGCTTTGTGAACTTATTTGCTGAAAAAACAGTATATAAATCTTATAATTATATAACAGTATATAAAAGCAGTATATAAATTAATGATAATTTATATCCAACCTTCCTTTCTTAAACTCAGAGTAGTATACATGGCTCCTCTTTTAATCTACACAACAATCCTGTGAGTTAGACGGGGCTGAGAAACAGTGACTGGGCCAATGTCACCCAGTAGGCTTCACAGCCAAGCAGGAACCTGAGTCAGTTCTTTGTGGTTCATTCAACACTCTAACCACTACACAACACTGCTCTCAAGAAGCCTTCAAGAAAGAGAAGGATTTGTGTGTAATGTCTCTACAAACTACCATGGTTTAAATGAGGACTAGATTGTTGCTTTTGTTGAGTTGCCACTGGCTTTGACTGCTAGCCTGGAATGCTGTGCTTTTCCTTTTGTGCATCACTTCTGCTTGAAAGTCTCCTGGAGAACTGCAGTAAATCAATCAATAAATACGTGGCACTTAACAATGCTGTAATTGTCTGCATAGGATGACTGAGAACTACAATCATATGGGTGGGAGTGAATGACAAAGATTGAGAGGGAAATATGTGTCAACCCTCTCCCCCCTGATATTTACAGCATAACTGTAATCCTATCCTGGGACCATATGCAGGTCCACTCAAGATGCTGAAATTCTCCAAGTAGTAGCAAGTGCATCACTAGATATACAACAGTGCCCAAGAGATCTGGCCATGCAAAGTGATTGCCCCGCAAAATGCAAGGGGCAATGGGGAATACCCCAGGATTCCTTACAATGGCACAGTAACCAATGGTATCGCTAGGATTTTTTGTGAACAGCTAGGTATCGCTGTGAACTTTTTGTTGAAAAGCGGTATATAAATACTGTTGTTGTTGTTGTAGGAGGGTGCACACCGCACCAGGTGACGTGCACGGGGTGGGGGTGGGGTGACACTACTACCAGACAACATTTTTTAAATCTTGGTATTTTTGAATAAGACTCACTATTAAGGCAGTCTCATATACAGTATTCGTAAACTGCTACTGAATATTCATCTTATTGAAGCTAAACTGTGCCATAAGTGTTCTAGGTGGACAGTAGGAGGTCAGGTACTCTTTGTATATGAAGACAACAATCTTTTGCTCTAACATATTTTTAGACGCATGAATAAATGCACATATTGGGATGTCACCTGGCTGTACCAGTTTTACTTTCAGCATGAGTGAAGACTTGATGTTGCTCCTTGATCCATTTATTTCTGGCTCAGCTTAAGGTGCCTGGCATAGTTATACATATGGAAAGACGAAATGTTAAAACACGGTGGTTTTTCAGGAAGGATTCATGTATGGGAGCTAGCAAAAGCTAATATTCTGCTTATGGATTTTCATGCAAAATCTGTATGGGGGTCTAGTTGGAGTTGGTCTCTCTGTGACAGATACTTTGCTTGTGACCTCCCAGGTTGCTGCGATGACTGCTCGGTGTACATCCCTTGCACTCGACGCTGCATCTGTGTGACTGCCATAGCTCTGCTTTTACTTGGCGTCATAGCTGCCATTATTGCACTGGTTGTCACAGTTGGGCTCCCACCACATACACCAGGTCAGTCGCTGCCAGCTTTTCTGCATGTATGTTATTCTGTAATTCCAACTGAAATAATTGCAGCAATGCTTTCAGAATATATCAAATGTTGAGAAAGTTGTTTGAAACATGTAAGGTTCAGGAGTGAAGAGGGGAGGAAAGAAAGGGCACTAGTTTGCTGTTTAACAGAACTGGCAATGAACATTTTTTTGCTGAAGGTTTCTGATGCTGCTTTGATCACAATCACTGAACTGGTAACTGCGCTGGGACAACTTGCAAACATCAGCATCCTATTTCTGCTGTAATTCAGTGTCATGTTCTGTTTTCCCCATGGAAAATACCTTCAAACTTGTGACAGTTACATTTGGATGTGTTTAACCCCTTCTTCTATTATTACATATTCCATAGGCAGCTGTATAGGGGTTAGTACAGATACTTTGACACTGTCTGTGGTGATGTCCAGGGTAGCACCAAGAAGGACCACATTCCCTCCTGGAAAATCTGTTACTTCTCCCCCCCTCCCCCGCAAGAATGCATCAATACTATACATACATTCCTGCTCTGGCTGTATATGTGGAGTAGATGCACTGCCACCAGAAACACAGGATCAGGGATGCATTAACATTAGCATGCGCACTAAAACTGGGGAGAACTGGGTTCAAACTCCTGCTTAGCATTGGAACTCACTGTGTAACTTTGGGCAAGTCACTATGGCTCAGCCCAAATTAATTTTCAGAGTTAACAAGTTCAGAGCCCTGAGTTCCTTGGAGGAAGGGTAGGATAAAATGTAATCAAGACATCTGTGAAATTCCATGTGTGATATGTCACTGAGTATATGTGAAGTCTGAAACCATCCTAAGGGTTTATTGGATGCAGTGACATAGCTAATGATCATGTAGCCCAGTGCCAAGCTCAAAATGTTGCCGCGGAAGTGATGTCACAACAGGAAGTGACATCACGTCTGGGCTTTTTAAAAAGTGAAATTTGGAAGGAACCCACCTCATCACTCAAGCAGCTTGCCATCCACTTGCTCTGCCACCCCTCCCAGTCAGTGGCATAGCTAAGGCATCTATCTGCTACCTGGGGTCAAAGAAGATTTGTAGCCCCCCGCCCCAGAGAAAATCAAATTTAATTAAGTAAATAAATAAAAATTATGCCTGTTATTAGTCAGAGACACTGTGCTGGGGTGAAGTGGAATGGTTATTCTCTCCTTGCTAAATATAAGAGGGGCATCACTTGAAAAAGTGCTTTTTAACCAGTTAGCATGGTAACTGAATGGAAATGAAATGAAATGAGAAATACATGGACTCATATTAACACCTTATTGGTTTCATGCTGTATCATAATAACATGTCATTGCAACATGTCAATAACATAATAACATGTCATTGCCTCTAAGAACAATGAGTCTCATGGGTCAGCTGTGAGTTAAGAAAATCCACTTTTTGTTCCATAAGGCAGTTGTTTTCATTTTATGGTTAAATGGTCATAACTTTTGATGGAATACAGATATTCCAATGCTGTTTGTTTCATTGTGTACTGAATTAAATTACCTTTCCACTGATATATAACATGATGGTATTATTCATAAATACCAAGATTTTCACAATTTTGGTCACTAGTGTCAAGCTCAGCTTGTTGCCCCCCTAAAGCTTGATGCCCAGTGCAACTGCTACCCCCTGCACCCCCTTAGCTACACCACTGATTGGATGGGAAATCAATCACTTGTGCTTTGGGGAGTCAGTCAGGGAGATTGATAGATTTTGAGTCAAATCCCTACTTGGCCACCCTTGAAGTTTGGTGGATTGCCTTGATTTAATGCCTCATTTTATCTACCTTTCAGAGATGTTGGGGGGGGGGAGAGGGGGATAAAGATGTCTTGCATAACTATTCATAAACTGAAGAGGGATATAGAAATCATATGTTTGAAGAGTGGTCATATGTCTAAAGTGGATTCTTTGAATTTGTCCATCCAGTATTTGGAGGAGGATTTGGGAGTCTGTGAACATTTCTGCATTAGTATCTACTTTTATTTAAAACCACAGTTTTACTTTGCAGTGAATCGCATATGTGTTACTACCAGTAACCAGACAGGTTTTTTATGTGACGACAGAGAGACCTGTCTTCCAGCCAGCAAGGTCTGTGACACAAGAAGAGACTGTATTAATGGGGAGGATGAGCAAAAGACACTATGTAGTAAGAATCTTTGTTTTACTTTTACATTTCTCATGACTAGTTCATGCCATATATGCCAGCTTCCTTCCACCTCCTTGCCTCTAGAACCCTTCAGCCATTTTTTCAGGCTTCATTCATACCACAATAAGATACCCAGGGAGTAAAGCAGAAGTTGGTTGAAGATGAGTATGCTCAGCAGTTAGTTGCTGCAACTCCAAGTGATGACTGCTTGCAATGAGTAGAGAAGAGAGCAGCATAGCAACATCAAACTTGACTTCTCTTCCATTGATAGTTGCCATCTCAGCGGAAGCTGTAAATTGAATCCAAGTAGTGATCTGTAAGCCACAACATATGCATGCATCTTGATTTTCACTTGGACGTTGACTGCTTCAGGGCGCAATCCTAAACCCTTATGTCAGCACTGACATAAGAGCAATGCAGCTCTGAGATAAGGGAACAAACCTTCCCTTATTTTGAGCAGGCTTCTGTGAGTGACACCCAACTGCATGATGCAGCACATACCGCATTGGCACAGCTATGCCAGTGCTGGAAAGCACTGACATAAGGGGTTAGGCTTGCGCCCTCAGTTTCTATAGCCTAGAATAGATATTCGAGTATCTGCATATCTCGGAAGAGTCCATAATACCATCCTGAGAATAAAAAATATTTTAAAGTTCTTTTAAAGTAAAATATTGTGTTTGGATAGGGTTGTAAGATGTTGCTAAAAAACTGTGTGATTTTTTTCCTCTCCATCCAACTAATCTCTGTATGCCTCTTCTCTCTCTCTCTCTCTCTCTCTCTCTCTCTCTCTCTCTCTCTCTCTCTCTCTAATCCTATAAAATAAATATAAGGAAGTTTCCATTACCGGAATGCTCTTGGAACTTGCTTCAAACATTTACACATCTTAAACTACTTTACTTAGAGCAAGTTATCAATGCCTTTATTTATTGACCAATTAGATCAGCCATTCTCAACCTTTTCCCCCCTGCTATGACCCCTTAGGAACTCTTCTCAGGTTCCAGTCCCCCTCCCTGTCAAATAAGGATACAACACAGATAAATATAAAATCCTCTCCTCACAGTTTTCAGTCTGCAGCTCCCTTCAAATGTGCCAACTTTCCCTAGGGGGGGTCATATTTTTTTTATTTTTCACATTTTTATGCCACCGTTCTTCCAAGGAACTTAAGGGTGGTGTACATAGTTCTTCCCTTCCTTTTGTCCTTATAACAACCCTGTGTGGTAGGTGAGACTAAGATATAGTGATTGTCCCAAGGTCACCCAGAAAGCTTCATAGCTAAGCAGGGATTTGAACCTGGATCTTCCAAGTCCAACTCCTATATCCTGGCTCCCACTAAAAATGACTGAGTTAAAGTGATTAATTTTTTAAAATTCAGATCAGATAAAAAAGATGTCCCAATGAGGTCAAAAGTTTATTTGTTAATAAGATTTACAAAAACTGTGCCTTGCTGCACCGTTTGAGAAGTGACATTCCCCCATTCTCTTGCACACAGGAGGGAATGCTCTTCTGCTACAACACATACATGCATCATGTAAAGACAAAGTAAGGATGTCTTTCAGTTCAAAATGTTTGCTTTCACTCATACAGTACAAATTAAGGGCACAATCCTATCTTGTGCTGGAACAGGCAAGCCAGGAGACTTGCATTGTATCCAGCGCAGGATAGCTGCCCAAAGTGGCTGTCGGGGTCCCCACCCTGCACCCGGGACCCTGCCGTACCTCAGGAGAGGGCTCTGGGGCTGGGGAGCCAGGCAACATGAGAGGAGAGAAGCCAGAAGGGCAGGAGGAAGAGCCAGGTGAAGGCAGCACAGGGGAAGAAGGGAGACCTTTAAGCCAAGGCAAGGGTGGCTCCCAGGGAACCGCCCTTTTTACCTCTCCTGAGAGAAAGGGGAGGAGCTATGGGGAGGGTAGCTGGCCCTACAAAAGCTGGGAGGCTAGTGATGCAGGGGCTGGTTAGAAACTGGGAGGTGGGTGGCTGTGCAGCCAACAGCCCCTGCCCAGGACCCAGACAGCAAAAGCCCAGCCAGGGAAGAGGACCAGGGTGCTGGAACCCTCTCTCCCTGAGCCGGTCTGAGGCCTTCTCAGGACACCCTTAAAGTGCCAGTCAAGCAGAGCAGAGGTTCTGCCCCAAGAGCCTCACAGTGGCCCCTTAACTCTAGGAAAGCCACCCTTGCCCCAAAGGGTCTTCTTGGACTTGTGACACCTCCTGAGGTGGCAAAAGTCTGAGGAGAGCGGACTGGCTTGAAGTAGCCTGACGCTGCTTGGGGAATGGGGTTGGGATCTAACATAACTGCTGGGTCCCAGCCCCACCTCCTGCTCCCCACCCGCTGCCCTGGGGCTGCCCACCGCCCACCTCCCCTGCCCTGGAACAGCTCGAGCTCGACCGACTCAAGGCTCAGAGCCTCTGTCAGCGTGGAGGCTTAAGTCAGCCTCCACAGGCTGGTGTGCCTCCGTGCGCTGGCCTAGTCAACACATGAGGAGGCACAAACATGCCTTACGGCACATTTGCAGCCCTCCTGCAACTCTCCTTGTGCCGGCCCAAGGGCCTGTCAGGATTGCACTGCACATTGGTTAATCAACCACACCTCATGCAATCCATTAAGATTTCTTTAACTGGGTGGCAGCCCTACTATTTATGACTATTCACAACATTTAAGCCTCTACCATTTTGTCCCACTGTGTGTTTTACATAGCACAATGCTGTACATACTAGTTTTGCATGGGATATCTTACTACATTCTGATGTCTCTTCTTTAGGTGACATACCCAATAGCCTTCCAGGATACCTGATATTTTACTGTGGCAATGGCAGGTTTTGGATCTATGCTGACAAACGATGCAATGGGTTCAATGATTGTGGAGACTGCTCTGATGAACTAGGATCCAGTAAGTCTATTCATCATAGGACATGCAAAACTACAGTATTTTTCGAGCCAGATTATTTGATACCTGTGAGCTGTGCTGAACTGGTAACCCAACAGGGTGATGGTCCTTTCTTCTCTACTAACAAGACAAAAGAAGGTTCTTCTTCACAGCAGTGCATAATTAGTGTATGGAACTTATTGCCACAAGTTGTGGTGATGATGGCCAATAGCCTGGATGACTTTAAAAGGGAATTGGAGAAAATCATGATCTATCACTGGCTTCTAGTCATGATGACTATGCAGTACTTTGAGGTTCAGCACTGTATGCCTCTGAATACCATTTACAGGGAAGCAATGGCAGGAGAGAAGTGTGTTTTTTTTCTCCTGTTTTTGGGCTTCCCAGAGGCAGCTGGTGGGCCGCTGTGGGAAATAGGATGCTAAACTAGTTGGGCTTTTGGCTTGATCCAGCAGGGCTTTTCTGGAGTTCTCTTTTCATTATATTCTTCTTTTTTTATATTTAATAAGTGTTAGGAAGAGAGTCATTAATTCATATACAGTACATTCTAATATGTGTAAAGATTCTGTGTAATGACTATGTAAAGAATATGCATGGATGCCTGGCATGAATGATTTATGTACTAGTAGTTTGGTACATAAGTCAAAAAGTATGGAAGTCAAACAGCTGGTCCTTGCACAGGCTATCACGCCTGTGTGAAAACATAATCAAAGGACATACTGTGTGTGCATAAGTGTTGATATAGCCATCTGTGACTTGGGGAGCCAGTCTATTTGAAATTTTACTGAGAACTTTTTGCAGACTTTAGTATTTAGTTTCATTTTTTGTCTTATTTTGAGAGTTGGAAAGTGCGGGTTCCTTCCTATCTTCAAAGTCCAGGAGGATACAATTCTCATTACATACCACGGAGCAATAACATAAGAACCAGGGCCATCTCAAGGCCTCTCACATATGTGGTGATATGCCAAATATTCCCCCGCCCATACTTATGGATCTGCCACTGTTCCTCTCACCAAGCCACATCCCTATGACAGAAGCACAGAGGGCAGACATCAACCCACCACCCAAACTCCAGACAAAACAGATATATTTTGAGCCCTCACTGAAAATCCGTGAGGGAGGAGGTAGTTCTTAATTCCCCCAGAAGGGAATTCCATAGTTGTGGTGCCACTATAGAGCTTGACCCTATGCTGGCATCCCTTTAACTTGGGACAGAGGTGGTACTTGAAGGAAAGCCCCGTCTGATTACCTAAGAGACCAGCCAGAAGGAGAAGAAGGTCGACCCATCAGATAATCTGGACCCAAACCAAGATGGGCTTTAAACGTCAATACCATCACTTCCATATAGTTCCTAGTATACCGTAACCACTAATATTAAAAGGTAATTGCAGTAGCCAGTTCGGATGACTTAGTACAAAGGAGGTCAGAGGTTATGTGTCTTTAGTAGGTGTGTAAAATAGTAGGTGTGTAAAAAAGGCAATTTTGGCATACACAGTTGATGTAGAGATTAGAAAACCTACCACAATTTCCTCTTTGCTGTAATTAGGAAAGATACAGGACTTCTTTTGCATAGCAATAGCCACCCAGCCAACACTGTGACTTACATACAACTTTTGGAAGACAACAGTGATGCTTTTGCTTTTTATTCCAGAGGCCAGCTGTCCTCCTTGTAGGCCAGAACAATGGAGATGCACATCAGTCTTCCATAAATATTGTGACTGCATTCCCAGAATTCTTTGCCAAGATGGAATACAAGACTGCAATGACTGGTCTGATGAATATATATGTAAAAGATGAGCAGCCCAGGACTGTAAGCTCTCAGGGAACATCGGGAGCTGTCCATCAAGTGCTGCTGTGGTGCAACCTCCTTACATTTCTGAGAGGCCTGTTGAGCTGAATGTTTTACGTAGTGCTTGATGAGTTGCTCCCAGATCACCAAGCCATTACCTTTTGCAGACAAAAGGAGGCCTATTTATAAACCGTAGTCTGTTAAATACTCACTGTTTTTAAGTCTGTTAAAGATTTGATGTTAAAAGTCTGTTAAAGATTTGATGAAAAAGAAATCTGGCTTTGAGTTTCACACAGTGATCACAGATGGTTTGTGAAAACTTGCTTCGTGACAACTGGGTGACCACTGGTCAGAAATGATTAACAAAAAAAGTGAAGGATGATACCTCAATCAATACCTCTTCTCTCACAGTTACAACCTCATTGCTGCATCAACGCTTGCAGTGATGCCAGTTATCTTATTTCTAGTTGGCATTTTGAGGTCAGTGATGGCCAACTGTTTGCTGTGTGGACACTTTGTCGTCTCCCCTTCCCATTCCCTTTCCTTTCTGTGCTCTTTTCCCTTAGTAGCCCATGGACATTTTACAGTCATGGTCTCTGAAATGAACTGTGCCCACATGTTGCATCATCAGTGTGTGAAACGAGCATCTTTAGTCCTTGAGTTGCTGATTAAAAGCTCATAGAGTAAAATCTGAAGTTACTCCAGCTTGAGTTATGCAGCTTGCATTGGCAGAAACAATCTTCCCAAGTCCCCTACTTCCTCCCAAAGTCCACCCCAAGTGACTGTTGAAGGTCAAGGGTCCTATGGTAGCAGCAGCATAGGATGCACTACAGGGAGAGGAATGTAGGGAGAATTAAGGGAAACAGGAACTGCAGTGGTTCCTCCTTGCTGTTCCCCAACCCTCTGGGGTTTATCCCTCCCATGCCTCGTCTCATACCACTGCTGAGGATTCCCGGACCTTCAGCAGTGGTTTTCAGGGTGCTTTGATAGGGTTTTTGTTTTGTTTTTGCGGACCAGATGCAGGCTTCTCTAAAGAGCTCTACATGATTTTAGCTGTTGTTTACTAATGTGGGGCCTTTTTTCCCCCCATATCAGCTGTTTCGATATTGGATCCACTTTTTATGTTTTTATGGTTGAGAGCTTTTTATATGTTTTCTTTTGACGCCTGGATGGTTGTGGATTGTTAATTGGGTAAACAGAGCTGTTTTGCGTCTTGGATTGGTCATTATGTCTTTGCTCACTGGGAGTGCCTTTCCACAAAGAGGTAAGAAGAGATTTCGGAAAAGTCCTATCAAGTCGGAGGAGGGTGTTTATAAAAGGTTGAAGCAATTGAGGATTGAAAAATTTCTACCATCTCCTTCTGCTGGTACGCATATCCCTTTGAAGGCCTCGGCGTGTATTACTAATGATTGTCCTGTGGTGTCGGGTAGCTCTCCTCCCCGGAAAATCAAACGGTCTCTGCCTATATATAAGAGGAAGAAAATAAGAACAAACCCTTTGGCTAGAGACAAAAAATGCTTACAATTACAAATGGTACAACTCACCCAACAACTAAGTGAGGCTTGTTTGATATCCAGTCACACCCTCTTGTATATTCTTGGTCGTTTGAATTCGATTGAAACATCAATCAGCTCTCTAACCCAGACTTTGGCTGTCTCTAACAAAAGATCTCACAGGGTTGGAAATGAAGAAATACCAGGAGTAACGTGTTTAACCCCCTCTTCAGAAGCTGAGGAAGATAAAGTGAAGTTGATTTTACTGCAAAACTGTGTTTTGCTTTCTGTTCCTGTATCAGACTCTGCTTGGTGGAGGAGTAAGCGGTTGATAATTAGAGCTATATCTCAACTACTGAAGGTATTTATTCATCCCTCAGAATTAACAAGCCATTATTTTTTGCCCTCTTGTCATGGATATAAGATATTGTCTCTAACTTTTAAAACTAGAAGGATTCCAGGGCTACTTTTACGAGCTGCTGAGAGCCTGAAGGACAGATTTCAAATTTTAGTACATAGAATGTTTCAAAACTTGCACATTCGGCTCCTTTGTATAAATAAGGGAAGGCAGACTGTTAATGTAAGGTCTAGGACTAATGATTATTATTCTCCAGCTGATTCTCAGTCTCCACCAGTTGAGAAATCGACTGGGCAATCTTTGGGTGAGGAGGACTCAGTTTATTTACAGGCCAGATTAACAAACCTACTCAAAAAATTCTCCACTAGTCAAGCAGTTCCTGGGATGGAGTTGGAATTGGGAAGTGAAATGGATCTTGATTCAGCTTCCCTTCCCAAGAGCCCTGTGGTGTCTGCTGCTGCTGTTCGTCCTGTTCTTATGGATATGGAGTTAGAGCTGGGTGAGTCCAACCCACAGTCCAACAGTATTTTTACTCATCCCCCATTGCTAAGGACGGAGTTTTGTAGGTCACCAGTGCAACACTTTCCAGAAACCTTTTTTGTTACAGACTCTCATTCTGATGAATTAATTGCGTTCCCAACAATTTTCACCTTTCATCTTTTCACCTTCTTTGTCTGCAGGAGACCTGGACGCTTGATGCTGTTCCCATGTTGTTGCAAGGATACAGCTCCTTTTTGCTTCCTGCCCTTAAGTCACATGTAAAAGGAAGAGCAAGAGGAGGTCTAGCTATCATGGTTTCTGTCAAATTGGATGTGGTGGCAGAAGTTATTTATCAGTCCAAAAGCAACTGTATTTTATCTGTTTTGTTGATAGGTAATTGGGGCTTTGAGTTAAATGCATTGGTTTGCCTTAATGTATATTGTCCACCTAATAATATTGGGAGTGTTACCTCCTTCTGGGAAGAACTGGAGGAGGTTATATATTATTGTGAAACGCAATACCCGAATGCCGCTATAATTTTATGTGGTGATTTTAATTCTAGAGTAAGTTTGGGTATTAGTAGAAAGTATTTTGATCATACTGAAGCTTTTTTATCTGATCACTCCTCTTTAGATAGAGTGGCTAATTCACAAGGTAGAAGGTTAGTTAAGTTAATGTCATCTTTTCAGTTAACATGCCTTCATGGCAGTTTTTTGGATAATTCAAAGGGTTATTTTACTTACTTAAAAAACAGTAGGGCAGCAAGTGTCATTGATTATATTTTTTGTTCCACCAGGTTATTATCTTTTAAGCTGAACTATGACATCTTAGATCGTCCTGATAGTGATCATTTACCAGTGTCTCTCTCTATATCTACAGTAATCCCTCAGCTGCCTTCTATTTCCACTGATTGGGCTGAGAGGACTATTGTTGTGGGGAAACGATTGAAATGGTCCCCCACTATTGATTTATCAATCAGGGAATTATTAGACAGTCCTAATTTTGTGGCTTAGCATAGGGACGTAGTTAAAGGAGATATGGATCCTATTGAAGGCCTTAACTATATTATCTCAAAGTTAAGGCCTTTATTAGTTCAGAAGTCATGGGAACCTGGTTCTGCCCGTTTGGTAACTGGTTTGATAAGGAATGTAGATTGGCCAAAAAACATCTGACTCGATTGATTAGGAAGTTAAGACAAACTCGGCTAGCCTCAGACTTAGATGCTTTGACCCAATTTCGTTCAACATATAAGGAACTTCTGAAGCAAAAAAAGAGTGTATACATGTCAGCTCAGTGGAAGGAATTGGGGAAAGCTGCCATGGAAAAGAACGAAAAAAAGTTTTGGTCCTTAATTTCACCTCCCAACCCGGGCCTTAACTGTAAAATGAACGACTGTATTGCTGCCGGTACATGGTGTTCCTATTTTAGTAATATATTTGACAGTGATGCCAATGCCAGGCAAAATAATGTTAGCAATTGTCAGTCGCTTTTGGCATTAACACCAGAATGGCCCCCAGTCACGGAACAGGAAGTTGGTGAACTTATAGATGCTTTAGCAACAGGAAAAGCACCTGGTGAGGATATGATTCCTCCTGAGGTGTATAAGACCAACATTGAATGGTGGGCCCCTTTCCTTGCCAAATTGTTTACTTACATTAATGCCACAGGATTTTTCCCGGAAGGCTGGAGACAGAGTATTATTTTTCCAGTTTATAAAAAAGGGGATAATTCCAACCCCCAGAATTATCGCCCAATCAGTCTACTGGATATTAGTTCTAAGATTTACTGTCGTTATCTCCTTCTGAAGTTGGTTAAATGGGTTGCGGAAAATGATATTTTGCATCAAGAACAAGCTGGTTTAGGAAAGGCCATAGTACGGTGGACCAAATCTTTGTCTTTCATCATTTAATCTGTAAATATACAAGCAGGCCATTTAAATGGCTCTTTGCAGCATTTATAGATTTTTCTTCTGCATTTGATACAGTCCCTAGGGATCGTCTATGGGATAAGCTTGCTGGGACTAATATTGATAGGAGGTTGCTGCTTTTAATGCAAGAATTATATACCAATACCACCTTGAGGGTAAGGATAAGTGCAGATGGTAGACTGACGGAGGAAATTTGTTCTACCAAAGGTGTTAAACAAGGGTGTTTGTTGGCCCCACTTCTTTTCAATCTTTATATCAACAACATTGTAAATGTTCTAACTCATGCAGATCATTTCCCCCCCTCAATTGGAAATCATAAGATTGCAACCCTCATTTATGCAGACGACATTGTTTTATTATCTTTGAATAGGAAAGGGCTTAAGAGAATCCTAAATAAGCTGCAAGATTTCAGTGATTCGGAGCAACTGAAGGTGAATTACGCCAAATCCAAAATAGTGGTTTTTGGCAAGCATTCTCCAAAATTTAGTTGGACTTTGTGTGATCGCAAGATTGAACAAGTTCCTGCCTTTAAATATTTGGGTGTATTCTTCGATGAAAGAAACAGCTGGAAATTCCAACTTCAGAATGTTAAAACATTAGCACAAAAATCAAGTTATGCCTTATTAAAATTTTTCCATTCTAGAGCAGGCAACTTGGTAATTCCAGCTTTAAAGGTTTTCTTGGGGAGAGTAATTTCACAAATGTTGTACGGTATAGAGATCTGAGGTATTAAACAGAACAACATATATATTCCCGAAGTTGCCCAAAATAAATTTTTGAGGCACATTTTAGCTGTTCCACCATCTACTCCAGCAGCTTTTCTTAGAATGGAGACAGGTATGGTATCTATTAAGGCCAGGGCTGCCGTAGCTATAATTTCTTATTACAAGAGAGTCCTGGACATGCTGGAAAATCGTCTTCCTAAACTCTGTTTGGCCGAGCAGTGGAGAGGAGGAGGCTGGGCTACTCTGGTGCAAATGCTCCTAAAATCTAAAGCTCTTTCTACTGACATTTTTGTCTTTTCTGGAATAAAACAAATGCTAAGGGAATGGATATTTAAACTGGATAATGATCAGGACTTAGATATAGTAAGATCTTCAAATTTTTCCCAGCTGTATTGTTTCCTGAAACCAAGTCACTCAAGAGTGCAATATTTATATTCACTTACCTTTGCCTCCTTGAGAAAGGCGTTCACTGAACTGCGTTTTCAAACTATGCCAACTGCAGTTCTAGATGGCAGATATATGTCCATTCCCAGGCATTTGAGGCTTTGTATTTGCGGAGCAGGACAGATCGAAGATATTGTACATTACCTGCTTCATTGTCAGCTTTATCAGAATCCTAGGGTAAGATTTTTGGAGCCTATTTTGGCTACCCTTAAAGGGGAGAATACACTTACGAAATTGTACTGGTTACTTTCTGATTGTGACCCATTGGTCACCTATAGTGTGGCGTTGTTTGCTAAAGCTGCCAGAACTATTCGTGCCAACTACCTGGTGGAAATAGCGGTAGATTGTAAAGGAGATTCCTTAATATGATGGGTGTAGGTGCCTTTTGTGCTTGATTTTGACCTCATTTTATCATTTTATCACTGTTTGTATCTGATGTATTTTTGGATTTACATGTTTTATCTTATTGTGATGGCTATTAGCTAATACAATAAACAATCTTTGAAAGTTGGGTGCTTTGATAGGGAGAGATGGCTTCTGCTCACATGTTGCACGGGCCTCACTGTGGATTTTAACAATCCTTCCACCTATCTTATTCACTTTCTGCCTTGCACTCCTGCCACTTATTGCATTTCAACCCCCTTATTCAGACACCTCCAATGTGATTGGTATGACCCAGAACCATTGTCAATCATGTCACCATTTGCTGCCACTTGTTGCTAGGGCACTACTGCAACTAGAGTTTTTATTTATTTAAAAGAGTTTTGTGAGACTTTCATACTTGTACCTAGAAGGAAACTATAAACTTAAACACATCTTATATAATGGAACAGAGACTACAGAGCGACCTTATCTGATGACCAGGTTTTTGCTGGTACATACGTATCAGATTTGGTTGAGTGGCTCTCGTTTTGCCTAGTGTAGAAAGTAATCCAGCATGAATGCTGCAATAAAACATTTACAAGCTATTTGTTGCCTAAGTAAACATTTGTCACTTCACAGCACAGGATCAAATGATGCAAGTGCTTAAATACTGATGGCAGATGGATGAGGATTAGAAGTCATGCTCATTAGTTTTTCGTTTGAAAAGCACTATGATTTAATATTACATTAAATATGCTGCTACTTCTGTAAATAAAACCTGTCTAATTTTAGCATGCTTTCTTAATTCAGGCCAACAAGCACTTTTTTGTTTTATTTAAACATTTGCAGCATTTATTGTCCGGAAAAACAACACGGGGGGGGGGGGGGGACAACAAACCCACAGCAATGAAGTAGAGTGCAGCAAAGCAATACAACACAAAATTATGCTAGCAGTTATTCCTCATTCATTCTTGGATCTGTATACAATCACAAGTGCACTTTATTCAAATATATCAGACAGCAGAAAAAGTAATTGAGGGTCAGAGTCGAATGTGTGAAACCAGGCTCAAAACCCCACTTAGCTATGAAGACTTGGGGGGCCTACAGGTGGTTGTACTTAGCCTAACTTGCCTCACCTTTCAGATCAGGCAGCAGAGACAGGCAAACTCAGTTTTCAGTTGGGTTCAGGAACAAGCAACAAGTCCAGTTTCAGACCAGATAGCACTGGGGCAGATAGTGGGTAATGTATGTAGGCAGGTGAAAGAAATTAAGCTCCAGTAGTCATGACTCACAACATCAGCAGCAACTTCAATGTGGTCGAAGGGTCATCTAAACCAATGCTGGACTCAGACCAAAGCTCTAACTGGACTGAGATAGAGCCCATCTGCCAAGACCTCCAGGAACACAAGCTCTAATGGAGTCATTACATTAGATCACTAATACACAGTCTATTTTACTGTCTCATGGTCCAATTCTATCCAATTTTCCAGTGCTGGTGCAATTTTCCAGTGCTGGTACAGCTGTGCCAATGCATCCTCTGGTGGGGAGGCAGTCTCAGAGGCCTCCTCCAGATAAGGGAATGTTTGTTCCCTCACCTCAGGGCTGCACTGCAGTTGCACCGGTGCTAGAAAGTTAGATAGGATTGGCCCCCAGTCAGGGAAGGTTCTAAACCAATGTTTAGAGTCAGTGATGGTCTGAAAATGGGTAACATACTGACTTTTAATCCAAAAAGATGGAGGTGCTCCTGGTCAAGAAGCAAGGGATAGGGTCTCACAGTCACAGTATGTTGTGATGAACTTGCACTCCTTTTGAAGGAGCAGGTTTGCCATTTGGGGGTACTTCTGGATTCAACTTTGTTCCTAGATGCCAAAGTAGTGGCAGAGGTGACCAAAAATGCTTTTACTCAACCTCAGTTGGTGCAACAAGTGCACCCATTCCTAAAGCACTCAGACCTAGCTGTCATCATGCATGCCTTAGTTTTATTTAAATTGCATTATAGCAATATGCTCTATTATTACAGCCCTTAAAAACTGCTTAAAATGTCAGTTAGTAGCAGAAAATTGCTGCTGAAGTTTTGACTGGCACTGATCTTTGTTGTACCAGCTGCTTGGTCTGCTTTTAAGATCAAATCAGAGTACTGGTTTTTACCATAAAAGCCCTAAATAGCTTAGGATTAAGATACTAAAAGGATCTCCTTTTGTATGAGTCTGCCTGTTCCCAATGGTCCTCTGATGTAGCCCTATTGCATGTCTGTTGTCTTCCAACATACGGTTGAAACTGTTTTCTGTAGAAACACTCAATACACAGAACTTCCTGCCTTGGAACACTGGCAAAGCTCAATTTCCCTTCCAAAAACCATTTTTTCCCAGCATGCTTTCTATCTCTTTGCTGTTTAAGTTTGTTTCACTGGCTCCTACAGCATATTACTTTTAATGTTTTATTGCTGTTTTTCCATTTCTGTTTAATTTTATTACTCTTCATCAAAAATTCTTCTTTCTATAAAAGTCAGTTTGCTGTTTTGGGTATATCCATTTTGGAGCAGAAAAGCGGCATGCATGCCTACACACACACACACCATCTTGTTGGCATCCTTCACACACACACACACACACACACACACACACACACACACACACACACACCATCTTGTTGCCATCCTTCAGTCTCAGAAGACTATGGTATCGCGCTCTGAATGGTGGTTCTGGAACAGAGTGTCCTCTCCAGTGCGCAAAGCCTGGGTAAAGTAAATATGGAGGATAGGCTGTTTCCCATGCAGCAAATCCCCCCTCTCCAAGTCACTAAAATGGTCCAATGGAAAGGCAGAAGCCAATACGGTTGGTTCCAGCGGCGTCGCAGGAGTTGCCAGAGCGTGACTGTGTACGGCCATGAACTGCCTCAGGGACTCCAGCTCTGGATTTTGCCTCAAGGTTGACTCCTGAAGCCTTTTCCATAACTGGATGTAGCCACAAGGCGGTGGAGGTTTGGGATCAGAATTTTCCTTCTCTCAGATGAGCTGCCTTCCCAGGCTGACGAGTCCCATCTACCTGGTGGCTGTTTAGTCGCTTCTTATGACAAGTACAGCCAAACTGAGGGCCTATTCTTATCCATACATGCACACCATACACACCATATATACCATATATACGTATATGGTATCATTCAAGTCTCCTAATAAATCAATGGTGTATAATTCAAAGGAGCCGATGATATAAAACTACACCGATCATATGCTGCTTTTGTGCATGAAGTATTTCAAAACAGAATGAGAAATATCAGTTATCTAGCGTAAACCTTTGCATGCTTAAACATGTTCCAAGCAAACCAAAGCTTCCATTTCGTTAACAAATACCTGATTGTACAACATAAACAAACCAAAGATAACTGTCATTGATAGATCTGCTTAAAGAAGGGCTAAACCTTCAAAAGGTGGTAGATGTGTTTAAAGGGCTAAATCCTCAAACTCAGTGCCAACTGTGGTACCTTTCTCCACTACAAAAAAGATAAGATGTTCAATCTCTATTTAAGATAAGATGTTCAATCTCTATTTATTATTTAGAGATTTAAGCAACAGTGTAATAACTCAATCAAGTTAAACAATGATACTCCTTCTTCAACTTCTGTATTTATTTTACTAAATTCTTTTCTTTGTGGTTGAGCTTTACCATGTGGCTTTGGCTATAGCATACAGAAGATGACTGTTCCCAATGGACAGTTCAAACAACACAGGGAGAGGTTTTGTATCTAACGTTACAGCAAACAGTTTCTCAACAGAGGCGCTCCACCTGCTTGCCTGTAAACAGTGATGTACAGTCCTGTAAATCAGCCCTTTTAAATCAAACTGTACAGGGTGTTTTCCAAACTGTTTAATCAAACTCACTTGGGGATTAGGTGAACAGTAACTTTTTCTTTTAAATTGAAGTTCAGAAACAGAATGATTCATCCCTTCTTTGAGGCCACTGTCCCTTTTCACCAGAGAGAAACAGTTTATCATGTTACTATAATAGACATTTCATTTTTGTTTTTAAAATCTTCTATGTCTGTAGGCAACTCATAGAATTTTACCACCAGAATCAATAAGAGTTTAGTAAGTCCCAGTCGTCTACTGATATATTCAGTCGTTTTGATTTTAAGTTCTGTTCTTCGTGCTCAGCTGAAATTCTTCTTTTATTCTGCAGTTCTTCACTCATTTCAGTTTTCCCTAAAGGAAAATGGGACAGTTCTGCTTTTTTCCTGTAGAATTGCAAGTTCTCTGGATTCCCTCTGTCCTCCCCTAGTGGGGACACAAGAACTTCTTTCCTGGCTCTTTTTCCATCTGCAAAAGAGATCACATGAAATTATCTCCCAGTCATACACTCAGATAAGAACATCTGAGGTTGTATTGTTAAACTTTAGCAAACAGTACTAAGAACAGGTTATATATTTGAAGGGATAGTGTCCAAACAGCATACTACATAAAAGTGCAAAGTCTATTATATGAGAGTTATTGCTATAACTACTCAATTCAAAGGTATTTCTGAAGCTTCCCTAAGAAACCTCTGCTTATTCTTTACAGTTGTATATGAATAGCTCATTTCGCCCATGACTTCAGGAAGCAAAAACACCCCAATACACTCTTCAGAAATTGTTCAAGTGCTCTTGCCGTACAAATGAGTATCTTAATGCAGATACTTACAGAAACGTTGAGCTGCTGCTCTGGATTTCAAGCTTCCTTCTGGTGTAACTGCTTCTAGGAGGGAATGCTCCCATTGCAAAACTGTCTGAAAGAAAATTTTCAGAAGGTTGAAAAAGAATGAGGTGAGCGCATGTGTAAGAATGGGAACATAAGGAACATTATATGAAATACACTTCAGGACACTGCACCTCGTTAGAGATTCAGTATCAATACAAAACCACAGTGATGTTTGCTATGGGGAGGAGGGCCAATCAAGAGACTAGGAAGAGGCAAGCGAAAATCTTTTCCTTACCCCTCCCTTAAGCCCCTCAATTGCTTATGGGTCTCCTTGGAATTGCACCAGCTATATAGCTGGTGCAAGCCCAAGGGGAGAAAGGACTGGGCAGCAAGCCATTTATAAAATCCCCTTAGAAGTAAACCATTTTAGAAAGCACTTATTTCCTATTACAGAGAAAGGTGCTATATGAAGACAAAGAACTGGTCTTGAGAGGGTTAACCAGGATATACCTGTTCTGCCCATCCCTCTGTTTTGCAGCTGTTATGGTCAAGTTCTTTCAAAGACACTTCTGAGTGAACTAATCCAATCTGAGTCTGGATCTGATGAACAGATGTCTTTGTGTCCTAGTGAAAAAGAGAAAGCAGAACTTATTGTATAGGAAGTGCACACAGAGCCAATTGACTTTATAGAAGCCAAAATCATTGACTTTTCTTTCTCTCCCTTGAAATTCCAATTAATAAGGAATTGGTTTCTTCCATTTCTGACTCCCAAATTCTGTATTCAGATGTGTCTTTGAGTAGAAACTTCTTTTCACCTTGAGGCTAGTCCCAGAGAGATCCAAGTAGTTCAGCTTTTTAAAGCAAAGAAGGTAAGCAACTCCCATATTGGTTATTCCTGAATTACCTAGATAAAATAAAGAATATATTAGCATTTAACATCAAGCAGTCATTCACAATGACCAAACACAAGCTTCTACCATTTCACTCACATCCTCTCCAGCGGTGAGCTCCCCTCCCAAATCTGGCAAAAGCATCTGTGCCGTCACCAAAAGCCCTGCTTGCACAAGGGAAAGCACCTCTCCTTTCCTACTCTGTCTTCTGTGAAGAAGAGGAGAATTGGTCTTTCAGAAAACATGCCAGCAGCACCTCAATGCTGTCTCTTGGGGAAAAAAAGCCAACAGGAAGAGAGGGACTCTCTCTCTTCCTCCTCCTCTGTGAAGAAAGAAAATAACCTAATTCTTTCTCATCAGGTTTTTTGCAGAAAGCAGCACGCAGATGCTACTGGCATGTTTTGAAAAAGCTTAACAAAATCCTTTCCCTTTTTCCCCTGTTAGGCAAGGAGGAAAGGGGAACTGTGTTCTTTCCTCCAACTGGCAGATAGCAGTGGCTGCTTCTCATTGCTATTGCTACTTCCTCTTGCAAAATCCAAAACGGGAAGGGAAAGAAACAAGTTCTTTCTGCTACTGAGAGCTTGAGGAGAGGAAGGGAGCGGTGGCTTTGTTCCACTCATTTTGGGTTTTGGCAAAACGGACAGATAAATACTTCTGTTTTCCATAAAAGTACAGCTGGCAGGAGATAAGCTGCCTCTTCTTCTCCACCTGCCCCACACAGTCTGCAGAGGAGTGCTTGGGTAGCTCCCTTCCCTTCTCCTTGGGATTTTGCGATGCAGCAAGGTGCTCCTAGCACTTCCTGCAGAAAACTGGCACAAGGGCAAACATAACTCTGTTCCCCAAATTCTCTGGGTGAAGCCCACTTAATAGGTTTGGCTAGCAACTCAATTCAAAATTTACACTGTAGGAGGTTGCCTTATCCTGAATTGGTCCATTTAGTTCAGTAATGTCCATGCAAACTGGCAGCAGCCCTGTTCCACATAGGAATTTTTCTCTGCATTACCTGGAGGTGCCAATAATTGAACCTGGGACCCTGTGCACACAAAGCACATGCTCTATCACTGGGCCAGGACCCTTTCTCACTGTTTAAGGACCCCTGTATTATTTAAGGTACTATCTTATTACCATATGGTGGAACAAGGCCCACACCATCGTGTAAAGTACAGTAGTTTATATTTAAATCTGATCCTGAATATGTTAATTTAGAAGCAGAATACTCAATGGAGCTTACTGACCAATAAATGCATACCGTATAAATAACACTGCAGCCTGAGCATCACTCCATATTATAGTTATTACAATATCTGAATTCTAAATTGAATTGATCCATAAAAAATGGACTATAGCTGCAATCCGTATGCGTATCTTCCTGAAAGTAAGCCCCATGGAACACAGTTGGTCTTACTTTGAAGTAAGCATGCATAGAATTGTGCTATTATTCTGTAACAGAATACACAGTACATTTGAGTGATCTCTTACAAGTTTCAGTCAATTATATCAAATGGCAACCTGGTCAGATTTCTCTCTTTTCTAGAGGCAGATAGTCAATAGCAGCTAATTTTGATTTTTTTAAAATGATATTGGCTAGGATTAATGTTGGCTTAGGAAGTTTCTAACCTGAAGCAATACTTACAAGACAAATCTAATATTGAAAGATTTTCAAGGCCCCTTTTCATCACTCGAACAGGTGCTGTCATTTTGCGGAGACCGGCATCCGATAAGCAGTTATCTTTCAGCAAAAGTCGAGTTAGACTACAATAAATGTAAAAGTTACAGTACCTTTTAAAACAACCCGTTATTTATGTAAATAGTTAGATTCTCTTATTACCAGGGCATTTGTCACCCAAATATTTCATATTCTTTTATCCAATTTTTGCAAGCAGTCCAGAAATGTAAAAATATAGCCACATTTGTCAGTTCTAAGAATGGTTAAATGGAAATAAAGAGCCATAAAATATGCTGACACACTTTAAATAAAGTTATATACATGCAGTATATTAACAAACTAGACTGACTTACATCAATAAGTAAAATAAATGACTGTATAAGAATATACAATATATATTTATAAACTTAATTTAAAATAATAAATGTACCATAACAATTCAATTATATTTACATTACCAGATAGACAAGCAAATGAAACTTTGCAAAGCCAACAAAGGATAGCTTTAAAAGTTTCAACCGGCTGCAAATTGTACTTTACAGTGCATAAGATTTGCTGTATTGCAGACTTGCTGCATTCAAAATTAAGGGCACAATCCTATCCAATTTTCCAGTGCTGACACAGCTGTGCTAGCAGGACACATGCTGCATCCTGTGGGAAACAGTCATGGAGGCCTTCTCAAGGCAAGGAAACATTTGTTCCCTTATCTTGGGGCTGCATTGGTGTTGGAAAATTGGATAGGATTGGGTTCCAAGATTATTTAAATTGTCCCAGTTCTTTGAGCCATCAGACAAACCAAACCAAACAAGCAGAGAGCTGACTTCTCTGTCAGTCAACTAATACCTAGACAGGGTCTCACTGGCGAGATGTGTTACTAGCTCATGTTCATCTCCAAGTTTACAAAAAGACAAGTCTAAGCATGTCAGATCCCGGAAAGACTTTATTTCTTCAAGCTTTTCAGAAATAAGTAGACATCTGTAAGAAGTAAAAAAAAAAAATAGAATTCTACAATTTGTTAAGGATCATTTCTACAGGCTCATACTAGCCCATCAACAGAAATTGATTTTTTCCTCTTTAAAAGGGTGCAAGAATGCTATGGTTAGTAAGTAATATACACCTACTTATTTTTCAAACACAGCGTCCGAAGCACTAAACTTCCATAAGCTTCAGTAAATTTTTGCAAAGCTCCAAGTCCTGTTCTTGGTTCTGAAAACTTCTGTCTTGCATCTGCTGCATAGAAAAGCTTTTCTGCAATCTGCTCTGGAAAGCCAGTCAGTGAATCAACATGATGAATGTTGTCGGCAATGTAGCTCAGGACTAGGTTGAAAAGAGATTTAGCTGTATAGCGAAGATTTCCCTCCTTTGTGTAAGTGAAGATGAAGTGATCTGTCCTTCCATTGTCATTTTGCCTGTTCATGCAAAGCTCGATAGAGAATCCTTTGGAGAACAGTCTTGAAGGTTTTGATTTTGGAACAGTGTTGTTTACTCCACTGGAACCTTGATTTAGCCTGTACAGCTGCCCATTTTCCCGAACATATACAGACCCCACATTTGGATTGTTTTCTGCATGGAAATAGCATGACATCTTCTGCAAAGACTTTTGGCAGAGAACAGGGAAACACAAACAAGACAAAGCATAAAACAAATGATACAACTTTGGAAAGAAATCAGTTTTGTGCACCAGGCTGTACACTTCCCATTACAGACAAATAGATAAGCTTAGGAAAGGGGAACAAAGTGGAGGTTAGAAATAGCTCCCCTTCCTTCTCTGAAAACAACAGTAGTGGCCTATATACTAAATTGGATGCAAAGCAGAGGTCTGGAGTCAGGCTGGCTTTCTGACTCCATGATTATACAGACTATCATCAGCATCAACTAGACATGTGTCTAAACAGCTAAGACGGATGGTTTGTACTTCATGAAACAGGGAAGAAAGGAAGGACTTATCTATCCTTATGCTGAAATCATACCATTGTAGTGTGTTCTGCTCGGACAGTGGCTCTAAGGCAGGGGTCTCCAAACTACGGCCCTGGAGCCAAATCTGGTCCGCCACAAGATTTTATCTGGCCGACAGCAACTTGTTTCTTTGGTCAGAGCATAATGTTTGGTATTTTTACCCATTATATATGATTTCTCAGTTTAAACATGGCTTTATTTCTTTGTAATTATCACATTTTTTTTGTTCTGAATCATACCATGCTGATTACAAAAAAAGATCCAAGTAAAACTTATTCATTCATTTAAATTTTATTCATTCATTTATAAAACTGATTTTTTTTTTGGCCTGCAAAAAGTATGTAAAATATACAATGTTGCCCTAATACAGAAAAATTTGTTCTAAGGCAGGGGTCTCCAAACCCCGGCCCAGGGGCCAGATGCGGCCCACAGTGAGCCTCTATCTGGCCTGCAGCCCACCCTCTTGTCCCCTGAAAGCTTCTGGTCCACTTGACTGAACATGACCAGAGCTGTCCTCTGATTCCATCTGGAAGGTGTTCTGAGGGCCAGACAGGCTGAGTGAATGAGCCCACTCATTCATTTATTCATTCATCTAAGTTTCATCTCTAATTTATTTATTTAAATTTTATATTTAAATTTTTTTTCTGGCCCTCAGTACTGTGCCAGATATTTTATGTGGCCCTCTGCCAAAAAGTTTGGAGACCCCTGCTCTTAGGTGTCAGGAGCTCTGCTGCCCAAGAAACTACATGCATTAAAGGTGAACCCTCCCCTCTTACATTCAAAAGAACTTAAGAAGAGAAGAGCCCTGCTGGATCAGGCCAAAGACCCATCTGGTCCAGCTTCCTGTATCTCACAGTGGCCCATCAAATGCCACCGGGAGCACACAAGACAACAAAGTATCTGCAGCACCATTCTCTTGCACCTGGCAAAAGGTGCTCCATCAACATCTAATATTCACTAATCTAATATTTCATCTAATTGGATGAAAAGAACAAAACCAGACCTGGAGCAATACTTCTGGATGGTGCTGCATCTAAGTACTAAGTACCAGGGATGGGTGGTAGTTGGGTAGCAGGTGAGGCAGAGCCTCTCCACTGAAGTCTCTTGAAAAGCGCTGCCACTGTGTGAGGCGCGCAAGCACTTACAACCCATGTGCAGAGCAGAGTGCATGGGTTGTGAGTGCTTGCATGCCTCACACGGGTGGTGCTTTCTGAAGGACTCTTGTGGGGAGGCTCTGCCTCACCTCCCTCCCTCCCCACCCACTGCACATCCCTGCTAAGTACTGCGTCTAAGTACTGAGTAATGCATCTAAGTATGCAAAATGAAATGATCCATTTCCTGAGCATGCTATGTCAGACCACAGGTTACCTGAGTACACCTGTGGGGGGGAGAAGCAGGGGGGTCTCTCTGTTTGAAAAAGTGCATGTGGTGAACTAGCACATCAGGGAGAGGGCACTGAAGACAAATGACCTGCAGGGAGCCCCACTCTGCTTATTTTAACCCACTGCTGCCCAGCCCACAGGGGTGCACATCCCTGCTGCGTATACGAAACGTTGGGCAGAAAAGCCATTCGATAAGGGAAGCATCATGAAGAGGACACGACGCAGCCTGGCATGCACAAGCCAGAGCCCTCCCACCTCTGTCGACTCCTCCACTCTGCACAGCAGTGTGCAGGCGCCGCCAAGCCTGGCAGGGACTGGAGTCAAAGGCAGAAGCAAGCGGCGCCTCCCTCGCAGTCCTCCTCCCAGCTGTCGGAGGCTTTGGGCACTTCTTCAGGCTCTCGCCGCCGGGCGCCCCAACTGCTCCCAGTGACGAGGAGGCTGCAGCGGCTGCGCAATCCCCCTACCCTGCTAAGGGCCTGTGCAGAGGAAAGGCTAGAGTCACTCAGTCACACCTCAGTGAGCTCCACCTTAGGGTGTCACCAGCCTGGGCGCGCTGCTCAGAGGAGTCAGGCTGCAGTGCTGTCCACCCTTACCTAAGCAAGATCCATTGACTATAATGGGATTTACTTCTGAGTAGACACGCATAGCTTGGGCTCTAGGTCTCACTGTCTTCAATGAGGCTGCCTCTCAGGTCAAGGTGCACAGGCTTGTAGCCTGCCAGCCAAATCCTGTGCAGGTCTGCTCAGAAGTCAGTCCCATTATAGTCACTGGGGCTTACTCCCAGGAAAGTGTGGATAGGATTGCAGCCTCAAGGCCCAATCCTATCCAACTTTCCATCCCCAAGGTATGGGAACAAACGTTTCCACACCTTGAGGAGGCCTCTGTGACAGGATGCAGCACACACCCCATTAGCACAGTTGCGCTGACACTGGAGCATTGGATCGAATTGTGCCCTAAGTCACTGCTCCTAACCGACAACAGGGGAAGCATGATGGATGGGGTTAGTGCTTGGGGCACTTCCTTTAGGGTGCAATCCTAACCCCGTATGGCAGTGCAGCTCTGAGGTCAGGGAACAAACATTCCCTGGCTTTCAGGAGGCCTCCATGAGTGACACCCAACTGCAGGATGCAGCACACATCCCATTGGCACCGCTATGCCAGTGCTGGGAAGTACTGACATAAGGGGTTAGGATTGTGCCCTTAGATGTCTACAAATTCCAAATTGCTGCATTTTTCATATGAAATAAAACCCGAGTTTGAAAATGCAGGAACTGCGGACTTTGTTTCTTCCTTTTGTGTGGGCGTGATTTATAATCCACCTTTCTTCCTAAAAGGCACCCAACATGGCTAACAACAAATAGAGATAAAATACCAAAAAAAGCACTAAAATACAGATAAAACTATAAAAAGACAATAAAAACAGATAATATAAAACAAAGCAGACAGCAGTAAGAAACAACAATAAAATCATTAAAATAAAGTCCTAAAAGCAGATGTTATAGGGCCTAAATAAAAACGTCTTCAGGCCTCGCCAGGTTAACAAAAAAGAAGCTCAAAGGGGAAGAATTCATAACAATGAAGGCCATTTCTGGCTGTGTGTGTGTGTAATAGGAAACAATAGGGAAATGTGTGTGTGTGTAAACACACACGTGTATGTATGGATGTGTGTGTGTTTATACACACACACACACACACACCTGCATGCATATGCACATGTACACACACGTGTGTGTGTGTATACACACAACCACACATGCTCACTTCCCTATTGTTTCCTATTTTATAGCTCTGTTTTACCTCAGAGGCAAAAGAAAAAATGACTTCAAAAGAAGTCAGGAAGTATGTGTTAAAGCATGGAATTGCTAGTCTAGCCCTGTCATAAGTCTATGACAGCGATCACTATACAGATGGTGAGAGAGGCACGTAGTCCCGCCTCTTCCTGCCTTTCCCTTTGAGGAGGGGAGAATTTGGTGCTAGGCAACCAGGCAACATTGCTTGCAGAATGGTCTAGCAGCAGCTGGAGAGTGTGTGGGGCAAGTTCTCTGAAGATTAAGGAGGGAAAATGAAGTCTATAGACTTCTGCCTGGCCTCTGAAGGAGCTGAAGTTATCCTGGCAACATCAAGTGATGGAAACTACCCTCCAGAAAATATCATTGATGGGTAAGCCCCAAGCTTGAGTAGGTGTAGGGTAGGAAGGTCTGGTAGTGTTTTTCAACCAGTAGTACAGGTACCACCAGTGGTACTTGAGGTGGTGTCTAGTGGTTCTCACTGGACCCCTGACAGCAACACCAGGAACACAACACAACAAACAGCAGTAGGAGGCTCCAAAACATGCTTTTCTGTGCATGAAAAAGCTCTCCTGTCCACACTGAGCCTCTTACTGGTGCTTGTCGCTTTGCATCTGGCCTCCCAACCCAGAAGTAACTGGCAATGATGTCATCGACAGTTATGTCCAATGCTAGTTCATATAGGTGGACCATGTGAAGTGGTACAGCAGAGGACAACCCTTGAGAAACACTGATGTAGGGCAGTGGTTCTCAAATGTTTTAGCCCCAGGACCTGCTTTTTAGAATGACAATCTGTCAGGATCCACTGGAAGTGATGTCATTAACCTGGAAGTGATGTCATGACCAGAAGTGAATAATGAAGCAGGATCATTTTTAACACCCTCCCATGCGACAAAAATCAAATTGATCAAGTAAATTAAAAGTTTACAGTAAGTATAAGTTTAAAAATTTATTTAGAATAAAGAACCCACCTAGTGGCTGAACTGTTTAAAAAAAAAAATTCCCCAAACATCCCAAAGGCTGCAATCCTATTTACACTTACCTGGGAGTAAGCCTCATTGACTGTCATTGTTATAAGCATATCTCTAGTAGCCTATTAAGTCCAGATCTGTCACATTTCCCCAAATACAGTCACATACCATGGTAGCATCATCTTCTTATATATAAAAAATAAATATGTTTATTAAAAATAAATATATTAAAAATAAATTGCACATTGAAATGTATGGGGACCCACCTGAAACTGGCGCACAACCCACAGTTTGAGAAACACTGATGTAGGGTTACCAGATACAAAGGGGATAAAGTGCCTGTACCTTTAACCATTATATTGAAGAGGGAATTTTGGCAGGTGCAGCTGTTTAAACCCTTACCTGTTGAGCTGCACCTGCCAAAATTCCCTCTCCTATAAAATGGTTAAATGGTACAGGCACTCTAGCCCCCTTTGTATCTGGTAACCCTACCCCCTCTGTCTCCTACCAATATTTCATTTTAAAAAAGCACTCTTGGAAAGCCTGATCATGGATGTGCATTACATTTAGTTACACCCAATTAAACTAGTTTGTAACCAGTGCAATTTTGAGCATGTTTACTCAGAAGTAATTCCTATTGATTTTAATGGAATTAACTCCTAAGTAAGTATGTTTAGGATGGCCACCTATATACGTGAGGCACTTGCCCTTGTTATCTTGCCTCAATTGTGCTATATAAGCAATGCATATTGTACTACCAATGCTATTCCTTTCTTGGAATTCCTTGTCATTAACCCAATAGCACATTCCCCAAGCAGGATCCATCATACAACATAGGGTGGTTCACAATAGTAGTAAAAGCAGAAAAGTGATTGCTGCTAAAATGTTAAATTGGTGCTGTAATATCAGTCTCTTTATTTTTGAGAATGGAATCAAATTTCTCAGCTGAAGATCTATCTTTATATAGATCTTATACAGTTATAGTTTTTTATAGTTCTTTTTTTTCTTTTCTCACTATCTCTTAATAGACGCTCTGACACATTTTGGACAACAACTGGGATGTTTCCACAGGAATTTATTATTAGTTTTCATAAATGTGTACACATCATGAAACTCACAATCCAGTGTTATTTAGGTAAGATGTTCTTTAAATTCAGGTTTCTATTTTCAAATTAGTGTTTCAGGGTCCAACACTACCCAACTTTCCAGCGCCGAGACAGCCGCAGTGCAGCCTGAAGTTAAGGCAACAGAGGTTCCCTTTCATTGAGGACGCCTCTATCACTGTCCCCTCACCAGAAGATGCAGCACACACTCCATTGGCATGGCTACATCAGAACTGGAATGTTGGACAGGATTGGACAGGATTGGGCAGTATTATATAGTCTGCAATAATATATGGCCTTTTGTATGTTTTGCAAAATGAAGAATCAAATATGGGGGGGGGGGGGGATAGAACTAATTTCCAGACTTCAACTAGTTATTGATCTGGCAATTTGTTCAGCAAATTTCCAAGTGAGCAACCTTTAGTCTTTTCCTAGCTATTGTAAATATTAATTCCAGTTTGATGCAATGTAGCCATCAGAAATATGAAATATACTGAAACTGATATGTTTTTCTTTGTTTTCCTACTGTCTTTAGTGCAGATGTTAAAGATTGAAAAAAGCATGTCTAAAGATCCAGTAGATTTTAAACTTTGCATTGAAAAAGGTAAGTATGCAGAGTATAAACAGTTCAGATTGGATATATAATCACAATCTGATGTACTCTTTTTGGGAAGGCAGGAGTCCTAATGAACTCAATAACACTTACTGTAGAGTAATTGAACTAATTCATAAAATCTTTCAAATGCCTGCTATTAGCTAAAGCTCAATACTAATCTGTTGTCCATTTTGCCTTAAATTGACTGCGTAATAAATATTTTTACATTTATTTTACCAAGTTCTTATAAAGATAACGTGCAGCGCTTTGAGTTTCTAGAAGTCCTATATGACCGTTTGCATCCTAGGTGGCAATTTTTAGAGTTCAGTTTTTAGAGTTCAGCATACTATACAATGCTGCAAAACCTCTCATCGTTTCTGTTTGTCTGTGCATGTAATAGAAGTGTTTGTTTCTTGTAAGCCTAAGGGCTCAATCCTATCCAATTTTCCATTGCTGGTGCAGCCATGCCATTAGGATGTGACCTGCATCTTGTGGTGGAGGTGCAGTCACAGACGCCACCTCAAGGTATGAGAACATTTGTTCCCTTACCTTGGGGCTCCATTGCGGCTGCACTGGAGCTGGAAAGTTAGATAGGATTGGGCCCTAAGTCTTACTGAACACAGTGGGCTTACTGTGGAGTAAAATGAATAACACTGTTTTCAAACACATCTAGCCACTGGACTAATAACCCCTCATATTCTTTAAGATAATGGCAAGAACTAACTAAAGTCTATACATCATTATACAGGTTCTATAAGTGTGTATGTACACAACATAGCCACAGACTCCAAAAAATGCTACCAGTCTGCTATTAATAGTCTAAATGAAAATGTTTTCCATGAAGCTTTGACAGGATTGCCTGAGGTGGCAGTCCTGTACACATTTAACTGGGAGTTTGAACATAGTGTAGCTTACTTCTGAGTAAACATGTATAAGAATGCACTTAGTCCTCCTTCCCTTCTGTAGCTGAGCATAAGTACATGTAACCAAAATAACTACATATAGTTCCTCTGTTGTTCCTGTTTACTCCTGCCTCTATTCTTTCCTTCCCTCTCTTTCCCTTGTATCTTCTAGAACAGTGGTTCCCGTTCTTTACCATGTTGCAACCCATCTCGTCCAACGTGATGCTCCTGGTGGTACCGGGGAAGTTCTGGAGACTTTTTTCATGTTGCACCAGGCTGGTGACCCACTCTGCAGGCCTCTGCAGGCCACAGAATGGCCTGCAAAAGCTCTGAAAGTGACTTGCAGTTTTCAGAGGCAAACTGGAAGTTGCCTTCCAAAAACCAGAACTTGCTTCCAGAGGCTTTTGCAGGCCATTCCAAGGCCCACAGAGGCCTGTAGCCAGCCCAGCATGACCCAGAAGAGGGCTCTGAAATGACTTCGATTTGAAGCCAAATGGAGGTGAGGGCAGGTGGGATGGAACAGGTTGCGACCAACCTGTCATGGGCTCACTACCCATGCTTTGGGAAACCCTGTTCTAGTAGCTTCTTGTGGAAGGCGCCTGTCAATTTGTTTTTAAAGCATCATGCATATTGATAGCTCTATTTAAATAAGAGTATTTTATTATTTTTTGACAAGGTTACTTATGCAACAGTTTTCTTTCTCTTTCAATTGAGAAGTTAAACTCTTTAACACAGCGTGGTGACAGTGAAAACTGTGACAAACACTCACTTGAGTGGTATTAGAATTTGATTCCTTAGTAACACTATGGCCTTTTAGACTTCTGCAAATTCTCAAATTCACTGGAATCTCAGCACAACTTAATATGCTACTGTTGTTGTTTTTTAATACATCCAGAGCTGCTGTTTAAAGAAGGGGAGCTTCAGACAGAAGAATTTTCAGTAGGTATCTAGTTATTTGTACCCACCTTTCACAACCGCTTAAAATATACAATAAACAGAACATAACGAAACACTATCAAATTGCAGCAATTAGTCAGAGCACTGCAGGGACACAACTACATAAGAAGCTAGAACCTATACATTACCCATAACAAAGGTTTAAACTTTAGATAAACAAAACCTAAAAAGCTATATAAAAAGACAAAAAAGCTATAATGCTGAGGCCAAGTGGGCTTCATGGAATAGAAATTTCCAGAGGTGGAGTACACAGTCTGTTCTAAAGAAATACTATCGCATCGTACTGTGACAGAGTACACCCACCCCTAGTTACAGCAATTAATTTTTGAAAAAAAATGTCTTCTCAAACATGAAGATGAATAGTGAATGTCCAGAATAGAGGCTGCTGACAATCCTATATGTCAGAAATCAAAGACTAGGGATTGCTGATGCTATGAAAACTTAATACAGTTTTGTCCATTAACTGGTTTCTTTATGTACTTTGGGACATTTTTTGGTTGTATGCAAGATTGTCAACATTAATTCTAGATTTTTGACCACTTTATTTTGGACTCTTGTGGTTTGTGTGTACACATATATCTGCATCTAGCTACAAAATTTCTAACTATTTCAAGATGCAGCCTTTCATTTTCCAACTTCTATCTGAATAGTTCTCCATTCTGGGGCCTATTAAACTTTAAGAAAAAAAGCAGTGACGCAGGGAGACTCTGATTCAGACCAGATTTTTCTTTAGGTGAATCTGAAACATATTTAAAAGTCTGATCTCATAAGTATGTCCACTTAGAAGTAAGGCCTATTGAGTTCAGAGGGATTTATTCCCAAGTACATGTGTGTAGAATTGCAGCCCAACTGTTGCAGTGTGTAGCAGTTTGTAACTCTGTCCCTGGTATTTATGTCCTTGGCACAGTAAGATTAGAATAGGATTGTTAATTTTTAATTGTTAATAATTTAGAATCATTTTTGTACAACTTATTTTTCAACTATCTTTTTCCCATGCTGAGTAGCAAGCAGAATACAACACAGACAAAGCACTTTTCATTTTCATTGATTTTAGTGCAAAAGTCAATATTTTTACCTCACCTTCCCTCTACAATTAGTGCACTTGAATATCTTTCTTATTAAAATCAGTGGGGATAGCTTTGGCTTGTTTCTATATGTTTGTTACTATTGGCGTTTAATATTATGTGTGTGTGTTTTTTTGGCAGATTCCTGAACTCCAAGCTACATACTTACGATTCACCATTTTGTCTGCTTTTGATGCATTTGTATCAGTTCATAGAGTGATAGCAGATGGAATAGCCCAAGATATTTAAACCCATAAGTACTATAATTAAAAGTATGTATAAGTATGATGCAACATAAATTACAAAATCCAAGCTTTACACTAAAGACTTCTTTGTAAATTGCGTCTTTGTATGGGTTTGCTGTACAATTTTTTTAATTAAGACAGACTAGGTACTTAAGAAGTGTGCATATAAAGTAAAAACTTGCTCTTTATAAACATGAGTATGTTTCTAGTTCGCATACTTGCCTAATCCCAGGATTGTTAAAATATATGAATGAAGAAGTCCTTTACTCGTGTGGCTTGCCCCAGTCAGAGTTGCATTCCTGTCTGCCTCTACAAAGCCCCTGCTGTCCCCTAATCTGAGCCTGTTTCAAGTATGATAGCTTATGAAGCATCTTGATAGATACAAATGGGAACCTATAACAAAATGTTGCATCTTTACAACCTTAATGCCTACCTTTAGGAACTGTGAAAGCTTTGAGCAGGCCACTTGTTCTTCTCCCCATTTGTTATGTTTTCCAGCTGAAACCTTCAATATGCTGTGGCCCTTGGGGCCCACTGAGTCTGCATCAAGCTGTTCTTTTTGAGGGTGATCCTTTTTCATTTTAATTTACAAACATATCTACTTCTGCATAAAGAGGAAGTTTCCTGAGTTTGTAGAAACCACTACAGTACCTTATTTGTGGGTGCCTTGCTTTGCATACATCAACCATCTGAGTTTGCTTAGTATTGTCAAGAATCATATGACTAATTCAACAAACCCAAGGTGGTTTTAGAGTTGTAGTTTGTTAAACAACACTGTAGAAACATTGCTTTCAGGTCATGTTCAATATAGTACAAGTTCACTATAAATTCTGCATTAAAATTTTGGTTTGCTTCTCAGTGGTTTTTATCTTTTATGTTTCTTTCCTCCCAGCTTTATCTTGTGACACTAAATAAAATTATAAAGAAGAAATCAACTCATCCAAACAGCATCTTTTTTCAGTAGTGATTATCAGCTGTTGAATGCAAAGGGTTAGCAAAACACCACACACCACTGGATGCATTCAAATACTTCAGCATACCTAAAGCAGCTCTGTGGATCCTGCTTGGGAGCTCCCTCTAGAAATGAAAACTCCCTTTGGGAATGGAAGAGCCTTCAATATTTAGGGGAGCGCCTTACAGCAGAAGCACTATTCAGAATGCTACCCATTGTATACTCATATTGTTATTTTCTATCTGCTCTAATTAAACATCAGATGAGAACATTTAAAACTAAGAAAAATGTACGAATCACTTATACTGTAATTCTAATGAGTTAATATGTCATGCAGACACAAACGTATGACAATGTTCATGTCTACTCATCCAAAGTAGAAAGTTATCTGCTCCATTATCTGAGTATTTCAGTTGTCTCCTAAAAGTTCTTGCTGCTTTGGTATAGCTACGACTGACATTCATTAACATTTGTGTTAACTGGTTACTGATCTGAAAGGGAGAATTAACAGTTAAAAATATTTTCTAGTATTTTATACATTGAGGTCACAATCCTATGCATGTCTACTCAGAAGTAAGTCCTACTGTGTACTCCGAGGAAAGTGGATAGGATTGCAGCCTAAGGGACCGATCCTGTTCAAATTTCCTGCACCAATGCTGCATTCTGTGGTGGAGCAGAAGTCACACAGGCCTCAAGGTAAGGGAACATTTGTTCCCTTACCCTGGGGCTGCATCAGCATTGTGGCTGCATCAGTGCTGGAACATTGGATACAATTGGGCCCAAAATGTATGGATTCTGACTTTTAAAACCCTACAGGACTAAAGTCCCACAGAATCTTGACTTGTTCATTCTCCAACACCTTCTTAATCTGATGTTCCCAAACATTTTTCGATGCTGGCAAATTATACTTTTTACAGTATGACCAGTGGATTGATTTTGCAACTCTGTTGTGTCTGACTTTATAATCTGTCTGCATGATCTTACTATGTTCATATATCAGATGAGAAACAGTCTCATCTTTTTCTTCACAGAATCTGCACTTAGGGTTTTCACCTACTTTCTGGATTTTAACCTTCATGATTTGAGGCCAGATCCCATCCAATTCTCCAGCACTGGTGCCAACAAACAAGTGCCAACAGGGCATGTGCTGCATCCTGCAGTAGGGGGGCAGTCATGGAGGTATCCCCAAGGTAAAGGAATGTTTGTTTCCATTCCTCGGGGCTGCATCCTGGCTGCACCAGCATTGGAAAGTTGGATAGGATTGAGCCTTTTGTTGCCAGAGCCTGTTCTTGTGTAGCAAAAATCAGACCTTCAGTTTCTTTCTTGATGGTACCCAGTTTTAGTCATGCCCAAGTCATTATCACTTTTTCCTTCAATATTTTTTAGGTATTGTCCAAACAATGGTTTATTTGTTCAGCTATTCAACCTCTTTTCAAATTGCTGCTTTTTATATTCAGCCAGAGGGCCCAGTCTATCCAATTTTCCAGCACTGGTATAGCTGTAATGCAGCCCCAAGGTAAGGGAACAAATGTTCCCATACCTTGAGGAGTCCTCTGTGACTGCCCCCCCCAGGATGCAGTGCATGCCCCACTGGCATGGCTACACCTGCACTGGAAAATTGGATAGGAGGGGGCTCTTAGGGCCCCCTCCTATCCAATTTTCCAGTGCTGGTGCAGCTGTGCCAATGGGGCATGCACTGCATCTTATGGTGGGGCAGGAGTCACAGTGGCCTCCTTAAGGTATTGGAACATCTTTTCCCTTACCTTGGGGCTGCAATGCAGCTGCACCGGTGCAGGAAAATTGGATAGGACTGGGCTCTTAGTTTCTGCAGTTTCAGAAATATTCTTCATTTTTACAGCCTTCAATCGTTTTTCCGTGTGTTTGTTTACATAATCACTCAGACCTCGCTTTTCTTCTTCCACTACCTGTTGTACTTTTAGAAGTCAACAACCCCCAGTTTTACATGGTAGATATAATCTGTCTACATCACTTTTTGGATGTATTGCACAATGCATGTTCATTAATTTTTGCGTTTTGTGATTTAACTTTTCTAATTCACTCTGAGTCCAATGAATTATTCCAGCTGGGTATCTAATTACTGGAATAGCCTATGTATTTGTGGCCTTAATGATATTTCTGCCATTTGATTTTAAGATTTTTTGCACTCTTTTTGATGTATTCTTGCTGTATCAAATCTTTCACTTTTGCATCATCATCGTCATTATTATACCACTTTTCAATAAAAAGTTCAAAGTGGTTTTCAGACAAAAACAAATATTTAAATGGCTGTCTATCCCACAAGGGCTCTCAATCTAAAAAACTGCAGAGGAGCAACACCCACTAGGAAAGACAATGCGTTGGGGTGAAGAGGGGCAGTTACCCTCCTTTTGCAAAATACAAAAGGAGGCATCACTTGAAAAAGAGTATAATCTGCTACTTGGGCAAACCCTGCTAACTGGGGAAAGAGGCACTTTTTCCAAGTCCACCTTTTAAAAAATCCTAGCAGGGCTCCTGTGTCTAACTATTTATGTAAAAGATTTTCACTATTGAAAAAACTATTGAACAGGCAGAAATTCAACAGGTATAGAGATCTTTTGACAGTGAAGGCTTTGTCAGTGGAATTTGTGCCTACCAAAGACAACTGCTGTAATTCACTATGGTCATGAACCTGTAGGCAGGGTGACCTTCATATCATAACTGCAAAAGAGGACAAGGCACCTCAAAATGTATGACATCCACAAAAAATGTAGGCCATGACAAAATAAAAACTAAAAACACTCTTATATGGATTGCATGTGGTGAATTTAAACACCTTATTACTTATTAAATGAAAGCTATTATATGTAACTGATAATTATATTTAATTTGTGAATTTCAAAAAGGCTATGTGTTGCCTGCAGGGACCCGCTCACAGGGAAAAGGAAGGCATGGAGAGCCCAAGTCTAAACACATCTATTCAGAAGTAAGTCTCATTATGGTCAATGGGGCTTACTCCCAGGAAGGTGTGGATAGGGTGGCAGCCTGGGAGGCCAACCTACGCGTGTCCACTCAGAAGTAAGTCCCATTATGGTCAATGGGACTTACTCCCAGGAAAGTGTGGAAACACCACATGGGGCTTACTTCTGAGTAGGCCAGCCGAGGACCCTGCTGTGAAGTTCATTTCCAGGGCACGAGGCTAAGAAAGAGGACGTGGTGGTCCTCAGGCAGAGGGTCTCTGCAGCCGCCCTCGCAGGCCAGCGCTGCTGCTGAAGGCCGGCAGAGGAAGAGAGTCAAGGACGCCAGAGGAGGAGGAGGGTGCTCTGGGGAGCCGCCTGCGTCTGGCGCCCTAGAGGGCTCGGGGCTGCCCCAATACACGTGCTGGGGCGCCGCGGCGCTCCCTGTTGCTGGCCGCGTGCCCTTCGGGGGCGGGAAGGGCGGGACGGAGCCGCCCGCTGGCCCAGGGGCGCGCTGTTCCTTTAAGCGGGCAGAGACGGAGGGAGGGGAGAGAGAGCAAGCCGCCGCGCCTCCGCCGTTTCCGGCAACACGGGCCCAGCAGCGCCGCAGCCTCGTCGCCTCGGCCTCTCTCAGGTAGTGACGGCGGCGCCGCCGCCTTGTGGAGAGGGTGGGCGCGCCTCGGCTGCGGCCTCGCCCCTCGGGGGTCGCTTCACGCAGGAGGGGAGGCAGGTGTGTGGTGGGGGGCGCCGACGCCCCAGAACCGCCCCCTGCTTCTTTCAGGTGGCCCACACCTGGGGGATGCTCACTGGTCCTCGCCCCTTTCCTAGGTTGCCAGATACCAAGGGGGACAGAGTGCCTCTGCTGTACCTTCAACCATTGCAGGGGGGCTGCCCCATTGACTATCATCACTTTCCTGGGAGGAAGCCCCATTGATTGGAATGGAACTGACTTCTGAGCAGACATGCCTAGGGTTGGGCTTGGAGTTTGGGCAGGTGCAACTTTTCAAGCCCTTTCATGTTGAGCTGCACCTGCCCAAATTCCTTCTTCAAACAATGGTTCAAAGCAGTGATTTCCAACCTTTTTTTTTTTTATCTCATGGCACTAAAATTGTCATCAGTTTTTTGACAGTTGACAAGGCCCACCACACTGCCAGTGGGGGGCTCACATCCCCCAATGGCCCTACCCTACTAATAAATGGTCCTCCCCCAAACTCTGTGGCACACCTGTAGGCCACTCATGGCACACCATTGTGTCCCAGCACAGTGGTTGAAAATCACTGGGTTAAAGGTCCCCCTCTGTATCTGGTAACCCTACCCCAGTGTCAAAGAACTGCTTGACGTAGTGGGTTACCCCATCTCTCCTTTAGCTGCCTGGAATTCCCCAGCCATGTTTTCCTCTTCACTGTCATTGCACACTTGTGGGGACACTGATCTGCTTGGTTGAAGTTCTGGAAAATGGAAAATGATGGAGAGCACAAGGGGGTGACTAACTGCTCTAACATATTTACTCTGAAGTTGACCCTTGTGTGTTAAATAAACTGTGTGTAGCACTGCATTGTTGTTTGCCCAGTTGGTGGGGAGGAATTGGCTGCAGTGGGCAGCCTGCTTGCTGGCCAGTGTCAATGTGTTGCTTACTGTTGTAGATTTCTAGTCAGGCAGTAAGTGTAGTCTTGAAGAGAAAGATAGGGGCTTTTAAGGTAGCAGCCCTAAATCTTGGGTATCTAGCATTAAAAAATGGCTTGAGTTCTGCCTTCTTTCCACCCACATATGCCCACAAGGGTGATACTTCTATATAGGTAATGCCATCACTGTGGTGCTGTGGCTTGACATCTGTTTTTGAAGATGGGGGAATCCTCTGGACAAGTAGAAAAAGTTTGCAGCATGGTGAGAGTAAGGCATAAGGATAAATGGCATAAACACTGTAAACCTACTCACTCGGGGCACAATACTATCCAATTTTCCAGCACCAGCACAGACACAATGCAGCTCCAAGGTAAAGGAACAAATGTTCCCATACCTTAAGGAGGCCTCTGTGACTGCTGCCCCATCACAAGATGCAGTGCATGCCCCACTGGCACAGCTGAACCAGTGCTGGAAAATTAGATAGGATTGGGCCTGCACTTTGGTACATGTGCTTCATGTAACAGAAAGAAAGACTGTCACTTCCATTCTGTCATTGTGGCCGATGCCATTGTGCGTGACTAATCCATGAGAATTTGACCTTTCAAAACTGTGTAATTCAGCAACAGCTTCCCTTCAATCTTTTGTTCTTATCCCCTAATTAATTGTTTCTCAACCAGTAGTACTTGTACCATTGGTGGCACTTGAGGTAGTGTCCAGTGGTATGCATGAGACCCACAATGTCAGGTAGCAAGACCAGCAATGTCACAGGACAAGCAGAAGTAGATTCTGCTCAGCAGGCAGAGCTCCAGAGTGCACATTTTATGTGCTCCAAAAAGCCCTCCTGTCCACTTTGAACCTCTTACCATGGTTTGCCATGTTGCTCCTGGCCTCCCTTTCCAGAAGTAACTGACGATGACATCATTGTCATTGGGATTTACTTTGGGATTTGCATTTATGTTCTAGGAGCTGATCATTGTGTTTGTTGCCAGAAGCAGGGAATTTTCCCAGGTGAGGTTGGCTAGTGGTTCTGTTAGTGGGAAAGGGGGGTTGCCTTCCTCCCCCCCTACGGAACTAACTGAGGCCAAGTTTGCCAAGTGTATTCCAGGTTAAACTGGCACTTTTGGCCTAGCATACCATTACTTGAACCTGCTACTTGATTGTGACAATCTGTAATCTGAGTGATGGGGACTAATTTTTTTGGGAAGCTGAAGCATTTTTCAGATGGTTAAACTGGATGGCCATTGGGAGCTTCCAGACCCCTGGGATTCAGCATCATCAATATGTGAATAGTAAAGTTGCATTTTAAATCTGTGACTGTACCTATTTGCTTACTAATTTGCAGTGTTTGATTCCAAACACCTTGTTGAAATATTGCTGCATGAATGGCAACTGTGGATGACCTAAAATTTCAAGGTAAGACTCTGAATTAGTATTCTGTGCTCCCTACATTGGGTCACTGAGTTTAATCTAACTTTTGCACTTAATTTCATAATGCACCATGTCTTGTAAGCTCAGGTTATGTTCAGTTGTAGCTCAGTATTCTGGCCGTATTTTTTTTTTAAAGCAGTGATTTTCAAAGCAGTTCTCAAACTGAACACAATTGTTTCCACATAATGGAAACAATTTCCCCTCCTTGTACTCAGTACTTGGAGTTGCTAGATGTAACTCTGAGGGCAACATTCTTCCTGTGTCTCTTCCTCTTTTAGAAAAGTGATTTCAGTTGCTCATGAGGGGTTGTGCCCTAGTATATAGGGCAATGTAAAAATAAATGCTGGCATTTTTTAATTAAAAATCTATCTCACCCTTCTACCCCCATAAGGGCCACCAGGGCAGCTTACAATAAATATTTAAAAACAGATAATACAACTAACATAAAATGATAACACAACATATAGACAAACTTTAAAATAAACTTTAATATAGACTTTAAATATGTAGACTTTAAAAGTACATATCTAAACTAAGAATGTTGGATGTTAAAAACAGGCAACCACATAAGGTGGAGGCTAGTTGGAAATAATACTTAGCTGCTGTTTTAAAGTTGCCAGAGAGGGAAGGGAGTTCAACAATTTATATGCCACCACCAAACACCACCTTGTTCTCACCTGGCATGCTTCATTGAAAAGCAGGATCTGATGCAAAACCTCAGATGTAGATCAAAGTATATGGATAGATGCATTTGGGAGAAAGCATTTATTTTGGCATCTACATATAATTCCTATATTGAACATTGTCTTCAACATCTTTTTATAGTTGACACTTGAGTTTAAGTTCATGTTTGTTTTTGATCCATTGTGGCCCAGAGTGCTAGATTTGCTGGGACAGAATGCCCAGAGTGATGCTGATTGAAATTCTGGCCCTTTCGCCCCAGAGACTTCCTTTACTTGCTCAAAGGCATCATTGCAGGCAGCTTCCATTCCCAGCTAAAGAATCATCACCTACTTTAGAGGATTATTGAAAGTACCAAATAAGACTTGATAGTGATAAAGTGTTGCCAGTTTCTTAGGTGCTGGTGAGTACTAGTTTTAAAGGAAAGTGTGTAATGTATTCCGGTGTTTGTAATGTAATTACACATTACAGTGTGTAATGTATTCCGGCAACAATTTTCCATTTGCATGGTATGCAGCTGGTTCACATAGTTTATCCATTTGGTAAACTTGCATTATAGAGGAAGAATCCACTTCTGTGATTAGCTATCACATAAGTTGACAGGACAAGCCAGGCAGCGTCTCTTACCTGAACAAGGAAATGCCTTGTTAATTCTGCTTCAACATAGGCCTTATAAAATATGTTAGGAGGGCCCTACTAATTCCAAACAATTGCATATCCTGACAGATGATGATACTGTTATCTGTTCATCTAAAAATTTAAACCTTGGGGGGGCATTATTTTTCAGAATTTGATGATGCAGCCAATTTGCTGGCAGCAAATCCAGATGCTGTCACAATAAGCATTGATGGGCCTAGTGAGAAACCAAAGAAAAAGCACAGACATCTGCAAGATTCTGGGAGAGAGGAGGATGAAGAACTACTGGGGACAGATGACTCTGATAAGACTGAGGTTAGATGATGATGCATGAGGGTTACCTGCCAAGCCTCCGTTCTTCCACCAGCTGTTAATTGATACCTAATTTGTTGGGCATGAACAGAAGGCTTTTCAGGATAGTGTCTACAGGAAGGGGATGGTACAGAATAGTCCTCCTGTGGTCAGCTACCAGACAGCAATACTTGTACTGCCAAGAATCTAGTGATCTGATCTAGGGGAGAGAGCAAGGAGCACTGATGGATTCTGGCACAATTAGACCTTCTAGATTGCCCTACTGTTTAGGTGTGGAATGCACTGGATATGGGAGAGCTTTTCTGTTGCCATTACCTACTTGTTACTACCTCAGTTATTTCTCTGGGTTGAGAAAGTGTCAGTATTCAGTTTGCCTGAATAACTCCTGTGGCATCTCATGTGTAAACAGATGCTGCAGAAGATATTCCCTATGAGATAACCTTACTACTATGAAAACAAGTGTTCATATGGGTGATGTACCCATGAATTAGCAGTCTGATACCTTTGATAAACTTTTGATAAAGTCATTGATAAACTTGTTCAGGGGCAATATTTTCTCAAAAGTGAAGTGTTTTGACTCCTGCATGGGAACAATCTATGGGAAGTACAGCTGTCTGGCTTTCTCATAGTTTTGCAAATACAACAGCCAGTGGTTGAAATTGGTAGTAAAGAGGGGAACCTGGATCTGGGGGTGAGTGACCAGAAGTCATTGGATGGTATGTGATGGTTTTATTCCTGGTTTCAAAGAAGTCAGATCACAGGCTGTTTGAATTCTGATTGAAGGCTTTTAGGAGTGTGGGATACACAATGTTTCTGTGAGATACGTTTGCAGGATGGAATTGCAATATAGAATATATGGCATGCACTTGTAGAAAATTCTGCTTCTGAGTTAAAATGTCTTTCCATTTTGCTTAGATAAGTTTCCAGTTATTTTGTGAGTAAAAATGCCTGGCTTCTAAAATGTCTTACTAATGTCAAATATTTCCTTTTTTGGCTTTTTGTACCTTCCAGTTGCTTGCAGGGCAGAAGAAAAGTGCCCCATTCTGGACATTTGAGTATTATCAAACATTTTTTGATGTGGATACATACCAGGTTTGTAATCTGTGTAATGTTTCTGATAAGGTGCCATGTGCATGTATAGCTAAGTGGTTTGTAGCCTGCTTTTATTTTAAGAGTTTATATGCCTCCTTTCAATTAGGAAAAAAAGGATTTCCAGGGTGGCTTGCAAGTTAAACAAAATTCAATGTAAAAATGTGTAGAGATACTTGCCACCTTGAGGAAATGGTTCAGATACAGAATTTTGAGGACAGTCTGTGGCATTTTTAGCATGCTTGGATCAGATTGGTTCATTACCAGGCGGCCTTTTGGAGTGCTCCAGCATTCCATATACATGCTGCCTTCTTTTTTCCGCCAAAAATGCTGCCTTCTTTTTTCTCCATAGTAGGACACTGAAGACACTGCATGTCCCATCTGCAAATATGCAAAGTTCATTACCCTGTTATCCACATGTCTCACAACAGAAAAGGTGCAAATGGACTATTCCTTTGAATAACATGCCTGAAGGCCAGTTACCCCTCCTAACCACTTTAATGGATCAAGAGTAAAATTGGGCACCTTTTTGTACCATTTATTTAAAACATCTATATCCTACTGTTTTATTTACTGAACAGGGTTCATTTGGCATTTAATTCTCAAGAGCTGCACACACAGATTTAATTTGCTGTTCTGAGTGCAGCTCCTGTCTCTATATTTTTCTTGTAGCATATGCTCAGTCTTCCCGCCACCTCCCAATTTTCATTTTAAATGGTAACTCTAGATTGTTTTTAGCAAAAGTATAAGAAGATGGTTATCCAGCATTATATGAATGTGGAAAACTCCACACACCCATCACAATACTGGAGGAGGAAAATAATGTATTGTTCTGCCAGGCCCACTTTGCTAATTAGCTCCCTCCTTTCCTTCCCCCCCCAATGACCCTGGTTCTGCCCTGCAGTATTGCTCAAGCCCACCACCAGGGTAGCTCGCCTGTACAACCTGCAGAGGTCCTTCTTCCTCCCCTCTCCTGCCAGCAGCTCCTCCCACCACTACAGCAGCACTTTGTTCCTCTACAGGTTTTGGGCATGGCAGCCAAACACCAATCTCAGTGTCTCCACCAGCCTTCAAAGTCCAGTCCATCAGCAGTGCTATTAGTTCCTCAGCCCAATCTCCTTCCTAAAGTTTTCCTCCTTCTACTGCCCACACCAAACTCTCCCTTCATCAGGTACTTATATGCCTGAGGGCCCTTTTCCCTTCAAGTGGCTGCAGCTGTGCAGCACACATCTGCTGAATGCCCAGGCCTTAACCCTTAAAGGGGCCACTGCTGACACCATATCCTACCTCCTTGCCTGATCTTCCGTGATTCCAATACATGTATACAGAAGAATTATGTGGTATGTTTGGAAAACTGTTCCATTTTAAAGACTTGAAACTGTGCATGTTTTAATCCAAAAATCATTAAAACACTTTTAGTTTAAGCCAAATTAGTGTTGGCATATGTTCAGTGAAATGTTTTGTACTACTTTTACTAGGTCCTGGACAGAATCAAAGGTTCTGTTTTTCCAGTACCAGGGAAGAACTTTGTAAGATTATACATCCGAAGTAATCCTGATCTTTATGGTACGTGAAAATGCGAAACATTTTTATGAAGGAGCTCTCCTTTTATTTTCAGAATGGAAAAGGCTCAGTCAGTAAAACTGATATGTTGTTTGTTTTTTGTCTCCATCAAGGTCCTTTTTGGATATGTGCCACATTGGTCTTTGCCATTGCTATTAGTGGCAACCTTTCAAAATTCTTCATTCATCTGGGCAAACCTACTTGTGATTATGTGCCTGAGTTCCGAAAAGGTTTGTAAAACAGCTCCAAACAGGTTTGAATTCCTGTTTGCTCTGTAAATTGAGCTAAAAGAGAAAAAACACATAACCTATTACTTGAAGGTTGCATAAAAGAAAGCATAGCTTTGCTACAAAGGTGGTCAGATTATATCTCCTGAGCCACACAATTCCTAAGCACTACAAGGTGCTGTTCCTCACTAAATAAGTTGGACAGAAGAGGAAGCATTTATATGTATGCCTTATTTAGAAACGGAGCTTGGGTGAACAGAGTCAGGAAGTTCTCTACGGTCTGGGCAAGCAGAATCAGGCACCCATAGATAAAAGATACTATGTTGTGCAGACCAAGTGTTAACTACTTGAACAACCCATTTCACTGATTGCTCTTTCCAAACTAAAGTAGTCTTCAGTGTTTTTACTCTGGCATATGCAGTGGTGGGCAATCTAAAAAACTGATATCGAAAGATGAACTCCTAAGTAATAGAATTTCAACAAAGGACACCATAATGGAGATGGATATATTACTATTTGGTTTACATCCCACAGAGTAAACTTTCTGTTATATGGTAGCCTGATTATGCTTGATATTATTCTTAGTGCTAAAACAAATCTCTTTACAGTGTCAATAGCTGCAACAGCCATCTATACTTATGCCTGGTTGGTACCTCTAGCTCTTTGGGGATTTCTTATGTGGAGAAACAACAAAGTTATGAACATTGTCTCCTATTCATTTCTGGAGATTGTTTGTGTCTATGGTTATTCACTCTTCATTTACATTCCAACAGCGGTAAGTGTAGTATAAAGAAATCCCAAGTGTATTTATAAGCAAGTGCTGTAAATAAATGGAATAGCTAAATTAAATGGATTAGTAGTTTTCTGACATTCCATTTAACATGTTTAGCTTATAAATCTGTATAATAAAATGTATGAGATATTGAACACAAGTCATCAAGGTTTATCACATGGAGGTTTATCCTAAACTGGAGAATCTTGTATATGCCATTAGTCAAAACTTAAGGCAGAGACACCTCTCTCTTTTCCTGCTTTACCTCCAGTAGTTTCATCCACGAAATCCATGTGGTTTCAAGTGATCAGTAGGGGAGTGTTTCTCAGAGCCATAGTAGTGACACACAGCCCAATCCTATCCAACTTTCCAGCTCCTGTGTAGCCAAAATGCAGTCCTGTGGTAAGGGAAAACATGTTCCCATACGTTGAGAACGCCCCTCTACCACAGGATGCAGCACACACCCCACAGGCACAACTGCGCCAGCACTGGAAAATTGAATAGGATTGGGCTCTCATAGAGCTATGAACCAAGACGTCCTTGGTTTGAATCTCCTCTTTTTGATGAATTCTGACTGGCTAGCCTCTAGCAAGTCACTGCTTCTCAGCCTCAGTTCCCCAGCAGCAATATAGGTATAAAGGTACTTGCCTCACAGGGCTGTTGCAGTGACAATATCACAATATGTGAAGTGGTTTGCACACACAGGAAAGCATTGTACAAATTTTAAATTTAACTCTTTTTAGGGCTGCTTCTTGAATATGGATGCAAGTTTTATGTTTGCTGTAATTTTTCTGCTTATCAGTGAATCCGGATTTGTCAAATGCAGAAATTGAGTGTGGAATGTTGTAGGTACCTCAATAAGACATATGCCTTTGTTATGATCCAGGTTACTGGTTTCATAACATTTAATAATACTTAACATTTATACAGCGCTTTCTCACTGTGTTAAATGCTTCAGGTGTGTTATCTTGATGTTGCTATTGCTAGAATGCAGTAAGATTTAAGATTTACATTATTCTCCCCCTATTTCATCTGGAGAGCTGAGGGTGAGAGAGAGCAGCTTGCCTAGTGAGAATTCATAACAGGAGAGTCAAACCACAGCAGCCCCAGTTCACAGCTCAGTCTCACTGAAATTCAGAGAAGTGTTAATACAGTGAATCTCGATTTAATGGATTTTGATTCAATGGACTTTGGAAATAACTGTTTTTGAGGTACCACAGGACTGTTTAAATTCTGCCTGACAGTGTGTCCTCAGCAGTGCCAGAGGGGCTCTGTAAGGTGCCTTAGGGTGCAATCCTAACCAACTTTCCAGCACTGACATAACTGTGCCCGTGCGGTGTGCACTGCATCCTGCAGCGGGGAGGCAATCAAAGGGCCTCCGCAAGGTAAGGGCATGTTTGTTACCTTACCTTAGGGCTGCATTGCGGCTAGGTTAGTGCTGGAAAGTTGGTTAGGATTGTGCCCTTAGTGTCTGAAACCTTCCAAGGAAAGAAAGAAGTAGAACTTGTTTCCTGCAGAACTCTGCTTTCCTAGAATAGCACCAGGAATAGAAACATCTCTGTTCCTAGAGTGTCCTTCTCCAGGGTATAGCACCAACCCTGGAAAGCAGGTAAGCCTCCCCTCCAACTGTTGTATACATTAGAGCTCAATCGGTGTTGCTGCTCCTTTCTCTCCCAGGGAATTCGTGGAGCAAATAGCAGCACCAACAGAACTTTCTAAGGTAGGGGTTTAATGGACTAACAGAGGGAGAGGGTATTTGAATTTAACAGACTTCCTGCATCCTCCCCCCATTAGACTATTGAACACTCCCCCCCCCCATTAAACTATTGAATTGAGGCTTCACTACACCCACAATGAGATCAAAACCTTGTCCAGGGTGGGGATGTTGCTGCAAATTAGTTGTTTCTGATATAGCAAATAAACAAAGTATAGCACTTCCACATGATTTTAATTAGAGCCAATAAGGACTTCGTTTCCTTTTTTCCATTTCAGATTTTGTGGATTATTCCACAGAAAGCACTCCGATGGGTTTTGGTGGTATTTGCACTGTGTCTTTCAGGATCTGTCTTGGTGATGACGTTTTGGCCTGCTGTTAGAGATGACAACCGGAGGATTGCAGTGGCTACCATTGTGACAGTTGTACTCCTCCATGCCTTGCTTGCTGTTGGCTGTTTGGTATGACAGTTCTGTTGCTCAACTCTTCAACATAGTTTTTCTTAGTTCAGTTTTCCCACTCAGTTAAAGTACAGATATGGAAACTTTTATTTATGTAGAACACGCAAAATTCTCAGCAGAAATATATACTTAAGTATTTTATGAAATATTGTAGGCAGTTTTCCAAATAAGTACCTGTAGATATGACTTGATACAGAAAGCCAATTAATGTTGTAACTCAGTGTTTCTCAAACTGTGGGTCGGGACCCACTAGGTGGGTCATGAGCCAATTTCAAGTGGGTCCCCATTCATTTCAATATCTGATTTTTAATATATTAGACATGATACTACCATGTTATGTGACTGCATTTGGGGAAATGTTACAAACCTGTACTTTTAACAAGCTATTACGTGTATTCTTTTAACAATGATAGTAAATGGGACTTACTCCTGGGCAAGTGTGCAACCTAAGATAGCAACCTAGGATTGTTAAAAATGTTCCTGCTTGATGATGTCACTTCTGGTCATGACCTCACTTCTGGTGGTGGGTCCTGACAAGATTCTCATTCTAAAAAGTGGGTCCCGATGCTAAATGTTTGAGAACCACTGTTGTAACTGATTCAGCAATTCAGTACTCAGCATAGGTATGGGGCACAGAACATTATGGGCCAGCATGAATGACACTTTTAAGACTTACCCAGCTGCATATGCAATTAACAACAACAACAACAACAACAACAACAGTATTTATATACCGCTTTTCAACTAAAAGTTCACAAAGCGGTTTACAGAGAAAAATCAAATAACTAAATGGCTCCCTGTCCCAAAAGGGCTCACAATCTAAATTAAGGTTGCAAACCTGCACCCACTTATCTGGAGAAAAGTCCCATTGAATTTGTTGGACATGTACAGGATTGTACTGTAAAGTTATTTCTGTTTGCAATGTGCAAACATCAAGGTCTTTCTTCTGTGCCCGGCCAGTTAGCTTAATCACATGAGGCTGCATTGAACTTAAAAGTTTCTTCCACACTGCCTCTATGGTGGACATACTTTAAAAAAAATTACCCCAAGAATATTTCCTGGCATAATTTCCTTCCATTCCCACCACCGTATATTTTAGTTTTGATAACTTTAAAATATTGACAGTAGGTTTGTTTTATTCCACATCTTCCAACTGGTTAGTTTTCCAGTATCTCTCATCTTTGTATTGCTAGTAGCCCAGTCAACTTTGAAAACCAGCAGTCCGTCCTTTTTGTTGTGCACTTGCCTATGTAAGCAATATGATAGTTATAAAGTACATTGGCTATGAAGGAAGTTAACTTGTGACGTTCATAATGTCCTATTCTCTCCACTCCCCCTCCTCAAATAATGTAGGCGTACTTTTTTGATGCCCCTGAATTGGATTGTCCTATACCAACTATTGTACTACCACATAATGTAACAACAAAACTGCAGTAGCTAAGGTAAGGAGAACATATTTTAAATATTCCCCCTTGTTATGTTGCTGGGCTTACCAGAACTACTTTCAGATTAAGAATTCAGAGTAGACAGGCATGATCTTGCTTCTACTCTAGATTGGATGGAAGGTTAGAAATGATCTAATGTGCAGGACTTTGGATGTGCAAAACATTTTCAATGCTTTTTTTCTTGAAATAATGTAAAGGAAGATATTGTCTTAAAATATTTTGACAGAAGTAATTTCTCAATAAAACTATGAAACTATTTGACAGTGTAACATTTAGACATTAACTTTCCAGTGCCAATGTAGCTGCAGTGCAACCCCAAGTTAAGGGAGCAAATATTCCCTTACCTTAAGAAGGCCTCTGCAACTGCCTCGCCACCACAGGATGCAGCGCACGCCCCATTGGCACATTTGCATCAGTGCTAGAAAGTTGGATAGGATTGGGTCCTAAGTTACTTATTGATTTCTCTCAGTATAAATATTTCTGGCTACTGGAAAAACTAGTGAAACTAACACAGCATACATTTTTAGTGTTCTCTGCTAAATATTACTTGAGGTCCAATCCTATGCAACTTTTCAGTACCTTTGCAGCCCCAACATAAGGGAACAAATGTTCCCTTATCTTGAGGAGCCCTCTATTACTGCCCCTCCAGTGCAAGATGGAGCACATGCCCTGGTCGATTGCTGCTTTAGCACTGGAAAGTTGGGTAGGATTGGGTCCAAAGGACACAATCCAGAATGCACCTTGGGCAGGCCTGAGCCCCACAGAGCCATTGCAAAGATAAGGCTGCACTGGCCAAGTCAGGCTGGGGCTGGGGCTTGGGAAGGGTAGGGGGGAGGCGTTCCGGGGGAGGGTGTGCAGGCCTGTGGGCAGGCTGGGACAGAGCGGGGTGGGGTGGGGCTAGGATGTGGCACTAGGACCAGATCCTGACCCTCTCCTGGGCAACCTGGCACAGCTCCAGGCTGCTTGGATATGCACCACCTCCTTAGGTAGCCCTAAATGAGTAGTCCCATTGGGGCTGCAGCGGCATTAGCTGGAGCAAGGGAAATGCATTCCCTTTGGTTGGGCTGAGCCACAGGCAGCCCCAACAGTGCTCTGGATGTGGGGCAGACCAGCTGGCCACTGTATTCCAGCATGGGTTAGGATTGGGCTGAAAATTAGTCAACTATGCTAAACAAGATCCCATCGATTCAGGGTATCAATGGTTTTCAGAAATGTTTCTGTTCAAGATTTTCTGGAAAACTAGCATCAATTCATAGGATTAACTGCTTAAGATTTCAGTTCAGCATTTTGCCAGCATCTCTACTTACTGTACAAGGAAATGTTTGTGCCACCATAGCTACAATGATACCCTGCACAAGGCAGGTGGAACACTACTGGACAGTTGTCCTGAGTGACTCCTTAGTAGAAAACCTTGTTCCAGATTCTAGCTGATATAAGGCAGTACCAAATTTAAGACCAGCCTAAGGTCCTGGTCCTAATTTTGATCTAATTGGGACCTGGTCCTTGTCCTAATTAGGCAGCCAGGGCCAGCCTAAGATCTCCTTGCATCTTAGGCAGCATGCCAAATGCTTACTGGTGATGTGCAAGCCCCTGTTTCTCCAACACTCCTACCCACCTCTGTCCTTTTCTCCATACTTCCATTTTATCCCTCTTCCAATCCAGAGAGTGGAGGGGACATGGATGATCAGTGGAAGCAAGCAGGTGGGAAGTGATGGGTGCCCCCTGCCAGTTTGCTGCCTGAGGTGACCCACTTCAGTTGGCCTCACGGATGGGCCTCCCCTGATGAAAGCTAAGGAACTGGGGCAAGGGACCAAAGCTTGGTACATTACAGGGATCCTTCTTGTGTGTAGGGCTGAGAGCTAAAATATAAACAGAAGTGTTAAAGGGAGGTTTTGCCCTTACAGCAACATTCTCTTCAGATCAGTGCTCTATTCCTCCACTGCCCCCAAGGGAGTGACAACAATAAAGAAACCTTATAAATGTTAAAAGCAATGTATTTAGAAATGCTGTTAGAGAGGGGGCTAAACCCAGTGGCAGTAACCTTTCAAAAATCAGGCCAACTCACACCTTCATAGCTCTATTCTGAGCTCTGTTGCTTGGTCACACTAAACTGTGACAGTATATTAGGATGTGGCTTACATTTTTTTTCCTCATGTAGACTAAGTATGCTCACAGTTGTTAGTGTAAGAGCTGTTTAAAGATGGCTGCTTCTGTGTGCCATTATGCTTGCTTCAGTATCTTCTATATCCCATTGGAGATTTTTGCACCCAAATGAGTCGCCCTACTGATTGGAATTAGAACAGACATTGGATACATGGGAGCTAGTCTAGGAACCACTGTAGCAACCTCAATATATGTATGAAAATGAGTAAGACTTCGTTTGGCATATTTTGTTTTATAATTGTACCAGATCAGCATTGCAAAAAATGTTCTGCACCACATCACATTAAGGAAATTTTATATAAGGACAAATGGTATATTTTAAATGTTCTATTCTGTTTCTAAGCTTTTTATTCAAGATAAATTGTAGAGACGATTGCAAGGCTGCTGTAGAACATAATGCATTTGGTTCTTACTTCCATCGTTCTTAAACTCTTAACTCTAGGTGCTTGCCTTTTACCCCGGATTATCCGTTCTTTCATCTGTGCAATATTACTTTCCTGGGCTTTCTCACAATGAAAGAAAAGCCAAAAGACTGCAAGAATTATCAGCGAATCAGTCTGAATTCAAAGCCTTTGACTCCTGAATGACTGACTAGTAATGGACTGGAGTGGAAATTTTGCTCTCTTGAAGCAAAAGGTGAAATAGGTTTCCATTCAGAGAAGTCAATTTCACCTGTAGATTTTATTGCTCCTAATTATTTTTTTAAATCTTCTTCATAATTTACTTAATGTTAGTGTTTGTCATTGAATAAAATTGATCAGAAATAGTCTCGAAATTTGTTCTTTTTTTACTATCAAATAGCCTGTATAATACAATCTACCCCATTTCCTGGTTGTGTGCTTTCTTTTTTTCTTTCTTTTTTAATTAGGGAGACTGGAGAACCTACCTGTAACATAATCATGAGTTGCTCTTTGCCTTCATAAGGGTTGCTAGGTTTTAACCAAGAACATATAAAGAACCTTTTTATGCTGCACTAATCAAACTTTACTTGGAATACTGTGTCCATTTTCAGGCACTGTGTTATAAGGAAGTGAAGCTGGAATGAGTTCAAAGGGGGGCAATTAAACTGCTGAAGGGTCTGTAAACAGTCCTATGTGGCTTGATTAAAGGAATATGGTATGTTTAGCCTGGAGAACAGGAGATCTTCAAGTATCTGAAGAGCTGTCCTAAAGAAGTAGGGGAGAACTGAAAGCATAATTAGCTCTAATAGGCTAATGAAACTATAGGACTTAGGTTTAGGTGAGACATAAGAAAAATTTCTTAACTGTAAGTTGTCTGGTACTAGAACAACTTTCCTCATTTCGTTCTAGCTGAGGTTGATTGTGCATCTGTCAAAGATGCTGTAACAGTTGCTTGAACTGAGCAGGCAGTTGGATTAGATGACCTCCAATGTACCTCCCAACCCTAACGTTCTATATCAGGGGTATCAAACTCATTTCATACAGAGGGCCGAATACCATTCATGATGCCTGCTGAGGCATTCATGATGCCTGCTGTAATGCCTGTCATTACACAGGAAGTGATGTCATTAAACAGGTCAAAAACAGAAATAAACACTGTTCTCTTGTAGGAACTCATTGGCCGCTAATGACAGGAGAGAAAATACAGAAATCTTAATCATATTTCAAGATATGGGAGAACTCAATTATAATGCTGGCCACCCTTTCAGCAGTGTCACCTCAGCATTGCTCAGCAGCTGAGAGCCCGAGGGCCAGATAAAAAGCTTCTGGGGCCTTATGTTTGATACACCTGTTCTATATAATATCCATATAAGGACTGCAAGTCAGTCAGACTAGTCAGTGCACTTCTCATTTCATCACACTGCCCACTGTGCTGCTCTCCTGTAGAAGGCAAAACTCTAGATTTATCTTTGCCAAAGTGAGAAGTGGTAGGAGGCTTAGAACCCAATCCCATGTGTGTCTATGCAGAAGTAGGTCCCATTATAGTCAATGGGTCTTACTCCCAGGTAAGTGAAGATGGGATTGCAGCCTCAGTTACACAGCAGGATGGAAAAAGCAGCAGCTGGGTCCTTTTACCAAGCCCTAAATGCCTGTGTGGTCAGAAAGAGCACTGTGTCCAAGGGTGCTCACGCTGAAGTGTGTGTAGCATTGCACAGTATGCACAAGGCTGCCCTCCTGTATGCACTTGTTTTCAAGTTCCATGAGCACCACAGGACGTGTCCCAAGGCAGACTGTGGGGGATGAAACTGGTGCTGGTGTCTGAAGTATCAACGTGCTGGAGGAAGGGAAGCTCACGACCTCAGCGCCTAAGGTCCAACCATCATTAAAACTCGCGCCGCCACCGCAGCCTTCTTTGTGTCCACCGCACAGAGCCTCCACTGGTCCCGCCTTTTTTGAGAACATTCTAAACACACCCCCTTTCTGTCCGCTTCACGATGATTTCTGGGAATTGTAGTGCCCCCTGATTGTTGGTCCTCAGATGTGAACATGGAGAGGAAGGCCTCGGAGTCCCGCCCGCTCGCAGTCCTCTCCGCGGCGCAACAGACGAGGCGTCTTCACAGTGGGGATGCCCACGAACAGGTCGACACCCCAGACCATCATGGCCAACAGCGGCTTCCGGTCTCCACCGGAAGTGTGTCACTGTTGTAGTTTCCCCGCCCCTCAGTCAAATGCACGCTTGAGGCGCCGCTGGTTCCGGCGCGTGGAAGGGGGACGGCCTCGTGCCCAGAGGTGGGGCTTGAAAGGCGGCGGCCCCTTTGAATCATGACGGTGGCGGCGCACTGAAGCAGGCCGCCATGACTCCCGTCACGCAGGAGCACAAGCTGCTCCTCCGACAGGTCAGTCAACCTTCGTCGCTCTGCCCGGTGAACGAGTGTTACGGGGCTCCTCGCGCCGGCGGGCGTGGCCGCGTCGGCCAAGCTCTGCTTGTGGCCAATGAGGTGGCCCCGTTTCGTTCCCCTTCCGCCGATTGGCCGAGGGTACTCCAATGGGCTCGCGCTGCTCGAGGGCGGGGTGGCCGTTGGGCGCGGGAGCCTGGCCGTCCGTGGCTCGGTCGCTGCGGGCGGTCTCGTGCCTTTTGTCCCGGCGCGGGGATGTTGGCACCGCTAAGTACACGTGTAGCATTAACGCGCCTGTCAGACCGGCGTGTTGCGTGCACGCTGAATGCTTGACCTGGGTGAAGCAGCCCTCCTGCCTTGCAGCGTGGCAAAGCTCTTCCTCTCACCCTTGCCCCGTGTTGAGTGCAGGGGAAGGCTGTTCACACGTTACGCTGTACACGTGTACGCCTTTTGTGTGCGATTACCTACTGCACAGGCATTCCTGTTTCAAGCCCAGGTGGCTGTTGGGCCCTTTGCAAGAAAGACAGGTCTTCTTATGTATATATCCATAGGGACCCACCGGACTTCTATATTCCACAGATGTATATTGGCTGGTGCTGGATGGAACCTCTGCTGGCCACACCACCTGCCCTCTGCCATTGTGCATTTGGTTTCCATGAGCGGGTTGGTGACTTGTGTTCCACACAACCATCATCCTCCATGATCGTCCTGTGTGCGTAGAGTACGTGGGCAGTGGCCCTTTATCATGAAAACTGACTCACAGTTGAAGTTTTTCTCAAGCAGTGGTACAGCCTCCACCAGTGGCACTTGAGATGGTGGCTGATAGGACACACATGATCCCCTGGAACCTGCCGCATGACAGCAAGACCAGGAATATGGCACAACAAACAGTGATAGGAGGCTCCAGAGCAGGCTTTTCAGCACTCAAGAAAGTCCTGCCCATCCTGAGCCTCTTATCCGTGATTGTTGCCTCATATCTGGCCTCCCAGTCCAGAAGCAACTGGCAATGATGTCATCACCAGTTACTTCCGGTGGTACTTCGAATAGGTGGACCATATAAAGTGGCACAGTGAAGGGCCAATGTTGAGAAGTAGGGGTGTCAAGCTCATTTCATACAGAGGGCTGAATAGCATTCATGATGCCTGCTGAGGGCCGAAAGCGATGTCATTAGGCAGGAAGTGGTGTCATTAAACAGGTCATGACCAAAAAGAAGCACTTTTTTTCACTTGGGAACTCATTAGCTGCAAATGACAGAAGAGAAAATACATAAATCTTGATCATATTTCAAGGTATGAGAGAGCTCAGTTTTAAAGTGGGCTGCCCATTCAGCAGTAACACCTCAGCATGGCTCAGCAGCTGAGAGCCTGAGGGCCAGACAAAAAGCTTCCATGGGCCGCATCCGGCCCCCAGGACTTATGTTTGACACCTCTGGTCTAAGTCTTTCATGGCCAGTACTCTTAGTGTTGTAAGAAATGTTTGGGCTTACTGACTGTGGTCTATGAAAAATTTTATTTCCTAATGTTTTACCCACAACTACGGTGGGCATTTTCAAAGGAGTAGAAGTGAGAACCACAACAGGTGACTTCCTGGGCTAGCCGGTGTATTGGAGCACAATCAGGCCTCAACCCAACCACCCTCAAGTAAATGCATATGGGGTTCTGTGAAAAGAAGGCACATATCGAGTACTGTGTAGTCTGAGTATATTGTTGTCTGCATGGTGAATATAATAGAAGAACAATGCTTGTGCAGCTCTACAATAACAGGTCAGTGTAGAGTGAACTCGTTTTAAATGTAGAGTATGACTAGGGCAGTAGTTCTCATATATTTTAGCCCAGGATTCGCTTTTTAGAATAATCTGTAGGGACCCACCGGAAGTGTTGTCATTAACCTGAAAGTGATGTCATGGCTGGAAGTGACATCATCAAGTGGGAAAATTTTTTTATTTTGGGAAATAGCAATCCTAGGCTGCAATTCCATCCATGCATACCCAGGAGTAAGCCCTACTGATTATTGTTGTTAAAAGCATATACATTGTAGCTTGTTAAAAGCACAGCTCTCCCCAAATTCAGTTACATACAGTGTTGGCATTAAGTCTAATTTACTAAAAATAAAATATTGAAATGAATAAGGACCCACCTGAAATTGGCCCGCAACCTACCTAGTGGGTCCTGACCCACAGTCTGAGAAACAGTGGAATAGGATATGGGTGAAATCCTAACCAACTTTCCAGCACTGAGGGCCCAATCCTATTCAATTTTCCAGCCCCAGTGCAACTACAATGCATCCCCATGGTAAGGGAACAAATGTCCCCATACCTTAAGGAGGCCTCTGTGACTGCTACCCCACTACAAGATGCAGGGCATGCCCCATTAGCACAGTTGCACCGGCACTGGAAAATTGGATAGGATTGGGCCCTGACATAGCTGTGCCAATGTGGTGTGCACTGCATCCTGCAGTGGGGAGGTAGTCAAGGGGGCCTCCTTGAGCTAAGGACATGTTTGTTGCCTTACCTTGGGGGCTGCATTGCGCCTAAGTCAGTGCTGGAAAGTTGGTTAGGATTGCGCCCTTTGTCTCTTAAGGCAATGAGCCAAGGATATTTGTGTGTGAGTGATGCCACTCCATACTGCAATAATCTCTCCTAAGGTCTTCTCATCTGGGGGCAAAGGTATACTGTATGTACTTAACATAAAAATTAAAAGATTCACTTGCCACTGACCAACACAAATCTGACTTTGGACTAACAGATAAGTATTGGCCTTAGAGGGCCCTTTAGAATGGAGATCTCTGTTTACTGATCAGTCTAGCATCTTACTGTGTTTTTAATGTAAGTGGCCTAATGAACTTGGTGTTAAAAATGGACCTGTGAGATTTACCTTCTAAGATGCAAATGTTTTGCAAATGTTTTGCCAGTGTTAAGTGACTCATGTTCTTTCATCTTCCTGGATTTTAATGAAAAATCCATCCCTTCTATTTGAAACAGCAGTTGTAAACATTAAGGCTTAATGATTGCATTTCTTTGCCACAAATCATTTCTTGTTAGAAGTTGCTTTGCCTCAAGTTTCCTAAAAGTTTTTTTTTCTTGACCTCTCTCTTTTCTCATTTTCTCACATGGAGAAAGCAGCATCTTAATTATTTGGTCATGTCAATTGGTATGTCAAATTTGCTGAATGTTAGCTATAGACAGCGTTTCAATACATTTTTTTTTCTAGATACTGGGATGGAGAGCAGCTTCAAGTATTGCTTGGTCTGTGCTCCTGCTTCCTTTATATACTGCAGCCTTTATCAGCATTAGCAGTATTGACTTTTTCCATCCTGTACAATGGATCACAGGTATGTACAGTGCCTTGTGTGAGACAGACATGCTGCAGCATTATAATATTACTTTGCATTTACATAATGTACATGAAGCATTTGGAATAGTGTAAGAATTGTCTTAGTGACCCCTTGTTGCATCTGTAAAGGAAGTTTGAATTATCTCCACATTGCATGTGGACAGCTGAAACTGAAAGAGAATAGCTTAATTAGGGCCATCCACTTGTTTGTGGCAAAAGTGAGAGTTGAACCAGAGATTTCCTGGGTCATTAGTCAGAACTGTAAGCATTAAACTACAGGCAGGAAGGCAGGAGGTCTGGTCTAGAGGGTAGAGCCTCCGTTTGCCTGAAGATAACATCCGCAGGTCGCCAGTTCGAGGCCACTGGCACCGTGCGACCTTGAAGCAGCTGACAAGCTGAGCCGAGTTATTCCATCTGCTCTGAGCGTGGGAGGATGGAGGCCAGAATGTTGTGACCAGATCAGAAAGAAACATCTGAATGTTGTGGTTTCTTGAAAGATAGAACCTTCTTTCAAATTATAAAAATCCCTTCGGGGATTTAATTAGCCTGCCTATGTAAACCGCCTTGAATAAAGTCCGAGCAGAAATCTGAGGACCAAGAAAGGCGGTATAGAAATACCATTATTATTATTATTATTATTATTATTATTATTATTATTATTAAACTAGTAGAAGACATCTTATAAAATAGTTCTGAAAAAATAATGTACCTTTTCTGTTTTAGGTTCATTCAATGATTTGTATACCTCCTATGTCTTTTTTTGCATACTACTGATGTCTGTGGTGATACTAATAATAAATATCTTCAATGTTGAATTTCACGCAGGTGGGTGTTAAAAGCTATGTTTTAAGTAATATGTGTAACTTGAGCTGTTGTATTTCTGATCTTTTCTAAATTCTGTGTATATATTTTAAATAGAGCATCTTACTTTGACTGTTTATTTTGAAATAGGAGTAGGAACTTAAAGCACTGCAAGATGGATGCTTTCTTTACTCTGAAAGCCATCCTAAAGGCTTACATAAATATTTCTTGGACAGTGCCTCACATAGTCTTTCTCTTTCCAAGATGTGGCCAAGTTAATTGGATGAACTCCCATCATACGAATGTGACATGCCATAAAGAGTATTTAAACAACTTGGTTTACAAACCGGAGGTAATTAACAATCCTTTTCTTACTTTGCAGTTGTGCCTTCGATTCCTTGCTCTCGATTAGCATTGATAAGCAAGATTATTCACCCCCAGCAGGTGATCCATTCAGTTGCACACGCTGTAATGGGAATGTTGGTGGCTTGGTGTGCTGCAGTTATGACAAAGGGAAGATTCCTCTTTTTATCTGTCCCCTGCACAGCTGCAGAAAGGTAACTTTTGGTTGGTAATAGTACTGTTGATTAAATAACTTTCCAAGGAAGTGAGTAATGTGCCAAATAATTGACAGCTTGCTTTCCTGCCAGGGTAGAAAATTGTCAGGCAAGAAAGGGTTTGCGTGGACTATTTGTATCTAGAGAAATTGCTTTATAGCGGTAACTCTTTGGTTGCAGTTAATACGCACCTTCTAGCTGAACTGTGCCTCTGTTATGGGCAGAGTTGTCCATCTTCTGCATTTAAACCATAAATCATGGATTTTGATGTTCTCACTTCAGCCAGCAAACTAGAGCACCAATAAGAGATGTTCAACGTTCTTGACTGTTAACAGGTATTTGTGGGATAGTACGCAGAGCATCACTACTAATAGGAGAGACAATTTCCTCCTACCCAACTTAAAAAACTAAGAATGAGCACCTCCCCACAGTGCTCATATCAGTCTTTAAAAGCAAACTTGCTCTGCCTTGTTGACTCAGAATATTTACTTGAAGTATGTGCATATTTTTCCTTTCAACAGTGGCCTTTTAGATACGTATGTGCGGTGTTTTGCTAAAGTTTAACGTGTCGATCATTACAAATTTACCTTTGTATATCTTTTGGGGCCATATCAATGAATGTAGTATTGCTGTTTATTTTTCTTCTAGTTTTAAATTGATTGTATTTTTTTCTCTTTGCTAATAAGGGGGGGGGAGTGAACAGGCCTCTTCCTCTCTACCCTTGTTATGATTACACAATTATTAATGCTATCTCTGCAGATTCATTCTAGAAAAGTGCAGGTTATTCCATTGCTCCAAAAATAATAGTCTGTACCAGCTTAAAGAAGGCTGAGACGCAGCCTTTGACTCAAACAGCTGGATATGTAAGCTGGCAAACTTTTTTTTAAATAGAACATGATGATTGCCAAAACAGATCACATTGTCTTACAATTATAAAACGACTTAAGCAATCAGTTATAACTAAAAGTGGGTAAAAATGGTTTTATTTTTTTCCACAGATTTTGGTGTTTTCCAGAGTTAGAAATGCAAAAAGCAGTGTTATGTGTTTATAGTCTAAGGGTGCATTTTTATAGATTATAATTATAAATCATAATCACTTTAAAAGTGTACTAGGTAGGTAATATAGGTGGTATAATATCAGCAGATGCAACCACATGCATGTAGAGGTGTTGGAGAATACAGAGAGGTCGGAGAATGGTTTTATTTTTTTTGCAAATTTCCCCTTCAGATTTTTTTTTTTTTACAAAAATGAGAAGTGCAGAAAGTGGTGTTTTGTGTTTTTATTTCTTTATCTCCAGAAAATAGCCACTTCTGGTTATAAGCAATATGTCCAGCAGCACTTAATATGAAATTAGGAATTACAGTGGTGCCTCGCAAGACAAAATTAATTCATTCCGCGAGTCGTTTCGTATTGCGAAAATTTTGTCTTGCAAAGCGCAGTTTCCCATAGGAATGCATTGAAATTAATGCGTTCCTATGGGCAAAAAAAGTCAGAACAAAGACAAATTTGTTTTACAAAGTGTTTATTAAGTGCTCTTTAAAGGCACACATACTGTACAGAGGATTTCAAAAATTTCAAGCACAAAACTTCAACTTTTTAAACATGACCTGGGTATTAACGGTTGTGCGATTTAAAACAAACCAAAACAAAAAAAAATGCAAAAAAATTCGTCTTGCAAAGCACGGCCATAGAAAAATTCGTCTTGCGAGTCACCAAAAAATCGCAAAAACGCTTTCGTCTTGCGAGTTTTTCGTTGCGCGAGGCATTCGTCTTGCGAGGCACCACTGTATAGTGTATTTCAGAGAAAATGTCTTCAGGAATAACATCTAGCACACATCTCTGAATATTTGTTTGTTCATCAAAATTGAGAAGCCATCCTTAAAGTTGGAGCTGGGCGTTTAACTGTTTCTCTTCTAATATGATAAACATCTAAAATTATATTTTGTTTTAGTGCACCTGATGCTGTTCCTCTCACATGCCTGAATGAATGTCATCTCTTCCTCTTGCTTTTTGGAGCTTTCATGGGTTACAGCTATAGCCTCCGGTATCTTGTCAACAATATGAACTATCTTCCATTTCCAATCATACAGGTAAGCACATAAAAGAACAGTGGGGACATCATTCTGTCATTGGACCAGCTGTGGGATTTTTCTTCTTCTGCATCTTCTTTCTCCACCAGTTTCTGCTTGGGAGTCTTAATGTCATGTTGGGTATAGGAAGAATTTCCTCTGTAAGTTGGAACATAACAGTCCTTGATGTTTACCTATTACATAGTTGTGTTTCAATGTAGTTTGAAAGAAGTTTAGTTTTACTATAGCCATTCTACTACAGTGTGGTATCTAAAACAGTATTTAGGAAGAGAGAAATATTGAAAGATAAGAAAATGAAATCATAACTATTTGGATTTATCCAGAGTTCTGCTGTGGTATAGTTGCAGTGCCTGAAATAATTCCTTGCTGAAAGTGAGACTGTATTTCATGGCAAATACACTAGGGCAGGGCTTTTCAGTTGCTACGCCCCAGCCTGTGGGCCCTGGCCTCTACCCCCTTAGGAGCCAGGGGCAGCCTGGAGGCAGGGAGGAGACTCAGGGAGGCCCTGCTCAGGGGCCTGCAGGGGCTTGGGTGCACTTACCTTTGTGACCTTCTGCAGGGCTCCCCACAGCTGTTTTAGAAACAGCTCCCCACCCATTTTAGAAATGGGTTATGTCAGAATGCCAGATGCAAGGGAGGGCACCAGGATGAGGTCTCTTGTTATCTGGTGTGCTCCCTGGGGCATTTGGTGGGCCGCTGTGAGATACAGGAAGCTGGACTAGATGGGCCTATGGCCTGATCCAGTGGGGCTGTTCTTATGTTCTTATGTGAAAGTGACCCTCTGCAGGGCTTTGTGACCTTCTGCAGGGCTCCCCACACTTCCGCTTTAGCTGAGGAAAGTTGGTTAGGATTGTGCCCTTAGTTGATGAGTTCTTGAAATGGTTCCTTTTTTAAATGTATGCTTAATATTTTTTAGCAATACAAGTACCTGCGCTTCAGAAGATCTCTGCCTCTGCTGGTAAAGCACAGCTGTCGGGAATCTCTTTATATGGTTAGGAACTTTTGTGCTGCTTATTACTTCTTTGGTAAGATACTGGTTTTTCCCCCCTTATAACTGGATGATTGGATGATTTGGTTCTTGCAACTCTGTGAATATGGCATTGTGAATTGTAGAAGGGTTGGTGAAGAGAACTATAAAGGAAAAGCATTAGTTCATTGTGGAATCATTAAGAAGCAGTAAACTGAATTAAAGGCCATTTAAAAGCCCTGGGTAACCTCCAGGTATTCTGATTCATTCAAAAGCTGCATTCCAAAAACCTGCATGATTGAATGTTCAGTCTATTATGGGAAGATTCTTGAAAAACACTAGAATGTTAACAGTAACAAGAGTTTTGGACACTCTTGATTGCATAGTATTTTGAAATTGTGAATATAGTTTCTGTCATAATAATTTTCAGATTTGGTCACTGGGTGTATGACTAACACTCTGAAGTGGAGAAGGGGGTGCATACCTATATGTATGATGTATATGAGAGAGAGTGTCACAGTTAAGGTTACCAGGGCAGCGTGTTTTTTGTAACATTGCTGTGAGATAATATTTGGTGTGGTTTCTCTCTTTTTGTAAGATGTGATTATATAATGCACTGGAGCTTTAAGGACCATTATTGAGTTAGAAAGTAGATGCAGGAGGATGTGGGGTTGAGGATATGTGGGAGACAGATAGGCCCTTCATTGGTTGCTTGGGTCTGGTTGTATCCTTTTAGCAGGAACTTTATCTTGGTTTGGCTTCAAATGGCCAAGGGGGGAGAGAGAGAGTGATGTTGGACTGGCGTTATATGGGAAATGTTGGCATATGCCAACATATGTTGGCAAAGCCACCTTGAGTGCCCTTTGTGGGAGAAAGTGGCGGTAGAAATTCATTAAATATCTTTATTAGACATATTTATCTTGTGCGCAGCCTAATCCTATCCTGTGCTAGAACAGGCTGGCTGACCTGCACTATATCCAGTGCAGGATTGGGACTGGCTGTAGCACAACCCAGGGAAAGGGGAATCTCTTCTGCTAACCCTGTGTTGTGCAATAGCAGCCCGAATGGGGCTACTCAGATCTGCGCTGCCTAAAGAGATGGTGCAGATATGAGCAGCCCGGTGATAGGTTGGGCTGTCCCAGGGACGGGTATTCAGATCTGACCCAAGTGTGGATCCCAGCACCACCCAACCCAGACCCATCCCACCCACACTCCCATTTCACCCTTTTCCTGCCCTCCCTGAATCCCTGTGTTAACTACAGCAGGATAGCGCATATTTACCTGTCTGCCAGCACAGCAGAGTATGTTTCGGTGGCCGGTGCACATCCATGCACCAGCCTACCTCCTCCTGCAGTGGCACCGAAGTGCCTTATGGCACTTTTGCAACACCCAGAGGCCGGAACAAGGGACTTGTACCAGCCTAGAGCACAGTTTGGATTGCACCCTAAGTCTCATTTAGTCAGGTATTTTGTGCCTTTATGTAAGCAAGAGTGAAAAACAGTTCTACAACCATTTTGTTAAAAAACTTTTAGTCTTCTTGTGGGCAATACAGGCATCCCCCCACATCTGCAGGTCTGGTATCTGTGGTTTCACTGATCCACAGTTCACAAATTCCCCCTATTGCACAAATTACTTTCAGCCCTTCTGTTGCTGTGTCCTTTGTCTCTCTGTCTCTGTGCTGCTGCAAATGCAAACACGAAACAGGTTGGAGGTCTGAAAACAATATGACACTTAGTATTGCATTGTTTTCATCATCCTAACCTATTTCCTGTTAGTATTTGCAGAGAGCCCAGAGACAAAGAGATGTATAGGCAATGGCAGCAGGAGGACTGCAATTGGAGAAAGATAAGTTATTTGCATGATCAGGGGGAATTAGAGAACTGCTTCTTGTAGGGTTCGCTACTATCCACAGTTTCCAGTATACATGGTGGCAACTGGAACCTATCCCCTGTGCATACAGGGAATGTCTGTATATATATATATTTTTACTGAAAATTTTGATATTTCGATCAACACTGATTAATAAGGTTATGATCTTCAAAAATTGTTCTTTTTTTATCTTAGGTTATATTCCAAGAGCCTGGATAATGACCACAATGGATCTTCTTCCTGATAGGTTAGTACATACCTATGAAATCTTTTGAAACTCATTTGCCCTTCACCTTCTATTGGAGACATTGCTAGGACACCTTTAAAGGTTGTGATGGAATATAGATATAGTTGGACTTTCAGGAACATTAGGTTGAGTTCACTTGTGTTTTTTGGAGGTCAAGCATGTTTCTCATGGAGCCCAGAATGCTGTAGGAAGCTAATATCTTTTCTGGAGTGCATAATGTGCTCTTCACAGCCTATTGCAATCAGTGCAAAATGCTGCATCTTGCCTTCTAAACTGAAGTTCCTTGATTCTCATTAAGCACATAAAGGTCATTGGATGAGGTACGTAGAAAACATTCCTGTCTGCCATCACAACCTGGGTACAATGATGATTGCAAATCAAGACCATAGGTGTAGTCTAGGCTGACATTGAAAACCAGACTAGGAGGCATTTAGAAGGCCAGTGGTATCCAAGAGAGGGAAATAGTTTTCCCATGGAATAGGAGGAATAGATTGTCTGAGCATTGCTATCAGGGAAAGAACTCACTTTGGTTCCTATAAGCTTGGGAAACTTAGGGCACAATCCTAACCAGGTCTACTCGGAAATAAGTCCTATTTTGTTCAATGGTGCTTACTCTCAGGAAAGTTTGGTTAGGATTGCAGCCTTAAAAGTATAGCAACGGGAATAGTTAAAGAACCTTTATCCTCTTTGGCAATGGGCAGTAGAAATTTTAGGATCATCAAACTATTTTAACGTTTTCCTTCTACTGCATATGCCAAAACCTCTTTATTATATGGATCATAAATGGCAACTTGGTATAGATAACCACATGACAGCAGAGACTATATAAATAGTAGCCACAAAGGCAAAATGAATTCGCCCCAAGAAATGTTTTGTAGAAAACCCCTTTTGATGATTGTGTGTGCTTATTTCTTTACCTTCCAGTAAACTTCATCCTCTGGACACAGTGGCTGGTCTTCTGGATTTGTCTCTTCTGTACCACAGCTGGCTATGTGGTGTGTTTCTTCTGGTTACTTGGTACACTGCATGGCTACTCTTCAGAATTTATGCTACTGAGGTTGGTACCTGTGCTGTGCAGTTACATCCCATCTGCTACAAAGGGAGCCTTTGTTTTTAAAACAATTTTGACTAGATTGGCAGGAGGTCTGGTCTAGTGGGTAGAGCCTCTGTTTGCCTGAAGATAACATCCACAGGTCGCCAGTTCAAGGCCACTGGCACCGTGCGACCTTGAAGCAGCTGACAAGCTGAGCTGAGTTATTCCACCTGCTCTGAGTGTGGGAGGATGGAGGCCAGAATGTGAAATCAGATCAGAAAGAAACATCTGAATGTTGTGGTTCTTGAAAGATAGAACCTTCTTTCAATTGTAAAAATCCCTATAGGGATTTAGTATAGCCTGCCTATGTAAACCGCCTTGAAATAAAGTCTGAGGAGAAATCTGAGGACCATGAAAGGCGGTATATAAATACCTGTATTATTATTATTATTATTATTATTATTATATTTTACCCTTTCATATTAGAGTGCAACAGAAACTGTTGTGATTGGGCTCATTTGTTTGCAGCTGGAGACTTTTACATCTCCCTCTCTTCCTTTTCTGTCATGGCTGGGTTGGTAGTCTGTCCGTTTTGCCAGTTTGACAGACTCAGAAATCAGCTCTCTTAGGGTCCAATCCTATCCAACTTTTCAGTGCTGATGCAGCCTCAATGCAGCCCTAAAGTAACGGAACAAATGTTCCCTCACCTTGAAGAGGTCTCCATGACTGCCCCTCCACCTCAGGATGCAACACACACCCCATTGGTGAGGCTGCATCGATACTGGAAATTTGGATCAGATTGGGTCCTTATTTATTATTTCTAGTCTTATTGACAGGGGTTGGTGGTTAAACTTTCTTCAGCTTCAATGTGTTGTCCATTTTCAGGCCCACCACTTTCCTGTCCAGTCAACTTTTGCAGAAGAAACAGATCAGTGTTTACCTAAAATTTTAAACAGCAACCCTCCACCCATTTTAAAGGTATGAGTTCAGTTGGATACACAGTTTGGTAGTCAACTTGTATGTTGTGTAGTTCTTGTTGTCATAATAGATACAGAGAAATTATATGAATAAATATGATGATGTGACATAGTTTTGATGATTTGCACGTTAAAATAATCCTGATCGTTTCCTGATCTGTCTCCTAGTTTTCCTTCAACCCTCATACTCTTCCCTTTGTCCCCTCCCGCTTATTCTTCTGGAATTTACTTGATTTCCTAGGCCTCCTTTCAGCCTTTGATCACTACCTTCTCAGACCCCTACTTCCCTCTTTTCTAGCAGCTTCTGTCCTCTCCTTTTTATAATATCAGCTTTAGACTGTTCAAGGCTAAGGAGATGCCTTATCTGCTAGGAATTGGAACTGGTGCTATGTAGGTCTGGTTCTATGCTGCTGGTGAGGCACTGTTTTCCTTTATGGTCATAATGAAATCCTTGAAAAATTGGAGCAGTAGTCAAGGGGTGACCCAGAGAGTGAACATGTTGTAACATCATCCTCTCAAAGCTCTCCTCAGTTGCCACTGCCTTAAACAAAAATAATCTTTTATTATGCATTAATCTTTGCTTCTTGTCCACTGCCTTAGAAGCCTGTTGTCAGGCAGAAAACTAGGCTATAAATCATCAAATTGGAAGGTATCTACAAGGTCATCTAGTCCAACCCCATAAATGTCAGAGCAATTTGACAAACTGCAGCCAGAATTTCTTTTGCCCTCTCAAGCTCTCCGTAACATCACAGCAGCTCAGGTAGATGCTGCCAGAAGCTTCACCATTCTGACGCACTGGTGCATTACAATATACAGTAGGACTGGAAAACTCTTTGACTGAATTTATTCAAAGTAATACATTTGCTTGAATACCTGAAAGAGTTTCAGCTCTTGCGATTCCATTTGCAATTCCAAATGTAGTTTCTCAGTAACAAAGTTGCCTGAATCAGGTTCTTCCACAAATATTTGTGTAATTTAGCATTATAAAGAAAAATCTGTAATTGTTTTCTTACATGGGCATACATGTGTTTTGGGCAGTTTCTCTTCATATCTGCCAATCAAAACTGGTTTTCGTGACAGAAAATCTGAGACTGGTATGTGTGTTTTTTTCAAGCATGTCTGAAAAATATCATTTGAATAAAAAGTTGGTGTTGGAGAGCGGAAATCTTAGTGATGGTAAATATTGAAACACTAGTCAAGTCACCTTGCCTCTCAGTATCTAAGAATAAAATGTGCTGGAGACTATTCTGATTGGAGATTTTAGATTAAACACATGACCAACTTTGTGATTTTAATACATTAAATGTTTTTTCCCTGCAGTTCTTGGCTTTACAGGACTTGATGTTTCTTTCTCAGTACTCTCCTGTGCGTCGACAAGAAGTCTTCAGCCTTAGCCAACCAGGTATTTTGGAAGACGCTTTGCTCCTTTTAAGTTGGGCGGGGGATTACAGGAAGTGATATATGAGAAGTTGACTTCATTTGAAAGAGCAGTCTTGCTTTATAAATGGTAGTCTAAAGAAATGTAAAAAGGTATAAAAATCTGCCACATTCTAAGGTTAAAGAAAACACACCCACTGTGCTGCCCAAAACTGGGTATGAAGTGGTCAAACATGCACACAAGGCTGTTATTCATCCCTGCAGTTTCCACACTGAATGGTATTTGTTCTCAATTAAAATTAAGCATCTGTGCATGTTCTTCTTAAATTGTGGGAGATCAGTATGTTGAGAGTGCCGTATTTGACCTCCTGATGTTCTGGTGTTTATCAATTAGCTTCAGTTTGCTTTGTTGCTGCATCCATGGTGAATAGCTGGGATTCTAGTCCCCAAACACTGCTCCCATTAAAACACTAAGGGCACAATCCTAACAAGTTCTACTCAGAAGGAAGTTCTATTTTGTTCAATAGGGTTTTACTCTCAGGAAAGTGTGGTTAGGATTGCAGCCTAAGCTGGTTGTGTGCATTAGGCCAGACTGTTGTGTTTAGCTTATACTGTCTTCCTATGTCCTTGCAAAGTAATTTTGAAAAAAGAAAACATGACTTAACTAGGAAGTTCCAGATGTGCCATACCCTGCTTCATAGTGACATAGAGCTAACAAAATAGCTGATAGTTTTCAAGCTTGTTCTATTGTTATAGACTATTTGTTCTTTCAAGTACATTCTTTTTGTCTCTAAAAGGTGGGCATCCTCACAACTGGACTGCAGTTTCCAAGGAGTGCTTAAATCTTCTAAGTGATCTCACACAGAAGTTGATAATGCATCAAGAGGCTGCAGCTGCAAATGGAAGACTGAAACAGCCACTGGTGGGAGACTTGACGCAGCCCCCCAGCCCTCTGGGTAACAGACTGATCAGTTGCAGTACACAGAGTTTTTGTGCCTTTGTAACTCAAAGTGACCTATTGCACCTTAAAAACTAAACTGTTTACTTCAGCATAATTTTTCAGCAAACAGCAAAATACATTTCAATAAAGCAAAAACAAAAGACGGTATAACACCACAGAGCAGCAGCAAAGGATGCAAAGCAGGTTCCTCTTCATTTGCATTTAGAGTTTTCTCTAACAAGGAGCATTTGTGGGGATTCTGACTGCTTTGCATGGTGTTTTATTGCAGTTTGGCCAGTGTTTGTGATTGTTTGCATGTGATTGGTAGATGTGTGTTGTTGCTAAACATGCAGTGGATACATACTGAGGAATTCCAGCTGTGGCTTCCTGGTCCTTATCCACGACACATCTAAGCATATGCACCTATGTTTCATGCGCCTACTATGGTGAAGCACGATTGTAGCATTATTTGATATGTGAAGCAGATGTAAAGAACAAATGAGAATTAATTATGTTGAATGAACATAATATGTAGAGCAAGGCAGTGCATAAACAAGAAAACCACTTTCAGTATCTCTGCAGGGATGATTTGGAAATACATTCTCTGCTTTTTTTTCCCTGTAGTAGCTGGTCCCAGCCCAATAGTAAAATCTTGCTCAAACTATTTGTTGTAACTTAGCCAAAGTAAGAGTTTATACTGTCAAATCTACAACTGTTAAATGGGTTTCAGGACACTAATACTTTGCTGTAACTAATACTTTGTTGTAACTTAGCCAAAGTGAGAGTTTATACTGTCAAATCTACAACTGTTAAATGGGTTTCAGGACACTAATACTTTGCAGAGATACAATACAATTTGTAGTTTAACTTTTTACAAGTGCTGCCGCCTAAGGAGGTATGTGGGGCGGCGGCAAGAAATAGGGCCTTCTCAGTAGTGGCACCAACGTTGTGGAACTCCCTTCCCCTTGACTTGAGAATGGCTCCCTCTCTGGAGACTTTTCGGCGAGGCCTGAAGACCTTGTTGTTTAATCAAGTCTTCTGACTTCATGGCCTTTTTAACATTTTTTATACATCTTTTAGTTGCTTTTTACAGGCTTGATTCCTCTAAGTACTGCTGTTTTATGCGCTTTTATTCTGACTTTTATCTGACTACTGTTTTTATGGGTTCTGCTAATGTGTTTTTTAATGTGTTTTTATCTGTTTGTGAAATTATATTTTAATCTGTTTTATATGTTGTTAGCCGCCCTGGGTCCCTTTGGGGAGAAGGGCGGGATAGAAATAAAGTATTATTTATTTATTTATTTATTTATTTATTTAACCCATTTCTGCACAGCCCACAGGTGTACACATTTAGTCCCTGTTGCATATATGCAGTGTTGGGCAGAAATGGTTTAAGTATTTAAAGAAGCAATTACCTTTACTTCTTTAACCATCTTGCTTGAACTAAGTGCCAAACTTGCAGGCAATGGACATGCACACTAGAGGGCGACTAACAGGAAGCAAGAGTTTCTACTTCAGATTCTCTGTACTGTGCAGGTTACTTGCCTGCATGTTCGGCAGTTCTGTTTAAGCAAGATGGTTGTCTGTCTTGGGTGCAGGGGAGGTTTAACGGGGTTCCTCTAGGGCTGACTACCCCACGGGTTGCCAACCAATAGGGGTACTGGTCACTCAGGCTTTCAGGTTTATTTCAGGCACCTAAGGGGTGCCTTCAGGCCTTAACTTTAATCAGGGGAGAAGGTTACAGCTCCCTGCATCCTCCTCTCGAGTTCAGACTCCTTTTCTGGGTCACTGGCAGCCACCTGGCAGGAACTACTTCCTACCTTCTGGTAGTCCTCATCACCTCTGGCCTGGGAGAGATTAAGTACTGAAGGTCGTCTCCACAGGTCCTCCCCTTCTTCTGTTCTAAAGGACTCTTCCTTGCTCACACACTATTGCTTCTTCAGTACAACCAAAGTAATGCGCGGGGGTTGCATGTCACTGTTTATATAGCATTCCCTCATATCTGTGGAGGGGTGGTGGTGAAGGAATGCATCCCCCATAGATGCTGGGGCATTCCTGTTTATGTAATGAAATGTGAGTCCTCTGAATGCTGTGGTGGTGTGGATTTCAGTAGAAGTAGCATGTTGGGCAGTTTTTTATTTAAAAATGGATTAATTGCCCTTTTGTGCAAGTACTTGGCACTAGTATGGAAAGAAAACAGTTGTTGCTGAATGGAGTAGTAGAGTTCAGAAGTACATGCCTGAAAAACTACCTGTTGGCACAAACCACCCTGAATGTGTCATTCTAAAATGTTTTCTTTTACCAGGAGCAGCCGTTGAGGAGACCTCATTTCAGACACCAAGGTCAAGCATTCTTCCTCGAGCCCACATGCCCTCTCTGGTTAAATCATCTCTGTTGCCTCTTAAAGTATCTCCTGTGTCTGATCTTGGGAGCAGTTTAGGGTCGCCTTTCAATCCTTCACCTCTAAGTCGCAAAGCTGGGATACTGGAGTTGAACTCTCCTTGGCATGGATCTGTCCAAAGCCCCCATATTATGAGAAGAGGCCCAAAACTATGGACATCACATTCAGGTAAAAGAAATTGTCCTGTTCCAGTCATGGCTTGGCCTTGTGTGTTTCTCTCCACTATTTGAGGACATCAGCCTCTCTTATATATGGTGTATTTCTCTTGTAGATCTGCAGTGGGCAAGCTCTCCTCGTGAGCCCCTTCCAGCAACTCCCATTGCAAAAGCCGCTAACAAACCAGCACAACCAAGTTCTATCTATACATGGCTGCAGAGCAAGAAAGAGCAGGTATTTTTTCTTATAATACAATTAGCAGGTCAGCTAATCTGCAGGGATTCTGTCACCTTATGTCGTGTTCTCCACTACTACTACTGATCAGTATTAAGCCTTTATTTATGAGAAAAGCAGGATGCATGCATTTTAAAACACAGAATATATTCCATTTAAATTAGTAAAAGTTAATTCCAATAAAATCTTTTTAGGGTTGGGATCTAAATTTCCAAAATGTTCTGGCTTGCTTTGGTAGAATGTTACTTGGACATGTGTGTCATGCTGACATGCTATGCTTGTGCTCTGATTCTTCACATAGATCTTCTTTTTCCAGGCTAAAAGTTTCTTGGCAAAACGAGTGCTGATAATGTATTTTTTCAGCAAGGTAAGAATAAACGACTGACTTAGTAGTTTGGGTTTGCATGGACAGTTAAGAATCTTTGTTTTGAGTTACTATCTTATAAACTGTTTTTAATATTACTTTTTCATGAGTACTTGAAGGAGGTACTGTATTGTGTAAGGTGGAATCGGGTTTCAACATCCTAACCTTCATATTTACATTGTCTATATTTAGCTTAAGGTTACCAAGTGTCACTTTCATAGGCTACTTCTTTTGTAGGGACTGATTAGGTCACTATGGGTGCAATCCTAACCAACGTTCTAGCACTGACATAGTGTGCCAATAGGGCATGTGCTGCATCCTGCAGTTGGGGGGCAGTCATGGAGGCCTCCTCACGGTAAGGCAATGTTTGTTTCCTTACCTCGGAGTTGCATTGCCCTTATGTCAGTGCTGGAAAGTTGTTAGGATTGCGGCCTATGATTGTCATAAAATGTCTATATGCTTGTTTTTGAGTATATTTTGTCTAATGTGGGAGAAGCTTAAGTCTCAAGGTCTATGTTCTACAGTGCTGGGATTCAAATCATGGGCAGTCTCCCTTTGCTGTGTAAACATTGTTAGGCAAGGGTGAGGAGAGCTATCTCTTTTTCTTCCATTGAGCTGGCTGATTGGCTCAAGTTCTCACAAGTCCCCCTCCCAAGGAGAGGAAATGCAGAGATCAGGTAACAGATGACATCATTCCAGCTGAAGAACAAATATAGTTCCTCTCAGGAAGCTTGCTTTCTTTGTCTTCCCTCCATCTAGGGGAGAGAGCCTACCATACTTGCTGAGAAGTGCAAGGGGAGATTGGTGGTTCCATCACCCAAGTAATATTGGATAAAGAATAGTTTGTTTTGTCAGAAAATCATTAGCATTTTGTTGATTTCAGAGTGGCCCATATAAGACCAATCAGGCCAGGAGTGGGGGTTTAGGATGCGGCCAAAGGTGCTATGGCCAGTCCTTCCACCCTCTCGGGCCTGATCCGCCTCCTGGTCCACCTATGCCTGCCCACCACTCTCTCCCACTGCCTATGCTGGCCTGCCTGGGCTGAGGCAAACTTATCGCTTCCAGGTCCAGATCCAGTGCGGGAAGGCTGGTGTGTGCCCTCACCCCAGCTTAGTCTGCTCAAAGGAAGCGTGAATGTGTTTTACAGTAGTCCCTTGCACCAACTGAAGATAAGCTCTGGATTGCACCCTATTTTTTCATGTGGTCTTGACAACTAAATTTTCTAAGGTTGGTTTGGCTAAATACCTCAGTATTAGGAAATCCTGTTTTCTAGTTGACTGACTTAGAAAACATTTCACTTTCTTTTAGCACCCTGAGGCTTCCATCCAGGCTCTCTTTTCTGATACCCAAAAGCACATTTGGGCTTTGGAAGGTAAGCAGTAACTTTTTCTGTAAGCTGTGCAGCCAGAGTTCAAGCCCTATGCAGCTTCTCTCTCTGTGCTACAGAGCTCAGCGGTGACAATGATGTCATCACTGGTTATTCCAAGCCGCCCCCACACAGCCACTCGGGCTCCACATGGTTCTTTCAAAAATTAGAGGGGACATTGATAAGTGGTGTCACTTTGTTTGAAATGGCTCATAGTTGAATTATACTCACCTGTTTCTGTTGCTTGCTTTTTGGGTTTTGTGGGCTATGAAATTCATAAAAGAACACTAAATTTTAAGATTCTTATATGCCTTGCTCTTTCTCTAACTAGGCTCAGCAAGATTATTTAGTCAGAATCTTAATTAAATTGTGCTTGTTGATCCTTTGTCATTGAGACTGATCTAGGCTTAATGTAAGTCTGTGAGTATAGTACATGATATCCAGAATTTTTCTTCATCATATCTGTAGCTTAACAAACTTTGTTTCTATTCTCCAACCATGAAGCCTTTGTTCTAGACTGCAGTTGGCAAACGCTGATTTTCAGTTAGTTTGGATGGGAGATTTGAGTTCTTTATGATGCTTGTTTGCTTCAGTGAAATTTTGAATGCAGCTTTTTGTAAATTCAGGGCTTTGTGACAAATTGATGCATTGTATTCCCAGCATTCATTTTAATAGGTCAAAACTAAAAACTGTTGTTCTCTTCTGAAGGTTTATCACATCTAGTAGCAGCCTCCTTTACCGAAGATAGATACGGAGTTGTCCAAACAACTTTGCCAGCTATTCTGAACATGTTGCTAACTCTTCAGGAGGTGAGGGGCCATAACTTTATTTCATATGAAAGTGAAATGCATTCATCATATGCCTACTAATGTAATAGTACTGCTGTTCCTGTCAGAAAAATCTGGCTTTCCCCTTGTCTCAGTTTCATTATGTTTGTTACAATTTTTTTCCTTCAAAAAAGAACAAGTCTGGAAACAATGGGAAAAAGTCTGGTAGCCTAAAAGATAGCATTGTGTTCTGTGCTGTGCTTCAGATCCATCCCTGATGCAGCCTGTAACTAGTTATTATTTAAAGAGCAACGTATTTAATTTGCTTGAAGTCAAAATCCTTATTTTGATTTCCTTATTGTGGTTATTATGACCTTATTGTGACCACCTTATTGTGGTTCATGCAGTTTTATTAATCATAAGTGTTAGTGTTCCCTTCATTTAACCACTTGTCAGAACTGGTTTACAACAATGGACAAGGCAGGGCCAAATTTACAAAAGAAAGAGATGTATTTATGCTAGTTCTGGGAATATTACCAAGAACAAATAATTTAGTCCTTTTGAAACAACTTGGTTCCTTTTTCACATAAAGAACTATTGAAAATTGGAATTCTTGAAAGGATTGTCATAATTAGAGCTGTTTGAAAACGGTGTTATTTCTTTTACACAGAATTAAACCCATTGTGTTCAGTAAGATTGCAATGGATAGGTTGATTAAACTGTCAGTGGGTGGTGGTGGTAAAAAAGGCCAATTCCTCGATGATAAGGCCACATCTAGAGTAATGTGTCCAGTTCTGGTTGTAACATCTCAAAAAATATATAGTGGAACTGAAAAAGGTGCAGAAGAGAACAACCAAAATGATTACTGGGCTGGGACAATACTCATAGGAAAGGCTAGAGTGTTTGGGGCTCTTCAGTCTCTAGAAAAAGAAGGCACCCTAAGGGGGGAACATGACTGAGGCATGCAAAATTATGCAGGGGATGGATAGAGGGATGTTCTTTTCGCTTCCCCACAACACCAGAACCAGGGAACATCCAGTAAAATTGAATGTTGGGAGAGTTAGGACAGACAAAATATTTCCTAACCCTGCTTGTAATTAGTCTGTGGAACTCCATGCCATAGGATGTGGTGATGGTGTCTGGCCTAGATGTCTTTGAAAAGGGGATTGGACAGATTTCTAGAAGCAAAGTCCATCACAGGTTACAAGCCATGATACGTATGTGCAACCTTCTGATTTTAGAAGTAGACTACCTCAGAATGCCAGGTGCAAGGAACTGGCAACAGGATACAGGTAGCTTGTTGTCTCTGAGGCAACTGATGAGCCATTGCAAGGTACAGGATGCTGGACTGGATGGGCCTTTGGCCTGAGCGGGGCTCTTCTTATGTTCTTAGTTCTGTCCTGCTCTCCGGAAATAAACACCTCTAGTCATAACCTTGATCTTCTCAGGCCTGATTGATTCCATGGAACTTCATCACTGGTTTGTTTCAGTAGTATCCTTTTTGTTTAACCCATTTCTGCCCAGCCCACAAGTGTACACATTTGATCCTTTTTGCATATATTCAACATTGGGCAGAAATGCTTAATTCAGATCTTGCTTACCAACTTGTTTGTTTTTAAACTCGGTTCATTTTTCAATCTTAGGTGGTAGACAAACACTTCAAACTTCCTCATGTTTCCAGCAAACCCTCTAGAATTTCTGGGAATCTGGCAGACACATCCTACAAAACCCTTCGTTTTGCTTTGAGAGCATCACTGAAAACTGCAATCTATCGGATAACCACCACTTTTGGAGAACACTTAAAGTGAGATTTAGATGTTTTAAACCAGCTTAATGTTAATTTCATAATGTAGTATGATCTGGTATTGGAGTTAGATAGTATATGAGAGGTTCCAAACAGATCACAAATAGATGGAAACAGATATGTTGAGACAGCAGACCTTACTCTGTAGGCTCTGTGTCCTAAACCAAGTCAAAATGCATCCAGTGCCCAGGAATTTTCAATGTACTGTTGTGTGCCTGATTGTACTTCTCAGTTTCAAGAGACTAGGAGCTTTATGGTAACAACTGAAAATGTTCTCCAAGTGAAAACCTTTTATCCCATTATAGTTTTGGAGCACACAAGCAATCTCAGCATTGCTATCCCTACGATTTTGTTAGATTTTTATGTGGTCACAGAGAGGAGGCAATGCTGGGTCACACCATGTGGTTGGAAGTGATAGATGTGGGAAAAGGTTTATGAATTCATCCTAATAATGTTTTACAAATATGTAAGACTAGTTTAGCAAGGACAAGGCCTAGATTTCCCTAGCACCCAAATATTAACTGGTTCATTGTGTGGCCTTGACTATATTGCATATTCTTTACCCAGTTCCCCTGTCTGTTAAGGTTAATTGTTAATGATTAAGAATCATTTTGCATCTATTAGTAACTCATTGTGTGGAGTAGGATAGATTACAGGAAGTCCCTGGCTCCAGGCCAGAAAAGTATAATGGAAGACCCAGGTTGCAGCAGGGGTGTGGGGGGCGGGGCAGGGGCTTTGCTTGGTGAATGTTAGTAGGCCAGTCCCTCTGACTTCTCAATTGCTCGAATTGCAAATTGCTTTTAAGCTTGTTTAACTTGCAACTTGGTGCAAGAGGTTGTGTTTTTAAGTAAAGAGTAGGGTGGGTGTCAGGGTGGAGGGAACCCATTGTGCATTCCCCATGCACAAGGTAATTTTGGGATTGGAGCATGTGACTGAATTCACTTGACTTCCTTTTTTATATATCTAATTTCATGCAACATTTTTTCCCCTCCAATCCTGCCTTTTGAGCTTTAGTGCTCTTAGGTGTCCAGTTTTTTAGCCATGGCAGCCTTTCCCAACTTTTGTGTTAAAATGTTTCAAAGTGGAGTCTGTTCTTGCATGCTGCTCAACTGTCTCCTTTCCGTTTTTTATCCTGTTCTTTAGTGCAGTGCAAGTATCTGCAGAACATAAGAAAAAGCTGCAACAGTTCTTGGAATTCAAGGAATAATGAAGTCAAAGTGCCCTTGTAAATGGGATGCACGAATGGGATATATACAGCGTGTTCAGCAGCTTCAGATCAGAGGAATGTGAAAGTAATTAGATCACTTTTACTGAGTTTTTTTGTGTGTAATTGAAAGTCATGGGGTGACGAAAATGTCAGCAGGATTACTTGAAAAACTTGGATTGTTTTCTTTGACATTTTGTAAAATAAAATAATTTTTAAATACCATATGTTTTTGTATAGGTATGATTTATGATAGTGGTTCTCACACATTTAGCACCAGGACCCACCAGACAGAATGAGAATCTGTCTGGACCCACTGGAACTGATGTCATGACCAGAAGTGACATCATCAAGGAGGAAAATTTTTAACTATCCTAGGCTGCAATCCTACCCACACGTACCCAGGAGTAAGTTTCCTTTACTATCATTGTTAAAAGAATATACATAGTAGTTTGTTAAAAGTGCAGGTCTATAACATTTCCCCAAATGCAGTCACATATAATGGTAGCATCAAGTCTAATATATTAAAAATTAAATATTGAAATGAATGGGGACCCACCTGAAATTGTCTCACGACCCACCTAGTGGGTCCCAACCCACAGTTTGAGAAACACTGATTCATGAGGTTGCTCTGGTTTTGAGGAGAGCCATGTTGAATACACGTCTTGAAATTTTTCTGCTGAGTCCTGTGATTCATTTTGTTCTGTGAAACAAGATTGTGGTGGTAATTGTTCAATATATGTGAGATCGTACACATCTGACTGCCATGTGGTTACTGAGACACAGATTGCACAGTTGAAGGCTCAACCAGAGTTTGACTGGGCCTCCAGAGGCTATTTTGACTTGGAAATCATTCCTGTTTTGTGCTAAAAATGCTACAGCTTCTATCAAAACTGATTCAGGTTGCACTGCAATGTAAGAGTAGCCATGAAAACATCATCTAGCAATTATAATCTGCATGAAACTTCCATGGTATTATGGAGTTTGTCAGGAAACTGTAGCTGTAAATTAATCCAAAAACCAATGTTTTGACAAGCTTCTGTAGGAAGAGGAACTTTCTTCATTTTCCACTCTTTCTGAAGAGACTGTTAGGGATTGTTGCAAGAGAAGTTACAATGAAGATATTCAGAAGCTATCTCAAGAAGGCATCCTTCCAGTCTGAAGAACAGAACCAGTGAATATCCCCAGACTGAGTGTGGTGAATTGACGGCATTTCCTCAAAAGCCTGCCTCTTGTGTCACACTCAGAGCAACTCTCCAGGACTTTGGCCATCTGTCACTTATCCTCCAGGAGGCTGGTTTGGACAGACACTTTGCTTTCCTCTTTGTCAAACAACTGCTCCTCCTTAGCCCCCCAGAGCAAGTCCCACACTTCCCACCATTTCACACTTAGGTGTAAGTCAGCTTCTAACGTCCCCTATCTTCCACTGAAGTTGCCTTCCAGGAGAGTTCTTATGGTTCCTAGCCATCTTCCAAACAAGAGCAAGAAATTCTATGCTCTGCAGCTTCAGTCAGCAAATTGCCAGCAGGTTGAGAGAGAGCACATTTAGAACCTTTCTTTGGTGGTTCAAGGTAGTGGCCCATAGGTTTGCTGGAGCTCCAGCTAGGCAACTGACCAACATCCCAATGAATTAAGGGAAAGCACTTACCTTAGATTCATACCCACTGGGGATTCTCTCATACAGGTCTTTCTGCTTTATTCCAAGCTGCCATAGTAGAGTATGGGATGCCACATCCAAATCACATGATTCTTGGACTAGGAGGTGCTCCTGCAAGGGAACTTGGGAATACAATTGCTGTTCTAAGACATAACATTCCCACAGCTGGTGGTACCCCCTTTCAGAGTATGAGTACAACAGCATGCAGCAATGTTGTAGAGGGCACTCCTGCAGTAGCATTCCTCACAGGCAAATGTGCTCAGCCTATGCGCACCAAGCAAAGGTCATGTTATCCTGCCAGATGCAAAGTAGCTAAAATGTACTACATAATACTTGCGCAGAGTTGTAGAAATGGTAACTAAAAGAAATGGATCTAGCAAGGATTCTGTCTCATGTTCAATGTAATGGTAATTGCTCTATAGTTAATCAGCTCCACTAAGTTTCCAGATTAAACTAGGATAAAGAATAGGGAGCTGCAAGACAAAGATCAACCCCATATCATGGTCTTTTTTCCCTCCATAAGTTCTTCCTGAAGATTTTGGCCAAGACGGTGAAGATTCTCGGTGTAGGAATAGATACTTGTTCCCATCCCCACAATTCCTAGAGTTATAGCGCAGCCACTTTTCCTCCAGTCTCTTGACACTTGCCAACTGTTCTGTTCCTGCCTAGGAAGCGGGTAAGCCATGTGTCTTACCTGGAGGATTCTACTACTAGACTGTGCTGTTTTAGGAAACTTGGAGATTTTTTGGAGGAGGATCAAATAACAGAATTCTTTTCCTCATACTGGTGACTTTAGTCTAAAATTAGTAATGTATTCTGTTTTTTTAAATGCTGCTATTTCATTTCATTGCCATATTGTATCCTTAAAAGCATGCAACAATCTTTTCCACTCGCAGTATGGATCATTCCACCACTGAACCAGTTAACTTTAATTCACTGTAAACTAAGGAAGCATAAACCTTAAATAATTGGCAGAGGGACTGTGCTGGGATAGAGAAGTCTGATGCTGAAACTCTCACCTTGCATCTGAACAAATTTTATCCATCTGTTTCAGTGATAAACATAAGAGACCAAATACAAGCATACAATCCATTCTGCTGTACAGAGAGGTGAATATGTGATAAACCATGAATTCCTTGACATATTTCTATTAGCCAGCAGAGGTCACTCTTCCACATTTGGTAAATCTGTCAGTACTAAAGTCGCTGGTTGGAAGAGTTTATTGACAGGAAAGGATTATCCTGATTCCTCCAGGAGTGCTGTTCTGTATCTTCTGCATACAGTGGGTGTGTGTGTGTGGGGGGGGGGTGAATTCTGACTTTTCATCTCCCAATTAGCTGACAAGTAGGTGGCTTGACTGCTCCTGTTAAAGGATTCTCATCAGTTTCACATTAGATTTGTAGAAGTGACTGCATTCCCATACTCTCCTCATCCCAACTTGATTTGGGAAGAAGACTGCTAAGGTATATAGCTGCTTTTGTTTTGATCATGTCTGTGTGTGCATGGTTTTAGGAGGGGAGAAAGAGGGAAGATAGGGATGAGGGAAGGTGACTCTGTCCCTTTATATAGCACATGAGTAAAGCACATACTATGTGTGCAGAATGTCTCAACCCCTGGAGTCTTCAAGTAGGAGTGGGGGGGGGGGTTGAATGACCCACCTGAAACCCTGGAGAGCTGCTGTCAGTATTGTGTATTCACTAGCTTGTTGGACCAATGGTCTGATTTAGTATATGGCAACTTCCTATGTAAGGCATCCCAATAAATATTTCTCTAATGGGTCTCCCTTATGTAGATGAGATCCCCAAATGGGAAGAAAAAGGAGAGAAGGAAAGTATCCTCACAAGAAAATATGGAAATATGGGGGTAAAAACGAACCCCATCTCTCAGCAAAAATGCTCCAAGAAGACTAGCATGTACATTCTTAACCATTGAGGAATATCTGCAACAGCAGAGAGCAGTGCAACAGCAGAAACACTGAACAAGGATTTGGTGGCTGTTTCCCTTAATAGACTAGAAGTGAAAATTCCATAGTAGTTTCCATTACTATTGCCACAAGATCTCTCTAATTTCATGTTGTATTTAGCCCTATTCAAGTGTTATGTTCAGTGTGTCTGCAGACTGTGTACAGCGTACACATGACTGTTAATCCATATGTGTGACTGTTGTATACTGCAGTAGTATATGCAATGTTTATTCCACATTTTTGAGGGCTCTATATTTTCCATGTTGATTTTTACAATGAGTATGTACATTTAACAAAATATGTAAGTAGGCCCAGTATGGTTGAAATAATAAAGTCCTTTGGGAGCTACATAATTCCCCTATCAATCACAGAGACAATGGAAAGCAATATCCATCAGGAGAAGAGAGTGCTCTTCATTCCAGGGTTTACAGTCATTTATTGAGTGTTAAGTGATCGGATATCTCTGCCTTTCATCAGAAATTGGTTCTGGAAAAGAAAGTCCAGAGGAGCCAAAAAAAGGACCCATGCACCTGTGTATCAGTTCACTCCTCCCACAGCAACCACCAGAAAAGGAGAACTCTATATGTGGGTGTAAGCCCCATTGACCTCTGCGGATAAAATGGGTAAAATGTGCAGCAACTCATGCCTGTAGCAGATCATCTGGCAGCCTCGCCTGACTCATCTGGAGTGGTCATGGTGGTTGAACTGCTGCCTCTTCCTCTCTCTACACACTCACACTCTCTTACCACCCGAACAGATGAGATGAGCTAACCCAATAGGTAGTGTTTGTCAGACTAGGAAGCTCTAGCCACCCAGCTCAGAGCTTTTACACCTGGAACTGACAGAAACCAGAGTTTCTGGGTCTGCTTGCCCAAAGTAGCAGAGCCACAAGAGAAGAAGCACACACTATGCAGCAACTGTTACCCTGCACATGCCTGATCTTGTCTGATCTTGGAAGCTAAGCAGGGCCAGGCCTGGTTAGTACTTGGATGGGAGACCGTTTGGGAATACCAGGTGCTGTAGGCTTATACCATAGTCTTTCAAGACTGAAGGTTGCCAACCATTTATGCAGCAACTGTTACCCTGCACATGCCTGATCTTGTCTGATCTCAGAAGCTAAGCAGGGTCAGGCCTGGTTAGTACTTGGATGGGAGACCACCTGGGAATACCGGGTGCTGTAGGCTTATACCATAGTCTTTCAAGACTGAAGGTTGCCAACCATTTTATGCAGTTCCACCTCCCAGACACTGACACATGCACTGTTGATGGCAAAAACAACCAAGAATTTTCTCGTCTCACAAAGTCTAACACATTTATTTCAGTATAAGCTTTTATGGCTTACAAGCCTTCACTGCCACAAGCAAAATACAATATAAACTGCATGTTACAACAGAATGGCACAGCATGGCACAGCTTGTGATCATTGTCAGTTTACAAATTATCTAGCAGGAAATTTGAAAACAACAACATGGAGAGTTTCTAGCTTAAAGGGACTGTATTACAATAATCTTTGAAATTAACTTGTTTTTATAGAGGGTTGTTCGTTTCTTTCTGGAAAGGAAGTTGGTGAATACCTGGGCTTTGGATGACAAAATTAAACTTAAAATGCATATTTATAATATTGGGCATCACAGAATCTTCCTCAAAGCAAAAACTATTCAAAAACTCTACAAAGCCTAAAAGTAGAGTGATTTTAAGACCTTTCTATTTAGAAGTTATCCAGTGGGAATGGCCAACTTATTTATCAGGAGTACTGCAGAAGCACATCCAAAGTTGGAAGTGAGAGGGCTGCTATCTTGTACCACTTTTTAATGCATTGGCATTGTTGACACAAGACTTGCACAATCTGTCCCGCTAAACAAGCACAGTTTACCAGTTCTGTATTGTATTTTCCAAAGTGCTTGATAATTTTTGTTTTTACAAAACAAAATTTACAGTCTCTGGAAAGTTTACTGTAAAAAAAGTTCCCTTCTGGCCAACATATACGATTGAGGAACTATGTTTGGCTTGGTACATCACAACTTGTTGAAGATAGATAGTGTTCAACCACAGTTAATACTGTGAGTTAGGGCATCGGGAATCAGCCAGCTCTGTCATTAGCTGAGGGCCCATATCACTGAAAGGCCCACCTGTTTGGGCATTCTCTTGACACTGCCACTGGTGGTATGGTAGCCCCCCAACGCAGTCAGTGGTAAGTGATCTGAACAATAGGAGTCACAGTGCAGGGCTTTATCCCTGGGCTCCCAGGAACTTTGTGTGTACCAACTCCTATTCAGTGAAGAAAAGGAAAGCAAGTCAGAGCCAATTATGTGTTTAATGTACTTTGGTCTAAAGAGACTAATTTCCATTTAAAGATGTTTAGGAAATAAACATATGATTGATTTCATTGTTTCTCTATTCTTTAAAGACCAGGGTCATGGCTGTTTGTTCACAAATGAACAGAATAACAAAAAGATGTTAGGTTTTGAGGTACTTCTCTTGCTTTTTCAGAAGACAACTTCTGATAAGCTGAAGGTTGTGATGGTGGGTCTTTCTTATCCGTCCTTATATGTTGTATCAACTGGGCTGACTGACAGACCAATCTTGAGGTTTCCAGCATTTGGGAAGCATCAAACATGGGGCTACAGTGGTACTGAAATAGCTATTGAAGCATCCCAAGGGGCTGGGAAGCATCACTGGGGCTACTTAGAGTAAGCTTACACTCCCTTACTCTGTGTAAGCCCCAAGCGACCCTAATGGGTCTCCCCGGATCTGTACACACTATTGAGCGGGTGCATATTCAAGGAGGCCCGTGTTAGGTCACCCGGGCTGGGAAGGGGGTCAGGGCCTGCTGCCATCTCCTCCCTCACCACACCTTCCCCCCACCCTAGAATGCCTCCCTCCCTGTCCAGACTTACCAGACAGAGAAATGCTACCAGGGTGAGTAGGGGATGGAGTCAGGTGCAGGAACAATGAGTGACCATCACTGGGACACACACCACTGCCAGCTTATAGGAATGAGCAACACTGCAGAAGGCACCACTGCCAATCCTGGAAAGATGTTCCAAGGAGAGACACACACACACACACACACATACCTCAATATTTTTGGTAAGAACATAAGAACAGCCCTGTTGGATCAGGTCATAGGCCCATCTAGTCCAGCTTCCTGTATCTCACAGCGGCCCACCAAATACCCAGGAAGCACACCAGATAACAAGACACCTGCATCCTGGTGCCCTCCCTTGCACCTGGCATTCTGACATAGCCCATTTCTAAAATCAGGAGGTTGCACATACACATCATGGCTTGTGACCTGTAATGGATTTTTCCTCCAGAAATTTGTCCAATCCCCTTTTAAAGGCATCTAGGCCAGATGCCATCACTACATCCTATGGTAAGGAGTTCCACAGACCAACCATACACTGAATAAAGAAATATTTTCTTTTGTCTGTCCAAACTCTCCCAACACTCAATTTTAGTGGATGTCCCCTGGTTCTGGTGTTATATGAGAGTGTAAAGAGCATCTGCCTATGCACTTTATCCTTCCCATGCATAATTTTGTATGTCTCAATCATGTCTCCCCTCAGGCATCTCTTTTCTAGGCTGAAGTGGCCCAAACACTGTAGCCTTTCCTCATAAGGAAGGTGCCCCAACCCAGTAATCATCATAGGGCACGATCCTAACCAGGTCTGCTCAGAAGTAAGTGCAGGAAAGTGAGCTTAGGATTGCAGCCTTAGTCGCTCTCTTTTGCATCTTTTCCATTTCCACCATGTCCTTTTTGAGATGTGGTGACCAGAACTGGATGCAATACTGCAGATGTGGCCTTACCATCGATTTGTACAACGGCATTATAATATTGGCCGTTTTGTTCTCAATACCTTTTCTAATGATCCCAAGCATAGAATTGGCCTTCTTCACTGCCGCTGCACACTTTGTGCATTGTGTTGACACTTTCAATTAGTTGTCTACCACCACCCCAAGATCTCTCTCCTGATCTGTCACAGACAGCTCAGAACCCATCAGTCTATATGTGAAGTTTTGATTTTTTGTCCCAATGTGCATTACTTTAAACTTACTTACATTGAAACACATCTGCCATTTTGCTGTCCATTCTGCCAGTTTGGAAAGATCCTTCTGGAGCTCACTCACAATCGCTTCTGGTCTTCACCACTCAGAAAAGTTTGGTGTCGTCTGCAAACTTAGTCACCTCACTGCTCAACCCTCTCTCCAGGTCATTTATGAACCGGCTGAAATCTGTTATAATCACTGGGAGTCTGTGCCAAGTGAATTAGAGCATAAGCCTATGCTCATCTACTCAGAAGTAAGTCCCACTGTCTTCAATGGGACTTACTCTCAGGAAAGTGTGCAGAAGGATTGCAGCCTTAGGCATACTTTCCTGAGAATAAACCCCACTGAAGACAATGGAGCTTTCCTCTGAGTAGGCAAGCATAGGATTGTGCTCTTATGGCCCAATCCTATCCAACTTCCAGCACTGGTGCAGCCGCAATGCAGCCCTAAGGTAAAGGAACAAATGTTCCCATACCTTGAGGAGGCCTCTGTGACTGCCTCCCCACCGCAGGACACAGAGCATGCCCCATTGGCATGGTTGCACCACACTGGAAAATTGGATAGGATTTGGCCCTTAGTTGGCAGGATTGATAGCTTTAGCCCTAGGCATTATGGTACCTAGATCCATGTTGTTGGCACTATTTCACTTTCCCTCCTCCAAAACTATTCCTGGAGTTTCCACAAATCTGTATGAAACTTCAGGTGATTACTGAAAGCAATTCTGGAGAATTTCCAACATTACATCATGTTGGGAGAAAAAAAGCAAAACCAGGAATTGCTTCAGACAGAATTGGCAACCCTACCTGCTGCTGAAGGGCCAATATGCAGAAGAACCATTTAGTCATTGTGAGGGTTGTCTTGATTTTGAAAGAGGGAGAGAATGGCTGTATATAGGCTAAATACATTTCTGTTATCAAATCCTTGCCTGTAAATGCTGGTTTTGGCTGGATTCCTAGTTGTTCTCTTACTCTTTCTGACCTGATAACATATTAAAGCTAGCTGTATGCAGAAGAGAAAAACTCCAGCCTCTGTATACGTTTTCAGTAAACATTTGCAACTGATAATCAGGGAACACCATGTGTGAGAATGAGTTTTTGAGAAATTCCAAAAGATTTATCCTTTTACTCCGCAGCAAACTAAGCCCTTAAAATGTCAATATCACTGTGTATGTAACTGCAATCTGTACTTCAATTAGGAATACTATAAAGGTGATGATGACACATCACATTTTTCCATGGAAACAACAGAAGGTTGACTGGAAATGGCACTATCTCTGTAACATGAATAAAAAGAGCTTAGACTGATACAAGTGCAGGTTTACTTCTATAAAAATAAAATTGCTGAAAAGTGCTGCCCTTCAGTTCAGAAAGGAAGATCTAGCTTTTTAAATACTGTAGTATGCACACCTTGTGACTATTTGTCTAAACATGTGAGGTTTGCAAACTTCTGTTTGCAAAGGTAATCACGGGAGATTTCCTTTGTTGTTCATCCGGAGGCATCCACTGAATCTCCCCCATGGTTCATTTCCGTGATCAGATCATTGCATGGCATTTGTATTGTTAACTCATTTTTGCCTGGCCCACAGAGGCACAAGTCCAGCTTATTTATACACGGATTTTTTATACACGGATTTGACTCAACACAAATGGCCCCTGCAAATGAGAAGGAATGTGCTGATCCCTGGAGAAGGGGAAAAATGCATCCCTTTAAAATCAGTCTAAAAAACTGAACAGTCCTTTAACAATAGCCTCCTTAATGAGAGAGAGAGAGGGCATCTGGCTGACAATTCATCAGTCCTTCTGTCTCCAGGCGACCCCTCCCTTCCCCCTGAGCATGTGAAAGAAAGGTGATCACTTTGCATTGGGGAAGGGAGGGGCTCAGTGAAGCACCTTTGTAAGTGCTTGGAGGAGGACTGATAGATGAACTGTCTTCTTAATGACTCTTATCTTACATCACAAAGGTCAGCAAGGCTGTTTTTAAATCACCAGAGCAAAGAATCTTTGTTTTTTAAATTGATTTACTATAGTGCGTTTTTTTTGCCATCCATGTGAGTGCTTGGACTGGAATCCGCAGGAATAATGAGTCTCAACCTGTACACATTTGTATATTCGACATTGGGCAGAAATTGCTTTTAAGAGCAGGTATACGTTTATCACATCAACTTCAAGAAGAGCACTAGCCTAAGGGTGCAATCCTAACCCACTTTCCAGCACTGACATAAGGACAATGCAGCTCCTAGGTAAGGAAACAAACATTCCCTTATGTTGAGGAGGAATCTGTGAATGCCACCCAACTGCAGGATGCAGCAAAAGTATCATTGGCACAGCTATGTCAGTGGTGGAAAGTGGGTTAGGATTTGGCTGCAATCCTATCCTAAGGCTATCCTAAGGCTGCAATCCTATCCACACTTACCTGGGTTTAAGCCCCATTGGCTACAATGGGACTTTCTTCTGAGTAGATATGGATAGGATTGGGCTCTAAGACAACTCTTGGGAACTGTTGGGTGTGAGAGAATTTCCCCACCATCTCAAGGATCCCAGAGTCTCCTTAAAGATCCTGAGAGGGAAAAGCCAAAGAATAGCCAGTCCTGAAAGAACCTCCAATAAAGCTGTTTCATCTGTTCTAATTTTCCACTGTTTATTACTATTTTAATGTGCTGCAAATGTCTTGGCAGAAAGGTGGTAAATAAATGAAATGAACAACAATAAACAGCAGCATTTTAGGAGTATTGGTAAAGACACTAGCTTTTCGTTCTAATGTTTCTAGACTTATACAAACCTATACATGCCTGTTCAGAACTAATACTCACTGAGGTCAATGAGATTTACTCCCAGATAAGTGTGTATAGGATTTTGAAGCATGAGTGTTTAGATTGGGTGGTTTCTCTCTCTTGGCAGAAAGGACTGCTTAGTCCTTCCTCTGCTAGCCCTTCCCCCATATGACTGCCCCCTCCCCTAATTTTCTTATAGGTGGCTTGGGAGACTGGAAATGAGGAGAAAATGGGCAGAGGGGGTAGCTTTCTAGACAACAACCATGGTGGGCAGTGAAAAGGTTCAGCACTGCTGCTTCTGCTCTTTGGTTGGCTTCAGATATGACTTTGCTGTTGTTGTAAGCTGCAGTTCCTCCCTGTGGTGAGCAGTGCAAGGCCATGTCGTGGATTGTGCACACAGCGAGCGAGACAGCGGGGCACTGTGTGTGATGGCAGGGTAGTAGCCTTCAGGCAGTGGCATAGTTAGAGGAGGTGCAAAGCCTCACCATGGAGTGCAAGAGGTCCCTTCCCCTCAGAGACATTCCAGGCAGTGGCAGCAAAATGGAGGTGGTGTTCCCACTGCCCCAATGACTCTGAAGGGGAGGGGCCACTTGCATGCTGTGGTGAAGCTCCCTGCAAAAATTTAGTGCTTTGCACCCCCTCTAGCTACGCCACTGCTTTCAGGGCAGATTACTGTTTGGGACCACTGTGGGAAGGAAGTGCAAGCTCAGTGCGGCTATGCAGAAGGTGCTTCCACCTGCTTCTAGGCCCCTGAGAAATTTCTCATTATAAGGCACATTGCAAATGCCCTTCTCCTAGCCCTTGAACACATTCCCTTTTACTTATGCCTAAGGCACTTTGTGGGAGGCAAACCTGTGTGGGGCAGGGGCATGCAGTGGGCGGGGAGGCAGGTGAGGCAGAGCCGCCCCACAGAAGTCCTTTGAAAAGCACTGCCACCATGTGAGGCACCCACAACCCACGCGCATAGCGCATGGGTTGTGGGTGCCTCACCCGGCGGCGGCGGCACTTTTTGAAGGACTTCTGTGGGGAGGCTCTGCCTCACCTGCCTCCCCGCCCACTGCATGTCCCTGCAGAGGGGGGATGAGATGCCACAGGTGAGGAGGCAAATGTTGCTTGCCGCCCTTCCCACGGGGGCGCGTGCGCAATGCGTCCACCGACGCGCGCCAGTCCACGAAGCCTGGTGATGCTCCGGTGCGCGCGTGGAGGCGCTCGCAGGTGCGCCAGGCTGTCTCACTGCCTGGTCCTCGCGGCTTCTGCGCAGGTGTCCTTCCAGCGAGAGCTGCGGGGCCCCTTCCCACTGCGCGCGTGCCAAGGCACAGCTGGGCCGGCCACGAGCCGGAGCGCACCTCTGAGGGCACACGTGCGTGCCCTCTCCAGCCCTTGCACGCTCGCCGAAGGGGCGGCTCCTCTCCCCGCCCACCCAGGCGGAGGGGCCGGGCTTGCAGTGCTCAGCCACCGGCGCGGTGGAAGGGCAACGACCGGGGCTGCTCTCGGCAGGGGAGGCAGCGCCGAGCGGGGATGGGCGGCTAAAGGGAGGCTCTGAGAGCAGCCAGAGGCGCTCGGGCTCGCAGCGCCGGCAGCAGAGCGAGAGCGGCGCCAGCCCGTAGCAGGTAGGGGATGCCCTTCGCGGGGGCGGAGGACCTGCCTTCTCACCTGCGGGGGGGCGTGCGTGCGTGCGTGCGTGGGAGCTTCTCACTTGGCCGGGGGGAGGGTCGCTGATGGAGAGCTGCCTGCAAGCTGAGTGAGCCTTCCTGGCTGGGGGCATCTCTCCTGCTGGCTGGTTTGGAGGAGCCTGGCTTGCCTCCAGGATGCCCTTGCCACAAAGTAGCAGGAGGACTTGCAGAGATCCCCCCCCCCCGTAAGACTTCGGCTCCTGTAGCACTCTTCGTCAGTCGGGTCCAGCTTTTGGGATACCCCAGGAAGTTGCAAGCACCCAAAGGCAGCGTGATTTGGCATCCCGAGAGGGGCAGCGTTGCTAGCTCTCTACGCAGCATCATCAGTACATAGGGAAATGCAAGTCGCTCATGCAATACTTTGCTGAGGCTGAACTGAAAAGAAACCCCTGCTCACCCTCTGGTAAGGTCCAGTGTGTTGCTTAGGGGAAACGGACATTGATGCATTGAAAAAACAAAAAAGACAAAAGCAACTCAGCCCTCAACTACCTACTCCCTCCAGGGATCCAGCCACAAAGATTTACATTGCAAAATACTTCCCAGCCTTTTTACCCTGGTATTTATTGTTCTCTATAAAAATGCAACTGATTTACACTTTATTGGGCAATAGTTGAATATTTGCACAGGGCAGTATGTTATTTACAGATCCCCTAGGATTTTTACATTTAACTAAAAAAAAAAAATGTTTTTTGAGTATCTGACAGGGTTTGGGGTGTAATGTCAGACAATATCAGACCAAATGGAATTGCCCTTTTTGTTTCTGTATGTATTTAATAGTTCTGTGTCAAAGAAATTTCTTTTTGGAAGGAACTGTCCCTGTTGAAAGGGTGCCTGGTTGATAAGGGTACTGCTAGAAACAGCTATCTCTTGAATTGTCCTCATATGTTTCTGCCTTTTGAAGGAAAAAGGGCATCCCAGAAATGTGACATTTTTTCTCAGTTTTTCTGAGGTGACTCTTCACTTGTGCCAAGAGTTTCTGAGTGTTAAAACACAAAATTACTCTGAAATGTTGAGGGAGGAAAAAAAAAATTTAATGTTCTCAAAATTTAATTTTTTTTTCCAGAAAATATTATTTTTATTTGTATAATTTAATGAATAGGTTAAATCAGCCTTACAAAGAAGTACTCGTCTGATGGTCGGCTCTAGCCCATAAAAACTTACACTACAATTAGTTTGTCTTTAATATGCTGTAAGACCATTGTGTGTGTTTCACTGCAGCTGGCCTAATAATATAGCTTCTCCACTGGAAGTCCACTAGAGTGGTACCCTAGAAAAAGTGTTACTAACCAGTCTGTGTACCCACACTAGTCATTTGTAGTATACTGATAGTCTAATTAAGCAATTTCTGCCCAATGCTGCATTTACACAACCGGTACCAAATGTGTATACCTGTGGGCTGGGCAAAAATGGGTTAAAGCAATCAATCAAGGTTATCTTCTAGTTTAGGGTACACAAACCTTCCCCGCCTAGACACATGGAAGTATTGGTTACTTGTGATAGGCAACTGGATGAATAGTTGATCAAGAGTGTCATATGACTAAACAATGTTCAATCTGTTGACAGATTTCATCTGTCCCATTCTGCCGTTTTGTGTATCAGTTGATGTAAGAGATTTGGAAGTGCCCTTCTTGTAGAGAGAGATGCCAACATGCACTATGAGGTGGCAGATTATCCAAAGTCCAGCAGCAGCAGCAGTAGCGCAGCCCTCTTTGAAGTCCTTGACAAGTGCCAAGTCCTGCCGATGAAGGAACTGCCCCAAGTGACTTGTTCTAACAGTGGTCGAGCGTTCTTGAATTCCCAAATGTCCTTTAAAATAACTGTCAGCAATGGTGGCGACAGCATCGAAGCTCAGCGGAGTCCGCCTGAGCTGCCAATGCCTCTGCTAGATCTTTTTCCCAGAAGACCAAGTATCTTTGAGAGACTTCCTATTCTCCAGAGAGCACAGGAGGCACGATGCCCTAAAACTGGCAGAGAATATTTCCAGCAGAAGGGTGAGTAATAAAATGTATGAATTGTAACATTTATCTCTGATATCCTTTTTCTACCTTGTTTCTCAGGATTTTGTGTCGTTATTTATTTGTTAGCTTGGCAACTTTTCTTCACCTTCTGACCATGGGATAATTTAAACCAGACTTTCCTTGTAGATGGACTAGTTAGTCATTAATACCCCTAAGAAACTGCAAAACCAAGTTCACAAAATATGTAGAGATTGTACCATAAAGACGCAATGTCAGGAAAGCGAGCTCCATTCATTTCTTCTTTATTGCACATTTGTGCATGGGGAATAAAATATGTTTTGCAGTCCCTTTTTTGTGAGAGGCTGAAACTACCACTGCCTGTAGGGGGTGACAGTTCCGTAAGATTTTTGCTGAAAGGCTTTTTGTGAAAACAGTACATTTTTAAATTCAAATTATAATTCATTTCATTGCGCTGAGAAGCAAATATAGATGCATAAATTTTTTGCTACTTGAATTTAAAAATTTGTTTTAAAATATCTTCTGATTGCTTTTATTAATTCATCATTATTATTCATTTTATGTTAGTCTTAATTGCAGAGTGTTGAAAATCAATAACAGATTTTTATTCCTTTAATCTAGTAAGTAGGTTAAGATAGCAAGTCTACCATGGGAAAAGAACTGAAATCCCAAAATCAATGGGTTGATTTTAATTGGGGTGGGGTTGATTTTAGTTAGCAGTGCCCAGTTTTTTAAGATGCTGAACTGGAGGTACAGTGGCTCTTGTGTGGGCATGTGCATATATTTTATTTTTAACTTTATTTATAATCCTCCTTTTGTTTCAAACAGCTCTCCAGGTGGCCAGGAGACAAGAACTAATTATTATCAACATGTCTGAAGTAATGAAATATATTTAAAAATTCCCACAAATATTCTAAACCTCCCCCTTTCACAAACACCTTGCAAAATCATAAGATTTTGGTCCACTTTTTCATGTGAAAATAGATGTAGCAAAATGGGTCTCAGATTTATCTACTGGAACACAAAGACAGTCACAAATGAAGCTGTACTGTGGACAGTGCTCTCTGATTCCTAAGAAGTTAGATCAGTGATGCAGCAAAATGTATGTGGAGATGATGGCTTCTTTCTTAAGATAATCCTGACTTCTTTAAACAGGTGTATCGCAGTGCTCTTCATAACAGATTGTTCGATCTAATCTGGAAAGTGGAACAAGGAGAATTGGGAATGGGAGACATGAGTCTAAAGCACATCTGGCTTAATTGTAGCTATTTGGTCCTCTTGTAGCACCTTGAAGTTGTCTGTAGTGGTGATTGTAATAGCTTGACTGGAAAGGCTTTTAGGTGTCTTTCTTGGTAGCAGATGGTGTTTAACTTCTGGGGTGGCTCTAGATCAAACGTTTCAGAGTCCTTTTACTTTGGGAATTTGTTTACTAGCCAGAAAATTCCCTTTAGGATTTGCCATTGCGCCTGCTTGTTTTCTTTCTCCTACATACAAAATCTAAATGCAGGCGCTATGCTTTTCATTTGACCTTCCCTTTCAGCATTTAGCCCAAAGTCTAGTCTGGTTTCTAGAGACAGAGGAGTAGGACCGCAAAACCATGTGGAATATCCACTGTTAAGTGTCCATTTCTTTTGGCAACCTGCAGATACGTTCATTTATTGCAGTCTTCCATGCACTGCAGCACTGAGAAGAGTAGGGATCTAGTTGTGTAAGTACATCTGTGCGACTGGAGGCATTTTTACTTTCAGTTTAAATAGTTTGACAAGGGCAAAACTCATGCCTACTGTATAAGGTCTGATTAAAGCAACTTTTTCAAGAGGGAGTTTCTTAAGGGTAAGTTACTGAACTATACTGCCTCAAACTCTGTATTTTGGCCTGTTAGACCATTGTACATGCTTGTGTCCACCTGTGACAGCACTCTTCACTTTTTCTGTTGTTGAAAATTCTACTTGGTGTATGGATAGAAGACTCAGCTCTTTCTCCTTATGCCTCCTGTCCTTTTTAGTTGCCTCAATCCTACCTTTCCACCAGAGAAGATAGATTAAATAGGTACCAGAGATGGGTAAGGGCATTTAGATTCACACAGCAAATCCTCCTGCATTGTCACTAGAGTTTGGGATCCGAAAAAATATCCAAATGCACAATCACTGCATAATTCTGCTAGCGTTAACCTAGAGACCAAATTGTCTGTAAAGTTGAGCAAGGTGTTAGAGGAGACATACTTGTTTGTTTTTCCTAAGTAGGAGCTGCAGCGGTCCCAATCTGGATCAGTGAGCATGGGAAAGGGGGGCTTCAATCTTTTGTCCCTACCATCGTCATGATCTGAATCCTCCCTCACATGCACACAGCTGCTTTTTTGCCTTGGAAAGAAAACTTCAATTGGGACCTGGGGCAAATAGCTGGAGTGAGAACAAAACAGAAACCGGACCGTGGTGATGGTGGTGGTGGGGAAAGATTAAAAATAGCCTTTCCTTTGCTGGAATTTGATTTGGAGAACTGGACAGCACCTATAATCAGTGTTTCTCAAACTGTGGGTCATGAGCCAATTTCAGGTGGGTCCCCATTCAATTCAGTGTGTATTTTATTTTTAAAATATTGCATCAGACTTGATACTACCGTGGTATGTGACCGCATTTAGGGAAATATTATAGATCTGTACTTTTAACAGGCTACTCTGTTTATGCTTTTAACAATGATAGTCAATGGGGCTTACTCCTGGGTAAGTCTGAATAGGATTGCAACCTTTGGGATGTTTGGGGAATATTTTTTAAACAGATCAGCAACTGCTTGGGAGAGTTAGGAGGATTCTTCTTTATTTTAAATATATTTTTTAACTTTTAATTTACCTAATTTGATTTGTTTTTTGTTGTATGGGGAGTGTTAAAAAGTTTCCTGCTTGAGATCACATCTGACCATGACATCACTTCCAGGTTAATGAAATCCCAACAGATTGTCATTCTAAAAAAGTGGGTGCTGGTGCTAAAAAGTTTGAGAATCACTGTAATATAGAACCCCCTTCTCAAAAAGAACTCTATTCGCTTGAGTGATTGACTTGAATGGAATGTTTAACTTGGCTATTGTGGGCTTATGCAAGCAAGTGAAGTTACCCAAGGGCAGGGATTGCCCCTGTTTTTAATGATATATTCTCAGCTTTTACAGTTAAAGAATTAAACTATGCTCTTGGTTATGACTGATTGCTAGATGAAGAAATGCAGTTTAAAGCATTCTCTCTCTGTGCATGTGTGTGTGCATCTGCATGTGCTAGAGAGAGCTTGTCTGTGGGACAGACTAATTTGGCTATATATTATATGTGTGTTCAAAGTGCTTCACAAACATTATCTTAATAATCCTTAGAAGACTTCCCTCACAGGTTACAGGGCAATCCTATGCATGTCTACTCAGAAGTAAGTCCCATTGTGTTCAATAGGGTTTACTTCCAGGAAACGATGTACAGAATTGTCACCTTAGTATCCTTATATTTACTGTGAAACTGAAAGTTGGTGGCTTGCCTAAGACTAGCTGGTAAATTTATTGATGAAGTGGTAGTTGAACCAGAGCCTGTCTGGTTTACAGCTCCTAGCCATAGCACCACATCAACTCTATGCCTTGGAATCAAGTTGATTAGACTATTACGTGGGCAGCTTCTCTTTTTAATTAAATGAATAGACTCACTTTCTATTTTAAACCAACTCACTTAAACAAGCAGGAATATGACTGCCAAAATCCAGTCATGGCTTACACGGAAATTACAATCTACTGTAGTGCAGATTGTTTTGAAAAATGTGGAACGGAAGACTTCTTAAACTTCATAGAAGGGATAGGTCTGCTTGTATTGGGGGGCTCAAACGAAAACATTTTTGGAGAGTGGGGTGCCTGTAAAATGTTGACTACCTGGAAATATATGTTAATAATAGAAGCTGGATTCTTTCATAACTGGTCTGCTACATCTCTCCAAACGATGCAATATTTATTGTTGAAGAGATGATTGTACTAAGCACTGTGATTTTCTACAGTCTTGATGTTATAATTACAAAGTGGTCTCTTACATTCTGCATATGCTTCTTTGTTGCAGAAAGAGAGGGCCACATTGATGATACAGACTGCTATCTTTGCTTTGCACTTATGTGTATATTAATGCCTTCTACCTGTATGCCACTGGGGAATATCACATCCTTTAACTGTACTTGAAAGAATGGGAAAGAGACCTCCTTAAAGTAAACTAGATTTATTTTCATAGTTGTGCCTGATTGTCTAACAACCTTTTCCGCAAACAATAGAAAGATTCTGAGGAACTTAATAGCTTGCTGCTCGAGATGTTGTGGTGTTTGATTTAATCCTAATAAAGTTGATTGAAAATGTGACTTTTGGATTTTTTTTTCCTTGTGGACCAACATGGCTGCCTATGATTTTTGTGTTAAAGTAAAGATATTCTTTATTCATTAAAAGAAACGATTCAGTAATTCTGAGGGAAATAGCTTGGAAAAGACTGTGTTGTTGAAATGTGTAGTGTTTTTGAATAATACTCACTCTTTAAGTCTTATTCCTTAGCTAAAAGACTTTTGTTTTTAATTACACAGAATCTTGTGTAATCTTAGAATCTTGTGTAATCCACAAAATCTTGAAAAAAAAGTGGTGTTGTTGAGCAGAACATCCATTTCCCTTTCTGTGTGTATACGGTATTCTCATTGTCTTGGTTGAAAGAACCCAGCTCTCATGATATGGATTATAGAAGGTGTATGTGGGATTTCTCTAATACCTAGGAAGGTGATCTAGGTTGAGATATTTCTTTGCTTTGTCCTCTGCCTTCCTTTGCCCAGTTTCATCCCATCTCTCAAGGCCCACTGTTTTCTGTAGGTCTGATTTCAGGTATGCTGTTCATCTGCTGACAAGCTGATTTTGCCTGCAATGCCACATCAGTTGATATTTCAAACACAAGGACCAGTGATGTAGGGCCTGGGTTCAAGTCTTCCATTTTGATGAAGCTCCTTCTCCAAGCTAAGTTGCCTGGCTTTGGAGTGCTCATTCAAAAATGGGCATATTCTACTACTAACTGGCAATAAACTATCTGGTGGGGATTGATATTTAGAAGCAGTAATTTTAGCAGTGGAGAACATTATTCATATGAGACAACTCTGAGTGAATGCGTTTCCTTACTAAGAGCCCAATCACAAGCTCTTCAGCAGCAGCTGTACAAGCATACCACTGGTGTTGGGTGTTGCAAATGCCATAAGGCACAACCACAACACCCTGCACCAAGTCAGTGCCTAAACTGGCCCAGCACCAGTCAGTGCTGCACCCCGTGCTGGCTGGATGCCGCCTGGAGCTAGGTAAGATCTCTGGGCAGTGGTGAGGGCCTCGGGCAGGGGGAGGCATTCCAGGGCAGGGGGAGGTGTTCTAGGGCAGGGGGAGGAAATGGGCGGGAGGAGGGTGGGCAGAGGAGGAACTGGGTGGGAGGAGGGTGGATCTGGTGAAGCTGTGGGGCTTTCCTCAGAGGAAGGGAGACCTCCGGCGGCTGTTGTGGGGCTGCAGGATGCAGCGGTAGCCTCTTTGGCACTGCTGCACCTAATGTCAGTCTTTAGGATTGGGCTGTAAGATGTTTGGAGAGTAGTGTATGGAGACAAAATTGACTATGTGAACTGATCCTGAGAGTAACTAAAACATGCTTCCCCCGGCATTTGTACCACAACAAACTATAAGTACAGGTGGGTCTTTGCTACACATGCAAAATCGGCATGTCAAGAGAAGGCAAGGTTAAAGCATTTCTCCCTGGCATGGTAGCTTTTGATGTGCAAGGAAAATTCATGGCAGGGCATACTGCCCTCACATATCTCATCTGAGGTAGTACTGTCTTGGGAGAAATCTAGTATGCGTTTTTTCTGTACCCAGTTCCATACCTCCTTGGGTTTGTGGTGTGGCATTTTTATAATGGCAAGTCCAGATATTTGAGCAGGGTGCATAGATAGCTGGTAATATTATGGATAAAGGAGGCTGATGGCAAGTCTTTTCATATTATGGATTTTAAAAGCCTCTTGTAGTTTATGTAGCATTTACCGCTTTTAGACCTGGAGGTGAAATAGAAAGTTAGCTTAGTATAACATTACTTTTTCTTCCCCAAATTAACTAAAATAGTAAAGCATTCTTATCAAGATTTCATGGTTTACTGTGAAGAAAAAAAAGAGTTGTGTTATAAAGTTGGATGATGGTGGGCCTCGATTAAAAGTTTCCTAAAGGTCCTGCATGTGTTTAAAATGGGTTGGGTCCCAAGAAAACTAGTTGTAATTGTTATATGGTTGTATCCAAAGAAAAGTAATATTGAAATCTATGAGATTAAGGGCCTAATCCTATCCAACTTTTGAGCACCAGTGCAGTTCCCTTACCTTGAGGAGACCTCCAGGACTGCCCTTCTACTGCAGGATGCAACACATACCCCATTGCATTGGTGCTGGACATTTGGATAGGTTTGGGCCCTATCAGCACAATCCTATTCATATTACTCAGAAGTAAATCTTTATTCCAGGAAATATACATAAGATTGCAACCTAGTATGTTCCATTAATTTTAATGGGACTTGGGGCACAATCCGAACTAGCACACAGGCTGGCATAAGTCCCCCGGGAGGGTCGCAAACGTGCTGTAAAGCATGTTTGCGCCTCCATGAAAGGAAGCTGTGGTGGCCGGCAGAAGCCTCTGCGGCGGCTTCTTCACCACCTGCGCCGACACAAGCAGCAACGGTTGACATGGGGGGTGGGGAGGAGGCGGGAGGGGGGCGTTTCTGGGTGGGGGGAGGGTGGGCGATGGGCGGCCTCAGGGGCGGGCGTGCGGGGAACTGGGGGCTGGGACCTGGCAGTTATGCCAGATCCCAACCTCCGTCCCCGTTGAGAACGGAGCGGCTTCAAGGTGCTCCGCTCTCCTTGAATTTGCACAACCTCCAGAGGTGGCGCAGGTCTGAGGAGACCCATTGGGATGAGCAGCCCTTACCCAAGGGTAAGGGGAAGAGCTTTCCCTTGCCCCTGGCTGAGCCGCTGCAGCCAAAGAACCTGCGTTGGATGCAGCGCAAGCCTCCTGGCTTGCTTGCTCCAGTGCAGGTTTGGATTGTGCCCTTGCAGTGTTAAGTCTTTGCATGTTTACTCAGTAGTAAGTCCCATTGGGTTCAGTGGGTCTTAACTTCCAGGAAAGAGTGTATAGTATTGTAGCTTTACAGCCCAATCCTGAGCTATCCGGGGTGTGGGGCTGCGGCGGCGCCAAAAGTGACTGCCACTGCATCCTGTGCGTCCCAGGCAGCCGCTGGCGGCTCTTCTGAAGAAGGGAACTTTTGTCCCCTCCCCCCAGGTAAATGGAGTACCCTGCAATGGGGCTACTTGATTCACCACCAACCAAAAGGTCAGCGGTGAATCAAGTGCCTCTGGGTTGGGCAGTGAGCCCGACGTGGAGGCTTTGGATCCCTGCTCCCTCCCCCGGCATGCCACCTCCCCCACAACTGCACTTACCTCTCCACTGCCCGGCAGTCTGCGCAACTGCCAAGCAGCGAAGTTTGGACGTCCGAAGTTTGGACGCCAAGTTAGGGCCTGCAAACGTGGCTTACATCACATTTGCAACAGTGCACGCTGGTGGTAAGGTGGCGTGCTAAGTTCAGGATTGGGATCTTAGTCATGAGTAATTTTCTTTGAATACAAACCAGAAGTACAAAACAATGAACTTCTACGATGTTGAAATTTATAGTTGCTCACTACATGTTAGATTCTGCATCTATGAAACAGAGGCCAGAAAACTCAGGAACTGTAATCTAACAGAGCTAAGCCAGTTTAAGCCTATTTATGTCAGTATGTTTAAGCATTGTTAAGAGCATATTGGCCATAATTTAGGAATGTAAGGATAGAGAAAGAGAGAGTTATCTTTACTGTGTTCAGAAAGCCTAGGACACTCTTAATACAGAAGTCTATTAACCTGTTTTAGAAGACAAGCAGTTCTAAAAAAGGTAATTTTTTAAAAATTAAGTAGAGCATTGAAGCAATTATAGCAGTGACACATGATTTTTAAGACTTCAGAGACTTTTTTTTAGAGCCACCTAACTCTCTTAAAGTCAGTCCTATCCAACTTTCCAGCACTGATGCGGTCATGCCAATGGAGTTTTGAGTGGCATCCTGAGGTGGAGGGGCAGTCATGGAGGCCTCCTCAAGGAAAGGGAATATTTGTTCCCTTATGTCAGGACTCCATTATGGCTGCATTGGTGCTGGAAAGTTGGATAGGATTGGGCCATTAAAGTTATAATCTAAAATATAAATTGCTTTTAGAATATTTCAATTTGTTGTTGTGTTTGGCTGGAACAAAAGTGTTCATTTTTGAAAAGTTATGTTTATTAGATATTTTTAGAGTTATCATTTGCAAAAATAACAGTACAAAACCATAGCCAACAGGGGGGATCAGGGCTGCAAGGGAAGAGGAGTAGGAAGACAGGAAAAGACAAGTTACTTACACAAAAAGAATGGTGTCAGTTAGAGCATCTTTCCAGATGAGTTTTTGAAGCACTGTATATGATTTTGAAACTGTAAAATGCATATTAACGTATAAAATAAAGGGATGCCAAGTAGTGAGGAGAGAGTCAGGTTTACCCTGTCCTTTAGATAGATGTTTTTCACATGTGAGTTTTTCCAGGAGGGCTAAATGCCGTACTCTTGCATACGAGTTCTCAAGAGGAGGTGTGAAGTCGGATTTTCAGTACAGTGCAATTTCCAACTTAGCCTTTAGAAATAATAATAAGTAAATAATTATTTATTCAGTAAATTGGAATTATTTCCCTCGAAGACAAACTGGAGATCAGTTTTGTCAAATGAGTAAGGGCCCAATCCTATCCAAATTTCCAGTGCCAGTGCTGCTGTACCAATGGGTTATGCACTGCGTCCTGTGGTGGGGAGGCAGTCACAGAGGCCTCCCCAAGGTATGGGAACATTTGTTCCCTTCCTTAGGGGCTGCGTTGCAACTGCACCAGTGCTGGGAAGTTGGTTAGGATTGGGCCCTAATACTGGTGCTCTGTAACAGCAAAGTGACTGTAGAAAGTACCTTGTCAGAATATTCATCACGTGTGGTAATAGGACCAGCCTGTGAAAATGGTCATTTTAATAAGAAAAGAAGTAATCTGCTTTTAAAGAATTGTCAAAAGTGGAGGTGTTTTCTTGATGTTGGAAAAGTGTTTGTGAAAGTTCTCCCTGTCATTCTTCTTGCCTGGGAACAAGTCATGGTTGACGGAGAAATTTGCAAGTATAATCCAACCATGGTCAAAAGATAGGTGTTGAAACAGTATTGAGTAGACTGTATCTTTGGTGCAATGTCCCTTCTTCCCCCCCCCCCCGCCTCAAATAGTTCCAGTGTTGAGTGAAATTGAAGAAGAGGGGGAAGTCCTATATCAGCTGAGAGATGTGTTGCTGCCCCCTTCCTTTTAAATGTGTGCTCCATCACAGGAAGAAAATGGCTCCCAAAGATTAAAAAAAATTAAAAACTGTAAGAAGGAAATTATTAGATAGAAGGGGGAAAACTTTGTGAATTTCTGCAGCTTTTTTTTGGTGGGTACTGGGTGAGTGTGCTAGCTGTAGGGAATTAAAACATTTGTCATGTTTACTATTATGGATGTGCAACAGGGAGTCCAGGTGAATCATGTTGCTTGTCACTAATGTCCATCTTAGATACTGCCTCACAGCTTACTCTTCACAGCCAAGCAACCATGTTGTGTATGATGATAGCAATAACAGTGCAAGAGAGTAATGTACTGAACTGTCCTAGATATAAAATATATTGCATTTATTTCTCTCCGAATACTTTCTTGTTGCCCTTTCAACAATAGCACACTCTTGGAGGGGGGAGATGTCAATAAATTATTTACAACTATTTTAGTGTATTGTGGATAAAAGCCTTTGACAACTTCCTCAATGTAATGAAATAGCCAGAGGTGTTTGTGCTTTTTCTCTCAAGTGTGCCATGTGAAAAACCAAAGGCCACTTTATCTAAATTCAATTCCAAGGCTACCTTTAGGCTTGGACTTGAGTACTTTTGAAGACCAGCCGCCAAGTTTTCTCTCCACTTTCTGCACTCTTAAGGCATCCGGTGTATGTGAATGCTTTCCATTTGCACAAGGCATGCTTCACTGGTAACCTGGCAAAAGGAATTTTCCCCTCCTTTTCTGTGGTTTAATTGTGTTTTATTAAATGATTATTCATCACTGACGATTACTGGGAAAAATGCCGCTGTAAGAAATAGGTCCCATTTATGCTGTTTCAATTTTCCTGTGGTTTTGTGCATTTACGAATTGCAAGAACTTATTCAAACCATTGCAAAGTAATGAGCCAAGCTCTATCTGGCCAATCGGTACATTAACATAAATATTGTAAAGGTTGTTGATGCTGATTGGCCTTTTGTATTGCTATGCTCGAATGGCTCTTTGATGGTTTTACACGGTTTCCTAATAAAAAGCACTGCAGTAGAATAAATCTGATTTATAAATTTGTTTGAAAGATTAGGGAAATGATTTTTACATTCAAAGGGATTCTTGATGATGGCAGATTTGTAGATTACAGCAGAAGTTTTGATCGGAGAAGAAAAATAATTTCATTTTCCTGTGCATTCACATGTTTTACTGAAGGGAAAAATGGATCTAAGAAGACATCAGCAAATACCGTAACACTAACTTTTTTATGCATTTTTCAATTGCTGTTATTTTAAGCTCTTAAGGGGTTGAAGACTTAGTTTATTCTGGAACGTTGCTTAGCTATACGAAATGTGACTCTTGGGACTTGGTATTTTAATACTTAGTAGAAATATGTATAATAGTAGATGATGTATTTTGCCTGCCTTCCGGGTCTCAAGACATTAGACATACTGGCTCAGAAAGAGGGTATCCAATGTGTAAATCAATACATAACTTTTCATTTAATAATAACCTTTTTGTAATCAGATGATTTTACATGTGAGTATATATACAAAAGTAAGAATACGTGTAACAACTCTGAAGCCAAGTAATTTCCCAGCATGTAGTGCAGTATAAGGCCTGAGCTTTATTGTTAATGCGTGCTGGTGATTCATGGCTGTTTCATGGTTTGCGGTAGCAAAGTAGCTTAAAAACTAAAACCACCAACCCTTGGGTGAAGAAAAAAATACAATTTAATGTGCATCATAGAAATAAACTTTAAGAATATCTGCTATCAAAGCCCATGTTGCTTTTAGCTTCTTTAAGTGACAGATCCCAATAGATGTATTGCTTTTGTTGCAAACTTATTTTTGCTTCTTGGTGATTGTCTGCGACACAACTGCCAAATAAGAAATGAAATGGTTCGCTAGATGGATGTGCTCTTAAGTACTTCATGCTTAACATGGTCCAGGTTTCTTTATAATATGTTTAAATAGTAATTCTTTGGAATGCTGGATGCCTAAAGCTAAGTGCTTAATGATGTGTCGTTTCAGATATCTAGGAGCAGGTTTATGAAACGGGATATTTGACTGGGAGGGATGAGTGGCACACTTCAGAGCTGTCTGAGCAGGGGGAACAGCAGCGCTATACTTTCTGTTGAACATTATTTTTAAAAAAACTTGACTCACGTGTAGCAAATTTGGTCATTCTCAAAGTCATTTGCAGGAGAATAGAGTAAATTTCATTTGTGTGGTGAGTTGTTTTCCTCCTTGGGGCTGGTTGTTTTTCCCATCCTATTGTTACAGCAGCTGGGTTTGATTTAATCTGTCTCTTGAACTGAGGGCATGGCACTGGTGAGCCCTGATAGCGTTTGCACCTCCATGGAATTATCTTGGTCTGGTGAGTAACCCCAACTGGTGATCTAAAATGGTGATTTAATAGTGTTTGAACAAGGTTCTCAGGTTCATTGTCTCAGGATAAAATAAAATATCCTTTTATGAAAATCTTAACTTGCACTGTGTCCTGTGTATGTGCCAGGCAGATGAGTTTGTGGTTTTTGTGGATTGCTAAGAAGAAAGCAACTGATGCATTTCCAAGAAGAGTTGCATACAGTGGGATTACTTGCACATGTGCTCTGGGTTTCTAGAGCTGCTTCCATTTAAATCAAAGGGAGTGCTTATTGTTGTCTTCAAAGGTGAGAAGAATTGGGTTCTGATGGTTTTCGTGACACCCCAGCCATTGTGAATTGAAGAACAGAGGCATCAGATATTATCATCTTTTCTCCCATTGAAATGAAAAGAGACATTGGTCTCACTGACGTCAGTGAGACCTCCAAATGGACTGTGGAGGTGATGTCATTGGTCTCTTTAGCTTTGTCTTCAGATGGTTTCTTGAGGCTCTTCATACTGAAAGCGGATTAGGCAGTCAGTGTTGTAGTAAATTTTACCATAGTGTACTATAGAACTTGTACGAATTCTTTTTTCAGTCTTCTTGAATCATTGTGATGCCCTTAGTCAGTGAGGGGAGTATTGGGGGCATTAGGTCACACTGATGGGAAGGACTTCTACATGAAAGATTTCCAGGCTTTCTCATTGCCTTTTTGTACTTGGACCTAAAGTCAAATAAAAAGAGCTATAATAGCCATCTCCTTATTAAGAACAATGCGCCACATGTCTGTGGAATAGAATTGTAGAGACTCTCCAGGAACACTTTTTAGGCTAAAAAGAAAGGGTTTTATCTCCAAACCAAGTGGTTGTGTAAGCAAGTGCTCTGCAGTTTTGAAGCTTCTGTAATAGTACTTTCAACCAAGTGGTACTAGTATTGATAGTGACCTTCACTAGTATGGCAGGTAATACTAGTAAAGTAATACTAACATGGAGTCTTGTGGAACTGCCCTGCCTGACCTGACCATGTTGGGAGATAACAGTGAGCAAAATGTGACCAGCTGCCTGGCCCTTTAAATGAGTTATGATTTGGGAAAGGAGGATGTAGAACAAACCTCTACAGTGGGGCAAGCCACCCCTCTGTGCACAACTGCTTTCTCTGGTGGTGCTCACAAAAGGGTAACCCCAAGTGGTGATATTTGGAATGAAAAGCCCTGCACTATATGAGCCAGATCACATTTTATGAGACCCACAGAAGTGTCACCAAAGCCAGCATCCTTGTAGTGAGCATCCCCAAGTGGTGATATTTGGAATGAAAAGCCCTGCACTATATGAGCCAGATCACATTTTATGAGACCCACAGAAGTGTCACCAAAGCCAGCATCCTTCTTCCCCTTCCTGCAGCAATGCCTTGGAGCAGTGTTTCTCAAACAGCGGGTTGGGACCCACTAGGTAGATCACAAGCCAATTTCAGGTGGGTCCCCATTCATTTCAATATTTTTTAAAAAATATATTAGACTTTCAAATATATCAGACTACCACAGTATGTGACTGCATTTGGGGAAATTTTACAGACCTGTACTTTCAACAAGCTACTCTGCATATTCTTTTAACAATGATAGTAAATTGGACTTACTCCTGGGTGTATGTGGGTAGGATTGCAGCCTTTGTCAAAAATTTTCTTGCTTAATGGTGTCACTTCTGGTCATGACATCACTTCCTGTGAGTCCTGACAGATTCTTATTCTAAAACGTGGGTCCCAGTGCTAAATGTGTGAAAACCACTGCCTTAGAGTATTCCATAGGCAACTGTTCATCATGTGGTGTAAATTTCTGTGCCCAGCACTACATCACATCATGCCAGCAGCAGCCACTGAGTTCTCCTTGACATGAAATGTCAAGATGACATGACACCAAATAATAAATACCCCTAAACATTCCTGGGGGAGACACTAATCATGAGGGTGCTGTTTTTGGCAGTATACCATGACCTGCATAACCCAACACTAAGCAACTGTATTGCTGGTGTTTCCCATATCAAACACTATCCACCATTACTCCCAGTTTGAGGTCTTTCATCAGTTGCATTTTTCCCCAAGCAGTATTTCATGTGATTTGTTTCTGTGGACTGTGGCACTGTATATATGCCAAATTGTGAGTTTCTCCTAAGTGTTTTCAACTGGTGCACTTGTCTATTTGGGAGTGAACTGAGCCCAATTAAATTCTTGTATTGGTCACGAAACTTGGAAGTTTTTAGGTGAAAAGTCACTGATCTTCTTTTCCATCACCTATTCCTTTCTTCCCCCTCAGAAGTTGATTTTTCTTGCCCTCTGTAGTTCATAAAGATGTTCCCGTGGCAGTCTTGCTAGCTCAGCGATTGCTGCAATGACTTTTTTTAGTATGCTACAAACATTGCAGTCTGCAATTTACTCTTATGTTTTCTTTCTGTGGGGAGACCAAAAAGCTAACTTGCAAATAATCTCTTTAGAAGCTGAGTTAGTCACACATTTTTAAGACATTCCAGAAATCCTGCTAAGCTCCTTCTGAACATATTCTGTTGACTACCAAGTGAATCAGATGTTTGAAAGCTCTGCATTTCAGTTTGATTTTACAGTTTGGTCTGCAGAGAAATGTTGTTTTTCCTGGCACATGCAAATTTGATTTTATTAAAGGGAGAAAAATCCATTTTACAGATTTGTTGGGCTTCACATAATTGATGTCTGGCTTTCTTATTTCCTGCAGCATGCAGAAAGGACCTCCTGTAGACATGAGAGAGTGCAAAGCTGTGCAATAAGGGTTTGTGGAACACCTGTGGAAAGACATTATTATAGTAATAGGACTTGCTTCTGTGGAAAAACTGACTCTACTGGGGTTGAAGGAAGAAGGGATTCCTTATGGCTTGGGAGATGGGTTGCACGATATTCCTTGATAGGAAGTATTTGAAATAGAATTGAAATGGTGCTGTTTAGACACTAACAAGACCTGCTATAGCCTTGTGAGCAGGAGAGGCAGGGAAACTTTCTGGACCACAGTTTACCTGGTGTACATGTCATCACTGTGGTTTGCAAACTCACTTCAAACCATGATTTCACACAGGATTTGCCACTTTAACCATGGTTTAGGCACTGAGACATAGTCCTGTTTTGGATATGTGCAGTAGTGCTCTCCCAAGTTATAGCACCTCTGTGAGGATGCCAGTAAGCCTTGCACTTCCCTCACTGCCTCCCCCCCCCCCCCATGAACTCAGTGTTTACCTGCAGCGAGATATACTGTATCTGGGGAGAAATTCTAATCATGGGGAGAATTTCAAGCTGAGTACAGCATTTGTCAGTACAAATAAGCAGGGTTTTTTGTGTGAGAGGTGAGTTAGCAGAGCACAATGGGAGCAGAGCCCACTGGTATGCTTCTACTTAGCACACATTCCCTCTCTACCTGAGACAGTCTTGTGTCCCTGCCTTTGTGCAAATTAAGCCAGGAATGCCTCTCAATGCACATAACTCCTTTCTTCCATCTTCCTTCCTCCTTGGGCTCTCATGCTGCTTGTTCCCTCTCATGCATCAAATTCTGCTCTCTTATTTTTTCATTGCTGTGCTGCAGCCAGATCAAACTATACGTTGGCCTTTGCTTCTCCTCTTTACCCACCTGGTTGGCGAATGGGGTATGGCCTGAGTAAATGAAGTGGGGCTAATCACTCTTGCTTTTCTCCATATGATGGGTTATTTATTGTTTGAACTGGTCCATAGCAAGCTAAGCCCAAGAGGGAAAGAAGGCAAGAAGGGGGATAAACACACAAACCAGAGAGGTGATTCCAGTGTGTTTGATTAGATTATGGTAGATTTCTGAGGCACTTGTCTTGTAAAGTGTATGAAGAGCTTATATTTTATATAGTGTTGGAGCCTTTTTTATGAATTCGCAGCTGCAAAAAGTTCCATCCACTTTTCAGTCCTATATAGTTTGTCGTCAGCCCCTCCCCCACTCTCTCTTAATTGCTATATGTAACGGGTTCCCTGAGTTATGAGGGATTTTATAGCACAGTTGCCTGGTGGAGGAAACTGGTTCTCATTGTGCAGTTCCTGCTGTTGGTATCAACCCCAGAAGCAATGATGTGATTTAACAGGTGTCTTACAGGAATGGCTCTTGTTTAATCACCATCTACATATCAACATTATGTAGATCGAAATTGCTTAGGTACGCAATTAATTATGAACATTTAAAACATTTCTAAAGGTTTAAAACAATGCCAAGAGTTCCCATTTTTAAGATGTTTCAGGTCAAAGGACACACGTGTTTTTATTTTCTTATTTGTGGTATAATGTGTTCAAGGCAGATTTATGGTACAACCTTTGTTTATTGACTTGTACTTTTTCAGCATGAAACTAATGGAACATGACAGATGATATTTATGAGGCATGTGTTTCCGATTAAATTGCATTGGACATTAAAACCTGATAAAAGAGCATATTTTAAAGGCCAGGTTAATAGAAAAGGAGGCCCTTGATTGGAAGGTTTACACAGAATGAGACACATTGGCTGTTTTGATTGACTATTTATAGGCAAAATACCTGATTATAAAACTTGAATTCGGTCTAGAAAACAGAGCTAATAAGTCTTTGCATGGAATGCAAGAAGAGAACAAAATCAGTTGAGTGCTTTTTTAATAATCTGGTTTTAATTAAAGCAGACCACTGATGATGGACCAGTATTTATTCAGTGATCTGACCAGAGTCACTTGCCCAGTGTGTTGGGAGAATCTCTATCTTGCAGCTTCATCTGAACGTGATCCCCATCCAGAGATGTGCAGTTCTAGTTTATTTTTAAAAAACAGAAATACCCACATGTCGACTTGGACATTGTTTCATACATACTCATGCCCACATCCTGGCTGCTAAATTTCAAAAGTTTCTTTGGATGCAGAATGAAACCTTGGTATGTGTGGGCATGAATCAATTAATTGCATCAAGGTCTACAATTCATAAAAGAAACATGTTAAGGATGCACCCCCTAATATACACCCTGGGCCAGTTCACAGTATTTTACCTCCTTAGATGGAAGTGGGTGAGGATCTAAATGTGCTATGGTGCTCCTTGCAGTGTCGGAAAGGATTTGGTGATGGCACACTTAGCTCATTCCATGTCAGAAGCAATATGAGAACCTGGTCTTTGTGGACAGCTTCTTCTGCTGCAAGCATGGCTTGAATTGGATTGCTCCTGGTAGTTTTCATTTTTCACTGTACAGCTGAACAGGCCTTGCCCCTTCACCTCAAAATATACACTGGAAGCCTAAACTAGGCAATGCACCCATCATGTGATTGGGGCCTACAACATCCATTTTTGAAGTAGCAGCTCTGCAGGGCCTGATCTGGTATGGGTAGTGCCTAGGAAGGTGTGGACACTGGGTATGAGACCACAGCATGAGGTCTTTAACCTCCATGGTCCCAGTCCAGATTTCCCCTGCACCCTACAGCTGCCATTTGGCAAGGAAAAGGTGTGAAGAGGCCCTCTGAGACAAATATTTAAGCCAGTGAGTTCACTGCCCTAGATCTTGGTCTTAAGAGATTTGGAGACTTGATGGCATAAGGAGATAGCTTTGTATTCAGAGCATGTGTGTTTAACTCCTGTTCAAGTTATCTGTTTTATATTAGTGCTTTACTGTATGCTTAAGAAACAGTGAAATATAATTCTCCCATAACAAAATAAAGATGCATAGATATTTCCAATGTATTTTATGTCTAATTCCCCACTAGTGAATTAAAGGCAACACTGATAAAATTACTGAAGAGAATTTCTTAAAATGTTCCCTGTTCCGGATTTATTGATACATGTTAAATAGCACTCCCTGGTTTTATTCACACATTAACATGGATTAGAATTATCACTCCCTGATACAAGCCGCCTTGGGTGCCCTTCGGGGAGAATGGCGGAATACAAATCTAATAAATAAATTAAATAAATACAGCATGATCAAGAAATCCAGCCTAGGGTTGGGCTCTGCAGGGTAGGGGGAACAGAAACAGACCACGTGTGCTCCCCCAGGAGCATATCCTCCCTGCAGTATAGAGTTCTTCCCTCTAATTCTCTCCCTACTCCAGCCTGGTCCATCATAATAGTAGCATTTGGCTAATTTACAATATACATATAAATACAAGATTAGCACTCTGGCAGATTATTTTTCTTTTGAGGAGTTCTTGTAATGATAGAATGTCTTCATTTGCATTTAGCATTCCAGCGCCAGCCTCTTCTTCCCCCTATCTGCAAAATATAGTACAGTACAGTGTGCATTATTGTATAATAGGCAGCCTCAGTTGCTCCGTGATGTTTCATCTCCCCCTTTCGCTGTTGATGTTGCTTTCTTTAGATTGGCTTCATTGAAAGGGCATTGGGCGTTGGTTCCCAAACTGTGTGTCACTATGTCCTGGGACATTGTCAGGTACTTGCTGGGTGTTGTAGAATGTCCGGCACCTGGCAGGGCAGATTATGCTGCACCATTCCAAACAGAGCTCAGAGGCTTGGGGGGAAAAAGCTCCAGCATATGGTTTTTGTGTGCTGGGAAAAGCTCTTGCCCCTGTCCGTGCCCACTTACTGCTGTTTGAAGCTCTGTTGCAGGATTCTGAACTTGGAAATAGCTTCTGGGAGCTCTGTGCTGCATTCACAGCATGGGGGGCATTGTGAGTCCCAGCAGTTTGTGCTGACATTGAGAAATGTTAGACTCCAGTTAAAGTTATGAGGGGGAAGGCAGGATTGACATTTATTAACTACAGGTTGAGCCTATTTATCAGCTGATTTTCCATTCGGGTGGACGTGCGTTACTCTTTGGGCTTCAGAAAACCATCTGGAGGCAACCAGAGCACAGCTCTGGGTGCCTTTGGAAGGTCTAACAGTGATGAAATCAAGGATTTCATTATCCACGGTTTTCAGCATCCATGGGGGTCTGAGGACAGATACCTCGCGGATACAGAGACACCACCTGTAAATAAATATGCTGGGGATCTAAATGAGTGCAAACACATACTTTAAAAGTAATGGTATATTATGGGCCATAATGGTATATCGCAGGGATAGCCAAACTTATGTAATGTAAGAGCCATGTACAATTACTTCAGATGTTTGAGAGCTGTAAGATGTTTGACAGTCACAATTTTTGAGAAGCATTTAAATTCTTAAATTATTTATTCACCATGAACATTCAATTTATATTTTAATTCAGTGAATTATCAGTTTATACCTGGTAAATTGTGGTAAAAAAGGAACTCAGCTTTATATTTGATGGTTGGACATCTGGATACCAGAAGTGATGTCATGACCGGAAGTAACATTGTCCCAAATGCAGTCACATACCATGGTACCATATATCCAGTCTAATATATTAAAAATATAATATTGAATGAGTACCCACCTGAAATTGGCCCATGACCCACCTAGTGGTTCCCGACCCACAGTTTGAGAAACACTGTTAGATGACTGTCAATTAACATGACTTGCAGTTGAAAAGTCTGTTGGAGACTGTGGGCCAAATCCTATCCAATAAGCCAGTGCCGATGCAGATGTGCCAATGGTGCATGCTCTGCATCCTGCGTTGGGGAGGCAGAGGCCTCCTCAAGGTAAGGGAACATTTGTTCCCTTACCTTGGAGCTTCATTGTGGCTGCATCAGTGCTAGAAAGTTGGATATTATATATCTGGACATTATATATCTGGACTTTCAGAAGGCGTTTGACACGGTCCCTCACCAAAGGCTACTGAAAAAACTCCACAGTCAGGGAATTAGAGGACAGGTCCTCTCGTGGATTGAGAACTGGTTGGAGGCCAGGAAGCAGAGAGTGGGTGTCAATGGGCAATTTTCACAATGGAGAGAGGTGAAAAGCGGTGTGCCCCAAGGATCTGTCCTGGGACCGGTGCTTTTCAACCTCTTCATAAATGACCTGGAGACAGGGTTGAGCAGTGAAGTGGCAAAGTTTGCAGATGACACCAAACTTTTCCGAGTGGTAAAGACCAGAAGTGATTGTGAGGAGCTCCAGAAGGATCTCTCCAGACTGGCAGAATGGGCAGCAAAATGGCAGATGCGCTTCAATGTCAGTAAGTGTAAAGTCATGCACATTGGGGCAAAAAATCAAAACTTTAGATATAGGCTGATGGGTTCTGAGCTGTCTGTGACAGATCAGGAGAGAGATCTTGGGGTGGTGGTGGACAGGTCGATGAAAGTGTCGACCCAATGTGCGGTGGCAGTGAAGAAGGCCAATTCTATGCTTGGGATCATTAGGAAGGGTATTGAGAACAAAACGGTTAGTATTATAATGCCGTTGTACAAATCTATGGTAAGGCCACACCTGGAGTATTGTGTCCAGTTCTGGTCGCCGCATCTCAAAAAAGACATAGTGGAAATGGAAAAGGTGCAAAAGAGAGCGACTAAGATGATTACGGGGCTGGGGCACCTTCCTTATGAGGAAAGGCTACGGCGTTTGGGCCTCTTCAGCCTAGAAAAGCGACGCTTGAGGGGGGACATGATTGAGACATACAAAATTATGCAGGGGATGGACAGAGTGGATAGGGAGATGCTCTTTACACTCTCACATAATACCAGAACCAGGGGACATCCACTAAAATTGAGTGTTGGGCGGGTTAGGACAGACAAAAGAAAATATTTCTTTACTCAGCGCGTGGTCGGTCTGTGGAACTCCTTGCCACAGGATGTGGTGCTGGCGTCTAGCCTAGACGCCTTTAAAAGGGGATTGGACGAGTTTCTGGAGGAAAAATCCATTATGGGGTACAAGCGATGATGTGTATGCGCAACCTCCTGATTTTAGGAATGGGTTAAGTCAGAATGCCAGATGTAGGGGAGAGCACCAGGATGAGATCTCTTGTTACCTGGTGTGCTCCCTGGGGCATTTGGTGGGCCGCTGTGAGATACAGGAAGCTGGACTAGATGGGCCTATGGCCTGATCCAGTGGGGCTGTTCTTATGTTCTTATGTTCTTATGATAGGATTGGGCCCTGTGTGAGTTGGTGTTATACGTGATGGTGCACTCGAACATATGAAGTTAGCATGCATGTGTGGAACTAGATGTACCTATGAAAGAAATGTCTTGTTTTGGAACGTCAACATTCCTGAAGAAGCTTGGTTGATTTCAGATCTAGCATGGAGTGAATAACATGTGCTACCTGTTTTGTGGACATTGGGGTGATTTGTGAGAGTCATTCTTTGTATTTTAAGTATACCTTGAAAATGTGCAACAAAATAAATAGAATCTTAGAGAATTTTCTGTGTCTTCTCAAAACTCTTGTTTCTGCAGTTCCTTGAAGGAAGTCAGGATAGTTCAGGTGTTTCCAAAAGCTGTATATGTTTGACGTGTGTGTGTCCTTTAGTCTAGTTAGTTGTTTTTTTTTTACAGAAGTTAATTTACTGTCTACAATTCACATGGGTGCATAAATCAGCACCAAACTTAAAACTTGCTCTTGTTTTCATCAGGGAAAATTTGGTGAAGGTATCAACCAAAAGTTTTGAAATTACTCTGTTCTATCTACCCTTGCATACAAATGGAAATATAAACTGGTTTCAGTCAATGCTAATTATTTTTACTTCTGTGCTAGTTTCCAAGGATGTAGTGGAGATCAAGACATTTGCAGTGTATTAAAATAAGAAGCTTGTTTATGAATCCAAAGGGGATGGTTTCCAAGTCTGTTTAGTCAGTTGGTAAAGTTTGGCTAGCATTTTAGCTTTTTGAAGCCAGTTAGGGAAAAAGTAGTCAAAACTATCTGTTTTGTTGTCCCAAGACAAATCACTTCCCTACTTATACAATTGTTCCTCATTAAATTTATTGGGTTATTTCGGATTAAACCATGAAGTTGTAATTTGGAGTTTTATGGAACATCTCACAGATTTAATTCCAGCTGTTGGATTGAAGCTGACTCAAGTTCCAGCTGAGAAAATTAAAGACCCAATCCTGAACTGGGCCAGTGCTGACTTCCAGCACTGGCACTGGGTGTCGCAAGTGTGCTAAAAGACATGCCTATGACACCCTGCACCAAGTCAGCACCGGTGCCGGCCCAGCGTTGGCTAGATGCTGGCCAAAGCTAGGTAAGAGCTCCGGGTGGTGGTGGGGGAGGAACTAGGGCAGGACTGATGGAGCTCTGCTGCACCGGAACCTGAACTCTGTGTTGGGAGTTCAAAATAGCCTGTGCAGACTTGAGAGGCCCCACAAGTTGTGGGGCTTGGGGCTTTCCCCAGCGGAAGAAAGTTTCCTTCCCGAAGGAAACCTCTGCTGCAGTGCTGCAAGATACAGCAGTAGCTGCTTTGGTGCCGCTGCACCTGGCGGCACCGTTGCCTTTAGGATTGGGCTGTGAAAGGACATCAGATATAATATTTTGTGATCAAAACTCATAAATTAAAACCAAGCAAAAGCATTTATATATTTTTAAGGTATTCTCCAGCCTGGCAAAAGTTTTCCCATAAATAGGTCACTGTATTCTGTGTGATGGGTTTTGTGGGCTGGAGGAAAAAAATTAATCTTCCAGAGTTAAGAATTTAATGTGGAGGGGAAAAAAACCCTTCAAAAACACAGCAAGTGCTTTCCTTTTTGTGAGTAGCCAGGCCGCCCAATCCTGCACTCCAGGCGCCCAGGCTGCAGCGGCGCCAAAAATGGCTGCTGCTGCATCCTGCGTGCTCCGCAGGCAGTACCGGCAGCCTCTCAGGAGAAGGGAACTTCCTTCCCCTTCCCCCGGGTAAGCCAAGTAGCCCTGCAATGGTGCTAATCAATTCTACTTCCACCTAAGGGTCGGCGTAGAATTTGGAGCCTCCATGTCAGGCAGGTGGTTCAAAACAGATGCTCAGGATCCACTGGAGCAAGGCTCTACTGGCCCCGCCTCCCTCGCGCCCCACTTCTTCCCCTGGCACGCCTTGTCCCCATCCTCTCCCTACCTTCCGTCTGCTTCCCCCTGCCCCAGAACGCTGCCTCACCCCATACCCCCATCTACCTCTCTGCTGTCCAGCGGTTCACGCAACCGCTGAACAGTGGAGCTCTGGTGCTCCCCTAGCCCAGTGCCAGCCAGTGGTGCTCCACTGGCGCTAGGGCCCACAAACGAGCCTTATGGCACATTTGTGACAGTGCATGCTGGAGGTGAGCTGGTGTGCACTGTATTGGATTGGGCCTGTATTTTTCTTAGAATCACTGTTTCATGATGCATTGGAAATGTGGAGAGAGAAATCTGTGTGTGCATTTCTTCTGCAATTTAAATTTACAAACCCGGCTAAATACCGTAGATACCCGCCTATACGGTGATAAGTTTGTGCTCCAAACTCACAGGAGAATTGCCCCCTCACCTTTTCTCCGCAGTCACCCAGCGAAGGGGGTGAGGGTGCCATTTGCACCCGGGGGGACTTTCCCCCAGCCTACACCCTGCCGGTCGCGCCTGGAGCCTTGGAGGAGGGAGGGCATGGGGGTTGGCCTGCACACTGGCTCTCTTCCACACCCTCTTAAGCCCTCCATGCGCACACCCCACCACAATCCGGCCGCCCGCAGGGGCAGGGAGCAGAGCGGGGGCATCCTGGCTGCCACTGCTGCCACCAGACCAACAGAGAGCAGGGAGCATGTGGGGATCGTCCTGTGTTGCTCACTCCCTGCCAGGTGCTCCCCAGGGCCTCCCTCCCTGCTGGATGCAGCCGCGCACTTGAGAGTGGGCAGTGCAGGTTGTTCCCCAAGTAATCCCTGCTCTCCGTTGGTCCGGCGACAGCAGCCAGGATGCCCCCGCTCCGCTCCCTGCCCCTGCAAGCAGCAAGACTGTGGCAGGGAGTGCAGACGGAGGGCATGGAGGGCTGTGAGAGGCGAGGGAGCATCAGCTGGTAGGCTGCCCCCACATGCCCTGCCCCCTCTGGGGCTCCTCCGAGGCTCCAGGTGCAACCGGCCGGGTGCAGGCTGGGGGGAGGCGGAGCTGCCCATCCTCCTACTAAGTCCCCCCAGGTGCAAATGGCCCCCTCCATCTTCCTAGGTGACTGCCCTGCATACCCTGGCTCCTCCCCCTCCAGGAATGATGAGGGGAGCAATTGGGTGCAGGCTGGCAGGAGGTGTAGCTGCCAGGAACTCCACATGACGCCTGAAGGCACCGCTGCCCTTCTTCCACAGAAGGTCTACTTCCAAGTAAATCAGGTGCAACTATGTGCAGCTGCACTTGCTCAGTCACTCCTTGTTGCTTGTCTCTCTGCTGCGAACTGAATTGTACGCTCCCAGTTCTGTGTTCTGTGTTCTGTGTTCTGTGTTCTGTGTTCTGTGTTCTGTGTTCTGTGTTCTGTGTAGAGCCTTTGGCTTAAGGCACCAGGCACTTTAAAGGAGGATTTGATTAATGGTTTTACTGGTATGCTGTTTCCAGTGAAATTAGAGCCCAATCCTAGGCTTATCTGCTCAGAAATAAGTCCCATTAAAGTCAATGGGGCTTACTCCGAGGAAAGTGTGGATGGGATTGTGGCCTTACTCTGATAGTGTTTACAAATGGTTGTTAAGAATACAATTTTAGAAATTAGTGAATAAAAATGTATCTTATGATCTATGACAGGGGTCCCCAACCCCAGCCCTGCGGCCACTTGCGGCCCTCGAGGCCTCTCAAAGCGGCCCTCAGGGAGCTCCCAGTCTCCAATGAGCTTCTGGCCCTCCGGAGTTTTGTTGGAGCCCACACTGGCCCAGCACAACTGCTCTCAGTGTGAGGGCAACTGTTTGACCTCCCACATGAGCTGTGGGACGAGAGCTCCCTCCACTGCTTGTTGTTTCATGTCTGTGATGCAGTAGCGGCAGCAAAGGAAAGGCCAGCCTTGCTTTGTGTAAGGCCTTTTATAGGCCTTGAGCTATTGCAAGACCTTCATTTATTCATATAAGTTCATCTGTAATATATTCATTTATGTAACCTTATGTAAATTTATTCAAATTTTAAATGTAAATTAATTCTTCCCTCCCCCCGGCCCCTGACACAGTGTCAGAGAGACGATGTGGCCCTCCTGCCAAAAACTTTGGACGCCCCTGATCTATGAGATAGATAATAGTTTTTAATTAGAGACTATTTTTAATACTGTTTTTGCTATACTATGTATACTATGTATGTATAGATGTATGCATACTATGTATGCATACTGTGTTTTTATTACTATTTAATAAATTAGTGAATACAGTTCTTAGGTAACAATTACTGGTAGGTAATTTTTCAGGATCTGGCTCGGGTAAAATCTGACAAAATTTGTCAGACTCAGACACCCCCCCTAAATTTAATCCCTGACTTATCTGAGGGTCGTAGAAAATCCCATGATTTTTAATCAAAGCCTACCCTTGACTTATCTGTGGGACTGACTTATAGGTGAGTATCTGCGGTAGCTGCATAATTAAGTTAAATGAAGTTGCATAATGAAGTTAAAGCAGGATGTTCTCAAAACCTTAATTGTAATTTTCTGGTTGGGGGGGGGGCTTTCTTATACTGTATACCCTATTCAAGAAAAAAGGTAATTGTATTTGCTGCAGTTTTGATGCCTGAAATAAATCATACCCTCCAACATTTCACAGAAGATGTAAACATGCGTGTAACACCCCTACTGACTCATACGGATTATATCTCAGTTCCCACCCCTTACACACTGTGGAAGGCTTCACTACCTGTGTTATGTTCATTTACTGTGTAATAACATGTCCTGTAATAGCCTGATTTAAAAAGCAAAAAGTTGAGAGAAGCAAAAAAATAATAATAAAGGACATATTATTATTATTATTATTATTATTATTTGCCTCTTTCAACTTTTTGCCTTTTAAGTCAGGCTATTACAGGATAGGTTATTACAGAGTATGTATGTATGCACTGCTAGCATGTATGCACTGCTGAAACAGAGACGCCTGTGTTGGTTTGGTCATGTTGTGAGAATGGGCGATGGCCGGATCCCAAAGGATCTCCTCTGTGGAGAACTTGTGCAGGGAAAGTGCCTTACAGGTAGACCACAGCTGCGATACAAGGACATCTGCAAGAGGGATCTGAAGGCCTTAGGAATGGATCTCAACAGATGGGAAACCTTGGCCTATGAGCGTCCTGCTTGGAGGCAGGCTGTGCAGCATGGCCTCTCCCAGTTTGAAGAGACACTTGGCCAACAGACTGAGGCAAAGAAGGAAGGCCCACAGCCAGGGAGACATACCAGGGACAGAATATATTTGCTCCCAGTGTGGAAGGGATTGTCACTCCTGAATTGGCCTCTTCAGCCACACTAGACGCTGTTCTAGAACCACTTTTCAGAGCACGATCCCATAGTCTCCCGAGACTGAAGGATGCCAATGATGATATTACAGAGTAAATGAACAGGTAATGAATAATTACCTATAATTCACTATAATTCACTATCTGTTCTGTTCACTATAATTATTACAGTGAATAATAATTATCACAGGAAGTGAATAATTATAATATCATGTTATTATCCTATGTCATTGTTCAAAACGCTTATCTCAGCAACTATGGTGGGTGACTTTGTGCTCATGTGCATGTATTTACCTATGTGTGCACCAGAAACAAGGTACACCCAACCATGTACTGAGAATTCTGAAGTCCCCGAAAGGAGCTGAATCATGAAAAATGATAGTATTTCCAACTCGCAATAACAAAATGTTAGCAAAGTATCACCCAAAGTCAAAACTAGGAACAGTGATTTATCAGGGAAAGGTACAATAAAACAGGAATTTTCCCTGGTAAATAGCGACAGTTGGCGCATATAAAGGCCTGAAGAATTGGGCCATATGAAAGTTATAAATAATAACATGCAACATTAGTAGAAATTAATTAATCATAATTCTTAATGATTATGCTTAATTAATCTTGCTTTGCTACAGTCCTATGCACACTACAGTCCCATGTGCACTTTCCTAGGAGTAAGTCTAATTGAGCACAGTAAAACTTACTTCTTAGTAAACATGCATAAGAATGCACAGTTAGTCATTGTACTGCACTAGCCTTCTTCATGCTTCCTTATAGAGAAAATGGTTGGTTCCAGTGTTATTGTTAACATTATTAAACTTTTCATTTTTAAAAACAAAAATTAAGTATTTTCCTTACTGGAATGGTATCTTTGCATGCTGAAAATACACTCAACTATCTGGATTTAAGACTGGAGGAATTAATATTTTCAGGGCACACATTTGTGGCATGTCTGACATGTTTATGATTGTTCATAAGAAGAAATCATACCATATCAAAGGTTCTTTTACAGTAAACCAAGATGTTTTGTGTACACACACACACACATATGCACACACACGTATCTGGACTTCAGGCAGCATTGTTCATAAGGCTGCCAACGCTGTGAAAAATTCTTCACTTTTCATTAATTTGATGCCTTAGGGCAGGGGTGCTCCTACTTTTTTGGCTCGAGAGCTACTTTGAAACCCAGCAAGGCCCGGAGATCTACCGGGGGGAAGGAAGCGTCTGACAGACATCCCCTTTAATGTATGGAGCCCCTGCTGGAGTCTAGTCAGTTTCGTCAGTTTTGTTGCTGCATGCCTGAAGAGCAGCTAAAGTGTTAGTTTCAGTGTCAGTTTAGCTAAATATGTCAGTTTCATCTAGTCACTAGACGAAACTGACATATTAACAGTTTGGAGAGACAGGGCTCCACGATCTACTCATTTTGCCTCGCGATCTACCGGTAGATCGCGATCCACCTATTGAGCACCCCTGCCTTAGGGTCTTGTATGCTAATGCAATCTCTAAAATAGGCAACTACGGCTGTTTCTCCTGTGGTTTGGCAGAGGAAGAGGAGGAGGAGTGTGACAGGGTAACAAGAATGGTTGATATACAAGAAATTATTTTCCTCTCTCCTGCTTTTAAAAGATGTTTACAGTGGCAAAGAACAAACTGTTTTCAGGGTAAAAAAAAACTAAGTTTTGCTTTGGGGAGAAAATAACTTGGGACAAATCATGTTGATCATTCTCAAAGTCAAGTAAAACTCTCCTTGAATTCTGGTGAAAAAGGATTGAGTAATAGATTGAACATTGGGATTTTGACTGACTATGCAGTATGCTCAGTGATTTCTAACTCATAAACTCATAAAGACTCATAAAAACTCATAAACCGAGTGTTAGTGTGTGCGTGTGCAGATCTTCTCTGACAACTTGCTTCTGATTTAACAGAAAGATGAGATTATGATCATAAACATTATCATAATAATAAACAGTGTTTCTCAAACTGGTTCAGGAACCACTAGGTGAGTCGCAAACTAATTTCAGGTGGGTCCCCATTCATTTCAATGTGCATTTTACTTTTAATATATTAGACTTGATGCTACTATTGTATGTGACTGCATTTGGGGAAATGTTACAGCTCTGTGCTTTTAACAGGCTACTATGTACATAGTTTTAACAATGACAGTAAATGGGACTTACTCCTGGATAAGTGTGGGTAGAATTGCAGCCTAGGATTAACAATTTTCCTGCTGGATTCCTTCTGGTCATAACATCGCTTCCTGTGGGTCTCAACAGATTCTCATGCTAAAAAGTGGGTCCTGGTGCTAAAAGTTTGACAACCACTGCTTTATGGTATTCCTGATACCATAATCCTGATCCTGGGGATTGCGTCGCTGCCTCTCCCCTGTTCCCGCCCCTTAAGGGATAAGATCCAGGGCCCACAGGCTGGGGTGTCACGACGCCCCGGTTTGAGAAGCCCTGACTAACAGGGATGTGCCGTGACTTCTTGTGCTGGTGAGTCACAAATGTCATAATGCTCCATGACCTGGAAGTGATATCTTTTCTGGGTCATCTCCGCACTCAACCCCTCTGCTTGCATATGGGGATGTTCTGATGGCCTCCAGAAAAAACCGAAGTACCTTTAAAAATTCTTCCAGAGACCTCAGAAGGCCTCCAAACCTGACTTTAAAAAAAAACAAAACTTGTCAGGTCCTGGGGGGGGGGCAGCCAGGATTAAGTGAGGCGCTGCCTCCCCTGCCTCTAATGACCGCAGGTCCCTGATATCTCATATCCTGAAACATAAAGTTTATGATTCAGAATTCCAGTCGGTATTTTAAAGATGTTCTAAACTGCTTTCCACAGTTGTTTCTAAAGTGATTCTTGTTAGTGACAGACCTTGAGTTTCTCCAAGCCAAAGTGTCCACTGAAACTACTGTATACTGAATTGGAATTGCAGTGCAGTGAAACTCAGCACTCAAGCAAAAGGTTAGCAGAGAGTTAACTTGATATTGGAAGCTATAAAGAGAGATTCTAGCATTTAGTGAGTGGACCAATATTTCATCTGTGGTAACCAAGGTTTGGTTCAAACAGTGCAACTGCAATACTTTATTTTATTTCTTCTGTTCTTAGGACCAAAGGACCAGACAGGAAGGAGTTAGAGAGCCTATTATTACAATTTCATTGCTTGAAGTAATATGTATTTGTTTTTATCTGTTTGCTTCCAGTGATAATAAACTTTCTTACACATAGCCATTTGGTTTAGGTTGTCTTGGTTTTAAAAGCATACAGGCCCAGGGCCAATACATAGATGCCCATGCAGATATGATGCTTGATGAATATGCCTGGCAGATATTTTCTTATGTCTTGAAATATAAAAGTTTGTCTCCTAGCAAAGATGCCTGTCACTGATGGACTGGGAAGCGGGTGTGATCTTGTAGCATTGCTATGAGTCTGCCCAGTAATTTAGGTCATCTTTTTGGACCCTCCTGTTTTGCTTACCACTGACACAAATTTGGTTGGCCGGGACTAGAGATGGGGCTTTTTAGGTTGCGTAATGCCTTGACCGAGGAGATCTGATAGGCTCCTGTACTACCTTTAAGCACTCCTTAATTCCTTCTTTTTTTTTTTTGGCTTTTCATTTGGCTTTTAATTGACCTTAACCTGATGTTTTGCTGTTGACATGATTGCATTGGCACTGGAGAAGTTGGATAGGATTGGACCCTTAGTTCCCTCTTTTTGGTGACATGATAGGTTTGTATTGCCAGTTTTTTGTGTGTATGTGTTTTTTAAAATATATTTTGTATTGTTTTTATTAATTGCTTTGATATTGCAGATACAGCTGAGGCTGAGGGGATGCATTGATCTTCTGTACACTAACACATTGCCAGCCCCCATGGGGTTTTTCTTTAGGGAGGCCTGCTATGCTTCCCTTTCTGTTATTTGACATGAGATAAAGAGCTCAAGCAACCATATGCCTAACTAGTACTTTGGCCCTTCAGCAGTTTAAGAGTTTCAGATTAGTTTCAATCTGGATGTGTTTAATTATGCTGTATACCATCTAACCCAGGGGTGTCAAACTTGTTTCGTTCAGAGGGCTGAAGTTAGCATTCAGGAAGCCTGCTGAGGGCCGGAAGTGACATCAGTAACTAGGAAGTGACATCATTAAGCAGCTGATAGCCATAAATCAGTGCTTTGTTCTCATTGACTGCAAATGACAGAAGAGAAAATACGCAAATCTTGATCTTATTTCAAGATATGGGAGAGCCCAATTTTCATGTGAGTTGCCCTTTCAGCAGTAACACCTCAGCACTGCTCAGCAGCTGAGAGCCTGAGGGCCGGATAAAAAGCTTCCGGGGGCTGCATCTGGCCCCCGGGCCTTATGTTTGACACCCCTGATCTAACCCTTTGCCCATCTAACTGGGCAAAGAGACACCTTTCAAAGTGGTATCCTCTTATATTTTTAGCAAGGGCAGAGCAACTGACCCTCTTCCTGGCATCTTTACCAGTGATCATGCATCTCAGATTATAGTTGCCAGTTTTCCTCTTATAATGCCAAGTTTATTTACAGTGGTTATGTCCTTTAAACTGGAGGTGGTTCTTCCAAATATTTTGATTGCACAGTTAAGAGATATGATATTCGGGGAAATTACAGTGTTGCTTGCACTAAAACCGCAAAATGAATGCAGTTTATAGTTGAAAAATTCCACAGAATTATACGACTGCACATTTCCTTGCAAGACATAAGTCTACCTACAAACGAAGCAGTTGATAGTGTAAAATCATTATCCCTTGTTATTGTCATTAATAATAATATTTATGTGCTGCTTTTCAACAAAAAAGTCACGAAGTTGTTAACGGGGAAAATCAAATAAATAAATGGTCCCCTGTTCCCAAAGGGCTCACAATCTGAAAAGATACGGAAGAAACACCAGCAGCAGCCACTAGGAAAGACTGCTCTGGGTGAAGAGGGACAGGTACTCTCCCTTTGCTAAATATAAGGGAGAACCACTTGAAAATAGTGCCTTTTGATGAACATGGCAAAATCACTGGCTTGATCTGTCTCCAGGTTGTATTCCAGAGGCCATATTGAAGCAGCTATGGGAAAGTTAAGAGAACGTGTTAGGAGACTGCTTGCAATGGCTGAACTTGGAAGCATGATAAGGAATGCTGTGCTATGCTGGCACAAAGGTCTCTCATTAGAGTCACAAGAGGCAGCTATGCATTTCCAGTAGGGGTTGAGTGAGAGTGATTGGCCAACAATGCATCAGCTGGTGAGGTCACTTTCCAGAAGCTTCAGCTTGTGCAAGTCTCTGGCTGGCCCAAAAGTTACCTTCTGGGTATGAAAAACCCTGTTGCTAGGATGGGAGCAGCTGTTCCTCATCATTTCATCATGGACGCCTGTTTGTATCACTGCTGGTACGACAAGTGGAAGAGTTGCCTTTTGCCTATGCTCAAGAGTTAGAAAGTCCAGGTGAGTGTTAGGAATACATAAGTCTAGGACAGTGTTTCTCAAACTGTGGGTCAGGACCCACTAGGTGAGTCATGAACTTATTTCCTCATTCATTTCAATATTTTATTTTTAATATATTGATGCTACCATAGTATGTGACTGCATTGGGGAAATGTTACAGATCTGTACTTTTAACAGGCTACTCTGTATATGCTTTTAACAATGATGGTAAATGGGGCTTATTACTGGGTAAGCGTGGGTAGGATTGCTGCCTAGGATTGTTAAAAATTTTCCTGCTTGATGATGTCCGGTGGGTCCTGACAGATTCTCATTCTAAAAAGTGGGTCCCAGTTCTAAAGTCTGAGTACCACTGGTCTAGGAGCTTAGCTTTATTGTATTGCCATTGTGTGTGTATGTATTTATTCTCTCAACTAATAAAATGCCTTTCAGTAACTTGTAATCATATTTCTGTTATTTAAATACATCATTATATGTTTACAGGCTTGTGTCTGTGTGAGTACAAGAGTACTCTGGCCTGGGCCACTTCAGTAGTCAAATTACTGAAGCAAACTAGAGCCTTGAGGCTTGAATCTCTGAAGATGGGGGACTTGGGAGTTTTACAAGGACTTCGAAATTATCCCATAGGACTCCAGTTTTTCCTTAGCTGGAGGACTGGCTGTTAAAAGGGTGGTGGCACATGCTGTAGGGCAGTTAGCCCTGAGAAACCACATACCCTTCTGGCTGGGGCACTTGGTCAGTAAGGTGGGTGTGCGCAAGAACCTATACTTACAGTGGGCATATTGTCCTGAGAATTGTATACTGCTATCTCAGAGTGTTGTAATCATTGAGATAAGGGAATTCACTGGACATATAGGGAAGATGCATTTCTGACTCACTGGGGGGTTGTTAAGAGGTGGGGGTGCATAAGAATGTTTTAAGAGACCAAAACAACACCATGCCTCTTTTTCCAGTTAGCAGAGGTAATGTTATACTGTATTAGGACAGGAGTTTTTTTAGGTGACATTTGAGTTCATCTGATGTGTGAAAAAGAGCAAACCGTTCTGTTAAAGCATGTGGCATGTATCAAATTGAAAAGATGAGATCTAAAAATAGGACACAAATCATCAACAGAGAAAAATCTTAACAAAATAAGTTAAGGTTGAACTGTGAAATCATTAGTCTTTAAACTTGATATAGGGAAGCTTAGTCCTGTCATATTACATATCATACATTCCTTTCTTAGAGATGCCGTAAATTATCTTCTGGGCAGCCCAATCCTATCCTTCACTGAAACAAGCAGGCCAAAAGACCTGACCTGTATTCTATGCAGGATATGCGGTGGCTGTTGCGCAACTTAGAGTTGGATTGTGCCCCAAGTTTAATTTAAGCAGCGCTAATGTCATGTCTATGCTACAAATGTGTTGGTGTTATTGGAGTTTGGCTATCATATCTCCCCACACCCATTAATCCTAACAATTGTGTAAGAAATCACTGTTGGCTATCTCTAGGGGTGCCCTTCACAGAACTACAATTCACAGAATTTCTTGGGAAAGAGGGAATAACTGTTAAACCATTTTAAGCTTAAGGAAGTCTAATTGCTGTGCTCTAAAACTAACATTAAATTGTCTCTAAATTTTTTTCAGGTATTTGAACAAGTAGTTATCAAGCAATATATATGCATAATATACATTATGTTTGTGCAGTATTTGTTCACATATGGGTTATCACGGGTTTTTCTTACAATTTCCAAGCAACTAGTTCTCTATTCCTGTTAAAATGTTCTGCCTTCCTCTTCGCTTCAGACCTTATGACTAGAGAAAAATAACTTCATTGTAAGTCTCTTCATGAGTCTTTGCTGCATAGCTTATCGTTTATTCATTTCTTTTTAGGTACAAAGTACTTCTATAATCCTTATTTTATTCGTTCTTGTAATGACAGAGAGATTATTAGTTGCCCAAGGCTACCCAGTTGGTTTCTGACTGAGCTGGGATTTGAACAAGGTCCAATACTCTCAATGCACTGGACCTTTGAGGCTCTTAAGTTATACAGTTCCCACGGTTCCTCCATTCACTTCACTGGAAGCTGAGTGTAGCCCTCTGGCGTCCTGTCACAATTATTATTTTTTAGTTTGTTCAATAATTGTGTATAGCACCAAAAATGCATAGGAGTTTAAACTGACCTTTGAACTTCACTTTAAAAATACAAGATAAGTGTACTTGATGTCATGATGTGAATGGTTCCACAGCCTAGTATTTTCATTTCTTTATTTTTCAGTTGTGCAATCTACTATCTAATTGGGTGCAGTCCAGGGACTAGTCCTAATAGTATTTGTATTACCTGAAGGTAATACAAATACTAATACAAATAGTATTACCTGAACCAAGTATTTGTTCAGTATCAAATGGGCAGGATACACACCAACTTGCACTTCCTTCCTTCCCACTTTTGAAATTCTCACCTCCACAACAGTAAGAGCTTGTTTTATTTTCCTTTGTATCCTACCCTTTCTTTAAGGAATATAGGGTGTGTCAATGGAATGGCATTATTTTATCCTTGCAACAGTCCTGTGAAGTAGAGCAATATGGTAAACTACTTGAGTCCACCCAATGAATGTATGTTACAGAGCAGGATAATCACACTTTAGCCACTGCACCACCCTGTGTCTTAATTTAAACTCAGCTTGCGATGAATGCATGATAAATTAGGCTACAAAGGTTCATTGCTGTATTAGGGAACTCACAAACAGGATCATTACTTTGTAGAAGGATTCTGTTAACTGTAAGTTCTTCCCACACTTTAATGGTACACTCAAATTATTGGTACCTCATAAGTAGACTTTTATTTGTTGCTGGAATAAAGGATTACATCAGCCATTGACAAAAGTGTGTCTTCCACCTGCATGAATACCTGCAGAACATCTGTGGACCAGCATCAATGTGTATATTATTGGTAAAACCTATTGTGCTAGCTGAGCTGCAGGGATGTGCCAGAGTCACTGCGCAGAGTCGAGTCACGAGTCTCTGACCCCCTTATTCAAATCTACTCACAAGTCATAACGGGCAGCTGTCGTGTCTTGTCCTGAGTTGCTATAGACTCATTTTTTACTTGAGTCCAGGTCATTATGAGAAATGAGTTGTGGTGCAAGTTAGGTGCAACCAAGAAAAAGTAAATAAGTGCACAAACACACACAAAATGGAATCACAAGTACACACAGAAGCAAGGCGAAACTTGAGTGTATTTGAGTCATGACTCTTTCAATTCACTGGCCCTGAGTCGTGAGTTAGGTCCAAGTCAGTGATGTCTGTGACTTGAGTTAACAGAAGTCATGAAAAACGTGTGTTTTTTGTGAGTCGAGTCTTTACTGAATACTGAATACATTCATGCTGATCTGTATTCAAACATTTTATTGTGGCTTATTGTGACTTTTCAGTTCTTTTCATCTTCATTCCTTGAACACTAACTTTGATAGATTAGAGCAAGTAGCGAGTTCCATTCATTGGCAGAATATTGCATGCAAGATCTTGACTGGCATGATAGAATGTTTAACAGCCCAATCGTATGCTTCCTGGCACCCGAAGAACCAGCAGTGCAAAAATAGCTACCGCTATATCCTGCTGGCAAAAGATAGTCAAATAAATGGCCATCACCACATATTGCAGCAACAACTACAATGCAATCATAACTAATAGCCATGGATACACCAGTGTTCCCTTAATCTGTTAAGTGTTCCCTTAATCCTTTTAAACATATTCAAGTATGTACTTTCCTTGTTGTCATTTGAGAACACCCCCAGTTGCAGTGGAAAGAGTTTACACTTCTTGTTGAACTCTCATGGGGAGAAACTCAGAATTGCACCATCAGTGAAGGCTGACTTATATAGCTACTAGTCAACAATAATTGGAAAGGATTAGGGAAATTTCCAAAACCCCTGTGAACAAACTACAGAGGCAGATGAAAGGAATCTTTCCCAATATCTGCTAAATGTCAAATTTCAGTCTCCTTTGGTCCTAACTAATAGGCAAGAGATTCTATGACTAAGCTGGTTTTGGCTATGGCTTTTGCGAGTTTAACTGTAGTATCCTAACCCAACAAATACATCACATTGCCAATGTACATCGATCTTTCTGTGGCAGACAGTAATCATGGTGTGCTTTGATCTATTCTTAAGGCGACCATCCAAGAATTTCTTTGAAAGCATGGCCGAGATACTTCAGCGTAGACCATTTCCCTCCATCTTGAGCAGCTTGCTTTGAGGTGAACTAACTTAAAGCTGTTTTGGAAAGGAAGCAGTAGCATATGATGGATCTAGTGTGCTAGCAGCTTCATAAATGAAGGTATTTTAAAGAATGATCCTTAACGTGCCCAAAACAGGGACAACCCTGCTTTTTTGTGCACTTTCATATTAAGGCAATGTATTTCTTATGAATACTTTTATTGTTTGCTTGAGTTCTGGAGCTTGGCCTTGCTCCTTATCCTTTGATGCTTTACGTTTTTGTCTCCACCTTCCTCTTTTAGCATCCACGCCAGCCAGCTGCACTGAGTTGAATGTGATTTTTCAAAAATCAAGATTGCTTTTTAATTTGTAATGTAGCAAATCCAAAAATGTGTTCGTTGCTCTCTGCAAAAGAGGGTTATTTTGGCGTCCTTTCCAAAAGACCTATCGTGCTGCCAAAACCACTCTTAAAGATGAAGCAGTAATTTTGGGTGGCTCAATGAATATGGGAGCCTCTATGGTCTGTACTATAGACGGGGGCCGTGCTGGTAAGAATTGCTTTAAGGTTGGGGGTGAGCAATATACATTCTGTGACTCATATTCCTTGGACTCGGGGGTGGGCAAACCCTGGCCCAGGGGCCATTCATGGCCTTTGGGGTCCCCCGATCTGGCCCGCAGGGAGCCCCAGTCTTCAATGAGCCTCTGGCCCATCAGAGACTGTTGGAGCCCACGCTGGCCTGTGTCTGCTAGTCACAACCACTAGACATGAACTGTGGGCTGAGTTAGAGCAAGGCCATTTATAGTCTCTATGTGTGTTCTGCTTTCTCCTGAAAATTATTTAAACTCCCCCCCCCAATTATCTCTGAACAATTTACGTTTCCATGTGTTTCTGGCTTGGTCTGTATGTGTTCATTGTGCAAGAGATGTATGGCAAACAGTTCATATTGCTCATGTGGTACTACAAGCCTGTATTATAGTTCCCCTGTGTATTATAAATAAGTTCAATAAAATTTATTTATTCATTCATATAAGTTCAGTCTCTAATGTATTCATTTATGTAAATTTATTCAAATTTGAAATATAAATTCTTTTTTTCCTGGTCCTGAACACAGTGTCAGAGAGATGACGTGGCCCTCCTGCCAAAATGTTTGCCCATCCCTGCTTTAACTCATCAGTTCATGGTCTGATGAGTACATGCTAGTCAGCCACTGGTTTCTTGAAGGCCACTCTATCATAAATGCCTGTAAAGGAGAGAACTTAGGCCTTTTTGGGGAAGACTATGTCCTGGTGAGCTACAGTAGTTTTATGTGATATCACATATAGTGATGGTAGTTGTGGTGGAATTCCTTCTTCAATGTTTCTAGGTAAAGTGTTCCTGGACTACTTGCCTTTGACTTCCACAATTGTATCCACTCTTGGGTTAAGACTTTGGACTATCTTAACTGGTTGTGTTATTTGGGGAGCTTTCCAGGTCACATCAGTACTGTATTTGTTGATTACAGATCAACATGACAGCATGATGACATGTTGATGACAGCATGTGATAACTTAGGTTGAACTTTGTCTGTGTATTCACTGTTGAAATAAATGGAGAAACATCTGCACTTCTCTGTTGTTTCGGGTGTCTGTTGGCTAGGGACTTGATAACATTGATAGGTCCATCCTTCTGCTTGTGGGAATTTGAGCAACTTCTGGCTATGCTAGTACTTACTTGGCAGTGAGTAAGACTTGTATTCTTCAGCTTGCCAGGTAAAAATGAATTTCAGTGCTTTGATAGATAAAAATTAAGTTTACTTAGCAAGCCTCTAAGCCACTTCCTTTGTGCTTGGAAAAAAACTGTTGTCATAAGTTGGAGATTAAACTTTTGCCTGTTAGATGTAATATAAAATGTTACATCTTAATACAATATGTAATAAGATCTCATTGCAATATTATTCTCTAGTAGTCTGAATGGGCAACATGATAACATCCATTCACAAAACAGTCATGTTTATCAATGCACACTTCTTCCCTCTGTCTCCTCCCACACCCCATCATAAATTGGAAGTGCTGATCTAATGTTATTGTGTTCCTGCAAAGAACTTTAGGAAAATTTGGGTTCATATTTATAATTTATAGGCTTATCACATGGCTGTGTCAATGTTTATCTATCTTTGTCTGTTTTAATGTTGGATCATATTTTTGTGACAGGCACACATCCATTTCTTGGACCTTATTCTGTATTGTTCAGTAACTAACTAGATTTTCACCTGAAATGTTTGTGCATTATAAAATAAGGACCGTGTCTCAGGCTTTCATGTACCCTCCCTTATTTACTCACTGCACATAGAACATAGGGATTTCATAACCCTTTGAGCCAAACTCTACCATTAAGGGGGATCTCATACTCCTAAATGGATGATACGGATGCTACAGACCCTTCCTTCTGATCTTGCAACATACAGAGTTTGGGGGTGGGGAGAAATATAATTTGAGCATACCTCTTGCCTGTATAATGCAAGTTATCATCACTTTAGAGTTCTTCAAATTTTTAAATTATCTGTGAAGAATGTGCTTGACTAACAACCCAATCCTATTCTTCCCTATGCCATGCATGATACCAAATTGGTTACCACTTCATTGTGGAGGCAGGGCAGTTGCGGAGTTCTCTTCTGGGTAAGGGAACATTTGTTCCTTTTATCTGAGTGTATGCCTCTGGAGCACAGAGGGGTCTACTCAGACCTGCACTAGTGAATTAGCTGACACGGCTCCTCATAGACCTGCACTGTGGGATCAGGTCCACAAAGGGGACTAGGATTTGGCGGCTGCCACTGCCACAAAACCCGCCCCCTTAATGGATCAGATCCACCCATCCCTGCCCTGTTACCTCCCCATAACTTCTTTCCCCACCCCCACTGCTACCTCTTTCCCTTTCTGCCCTTCGCCACCCCCCCTCCTGCCAACCTACATGGCTTGGCGGGTCCAGGGGAATAAACTGGCCTTCCCGCTGGTGCGCCGAAGTGCTCTTACTTACTACAGGCTGCTGCAGGAGTTGCAGGGAGCTCCACGCAGCCCTTCTCGGGGCTCCCCAAGGCTTAGAACGTTGAAAAGAAGAGTTTGCAAAGCACTTCCTAGTTGTGTTAGCCAACAGGGAGTACTTTTCGAACTCTTCTTTTCAATGTTAAACAGGCTGTGCAAACCAGTTCAACGTGTCCGGTGTCTTCCTCAACATGGTAAGTCCTTGTAGACGTCAGCCTTGATCCTGCCACACACCCCACCGAAGCTCCGCACTCCAGCATGGACATCACATAAGTAAAAGCACCCCCTTTCACCCCAGTTAGCAATGTGATCCTGGGGATCGCTTCGCTACCTTTGTCCCTACCCCCCAAAGACTTACCTCGGGAGTAAAACTCCTGAAAGGTTTGAGACCCACTGATATAGGCTATTGGCAGGCTTTAGAATGTTGAGGTTAAAACAGCAGTTTTAGATGTACCGTTCATTTAGCTGAAGCTTGCAAGTGTCTGAAACCATTAACCTCAACCAACATTTTACAAATTGCAAACTTTCAGGCTTGTTGGGCTTTAGAGATGAAACAGTGTCTTTCTTTTGCATCAAGTTGAGCACTGACTTTAGGGCTGGTATGGATTTTTCTCTATTTCTGTTAAACCTAGGGTTGCCAACTCTGACTGAAGCCATTCCTTGAGATTTTTTTTCCAGCTTGATACAGTGTTGGAGATTTCTGGAAACCCTGTTAAAATCTCCAGGTTTTGTTTCAGTAGACACCTGGAGATTGGTGCTGGTTCCATTAGATGCCTGTTCAGTATTGGATGGCGATTTTAACTAAGCTCTGCCTGTGGGCCAAAGCAGACATGACTTCAGTCACGTTGTTTGCTTCTTTGTGTTTTTTGGTTTTGGTAATAACAGCCATGGTGCCCCCCAGTCTGGATCAGATCCTTGTCATAGGGGAGATAATTTAACTCTTTTGCCCTCAGCAGGGCCTCTGACCTGGAAAGGAAGCTGCCACGGGAACTGGGACTATGGTGAGGGTAAAGGGTGAATTTCCCTTCTCTCTGCGCTGCTTGTTCAGAACCACCACCCATGGCTCCTCATTACAAAAGCAAACAGTGACATCCAGCTGGGCATGTTTAAAGTATGGCCTTCTAGTATGTCCTTCACAACACCACAGATGACTGATGGAAGCTGATACTGCTTTTTTACTATCTGGAAAACAAAAGAATGGAAGGCCTATGTAGCTACCAAAAAAGCACTGTCACAGGTTGAAGTTCCACATTCTGTACTCCCACTTCCAAAGTCTAAGCACTTGGGTTGCACACTGATGTGGTTATTTCATATGCCAGGGCCACGCCTCCACTAGACTGTTAGCATTAATGTGGGGAGTAACCACATGATCTGGGCAAACTGTATGATCAGCTCTCAAATATTACTGACATAATATGAAATCTAATTTGGTTGGACCAGTAAAATCATAGGTGGTTTCCAAGCACAGTGGTCAGATTAAACTGGATTCCTTGCTGTTGACAGAAAAACTGCATTTGGTTGTTTCAAACCACCATTGTGGCTATGTGGGACATATGTTGAATCCCAAGCACTTTGCCTTTGGATTCTTTTCTAGAAACGCTCCCATCCTGTCAGCACTGTCCTGTTTTTGATCAGACTATACCATGCCTAGAGAGAGAAATTTTGTATATGGATTGCAGCTGGCAGGAGGTATCTTTGGTCTGTAATGATAGTAGCTGTTATTTACAACACATCTGTCTTGTACTTTTAGTTCATTTCCTTTGGAAAAATGAGAAAATCCAGGAAAATGGAGGGATAGCTTGAAGAAGGAAGCCTGTAAAATCACTGGGGCATGAATTTAAATAGCTTCGTGGTTTCTCTCCTCCCCCCACCCCATCTCTTCTATTTATCACTTTAATTGCTTAAAGCGTGTTTCTTAGAAATAGTCAAAATACAGACTCAGACATATTTTGTATTTTATGCATCCCTGCTGGTACGTTTTTTGGATGCAGAATGGTTCTGCAAAACCTGTGGAGGTGTTTGGATAGAAAACACTGTGTAATGAAAGCGTCTTGCTGTGAATTCTGTATTGATGGTAGTGGCAGTAAATCAGGAGAGTCCATTGCTTTATCTCACACCCTACACACCCTGTGATCATGAACAGGCAACCTTCAGACCTACAGATGATATCTTAGGGCATAACGGCAGCTCTACCCTCTAGACCAGACCTCCTGCCTGTTGGAGGAAATGAAAATAGTTTCCTCTCTGGAGATGGGGGAAAGCAGAATAGCTTAAGCAGCAGACACCCCCCCCCCCCACTTTTTAGGTAGCACCCCAGGGAATCTCCCTCACCCGACTGACTGCTAATTAATAAAAAAGACAAAGAGGCAATGGCTTGATAAAGTTGCAAAAAAGTTATTTACTTAGTTTCATTGAGTGTATATTTACAACATCTGATTAGGATCAGAAGTTCAGCTAATACTTAGGGATAGCAAGGCCCTAGAGCTGTCTCGCCTTGCATGCCTTGTGCTCAAGATGGCCTGGGCATCAGAACCCTGGTGTGCACATCTTAACAGGTTGGTGATCAGAGGACAAAAAGGAGGTGATCAGAGGAGAAGGGAAGGGTAAAGGGTTAGGGCCACACCTCACAAGGATCATAGAGAGAACAGGTAGAAAGGTCAGGGTCACTGTACCATAGTTTGACCCCTTTTTAGACAGCATCCTTCCCCTTCTGGACAGCAGATGGAATTGCACCTACTCCAACACTGCCTCCTAGCAATAACCGTACTAGTCACTAGTCCCCCCCTCTAGTTACTAGTGGGTAGCATTTTGGGTTCCTGACAAGTACTGGTGAGTGTGAGAGCATGTGTGCACATGTAATGTATGTATATTCATATTTTATGATAAAATAGAAACTCCCATTAAGCTTGGAAATAGGACATCAAATTAGAAATATTCAAACATCAAAGGCAAAATGCAAGTGTTAGCTCTTCCTATCTATAGTAACAAGCCTGAAAGCTTTTAACCCCTCATTGCAGTGTAACATATGTAAAGAAGCTGACATCCTGACATACCTAACAAGTACAACTTCCAAACCACAATTTTATTTAATCATGTTCTTGGATTTATTATGAAAAAGTGGTTAGAGATGAGTCATGTGGGAAAGACAGTTCTAAATATGTCAGCACCAAATTACAGCTCTTATTATCATTATCCAACTTATTTAACAGAGTGGGTTACACTTGAAACATGCTTTTATTGGTGTTTAAAGGCATTTTGCTTCTAGCATTGAATGCCATAATGGGACATTCAAACCAGAATCCAAAGCTGGAAACAGTGTATTTTGAAATAGAGCCACTGTTGCTCAGGGTATATTCACTTTTTATCAGCCCCCTTAAACATTATTGCCTGCAAGAACCCAGCAAAAATATGAATTAATATCAGATCCTTTCTGGTATCAGAATGATAGTGGATCTCAAATTCTTGAGAAAAGTCCAGACTATCATTGTCTCAGAAACTGAGAAGAAATTTGGAAGTTGATGCTTACCTTTTTTATTTAATATACATTATAAATTAAAACGAACAAACAAACAAAAAAACCTCCCAAAAGCCTGATGGTGTGTTTGGGGGATACAGGTAAAGTTTAGGCTCAACTTGGAAACCTCTGTGGGTGCCCAATCCTATGCAGTGCACACTGACTCACTGCCAATGCACATTGTTGCAAACATGCCATAAGGCATGTTTGTGAGAGTTAGTGCCAGCACAGCACTGGAGATGGCCCAACACAAGCGTGCTCTGGGACAGTGCCTGTTGGAGACCAGCAATTTGCACCAAGCGCTCTGTACGAAGCACCTGGCAGCGGAGAGGTACGTCAGGGCGTGGGGGGAGGTGGAGACGAGGCATTCCAGGGTGGGTGGAGGGTGAAGAAAAGCATGGTTGGGAGGGAGTGGGGCGGGAGGGGTGTAGGACCAGCAGAATTCAACTCTGCCGGATCTGGAGCCCCATGTTGGGTAATGTGTCCCAATACAAGGCTTCTTGATTCTATGCCAGCTAAAGAGCTATCACAGAGTCAAGTAGCCCCATTGCGGGGCTATTTCCCTTACTCAGGGAAAGGGGACAAATGTCCCCTTCTGCCAAGGGGCTGCTGGTGGCTGCCCAGTTGTGCTGAGAATGCCGTAGCAGCCATTTTTGCCATCACAGTAGCCCCATATGCCGGGCAGCTTGGAATTGGGCTATAAATAGCTTATTTATATAAAATTTGGACTAACCTCTGGTTTGGCTGCTCCCATATTCCTCAAATAAATGGGCTTTAACTGTAATTCTGTAAAAAACTGTAAGTAAAAATAAGCAATACATGAGTGTATTTAAATATGATAGTGTTGAGCTGGCATGTGTGGAAGAGAAGGATTTCCAAATGCAGGAGAGATCATTAATAGGGGATGATCTGATGCTACACCACTGCTGAAGTTAACCATTTGTGTCCCTGAACAGAAATTTGGATGGGAGATCTCTGGGAGCCCCATATAGAATTGGAATATAAGCATAATGCATAGAATGTGTATCCTAAATAAAAGGAATCGATACTGTTCACAAAGGAAGAGATTAGGTTCTGTTGACCAATCATGATGAATACTGAAAGAACTGTGCAACTATTTCCATGTGCTCACTAGGGCTCTGTGTTTGTGTTTCATGAACTGCTGCCTCCTCTGCTGTGTAGCAAACATTATTTGAAGTATATCAGAACAGTTTGTGATGCAGTTGTGGGGTGTGTGTGTGTGTGTGTGTGTGTGTGTGTGTGTGTGTGTGTGTGTGTGTGTGTGTAATAAGAAATGTCAGAATCAAATGGAAATGCCCACTGGAAATACCGAAGCCTATGGCCATGCCTAAAGTAGAGTTTTGGATCCCATCCTACATATTGCTTACAGTTGTTGCCTTGCATCGTATTCTACCTGAAAACAGCTGTGCCAATATGAAAAATAATGTCTCAAAGTTAAAAAGAACTGAGCAGACGTTATGTAATTTCAAGAGGCCTGTTAGAAGGAAGTGGTGAACTTAAAATTATGTTTAGCTGTTTGGGTATACAAAAATGCAGCAAGAAAAACAGCAAACAGGGGAATCATGTGTTTGGCCAAACATGCATTCCTGGAATATAACTTGAAAAGCAGTGAGAGAAGTGTAGGGATGGTTACAGAGGTCTATTTCACCCATTATTATTTTTTAGCTGTACATGTAATTTTAAATGTCACAGAGATCTGTTTTCTGACATGCATATTAATGCACCAAGGGTTGACTGTGGCTCTTTGGCACATTTCTGTGCACATAACATTGAAAACGGCCATCCCCAGAACTGCCATCATCAGTGACTTTAAACATGTTTCTTTTAAAAACATGTTTATGTTTATCTAGTATTGATTTCACAGGTATGTTCTGATAAATTTGCAATAAGGCCTGTCAGATCTCAGGTTACATTCCCTGGCTAATTTTGGTGGTATTTGCTCACTGGGAATCTATCACTGCAAAGTTGTGATCTGTCAGGGCAGTATGTTGACAACATACAAGACAGTTTGTCAACATCTGCAAATTTAGTGATGAATTCATCGTAGTTATTGGCTAATAGGTAACCCAAGCTGGCAGCTATAAATCTTCTATGTATGAGTATTTTTTTCCTGAATAATATACTTGGCTTTTCACAGAAGCACAGAGCTGTTTAGACATCATGATATTTTTCATCTGTTAGTAGATGAGTGAAGTATAAATTAAAGCAGTGCCTTTTCAGATTAAATGCTCTGTAAAACCAAATTGTTGTAAAATTCATGTAGTGTATATTGTAGAATTTCATTTTCAAAGCATCTGAAATAACTTGTGTATGAAATTAAAACTAATCAAGCTGCCTTTTCTCGCCTGGAGTATAATGTTTTGTAATGTCTTCCAGAAAGGATGCCATAGTGGTCTCCCATGTTTTGGTGTCTTCCATGTTTTGGTGCTTGAATCTGCTTATGTACAAAGCAGCCTTTCGCTGAGTCAGAGCATTGGTCCATGTACCAATAGTACATCAGCATTCTACACCTACTGGCAGTCTCCTCCAGAGTGTCAGAGAAGAGTCTTTCCCAGTACTTTGTGGAGATGCTGCATGTTGGATTGAGAATTTCTGCGTGCAAAGCAAATGCTCTGCCTTTGAGCTACAAGGAAAGTCTGACACTTCCTGAAACCAGTTTGCCCTGGGAGAAGTCTTCTGAGTCCTTACATGAATCTACCTGGTTTACTCACAGGGAGCAACCCCAGAACTTTTGTTCTGGCAGATGTTTAGCTATATGGGTGTTTGAATTGATTTTTTTCTTGACTGTCTTTATATTGTTGGTCTCTCTCTCTCTCTCTCTCTCTCTCTCTCTCTCTCTCTCTCTCTCTCTCTCTCTCTCTCTCTCTCTCTGATTATCATTTTCTTTAACTTTTGTTGTAGTTTGCCTCTTGCACATTTCATAAGAAATGGAAAGGTGGGAAATAAAATGTTCAAATAAATAGTTGACAACTAAACCTTGGTGGCTGAAAGTAAAACTTGTCTCTGAGTTTCTCTAGCCACAGATTTTTGTATCCCTGTGGCATGTATCTACCCTGTGCCAGATTCCATTTCCCATAGTGTTCAGTTTAGTCTCTGGTGTGGGAGTGTATCACTGTGTTATAGCCACCTTGCACCAGAGGAAGATGGAGTGGGCCTGGATTGGTGCCACAGTTGGAAAACATTCAGTTGGAAAATGACATCCCAGCCTATTTCTGGCCTTAGAACATGGAATGTTTAACAAATGAAAACTGGTCTCCACAGTATGGGCTTTAGGAGAAAATGAGACAATTTTGAAAGGATTTATTATTTCATCTGGGAATACTGTGATATGTTGGGAAATAAGAAAAGTCTGGGGAAGGTATGAGGGAAAGGTATTAAACACAAGCAGCAAATGGCCTTTGTTTTTGGTTCTGTGTTTGGTTCACAGATTTGTCCTAACCTCTGGCTCCTCTGTCACTTTAATCTCAAGTCTCTGTCAGATTTTCTTGGTAAACAAGCAATGAAATCAACAAAATACCCTTCTTAAAAAGCTTTAGATGTTCCTTTTAAAAATATTGGGAGGGCTTTTTTTTTAATTGCACAAATCATTTCTACCCATGACCCAAGGCTATCTACTTAGGTTGGTAAAGACTATTTTTTGTTATGAAAATGATGTTCCAAACTTAAAAAACAACTAAACTACCAATGGGGATCAATTTGAAATATTGAATTTTTTTCTAGGATATTTAGTCAGTGGTGAATGCATCTTGATTCAATTTGTACTGAGTGGTGGGAAAGCACTTTTGAACATCTTGAATTTTTTTAAATAGTTCTTATGTTGTGAGGTTGATTTATAGTTGGCCTATACTGGCTTTCAGTGTTGTGTCTGCAGGTTCTGAAGGCATGGTAAAGAAAATTATTGCCTTACCTGTTGTTCTGAAAAATGAGTCCCTAATGTAGTCTTTCAGGGTTTAGAATGTTTTTTTTTTCTACTCAACAAACCTTTATTAGGCATAGAGTTTTACAGATAACTCCAGACATTCCAATATATAGATATATGTTAAAAAAATAAAAAAAGTTAAAAAACGGCAATTTTGCAAAATTACTCCATGTTGCTTGAGACCAATAGTTTAGCCCACTTCAAATTGCTCAGATATAAAAATTTTGCAACTGGAAAGGTCACAAGCTCAGAATCACTGGCTAGCAGAAATTGTAGAAAAGCATTCTCAGGAAGACCTTTTTAATTCTTAACAATAGGGAAAGATACTGGTTTCTAAGCACTTGATTACTAGCACAGTGCAAAACAATGTGAGTAAGGGAGTCCACCTCTCAAAGGCCACAACTCCCTCAGGGCATTTCTAAACCTACAGAAACATTCTTAGGGCATTTCTAAACCTACCCCATAGGTCTTTAGAAGGCAACACATTGCAGCGGGCTAATGTGAAAGCCCTCCTCGCAAAGCGGCACTCTGAAAAGGTCAGATACTTTGGCTGTTGACCAAATGTATTGCTGAGTTGAAAATTCAGAGGAGAACATTTTTTCTGTGCTACACCCAAAATCTCTTGCCCTTCTATATCAGTTAATCTTGTTGTCAGGAGCCTAATGGAAGCCTCAAGAGTAGAAGCTTCTTGTAGATCATCCTCGAGACCCAATTTTCTTATAGAATAGAGCTAGGCAAGGAGATGACAACGTGTCAGTCAGTAGCCCCTTTAACAATGGGTTTTGGTCAGCCCTGAAGCACACTTTGGCCTAGTATTTTAAGAAACTGGACGAGGCTAGAAACTCCAGCCTATATTGACCTGTCTCCAGGCAGAGTGCAGCACAGGGGACACAGTGCAGTACACCAAGAATTTTGTATAGAAAGTTTGAATGGATCTTTTCAATCAAATCATTTAATGCTGGCATCCATACAGGGATACAAAATTTGAGGTGAAACTCTGGCATTAAAAACTTGGAGAGCAGCTGGGATGAACGAGTTGCCCCAGGAGAAGAAAAAACGGATTATAGCCTGAACAACTAGTTTAGTTGAATTAATTATAGTAAGATGATGTGAAGACCAGGAGTACTGGTAGTGAAACCGGAAACCAAGACACTGGAATTCCCTGACCCACTATATTGATTTTTCCATTGAAAAACGAAGACAGTGGTTTCCAAGAGTGCCCAAATACCTCAATCTTGGATTTTTCATAATTTAGTTACAGGGCATTATTGGTCAAATATTCTATGCAGGCGTTAACCAGTCTTTGTAGTCCTACTTGAAATCAGGGCCATGTTGTCAGCGTTCAAAAGTAAAGGGATATCCACTGAACCTAATTTGGGTCAATGTGTATCCAAGTTAGCTAGAAAGGGAGCCAGATCATTGATAAAGAGATTAAACAAAGTGGGTGCAAGAACGCACCCATTTGACCCCTTTATTGATTGGGATTGGGCCCGAAAGGTCACCCCTTGGGGATAATTTCACTTGGCATGAAGGATTTAAATGAAGGGCACAAATTAATATTAGTAGCCTTTTGTCCAATCCCATCTTTCCAAGTTTTTCCCAAAGTCTATCTCTGTCTGTGGCGTCGAAGGCCAACTTTAAATCTATAAAGGCCATGTAAAGTCAAGATTTATATTGAATCCTTTGTTTGGAAATTAGATGGGATAATACTGCACACTGATAAATTGTGAACTTGTTTGGCCTAAAACCCGCTTGCTCTGGGCCTATGATGTTATGGTCAAATCCAGGCTGAAATTTTCTTCAGTAGATGGGAGGCATACATTTTCCCTGTGAGGTCTAAAAGGCTGATCGGCCTATAACTGGGAGTTTCTTATCACCTTTTTGGAAGATGAGAACCAAGATAGATCTGGTCCAAGTTTCTGGAAATACCCCAAATTTATCAATTCTAGTAAATAGCTCTGCAATTATTGGGACCCACCACTCTGGTGCTTCTTTATAAATATCAGGGGGAATTGAATCTGGTCCCACTGCTTTGCCCTGTTTTAACTGGTTAATGAGTAAAAGAACTTCCTCCACTGAGACTGCAGGCCAATCTGGAAGATCTGATGGGAGTGGTATATTAACGATGGAGATGGGTTTAAATTTGTCAAAGAAAATTGATTTAAAGTGTGCTTCCCACGTTTTGGCGGGAATTGCTGTAAAACCAGTTAAGTTTTTATGGAAACAGCCTGATATAATTTGCCAAAAATTCTTGATATTTTTAGATTTCACAGCTTTAATTAAAAGTGACCATCTTACTACTGCATTGTGGTGTAATGAAGCTTTGATAGCTTCCTTGAGTTGGGCAGACAACTTAAAATAGTATTGTAGAATTGATCTACTGTTAGTTTCTTGAAATTTATTATATGCACTACGTACAGCGATCTTCAATGTCAAACATATCTTCTCTGTCTTGGCAGAGTTCTTTCTCCAGCCATCTGCTCTTTGAGGTGGAGGTATCCAGCCCAGTTTGTTCTGGAGAGTTGATATTAAAACCTCAGATAAGGTCACAATCCCTAATTGGTTATCTGGATCCAGTGTGGATAATATATAAAAAATATCCTCAGTTTGTTAAACAATATGATATCTCGATCCTTTAAGATTTCATCTAGCACTTTCTCCTGTGACTTTGCAGACCAGCCAGCAATGTTCCAGGATAGAATTTTCAACTGTCCTTGAGGGGCTCCAGGGGGGTTGATGTAATAGCAGTCAGTCTGATGGAATTGAGGGAGTTTGAATTTCTGAGCCCCTCTGCATGTTTATAGCAGGTTGTTGTGGCCCAGACTTGAACATAACATTCTCTGACGATCTTAGCTTAGTTTCCAATCGATCCAGCAGATTTGCCCCTTCTAAAGCATTGCCTGTTGCTGCTAAGGCTGGAGTGCCATCAGATACAGGATGAATCAGTGGTTGCTGGCTAGACTATCTGCTGTTGAAAGCTGGGATGTCCTCCTCTAGAGCAGCAGGAGCAAGTTGCTGTTTAATTTGTATGGGTGTATTGGGTATCTCCATCACTATGCCCTCCATTTTATCATCAGTGACCACTGATGATGGTCTCTTTTAGTGGGGGGGATCAGATGGTTGGAGGACTGTTCCTCAGGCTCAAAGCCCAGACTGAGCTAGCAAGAGGTGATACTGAAAAGGGAGAGCACCCAAGAGAGAGGGAGAGGGCAAACTTCCCCTAACTGGGGGCCCCTGGTAAATCTCAGCCTGATAGGGCACCCTCAGGGAAGGGACCTTGTCTAAAGGAACAGTTGGAGAGTCCCGTGCAGAAGATATACTCTCAGATGTTGCAAGGAGACAGGAAGTCAGCATCATATCCGATAGCTCCTTCCAGATCATTCCCACTTTCTGCAATCTGTAGTTGTTCCTGATAAGGTAGGGCTCTGAATGCCTCCAGAACTTCCCTAGTCAGCTTGTCCTCATCCAAGTCCAACTGAGGCAACAGGTCCATAGGCTGGGAGCTTGCATCACAGATGAGAGTACCAGATTTTAGAGATGGCCTTGTTGTTTGTAAGGGATCATTGGACAAACATTGGGAGGCATTATCAGAACTTGGAAGCTCTTCAGAGCTGGACAAAGGAGCCTTTAAAGAGTGTTCCTTAGCACATTCTTTATCTGCCCCCTTGATTCCAGGCTGTGGGTTATATGGTGAAAGAAGCAAGTCCGGGGCAAGAAGAGCTGTTATGTTATCGAAATGAGGGTCTGAAGCCAGTAGCAAACCTGGGCGATTAGTTGTTATTTCTGTTTCTCCCACATTAGTTGTTAGAGGGAGACTGGAGCTGTCCTGCTGTTCTCTGAGGCACATTCCCTTCGCCACAGAATCTTGGACCATATTAACAGCTTCTATATTAAAGTTTGATGGCTTTTTAGCTCATACCTATAGAGATATCAGATTCTATCAGCTCACTCACCTCGCTTGTTATCTCAGATACCAGATCTTTTCCTTCATAACTTCTGTTGTGTTGTCTGGGCGCCATTAGCCTTATGATTCTGTCTGGGAGGAGTCTGTTTTTCAACTTTTCAGTTTTTTTAGATTTTGTTTGCTAATGTTGACCTTATGCAGGTGTATGATGTTATGAATACAGTCTTTGTACTACCTCAGGAAAAGTATCATCTGTTGCTTTTGCTGCATGGTGGTAAGGCATTGCAAGTCCATGAAGCCACTGTGTTGCTGGTTCCTTTCTTCTGATCTTAATTTTCTACAGAATAATAATAATGCAAGTATTTATATACCGCCTTTCTTGGTCGTCAGATTTCTCCTCCAACTTTAATCCCAGACAGTTTACATAAGCAGGCTGTTCTAAACCCCCATAGGGATTTTTACAATTGAACAGTTCTAATCTTTCATAGAACTCCTCATTCCAGCTAGACTCCTTCCCGGTCTGGCCTCTCTCTGGCCGCTTCGCCTCCCACGCTCCACTTGACAGCAACTCCTCTCTGCCACCGAGGGTCAGCTCATCAGTATATCAGCATGTTGTCAGTTCTCAGATACTTCTGGTTGTTTTGAGCTGGCGGCCTCAGATCTTCAGGCATGCAAGGCGGCAGCTCTGCCAACTGAAGCAGACCTCCTGGCTATGGTAGAACCTTAGAATATGGTAGAACCTCTGAAATGGAACTCTATAGATTTGCAGAAATTGATCACTAACTGTGCAAACCTATCTGTGTTTACTCAGGAGTCAGTCACATTGAATTCAGTGAGACTTACTCCCAAGTAAGGACATATAGGATGCAACCTTAAACTCATGTTCAGGCTGGTACCAGGTTGCACTGGGCTGTGGAAGTGTTCTGCTATGGCTGTGATTTTCAAATTCTCCTGGAGTTTGAAGCCTGCAGTAAGTCCCTGCAAACTGGGTAAGAGGCACTTTTAAAGTGGGTGCTCTTCTTTTATTTAGTGAAGCGAGAGTAACTGGCCCTCCTCACCACAGCACTGTCTTTTCTAGTGGCTGTCTGCTGGTGTTCTTTTGCATCCTTTTAGATTATGAGTCCTTTTGGGACAAGGAGCCATTAGTTGTTTGTTTTGATTTTCTCTGTAAACCGCTTTGTGAACTTTCTGTTGAAAAGCGGTATATAAATACTGTTAATAATAATATTTCCTTGCGGGGATGAGCGGGGGGAAGGCAGCAACGCTATCCCCAGGATCATGCCGCTCAGGGGAGTTGCAGGGACTGGGGTGCCAAGGCTTGCGCGGGCTCCCCGCACCCCCAGGATGCTGCTGCAGGGACTGGTGAGTGTACCCCAGTCCTTGCAGCCCTGTCAGAAGTGAAAGTGGATCGATCGCACTCTGCTTCCAGTTTAGCGGACGCAGGGCACGATGGCCCCAATTTCACTTTGGAAGCCTCAGGGAGCCCTGCAGATGGTCATAAGAACATAAGAACATAAGAACAGCCCCACTGGATCAGGCCATAGGCCCATCTAGTCCAGCTTCCTGTATCTCACAGCGGCCCACCAAATGCCCCAGGGAGCACACCAGATAAGAAGAGACCTCGTCCTGGTGCTCTCCCCTACATCTGGCATTCTGACTTAACCCATTCCTAAAATCAGGAGGTTGCGCATACACATCATGGCTTGTACCCCATAATGGATTTTTCCTCCAGAAACTCGTCCAATCCCCTTTTAAAGGCGTCTAGGCTAGACGCCAGCACCACATCCTGTGGCAAGGAGTTCCACAGACCGACCACGCGCTGAGTAAAGAAATATTTTCTTTTGTCTGTCCTAACCCGCCCAACACTCAATTTTAGTGGATGTCCCCTGGTTCTGGTATTATGTGAGAGTGTAAAGAGCATCTCCCTATCCACTCTGTCCATCCCCTGCATAATTTTGTATGTCTCAATCATGTCCCCCCTCAAGCGTCTCTTTTCTAGGCTGAAGAGGCCCAAACGCTGTAGCCTTTCCTCATAAGGAAGGTGCCCCAGCCCCGTAATCAGCTTAGTCGCTCTCTTTTGCACCTTTTCCATTTCCACTATGTCTTTTTTGAGATGCGGCGACCAGAACTGGACACAATACTCCAGGTGTGGCCTTACCATCAATTTGTACAACGGCATTATAATATTAGCCGTTTTGTTCTCAATACCCTTCCTAATGATCCCAAGCATAGAATTGGCCTTCTTCACTGCCGCCGCACATTGGGTCGACACTTTCATCGACCTGTCCACCACCACCCCAAGATCTCTCTCCTGATCTGTCACAGACAGCTCAGAACCCATCAGCCTATATCTAAAGTTTTGATTTTTTGCCCCAATGTGCATGACTTTACACTTACTGACATTGAAGCGCATCTGCCATTTTGCTGCCCATTCTGCCAGTCTGGAGAGATCCTTCTGGAGCTCCTCACAATCACTTCTGGTCTTTACCACTCGGAAAAGTTTGGTGTCGTCTGCAAACTTAGCCACTTCACTGCTCAACCCTGTCTCCAGGTCATTTATGAAGAGGTTGAAAAGCACTGGTCCCAGGACAGATCCTTGGGGCACACCGCTTTTCACCTCTCTCCATTGTGAAAATTGCCCATTGACACCCACTCTCTGCTTCCTGGCCTCCAACCAGTTCTCAATCCAGGAGAGGACCTGTCCTCTAATTCCCTGACTGTGGAGTTTTTTCAGTAGCCTTTGGTGAGGGACCGTGTCAAACGCCTTCTGAAAGTCCAGATATATAATGTCCACGGGTTCTCCCGCATCCACATGCCTGTTGACCTTTTCAAAGAATTCTATAAGGTTGGTGAGGCAAGACTTACCCTTACAGAAGCCATGCTGACTCTCCCTCAGCAAGGCCTGTTCGTCTATGTGTTTTGAGATCCTATCTTTGATGAGGCATTCCACCATCTTACCCGGTATGGATGTTAGGCTGACCGGCCTATAGTTTCCCGGGTCCCCCCTCTTTCCCTTTTTAAAAATAGGCGTGACATTTGCTATCCTCCAATCTTCTGGCACCGTGGCAGTTTTGAGGGACAAGTTGCATACCTTAGTCAAGAGATCTGCAACTTCATTCTTCAATTCCTTAATAACCCTTGGGTGGATGCCATCAGGGCCCGGTGACTTATTGGTCTTTAATTTATCAATGAGGTCTGAAACATCTTCTCTTTTAACCTCTATCTGACTTAACTCCTCGGTCAGGAGGGGCCGTTCGGGCAGCGGTATCTGCCCGAGGTCTTCTGCCGTGAAGACAGATGCAAAGAACTCATTTAATTTCTCTGCCATCTCTAAGTCTCCTTTTATCTCCCCTTTCCCTCCCTCACCATCCAGAGGGCCAACCGCTTCTCTGGCGGGTTTCCTGCTTCTAACATATTTGAAGAAGCTTTTATTATTCCCCTTAATGTTGCTGGCCATGCGTTCCTCATAGTCTCGCTTGGCCTCCCCTATCACCTTCTTACATTTCTTTTGCCACAGTTTATGTTCCTTTTTATTCTCTTCATTAGGGCAAGACTTCCATTTACGGAAGGAAGCTTCCTTGCCCTTCACAGCCTCTCTAACTTGGCTGGTTAGCCATGCGGGCACTCTCCTGGATTTAGTGGAACCCTTCTTTCTTTGCGGTATACACCTCTGCTGGGCCTCTATTACTGTTGTTTTAAGCAGCCTCCATGCACTCTGGAGAGACTGGACTCTTTTTACCCTCCCTTTCAACCTCCTCCTAACCAGCCTCCTCATTTGAGGGAAGTCCGCCCGTCGGAAGTCAAGGGTTTTTGTTAGAGATTTGCCTGGTATTCTTCCCCCAACATGCACGTCAAAACGGATCGCAGCATGATCACTGTTCCCCAATGGCTCAGTAACGTTTACATCTCTAACCAGGTCCTGCGTACCGCACAAAATTAAATCCAGAGTCACCTGTCCTCTGGTGGGCTCCTTGACTAGCTGATCTAAGCCACAGTCATTTAGCACGTCAAGAAATCCGGTTTCCTTATCGTGACCAGAACACAAATTGACCCAGTCAATATGAGGATAATTGAAGTCCCCCATGATTACAACCCTGTCCTTCCTTGTCACCTCCCTGATCTGTTTCCTCATTTCAAGGTCCCCATCAGATTTCTGGTCTGGAGGACGATAGCACGCCCCCAGTATTACATCGCTGCACAAGCCTGGTAATTTAACCCACAGAGATTCTACGGTGGAGTCGGACCCACCTTCAATCTCTACTTTGCTGGATTCTATCCCTTCCTTAACATAAAGGGCCACTCCACCTCCAACACGCCCCTGCCTGTCCCTCCTGTAGAGTTTATAGCCCGGGATTGCGGTATCCCACTGATTCTCCGCATTCCACCAGGTTTCCGTTATGCCCACTATGTCAATATTTTCCCTTGTCACCAGACATTCCAGTTCTCCCACCTTTGCTCGTAGACTTCGGGCATTCGCATAAAAGCATTTATACACGGAATGCCCCAGGATGGGCTGCTTTTTCGCTCCTTTGTCCCCGCATCCTCTCATTGTGCCAAACCGTCTATCACATCCCATCACCCTACCTTTCCCAATTTCTTCTCCTACCCTGCCTTTGTCTTGTTGTTCTCTAACCTCCCCATCCTCATCCCATAGGGATGAGGAGTCCCGAACCGGATGCCCCTCGGCTCCTGTCGGCCTTCCCCCAGGGATCAGTTTAAAAGCTGCTCTGCCACCTTTTTAATGTTATGCGCCAGCAGTCTGGTTCCATTCTGGTTCAAATGGAGCCCGTCCCTCTTGTACAGGTCCCGCTTGTCCCAAAACGTTCCCCAGTGCCTAACGAATCTAAACCCCTCCTCCCTACACCACCGTCTCATCCACGCATTGAGACCCCTGATCTCCGCCTGCCTAGCTGGCCCTGCGCGTGGAACAGGTAGCACTTCAGAGAACGCTACCTTTGAGGTCCTGGCTTTCAGCTTCCTGCCTAAAAGCCTAAATTTGGCCTCCAGGACCTCCCAGCTACACTTGCCCACGTCGTTGGTGCCGACATGCACCACAGCCGCTACCTCTCCCCCAGCACTGTCTACTAGCCTGTCTAGACGAGAAGTGATGTCCGCAACCTTCGCACCAGGCAGGCAAGTCACCATGCGGTCCTCACATCCGTCGCAAACCCCCCTCTCTATGTTTCTAATAATCGAATCCCCCACTACAAGAAGCCCCCGACCCCCCTCCCACCGAGGAGTATCCCGAGTGCGCTCGGATACGGGCCCATCCCCTGGAGAAGGGATCCCCCCTAGGGGATTGTTTCCCTCCTCTCCAGGATGACGTCCTCCAGTCCCGAGACTTCCCACCCGGGCAGCCGAGGAGCTGCACGCCTGAGGTTGGGACGAAGCCTGATCGTCCCCGGAAGTCTCCCCACGGTCCTCCTCTGGCTGCCTGCGCTTCTCCAGGTCGGCCACCAAGGCTTCAAGGGAGCGGACGCGTTCCCTGAGAGCCTGGAGCTCCTTGCACCGAGGACACACCCATGACTTATGCCCCAGAGGCATATAATCATACATGTGGCACTCGATGCAGAACACTGGATAGCCCCCACCCTGCTGCTGGCTGGGCTGCCCCCAGTCACGCAGGGCTGCCCCCACCCCCAGGAGTCTGCAGGAGACTGTGGTAAGTGCAGCCAAGCCCCTGCAGCCCCCTGAGCAGTGCAATCCTGGGGATTGAGCCCCTGCCTCCTGGCTGCCCCACCCCTTAAGGGCAAAGAGGCCAGGGCCAAGACGCCCCAGTTTGAAACACTCTGTGCTATGGGGATAAGAGAATCATGGATACATGGCTTGCCATTGCAGCTCACCACAGTTATGTGGAAAGTTTGTGGAGTGTTTTTCCCAGTTGAAGTGTAGCTCAACTTCATTTTAAGGACACTTTCCAACAGGATTGGGAGTAGTAGGTGAGATCTCGCGCGTGCACATGCAACACACAACACACACAGGGAGAGGAGGAGTACTGGACCAGGAATGAATCTGTCAACCCACAAGGGTAAGAGCCAAACTAGATGTGTGTCTAATTATGCAATGTGGCTGGATTGGGGGGGGGGGAGTTTTGTTAATAAATAGAAACGGTGATACAAAACAAGCAACGCCACCTAGAGTGCAGTGGGGGCTTTAGTACTTTGATCTGTTATGGTTTTAATCCCAATTGCTGTTTTTAGTTGGGGAAAAAATTCTTCCATTTGCTTTCAACAGAAGTCCCCCTCCCCAACTATAAATAGCATGCTGGAGACCCACAGTTGGGATCAAAACCATGGCAGTGACCATGTACTAAAACTTCCCTAAATCCCATTGTAGTTTTGCCCTGTTTCATGACCCTTTTAACCAGCTAACCCTCAGGCACTTCCATGTTGCATGATTAGGTGCACTGGTAGATAGGCAGTCAAACCCTGTCTGATGCAACCATGCCAATGGGGCATATACTGCATCTTGCAAGGAACTAGAGTCCTGGAGGCCTCCTTGAGTTAAAGGAACAATAGTTCCCTTGCCCCAAGATAAGCCTCTGCTGCCTATGGGTCTCTTCAGATCTGTACCTGCTACTTTGCTTGCACAATCCAAGTGGACCCAGCTAGGTGGATTGAAGCTGGAGGGGTGCAACAGGATGTCGGTGGTGCCTCTGCCACCAATAACTGCCCTTTTTGACCTTGACATGCCCCTTTCCCTGCTCTGGTTCTCCCCCCTCTGTGTTCATTCCATCTGCTCTTGCTGACTTACTAGCACCAGGGCTTCTTCAGATGCTGCTGATGTGCTGCAGGTGCTCCTCATTACTGCAGCAGTGGCCCAGCTGTGCACACTGGAATGCATGTTTTAATGGCACAAAGGCCCAATAGGATTGGTCTGTGAGAAAGCCTGTTTGGATAGGAGAGGCTGAATCCGCTGCCTATCCTTTCAGAAACATGTACTATCCTTCTGCATTCTTTTTTTGTCTTACTGCCTCACATAAAACTGTACGTTGGCCTGGTGAGGTGTGTGTGAGACAGAGACAAGCAGCATGTGCTGTTTCAAATGGTCCTGTTGGGAGGAGCAGAAGTATGAAGATTTGGAGAGAACAGATGTGCGGTCTGAACCAAAACAAAGTATTGAGGTCAAAGAGCTTCACTGATGGATCCAAGCCCTGGGAGACCTGTCTAGTCAAAGGCACAGAGTCCAAAATTAACTGTATTTTGTTTATTCCCATGTCATAATCTGTTTAGTCAGAAATACAAATTCTGATTAGATTCTAAACAAGCAATTCTCCTTTGCTGTGGAGCTGACTTGTATCATTTGTGCCAAAGAGAATTTCAAGAACACTTATGAATTGCAGAATTTTCTCTGTCTAATTCTAAAAGGATTTAATTCACTTTGTGTTGTTTAAATATCTAGGTCACTGTATTCTCAAGTTAAAGGGAAAGAAAAACAAATTCTTTCAAGCCAGGTGGTGATCCTACTCCAGTACCTCCATGGGTCCCTGCCCCCTTCAGTATCCAACATAAACCCTTTGTCCTAACCTTTAAAGATCTTCTTGGAATCTCTCTTTTTGAATCCCAGTATATGATAAGGTAGGAGTAGCCGAACAGGATTGCCAATGAGCCACTATCCCGATCGCCCAATTACAAGCAGGGAGATCGGAGTTTGTATGGCCTGGCCAGAACACGCAAGCCCCTTCCCCTGCGAGGGGATTGGTGGAGGGCTGTGGCTGGGGGGAGCAGAGGTATTTTAAGGATAGCAACAGCCCCCCTTCCTTCTTTGCTCCTGAGCACCGAGCGGACCTGACCCCATCCAGCCACCTTGGACTCAGCACCAATGTAACTTCCAAGGAGGCCTCCTGCGCTGGATCCCATGTGCAACGTGTTTGATCTGTAAGGTGGGGGTGGGGGTTTGGACAGGCTCTGCCCAAGGAAAGGATCATGTGCAGTCCAGGCACGCTTTCCTGGGAGTAAGCCCTGTGGAGAACAGGGGGACTTGCTTTTGAGTAGACATGCTTGGAGTGTGTGCTCAGTCCCTGGCCTGGTGGGTGGAGAGAGCAGGCTGCTGCCTTCCAGCTCGGAGCCAGCTCTCCCTGCTGGCCTTGTCGGGGTCTCCAGCGCAAGTGGCGCTCGCAGCTTCTGCTGCTGTTTCCCGGGAGGGCACCCACAGGGGTTGCGGGGCGGAGGGGGCAGGATGCCGCCTTCCAGCTCGGAGCCAGGTCTCCCTACTGGCCTTGCCAGTAAGTCCCACAGAGGATAAGGGGTCTTGTTTCCGGGTAGACATAGGTGGACTTAAGGCTACAATCCTGTCCACACTTTCTTGGGAGTGTGTTCCATCGATTTTAAAGGGACTTACTGATGAGTATACAGGAATAAGATGAACTCCTGTGAGTGCAAACCAGCACAGATCCAGTAGCTCCTAAAGGGGCACATGGGGATGCAAGGAACTGGGGCTTCCCATCTTGCACCGGCCTGTAGGAGGGCACTACCCCCAGCCCAATTCAGCTCCCCCCCCCCAGGTGGCCTAAAAGGGATCACCTTACTAGCTTGTGCGGGTGGCTGTGTCTGCTGCCTTCCCCCCCCCCCCCAAAAAAAAAAAAGCCCAGGCAACTTAAGACTGTGCGCCTGACAAGGAGCAGCCTGGGGTCTGGTGGTTGGGATGGTAGAGAAACTCACAGTATCTTACAGGGATATTGTTCCCCCCCTTGGTTGGGAAGGGGAGGGGAGGGAGTTGCAAGTATTGGGCAATTTGGCTAAAGGGATTTTGATTAATGCCTCAGCCGTAATTTAGATGTGCCCTCTGGGGGCCAGCCAGTTGGAATATGGGGACATAAGACACCATGCCGGTCAGGGCTGTGGTGTATTGTGCTCAGCAGAGCTATATTTGTGAGCAGCATTTCTAGATTTAGTGCTTAGTAAACCTAGTAAAACCCCACTGGGGGTGGAGGATCCCACAGTGGGACTCGAGGCATGGCTGGTTATGCCGCCCAAAGGGGCTTGGGAGAGCTGGAAAGGTAGCAGTCACCTGACAGCTAGCGGCAAGGCTTAGTAGTCCTAGGTGCTGGGGGAAGTGCGATGGGTGCAGATCCCACGCACTTTTGAAGGCAGCTCGGCCGGCAACTTCACTAGGGGCAATTGCTTACGAGCACATGCCTGCTGGCTCTGCAGCATAAAGCAAGCAGTCTCCGCACACTTTAGGGTGGAGTTGGCCCCGGTCTGGACCCTGAGGGTGAGCACGGGATAGCTGCAGAGGATGCACTGCCTCCGCCAGCAGCCAGAAAGGGGAGCGGCACCAGTTAGATCCTCCCCCTGTTTACTTCATCGGTTGAAGGCTTTGACCCGACCATCAGTCACCATTAAATCAATGTAGCAGTGTAGTTGCTAGTTTCTTGGCCTGGGACAAAGGTATTTTGTTAGTTTTGTAAGTTCCAAGTTGCAACCAGCATTGGGACTCTGCAAGTGTCTGGGGAGAGCTTCACTTCTATAGGCATTTTGAAATGAACATGCAGACACTTTTGCCCAGCATGTCTCTTGAATAAATAAGGACAGAGCTGAGGTTCTTCCCCCCTTTTAGGAAGAGCATCCTGGCAGACGGCTCAGGGGCACGCCTAGACTCTGAACGCAGTCCTCTGAGACCTTGGCTCAACATGGACCAGTATGCCACCTGAGCATGGCTGGTATAACCTTTCAGATCCAGCTGCCGGAGGAAGTCATGCAGGTTCAGCAGATTTGGCAGGTCAGCTCCCTTCCCAAAGGAAGGTCCTCTCCCCCCCCCCCTTTTTGTCTCTCATGCCTTCACTACTGGTGCTAGAGAAAAAGGCCTTTCAGTTAGGCCCAGGAGCGGATGGCGGGATTACGCTAGGGACTTGCAAAGTATGGAAGATACTGGCAGGTTTTTAGTAGAGCTGCCTTTATAGTTGCTGATGGGCACAAGCCAGCTACCCCCAGCATCATGTGCGAGGATTTGCTTACTTTGCCCTTTGGCTTGTGAAGCTTCACTGGGCAGCCTACTATCTGGGTATCTTTAAGGGGGTGCATTTCCCTCCCCAACGAGCTGCTTGCCAAATCCAGGTTTGCATCCCCCCTAACAAGCATTGTGGCATGATGATTGCAGGTTGAGTCTTAACACAACATACTGGCACCTACAGATGGATGCAACTGTCCAGAAGGGACATGGATGATGGTGCGGTGGTGGCTCCCCTAACTGTCACATCTGCCCAGCTTACACCAGTCCAACCACCCGCAACGATCTCCTCCCAGGCACCTGACCTCCTCCTTGTTAATACTTCATCAGTTTCAGAGGATATTTAGAGGCACATGGGGAGCCCCTGGCCATCTCAGGTTGCTTACAGCATGCACTCCATCTATGTGGGAGCTGCTTTGCAAGCTGCCTGGCCAGGCTTCAGCACCCAAGGAATTGAGCAGAGTGGATGGAAACGCGCTGGCACATTTAATACGGTGCCCCCCTATGCCTTTAAGGGAAGAGTGATGTTCCATTACCAACCTGCTTAACAGGCATGCTACCCCTTCTCCTTAGGGGAGGATGGGGATCTGTTACCAGCCTGCCTAACAGGTGTGCTTACCCGACTCCTGTGGGGGCGGTGGTGTTCTGTCAACAACGCGCTTACCAGGAGTACTGCCCCTACTCCTTTCAGAGAAGGGGGGTGTTCTGGTGCAGACCCACTTAGTGGGCATAATGCCCCTAGGCCTTTGGAAGAGGGGAGGAGGTTTCTTTTAACAACCCGCGTAGCCGCTTCTCCTTAGAGAGGGGTGATGTTTCGTTACCAGCCCACTTAATGGGTGCACTGTCCCGGCTCCTGGGGGAGGGGCAATGTTTGGTTACAAACCCACTTATGGATTTGTGGCCCCTTCTTCGAGAGGGGGGTGTTCTATTAACAACCATTAAATGGGTGCTCTGCCCCTCCTCCTAGGAAAGGGGTGATGTCCAGTTAGCAGCCCACTTGACAGGATTGTGGCCCTTCTCCTTGAGAGGGAGAATTTTTCTGTTAAACAGCCCGCTTAATGGGTGCTCGGCCCCCACTGCTTTAAGGGCGATGTTATTACCTACCCACTTAACGGGTGTGCTACCCCTGCCCAGTGGAAGAGGGGTGATGTTCTGTGAACACCCCGCCAGCAGGTATGCTTCCCTGGTTCCTTGAGAGAGAGGTGAGGTTGCCAACCCGCTTAATGGGTGAGCGGCCCCTCCTCCAGTGGGCGAGGGGTGATGTTCTGTTAACAACCCGCTGGCAGGTATGCTGCCCCTGTTCCTTGAGAGAGGGGTGAGGTTACCAACCCACTTAATGGATGAGTAGGCCCTCCCCCAGCGGGGGAGGGGTGAGGTTATGTCAGCAATGTTACTACCGACCTGCTTAACAGGCAGTGTTACCAACAGCTTTAATGGGCGTGCTGCCCCTGCTCCAGCGGGAGAGGTGGGATGTGCTGTCAATAACCTGCTAACAGGTACGTTGTTATTCCGTTGTAGAGGGGGCGACGTCACCAACTCACTTAACAGGTGAGCGGTCCCTGGTGAGGGAGGGGCGATGTTCTGATGACAACCTGCTTAGCTACCCCTACTCCTTTAAGAGAGGAGTGATGTTTTCCAACCTGCTTGACAGGTGGGTTGCCGCTATGCCCAGTTGAGGCACTGCAGGAGTACGTAGCACATTCAGGGGCATGCAGGAGCCCTGTTCCAGCACACGGACGGCTCCCCACTCACTTTATTCCAGTTTAGGGTGATCTTTTCATGTGCCTTCATAGCCCTGGAGTTGCAGCCAAAGGAGTATAGCCTTCATTCCCTGCGTATTGAAGCGGCTTCTGCAGTCGCGGCGTTGGGCCTGTCCCGGGGCGACATTCAGCGGATAAGACGTTGGCGTTCTGCAGCTTATAGGTGCTGCGTTCGGATCTTTTAGAGGCAGGCTCCTTCATTGGCACCTCCCCTTTATGGGGGGGTGCTGCAAAGGGAAGGGGTTGTGGCAATAACTTCTCTTTCTCCTTCTGCAGGATGCGGTGAGAAGCCGGTTCGTGAACTGTTCTGTGGCCATTCCATGGTAGTTTTGGTCTGTAAGTGGGTGGCCGCGAGGCAATTTGGAACGCGGCTTGGGCTCGGCCCCACTATGCAAGTTGGCTGACTTGGCCAAGCTGGCCAGGCGAGGGATGCGGTGGGGCCAGCTGCTGCCCGCAATGGTAGAGTAATTGAAGGAGAACTTGTCGCCTGACCTATCGGTGATCTACCTGCGTGAAAATGATCTGTGTGGGATGTCCGGGCTGCCGCTCAAGCCCAGAGCTGGCAAGGAGCTCGCCACCCTTCAGGGTTGGCTACCTGGCATGACAGTGGTCTGGTTGGACTTCCTACAGTGGCGGATGTGGCGTGGTGCCAGCCGCTGTGCTAAGGTGGAGAGGATGAGGAGGAAGGTTGCCAAAGAGATTGGCCAGTTTGTGGCACGGACCGGTGGACGGGTCATTGTGCATCTAGCCATTGCCTTCTCGATGCCTGCTCTCTACAGATGAGATGGGGGCACTTGTCTGAACAGGGGGTGGACATCTTTCTGAAAGACCTGCAGGATGACCTTAAGGCGCTTCTCCCTCTGTTTGGGAGCGGGGGGGGGGGTCAAGCGGTAGGCTGACCCCTCCTTGTGGCAGGTGGTGTGGTAGAGACGTGCTTGGGACTGTGGAGTGCACCTTCAGACAGCATAGGCAGGGCAGAACCCAGTAGCAGTCCTCAGGATCTCAGCGGCACGAGGACATTGACTGGGGCCCTGGCCGGGACTGCGGGGGTCCTCCTCAGAGGCTCAGTGGCTCGAGGTGGCACAGCCCGTGTTCCGGCTGCCTTCCCCTTATGGGACAGACCTGGATGAGCTGCGTTGCCCAAGAACGGGTGCACATCCAGCCTGGGGGACAGATTTGGTTCTGGGGCCGCTCAGTGGTCCCGCCTCCACACCACAAAGGGGTTTTCACTGCCCCTACAACTGCAGGTCTCAGCCTCCTTTCTGTATTAAAATGCTAATAAAGTGGCCCTTTCTCCCATGTAAGGTGCTCAGACAAAAGGAAGATGGAGGACCAGAGTGACCATGTGGTTGTCATGGTGACTGGCCCCAGGGAGGCCCCAAATGTCTTACAGGAGCCAGAGAGGGTTTGTGAAGCATGTGCATTTTGCTGCTCTCTGTTTAAGAGTGCTGGGTGGGGACTGATGAAGAATGTGGTAAACAGTCACCGACCAAATTTGATCACTGTAATTGAGACTCCCACTAAGAGAAGATAAGAGAGTGGGAGCTGAATTAACTCTGTTCAGGAGATGTAACATGTCTGAAGAAAGCTCACCTTGAATCCCACCTCTTCCATGCCATAACCCTTTAGCCATTAAGCACACTAAAATGAAACCTAAGTACATGGAACTGTGGCCCCAAACTTGCCACCTTTTAATGACATGCTTTATGGAATGTGTTGTTTGACCCTCATATTTGCACATATTCATCTCCGATTACACAGGCAAACACACATTTTGCTTCCTTAAACGTTACACCAATCCCTAGGTATACTTGGGGTGCTGATTCCAAAAATGGCATCTGTTTTGCCCTATCACGTCCAGTTTTGGAGACATGGCATAGCCTCTTTAGTGAATGGTTCAAGCAGCTTCCTCGTGAGGAAGCCTACACCATGGGTGTAGGTGTGGGTAGGATTACCGTCTAGGATTGTGAAAAAGTTCCTGCTTGATGATGTCACTTCCCATCATGTCTTTACTTCTGGTGGGTTCTGACAGATTCTCTGTCTAAAAAGTGGTGTGAAATGTGTGAGAACCCTGCTGTGTAGTATAGCATGTGTATATAGTATATTTGTGTTGCTGCAGAGACAATAGACAATAAATAATGTTGTATCCGTTGGCAGAGTGTCCATAGAGCTTAGCAGGTTTTATTATTTGTGCCTTTAGGAATTTGTTTACTTCCAGCTAATGGATGGATTTAATTAGTTTGTTACTCCAATAGGATGGTAATTCCCTATATATTTAACCATACCATGTTGATGTTATCAGTCAGTTATCACAGAATCTTTTTCCAGGCCAGTACAAATCCAATGCGACTGATTGAATTAATTTGCTAACAGCAAACATTAAAGACAAGTTAGAGTATTTTAATCCTTTGTTATGGTTTATAATTTATGAGGGAACCGAAGTGTCTGGCACACCACATTCAATGCTAAGGCCTTCAGGTGACTTGGAAAATGTGCTAGGGAGGAAAATGAGATGCCTGTGGGTGAGACGCTGTGGGACTCCATGTAAAATGGAAGAACAAGTAAGAGATAAGAGAGTGGGAAGATGATATGTTTGAGCGGAGTTCCTCTACAATACAGTCAACATCTCAGAATACGAAGAAATGCTGGGGTTTGTAAAGCTCTTTATTCCAAGATACATTGAAAATAATGAACTAAGAATTTGAGTGTCTTTCCATTACAACACTGGTATTTTTCTCTTTTAACCTCCATGAAAGTAGCAGAAGTATCTGCATTTTTATGGTTGCTTGTTTTGTTTTTGTATAACAGTACATTTGCCTTGTACGTATGCCTGAACCAGCAGATTATTACGTCTTCATTGTGTCTTTCTGTTATGTATTTTCTTTGCCATATGGGCCTTCTCATGAGTTCTTGTATTGTTTTCTGGAATCAGTAATAAAAGTACATTTCACAAAATAATTTTGAATACAGGTGCAGGTCCAACCTTGTTGTACACAGATCTGACGCAACTCGAGTGGCCCCTGCAAATGAGAAGGAATGTGCTGATCCCTGGAGAAAGGGGAAAAATGCATCCCTTTAAAATCATTTTTAAAAAACTGCTTTTCTTAGGGTTGGGGGGGGGGAGAGAGAGAGAGAGTGTCATGCAAGCAATCATTCCATTCTTTAGTGGAGCCAGGCAAAGGCACAGGATTCTTTGCATTTCTGATTGCCTCTCTACAACAGTAAGAAAAGCTGTTTGTAAACCACATTTGTAAAGGGACACACTTTTTTTTTTTTTAAACTGCTTTTATATAACTCATTTTATAGTATCAGCAAGGAGTCCCAGAATCAAACCCTTGCAGATGTTGAGGCACAATCTTATTCCGTTATGAGCAACGAAGGGGGAAAGAAACCTGAAGTGGGTCTTTAAATCTATTTTTCCCCTTTTTTAATCCATGGTTTTTTTAAAATCCACTAGGGGTTCTGGAACGGAACCTAGTGGATAAAAAGGAACAACCTGTACTTACAATCCTCCCTCCATGTCTGTTTGTGTTAAAACACATATAAATAATATACACACATATAAAAAATATGAATGTGCACCTTTAATGACCTTTAGTTGTGGTTTTCCTCTGGAATAACATTTCATGTGATTCTTGAGGTAGATCCTGCGGCCAAAAACCCATTTTTTGTGCATGAACCCCTATTTTGCTCTTATGGGGTGTGTGTGTGTCAGAACCAGATTCATCCCTAGCACCATTCCCCACTTTGTTTTGTTTTTTTTAAAGCAGTTTGATATGTCAGCCCTTCTACATAGCTTGCTGTTAGAAAAAATATTATCGTATCAATATGAGAACTGGAAACAACACAAAATTAATGCAAGAATTTGTTACACAAAGAGAAAATTAGTGATGTAGTTTTGTCATTTAAATCTTGATACTACTACTAATACTACTATTACTATAAAGCATTACAAATGTTCAAACTATGTCAGCATGATTCCATTCCCATCAGTGTGGCTGCTCTGGAGCACCTAAGTTAAAGGATCTTCTCAGTGCAGAGTGTGTTGATTTAAGAGACTGTGATTCTTGACCCTCAGAAAAAATAACAGCATAAGTAATTTCTTTCATTTGGCATCTTTTAAGTTTACATTTTCATTGAAACACCACTAGGGGGAATTCAAATCACTGCACTCATTTAGCAGCTGTCTACAGCTGATGCATTATCAAGTGGATAAAGTGACCTGTTGCTTGTAATCCCGCATAATTGTTTCTGTCTGGTGTAATGTGAAAACAAAGTCCTTTAAAATGAACACATTTATTGTGGCACAGGCTTTCATGTACTAGACTCCAACTTTGTCAGATGCATGATGTGCTATCTTCATTGGTCTGTGTGGATATGTTATAATATTACATTCTCACACTTCTGGGTATTGAGAAAAATTTTTTCACAAAAATCCAAGCAATGTGAAATAGAAGATATCATAGCCACAACGATAAATCTCAAAGCAGTAGATGTGGTTCATTACTCATTTTAGGGTTCATAAATATCAGCTACACACTTATCTATAATCTCAAATAATCTTTGATAACTTCCAGCTCTTACTTCAATCATACACATGTTTACCCAGAGTTAAGTCCCACTGTTTCAGTGGGGCATGCTGTTGTGCAAGTATGTATAGGACTGCAGCCCTAGTAAGGTGAGAATAAAATATTGGTAAACTGTGAAACATTTGTAATCAAAATCTGGATCTTTGTTTATTCCTACTATGCTCTGCTCCCATACCCTTCATACAGCCCAATCTTATACTTTCCTAGTGCCATGTTGTATAGTGATGCCAAAATAGCTCTGGGAGTCCTGCGGAGTGTCGTGCACGGCTCTCTACACCCCCAGGAGGCAGCTGCAGGGACTGGTAAGTACATGCCAGCCCCTGCACCCTCCTTAATGACACAATCCTGGAGATTGGGTTTCTGCCTTCCCCCGCCCCTGCCCCTTAAGGGGGCAGAGTCCAGGACCCTCAGGCTGGGGTGTTGTGACACCCCAGTTTGAGAACCCTTGCCTTACCTTGAGGAGGCTTCTGTGACTGCCACCCATTTGCAGGATGCAGCACATGCCCCACTGTCATAGCTATGCCAGTCCTGGGAAGCTATGTTAGGATTTGGGCCTTAGTTAAATTCAACATCAAAGATTTTAAGCCCAATCCTAACCCGTGTTTAGCCCACTGTATCCAGCACTGGGAAGAGCAGGTTGGAAGTCCCCTATGTAAAGTCCTAGCCTTCTCAGTGGGGCTACCTGCTCCTAGCTGAACCAAGTTTGGATGCAGTTTCCATTCCATTTGGATGCAGTTTCCAAATGGTGGGGGTAACTTGCTGCGTGCCTGGATTGAGGGAAGTTTTTGTTTTGCTATGTCTGCAAGAGACAGATTCTGGAATCTCTTGGAAAAATTACACACAATAAGTTTTTACCATTAGCTTCCAGCCAGTGATGGAATAATAATTGTCCTTCAATACTGCTTGCTCAATGCCAAAGGAGATGTCATTTTGGATAAGGTTAATGGAATGTACTTGTGATCTGAACATTCAGTCTGGACAGCATTTAAGGTTTTTTTTATTAGTTGTATAGTGTAAAAACTGTGTGCTGTTTAGAAAGGAGGAAAATAGAATATAATTCTCACACTTACTATACATAATGATTCTCTAAAAAGGCACTGCCGTGCAACTTCTAACTAGTGCTACTAGCTACTGCAGTGTTTACTTCTAACAAATGCTGATAAAAATATTGACAAAGAACCCAATCCTGTGTTCGGCGGCACGGCTTCAAGCCTCTGCTGGGCTCCCACCTGTACTAGTCCAGCACTGGCTGGTGCTGGGCTAGCACAGGGCGGTCGCCCAGCCTCCACAGCTTGGCGGTCTCATGGACCATTGAGCCACGGCACGGTGGGCGGGGGCAGGGAGGAGGCATTCTGGGGAGGCTGGCGGGAGGCGGAGAGAAGGTGGGGGAGGCGTGATGTGGAGGCGTTACATGGGTTGCCCTACACAAGCACCTTAACCTTACTGCTGACCTTTTGGTCGGTGGTAAAGTGAGTAGCCCCATTGTGGGGCTGCTTACCTTACCTGGGAGAAGGGGGTGAAAGTCCCCTTCTCCCAAGGCGCCTCCCGCGTTAGCCTGGGGCACACAGGATCTGGCGGCAGCTGTTCTTGGTGCCACCGAGCCTGAGTGCCCCGGGTAGCTCAGGATTGGGCTGCCCCATGGCTACTTACTACACTTCAGAGCAGGTTTCTAAGAATTTCCCCTTAAGGAATTCCCACTAAGGACAGTAACCTCACTGCCTAGTTCTCATAGCAGATGACATTGAGCAGGGGTCTCCAAACTATGACCCAGGGATCACATCTGGCCCTCTACAAGATTTTATCTGGGCCCCAGCAACTGTTTTTGTCTGATCATTTGCTAATGTTTGAGATATGTATTCCTTATATATCATTTCTCAGTTTTAGCATGGCATTTTTCCTTGGAATTGTTACATTTCTCTTTTGTAACTTTATGTTGGTTACAAAAAAAATTCCAGGTAAAATGTATTCATTCATAAAACTTTTTTTTTCAGCCTGCAAAAATGTGTAAAATATACTTTGTGGCCCTTGTAGTGACCCCTGAAATAGAGGACCTGTTTTGGACTGTACCATGTTAGATGGCTCATGGAGGCTCATCATATGGCTTAAGCTTCTCCATACAATAAATACAGGAGCACCCTGATTTACAGTGGTAATCTTTTCTGGAATCCCCATTATGCTGTGAAAATATTGTAATGTGAACAGAATCATGCATTGTTCTTTGGTAATTTGTTCTGAGATCTTGGAAGTTGACGTTTCTGCCACAGAACTAAGCAGTTTCCCTTTCTAAAAGGTGATTTAAAAGATGCCTTCTGTGCTTTTTAGGGACCATGGTTATCAGTTTTATACAATGTTGTAATTACAAAACACAATTTACGTACAAGGCTGTATTCTTCCCTCAATATGCACAGCCCTGATGTTTAAAATGCTGCTGCCAACTGAGGGCCCAATCCGATTCAACTTTCTAGCACTGGTACAGCCACAGTGCAGGCCCAATGTAACGGAACAAATGTCTCCCATACCTTGAGGAGGTCTTTGTAACTGCCTCCCCAACACAGGAAGCAGTGCATACCCCATAGGCACAGCAGCACCGGTACTGGAAAATTGGATAGGATTGGACTCGGAGACACTACTGAAAAGGTTCGCATTTGCATCAGCTATATCCTTCCCTCTGTTTACACAGCCATGATGTTAAAAACATCATGAGATGCAACACTGAAATACTACCAAACACTTTTGTTCACATTGCTGATTGGCTTATGTATCAACAGGATCCATGAGGTCCTGTTGATGCAATCATCGTGAGCCCATCGTAAGTGAATAATCATATATGAACCTTGTTTTACTATGGAGAGTCTATTGTAAAGTGATTTGATCATAAAGTAAACCCAGTGTGTACCTGGATTCTCTTAAATAAATAAAACCCTCCACATAGAAACCTGAGAGAGGGTATAGTTCAGTGGTAGAGCACATGCTTTGCAGTCAAGTCTGAGATTCAATCCCCAACATTTTCGGTTAAAAGATAATTCAGTAATGTGAACCTCTACCTGCTATTTAAATTGGTAGAGTCCAGAAATTAGTTTGTTACATTTTCTGTGAGAACTAGGTTTGAGTTCCTGTGTGCATATGAGTAGAGGCCAGTTAAGCATCTTCATGTAGGCCCTATGAAAAACAAAGAAAAAATAGATATCAACATATCTGTCAGCCTATAGTGCAATATACCAAAACAGTGGTTCTCCAACTCTCTGGGAGAGTTTGAGAGCCACTAAGTACTTGCGTGGGCGGGGGAACGCAGCGGCGTGATCCCCAGGATCGCGACGCCCAGGGGGGCTGCAGGGTCTTGGGTGCATGTACCCAAGGCTCCTGCAGCCTCCCAGGCTGCGGGGAGCCCAGCGTGACTGCAGTAGGGCTCCCCGCAGCAGTGAAAGTAAATGTGGAGCAGTTGTGCTCCACTTCTGCTTTAGCGGAGGCGGGGCACGATTACTCTGCATTTACTTTCACTGCTGCAGGTCGCACCGGGCTCCCCGCAGCCTGGGGAGGCTGCAGGAGGCTTGGGTAAGTCCTGGGGATCGCGCCGCTGCCTCCTCCCTGCCTCCAGGCTGCCCCTGCCCCTTAAGGGGGCAGAGGTCAGGGCTCACAGGGTGGGATGTTGCGACGCCCCAGTTTGAAAAGCCCTGTACCAAAAGATACCAATACTGCAAAATTGGAAAGTATTGCATTAACTGACCCAGTTTCAGGCCACAGATTTATTGTCTAGTGTTTTGACCTAGTGTAAGTTATGTTCCATAACTTGGCTAGTAGCATTGGTGGACACTGCCATACCTGTTTGCTGACCTTCCCAGTCCCCCAAATAATACACTAGATGCATCACAGGTCTGAAGCATTGAGGAAGTTAATGTATCATACCATTCATGATTAATTTCTCTGACACACAGGTCTAGTACTCCATGGACCATTGCTTGATTTCTATTGGATTTTATTTTGGATATACAAAAAAGAGGAAGCTGTAATTCATCTGTTATTCAAGATACAAATACATTCTCATTCCAGCATGAAACGCCATTTCTGCATTGTGTACATCCACATGTTCTAAATTAGAAGCTTTTATTTTTTTTATATGCATAGGGATCAAACCATTCCTTTCTTAAGAAGACCAGCTGGCAGATCAGCTGATTCTGGGACCATAGCCTGCACAAATAGAAGCATAAAAAAGGTTAGATTTTCCAGAACTAACTTTCTGTAAGTACCATAAGCCCAGGGGCTGGGCCACGAAAATTAACATTCTATGTTGACAAAAACCATAGGTAGTCATGATTCAAAAGAAAAAAATTCAAAAGACATGCTCTGGTCATATCTTCATTAGGACTGACCAAAATGTCACCTGCTTTGAAGTTTCCTGGAAGTCTTCATCAGGCTGGATATTAACTTCATGACTTCGTTGTGTCCAATAAAGGTATTATGATGAGACTGTGGCTTTTGTATCTTATGTAAATATATTAAAAATGTGCACACTTGCATATGCGTGCATATATGCACATACATATGCACATAGAGGTATGTGACTATCATGCACTTGATTTTTCATTCCTTTGCCCTTTCAAGCACTTTCGGTTATAACCACATTTCAAATTTTGTCCACATGCTTTCCTCTTTTGTTCAGTTTCATCCATTTTTCCACAATGTTCATTGATGTTTATTTTTCTTTTATATCTGTTTATTTAGGTTCCAGACTCATTTGCATGTGTTTAGTTCATTAATTACATTTTTCGTCAGCCAAAATAAATTTGCCAGCTTAGTAAGACTATGCTTTGACATTCATCCATTTTTTACTTTCAACCGTGCTCTGGTCCCTAACCAGATGAGAGTGCAAGGTATTGCTGTACACAGAGAGAGCACAACTGTATACAGCAGTGTTTCTCAAACTGTGGGTCGGAACCCACTAGGTGGGTCGCAAGCCAATTTCAGGTGGGTCCCCATTCATTTCAATATTTATTTTTAATATATTAGAGTTGATGCTACCATAGCATGTGACTGCATTTGGGGAAATGTGACAGACCTGTACTTTTAACAGACTACTATGTATATGCTTTTAACAATGATAGTAAATAGGACTTACTCCTGGGTAACTGTAGGTAGGATTGCATCCTAGGAATGTTAAAAATTTTCCTGCTGGATGATGTCACTTCCAGTCATGACATCACTTCCGGTGGGTCCCGAAAAGATTCTTTTTCTAAAAAGTGGGTCCTGATGCTAAATGTGTGAGAACCACTTGTATACAAGATAATGTACTCTGGAAGGTTATGTTAGTGGGGATTGGATAGGAGGGCAGGAGGTCTGGTCTAGAGGGTAGAGCCTTTGTTTGCCTGAAGATAACATCCGAAGGTCACCAGTTCGAGGCCACCGAATGCAATATCTACCCCTATGCATGCGGTTGGTCCAGGAACAGATCCAAGGGGCAGCCATGGGTGTGTGGTGCCCCCCCTCCAAAAAACCGTTTTGCCTGCAGGGAAGGGCACCCACTGGAATGAGGAACAAAATTGGGCTCCAGGGGAATGCTCACTGGGCAGAGCGCCTGCGAGATTGGCTGGAATTGGAGCCCAGGTCTGCCCAGCAGGTAGACCTGGGCTCCCGCCTGGACTTGCAACCCAGGTCTACCTGCCGGGTCTACCCACCCAGCGATCTTTAGCTACAGAGGCCATAAGTTAACAGGAGCCCAGGCCTACCCACTTGGTTGACCTGGGTTCTGGAGTTGGTAGTGCTCATGGCCCCCCTCAAACACTGGATCCGCCCCTGGGTTGGTCAAACCTTGAACCTTCTGTTTACTGAAGTGAACAGTGATCTAGATGCGGAGAAAATTAATAACATTCTTTTGTAATGGACAAATTGTTTCCTAGTGAGGTTTAAACTTATCATGGCCACTTGCCTCTGAGGAATGAGGAACCAATTTGAAAAGTCTATCCTCAGAGGTTTATAGATCCAAATAGGTTTCTGATGGCTTTGAGGATTTTCCTGCTGTTAGAGCTGGTGATACTGTCAAGGTGCCTATTGACCTCTAGAATGGGGAAATGACCTCTGCTATCAACACTGTTATTCCTAAGCATCCTCTGCCTAGTCCTAGAGCATAACTGATTTCCCAGTTCTCTGGATAGCTGCTTGCAGTGAGATGACTGCAGATGTTGTGAACAATGGTGAAGAAAAGCTTGCAATGTATCCAACCAAGCATAGGCTAGAATCCATGTTAGGGTTTACCTTTGGCAATGAAGAAGAGGTACTTCTCTGCTGGGGAGAGTCACCCAGCAGACCTGCTTCAAAAAAAATGGGGGGGGGGCGGGAGCAGGGCTGGATACAGGATATAAATCTTTTAAATAAATTAGTTTGTGGTTTATTACACATTGGCCCTTGGGGGGCATGCAGGATACTTAGTGGCCTGATGTGACCAATTTGCTAGTCACTTTGTAGT